>NC_141699.1:276823333-278067975 GCF_964263255.1 Lissotriton vulgaris
TAAAATCTTCTTGACAATATCTTAAAAGCATACAGCACTGTCCAAGCAAATGCAGCTTCATGATTTCATGATACACCCCTGAGATGTCCAAACCGCACACCCATCCACACTGCACTACATATGCAGAAGCACGACTATTAGCGGTCAGAGAAGAAGACACAGAAACAGCCAAGGACAAAATACAATGTTTATAAGAAATAAATACATGAAATTGATTTCCCTTCCGTAATTCTACACTGACATAAATTGAATGTTCACGAAGGTCACCCCCACCATGAGCAGCACGCACATGTCCAAAGAGCTGCCAAACAGGAAGCAGCGGTGAGTCACATCCCACACATCGCCAAGCTGTCAAGGGATCCAAAATATTCACTTCTAACAGCATGCACGTTGTCCTAAAATCAGTAGGTAACTATAAGATATGTAAATTTAGTCTTCCTCTTAACAGATCAGCCCCAATATTTAGTTACGTCCTGTGGTGTCCGATGCATCTGCAGGATACTGGAATAGCTCTCGTCATGGGTAGTTCAGGGCTCCTGAAGAATTTTGCGTTTCTCTGACTGCTCCTGCTAGGTAGAGCCCTTGACTCCTGGTGTAATGCTGAAGTGTTACTTGAACACTTCTATAAATACGAGATGCATGCGCCGATTGGTTACAGGCGAAGAGTGAAGTCGAACACAAGGGTCAACTCTACCACCACGAACAAATGTTGTGGCCTCACAATTTATACCCATACAACCTGTTCAGTGGCTTATACCACAATATGTACATAATCCAACAATTACCTGTCTTCTTATCATTATATGCGACTCCCATCAAACAGCTACAACCACAAACCTCCACCACAGCAAGTCCCAGGTTCACGTCGGCTAGGATGAAGTTATTTATCATCTTTCACAACTACTCACTAACACAACTAGGAAATTGCTGCCAACCATGCACTGGACTTTCCCATCCTCAGAGAAGCTCTGCTCATGACGAGCTGAGCTCGTCACGACTCCGCCCACTCCCATGGAACGCCCGCACAGGAGGGGAATTAGCCCTGTGTGGGCGTTCCACGGCCGTTTTGACGAGCTCAGCTCGTCATGAGCATAGCTCCACTGTACCTCATGTCGAGCTCAGCTCGTCATAAGCATCGAAGGGTTAATCAGAAATGCATAACACACAAATGAGGAATACACCCACAGCCATTCCACACCTATCCCAGAACAAGCAATCGTAATTCTATGCACGTGCGGAAGGGACCTAATGTCATCCACACATTCAAACAGCCAAACTCAAATAGTGAAGGGCATCTGCAACTCAGCTCACAAAAGAAGAGTACACCAGAAGGCAGGGTTCTCTATCTAGCGAAAGCAATCAGAGAGTCACAAAAACTTCCAGGAGCTCTCAACTACCCAGGACAGGAGCAATTCCAGTATCCTGTAGATGGTTTGGACACAACAGGACCTAACTCACTGTGCCAAGTCTTCCAGTGCCTCCACAAGGTGGCTGTTACAGGTCAAAGAGGCTTCGAAGACTCTAAGACAGCCACAACGTCCATAGACAACACCGCCAGTGACACACTAGCTCCAAAAGTAGTGACAACTAGATGGTGCGCAGTCAAAATATCGAAATTTTCATATTGACCTACACTAATATTGAGTTTTTAATATCGTAGGGACAGAATATTGAAGTCAAGAATATCATTGACAGGACATCGACTGCAAGGTAAGTTAAATCGATTTTTTTTGTATCAAAGTAAGTAATATCGAAGTAAATAATATCGATAGCAAAAATATTGTTGTAAATATCAATTTTTTTAGTGTTATGTATTTAGTATGTATTTTATATGTATGTTTAACTTTTTTTAATGTTTTTTCATTATTTTTAAATATATGCATTAAATGTTTAGAAAATAGTAATTTTGTAAAATACTTCTTAGCGTTTTCGTATCAGAGCAGGTTGTGGGTTTATAGGGGAATAGGGCGGGAAGTAATTTATTTATAATTAATTAATTAATATGTTTTTATTTATTGTTATTGATTGTTAATTAATTATTAATTGGTCATTCGTTTTTATTAATTGGTTAATTTATAATTATATTAATTAATAATAATTTTTAGTTATTGTTATTGTTAATTAATTAATAGTAAATTAGTTAATTGATAATTATTTTTTATTGATTGATTAATTGATAATTACATTAAGTATGTTATTTTTAATGTGTAGCGGGTTGTGGGTGTATAGGGGAATAGGGTGGGAAGTAATATAAATATAATTAATACATTAATATGTTTTTATTTATTGTTATTGGTTATTAATTTATTGTTAATTAATTATTAGTTGTTAATTACTTTTTATTAGTTGGTTACTTTGACATTATATTAATTATAAGTAATTTATAATTACTTTTTATTTTTTATTATTGTTGATTACATTATTGTTAATTAATTATGAATTGGTAATCAATTTTTATTAATTGATTGATTGCTAATTAAATTAATTGTGTTATTTTTTTATGTGTAGCGCGTTGTGTGTTTATAGGGGACTAGGGTGGGAAGTAATTTAATATTATTTAAGTAAATATTAATATAATAGGTATTATTAATATGTTATTTATTTTATAAAAAAGATGTAATTGATAAATATGTTAATTTAACTCCTACGCTATCCAACACTTTCCCTACTGTTGCACTCACTGGCGTGGGAATAGTAATTTTTACCCCTACGCTATCCAACACTTTCCCTACTGTTGCACTCACTGGAGTGGGAATAGTAATTTTAACCCCTACGCTAATCAACACTTTCCCTACTGTTGCACTCACTGGAGTGGGAATAGTGATTTTTACCCCTATGCTACCCAACACTTTCCCTACTCTTGCACTCACTGGAGTGGGAATAGTCATTTTTACCCCTTCGCTATCCGACACTATCCCTTCTGTTGCACTCACTGGAGTGGGAATAGTAATTTTCACCCCTACGCTATCCAACACTTTCCCTACTGTTGCACTCACTGGAGTGGGAATAGTAATTTTAATCCCTATGCTATCCAACACTTTCCCTACTGTTGCACTCACTGGAGTGGGAATAGTAATTTTTACCCCTACGCTATCCGACACTTTCCCTACTGTTGCACTCACTGGAGTGGGAATAGTAATTTTTACCCCTACGCTATCCAACACTTTCCCTACTGTTGCACTCACTGGAGCGGGAATAGTAATTTTAACCCCTACGCTATCTAACACTTTCCCTACTGTTGCACTCACTGGAGTGGGAATAGTCATTTTTACCCCTACGCTATCCAACACTTTCCCTACTATTGCACTCACTGTAGTGGGAATAGTAATATTTACCCCTACGCTATCCAACACTTTCCCTACTGTTGCAGTCACTGGGCTGGTAATAGTAATTTTTACCCCTACGCTATCCAACGCTTTCCCTACTGTTGCACTCTCTGGAGTTGGAATAGTAATTTTTACCCCTACGCTATCCAACGCTTTCCCTACTGTTGCACTCACTGGAGTGGGAATAGTAATTTTAACCCCTACGCTATCTAACACTTTCCCTACTGTTTCACTCACTGGAGTGTGAATATTGATTTTTACCCCTATGCTATTCAACACTTTCCCTACTGTTGCACTCACTGGAGTGGGAACAGTCATCTTTACCCCTACGCTATCCAACACTTTCCCTACTATTGCACTCACTGTAGTGGGAATAGTAATATTTACCCCTACGCTATCCAACACTTTCCCTACTGTTGCAGTCACTGAACTGGGAATAGTAATTTTTACCCCTACGCTATCCAACGCTTTCCCTACTGTTGCACTCTCTGGAGTTGGAATAGTAATTTTTACCCCTACGCTATCCAACGCTTTCCCTACTGTTGCACTCTCTGGAGTGGGAATAGTAACTTTTATCCTGACACTATCCAAAGCTTTCCCTAATGTTGCAATATGTGGAGTAAGTATATATATATATTAATTTATATGTAGATGTTTAATTAATTTTAACATTTTATGTATTAGTTATTATTTTTTAAATGTTTTAATATTTATATCTATATATTTTTAAAATTATTTGTATTATTTACTTATTTTTACATTATTATGAAAACATTTTAAAAAACGATATTTTTAACATCGATATTTTTGACAATGATATTTTTCTCTTGATATTTTTGTACTTACTTTTATGTAGATAGGACTTCAATATTTTTGTCTTCGATATTTTTGTGTCGATATTTTTGTAGGTCGATTTTTTGTCTCTTGATATTTAGTCAGACATTCAACCAGATGAATGCTCAACGAGAAGGAGTCAAGTAGTTGGCCAAAAGCCATATTTCATATAAGATGAAATCGTCTTTCATGTGTAGGAGGCACAGTTCCTGGTGACGCCTCCCTGACATTCAGGCTAAAACCATAGAGCCTTCTAAAAAGCACATAGACATGGCTGATAAAGCGCTGTGATGCTCTTTCATTTGTAGGGGTGCATTATAATCATGAGTAGTTTGCACCTACATTTATTCTTTTGTCATATTAACTTGTGATAGTAGAATGTGTACTGTAATAATGTGAAAAGTGATTTGTTAAGTATATTTTCCATATAAAAGTGAAGAAATTATGGTTGCAGTAAATGCGTTTTTAGCTGAAAACATTAACGTGTAAAGTTGTGTTAAATGCTTACACTTATTCACATATTTGATGTGTTCATGTAACGTGTTGAGTTAGAAATGCTCAGTGAAAGAGTTCATTTATATGTAAATTCATGCAGCCTATGTGCTATTTTCTTATGTTGGCCGATTTCTGTAGCCCTCAAATGTCTTCTCCGTGACTGCTCTCACATATTTTATTTGATAGTTGAATATCATGTGCAAGTTGGACTTGTTCTTTTCTCACGTTTCTGTTGCAGGTGGAGAAACCCGTATTTGTTAGTTAGAATAACACTTTTGTTTTAGGAGTTAGTCTCAGGGAGGAGCGGATACATTCGTACAGGGAGTGCTGATAATATGAGACGGTGTTCTTTCTCACTGAAGAAAGCCTGGGAATTAAGGTCATCGAGCCAGGAGCTGGGAGTATCGAAACTGAGTGGAAAATCACCAATGAAGGGTGCCCAGCAGGATGAGGTGATTAGAAGACAGGCAGTGGGCGTTTTCTGAGATTACGGGCTTGGAATTAGGAACAGTATGAAAAGAGAGGAGCTCGATGATGAGGAAAGGAGCATCTTAGAGCGAGCTCTGTAGCCCTTTACTTGTCCCATACAACGTGAGTGTACTTCTTAAGAAGTCTTCACGCGCTAACATATTTTCTTGACTTGCCTGGGAAATGCTAAGTAGGGATGTCACTTTAGTGGTAGAGTAAGGATAGACTTATGCTTTATGCTTACAAACCTCCAATGAAGTCAGATCTTGATGTGGGGGCACTTAATGCCTGTGTTCTTGTGTTGGAATTCGTTATTCTCTACATGCTCCAACACTTTAACTTTGCTCATAGATTTTGCTTTGAATTAGTCCAGATGTATTTCTACTACCTCATCTTGAGGTGTTTGTATTTATAGGTATTTTTGGCTTCGTAATAATTCCACTAACCTAGAACCTGGAGTCTGTGATTCTTCGGAGCCATAAAATCATTGTGTTCCTGAACCTGATGTGGAAAGTATTTTCTCCCCTCTACATTTCCTGGCAGGTACCAACGGTCCATCGACCGAGAGATCCAGAGAAAATTTGAATCAGGGAACTCAGCACCTTCATGCCCATGGAGCCATTAATATATCCTTTTCTGCTGACGTCTCTCATGGAAGCACCAGAAATGTATCTGCAAGGAGAATAGCACTGAACAGAACGTCAAGAGCACATGGTGTTTTAAGAATGTTAACACTAAGAGTGGGTACCTAAATGGTAAGGCAGGGGTCTTCAAATTGGGGGACAGGCCCCCCTAGGAAGGCCTAAAGTGATCTCAGGGGGGGCCGCCAGCCAAAAGAAACAGTATGCTGATAACAGTGCTTTGTTTTCACTGATAAAAATGACCTGCAGTAAGCCTCTCTGTAACAGGCCATCATTAACATCTTTTGTCATTTGTATCCTAGCTGGGATAAGGTGTCAAAAGGGAAGGGGCTCCAAATATTCTTCAAATCCCACACTCCAATTTCTAATGATTACACTGTGGATACCTTTACACGTTAGTAAGGGCCTGGCTTCTGAAATAGTATGTTTGGCTAGCATGTAATTGATTGCATTTTTAAAACAGTAACATAACTTAACTGCAATGTTTACATAAGTATAGACATGTTGAAACATTGCCACTTGAATAAAATAATTGTAAACATTTTGAAGGGAGCCCTTTTATTGTTATTTTTTACATTGTGGGGGCACGCTATTAAAAAGTTTGAAGACCACTGAGGCAAGGGGATCATGCTTTATGAAGAAGCATGTCTCCATTTTTTCCTTAATTGCAGGAGGTAGAGTTCCTAACGGGTGAGGTGATAATGTTTTGTGAAGAGGGTCGTCTTCATTTTCTTCCTGAATTTCAGGAAGGTTGGATCACTTCTGGTGATGATGGGGATGCTGTTCCTGATTCTGGGTGCAAAGACTGAAAAGGGTTGACCTCTGATTTTTTTGTTTTTATTTCCTGCAGATTCTCTTTTCTTCTCTGGCAATGTCTTGGCACTTGGCGTGGCATCGTCCTTCACCTGGCAAATCACAATTAAATGGTCCGTCCGGTGAATGATGTCACCTGGTGACTCGGAATCTAAGTGACATCATCAATCAAAGGAACATTCTAGATTGCCTGTTGTTGGTGATTGGTACAGAAGCTGGACAGTGTAAATAATTATCTTCTTTTCTCTTGTCTGCTCGTCTCCTTTAAAATGTTGGTCAAACCACGGCCTTCCTCGGGTTGTCAATGCGCTGCATACCGCTGTGTAAAGTGGGCTTTCATGGGCACCCTCTCAAAGATTGCTTACTGTAACCTGGCCTGGGGCGGTGCAGGCAGGCTGTTTGGCACGAAGGGCCGGACTGGAAAGGCAAACTGGCCTTGGCAATTGTGTCAGGCCGGCGGGGGAGGAGAGGGGGCGAGGATTGGGGATACACATGGAAAACACTGCAGCTGCTTTTGTTACAGGGGGCTGATATCTCAGGTATGCTACAAAACAGTCCCGGGTAAAAAAAAAAACAGCCCCCCAGAGGTCCAAAACCAGCCCCACCTTGGAGACCCACAAGGGAAACGCCCAGTGCCCGCTACGGCTAATCCGACCCTGCAGCACCATCACGGCGCCTGCACATGATAAACTCTGCGCTCTAAGCTCCATACACAAAGAAATGCACTTCACTGACCAGTTACTATTGTTTTGTCCGTTCCTCATAAGTGATGTCATGTATTTGGCCACACTTCCTTGTTAACGCGCCAGTAACCTTCCCACAGCTGAACTTAGTGAAGTAAGAGGAGAGAGAGAGAGATGTGAGGTGAAACCTGAGAGGAAAGTGTAGTGACGAGATGTGAGGGGAGGAGGGAGAGCAAAGGGGGATGTCTGGAAGAGTGGGGGGAAAGGAGCAATAATTTACGATTTAAAAACACCCTCAGCAGAGTTCCTCATGCATCCAGTTTTCAGGCAGCATTAAAATGTCAAGATAACTCTTGTGATTAATATAGCTGCTAGAGAGAGAGAGCAGAGTTTTATCTAGTGGCAGTTTTGACTCACCATAAAGTAGCACAGAGGGTTAATATGCTTGCTGCAAAGAACGGGGACAGTGCAGATCACAGATCTGTGTGAATAGCTGAGTGGATTGCTGCTTTTGTCACAGAGATCCTTTTGCTATCGCAGTTCATAAAATACAGCCCTTATATAGAACAGTGACTGTTACGCACTGTCATCAAAGAGCTGGATGAAAACTGCATAAAGTAGGTTAGGACCTTCTGTCTTTCATTATCTATTTCTAATGTTGAAGAAATGTATGTGAGAGAGGGGCTATGGAGAAATAAGGGGTACTTATGCCTGGTGGGCGTGACGGAATCAGTGGAGAGGGTCATGGGGGGCGCCAAAAAAGATTGTCACTCTGGGCGCCAACATCTCTAAAGCCGACCCTGGGGAAGATGGTGAGGATGAAAGTGGAGGGGAAGCTAGTGGGGTGTGCTAGTGCCTTTTGTCCCCATCCAGTACATCCATGAATCTTCCTGTCTCACTAAGAGGCAAGCACACGCTTCTCTTCATCCTGTCCCAGTCACGTGACTCTGTACATCCTGTGCCTGTTTGTCTTGTACACATTGCATGACTGTGTTCATCCTGTTCCTATCACACCATTCTGTTCGTCCTGTGCCTGTCCCAAGGCTCTGTTCATCCTTTACCTAACACGTGGCTCTGTTCATCCAGTCAAAAACACAAGAGTTCATCTGTTTATCCAGTGCCTGGCACATGCCTCTGTGCATCCAGTGCCTGTCACATATCTCTATTCATCCTCTACCCATCATATGCCACTGCTCATCCTGTACCTAACATGTGCCTCTGTTCATCCAGTGGCTTTCACATGCCTCTATTCATCCTGTAACCATCACATGCCTCTGTTCATCTCATACCTGTCACAAGGCTCTCTTTGTCTTGTGCACACACGTCTATATTCATCCTGTACCCATCACATGCCTCTGTTCATCCTGTAACCATCACATGCCTCTGTTCATCCAGTACCCGTCACAAGGCTCTGTCTGTCTTGGGCACACACATGCCTCTATTCATCCTGTCCCCATCACATGCCTCTCTTCATCCTGTAAACACTGATGGACCAAGGATTTGCATACGAAGCGACTTGCTCGTACTCATGAACCTCGAATAACAAAGAACGAAATAACCAACCTATTTGTCTTACTAAATTCATACATCTTACACTTACATGGGAAATCCAAGAGAAGCTTGCTTATGTGTTTTCTAATCCTAATACGCTTGCACCTAATATGGCTGCTGCTATGCAGGAATTTCTACTGCGCACATGTCTGTCATACCCACGTGACATGACGTACTCGCAGCTTTGGAGGGAACCCTTTAGCATCTGCGCACCAGTGCTAAAATGGCTGTTCTGTGTTCTCACATGCGAGAGGCTTGCATTGCTGCTTTTGCTAAGTTGTTCGTTCTGCTTAAACCTAATGCAATAGTTCATTATAAAGGTAATGGGTATAGTATAGTAATTCATGGTATACAGTATAATCATTTATTTTGTACTCTAAAACTGTTTCTCTTTCATTTCATGTTTCACTATGAAACTTGGCCTGTGGTGTAATGCTGTACTCCATCTTTGTTGAAACTGCGACTGCGCGAGAATCGCAAGTCTCCGGAGCAGTGACCTTAGGACTATTGCCAAGGAGCTGACTGACTAGAAGATGCTCCTGGGAAGCTGCCCTCATGAACCCCGGACAAAATACATTGTATTTGTAAATAGGACATCCATTGTATGAAGGACTGAAGATGCCATGAGAACCTGAAATTTAAGGGGCTTAGACGGAATTTGAATTAAGAGACGGAGAAAGTCTAAAATTTAGGTGGTGTGATGACCTGTCCTCCTCCTTTGTCCAATCAAAATTGGGGATCCTTACACTTGCAATATTTGGGGGTGGTACACTGACCTGAAAAACAGTATAATTAGCGTAGGTTTAGCTAGAGAAATTGTCCGACTTGTCTGAATAGCTGACCTGTCACTGACCCGACGCACTCAATAGGTGACGAAGAACAGAGAGCTGCGGAGCACTCTGTCGGGAGGTTCGAAAACCCAATCGGGGTTTTTGGGAAGTGAAAGTGCTGGTGAAGCACTTTGTTGGTGAAAGTTGTAACCTAATCAGGTTTTTGGCAGATTCCTTGCAGAGAGGGAGTAGCGCAGGCGTTGCAACCGAAACTGCGGGTGCTGGTCTTAACCTTTGGTGGTCCGGTCCTGATCCAAATTCTGGGGTTATCCTGTCCTTATTGTCCATGAGCTGCACCTGCTTGCCTACTGGCACTGAAGTCTTTGGGGTTTCTCCTGTCCTTTCCAACTGACCCGTGGCCAGGGTTGGTCTTCACACTATTCTAGGTAAATATAAATCTGTGTGGGTAACTGTCTTTCTAAATTGCGTCCTTTTCTTTACCCTCCCTGAAATTTACAAAGCTTTGATTGCATATGTTCCTTTTTTTCCCCGTCCCTTGGTAAATGAGATTTTCATGTATTATTGTCTAATAGCGTGTTCCACTTTTAACCCTCCTTTAGTAAAATGCTAAATGTTTCTATATTAGTATATGTTCTTTATCTCACCCTCCCTTAAAGGAGATAAGCTTAATCCATAGTGTGTTCCAATTTTTACCTTCCCTATAGTTATTGTGCTAAATCTGATTCTCGAATTGCATAATTGTGTTCTCTTTCCAAACTGCCAATGAATTACGAAAGTTTTTGGGTTTAGTATGTTCCCTTTCTTTACCCTCCTTTAATCAAGTTGCGAAAGTCTGTTATCTAAATTTAGTATGTTCCTTGTTTCCACCTTCCCTTTATTTCAAATTTTCTGAATGGTTGGCATAATTTATCTTATTCATAGCTATACGCTGTTTCTGATTTTGGTTATTGATAGTTTAATTGCATTTAACCTGTGGCTTATGACTTTTGATGATGATGATTAGATAAAAGTTTTGAACGTACCCTGAGTCTGTGGTTATTATATAAATACAAATGTTATGGTATTTTTGAGTGCCTTTCCTTTAACTCAACTCCCTGATTCATCGTGTTTAGGTATCTAGTGACAAGGATTGGTAAGTTACTGGTATAGGAATTAGAGATAAAATTACAATATACTGGTAGTAGAGCGTGAGTTACCTAAATAATGTTAAAGTATATGATTTGGAAATTTTGGGCCCAGGTGAGTATTGGTACAAATTCTAGTTGGGTGACCTACGCGCTCTATCACCATCACATGCCTCTGTTCATCCAGTACCCATCACAAGGCTCTCCTTGTCTTGTGCACAGGCATGTCTTTATTCATCCTGTACCAATCACATGCCGTTGTTCACCCTGTCCCCATCATGTGCATCTGTGCATCCAGTGCCTGTCACATATCCCTGTTCATCCTGTACCCATCACATGCCTCGGTTCATCCTGTACCCATCACAAGCCTCTGTTCATCCAGTAGCTGTCACAAATCTCCTTGGCCCATCATGTCTTTGTTCACCTTCGCCTTCACATAGTCCTGTTCATCCTACCCCATCACATAGCTTCTTCATTCTGAGATGCTGCAGTGCTGAGATGCCCACCTTCCATTGCCCCCCTCGTACTTGCCAATACAGAATGCTCCATGCTGTCCTAGTGCCCATCACACCAAGCGTCTGCGTGCACAGATCGAGGTGTGCAGTTCACACTAAATGCTAACTGATGCCCCCCTCGCCCCGCCCCTTAGCTGCCATGGTTATTCCTCATTTGTCACGAGGCAAGCGGCAAGCTGAAAGTTACCAAATGGACTGTGCCGAATCTGTACTATACAACAGGCCAGCTTCACTACATTATCGCTTTATTTGCTTAAATCGTGCAGCTGGGCACATGAGAAAAGTCCAATTATGCAGGATCGGGTAAGAGCCAAAAAACAGCGCATGTTAATATTTTATTTTTCTCGGGGACTCTTTCTGGCCTTGCACAGTCAGCTGTAAGGTCAGTGCTCAGCCGCCTCTCCTGATCAAACAGCTCCGTCTGGCCGGAGGCCACGAGAGCCCCAGGGCTGTCTATCTGAAGCCTGTACTCTCTCATTTCTGCTCCCACCTGGCACGCACGCGCGCCCCTACAAAGGCCGCAGATCTCTGGCCTCGGTCCAGCCGACGCGAGGACGGTCGGGAGCCCGCGCAAGGGGCTGCGTCGCTCGGGGAGCTGAGAAGGGTCTCTTGGCCGGAGATCAGAAGAGAAACAAGCTAATGACCAGCGGCCCCTCCGCCCTGAGAGACGCAAGCGAAGGTGGAAAGAAAGCACCGGCAGGAACCCCAGAGTCCATAGAGGCAGAGCACCATCTTTGAAGAACACGCTAGCTCATGTGTGCCATCAAAGACACACCAACCTCCTAAGGCATTTTGATTATCCCTAAACTGAAGTGAAGGGTGATAGTATTTCTAGCCATACTCCCAGCGGATCTCCCCACCACTTTTCCCTACCCCATGCCTGTTCTGGGCCATAACATTTAAACAAAATAAATCAGAATGGTGGAAAACCCAGTCCAGTAACCAGCTAAGTGGACTATGGACATAAGAAATATCAACAAGCATTGGTAGAGCCAATAGGTTTCGCCTATGCAAGACCTATTGGCTTTGCCAGTGTGTTTTAGCCTTGTTGTATACCAGTGTTGCTGCTGTTCAGCATGGCTAAAAGTTAGAGGCATAGAGGAGAGTGGCGCTGAGTGGAGTCTTGTAGAGTGGAGGAGCTTAGTGTGAGAAGTTGGCCTGGTATATAATGCTCACTAATTCTAGTGATCACTTTGTACCATGCCAAGCAACCCTTATGATGATTGGTTGTAAGTCAACCTTATAGACCAGTTATCCTAGTGGTAACGTGGACAAAGCAGTCTTAGGCTAAACTCTGAAAGGCATGTGAAGCCAGCTGTATTACCATACACAACCCCCTTGAATACCAAATGAAAGAACACCACATAGATATATATTGAAAATATATATTGATTTATTACTAAAAGTATCCCCTGGACTCTTTATGAGCACAGAAGCACAAGCGTTAAACACAAGACAGTTTAAAATACACAAAAGTTGCACAATATGGATGAGCCCTAGGGGCCACCTAAACCATATACTAAGAAAGTGGTATAAGAGATACCAATCGGGAAGGAAACAGGCCTAGGGCCTTGGGAATCGCTGGAGCTATTCGAGACTAGCAGTGACTAAGTCGGGAAAGGCCCGCGGGACTCGGGTGCAGTGTTTAAAGTGCATGCACTCACCAATGCAAAGTCTATGGTGCGTAAAAAGAACAAAGTTAGTTAGTTCGGAACCTTCCGAGTGACCTAGAAAGCTGAAACTTGAGACACAGGCCCTAGAGGTGTGTACCAGTGTAGGAACACCGGCGGAGCTGAGTTACCTCACCCACAGGAAGCGGGTGCACAGGGTCGAAGTAGTGTCGGGTTTCGTCACGCTGGTCGATGGTGCTTGGAGCTGAAGATGCTGCAGGCGGCTCGAGGTGAAGAGTTCCGGTGGATCTGAAGATGTGAAGACCTGAAAGCAGAGGGGACAATGTTCAAAGTCACTAGCCAGTGACTACCGTGGAACCAGATTGGAACCAGGCGATGTCGGGTGCAAACAGGCGTTGAGGTGTAGCTTCTCTCTGCAGCCAAGTGGACACCGGGGGTCAAGGACGTCCAGGAGTCGGTTACGAGCTGTCGCACGCAGGCTTCTCGCTGTTGGCGGTGTCGGCAACTTGATCGGAGCAAACAGGCCTTGGCTAATGCAAGCCACGCAGGAGTCGAAAAAGGCTTAATACTCAGACCAGCAAGGTCAGAGCGGGTGCTCCTTTTTACAGGAGCTGGGGCAAGTCTGGAGCAACCAGACCCGCAGTGTAGTTCTTCGGTTTCGTCGCCAAGATGGCCGCTGACCACGTGGCTAGTGGCCGGGATGGCGCGTCAAGTGGCACAATGCAAAAGGGCCCCACGCAGATCGTGGAGATGCTGGGGGGCTGATCTTCAGTGCAAGGGCTGCTCGGTGGTGGGGGTTCTCAGTCCTCAAAGCACAACGTCGAGGATGCCTCTGGTGCTGCGCTGTCAGCTCCTCGGGTGTCTTCCAAGAAGTCCGGTCCCACGTCTCTTGGTGCCTCCACGGGTTTCCGTCTTTGCAGGGACTGTGGATCGGGCTGTGAGAAGTCTGGGAGTCTAGGTCTTGTCAGGCTCTGGGCTCGGGCTCCGGTGGGAGGCGGCGGCAAAGCAGACGTCGATTCGCTGGTTGGTGCCTGTGTTTCACAGGGTGGCCACTCCCAGGCCACAAGGGAGATTCTCTTCAGTCTTCTGTGCAGCAGAATGTCGAAGTCCAGTCTTCTTCTTCGTGTAAAGTTGATTCAGGATGATCTGCTGTGCAATGGCACTGCTCCCACTCTTATTCCCAATCTGAGGGGTGGATCACCTACTAGGTCCCTCCTCTGGGTGGGACCAGGAAGGGGGGCGGTTACACCCCCTTTCCTTTGTCCAGCTCCTCGCCAGGCCTGGGTCTGGAAAGTCCCAGGACCGGTTTGGACTGGCTTATGCACGGGGACACCTTGTGTGCCCCGGGCATGTCTCAATCTATTCAGCCTTGTCCTACCCAATACACAAAACCCTGTCTGGGGTGGTGCTCGCACCTCCCAAGGCAGGAAACCCTTTGTCCAAGCCTCCCTCCCTGGAAGTACTCCCAGCAGCAGGAGGTCAGACTTGTGTCTGTGGTGGCAGCATCCATTTTGTGATGCTGAGGCTCTGGTTAACTTTAACCGGGGTTAAGGTTACACACATGTTGTGTCCCTCTAGAAGGGTGGAATGCTATCCCCGTCGACAGAACTGTCGAGGGGATAGTATTCCAATTCGTATGACACCTTACTCGACATGTTTTGATAAAGCCAAACCAAAGTTAGCAAATAACTGCGAGGATTATAATGCACTTAAGAGTATATGGAATGGCAATATCCCGGAACAGCTTAGGGAGTGGTTCCCGACAGCTGCAGACAGGCTCAGCTCATGCTAGAGCACCATCTCACATATTTCCAAGCACTCTGCCTCCAGGATTGATGAGGCCTTCCATAGGAGTGGCTGATAGGAACATATGTGTCCAGTTTAAGGTCAGGTATAGGGATACTATACCTAAGTAAGAGGTGATTACACCAACTTACCCCAGCTGAGTGATCAGCCAGTTGTGTCAAATATGGAGGCCAGGCCAGGGGTGGCACAATACATGCTGCAGCCCCTGGTAGGCCTTGGAAACACCTATGCCCTGGGTACCTAGGGTACACTGTTACAGGGGCCAATAAGGTGAACCAGTTCCAATTGTGTATGCACCTAAGGTACATGGAGTCCATTTTAAGGAGAGAGCAATTAGCCTGGGGCCCTGAATAGCAGGATCCCAGGCCAACTTTGTCAAAAACCAGCTAAACACCAGGCAAAACAGTTTGGGGGTAACCATAGTCAGATATCCACCTTACTACATAACCCCCCCCCCCCAAACGAAAGGAGATAAGGCTATCCTTGTCCAGGTAAGCCTATATTGCCTAAGTGGCCATATAAGGAAGTACCAGCTCTGGCTTGGTTACCCCCTGTCTCATGGTCCACTAAGCAATCCCTCACCCCAAAGGTATCTGAGGGTCTCCACCATAGGGAATCTCTACCTGTGGTGTGTCTTTGCAAAGTCAAAGGCTGGTGTTGAGATGGAGTATTGAAGTGAGTTTCCTCTGTAGGGCTCAGCTTCCTCCAATCACTCTCCACCATGTGTGCCTTTCTTTCTTTGACTGAGTTGCACTGTGCTCTCAGGGTCAACCTCTGGCTACCTAAAGCTGGAGGCTGGGTCCCTCTGTTTGGCTTACTGGAGGTACAGTTCAGGTTTGAGCCCTTAGGGTCCCAGGTTTGGCTGTGCCCAACAATATCCATCTGGGGGAGGTCCCTAACTACTTTTAAGGGGGATCCCTCAGGAGTTTTTAAAGTTTGCACCTCACTAGGGCTACTAGTTTCGGTGCCCCTAATCTGTTGATGGGGGTGCTTTATTTGACAGGGGGCCCTTTGGGTCTCACTGTCCTTCTTGTCCTCTGCAGCCCTGGGCTGAGTAAGGCAAGGTAGAGAGGGGCAGGTTACCTGCTCCAGACTGGGTGCCCCCTGAGAAGGGTCCACTGCCATCAGAGGCTCTGTCAGGCCAGGCCTAACAACCTCTGGGACAGTTCCTTCATCAGGGGTAAGATCAGTTCCCTGAGGAGGCTGATCCTTTCCTAAAGTCTGGTGAGGGGGAGATTTCTCTTCCTCCTCCATGCTCTCAGTTTGGGTGGAGTGATCCATCATTTCAGGCTTCACTACCCATGTATCTGTTTGAGTTTGGGCTGCGGCCATCCCAGCCCCACCAACCTTTTCAGGAGGAGACTCAGTTTGGGTATGGGCTGTTACTAGTACAGCCCTGATACTCTTTTCAGGAGGGAAGTTAGCTAAAGATGGGGCTGAGGTTTGCTCAGCCCTCCCAACCTTTTCAGGAAGGACATCTTGGATTGGGGCTGTAGCCATCACAGCCCCACTAACCTTTCCATGGAGATTTACCATTCTAGAATGGGTTTGCTGTTCAACCTCAGCCCAGGCTGATATTTCCAAATCATTACCCAGTAGGCAATCTACAGGCAAGTTTGCTGACACTGCCACTCTCTTTGGGCCAGTGACACCTCCCCAGCTAAGATTGACTACTGCCATGGGATGATTGGTTTCTATGCCATCAATGTTTGTCACCTGATATTTGCCAGAAACCGGTCCCCGGGAGCTTGTTTCCTTCCCAGTGTAAGAATTGGCTTCTGTAGTTTGGTTTGTCCTGTTCCCATCATGCACTGGGACAGGAACAGACTAATTTGCATAATGCCAGGTTCTGAAACTGGGATGGTGCAGTGAGCTAAAAAACGGTGTTGGATCTAGCCCTGATCTTTTGACTGGGTGAGAGCTTTCTGCTTAATTCAGAGACTCTGTCCCTCACCACCCCTTTTTGTAAATATTTTTGTCCACCCTAAGCGTGGAAGGGTATTCTCAGATGTGAGACCCTTGCTCATTGCACCATCAGGATTCAAGCAAACCGGGCCGAAGACGGCTGTAATGCCAGAAACCGGTCCCCGGGAGCTTGTTTCCTTCCCAGTGTAAGAATTGGCTTCTGTAGTTTGGTTTGTCCTGTTCCCATCATGCACTGGGACAGGAACAGACTAATTTGCATACAGCCAGGTTCTGAAACTGGGATGGTGCAGTGAGCTAAAAAACGGTGTTGGATCTAGCCCTGATCTTTTGACTGGGTGAGAGCTTTCTGCTTAATTCAGAGACTCTGTCCCTCACCACCCCTTTTTGTAAATATTTTTGTCCACCCTAAGCGTGGAAGGGTATTCTCAGATGTGAGACCCTTGCTCATTGCACCATCAGGATTCAAGCAAACCGGGCCGAAGACGGCTGTAATGCCAGAAACCGGTCCCCGGGAGCTTGTTTCCTTCCCAGTGTAAGAATTGGCTTCTGTAGTTTGGTTTGTCCTGTTCCCATCATGCACTGGGACAGGAACAGACTAATTTGCATACAGCCAGGTTCTGAAACTGGGATGGTGCAGTGAGCTAAAAAACGGTGTTGGATCTAGCCCTGATCTTTTGACTGGGTGAGAGCTTTCTGCTTAATTCAGAGACTCTGTCCCTCACCACCCCTTTTTGTAAATATTTTTGTCCACCCTAAGCGTGGAAGGGCATTCTCAGATGTGAGACCCTTGCTCATTGCACCATCAGGATTCAAGCAAACCGGGCCGAAGACGGCTGTAATGCCAGAAACCGGTCCCCGGGAGCTTGTTTCCTTCCCAGTGTAAGAATTGGCTTCTGTAGTTTGGTTTGTCCTGTTCCCATCATGCACTGGGACAGGAACAGACTAATTTGCATACAGCCAGGTTCTGAAACTGGGATGGTGCAGTGAGCTAAAAAACGGTGTTGGATCTAGCCCTGATCTTTTGACTGGGTGAGAGCTTTCTGCTTAATTCAGAGACTCTGTCCCTCACCACCCCTTTTTGTAAATATTTTTGTCCACCCTAAGCGTGGAAGGGTATTCTCAGATGTGAGACCCTTGCTCATTGCACCATCAGGATTCAAGCAAACCGGGCCGAAGACGGCTGTAATGCCAGAAACCGGTCCCCGGGAGCTTGTTTCCTTCCCAGTGTAAGAATTGGCTTCTGTAGTTTGGTTTGTCCTGTTCCCATCATGCACTGGGACAGGAACAGACTAATTTGCATACAGCCAGGTTCTGAAACTGGGATGGTGCAGTGAGCTAAAAAACGGTGTTGGATCTAGCCCTGATCTTTTGACTGGGTGAGAGCTTTCTGCTTAATTCAGAGACTCTGTCCCTCACCACCCCTTTTTGTAAATATTTTTGTCCACCCTAAGCGTGGAAGGGTATTCTCAGATGTGAGACCCTTGCTCATTGCACCATCAGGATTCAAGCAAACCGGGCCGAAGACGGCTGTAATGCCAGAAACCGGTCCCCGGGAGCTTGTTTCCTTCCCAGTGTAAGAATTGGCTTCTGTAGTTTGGTTTGTCCTGTTCCCATCATGCACTGGGACAGGAACAGACTAATTTGCATACAGCCAGGTTCTGAAACTGGGATGGTGCAGTGAGCTAAAAAACGGTGTTGGATCTAGCCCTGATCTTTTGACTGGGTGAGAGCTTTCTGCTTAATTCAGAGACTCTGTCCCTCACCACCCCTTTTTGTAAATATTTTTGTCCACCCTAAGCGTGGAAGGGTATTCTCAGATGTGAGACCCTTGCTCATTGCACCATCAGGATTCAAGCAAACCGGGCCGAAGACGGCTGTAATGCCAGAAACCGGTCCCCGGGAGCTTGTTTCCTTCCCAGTGTAAGAATTGGCTTCTGTAGTTTGGTTTGTCCTGTTCCCATCATGCACTGGGACAGGAACAGACTAATTTGCATACAGCCAGGTTCTGAAACTGGGATGGTGCAGTGAGCTAAAAAACGGTGTTGGATCTAGCCCTGATCTTTTGACTGGGTGAGAGCTTTCTGCTTAATTCAGAGACTCTGTCCCTCACCACCCCTTTTTGTAAATATTTTTGTCCACCGTAAGCGTGGAAGGGTATTCTCAGATGTGAGACCCTTGCTCATTGCACCATCAGGATTCAAGCAAACCGGGCCGAAGACGGCTGTAATGCCAGAAACCGGTCCCCGGGAGCTTGTTTCCTTCCCAGTGTAAGAATTGGCTTCTGTAGTTTGGTTTGTCCTGTTCCCATCATGCACTGGGACAGGAACAGACTAATTTGCATACAGCCAGGTTCTGAAACTGGGATGGTGCAGTGAGCTAAAAAACGGTGTTGGATCTAGCCCTGATCTTTTGACTGGGTGAGAGCTTTCTGCTTAATTCAGAGACTCTGTCCCTCACCACCCCTTTTTGTAAATATGTCACCTGATATTTGGCATCAGGTAAAAGTTGCCTTGAGGGGACTAGACATTCAGCCACCATGGTGATGCTAGCCCCTGTGTCTCTGAAGGCCTCAACTTTCAAACCATTGATGAGGGGCTCCTGTCTATACTTGCTCAAAGTGTTTGGGCAAGCAGTGAAATTGGCAAACCCCATGCCAGTCTCATAGACAAGAGTATCTGAGTTAGGGGACCTGGATAGGCCAGAGTCCACCTGTCCTCCAAAAGTAACCCACCCAAATTCTTGGGGGTTCTCCCACCACCTGGGGGACCACTGCTAACAGTGACAGGAGGTGTTGGAGCCTTACATGGAGGTATATTCTCCGTATTGCCATTCTTGGGACAACAGCTGTCTGTTTTGTAATGCCCAACCTGTTTACAGGTATGACAATAAGGCTTTTTCTGGGTTGAAGAAGTGTCTTGGGACCCACCCCCATTCTTGGAGTTTTGGGGCCCTGGGAAAGTCTTTTCCTTACTTTTATCCCCACCCTTCTCTTAAGGCTTGGTAGTCTCTTTCTTTTGATCACCACCCTGGTTCTTTGGCCTGATCCTGGTTCTGACCCATTTGTCTGCCCTCCTACCCAATTCTTGTGGGGAGGTCAGATCAGAGTCAACCAGGTGCTGATGTAGAAGCTGATTTTGACAATTACTTAAGATTTGCTCTCTCATAATTAAATTATACAATCCTGTATAGTCAGTAACCTTACTTCCCAGCAATCAGCCCTCCAGAGCCTTAGTGGCACATTCAACAAATTCAGACCAGTCCTGAGTCTGTGTCTTCTGGGTGTCTCTGAACATTAACCTGTACTGTTCAGTGGTTAAGCCTAACCCATCAATCAGAGCACTCTTCAGGACCATGTAGTTTCGAGAATCCCCATCACTAACTGTGAGGAGTCTGTCTCGGCCTCTACCTTCAAAGGAGAGCCACAAGATTGCTGCCCACTGCTCCTGAGGGATCTGCTGTACTTTGCAGGCTCTCTCAAGTGCAGTCATCCATTTGTGGATATCATCCCCAGCTTTGTAGGGGGGCACAATCTTACTCAGGTTTCTTGTATCAAAAGACCTGTCTTTATCCTTAGGGATAGTGCTGCCACCAGTGGATCCTAATCCACTCTCTCTAGGCTGTCTTGCTCTAGCAAGTTTCTCTTGGGCCAGGGCAACCTCTAACTCTTGTCTCTGGATCCTCAATTCAGCCTCTCTCATTTTGGCCTCATGTTCTCTTCTCTGAGGGCTAGTCATCTCCCTTCTGGAGTGACCATGAGAACCTCTAGAAGCATGGGAGTTGTTAGAGTCACCTGAGTGAGTCCTTCTCCTCCTAGGCTTCTGGTTAAGTCCACCTGGGGGTCTGAATGGGTTGTTTCCAGATTCAGTCCCAAATAGGCTTAAGTTAGTCTGGTTCAGTCTACTGACCAGTACCTGACTATTTCTGTCATCATCAGACTCACTGCTCCCCCTTCTGTCTCTTCTTCCTCTTCCTCCTCCTCATCTATCAGAGGAGCTCCAGTGATGGGGGCTTCCTCATCTACCAGGACTATAGGGACAGGGGCTTCTGCAGTGTCATCCTCAGAAGGAGAGCCTCCTTCAGCATTCCCTGTGGGGGCTGCCTTAGAGGTCTTTAGAGTCTCAGACTGGTCTAAGATCTCTCTAAGGTGGTCTGTAGTAGGGGAAGGCCCTGTCTTCAGACCCCTTAAGACACAAAGCTGTCTTAATTCCTTAAAGGAAAAAATAGCAAATTTGGATGGTGCCCTTGGAGGGTCACTCTCAACAGGGATGTTCCCAGTGGAACCCTCTGCTCCAGACATTGCTCTAGTGTGGGTGGATGTGTTGCAATCTACCTACACTGGTGTTTACCTACTAAACCTATCTAGTAGTTTTAGTCAGGGTGTGCCACTCCCTTTCCTCTACAACAACTAAGTTCAGTAGAACTTAAGTATACTAGTCTTGTTTTATATGTACCTAGCAGGTACCTGTATGATCTTTCAAATGATAATCTCAAAGATTGTAATGGTAAAACAACAGCAAGCTCAGATCCCAATCCGCTGCTCACCAATGTGAGAAGTTGGCCTGGTATATAATGCTCACTAATTCTAATGATCACTTTGTACCATGCCAAGCAACCCTTATGATGATTGGTTGTAAGTCAACCTTATAGACCAGTTATCCTAGTGGTAACGTGGACAAAGCAGTCTTAGGCTAAACTCTGAAAGGCATGTGAAGCCAGCTGTATTACCATACACAACCCCCTTGAATACCAAATGAAAGAACACCACATAGATATATATTGAAAATATATATTGATTTATTACTAAAAGTATCCCCTGGACTCTTTATGAGCACAGAAGCACAAGCGTTAAACACAAGACAGTTTAAAATACACAAAAGTTGCACAATATGGATGAGCCCTAGGGGCCACCTAAACCATATACTAAGAAAGTGGTATAAGAGATACCAATCGGGAAGGAAACAGGCCTAGGGCCTTGGGAATCGCTGGAGCTATTCGAGTCTAGCAGTGACTAAGTCGGGAAAGGCCCGCGGGACTCGGTGCAGTGTTTAAAGTGCACGCACTCACCAATGCAAAGTCTATGGTGCGTAAAAAGTACAAAGTTAGTTAGTTCGGAACCTTCCGAGTGACCTAGAAAGCTGAAACTTGAGACACAGGCCCTAGAGGTGTGTACCAGTGTAGGAACACCGGCGGAGATGAGTTACCTCACCCACAGGAAGCGGGTGCACAGGGTCGAAGTAGTGTCGGGTTTCGTCACGCTGGTCGATGGTGCTTGGAGCTGAAGATGCTGCAGGCGGCTCGAGGTGAAGAGTTCCGGTGGATCTGAAGATGTGAAGACCTGAAAGCAGAGGGGACAATGTTCAAAGTCACTAGCCAGTGACTACCGTGGAACCAGATTGGAACCAGGCGATGTCGGGTGCAAACAGGCGTTGAAGTGTAGCTTCTCTCTGCAGCCACGTGGACACCGGGGGTCGAGGACGTCCAGGAGTCGGTCACGAGCTGTCCCACACAGGCTTCTCGCTGTTGGCGGTGTCGGCAACTTGATCGGAGCAAACAGGCTTTGGCTAATGCAAGCCACGCAGGAGTCAAAAAAGGCTTAATACTCGGACCAGCAAGGTCAGAGCGGGTGCTCCTTTTTACAGGAGCTGGGGCAAGTCTGGAGCAACCAGACCCGCAGTGTAGTTCTTCGGTTTCGTCGCCAAGATGGCCGCTGACCACGTGGCTAGTGGCCGGGATGGCGTGTCAAGTGGCACAATGCAAAAGGGCCCCACGCAGATCGTGGAGATGCTGGGGGGCTGATCTTCGGTGCAAGGGCTGCTCGGTGGTGGGGGTTCTCAGTCCCCAAAGCACAACGTCGAGGATGCCTCTGGTGCTGCGCTGTCAGCTCTTCGGGTGTCTTCCAAGAAGTCCGGTCCCACGTCTCTCGGTGCCTCCACGGGTCCCTTCTTTGCAGGGACTGTGGATCGGGCTGTGAGAAGTCTGGGAGTCTGGGTCTTGTCAGGCTCTGGGCTCGGGCTCCGGCGGGAGGCGGCGGCAAAGCAGACGTCGATTCGCTGGTTGGTGCCTGTGTTTCACAGGGTGGCCACTCCTAGGCCACAAGGGAGATTCTCTTCAGTCTTCTGTGCAGCAGAATGTCGAAGTCCAGTCTTCTTCTTCGTGTAAAGTTGATTCAGGATGATCTGCTGTGCAATGGCACTGCTCCCACTCTTATTCCCAATCTGAGGGGTGGATCACCTACTAGGTCCCTCCCCTGGGTGGGACCAGGAAGGGGGGCGGTTACACCCCCTTTCCTTTGTACAGCTCCTCGCCAGGCCTGGGTCTGGAAAGTCCCAGGACCGGCTTGGACTGGCTTATGCACGGGACACCTTGTGTGCCCCGGGCATGTCTCAATCTATTCAGCCTTGTCCTACCCAATACACAAAACCCTGTCTGGGGTGGTGCTCGCACCTCCCAAGGCAGGAAACCCTTTGTCCAAGCCTCCCTTGCTGGAAGGACTCCCAGCAGCAGGAGGTCAGACTTGTGTCTGTGGTGGCAGCATCCATTTTGTGATGCTGAGGCTCTGGTTAACTTTAACCGGGGTTAAAGCTACACACATGTTGTGTCCCTCTAGAAGGGTGGAATGCTATCCTTGTTGACAGAACTGTCGAGGGGATAGTATTCCAATTCGTATGACACCTTACTCGACATGTTTTGATAAAGCCAAACCAAAGTTAGCAAATAACCGCGAGGATTATAATGCATTTAAGAGTATATGGTATGGCAATATCCCGGAACAGCTTAGGGAGTGGTTCCCGACAGCTGCAGACAGGCTCAGCTCATGCTAGAGCACCATCTCACATATTTCCAAGCACTCTGCCTCCAGGATTGATGAGGCTTTCCATAGGAGTGGCTGATAGGAACATATGTGTCCAGTTTAAGGTCAGGTATAGGGATACTATACCTAAGTAAGAGGTGATTACACCAACTTACCCCAGCTGAGTGATCAGCCAGTTGTGTCAAATATGGAGGCCAGGCCAGGGGTGGCACAATACATGCTGCAGTCCCTGGTAGGCCTTGGAAACACCTATGCCCTGGGTACCTAGGGTACACTGTTACAGGGGCCAATAAGGTGAACCAGTTCCAATTGTGTATGCACCTAAGGTACATGGAGTCCATTTTAAGGAGAGAGCAATTAGCCTGGGGCCCTGAATAGCAGGATCCCAGGCCAACTATGTCAAAAACCAGCTAAACACCAGGCAAAAAAGTTTGGGGGTAACCATAGTCAGATATCCACCTTCCTACACTTAGGGTCAGTGGTATAACAAAACTCGAGCCCCCCCTCCAAAGTGCATGGCGGGGCCTGCCCATGCTCGGCACCCAGTCAGGAGCTCTCAGCCACCACCTGTGCACAGTGCCTGAGGGGGTCCTCTGGAGCTTGGGCCACGTGCACCGCAGAGGCTATTGTTACACCTCTAATTAGGGTGTTGTGAATTGACAAAGTGTGGAGTGGAGTGGTATAGAGTAGAATGTCGTAAAGTGGAGTAGCATAGAGTGGCATGAAGGTAGTAGAGTAGAGTGGAAGGGTGTACAGTGGAGTGGCATAACATGTGTGGAGTGCCATAGAAAGGAGTAGAGTGGTATGGAATGGTGCAGTGGAAGTTGTGTAGAGTGTTGTAGAGTAGAGCGGCGTAGAGTGGAGTAGATTGTCAGAGTGGAGTGGAGTGTCGTCAAGTAGAGTGGAGCAGAGGGTTGTAGAGTGGAGTATCATAGAGGGGTGTAAAGTGGATTGGCATAGATTGGCGAAGGGGAATAGAGTGGAATAGTGCATCATATCAATCAGGGGAATTGTAAGCATGCTACTCCCTCATGGGGGTCCCAAGGCGCTAGGGGGGGGGGGGGGCGTCGCAACTCCGTTCAGTCAAAGAGCCAGGTCTTGAGTGTCTTCCTGAAGCTGTTCAGGGTGCGTCTGATGTCGATCGGGAGCTTGTTCCAGGTATTGGCCGCAATGTAGGAGAACGCCCTTCTACCTGTCCTGGCTTTGCGGATACGTAGGATTTCGGCGAGGTCAGCGGATCGGAGGTTTCTCTTGGGTATGTGGAAGGAGATCCCCTCGTTGTGGTATTGGGGTCCGGCGTTGTGGAGGCATTTGTAGGTGTGTGTGTGAGTATTGTGAAAGTGACTCCCTTCTCTATGGGGAGCAAGTGGAGGTTGCGCAGGTGTTGGATGATGTCCTTTTGGTGGAACTGATGTACTGGTGGTATTCCGTCAAGGCGTTCTTGTAGGTGGTGCGATCTTCTGACGCTTTGCTGTTCCTCCAGGTCTTCTTGAGATGTCTGCAGGTGTGTCTGGATTCTTGGAGGTCGGTGGTGAGCCAGGAGGCCTTCCTGGGGCGCTGTCTGTTGGAGTTGCATAGGGGTGCAAGTTCGTCTGCGCAGGTGGCGATCAATCTATGGAGTTCTTTAACTGCGAGGTTGGCGTTGGTCGAGGTGGTGGGACATCACGGTTGAGGGTGTAGTTGAGCTGCTCCTTAGTGATTTGTCTCCAGTTTCTTTGTGGAGGGCGCGTTGCAGGTTTGGGGGTGATGGGTTTGTTGATGTTGAAGTGTACGACGTGGTGTTATGTATAGGGGCTTGCGTGATGTGGGTGAATTGGATGTTGTTACCTCTTGCGAAGATGGGGTCGAGGGTGTGTCCTGCCTTGTGGGTGGGCGTGGTGACAAGCTATTTCAGGCCGATGTTGGCGAGGTTGTCCAGGAGGGTGGTGGAGTTGGGGTGGCTGGGATTGTCGAGGTGGAAGTTCAGGTCTCCGATGAGTATATAGTCCATGGAGGCGATGGCGTGGGTTGCGATGAGGTCGGTGATAGTCGTGGTGAATGAGGCACGAGGTTCGGGGGTTCTGTAGGCGAGGGTGCCACAGAGAGTGGTTTTAGGGCTGGTCAGGGGCTGAGGAGGCGTTGTTCCAGGAGTTGAGGGATGCCTAGGATGAGTCTGGCTGCAGTGTTTTGTATGGTCTGGAGTTTGTGGCACAGAGACTTGTTGATCCCGGCGTACAGGGCGTTTCCGTAGTCTAGTCCGCTGGTTATGAGTGTGTGGATGACGCTCTTCCATGATTCTGGGTGGATCCATTTGAAGGTCTTTCGGAGGATGCAGAGGGTGTTGAAACAGCTGTCGGGTCATGGAGAGGGAGGAACCGAGTATGATGCTGAGGTTTTGGCATGCGGTACAAAATGGGGGTGGTGATGGACGGAGCATCTGAATCAATCAAACTCTCACACCCAGTCAAAAGATCTGGGTTTAATCCATCACCGTTCTTTAGCCCACTCTTCCACCCCAGTTCAGACATGGCTATATGCAAATCAGTCTGACCCTGTGCCTCATGGGAACAGTCCATCCCGAACTGCCAAGCCATGTCTTCCCAGGACCGGAAACAAGCTTCCGAGGACCGGTTTCTGGCATTCCAGCCGTCTTCAGCCCGGCTTGCTTGAATCCAGTGGCAAAGTGAGCAAGGGACTCACGTCTGAGCATACCCTGCCACACTTATGGCGGCCAAAAGCGGTACAAAAGGGGGTGGTGATGGACGGAACTGTTTTAGGGTGTCGTTGGCAATGGGCATTCTGGGTATCTATAAATGCGACAAGGAAGATCTCAGTTTTTGTCTTGGATTCTTGGCACATTGTGTGATTCCCATCAATTAATAGTTGTGCCATCAGCAGTTTTATTGCCTATTGAAGGGAGAATGCGGAGAGCGCTTAGAAACCAGCTTCGCTCGGAGTTTGTGAGCTACGCACTGCTGTTAAACGTTGCTTAGTATGAAATTAACGTGAAAATGTTTGCGCATAACGGTGATGCACCTGAAACAATCTGATTGATTCAGATGCTCCATCCATTACCATCCCCTTTTGTACCGCTTTTGGCCGCCATAGATGTGGCAGGGTATGCTCAGACGTGAGTCCCTTGCTCACTTTACCACTGGATTCAAGCAAGCCGGGCTGAAGACGGCTGGAATACCAGAAACCGGTCCTCGGAAGCTTGTTTCCGGTCCAGGGAAGGTATGGCTTGGCAGTTCGGGCTGGACTGTTCCCATGAGGCACAGGGTCAGACTGATTTGCATATAGCCATGTCTGAACTGGGTTGGCAGAGTGGGCTAAAGAACGGTGATGGATTAAACCCAGATCTTTTGACTGGGTGTGAGTGTTTGATTGGTTCAGATGCTCCGTCCATTACCACCCCCTTTTGTACCGCTTTTGGCCGCCATAAGTGTGGCAGGGTATGCTCAGACGTGAGTCCCTTGCTCACTTTGCCACTGGATTCAAGCAAGCTGGGCTGAAGACGGCTGTAATGCCAGAAACCGGTCCTCGGAAGCTTGTTTCCATTCCAGGGAAGGCATGGCTTGGTAGTTCGGGTTGGACTGTTCCCATGAGGCACAGGGTCAGACTGATTTGCATATAGCCATGTCTGAACTGGGGTGGCAGAGTGGGCTAAAGAACGGTGATGTATTAAACCCAGATCTTTTGACTGGGTGTGAGTGTTTGATTGGTTCAGATGCTCCCTCCATTACCACCCGCTTTTGTACTGAGGTTTTGGCATGGTCTGTGGGGATGGGAGGGCTACTGAGGGCGGTTGGCCACCAGGTGTTATCTCATGTAGAGGGGGAGGGTCCGAGGGCGAGGACCTCTGTCTTCTCCCAGTTGAGTTTCAGGTAGCTGTTGCTCATCCAGGATGCTATGTCCTTCATTGCTTCCTGGAAGTTGAATCTGGTAGTGACGGGGTCCTTGGTGAAAGAGAGGAGGAGCTGGGTGTAATCAGCGTAGTATACTATGCTTAGTCCATTCTGTCTGATGATGGCGGCAAGGGGGGCCATGTAGATGTTGAATAGCGTGGGGCTGAGGGATGATCCTAGGGGCACTCCGCAATTGATTTCCGTGGGTTCGGAGAGGAAGGGTGGCAGTCTGATTCTTTGGGTTCTGCCGGTGAGGAAGGAGCGGATCCATTCAAGGGCGGTTCCCTGTTGTAGACGTCAAGGACTCTGGTGGCGAGTGTGCGGTGGGAGATAGTGTTGAAAGCTGCAGAGAGGTCGAGTAGTATTAGAGCCGCAGTGTGTCCTTGGTCGAGTAGGGTGCGGATGTCTTCTGTGGCGGCGAGTAGAGCGGTTTCGGTGCTGTGATTGCCTCGGAATCTGGATTGGGAGGGGTCGAGAATGGAATATTCTCCGATGAATTTTGTAGTTGGGCATTGACAATCTTCTCAGTGACTTGGCCGCGAAGTGGAGGAGGGAAATGGGGCAGTAGTTCTTGAGGTCTGTGGGTTCTGCTGACTCCTTCTTGAGCAGGGGTCAGACTTCTGCTTGGTTCCAGTAGTTGGGAAAGGTGCCGATCTTGAGGGTGGTGTGATGGTGCATCGTAGTTTGGGTGTGATGGTGGTGGTGGCTCTGTGGTAGATGTGTGGTGGGCAAGAGTCCATGGGGGCACCTGAGTGGATACCTTGTCATGGTCGAGGTGGTGTCTTCGGTGGTGACTAGGTTCAAGGAAGAGACGGTAGGTCAGCTGTCATTGCTGGAGAGGGAGGGGGTTTCGGCGTCAGGTGTCTTGTTGTTGAAGTGGTCGTAGAGGCTCTTGATTTTCACATGGAAGTAGGATTCAAACTTGTTGCAGAGGTCCTGGGAGGGGGTGATGTCCGTGGTTTCACTGGGGGGCTTGGTGAATTCCTTGATGACTCTGAAGAGTTCCTTGGAGTTTCTGGAGTTGAGGATCATCTTATTTCGGATGAAAGTCCTTTTGGTGGACCTGATGTGCTGGTGGTATTCTGTCAAGGCGTTCTTGTAGGTGGTGCGATCTTCTGACGCTTTGCTGTTCCTCCAGGTCTTCTTGAGATGTCTGCAGGTGTGTCTGGATTCTTGGAGGTCGGTGGTGAGCCAGGTGGCCTTCCTGGGGTGCTGTCTGTTGGAGTTGCGTAGGGGTGCAAGTTCGTCTCCGCAGGTGGCGATCAATCTATGGAGTTCTTTAACTGCGAGGTTGGCGTTGGTCGAGTTGGTGGGACATCACGGTTGAGGGTGTAGTTGAGCTGCTCCTTAGTGATTTTGCTCCAGTTTCTTTGTGGAGGGCGCGTTGCAGGTTTGGGGGCGATGGGTTTGCTGATGTTGAAGTGTTCGCCGTGGTGGTATGTATAGGGAGTTGCGTGATGTGGGTGAATTGGATGTTGTTACCTCTTGCGAAGATGGGGTCGAGGGTGTGTCCTGCCTTGTAGGTGGGCGTGGTGACAAGCTATTTCAGGCCGATGTTGGCGAGGTTGTCCAGGAGGGTGTTGGAGTTGGGGTGGCTGGGATTGTCGAGGTGGAAGTTCAGGTCTCCGATGAGTATATAGTCCATGGAGGCGATGGCGTGGGTTGCGATGAGGTCGGTGATAGTCGTGGTGAATGAGGCACGAGGTTCGGGGGTTTTGTAGGCGAGGGTGCCACAGAGAGTGGTTTTAGGGCTGGTCAGGGGCGGAGGAGGCGTTGGTCTAGGTTTCAGTAAAGAAGGCGATGTCTGGTGAGAGGGTGTCGAGGAGGGTCTAGATCTCAATGGTGTGTCCGTGCAGGGAGCGTTCGTTGATGCACCTCAGGATTTCGGAGGTGTTGGTGTTTGGTGCGGAGGTGGTGGCCCTGAGGGTGCTGATGGTGTCAAAGGTCTGGCAGCAGTGGCTGCTGCAGAACTATCCATGGGTGGTGCTTGCCATGGACAGATGGCAGTTGTTGTTCTTCCCGGGGTTGAGCGTGAGGAGGGTAGCTGCGTCGTAGCGGTGAATGGTTGGAGATCCAGCGTTCCATGCAATGGTCAGGTCACGGACGGGTGCAGATGGGCTTGCCTTCGGAGTGCCAGCGGCGTGCCTGCTGCGAAAGTGGCTGGAAGGAGGAGCCGCGGGAGCAGCAGCGGTGGGGAAAAGGACAGCTGAGTGGGCATGGTGGAAAGGTAGCAGGCACAGAGGGGCACGAGAAAAAAGATACAAGTCAAAGGAATATGATGCACAATAACGGGGCACAAGAACAAGGCACAGAAGAAGTTAAAATATGGCGCACAACACGGGCTGATGAAGAATACGAAGGCACAAGTCAAGAATACGAAGTACAATACAGGGGCATAAGAACAAGGCACAAAAAGTAAAAAATATGGGGCACAACACGGGGGCTGACAACCAAGGGCACAAACCTGAGAAGAGAGCGGACTCGAACCCTGCTAGTCAGGGCAGTATCACCACAACAGAAGCGGCACACCAGTGGAACTGAGGGGGGGAGAGCAGGTACCTGACCAGGAGGTCAGAAGTCTTGCTCCGCTACCATAGCAGCAGCTGCCAATAAATAGGGGAGTGGGAGGGAAAGTACAGTTGGGAGTCGAGAGCGGCTGGGGGGACGGGCTGTGGGGGCGGCAGCAGCGGGGAAAAGGACGGTGGAGTGGGCATGGATTAAAGGCCGCAGGCCCAGTGGGGCACGAGGAAAAAGGCACACGTCGAAGGAATACGAAGCACAATACAGGGGTACAAGAACAAGGCACAGAAAAAGTCAAAATATGGGGCAAAACGGGGCTGACGAAGAATACAAAGGCACATGTCAAGAATTCAAAGTACAATACAGGGGCACAAGAATAAGGCACAAAAATTAAAAAATATGGGGCACAACACGGGGCTGACAACCAAGGGCATGAACCGGAGAGGAGAGCGGACTCGAACCCTGCTAGTCAGGACAGCGTCGCCACAATAGAAGCGGCACACCAGCTGAGCTGCGGGGGTGAGAGTAGGTCTCTGACCAGGAGGTCAGAGGTCTTGCTCCTAGAGTAGAGTGGAGTAAAATGACATTGAATTGCACAGAGTGGGGTATCGTAGAGTGGAATAGACTGTCATTGTGTGGCATAGAGTGTTGTAGAGTGGAGAGGCATAGAGTGAAGTAGAGTGTCGTACAGTGGAGTGACATAGAGTGGAGCTGAGTGTTGTAGAATGAAGTAGAGGGGAGTGGCACAGAATGGAGTGGCATAGAGTGTGGTGTAGTAGAGTAGAATACACTGTTGTTGAGTGGAGTGGAATATCATTGAGTGGAGTAAGGTGTCAGAGTGGAGTAGTGTAGAGTGGAGTGGCATAGAGTGGAGTAGACTGTTGTAGAGTGGAGTGGAGTGCCATAGAGTGTCGTGTAGGGAGTAGAGTGTCATAGAGTGGAGGGGTGTAAAGTGTTGTGGAGTGCGATAGAGTGTTATAGAGTGGAGTGGCATTGAGTGGAGTAGGGTTTCGTAAAGTGGAGTTGAGTAGAGTGGAGTAAAGCGTCAAGGAGTCTCACAGAGAAGTTACATACAGTGGGTTAGAAATTGTATAGTAGAGTGGCTTAGAGTGGAGTAGATTGCCTTAGAGTGGAATGACAGAGTGGAGTAGAGTGTCAGAGTGGATTGTCATAGAGTGGAGTGTCATAGAGTGGAGTGATAGAGTGGAATATCATCAAGTAGAGTGGAGTGGAAAAGAGTGAAGTAGAGTGTTGAAGTGTGTTGAAGAGGGGAGTTGCATAGGGTGGCATAGTTGAGTAGCATATAGTAGTGCATCATAGAGTTGACTGGTGTAAAGTTGTGTGGAGTGGCCTACAGTGGGGATGCATAGAGTAGTGGAGTTTTAGAGAGTGGATTATCGTAGCGCATTTATTTATTTAGAAAGTTTTGTATAGCGCGAACGTGACCCTCGAGGGTATCAGAGGGCTTTACATGGAGATAACATGATTAGCACTTGGTCTGATCACTATTAGCACTTGGTCTGATAAATAGGCAAACATATGCGTGAGACAAACAAACCAACGATTAAGCATAGAATAAAGCACATCCAAGGCAGGCTAGACTACATAAACGTTTGCTATCTGAATCTATTCAGTGTCATTAAAAAGTTAAATTAGCGTAAGAACTTAGTTAGTACAAGTGATTTGGCTTCTCTTTTGAAGGCGTAGGTGGAGGAGATTAGGCAAAGGTCCGGCGGTAAAGAGTTCCATATCTTGGGAGCGACAGCTGAGAATGCTCTAGCCCCCGTTATCTTTTTGTGGGTTCGTTGGGGTTTCAGAAATAAGGTGAGCGCACTTCATGAGGATCTGCTGCCCCCTGATTTTTCTAGCTTTTGTGCCAGGTAACTGGGGGTGTTGAAGTGTAGAGCTTTGTGTGTCATGCAAGCAATTTTTAGATGGATTCTTGCTTCATATGGTATCCAATTTAAGGTTTTTAGGGCTGGTGAGATGTGCGCATTTCATTTTGTTCCGAGGACAAATCTTGCTGCTGCATTGAGAGAGGCTCTCAGTGGTGCTACTTTGTATTTATGTAGGCCACACACTGTGGCACTACCGTAATCCAATCTGGGTAATACTAGGGCTTGAACTGCTTGTTTTAGATCTTCATGAGGTAAGTATGGTTTCAGTTTCTGCAGAATGCTCGGTTGGTAGTTTGCTCCTTTGGTGGCAGCACTAATGTGATTCTGCATATTTAGGTGTTTGTCTAATGTAATACCTAAGGATCTGGCACAGTCTATGATGTGGGGCGAGCAATTGAGTGCTGTAAGATGATTCAGCCACAGATCAATCTTGATGTTGTTATTTGGTGGAGAGATGAGAAGAAATTCCATTTTGGTAGCGTTGAGTTTGAGGTGGTTAACCGTGAGCCAGAGGTGTGTATTTTATAGTATGGAGTTGAGGGATATAATGTTATCTGGAGAGGCAATCCTGAGATATAGCTGGGTGTCATCAGCGTACATATGGTAATAATTGTTAGCTGATTTTAGGAGGTTTACTAGTGGTTCCAGGAATTAGTTAAAGAGAATGGGGGAGAGAGCGGATCCTTGAGGAACACCAAGAGTTAACGCTTCTGGCTTAGATAGAGATTGATTCATTTTGACTCATAAGGATCTGTTTTGGAGGAAAGATGCGAACCATTGCAATACAGCCCCTGATAAGCCGATCCTTTGTTCCAGTAGTTTTAGTAGGGTGTCGTGTTTGACTGTGTCAAATGTAGCAGATAAATCAAGCAATATTTGAAGGCATGATTCGTTCTTGTCCAGCATTTTTAGAATGTCATCTTCAATATGGGTAAGGGCTGATTCTGTGCTGTGATCTTGACGGAAGCCGGATTGGAATTGATCGAGGAGTTGAAATTTTTCTATGTGATTGCAGAGTTGTTTCTATACACATTTTTCTAAGAGCTTTGCAAGTGTAGGGATGTTGGATATGGGCCGGAAGTTGTAAGGGTCAGAGCAGTCTGCCAAAGTTTCTTTTAGAATGGGTGTTACTTGACCGATTTTTAGGGAGTCTGGGATAGTGCCTTGGCATAGAGAGGCATTTACAATCTTTGACCATAGTGGAAGAATACAGGTTTTGATCTCTTTGAATATGCTGGGAGGTAGAGGGTCCGAGAAGTGGTTAGATGGGTTTAAAGACAAGAGAATATTGTAGATTTCCTGTTCGCTGATTGGGGAGAAGGCGTTCCAAGCGGCATTATTTTTGGAGGTGATGCAGGGTGGTTCCAACCCTTCCGTAGATTGGGAGTTGTGAGATAGCTTGACTGGGAGGGCAGGTAGTAGCTCCTTCGCTAGTTGAAGTTCCTTCTCTATCTTTGTTGTTTTATCCTTGAAGAAGGTGGCTAGTTCTTCGCAGTTTGGCTGTGCACTGGGTCCGGAGTCCATGGGGTCTGATGTGTTACGTGATTGCTGTTTGACTATTTCGAATAGTTTTTTGGGCCTATTTCTGGCCTGGTCGAGTTGGGTTCTAATAAAATTCGTTTTTGCCTGTCTTATTCTACGATTGTATGAGTTTCTTATTGCTCTTAAGCGTTTTAGTGATTCCATTGATGTGGAGTCTTTCCAAGCTCTTTCTGCCGTTCTTGGGTTGCGTCTTTCAGTGTTCAAGTTGTCATTGAACCAAGGCTTTGAGATTTTAGTGGAGATGTTTTTCTGTTGTAGGGGAGCGATAGAGTTCATGACTTCTCTTATCGAAGTATTGTAATAGTCAGTGAAGTCATTGACATCCTCCATATTGGTCTGTGGGATCAAGGTGTGGTTGCATAGAATGGTTAGATCACTATGGTTTATATTACTAAGATTCGTTTTCCACTGTTTGATTTTCTTCAGTTGGACATTCTAAGGATCTTCTTTAGGTTGATGAGGAAGGTGATGCAATAATGATCTGACCAATCACAAGGGGTAATACGCTCTAAAGAGATGGTGTCAGACTTAGAGATGATAAGGTCCAAAGTCTCTCCCTTATTGTGTGTGGCCCGTCGCAGATTTGGGACACCTCGTGGTGTAATAGAAAGGATTTTAAGCTATTCACTGAGGGGTCATTTAGGTCATTCCAATGCAGATTAAAATCACCCAGGAAGATCTGTGGTTCTTGATGATTAGTATTTATTGTTAAGATTTCCATGAATTGTTCGATGAAGTCCGGGTTATCACCCGGAGGGTGATAGAAGGCATGTAGATTACAAATAACTTTGTTGTTGCAAGAGATATTGATGCTAATATATTCACATGTTGTTGCATCTATTGTTTTCAATTGGCGTAATGATAAAGTATTGTTATAGATGCATGCTATTCCACCACCCGTTTCCCCTGTTCTGTCTAGTCGTATGATATTGTGACTAGGTGGGACTAGTAGATCTATGATGGGATGAGTTGTTTAACCATGTTTCTGTGAGGATAAATATATCGAATTTATGTGTAAAAACGAGGTCGTAGATATCAGCTGCGTGTTTATTTGCTGATCTGCAGTTGATGAGCATGCACTTTAGATGTTTATTATTGTGCTGAGAGGCCATTTTGTGATAAAGTGATTTGTTTAAGGTTGTTCTTGTTTATTCCTCTGTGATTGTGAATCGGATCTCTGAGAGGGGTCACTTGGATGGATTGGATTTGATTCTGAATCGCCTAGCTCGTATTTAATCCAGAATTATAATATAGGAAGAGTTCACGGATCTCATTGTTTTTATAGGTCTTGCTTTGATCTCTTTGGTCTGGAAGCATTGTTGGTGGAAGGAGTAGTTTGCGGACCTAGGTTGGCTGTGAGGGTGGACTGGAGTGGGAGGATGTCTGTATGGGTGTCCTTTCTGGTTATCTTGGTGCTTTTTTGCGTTTCGAGGGGGCCAAAGATTGGCTGTGATTGGGTTGAGTTCATAGAGGGGAGTGGCTTAGAATGGAACAGAGTGTGGTAGAGTGGATATGTTCCACAGGAGGGACAGACTCAAGCTGGAAGCCTAAAACAAATAAAGGCAGCAAATAGAAAGCAAGCAAATGTGAGTTACAAAACACAAAGCCAATGATAAGCAATGGGGGGAATGCTTTCCTGGGGAAGCTTTCAGAATATCCTGAAGATGTCGTTAGCAAACCAGAGTAGACTTCGACCTAACAAGGGACCTTTAGAGCTACTCAAAGCTGTCAGATTACTGTAAACCATAAACTGTGCACCTGTCTCTCACACTATGTCATTCATCACACTGTTAAGTGTTGCATCCCATAACACGATAACCGAACCGCAATGGTCCTTATACACAACATGAAAACATTTCCCACATGGAATCAAAATAGACAACATCCTTCCAACAACACATTCTACACAGTGTAGTGTGCTACCCATATAGCTTCAGTGCCCCACATAGGGGTAGTAAGCGCTATCTGAATGTTGCAATACATCAAAATACAATACTGTCATTGTCAGTGCAAGAGATCATGAACCATTTGGAGTTCCACAAACAATTGAAAATATATCTCTTAAGAAGATAATCTTGAATGTTTTGAGTTGTGATCTCAAAGGCTATTCCTTCAGCCCAGTAGCACAAAGAAACCCTTAATGGACTTTTGTATACTTTTTAAGAAATAACATGACTTGCATACCGCTGTCTCACCTAACATCTTTAAAAGCTGCAGCTAGAGAGGATTCGGTTCTGAGTGTTTTCTTCACAAGTAAACAGCTTGAGGCAGTTTGAGGAGAAGGCCACAAAAGCGGAGACTTGCTGTCTAGCTGATTGTTGAGTGTTACTCCTGTGAGTTCCCACTCACAATGAATTGTACCCTTGTTAGCCTCCCATTTTGTCAGCAGTCCGAGATTGGCCTTCATGTTCCAACACATGTTTTGCCGTACCATTTTAAAGGCTATATATACAAATACTCTGCACACATTCAAAAGTAAATACATAAAGTTACATAAAATATCACAATGATGCTTGGCTTTACCAATTAGTCCTGTGTCCGGAGAGCTAAATATGCTTCCAAGAGACTGCAGATTTGCACGGCAGACACACCTCGTCCTGGAGATATGAAGGGTTCTACCTAATACTGCCAGATGGGGCAGCTCTTCTAAAGGAAACTCTCTTATATTTGGGAGCATATTTAGCTCTCCAGACACAAGACTAATTGGTCTGCCTCTTCAGGAGCAGTACCTATAGGAACCCCTTCCGGTTTGGAATTATCACCGGAACAAAGAGCCTACTTGAAACTGACCTCAGCCCTGAAGAAGTCGCAGGGTAATCCCCTGTAACTGAGACGAAACACGTGTTGGCTAAGAAGGCTTAAAGATCTTGAATGAAAGACATCTGAAAATATAAAGACAAGCATCATTGTGATATTTTATGTAACTTTAGATATTTACTTTTGAACGTGTGCAAAGGATTTGTATATATTAGTGGTCTGCTGGCCACAAACGTGGGGATCTGGTTGTTTTTACCTAATTTATGCACTGTGCCAGATTACCTGTCTTAACTGATTTGTACTTGTGATAGATTTTAGAGCGCCATCTTTGCCTATTACTGACCACCAACTGTATAACCATTTTAAAGGCCATTTGGAATGCCCTAGAGGATTCAGTGTCACAGGTAATATGGGTGAGATGTCACCTATCAATGTAAAATAAACATAACTCTCTACAAGTGATAACATCTGATGTGGTTCTCCTTTGTACACTCTTTATGCAGTGTGCTGAGTGGTAGCCCAGAGACTTGAGCCTCTTGTGGCCATTTAATTCTTCAATTGTGTAATGAACCAAAGGGTACATCATTGTTTTGTGGAAAACTTTTGCGACACAAGAATATTTAAGCTCAGTGTCCACTTGCAAAAAAACTTGCACATAACCAAGGTCAGTGATCTCAATGAGCATTACTTGTCGTCCATTTCAAACATTCTGGTTGACCTTGCCCCTCTAAAACTAAAAAGAACACAAATCAATGACAGAAACCCTTGGTTCACTAGCTCCCTCAACATGGAGAGGAGATCCCTATGGCATTCTGAAATAAACTGGAGACAACACCCCTCTGCAACGCATCTAAAACTTCTCCGCCAGGCGAGAAATGCCTACAACAAGCACATCAATTGCAAAAAAGAATATTTCAGATCGGAATTGGGGAACGCCAAGAATAGACCACAAAAACTCTTTGAACTGGTCAAATTCCAATCTAATAAACTGGCTAAAACACCGAAAGAATCCCCCAAATCGCTAATATCGTCAGCTGAATTCTCCTCCTTCTTTGCTGATAAAATCACGGCATTAGGAATTGAACTCAGTACCACCACCTACCCCCATCCCCTCCTGTCCTGCCCCATTCTTACGCACCTACCATCCTGGCCTCTCCTACAAACCAAGCCAGCTGGACTGACTTCGAATACTATAATGAAGACTCCATCTCAAAAATCCTCTCTACCTTAAAACCAAATAACCACTTCAATGACCCGCTACCTTCCAACTGCCTGGATGCTGCCTCCCAATCCATCGTTCCTTGCTGGACTACAATTATCAATGCCTCTCTCCAGCAGGGCCTTTGAAAGCCGGCCAAGTACTCCCCATCTTGAAAAAACATTCACTGGACCCAGTCTCCCCTGACAATTTCAGACCTATCTCCAACATCCCGCTATTAGCCAAAGTATTGGAGAAGTGTGTACAACAGCAACTAAGTCAGCACATCAACAACTTCAACCTACTTGATGACTTCCAATCTAGATTCAGACCAGAGCACAGCATCAAAACTGCTATGCTCCATATCGTGGACAATGCCCTCCAAGCCCTAGACCAAGGCAAAACCTGCCTTCTAATCCTCCTCGATCTATCCTCTGCCTTCGATGCGGTCAACCAGGAAAAACTACTTGAACACCTCAAACTCAGGATGGGTCTGGATAGGGTGGTACTAGAATGGTTCAGGTCCTTCCTCCACAACCGCTCTGAGAGATTCCTCATCAACGGCAAACTATCAGTTCCCAACCCGGTCACAGTCGGAGTCCCCCAAGGTTCAACCCTGTCCCCCACCCTCTTTAATCTTTACCTAAAGTCTCTCACTGAAGTTCTCCGTTCCCCCAACATCTCCTACCATATGTATGCGGACGACACCCAAATATACATCAACATCTCTTCGCTCAATGAGATCCTCTCCCTGAATGAGACCCTGAAACTAACTGTCCAATGGCTAGCCAATAACCAACTCAAACTGAATGCAAAGAAAACTGAATTTCTCCTAATCTCCCCTTCAAAAGCCAATCCAGAGATTCAGATGTGGATTAAGGCCATCACAGCCCTGAACTGTCCACCGACCATTGTGGACTCTGCCAAATCCCTGGGCATAATCCTGGACTGTAACCTGAATATGAGAGACCACATTACCTCGATGGCTAAAGCAGCCAGATTCCACTTGAGCTACCTTTGGCAGCTGAAACCTTTCATCGATGCACCAGACTTAAAAATGGCAGTTCAAGCAGTTGTCATCTCTAGACTGGAATACGGCTGTTCCACCCTCACAGGATTACCAAAGATCTCCTTAGCGCCTCTAAAAGCCTGTCTCAACGCGGCCGCCAGACTACTTACAGGAACCAGGAAGTTTGACCACATTTCGCCACACATGAAAGCGCTGAGCTGGCTCCCTCTAGAGACCAGAATTCAGCTGAAACTGGCATGCACTATGCACAAGGCTCTATACACAAACTCCCCTGCTTAACTGGTACAGAAATTAGTGATATCCGGAGGAAGCAGGAACTCCAGGTCCGCTAGAAACCTCCTACTTCATCCTGCCTCTTTTTAGAAAAAAAGAACCTACAACAGGGTGTTCACTGGAGTAGCACCAAGAATTTGGAACTCTCTCCCACCTTCCATCAGAAAAATCCCTTCTCTAGCACATTTCAAAAAGGAGACCAAAACCTTCCTCATGGGTAAATTCCTCACCTAAGGCCTGCCCGCAACCACCACATGACTACCGCTTTCCCAAATCACCAACTCTCCTTGACGAGAACATATGGGACATTTGTTTTTTTACTGACTCTGACGTTGATTGTAACCATACATGTTGATCTTGTTTGTTTCTGCACTTTAAACCTTTTGTTTGTTCAACACTGTATTCTGTGTAAAGCGCTCTGATACCCTCACGGGTCAAGTTGCGCTCTATAAAACATAAGAAATAAAATAAAATAAAAAATCCTACTTGTGTAGGCCCTCGCCTTCTCTTTGTATCCGACATGCCTTCAGGTGGCTAAAGTCCCAGTGCATTGCATCAGTTGCGTTGGCATTTGCTTCACCGTGGTACTTGAGCACAAACTGTTTGTTGCTCCTTTCACTTTTCTGAACTTACCATGATTGAAACTCATCTCATACTAAGAGAGAACCTTACCACTACCACTACAAAACCTAACCATACTTCAACGTTCTACATGAATTAATCTAATCCTACATCAAAAAATAAAACTCACCTCTCTGTAGGGATCTCGCTCAACAGTGAGTTGTATAGTGGATGTTGTGCCTACGGTACTTGAGTGAATAGCATAATAAATTTCACAGGTAAATGCTTATGGGAGCTCCTGTAGGAGGTAGTGCCACACATTGGTGTGTGGATGGCTGGGATAACTGTAGATTTGTGCATGCAAATGGTTGGCTTGATGAACCTCTTGAGCAGGGTATGGTTGCTAGTGTACATAAGGTAAGGATGTCAATGGACTAATGCATAGATGGGTGTGCTTCATGTGGGGATGAGTTAGCCTAGGTTGGAGCGCATCAATGGTTGAAAGCCTCATAGAAGGATAGTGCTTGGCACGTGCATGGAGGCTTTTTCCTGCTGTAAACCAGTGTCAAAGATGGACCCCCTTCCCCTCCCCCCCCCCTGGAATTAGGATTTATGTGGTAGCCCAACAGGATAACTGTGGTCAGTAGCCCAGTCAGCAGTCGGTCTCCTTTACTGGGGATGCAGAAAGACGACTTTGCCTTACTCTCCTCAATCTTTTACGCCCAGCATCCATGAAGGATGAGTGTACGCCATTCTGTGAGACTGTATTTGTATTGCCTGGCCGCAGTTTGAAGTTTCTTGTCACCTCAGATCTTTATGGGGATGCAGGAAGAAACTACCAAGTGTATCCCAAGGACCGCTGGAGGTTAGGTACTGGACTGAAGTTGTTGTCCTTTACAGTGGTCAGCAGACCCACCGATTCCTGTGGAGGAGATACCACATGCTGCACAATCATGATCGAGTCTTGCTCTGAGCCAGCTGCAGAGACCGCACAGAACAGGGACCTTGCAACCAAAGAAGGTCCAAAGCAGAGGACATTTTTGTGAAGAAGATTCTCATGTTTTCACTGGAAAGAGAAGAAACATTGCCAAGAGGAGGATATAATGCCAGAATCTGTGCTTCATCCTGGAGCAGCAAGGTTATGGGTCCCTCACCCCCTCTTCTGCCGGTCCAAACAGCAGAAGTTGTGCCTGCCGCAGGCCTGAACTTGCATGTTTCAGGGGGGAACCTTGTTATGGCTGTCTTTTTGCCAGCTCTCTGGAGAAGGAGAATGATGGAGAGTGACTCCAGCCTATCACCCCCATAGCATAGGGATTAGGCCGATAAACAGGGACCTTGTTTTACAGATATAAGGGCATTTTCGTGCCATTTCCCTTAGAGTAAGGCTTATGAATTTAAGTGAGGGGTTAGATATATAAGTATTAGTCATGATTTACTCATTTGCTAACATGCCGATCTGTTTCTCATGGAGCTATGCATATTATGGGCTCCGTAGGCCTTAAGCGAGACAGACTCCATTTTGCTTTCTGCCCGGTAGCTCGAGAAGGCTTTCTAGGTTAAGTGTAATGTTTTAGTTTCAAGCTGTTGTTCGCTTGGAGAGAACCGGTTCAGGCTGACCCTTATCGAAGGAATGTATTTTTCTCCACTCCGAAGACACAACTTCAGGCCGGCCGGCTGGGAAAGTGTCCTTGGTACGGGGAGGTACAAGAATTTGGTGGGCGGCAGGTTACTGGCCGTGAATTTCCATGAAGGAACGGGCTTTGATATTAGCGAAGGTGTTAGTCTTTCAGTTAGTTAGTCCGTAGGCGGCATCTAGCCGTTAGCATCTCTGCCATTATTCATTTTCATGGTGGACAAGTCGCCATCTTTGAAGTCGGAGAAAGATTTAAGACCGAAACTCTCTGAAGATAGACTGAACGAGAAGTGGCGCGGAGCGCACTAACCCAGAGAGAGAGAGAGAGACGGTAGTTAATTAACAGCAAGGTTCCGAGGTCCTGAGGGAGAGCAGACGAGTTTGAGCCTATCAGTGCAGACGTGTACTTGTGACGGCTGAGGGTGACTGCAAGGCGAGCCAGGACCCAGAGACGAGACAGGAGCCTAGATGACTGCCGAGTCCCGATTTCCCATTAACCAGGTGAAGTCCGACCGATTCTTATAGTGCGTGCACCCTAATCTTTCTCTTTTATTTCTTGTGCAAATGTAATGCTGCCTAGTAATGTGATTTATGTTTATGGTTAATAAATGCCCTAATTCATATAGAATTATCGTGTACCTGGTGTTTGTTTTCAATCTTGGTAAATTATGCTCCTAGTTGAGCACTGTTTAGACGAACGGATGAGAAATCCCGATCAGACGAATAGTTATCAAATAACGAGGGAGTGAGTGGACCTTTGATGTCGTAAGCACGGAGTACACTATACAATCTGAATCCATATCCAAAGTTATTATTTTAGTTTTATCCTAAGTAGATTGCTGAGATATCATCCTAATAATGTTTCATAGGAATGTGGTCGTCGTTGATATGCGGCGTTAATGAGAGCACTGGGGAGGATTACCAGTGTGTAGGGCTGCTGGATTGCAGCCCGTGTATAAATGAGAGCGGCGGGAAGGATACCGCCGTGTAAGTTTCGCAGGATCGCGAACGATTTGGAAAAGGGAGCATTGGGTTCTGCAGGCCCGTGTGTAGACACGCCGGATTGTGTGTCAGATCTGCCCTAGGGTAGAACGGTCTAGGTCGGGGCGACCGCGAGGCCAACTGATGTGAATATTGTAGAAAATCCATATATGTATATTGTCATTCCCCATTCTTAGGTGCGACCTGTATATTCATCTTTATATCTACTCATTGTAAATACGATCTAAGAAGGGAAGGTGAGTACGTTTTGGCTGGGTCACAGGGGCCCCTGGGGGCTGATCCCATCTAAACAGAAAATCCAGCCATTACATCTGGCGTCACGAACTGTTTACGAAGCCTGTGTGCATTGTTTTGTTTTGATCTTGTTGGTTTGCGCTCGGCTTGTACGTATAAAATTTTGTTTATAATTGTGTATATAATTTTTTGCGTGTTAATATGTTTCCGAAAAAATCTCCGTCGGTTTTCAAATTACCGATTCAGATTCCCGGCTGGGAGTCTACGCCTTACGAGGCCTTGGCCCGCGAGTGGGCTGATTCTACTGGTTTGAGTGAAAATTGGTCTTCATGCTTGGAGCAGGCGGAGCCTGCCGATGTGATTTCATGCTTACAGAAAGCGCCGATAGTGAAAGGCGATGAGCTTCCTATTTTAGGACGCAGAGGGTGGATTATTCTTAATGCATACAGAATTTTGCATGAAAAGTTTGTTCAACTACAGAAACAATTTAAAGATACGGAAGGACAGTGTGTTGAGTTGCAAAATTCGCATACTCTTTTACGTTGTCAAAATAAACTGCTTGCCGACAAACTTGAAACGTATCAGACCATTGCTGAAAGAGCTGCGGTCCGTATTGCACGATATAAATACAAACATCGTCGTGGGCGCGTGTCGTCCCGCAAAGTGCGTATGATTGTAGCAAAAGCTGGAATGGATTGGAACCCCGATGAGTGGGACGGTAATATCTGGGATTCTCATACTTCTGACTCCTCGGCAGAGGAGGGTGACAAGCGCGAGTCTTCTCGCTCCGGACGTGATTGTAAATCTGCTTCATGCATTGATTTGACTCCCGATTCTGACCGTGCTCGTTCTTCCCGTGCGGATGACGTAGCTTGCCCTGATTGTTCTGTTAAATCCAAAATGCGGGCTTCCACGGAAGCTCTTCCCGCAGTTTCTGCTCACCCGATCTTTCGACGGAAATTACAACAAGCCCCTGGTAATCCGGGTGGTATCCCTCTTGACTGTATTGAAGATTTTACTCAGCAGGAGATTAGTGACATCCTGCAACGATTTAAACAACGGCCTGGTGAGGCCTTGCTTACCTGGATGGTGCGTCTTTATGAGCTTGGCGCTTCCGGTATTATGCTCGATGCTGTTGATTGCTTACGATTTTGCTCTTTGAGTTCTGATTCTACTATTCAGGACCATTTTCGGAATTTTAATGGTAATGTCCAAACTTCTTTGCTCCAGCTTGCGTCTGATGGTTGTAATCATAAATATCCAACAGAGTCTGATTGGCCCTCTGACGAAAAGCCGTGGTACACTTTGCGCGATGCGTCGCAACGTTTAAAGGAGGAAGTCATGAAAACGTGTATCTTCCTTAGTACTGCTGACAGGTTATTGGATGGTTTGTTAACATCTTCCGTGCGTAACCGCATTATACGTACTTCTCCTGTTGCTTACAAGCAGGTCATGATGACATTGTTGATTAATCAAACTGGCAATCCTTTGTCTGCTGTGCTTGAGTCTGTTCGTCAGCTTGGTGAGCTGGGTGAATGGTTTAAACCTGAAAGACAATCCCGACCTGAGGGTCGTACTGGAGGGGACTATAAGTTCTCTAGACGTGACATGTTTCTTGCTCTCATTGCTGATGGTGTCAAAAGGGAAGAGATCGATGGTGAACCTAATAATATCCTATGGGATATGTTTCGTAAGCGTGGTTTGGATCGGAAGGAAGGTGCCCGTCGTGTGCGAAAGAATGATTATGATCGTGGTTCGGATGACAGTGGTGATGAGAGACGACGTGTGAATCCTGATCGCCGTGATGACCGGCGCCAAGAACGTGGTGGTTCCCCCCGTCGTAATGATGGGAGAGGGAGAGAGGATGATCGTGAAAGGGGACGAGATGATCGTGGTTCTAGCAGACGTAGAGATGCAAGGAGTTATTCCCCTGATGTACGAAGGAGGGAGGATCGGAATAGACTCTCTGACCGTAATTCACAGCTTTTTGAACCTGACACTAATCCGTTTCGTACTGGAGACGGATATGAACAAGAAATTCTGATACCGAAGAAAACTGAAAACATCTACCCTGATCTGTCTTGGTTGACGGAACGCAGGAAAAATGACTAGGAAATAGGTCAAGCTCCGGTACGCAGGTGGGCCCACAGAGATTACAGACCATATGTAGATATTGAGATTTTTTGGAAACATCGTAATATCCAAAGGGCCCGAGCGTTAGTTGATACTGGGGCGGAGGCCACTTTAATTCATGGTAAATCAAGGAAATTTCATGGACAGTCTTTTACAATTACCGGCCTGGGTGGTAAAGAAACACCCGCAGTTCAAACTGCACTTGAGATTAAAATTGGTAGGATTCCTCGTAGAGAATACTCTGTGTTGGTTGTGCCACTTTTGGAATACATTATTGGAATTGACATTTTGAAAGGTATGACTTTGCATTTGGATGATGGTTATTATCAGTTTGGTACTAGACAGTACATTTCGACCAGACCTGTACGGGTTGGCCGTTTACGCATGCCACCTATTAAGATCCCTTTAGCGACGAAAGTGATTTCTCAAAAACAATATCGCATCCCAGGTGGTCATGAAGAAATTACTGCTACGATTCAGGATTTGGTTGACGCAGGAGTCATTACTCCGGTCACATCTGCTTGGAATAATCCTGTTTGGCCAGTGCGCAAAAGTGACAACTCTTGGCGCATGACTGTTGATTATCGAGAATTGAACAAACATACACCTAAATTGACTGTGGCAGTGCCTGACATTGTTACATTGATTGAGAGAATTCAAAAGCATCCAGGTACATGGTATGCTTCTATCGATATTGCTAATGCATTCTTTTCGATTCCAATTGCCCCCGAATGCCAAGAACAATTCAGTTTTACATGGAATGGACGTCAAATGACGTTCCGGAGTCTTCCTCAAGGCTATGTACATAGTCCTACAATCTGTCACCGGCTGGTGGCGGAACATTTGTCTGAGGTGCCTACGAATCCACAAGTTCAGATTTGTCATTATATTGACGACATTTTGATTCAAGGTGAGACGCAAGATCAGGTACAGTCTCATTTAGATCAGATTATTGACTGTTTGCGATCAAAAGGTTGGGAAATCAATCCTGACAAATTACAGACTCCATCCCAAGCTGTAAAATTTTTAGGAATTAATTGGCATGAGGGTCACAGAGAGGTGATCCCACAAGTTAAACGTAAAATACTTGATTTTGCTGTTCCCAGAAATAGGAAGGAGGCGCAGTCCTTCATTGGGTTGTTTGGATTCTGGCGCCAACATATTCCCCATTTGAGTCAAATCTTGGCTCCACTGTACCGAGTCACTCGTAAAAAGAATGCGTTTGAGTGGGGTGAACCTCAACAGACTGCTTTTAATTTGGCTAAAGAAGCTATTCAGTATGCTTTGGATTTGTGGCCTGTGAGTGACGGTGATGTTGATTTGAATGTGTCTGTGGAAGGTCTGTATGCCAATTGGAGTTTATGGCAAAAGCAGGGCAGACAAAAAGTGCCATTAGGTTTTTGGACCAAAAAATTGCCAGAGGCTGGTGAGCGTTACTCACCTTTTGAAAAACAGTTGCTTGCTTGTTACTGGGCTCTGGTGGATACCGAGCAATTGACTTTAGGCCATGCTGTGATTTTGAGGCCTGAAATTCCCATCATGCAATGGGTTTTGAGTTCACCGAAGTCCCATCGAATTGGACATGCTCAGGAGGCTAGTGTGATTAAGTGGAAATGGTACATTCAGGACAGGGCACGTGTGGGTCCGAAAGGTGTGGCGGTTTTACATGAGCGAGTGGCGCAGGCGCCCTCCAATGAAGCTGAAAGTGAGTGTTCGGTTCCCGTAGTGCAGGAGTCTCCCGTGAAGTGGGGTAAATCATTTGATGATCTGTCCGTGGAGGATAGAAAACATGTGTGGTTTACGGATGGTTCTGCGAAATTCATTGGTGATAAGAGACATTGGAAAGCAGTGTCCTACAATCCGATTACACAGAAATTGTTGAGCACAACTGGAGACGGTAAGAGTAGTCAATATGCTGAACTCTATGCGGTTTACCAAGTTTTGAAACAAGAGTTACCAGGTACATGTCATATTTTCACTGATTCTTGGTCCACTGCAAATGGACTAGCGGTGTGGTTGCCTACATGGCACTCACACAATTGGGAATTGCATTCTAAGGAATTATGGGGTAAAGAATTGTGGCAAGAAATTTGGGAACTGCTTTCGCACAGTACTGTAACAATCTTTCACGTGGATGCTCATACTCCAATAGATTCCCTTGACAAATTTTTCCATAACATTGCAGATGAACAGTCTAAAATTTCTGAGGCAGTGGTTGACATGCAAGATTCTGATTTGGCGGGATTGGCGAAATGGGCCCATCAGAAAGCAGGACATTTTGGAGAGAAAGCCACTAACAGGTGGGCTGCTGATAGAGGAATTCATATTCCCTTTTCTTTAATTAAAGATGTCATTCTACATTGTCCCATTTGCCAGCATTCTAGAAAGAAAGAGGTGCCTCAAATTGTTCGAGGTCACTTACATCGAGGTAAATTGCCTGCCCAAATTTGGCAGATTGATTATATTGGTCCGCTCCCTATGAGCAGAAATTGTCAATACATTTGTACAGTGGTTGATACCTACAGTGGCCTTTTGGTCGCTTTCCCTTGCAAGAATGCTACCCAAGTGAACACGATTAAAACCCTGGAGCTGATTATCCTATATTATGGTGTCCCATTCCAAATTCAATCAGACAATGCATCCCACTTTCGTGGAAGATTGGTGCAGGAATTCTGTATGGAAAACAATATCGACTGGGTATTTCACATTCCATATTATCCACAAGCTTCAGGACTGATTGAGAGAATGAATGGTTTGTTGAAAGAACAGTTGCGCAAGTTGACTGATGACCGTTACAGCCAGTGGAGAGATGTCTTACTTCAAGCCTTGTTAATACTGAATAATCGACCTTTGTTGCATGCTGAATCTCCTTTGATGCGTTTGTTTCCTCCACATGTTGATGCGAAACCTAATTCTGTTGCTACCACTGTTACTTATTGGGAAATTACCCCCGGTGCTTTGGCTCCATGTAGAGCTACCCCAGGTTCCGCAGGCCTCGACCTGCATGCTTTAAATGATGCACACTTCCCAGGAAAAGATCGAATCATTGTTGAAACTGGCATAGGTGTCTCTATACCTGCCGGTAGTTTTGGATTAATTGCCCCTAGATCTGGCCTGGCCCTGAAAGGTGTTCAAGTCCTTGGTGGTGTGATCGACAGTGATTATCAGGGAGAGATTAAGGTTCTCTTGCTTAACAGCAGTGAGATGGATTTGTTTATCAAAAAGTCTGACCGTGTTGCTCAGCTATTGATTATGCCTGTCTTCAGTGGTGAGATCAAAAAAGGCTCTGCCCCAACGTTGCTAACTGTGCGTGGACAAAGAGGCTTCGGATCATCTGATCTTCCTGGAGCTAAAATATGGGTGCAATCGCCTAAAAATCCTCCTGAACAGGCTGATATTATTGCGACCGGTCATGACAACACCGTTTTGGTGATGAAGCCAGGGAAAGATGGCTGGGAAGCTGTCCCAGCTGACAAATGTTATTTACGAGAATGATTAAGGCCTGTGTTTGTATTCTTTCAGATCATTCTTTGGACTGCTGCTGCAGGATGTGTCGTCGTTGGACTCCTTTTGGCTTGCTACGCCGGGAGAGGAGAGCATCTACCGACGCCGAGTGATGGGATAACAAGAGCCACGCGATCCGCGTGGCAGAAGTCCTCCAATTTTTGGATCACACTCGCGAAGCGAGTGACGAACTCTCCGCATTTTTGCCTTACGCCCATGAAATCCGTTACTGACATTTTATCAACCTGTTTGGTTGCTGTCCCTGCATCTACTGAAACACTTCATCATGTATTTAATGTGTCCAATGCCCGACCTAATGTCATTTTGGGCGACTTCTTGGCCCATGAATTTTGTCCCTCATGTACTCTTCTTCCAGACCAGGATGTCCTTATTAATTCCAGAATTACTACTTTTAATATTACCCCTGGTGACCTTTGCTTTATGATGACCTGCAATCCTAAGGCCATCTCTGAATGTCTGCGGTTGAAACTCCAAGCCGCTACTACTTTTTCATTTCACCAGCGTTTGTTATGTACGAAAAGACTTCCTAATTCATGTTTTTCAGTGAAGAACAATATGACTTGCAAAAGCTTAGTTGTAGCCACTAGCCATTATCGTTCAATGTTGTTACCGGCTGGATGGCTCTTTTCATGCGGGAATTCATCTTGGCCCTATATTCCTGCGAATATTTCTGGTGGCCCGTGTGCCATCACTAGATTAAGTTTGTTAATGTTTTCTTCACATCCTCCTTCACATTCCCGTATTGTTCGTGACTCTATGTCTTTACATGAAGACTGTGATTCCTCTGTTCATCTTTTTTCCAAATCAGAATATCTTGGTTTAGCTTTTTCTATTATTGGTGTTCCTGCATTAGCCGTTTATAATGCTAAAACAATAGGCAAGATGGCCTGCTGGATGGTCAAGTCGATCAACCAAACTTCTACTGTTTTGTCAGATTTATTGCTAGATTCCCAAGGTGAACGTAGAGCTATTTTACAAAATCGTGCGGCCATCGATTATCTGCTGTTAAAACACGGGCATGAATGCTCTGAATTTGAAGGTCTATGCTGTTTTAATTTGTCTGACCATTCTAAAGATATCCAGTCCCATATTAATAGACTCCACGACTTGACTGCAGAAATTAGAGAACACATAGATCAGGGTTTCTTTGACTGGCTTTTTAACTGGCTCCCTGACATGCATTTTTTACGACAAATTTTGGGGGGGGTTATTATTACTGTCTGCATCCTTACAACGATTTGTTGCTTTATTCAGTGTATTCCTTCCCTACTACAATTTTTTAGACTTACGAAGAGTCGTAGATCAGTTAGCTTTGTTTCATATTATTCATCTACTGACGTTAGCTCCATTTAGCTACTGGTTGATAGACTGGAGTCAAGGGGTGTAATGTTATGGCTGTCTTTTTGCCAGCTCTCTGGAGAAGGAGAATGATGGAGAGTGACTCCAGCCTATCACCCCCATAGCATAGGGATTAGGCCGATAAACAGGGACCTTGTTTTACAGATATAAGGGCATTTTCGTGCCATTTCCCTTAGAGTAAGGCTTATGAATTTAAGTGAGGGGTTAGATATATAAGTATTAGTCATGATTTACTCATTTGCTAACATGCCGATCTGTTTCTCATGGAGCTATGCATATTATGGGCTCCGTAGGCCTTAAGCGAGACAGACTCCATTTTGCTTTCTGCCCGGTAGCTCGAGAAGGCTTTCTAGGTTAAGTGTAATGTTTTAGTTTCAAGCTGTTGTTCGCTTGGAGAGAACCGGTTCAGGCTGACCCTTATCGAAGGAATGTATTTTTCTCCACTCCGAAGACACAACTTCAGGCCGGCCGGCTGGGAAAGTGTCCTTGGTACGGGGAGGTACAAGAATTTGGTGGGCGGCAGGTTACTGGCCGTGAATTTCCATGAAGGAACGGGCTTTGATATTAGCGAAGGTGTTAGTCTTTCAGTTAGTTAGTCCGTAGGCGGCATCTAGCCGTTAGCATCTCTGCCATTATTCATTTTCATGGTGGACAAGTCGCCATCTTTGAAGTCGGAGAAAGATTTAAGACCGAAACTCTCTGAAGATAGACTGAACGAGAAGTGGCGCGGAGCGCACTAACCCAGAGAGAGAGAGAGAGACGGTAGTTAATTAACAGCAAGGTTCCGAGGTCCTGAGGGAGAGCAGACGAGTTTGAGCCTATCAGTGCAGACGTGTACTTGTGACGGCTGAGGGTGACTGCAAGGCGAGCCAGGACCCAGAGACGAGACAGGAGCCTAGATGACTGCCGAGTCCCGATTTCCCATTAACCAGGTGAAGTCCGACCGATTCTTATAGTGCGTGCACCCTAATCTTTCTCTTTTATTTCTTGTGCAAATGTAATGCTGCCTAGTAATGTGATTTATGTTTATGGTTAATAAATGCCCTAATTCATATAGAATTATCGTGTACCTGGTGTTTGTTTTCAATCTTGGTAAATTATGCTCCTAGTTGAGCACTGTTTAGACGAACGGATGAGAAATCCCGATCAGACGAATAGTTATCAAATAACGAGGGAGTGAGTGGACCTTTGATGTCGTAAGCACGGAGTACACTATACAATCTGAATCCATATCCAAAGTTATTATTTTAGTTTTATCCTAAGTAGATTGCTGAGATATCATCCTAATAATGTTTCATAGGAATGTGGTCGTCGTTGATATGCGGCGTTAATGAGAGCACTGGGGAGGATTACCAGTGTGTAGGGCTGCTGGATTGCAGCCCGTGTATAAATGAGAGCGGCGGGAAGGATACCGCCGTGTAAGTTTCGCAGGATCGCGAACGATTTGGAAAAGGGAGCATTGGGTTCTGCAGGCCCGTGTGTAGACACGCCGGATTGTGTGTCAGATCTGCCCTAGGGTAGAACGGTCTGGGTCGGGGCGACCGCGAGGCCAACTGATGTGAATATTGTAGAAAATCCATATATGTATATTGTCATTCCCCATTCTTAGGTGCGACCTGTATATTCATCTTTATATCTACTCATTGTAAATACGATCTAAGAAGGGAAGGTGAGTACGTTTTGGCTGGGTCACAGGGGCCCCTGGGGGCTGATCCCATCTAAACAGAAAATCCAGCCATTACAAACCTCCAGCCCGCCCACCACATGTACTGTACCCTGCTTGCCCCACCATGAGGGACTATAGTCCAGTCCCCTCCAACAGACAGCTTGCAGGGAGGGGAGTGCCCAGGTTCCCTAGCAGAAAATGGTTCTGTCCTGGCCCGGGATGAGCTGATGGACCAACCATTGGCAGAGGATGCAGGGATGACGATGCTTCTCAGCAATCCATAGCGGCCTCAGTTTTAGTTCAAGACCTTGACATTGGTTAGGATAGAATATCAGCTGACAACAGAACCTATATTTAACCTTGGATGGAGCATAACCTAATCAGAGCCGTGGATAAATCAAATTGAAGTTATGTTGGGAACTAAACTCAATCTGGCATAGAGACCAACCTCAATTTACGACATAGCCTAAACTTTCATTAGGACAGAGCCGAAACCCATCATTTCAGAGTAAGTAAACTTCAACTAAGCTAAACCATGAACTGGGCTGGAAGCCACACTCGATGTCTGTGTTTAATGTTGCAAACCAGCTCTAAATTCAGTATTTTGTCATGCTTGCTCATTTTATGACCTGAGCCAAATGGAGCCAAATGTCCTCCCTGGAGGTCATGGAAGTGGAATGGAAGCGACTGTAACTTTTATGATTTTTTTCTCCTAGAATACAGATTTCCCAAAGAGTTCTGAAGGAAGATGGTAATGCATGAAAAGAAAACATAAAATGAGGCTCCGGTTTTGCCATAAAGTTCATGATTTTTACAAAACGTTTGAACACAGTTTTCAGAATGTATAAGTGACTCTTCTTAGATAAGTGGTTGTACGGAATGACGTGAGGTTTGAGGGGATGATCTATTCTCCAACAAAGATTGTTATCACTAATTTTTTTTAGTTGAACCAATTAAGTGATACTATTTACCTTTTAATAAACAACACCAATCAATTATAAGGATGAATTATTACTACAGACCAACCTCCATTTAAAGACGTGTAGTTTTGAATTGATGTTTGTAAAGCACGTTCACACCCCTTGGGTGATCTAAAGCTTTCTGGGTTTTAAGTACATTCTGTTAACTGCATAAGAGTGAGTCACATGAGCAAGTCAAATTCAGTCCCAGCTGATTTACACCAGCAGTGAGCAATGAGAACACATCTCCTTTGCTACTTGCAAAACTTTATCCAGCCATTCATTCGACAGGTGTGCCTGGGGTTCAGCATCAATACTGCTAGCAATACCTATCAGTTCTACGATGTAGCGTTCACACTACGCTACTGACTCATGTGCCCGATGACTACACAAATCAGACATTTGACTGAATAACTAACATCTTTAAATCACTTTCAAACCGTAATTCCTACTTCTGTCTTGGGGTGTTTTAAAGCAAAGGTAATTAGGTGAGAGTAGAGTTTGCGAGTGGCATCATTGGATTGCAAACATATCAAGCAGTATGATTCGGAATTAATGGAACATAAAAGAAACGTAATTCCAATGTGGAAACTTAATACCAGGAGCCTGATTCATAAACTGCATTTTGTAGTATGTTGTATAGTACTGCTTTCCTTGGCATGGTTCGCCCCCTTCTTAGCTCTGCTGGCAAGTCCATCAGCACCAATCCCAGCTCCACCTTCCTCCCCGGTGCTGACAACAACCCCAACTCCTGTGCTTTGTTCTTTGTCACCGCCCACAGTGCTATTGCTTCTGACATCAATCCTGCCTAAAGAAACATACTTCAGTAATATTTGGATCTCGTCTCTGCAGTCGTCACAATCCATAATGTGTGGCACAGAGCGTGACGACTGCAGAAACTACTAGATGGCCAAATATGGCTACCGGGCATTCAGCCAGAGACCGACTTCAAGAGGACCTTAAATTCAGGACCTACAATTTAGTAACTTGCCATAGACTGTAGGCGAAACACGTGTTGGCTGTATATGGAGTAATGCAGATAGAGTCACAAAGAATTCTGCAATTATAATCAAGGAGACTCCGCTGAAATCATGAGAGATTAAAAAGAATGATGGACACAACGTACAATCAGAACTTTCATCTTCGTTATTTTTAGGTTTAAATCTTTTTATTGGAAAACAATGCAGCAAGATACATAGTTCACAAGAATTACACAGGTCAGTGCCCATTGGGCTCGGTAGAAAGATCAAAAGGGGCCCAGGGGCCCTAGCAGTGTTGGCTAAGTTCGACCTGTCTGGAAAAAGGTAGCTGTAAACAACATCAATTTCAATAACTTCCCAAGGAGAAATCCCCCCACCCTCCGTCCTGTTCCCTTCCCCCTTTCGGGCCCCACCCCCTCCCTCCCATAGTCCAGTGCTCAAGTCCCTTCTCGGGAGGTTGTGTTTCCGAGCCGGCGAGATCACGTCAGTAACGTGAGTCTCACTGATCTGTGGTTGCTGGTGTGGTAAGGCGCAGTAGTCTGAGATAGCGTGGGCATGTGATTTCTGTGAATTCGGTGAGCAACAGAGACCGGAATGACTGCCAGAGCTCTTCAAATTGGTCTCTATCTCCGGCTAGGGTGAGGGATATCTTCTCCATACCTAACACGTGCCACAGCCGGTGGAGCCAGCCGGTGGCAGAGGGGACCGTGGCTGTGCGCCAGTGTGTGTGAATGTTTTGCAGTGCTGACCCCAATGCAATGGCAATTTGACGTCCTCTGCGAGATCGAAGGGGATACATCAACGCATTAGGGAGTCCCAACAGGACGTATGCGGGAAAGCGTGGTATGTTGGTTTGGAAATGGGTGTCCACTTCATCGAGTATATGCGTCCAATAGGATTGGAGGTGAGGGCATTCCCAAAGCAAGTGTACTAGGTTACCAATTTGGTTGCAGCCTCTCCAGCAGCGTTTGTCCTTGGAGTGGTCCATCTCGTGTAACCTTTCCGGGGTGTAGTACCAGTATGTGGAGATTTTCATGAGGGTTTCAGTGAGCCCCATGTGGTACGCAGAATGACGTGCCCTGTTGGAGATCCCATCCCTCTCTTTGTAGCTGAGAGCCCTGCCCAGCTCCCTCTCCCAGATCTCCCGACCGGGGTTGTGGACGTGGGTGGGAAGTGTTTGGACCATTTGTAAATGTCGGAGAGAAGTTTGGCATCGGAGGTGCGCGTTACCAGCCACCTCTCATATGGTGTGAGGCGTCTGTCCACCGTCTCCCGCACCTGTGGCTGAAGCGCCCACTGCCTTGTCTGGAGGTAGCGCATGCGCTCGGTCTCGGGAAAGACGTATTCCTGCTTAAAGAGTGGAAAGGGGAGCACGCCGTCTGGACCGTACACGTGATATAAGAACCGGCAGCCCACCGGGCGCCAATGTGCAAAGGCTCCCTTCTCCATACCTGGGGTAAAGTCTGGGTTGTCCACCAGTGGCGTCAGCGGAGAGGAAAAGGTAGTCAGCTCCTGAGAGCTGTTGGTTGTGTCCCAGACTTCCAGTGGGACCCGAATTACATGGGAAGCATAGAGGTTTGCAGGTTTATGTGGCTTCGGTAAAAAGGGGACCTCTTGTAGAGGACGACCCGCCACTGCCTGGTCCTGGAAAAGCCAGTGTTTCCCAGATTCCCACCGGCTCCATTATGCAGATCTGGTATGCCTAGCCCCCCGGATTCTGGTGCCATCATGGCGATCTCCCTCTTCATTCGTGGCTTCCGGCCCTGCCAAATAAACTGAGCTAAGTCCGCCTGCGTCTGTCTGATCCAACCGGCAGGTGGTCGTAGTGGCAAGGCTCGGAAAAGGTAGAGGGCCTGTGGCAAGATGGTCATTTTGACCGCGGCTATTCTCCCCAGCCAGGAGAGGGGGAGATGTTTCCAGCGGCTCAGTTCCTCCCGGATAGCGTAGTTCGCCGCCGTCATTCCTGCAAGTGTCGGGACAAGCTGGATCCCCAAAGAGGGGACGGAGTCAGTCGCCCACTGAATGGGGAGGAGGCCTTGCAGGAAGGCCTTGGTGGAGGCGGAGAGAGACAGGTCCAGTGCTGTGGATTTGTCCACGTTCATTATGAACCCCGCCACCGCTGCGAAGGCAGCGAGCTCGGCTATGCAGGCCGGTAGGGCGGTGCCTGGATGCTCTAGGGAGAGCAGTATGTCATCCGCGTAAAGACTGATGGTATGCACGTCGCCGCCAAACTTTACGTCGGTGGCCTCCCTATTTTGTCGTATTCTTTGAGCGAGTGGCTCCATGTATAAAGCGAAGAGCAGGGGCGACAACGGGCGCCCCTGCCTCGTCCCTCTTTCAATCTCAAAGCTGGATGAGCTGCAGCCATTAACTCGCACTACTGCGGTAGGGGATTTGTAACAGTTAAAGATCAGGGTACAGAACTTTTCCCCGATCCCGACCTTGGCCAGAACTAGTTCTAGGTAGGGCCAGTGTACCCGATCGAATGCTTTCTCGGCATCGACTGCCAACATCATACTTTCCCCTGGTATGCGAGAGGCTTTTTCAATCAAATGGACCACTCGCTTGGTGTTGTCTACTGTCTGCCTTTCGGGGATGAAGCCGGCTTGATCCGGGTCGATGAGGCCCGGGAGATAAGGGGCTAGCCGTGCCGCCAGTATGCCGGTGTAAAGTTTAAGGTCGACATTAAGGAGCGAAATCGGCCTGTAGGCCCCGCATTTGGTTCTGTCCTTTCCCGGTTTTGGGATGACTGAGAGGGATGCCTGGAGGAGGTCTGGCGGGATGGCCCCGGGCTCAGCAAAGGTGTTAAAAAGGCGGGTGAGGAGGGCGGCCAGCTTGGTGCAAAAGGTTTTATAGAAAATAGTGGAAAAACCATCCAGGCCGGGCGCCTTCCCTATCTTGAGTCGAGCGATAGCGGCAACTACCTCCTCAATTCGGATCTCCCTCTCCAAATAAGCTGTTTGTACCGGGGCAAGGGAAGGGAGCGCGACCGTGTCTAAGTAATGTGCGGCCGCCGTTACATTCGGGGGGTCGCCAGAGTACAGGTCGGCATAGAAATTGCGGAAGGTCTCTGCTATTTGTGCGTCCCCTAGCGCTGTGGATCCGTCCGACCGTTGTTGTTGTGCTACCCGCAGCCGGTTGGCTAGCAAGCGGCCGCATCTGTCCCCCCCTGTGTAATAGGTGTGCATGAGGCGCAGCGCAGCATATTCAGCGCGGTCCAAATATAGAGCTGTTAGCAGCTGCCGGGCCACTTTGAGTTGTTTCCATATTCGAGGGTACCCCGTCCGTTGGTGCATTTGTTCTAGTTCATGCACTCTTTGAGTAAGTTCGTCCCGTTTAATCTGCCTGGCCCTATTCTCCGCAGAGGAGAGGGCGATAAACTCTCCCCGGAGTAAGTATAAGTATAAGTATAAACCATTTTATAGCGCGCTCCGTTACTGGGGAGTATCCTGGCGCGGTATGGGAAAGACAGAAAGCAGAGCAGCAGAAAAGCCTCTTAAATTACACTTTTGAATAAATATGTTTTTACATTTTTCTTGAATACCGCCACAGTCTGCGTGGACCGCAAGTGGAGAGGAAGAGCGTTCCAGGCCCGAGCTGTGATCACAGAGATCGATTGTCCGCCGAGCCTGGCTCGTTTGAAACGGGGAAGAGACAATTTGAACAAGGTGGATGACCTGAGAGTACGAGCGGGGACATAGGATATGAATCTCTTTCTCAGATACAAGGGGCCTTGATCATGGATTGCTCTGAACGCGAGCACCAGGGATTTGAATAGAATGCGCTGTGCAACTGGAAGCCAATGGAGGGAGCGCAACTCAGCTCGCGCACTCTTCCATCTTGGGATATTGAATAGCAAACAGACAGCCGCATTCTGGATAATTTGCAGGCGTTTCACCAGGTAGGCCGGGATGCCACTGAATAGCGCATTCGCGTAATCGAGCCTTGCCAGTATGAGAGCCCGGGCAACCATCTCCTTGGCTTCCCTAGGGAGCAGAGGAAAGAATCTACGGAGCATTCTCAGCGTGGCAAAGCAGGTACCTGTCAACTTTTTAATATGGTCCTCAAATCTAAGGTCCTCTGCAAACCAGATGCCCAGATTTTTTGCAGGTCGCCCCATTTCCTTCGGGCTGGGAATATTAGGGGGCCACAGTGTGTTCTTAAACGAGGAGGGAAAGGTACCATAGAAAAGCACCTCGGATTTGTCCTCGTTGCATTTCAGCTGGGCCTGGGTTAACCAGCGAAATACAGAGGACAAACACAGATTTACTGCCGACGTATCCAGGTTGTCGTCTGGCCAGGTAAACAGCAGTTGCGCATCATCTGCATACCCTATAATCTTAGCCCCAAACTGTTCCGCTAGATAAACCAGGGGGGTGATGTAAACATTGAACAGTAAGGGACTAAGAGTGGATCCTTGGGGGACCCCCGTAAGAAGTGGTTTGGGCTCAGATGCGAGAGGGGGCATCCAGACCTGCTGGAACCTGTCCAAGAGAAAAGAAGACAACCAGGCCAGCACAACTCCCCCAATACCGATAGCAGACAGCCTGGCGAGGAGCAGCTCATAGGGGACGGTATCGAACGCGGCAGAGAGGTCCAATAAAATCAGGACCACTCTGCTGCCTCCATCTAAACAGTCCCGAATCGCCTCTGTCATCTCCACCAGCGCAGTCTCAGTGCTATATGCAGCCCTAAAGCCCGATTGGGCAGGGTGGAGGGCATTGGAGGTTTCAACAAAGTTCTCCAATTGTTGAAAAACCACCTTTTCACAGATTTTTGTAAGGGCTGGCAAAAGGGATATGGGACGGTAATTACCGGGAACCGTAGCGTCCAGTCCCGTTTTTTCAAAAGTGGCAGAAGTTTAGCTCGTTTCCAGCCTAAAGGCACCTCACCTGAGGCCAGGGAGAGATTCACTATCTGCGTAATCTCAGTGCAAACCGTTTCCGCCACCTCCGAAAGCACTCGAGCTGGACACGGATCGGCGGGGGAGCCAGATTTTAGGGACTGAAGGAGGGGCAGAACATCACACTCAGCAACTTGCACAAAGTTCGCAAGCTGTTGTCCAGAACAAGGGCAGAGTGAGGAAGAGATGTCGGTCGCTAAGCAGTCGGCGGGAAGAGCTACTAATAGATCCTGCTGGATCTTCGGTATTTTACTAATAAAAAAGGTGGACAGATCCTCACACCATTGTGCAGAGGATGGAGGAGTAACTGCCTCAGCAATAGGCGCAACAAAGCTCTTGACAATAGCAAAAATCTCTTTGCTATTGTTATCTGCCTTCGCAATACGCCCTGCATAGTAGTTCCCTTTCGCTACCTTGATGGCTGTATAATAGTCTTTTTGTGCTAAACGTAGAGCGGATTTAGCCTCCAAGCTATAGCTGCGCCTCCACGCACGTTCTAGCTTTTTGCAGCCAAGTTTCATCACCCTCAGCTCAGAAGAGAACCAGGGCTGGGAAGGGGTGCGACGTAATCTGGACACAGTAGTGTGTTTTGTAGACGCCAAAGCCGCCAGACGCACCCACTCATTAAACTCGCCGACCGCCTCATCCAGAAGCATCGTAGGTTTAGGGCGGTCTCTGGACAGGGCCTGCCTAAACGCAGGCAAGTTAATTTTTTGGGTGTGACAAATGGGGGGTGAGGGACTAAGTTCTGCCATTTCCCACGCGAATCTAACCAAAGCGAGTACTGCTTTCATGGCGGCCCATTGAGTCGCAAGGGTGGTGTCCGAGTTGGCATTAATGGTCAGATAGTCTTGGATGGCGGTCTGTATATGTGTGACCATTTCTTTCTTGTGTAATAGAGTGTCTTGAAGTCTCCATACCGTGGGTGGATGTGTTGTAGGGGGCAGGGTTAGTGTAGTGGTGACCGGAGCATGATCTGACAGTGAGATGACCCCAATGTCAGTGGATGTCGCAAGGGCGCATACTGGGCTTGTGGTTAAAACATAGTCCAGTCGTGCATATGTTTTGTGTGCGTTGGAGTAGTAGGAATAAACCTTCTCCCGTGGGTGGTTGAGGCGCCACAGATCATGTAGATCAAGCTCTGTCAGTCTCTCTAAGCAAGAGGGGGAGAGTGTCCCTGCCTGGTGGGAGCGCTGCCCTGATCTGTCTAGGACCGTGTTGAAAACCATGTTCATGTCCCCTCCCAATATGATATGCCTATCTTGCGTGGCAGTGATGTCAGTGAGAGCTGAGTGGAAAAATCGGTCCTGTCCCTCATTGGGGCAGTACAAGGAGCCAATCGTGAATGTGAGACCGCCTAAGGCGATGCGGTATGCCAGTAGTCTGCCCCGCAATTCCGCACTCTTATGGAGGACTTCCCCCTTGAAGTGGTGCGCCACCAGGATCGCCACCCCTGCTGTTTTAGTATGGCTAGAGGAGAAGTATTGACCAGGGAATTTGCGTGAGCGGAGTCTGTGGCAGTCTCGGGCCAGTAGGTGTGTCTCCTGGAGTAGACAGATGTCCGCCTGCGTGCTTTCAAGGTAGGACAGGACTGTCCTTCTCTTAACTGGATTATTAAGGCCCCGCACATTAAGAGTCAGTATCCTTAGGGTTTTGGGCGTCATGGTGTGTGGGTCAGTAAAGTTCGGCTGTTGTGTTGGTCAGATGACCACTGGCACGCAGGGGGGTGCAAAGCCCCTAGGTGGCGCCCATCGACGTGGGCGGAAATGAGAATTTGAGCAAAAAGACATAAAGAAAAGGAGAGCACTGGACAACCCTTCCCCCCTGCCCGATCCCCCCCTTTCAGCCCCCCGCGACCCCCCTCAAACTCCCACTGCAACTCCTTCCTCTCCTTCCGTCCCTCCCTCCAACCCCAACCCCAACAAACCCCAGATCCCATTGATCCGACCCCCCCTTCCCGCCACCCGGATCCCAACTTCCCAACCTTGTGAATAGTTCAGTGTCCCAGTCCTGCCAGTCCATCGCAGGGCTGTGGTAACGTTACCTAGTGGAACGTGTCCAAGTGACGGCCGTCGTGGCCCCCCATCCGCCCCCCCCCCCCGGCACCTGCACAGAAGAAGCGAAGAGTCTACCCCTCCTCGAAGGAGATCATTCTGATGTCGACGTTTCTTTGGCCACCTCTTGAATGGCCGTGGCCCGTTCTTGCGAGATGACGTGGGCCTCTGGTTTAGAGTGGAGCTTGGGCGATCGTCTGCGTCTTACTCTCTGCCAGCCCTCCGAAGGTTGTCCCTGGGGCTGTGTCATAGGTGTCTGGTCCTCCGGTTGTTCTAGGCCCAGAAGCGTGCACGTGTCTTGCAGGTATCGTAGTTGCTGTAGGGCCTCCCTCCATTTAAAGATCAACCTGAACGGGTGGCCCCAGGAGTATGGGATCTCCTCTTTGCGTAGGAAGTCCGTGACTATTTTGAATGACTTCCGCTTCTGCAGGGTTATGACCGACAGGTCCTGATACAGTGCTATAGGACAGTTGCGGAATTGGAGTGGCTGCTTCTGTCTCGCCTCCCTGAGGATCCGTTCCTTGAGGGGGAAGTCCGGCAGGAAAGCCAGGATGTCAGGTGGGGGGGCGGGTGCGCGTCTGTGGAGTCCCCTTCTTCCTTCAGAGGGACCCCCGGACCCGTATGTTGTTTCGACGAGACCGGTTTTCCAAGTCTTCCGCATGTGCTTGTAGATCCAATTGCTGATCTCTCAGGCGGATCATCTTTGTTATTTTTATCAGAATTGTTGATTTCCTATTTTTGATATGTGAATAGAGCACTGTTGATGACTGATGAATTAAGGGCAATATAAAAAGAACAAGTATAAATACTATTGGAAAATACACACTCCTCCGTACGTTAACAACTAACCTATAACCTCCTCAGAAGGATTACCTGGTGACCACTTTTCAAGATGGGAAGGTGGGAGGGCTCAGTGAGGAATCCGCAGGTATATAGAGTATCCATCAGAAAGAGTTTTACCAAAAGTAAGTATGACACCATTGCTCACATCACCCAAATGAACAGCGTTTCAACTAGAATAAGATTTGGAGGAAAGGCATTTATTCTTGTTCCGTTCTTTCCTTAAATCAATATCCAAATTTGTCAAAGGAGCACCACAGATTAGAAAAAACTTCCCTTCAAATGTTGTGTGCCCGAAACATCAATCATCTGGCAGCTTTTCAACATCTGCATAGAATGACTGGGTGCCTTGCTAAATAATAAAGACATCAATGTAACGCAATATGCGGATGATACTCAGCTGTATGCAAAATTATCATCCCAGCAAATTTCCCCACCCTAAAATGCTATATCGAAAATGTAATCAATTGGAGAAGCTTCTCCTTCCTCAAACTGAATAATTTGAAGACGAAATTCCACCTCATTTAATCAAGAGACTGTCCCTTCTTGTTCAAAACTGGCTTTAAATATTATTCCAACTCAAAATTTCACCCCCTGTATCCCACATGCAGAATAATTACACAATCATTAGGACTTATTACTGAAGCCTCACATTGCTAAATTGACACAAACTCTGCATCCTTCCCATGGACTTTGGGGCAACAGTAAATACACTGGAGCTCCCACACCTAATTGATGGGACTGCGATGGACTGGTCTCCATTATTACACTCTACTGCCATTGAGAGCCATCCTACAAGCGGCTTTCGACCCATCTGAGGAGTGAAGACCACACAACTCCCATCCTGAGATATCTTCATTGGCTCTTTCTCAAAGGCATAATCACATTGAAGAGGGAGGGTATCGCACACAAATCAATAAATACTGACCTTTTCACCCACCTAAAGGAGAAACTGTGAATGTTTTTTTCTCGATGTATAACTTGTTTAATGATTGATGCAAGCCTCATTTAGAGTTCGGTCTTTCAGTTGTTTGGGAGCATGTCGCAGCACTATCTCCCAGATGCATCAAGAACCCAATTTTCTATTGCTTAATAGCGAAAAATAACGATTCGCTATTAAGGAATAGAAAAATGCAATGCATAAAGAAATCACTTAAAAAATAGCGATTTCTTAAAATTCCTTAATTGAGACTCGCAAATTGCGAGTCGCAATTAAGGAATACCTCCCCATTCATTCCTATGGGCCAAGAGGCCCATAGGAATGAATGGGAAGACATTCTCAATTTGCGAATCGCAATTAGCAAATCCCAAATTGAGAATGAGATTTCAAGGGTGCAGGGGTGTCCAAAGGACACCCTGTTACACCCCTGAAATTGATCTGTGCACATATGTTGCGCACACAGATGCCCTTAGGGCATGTGTGTGCGCAACATGAAACTTTGAAAAGTGCACTTTGGTGCATTTTTCATAGTTTTTGCAAATTACCATGAAGTTCAACTTCACGGTAATTTGCGAGCCCTATTAGCGAAATCGCTATTTTTTCAACTTTAATGCATTGCATTTAAGGAATCTCAATTTGAGATTCCTTAAATGCAAGTAATCACAATTTTGCGATTTCTTATTTTGCTATTTTTGCATTTGGGATGATGCATCCCAAATGCAAAAATACTGGTTGAAATCGGCAGATTCTGAGAATCTGTCCCTTTGCGGGCGGATTTTACCCTGATGAATCTATGCCTTGCAGGCACATGCATCATTGTTGGCTTTTGCGATTTCTTAATTGCGATTTTTAAGGAATCGCAATTAAGAAATCTCAAAAGCCTATGCATGAAGAAATCGCTGAAAAATTAGCGATTTCTTAAAATTCCTTAATTGCGACTCGCAAATTGCGAATCGCAATTAAGGAATACCTCCCCATTCATTCCTATGTGCCTAGAGGCCCATAGGAATGAATGGGAAGACATTCTCAATTTGCGATTCGCAATTAGCGAATCGCAAATTGAGAATGCGATTTCAAGGGTGCAGGGGTGTCCAAAGGACACCCTGTTGCATCCCTGAAATCAATCTGTGCACATATGCTGTGCACACACATGCCCTAAGGGCGTGTGTGTGCACAACATGAAACTTTGAAAAATGCACAAAAGTGCATTTTTCAAAGTTTTCGCAAATTATGATGAGGTTCAACCTCATGGTAATTTGCTCCCCCTAAGTGCGAAGTCGCTATTTTTTAAAGTTTCATGCATTGTATTTAAGAAATCGCAAAATGCGATTCCTTAAATGCAATCGCAATTTTCAGAATTCGCAAATATTTGCGAATTCTCAAATTGCGAGGGCCTTCACCCTTCATGCATACCAAAAGCTGATTTTGCGATCGCAAACGGCCGATTTTTGCGAATCGCACCGTTTGCGATCGCAAAAAGCTTTGATGCATGTGCCCCTATGTTCCTTGAATGTTTTTTTGTAGTCTGCTGCTTCAAAGCCCATAGGAATGAATGGGCATTACCGATTCGGTATTTACCGAATCGGTAACTACCGAAATCATCCGATTCGGTATTCCAGGACATCTGGAATACCTACATATCCACCCCATAGATTTACTGATTTTTAATTACCGAATCGGTAAAATTCGGTAATTAAAAATCGGTAAATCTATTTCACCTACATCTGGCCCTAAAAGTCATTGTCATTTACTAATGCCATTAGCTTAAACTCTCGTAAATGGGAGAAATTTTGCATTGCAGATGCGTGCTATAATTTTTTTTTAAAAGTGTTGGGAGAGAACGTATCCTGCCTGCAACAGCAGACAGGACAAAGCTATTTGAGAAAATAGTGCTCGGAGGCTGTAATTAAAGCCTACAGAGTAACAACACACCTGACAGGGGGTGTCGCCATGGGAGGTTAGAAAATTATAGAAAACGGTACTACTTAGCAGAGACTACTAAGCCTTTTGACCAATGATCAGCCACAGTTTACAGTGGACAATGACAGATCAGATGCCAATACAAACATGGGCAGAGAGTGGGCGGATCTCCAAGTCCATACCTCAATACAGCATGTCTTGCTGAGCAGCCCATGGGCTTCTCAGGCTCCACTTAAAAAGCGTTAGTTTAACGTGAGATGCCTGGCACTTATTAAGCTGTAGTTCACATATTTTTCATATTATTTTGCACTCTAACCACTCATTGCTGCCTCCTCCCTTAAGGAACAATTGTGGTAGTTCTGTGAAGAAGTGAAGTGCATATCTGTAGCTTCGGCGCCTTGCAGTAAAAGTCGAAGAAACGCTATGAACCTCGAGACTGACACGTTCAGTAAGGAGAGACGCACGGCGCTGGTTATCTATCCAAGTAAATCTGTGATTAAGCGGTGACTCTGCGTTCTTTTCATTAGGCCTAGAGACGAAGCAGTCCGTGTGACCCCACTGGTTTAGCAAATTCGGGCTGAACTCATACTACACCGTGACTCAAAAAAGTGGTCAGGCAAAATAAATTAATAATTACTGACAGTAGAAACGAAACACACAGCTACTTGGGGAAAAGAAAAAAAGGGGTGTATATGCAGAGAGAACAGAAAAGGGGGAGAGAAAGGGTGAAATATAGAAACGAGAAGGTGAGGGAACATGTGAGATATAGCAACGAGAAGGAGAGACAAGCATTTACAATGCAATGGTTTTGCCTTTGTTAAAGTTAGAGCTATTGGCATTGCTCTTGACATTATTTTTATTAATGTTTTTTTAACATAAATAAATGGCATTGTCATTTACAATGCCACTAGCTTCATCTCCTGCAAATGACACACACAGAGCCCCCCCCACACACACACACAGAGCCCCCCACACACACAGCCACACAGAGCCCCCCACACACACAGCCACACAAAGCTTCCTACACACACAGCCACACAAAGCTTCCCACACACACAGCCACACGGAGCCCTCCACACACACCCACACAGCACAAGCAGGCAACAGGGGCACATGGAGGCACAAGCAGGCAACAGGGGCACACGGAGGCACAAGCAGGCAACAGGGGCACACAGAGGCACAAGCAGGCAACAGGGGCACACAGAGGCACAAGCAGGCAACAGGGGCACACAGAGGCACAAGCAGGCAACAGGGGCACACAGAGGCACAAGCAGGCAACAGGGGCACACAGAGGCGCAACAGGGGCACACGGAGGCACAAGCAGAGTCCATAAAAAAAACGGCTTTTATTTTGAATGTGGTACTAGGCCTTATGGGTGTGCACTAATTTCGCTTCCAGCACTGACATTCATTACCTCTTTCACCAGTTGTTACTCAGTCTATACGCCAAAATATTGTTGATTCTGTCTTATTAGCTCAAACCTGGAAATTCTCCATGCTGTGTTCCTAATTCTTTACCAATGGGTATTTACATTTTGTCTTCGCCTATTGCTTAACCATTGGAAATACAGACAACCCAATTACACAGAGACAACCACACTACACAGATGCACCCTCCCCTGCACAGTACCACACAGCCCTCCCTACAGAGGCACACCACAGTGCAGCCACACTAATGCAGAAACTCTATCATGCACAGACGTTCGCATGTACAGACACACAGATCCCCTTTAGACAGAAGTACATACTCCCAGTAGGCTGACACACACACACACTCACCTTGAAGACAAAGATACCCAGATTTCAAAGCACACACATACCCTGCTGCACATGCATACACGCACCCCTGAAGTATACTTTCAAATGTCAATACTGGGCATTTATACACATACCCTGCTAGAAAGCCAAGGCAGGATGTAGTAGCCAAAGACAGACGTTTTCACATTCTCAAATACAGTGCGACACTGGGGTGGTCCACATCGCTCTCCAGAAGTTTTAGCTGGTTAAAAAGCCTTTATGGGGGACTGTGGCAATGCCATCAGCTGAGATAGCCACATAATGCGAAGCACTGAGTTCAGCACCTTCTAGAGACCACCCTCTCCACACACACACACCTTTTTTCGCTCCCACTGAAAGCCCCGTGTAAATGGCTGATTTTCACTCTGCACTTAACTCGAGTTCATTAAGCACTTTAGAACACCTAACTTTGTGTGCTGAGATGTAATGCTCATCCTTCGGAAGGTAAACGCAAAATACAAGCCCCAGAATGCAGCGCGCTGCTGAGTAAACAGGCCCGGCTGGCACGGGTGTGCAGCGGTCCAGGGCGGCAGTTATTGCTCCACACTCGCTTCCTGCCCCGTGGACTTCCTGCTTCGTCTCTCTGACGACGGAGGTGCCCGTCTCTTCTGGGCGTGCACGGCGAGGTCTCAGACACCTGATTTCACCTCCGGATAATTAGGGTGAAAGGAGCGGCCGTGGGGTGAGGTCTGCAGCGGGCCTGGCAGAGGTGAGTCCCTTCCTCCTTATTACACACCCGGAACCAGTGCCCTCCGGTCCTCAGCCGGGGCGTCGACGTGTGAGCACTTGTGAAATGGGAGTCACAGGCGAGTCAGGAAGTGTGCACAAACGAGGGCACATGCCAGCCTCCCGGCAGGTGCCCTGGTAGTAACAGCTTGCTATTAGCACACTGCCCTACAATCCTACCGGGGCTTTTTATCACCGGGCTCGGTGGTACTCTTGTGAACGACATGGGCAAGATGAGAGGCTGAGCTAAAACGGGGATAAGGGGCAGTGCTGGTCTCCGGAATTGAACAAGTAAAGGGCAAGATGAGAGGCTGAGCTGAAACGGGGATAAGGGGCAGTGCTGGTCTCCGGAATTGAACAAGTAAAACCTGTTTATACAGTGTGGCCCACACACAACAGGCCGCGTTGCGTCTCTTTACTGCTCTATCATTTAAAACGTTACACCAGTGTGCACTAATAGCCTACGTCGCACAGGCCCTTTTATCGCTGGGGGAGGTTTGCAGGATCATAAGCTCCCCTGCCGTGGCAGGCCGAGTAGACGCACCGAAGGAAAAGCCAGAGAAGCTCTGCATGCCTCAATAACAAACACATGACTCAAGACCCACGCCCAGCCGGAGTGCAGGCTCAGCATTCTCCAGGAATGCCTTTCTCATTCCTTTCTGGAGCCGAGAGCGCGCGCTGTGTGAGTGCGACACGCGCCTCCTTTAGGCCGTGGACTGGTAAACTACAGAACACAGCGCTACGGGGCTTCAGAAATGTCAGAAATGCAGCCAAACGCGTGACCCTGCAGCTCCACAAACATGGAGCAAATAGTCACCATAGGAGGCAACAGGGCTCTTATCTGCACATGTTGTTATTTCAAGTGCCTGGATACCCTCGAGGGTGAGCGGTGTGCTATTAAAATCGGCATAACAATAGGTGCGCAAGGTACCAGTCAGTGTGAAACTCGGCGACTGCCCCTGACGCTGAGCAGGAGTCTCACACCTTGGAATACAGTCTCACCCTGGGCGGGTATCAAGGGTACTATTGACTTTAAATGAGTCTTACATCTGGTAATCGTTCCCTGAGCTATTTTTATGCTTTAACCTTCTATGCAACACTTAACCCTCACTTATATATGCGTCAGCGGCCTTGGCTTCGCAGCTGCTCAGGAGGTAAAGAGCGGGACTGGGACAAAGGCAGTCACACATTTTATCTTTAATGGGATATAGGTGCCACATGCATAGAAAACAGAATTTTCGAATTTGATTTCGAGTCACACTGGGTGTGCGATTAACGTTTGAAAGGAATCTCAGTCTTGTTCAGTGTCCTGAAGGCTTTAATGGAGTCTCACGAACAAAACAAACTATCAACTCCATGAAATAACAACGGGTTTGGGCATTCGTTCGCCCAGCAGAACAACATATGGCAAGGTTCATAATATGGGAAATGAGCGTGACTATGGACCCCCACAACAGAAAACGTACACCGAGATACAACCTAGATAGAAAGAAACCCCTGAACGGAATGCCTGATACTCAGGGAACAACATCTATTTAATACAGCATCGAAGTAAGCAACCTTCTCTGCGCTGACATGCAGAGTAAAAGGGACGACCATCCAGGCGCTGTTGCGCCGTGTGGCAGACCCACGACACAGCAGCCGGCGAAGCGACAACCAATAAACAAAGGGGAGATGCGGCGCAACTCCCAAGCGCCGCTGCGCTGCACCGCAGGCTCACGACTCGGCTCAGAGGCCGATCACGGACCAAGTGTAGCTCGCTGGGGTGTCGTCAGGCGAAATCGAGCCGCGGCCCCAGAGTGAGAGGAGCAGGCACGCAACGAGCGGACAGCACCACACTAGCGGACCCCAAGCCCAGTACGAATCACAGGGCTAAAGCTGCAGCGCTCCGAAGAGGGCATCTTGGCTCATCTAATCCCTCGGGCAGCTCTTCGCACGGCGACGGCGAAAGGGGGAGGAGAGGCGAAGAGGAGACCACGGGTGCCGTCAATGCCGGCCCAGATTCGGGGGCGTTCCCGGGAACAGGCTTTCAGCTGACGTAGCCAAAAGCCAAAAAATCTCGGGAACGCCCCCGAATCTGGTCCGGCATTGACGGACAGGCCCGTCTTCCAATGGCTAGCCTCCATTTATGGGGCTAGCCAATGGAAGACGGGGCGGATTCCAAGCCACATATACTATACTCATTAGGTTTTTCCTAGCACATGCGTACTTCGTACGCATTGGCTAGTCAAAACCTAAAAAAGGGTGAAATATAGAAACGGAAGAGGTTGCTGTGAGTACAGGGATGTTCGGAAGGGGTAGATGAGAGAAAGAGGAGACGGAGGAGCAGGTGATAGTGAGACAGGGGAAATCAATTTAAGAGATTTAAGCGACAAAGGATAGGAAGGGAAGAAAATATTTAGACAGGAGCCAGTGAGGAGAATGTGGAACCGGCGAGATGACTGCAAATAGGCACTGGAAAAAGCAAGTGACTGAGAGCCATATTGGAAAAACGAAAGAGATCGAGGCAATAACAGACTATCAAGAGACAGGAGTGTTACAGTAAATATAACAAGGAGGAGAAAGAGAGGCACTATGGAAGAATATGAGGAAAAAAATGGCTATAATGTAACTTAAGGAGACAAGCCCTCGCCATTGCTGGAAGGCAGCTGCTGTTTATTTTTTGCATCGTGCTTTCATTTAACCCCTTCACTGCGGCGGCTATTCCGCCGCAGTTCTAAGGGAGCGGGGCGGAAATGCGGCGGGCGCATGCTGGTGACGGAACGGCTCCGTCACCAGCGTCGGTTGCGCTGTGCTTATGACGGAGCGGTTCCGTCATGGCCCCGCCCGCTCAATAGAACGCTCAGCGCAGGCGCGGAATTCGCGCCGCACAGGAGCGTCGGGCGGGCCATGACGGAACCGCTCCGTCATCAGCACAGCGCCACCGCGGCTGATGACGGAACGGTTCCGTCATCAGCAGGGGAGGGGTTAAAGTGAAAGTGCAATGCAAAAATAAACACGCAGCGGACTGTCTCCTTTTGGGATGGCCCATCTGGACTGGATCTCATGGCTTGCTTATATAACACTCCTCCTTGAGATAAGAAACTGCTTCACGACAGCCGTGAAGCAGGCAATCCAGTCCGGATGGGCCGGACCAAAAGGCGAAAGGGAGGCAACGCAAACAGCTAATTTCCAATGGCAGGCCACCGTTAAGGCTAAACAGTGACGCCAGACAATGGAAATGAGGGGCGGGGCTTAAAGACCTTTTCTGAAATCCTTCTCTCACAAAATTTCTCGCCAGGGTGCAGCGCATGTGCTGCAATGCAGGCGAGACCTAACAAGGGTTCTGTAATCAATCAACAGGAGATACCACTTAGACCCAGTTGAGACCTGAGTAAATAGTGTATGTAACAAGCAACAATGTCCCAACAGGTACTATTAAAAGGCAGTTTTTGATTACATGCATAGAGTGGCAGCCTGAATGTAAAGTTTGAATGTGAAAACGGCACATCATGGTGGGTTGATGGTGCACCCTGGATGAGTCATTTCAGAACCAGTGAGCTAGTAGGGGGACTCATCGATTCAAGTGAAATGTTCAACAGAAACAGGGAAGTCGAAGGAATGGGCCCGACTTCATTTTAGCATGGCCCAATTACACAGGGGAGGAAAATCCCAGAGGCGGTTCCAGCGTCGGGGTCAGGGCGTGCGGAAGTCACTGCTGGAAGGGCAGAGGGATAATTGAAATACATCTTGCTGTATGAGGCAGAGAATGGCAAGGGAAGGGGGAGGGGTAAGGCACTTACTGGAGCATGCAGGGAGTGCTGGTCTATGAGTTACAAAGATCTTGAAGGTGGTAATCTAATCCTCCTCGGCAACTGCAATGCTAGCACTATTCCGACGTGGAGTCCGTCTATGGCTACTCAAAATGAGAACCTGAGCGATCTATGAAGCGTCATGGCAGCCGGCGTGCGCGATGATCCGGGGAGTGACGGAGGCCTGTTGAGAAGAGTAAAGAAGCCAGCTGGCCAGAGTTATAGAAAGGGAAGCAATCAAGAACAATGTATCCATCATGAGTGGAAAGGTGCATGGAAGTAAAGGCAAACAGGGCTGTATACTAGTAGTACAGTGTTATAGATGTGATAAAACCACAATAAGGGATTTGCCAATGTGAGAATGACAGCGATCAATGGTCTACAGATTACATTTAAGGCATTTACATAGAAAGGATGTGTCAATACAATATGGTACAGATACTGAGCACTTATTCCTGTGTTGTAACAATTTGAAAATGCAAAATTGGTTGGCCACATAGTCGAACTCAAACATAGTATTCTAGAGATACTGTTTTTTTTAAAGTTTAAGTTTATTAAGCAATGACAAAAGGTAAAAGAAAAAAAATAGCTTATAACCAGTAAAATACATCTAGAGTATAATCTTTAGCAAAGAACATGATATATATATATAAATATATTGAAAGGAAAAAGGGGGGAAAGGGGGAGGTAGGGAGTGGAAGAAACAGGGGAAGGAAAATGCATGTTAATATTATAATAGTAACGGACAAAATAGCACAAGGAAATAATCACTGTAAGCATAAAAAACATTCCAAGGTAAAAAGCATATTGTAATAGGGAATGTAACAGAAGGAGCATGAACAAAAGCATTTTTAAGAAAATAAAAAGACAACAAAGGAATTATGGCGGTTTTCAGACTTCATCAGAAGTATTAACTGGGGGAGCAATAGTTGAGGCAGTGCATGTTAGATAAGTAGAAAGAGGAAGCCATAAAACATCCCTTCTAATAGATAGAGAAATGGGAGTGAGATGATTAGTATTGAGTCTGTGATGGGAGCAGACCGCATTCCACCATGCTCTAAAGGTAACTTTATCGGCTTGTTTCCAATTGCTAATAATAAATCTACTAAGTTGAAGTGAGAGGGAGTTTGGGGCCTGAAAGGTGACAAGGAGCCTAAGAAAATATTAGAGAGGGAAAATGATATGTTGGTGCTAAAGATTTTAATATTTGAGACCAAACTAATGACTAAAGAATGTACAAAATTAAAGGAGAAAAGCATCATCTTGATGGAATCCAAACATCCCCACCAAGAAAGAAAAGGTGGTTGCCAGCGATCAATGGAGTCAGATAGAGTTTTAAGAATAGAGTCAAAATTCAGACTTAGTGTGTCTGCAATGTTTGAGGAAAACCAGAGGCCTAAATATTTTATCTTAGAAGGTTGCCAAGAAAAACCAGTCGAATTAAAGTCTTGTTTGAGGCAAAGTACATTGAGGGGAAGGATTTCACATTTATCCGAATTAAGGCGATAACCGGATGTTGAGAGAAACAATCAACTTGGGAAAGAAAAGAAGGAATAGACATGGAAGGGTTGGAGCAGTATAGAAGATTGTCATCAGCATAAACTGACATTTTGACATGGGAAGAATCAAACTGAAAACCAGCAAATTGAGTATCTTGTCTAATTTTGGTTAAAAAGGGTTCTAATGCTTCTATAAATAAGAGAGGAGACAGAGGGCAACCTTGACGTACCCCCAGAAAAAGAGGAAAATAGTCTGAGGTTTTGCCATTAACAAAAATAGAAGCTCTAGGACCTGAGTATAATAAAGAAATAAGGAATATTAATTTTGGAGGGAACCCTATCCATTTTAGAGCCAGAAACACAAAGTCCCATCCAATCCTGTCGAAAGCTTTTTCAGCGTCTAATGCTATGGCCGCAATGGGATAATCAAGAGAGTAAGCTTTACAAAGAATGTTAAAAAAGACTCTGGTATTATCAGTAAACAGACGACCTTTTACAAATCCTGACTGTTGGGGCAATAAGGTTAGGTAAAATAGGATCAATACGGAGAGCAAGAAGGTTAACTAAGAAGATTGGACGGTAATTTTTGTAAAGAGAGGGATCTTAATTCTCTTTAGGTATTAAACATATCATAGCTTCTTGAAAAGTTCCAGATGAAGAGCCAGCTGTGATAAACGAGTTAAAGAGTAGTAAAAGGTTTTGGAGAAGCAGATTAGCAAAGTGCGAATAAAATTCTATAGTAAAACCATCTGGGACTGTAGCTTTTCCTCTTTTTAATACGGGGACTGCATGTGTAATCTCGGGTAGGGTGATATCGGTTTCTAAAGAAGCAAAATCAGTATTATGAGAAAGGGGAGGTTCAATAGATTGCAAATAAGAAGCTATATTACTTAAGGATGGTTGCTGTTCAGGGGTATACAAATTCTTATAAAAGGAAGCAAACTTGTCTAGAATGTCTTTATCCTTCAAAAGAGAGGTACTGGTATTACTTTGCAGAGTTTCTATTCTAGTCCGTTCACGTCTTATTTTCAGATAATTAGCTAGTAATTTCCCCATTTTATTTTGGCCCCCATAATAACGAGAACTTTTTAAAAGATAAGAGGATGCAGCTTCAGTAGAAATTTTATTAAAAGTAAATTTTGGTCAATAAGATTTTTTAACAAAGATTCAGAATTCGAGCGATAGTAAATTTATTCAAGTTGCCTAATCTTGGCAAGTAATTGGGAATTTTGGGTTTCAAAAGATTTCTTCTTTTGTGAGACAACATTTATAATAAAACCTCTGTCAGCAGCCTTGAAGGAGTCCCAGACCACAACAGGAGAGGAATTCGGAGTAGAGTTTAAAGAAAAGTACTCAAAAGCAAAGGAAGTGAATTGGCTTGAGAAATTTGGATCAGATAATAAAGTATTATTAAAACGCCATCTACCTGCATGAGGAATACAAGGTAGTACCTCAAAATTAACAGATATTGGGGCATGGTCTGATATTAAAACAGAGCCGATTTAAGAATGGGAAACCTGTTGAGATAGGGATTTACTAAAGAAGAGGTAATCAATTCGGGATTGTGAGTGGTGTGGAGGGGAATAAAAACGATATTCTTGAGTATCTGGATTAGAAAGCCTCCAAAAGTCAACTAAAGCTTTATGGCGTATGGTGGCCGTAAATTGTGAGTGCATCTTGGTTTTTGAGAATTTAACAGAAAAATGTCTGTCCAATATGGGGTCCAAAACTTGATTATAATCACCGCCAAAAATAATATACTCATCATCAAACAAAAAGGAGTTTATCAGATATTTGGGTGCAAAACACATTGTCAATCTGAACAGGTGCATAAACATTAAAAAGAACTAAAGATATCTGATTAATGAGGAGTTTAACAATTATCCAACGACCCTCTGAATCTGATTCTTGATGAATAACTGAAGTCTGATATTGCTTATGACACAGAATTGAGACTCCATTCTTCTTATCTAGAGCTTGGGATGAGAAAAACTTACCCACCCAACAGCGTTTCAGTTTAAATGCTTCGGCATCAGATAGATGGGTTTCTTGAATCAATGCAATATCTGTATTTTATCTGGCTAGATGAGTTAATACCTGTTCTCTTTTTATAGATTATTTACTCCCTTAACGTTCCATGTAATAACCCTGAAAATAACCAATAAACTTTAACATGAACAGTTATTATGCAAACAGTAAAAACTTCAAAATTACTATTGAAAAATGGGAAACAGATAGATAAATAAAGAATAAAATGGAATTTGAGAATTAAAAAGAGGAAGAGGAAAGTAGTGAGAGAGCTATCGTAGAATATGAGAATGAAAGTGGAAAGAAAGGGGAAGGAAGAAAAAGAAAAGAGAATAAAAGAAGAAGGAAAGAACAAAACGAGGAACATAAATACAATACAAATCAAACATTTGCTGGTAAAGAAAAAATCCAAAAAGACATACCACAAAAAGACAATGAGAGTGGGGATGGTGTAGCAACATAAGGAAGGTAGCACGCCGGACGGGAGACTCCAGAAAGAAGCGAAGCCGGGAGCAATTTCCAGGAAGAAAAGGAAGAGAACATAAATCAAGGGACCACAGAAATGCACATGAGAGAAGGAAAAAGAAAATATTAACTGAGGAACTCATGACATAACAAAAAACAATGGGAAAGATGATGTATACAAATAACGGCAGACAACATTGAATTGATCAGGAGAATTATGGTCGAGAAACGTCCATGGATTTATCACTGCAGGTATTCAAGAAGCGTTGAAGGAGCGCCAGGTCTTCATAAGTTGTTGTTATATTATTATAAGTCACCTTGAAGAGGCAGGGGTGAAACAAGCCATATCGAGATTCAGGGTATGCAGAGCAGGTCTCATGTCTAGAAACTGTTTCCGACGATCTGCAGTAACTTTGGCGTAGTCCTGCGCAAAGAAAAGGTTAGAGCCATTCCAAATGACTTTCCCTTTCTGTTTGGCTGCTTGAATGTTTAAAATTTGTTTATTGGGGTTTTTCATAAGCAATTTCATACATCTTGACACTTTCGCTATACACATTATTACAATTGTATTAAGGTGTGGATCTGGCGCAGGTTAACAATTGTTTGTTCCATCAACGTTCATCTATTACAATCCCCCACCAGTGGGGAGTGTCGTGTGGTTACGCATCAGTGACCATTACAGTATTGGCTGCATGTGTGTTTGCTGTCGAGGGACCTATGCTACCCCACTGCTTGTGTGTGCCTGCTCTCTCAGTGCGTAATGTGTCCGTTCTTGATTGAGTACGTTCCCAACAAACTAACAGTGAAACTATAACTTCTAGTGCAGAACTTCAAACCTGTAACTGTTGGGGTGAGAATTGGGTGGGGGTGGCAGAGAGTCTTCAAATTTCAGTTTGGGATTATCTACAGTGTGGGTGGTGGTTCTGCTTGGCAGCTTGAATGACTTTAAGTACAGGAAAACACCTCCATGTCCAGGATAGGATACTCCATCTTAAGCAGCAGGTTGAAAATTTGGGGAACCTCAATAGGGGTAATAATTTATGCATTTATGGCCTTGCGGAAGGACTTGAAGGTTCTAATCCTATATCCTTTTTTCAATCCTTTCTGCCTAATCTTCTTGGTGTTCTGGATTCCCCTGCATTGAATATTCAACGAGCTCATTGATTGGCTCAGATCTCTCATTCTTCAAATTCTTCGTCAACGAAACCTAGAGATACTGTTTTGAAGAATTTAATTTCAGCGTGAACACTTAGGGGGAGGGTGGGGGAATGAGATGGGTGGGGATGTTGATATGTAAGGAAAGAAAACATACAAAGGCGCGTGATAGGAAGACAATATATGTTACCATAATAAAAGTGATGGAAGAAGAAGGGGTGATGCCGGGGCTGGCATGTAGATACAGTGGAATACATTAAATTAATGTTGTTACTGAGAAAAGATGTATGATTGTATGGATGCAGTGTTACATGTGTACATGGGTATGACTAAGCTTAACCAAAGTTGCAAGCATAACATAGACGCTTATGGTATTGTTCCATTCATCTAGAGTGTTGAGCCCATGTTCCACTGAGTTATAGCGGGCAAACCATCTAAATTCACATTTGTTCAAACGTTGATGCAGATTCCCACTCCATAGGGGTAGTGTGGGTTGGTCAATGACCTACCATGTAAAATCCGTTTCATTGTGTCCTTTCTCAAGGAAGTGTGTGACAAGAGGTGCAGTCTCTACTTTGACAAAGATCATTTTTTTCCTCTACCCAGCCTTGCGGAATAGCAGGAAATTGCCTCTGCCCCTCCCCTTGCCTAAGAATGGGATGGTTCTTGCTGCCTCTTCTATGCCATTTTGCCCAAAGATAGGGGATAATTGTTCCTCCCTATCTAGCCAAGGGGCAGGGAGTGGATTTTCTCTGTCCCTCCCTCCTTGCTGATGATGGTGGATTCTCTATGCCCTTGCTTCTGCCTTGCCCAAACAAAGGAGCATGGTAGTTATCCCCTCTTCGATGCCCAAGGGTGAGCTGCACTCTTTCTGCTACTACCCAACATTTTGTCCAGCTGTGGGGTCAACTGCCCTCCCGCCACCAATTGAGCACATCTGGATAGAATTTACCCTCCTGTGATAAAAAAAAAAGGAGAGTGACGGTGTTCTGTGGCAGCTGTCCCTCTGCTGTCAGGAAACGGGGTGACACAGGGTCAGCTGTCACAGGCGTCCACATCCTCATTTTAGTGGAGTGAAAGTGAGCTGGGGCAGCTGACAGAAATTTCACTGCATTGTTTGCATATGCATGTGGAGCAGCACAACATAACTTGTCCTTGTCCTCTTTCATGCTGAATTTTGCATTTGCAAAGGAAGGCTGGGGCATCTGACACCTGTCCCACTGTCTTGTTTGCATATGTGAATGTGGCATATGACAGCTGTAAACCTTTTTCAAAGAAGGACAAATCCACCCTACCATTAGGCAAAACAGGGGAGAGTGGCCTGGAGAATTCCTCCCCGTCCTTAAGCAAGGTGCTTGTGGCAGTTACTATGGAAACACGATTACCCACCCCCATCCTAAGTCAAGGCATGGGACTGGACAGATATAAAGCCCCTATGTCCTTGGGAAAGGTATGGGTGGGGACAAGGAGCAGAGATTTATGTGCATCCTCAGACATTGTAAGGGTGACAATGACTCCAACTTGGCCATGGTCATGGTTCAGGGAAGAGCACAGCAAATTCTTCTGTCCATGCGGACAACAACTACCCCCAATTCTCTTGGGGAAGATAGTAGTGAAGGTTTATTACTCCCTGTAGGAAGCTGTCTCTGTATACATGATACCAAAATGAGGACTAATGTGCACAGAGTCCAGTGGAACCCCAAAGGTAGTCAGAGGTAAAAGTAGATAGCACCTTACTCTCTATTTGTGGTAGTGTGTGTGAGCAGTAAGGGTTTATCAGAGGGTAGTGTTAAGCATTTGTTGTACACACTCAGGCAAGAAATTATGTCACACACTCAAAGACCAATTTGATTGTATTAAAACATATTATTTAGTTATTTTATTTCTAGAACCAAGGCAAGCCTGGTGCAGGTAAGTGAAATAATACTTTGCAAAATCTTATGCAGTGATTTACAGTTGAATGCAGGTCAAATGCAGTTTGTTAAATTACAGGTAAGTCAACAGTTCTAAATAACTTTTTTGTTACTTAGATTACTTTTTGGATTACTTTTGCCAATCAGTGTCATATGCCTAGATAGCACACTGAGACATTTCTTAAACAAAAGATAAGTAATTCACTTTTGGTGCAGTTGCAGTTTTTCAATGTTTCATACAAACCAACTCCACGCTTAAAAGAATTTCTAAGGAAAAGCAGTCAATGCAATCTTATAGAAGGCAATGAAGTTAACGGTTTGCAGGTAAGTACTTATTTGTGGGAGTTGGTATTCTGTGGTTAGAACAAGGTTTCCCCCAGGGTCGAGGACACACTGTCAGGACACCCTCAGCAGCACTAGGACGGCCGGGTGCAGAGTGCTGCGGCCCAATGTTATCCAATGGTGGATAGGGGGCCTCCAGTTGGTGGCAGCTCATGAGCAGGCAACAAGGTAGTTGGAGAAAAGCTCCTGATGTTAGGCTTAGGGCAAAGGGGGATCTGAGTTAGCACCCAAGGTACACCCGCAGTGGCATGGGAGGGCTTGGTGCAGGGTGCTGTTTTGGCTTCGGGTGCCCTGTTGATTTCAATAGGGAGTCTCCGGTTACAACAAACACTGCATGCTCGAAGATCTTCTGGAAGTGACCATTGGTTGGAGAGGTAAGTTGTGATGCCTAGGGATGCTGAGGCACTGTTGGTTGGGCCACCCAAGGTCGTTGGACTTCGGTTGCAGGGGTATCTTTAAGCGTCAGTTTTTCTTATCAGCTCTCGGTCGTGGTTGGGGGATCCTCCGGAAAGGGGCTACAGGCGTCGATAGGAGATTTGAGACAGGTAAAAGCTCACCAGATCTCAGGTCGGGATCACCGGGGAGGCCTCCTAGTGGTGTTGGGCCACCCAAACACAGGCCGTGGGCTTCAGGTGCAGAGTGGTGCAGACTCACAGATTTAGCTGGAGCCAAATTCCGTGGGTGAACAAATCCGGTGCTCACGGGAAACAAAGTCTTGGTTTTGGAATGCAGGGCAGGTTCTTCAGGTTATTAAGGGATGCTGGCTGCAGGACCACACCGTGATGTGGCTGGAGCAGGTTCAAGGTGTGGACAGGCCTGTAGGGCTGGAGCCAAGCCAGTGGGTGTCCTCCTCTTCTTAGTTCAGCATGGCTTCTTCAGTTCTTCGTCTTCTCTTCTTTTGGTCGGTTCTTGTCTGAGGAGGCAAGGTTCAGGGTTGCCCCTAAATACAAGATTTAGGGGTGTTACAGGTAAGTAAAGGTCAGAACTAATGGGTCCAGTGGGAGGTGGGCATATGCCTCTCTCTGGTTGTTTGGATCCCCCCATCTGCAAGATGGCGGGGACTGAGACTTGTGCTTCACCTTGCCACCCTCACCTGAGGGGTGATGTTGGCAAAGGTGGGCACACATCCCATCCTCACTTGGTTTTCCTGCCAATTCTCCCACCTAAAGTGGGGGTCGGAACAGATGGGGGCCAGTTGCTGGAAGCAGCAAATGACTGGGGTAGCTTGCAAAAGCAGCAAGCCTTTAAAGCTTCCCCTTCGTAGACCCTGCCCATCCTGGGAGAGGAGGCTTGGCATCACGTCCAAGGTCATGCATTGTTTCAGACCGCTGAGAGCAGCAGGCTCTCAACTCAGGGGTCCAGAAACATGCCTGGTGGTGGCAGCTGGCTAGCAGCCACTCAGTCAGGACATTAGTTTTAGGTCATTTCTCAGGGGGCATCTCTAGGATGCCCTCTGAGTGAATTTTTCATTAAATCCAAAACTGGCATCAGTGTGGGTTTAATATGCTGAGAAGTTTGATACAAAACTTCCCAGTTTTCAGAAAAGCCAGTATGGTGCTGTGGAGTTCATAATGACAAACTCCCAGGACCATATATTCTTGATGGCATTACTGTCATTACAATGTCAAAGAATTGGCTCAAACACTGAAGGGGTACAAGGCTCATGCACCTGCACCCTCACCACTGGTATAGTGCACTCTGCTAGAGGGGTGGCTGGCCTATGCCAGGGCAGTGGGTTGTAGGCATGGCACACAGGGATGTGTGCCATGTCAACTCTTCACTTTGTTCTGCACCAAAACACGTGGCCTGTAAGGGCAGTGTGTTTGTGTGTGTGTGAGTGTAATGATACAGGGCCTCTAAGGGTGGCACTATAAGTGTTTCAGCCCATAAAGACCTTCCCTGGCCACAGTGCCATTGGTACCTATGGTACCAATTACTGGGGACTGACTTGTGGCCAAAGAGTACCAATTGGGATTTGTTTTAAAGCAGTTTAGGGAAAGAACATAGGCCCTGGGTACCTGGTTGGCAGGAAGCCTAGGCCCACCCAGTCAAAGTATATCAACAGTGTGACAAAAAGTGGGGGCAACCATGCAAAAAGAGGGGACGTTCTTACACCCCCATCACTGGGCAAGAGAAGGGTTCAACAAAACCCCCCTGCCTTTGGGTTGGGGAGCACTCAGCACCCCCCTGGTCCTGGTGAGGTAGGAGGTACAAGTTCAAGTACGTTGCTTGGTACAGGAGTGATGCAAAGGGGCTTGTAAACATGCCCCTTGTGTTTTTTGCTGTATAACTCCAAAATGGCTGCACAAAATTTCACTGGGCTAAGAAAAAGCATGGAATAATGCAAGAGCTGCTGTACCTGCAACGGCTGATGGACTTTAGTTCTGCAGTGTACTATTATTTGGAAATGCCACTAGATTTGGACCCCATTTATAACTTGAGATCATTTGGACAGGCCTGCACCAAATGTAACATGCTATAGTACAGAATTTTGAAGGCTGTGCACACACACACACACACACTTTGAGGCAACGTTATTTATAGGGTGCCTATGTAATGTAGGTTTAAGACCGTTTTGAGTTACCTTTAATTATTTCTAGTATAAAACTTCTGTACCCTCACTTTATTTTTGTCAAATTTCTGCAGGATTTTCAAGGGGCTTAAAGATATATGTGGGATCCCAAACGTAGCATTTTCCAGATAGGGACTATAGATACTTTCACCAGATAGTAGCTCAAACTTTGCCCAAAATTTGGCAGGCGTGCTATGCTTACCTTTAACTGAGTTGGCGCATGTATGTTCAGCCTAACTCCAAACATTGCAAATGTTTGAGGAATCGATATCAAATTCCCCTTTGTGAAGATCAGAAAATTTAAAAAAAGGAAATAAGACATTTAACCATTAAAAAAAAGCCATACAACTCACTTATTTTCCAGGTAGGGCCCTAGTTTACTTCCGCTCTATCCATGCTGTCCCCTTTTTTAAACAGATTGTTACTTGTGTTGTATACTATTGTCAACGTTTAACTTGCTACCATGAGAATCTGATCTTTCTGTTGAATACATGTGCTGTGTCTAGAAGCTAGATTCCTGGCATTTACAGAACAAAAATGTTAATATAATCATGAATAATGAAGTAAAGGATGTTTGTGTTTTGGGGGAAAAAGTGCCTGCTTCCCAGTGTTCCTGAACATCGAGACAAATTAAAAAGAAATTATGGTTAGTGTGTTTTGTAAAGCGCAATGTTTACAATACTGGTGGTTACTTGGCGCTAGCATGGATTCTGTTGTTGTCAATTGAGTTATGGGTCATTGACTGAGTAAAAAAGCTTTCAGAGCCTTTTCGAAGGGAGATAGAGGGTATTGTTTATGGAGAGCAACAGGAAGCAATTTCCAGGGCTTAGCAGTCACCAGTGAAGAAGGAACATTGAGGTACATACTTTCGGTATTTGAAGAATGCATAATTGCTCATATCTAACATTTCTATGGAACATCCAGCACCCCTTCAACCACTCTTCATTCCAGATCTGAAAAAAAGAGGTGACTAAGCTGTCTGTGTGAAAGAGGCCCACTTCTCTGAAATTAGACTTTATCCAAAACAGGGGTGGGCTCTAGGACGCACACTTGCTTCTACCAGAGCCAAAACGTTTGCTGAAATCCCAGTGTCCATTACTACCCTTGTGTTCCTGGTTACCCCCTCTAGGCCTTGTGTGTGCTTGGCTCACACATCTGGTCTGACTGTGTATCAGAGAAGTAGCCGAGGTGGAGAAACATCAAGCTGTGACTGCAGCCAGACAACCGCTACTGAAACTTCATGCATGTGCTCATGCCTTTTTAAAAAGAAGGGGGATGGGAGCACACTGCTTCACCTCCCAGCACAGTGCGACCCTTTGCATCCTGGTAAATTCAGTACAATTTGAATGCTTACTTGAAATTTTGCAGAGTGCTTCACCAAAGTTGGTGTAGTTAGTGCTGTTAACCCCTTTGCTGCGGCAGCAATTTCGCCGCAGCGCTGGGGGGGGGGGGGGGGGCGAGCGGTGCTCGCATGCTCGTGACGGAGCCGCTCCGTCACGAGCCGCGGTTGCGCTGTGCTCATGACGGAGCGGTTCCGTCAATGCCCCGCCCGCCCAATAGAACGCGGCTCCGTCATGAGCATGGGAGGGGTTAATCTCTAGACAATTGTGTTTCTGGATTATATCCTTCATCAGTAGAGATAAAACAAAATTCTTCTGGGGTTTGCTGAGAAAGCTGCCACAATCCTCTCAGGTCTCTGTACCTCTCCCTGGCGCACAGGTGCATCTTCAGTGCTCATGCCTTGTCTACATGGATTTTTCTCACCATGGATGGTGGCCATGAAATTAGTAATCACAGATTCCACCAAGCACTTACAGTTCTTCGGCCCAGGGAACTATGTGCGTGGGCTTTTTTCACATCATTCTGTTGCATATCACCTCCTCCCTTCCCTAAAGATCATCATTACTTCCATCAGTACCATCTGGATAGAGGGCCTGTTGGCCCAGCTACCATGAAGAGCTCTGAAGTCTTGTGAGGATGCAGGGCTGTGTCCTTCCCATGCACAACTCTGTGCCCTGGGCAGCCTCTCTCCACCTGTGGTTCACGGTGCATTCCACAGCTGAGGACGCATGTGAGAGAGTTGAAAGGACTGTCAGAAAAAGCCAGTTAGCCCAGAACAGTGCACAGCAACTAGGCCAACTAGAGTACGGGAGTGAGACTTGTTAGTGGAAATCCCAGTGTGGTACCTTCTAAGAATAAATCACATACAAATAATTTCCTTAAACTTATACCTGAAACCAGTCATTGTTGCTATATTGAACCCCTAACGTATATCTTGCTCTGATGCTAACTTTTTTGTGTAGTCGTTTTTGGTGTGTGTGGAATTAAAATATTTCTTAGTTTTTTAATGAAAAATTATTGACTGGGCAGAGATTTTTCAACTGTTATTTTCACTGAATCATTAAGTCTGTAGCCACACCACCTGCCAGAGTAGGCCTCGCTACCCTCAGGGTAAAGCGGGGTTCCGTTTTGGGTCCAGTACTGTGGTGATACCAGGACATTCAAGGCAAATGATCATAATTGATTCCCACTACCCAAAACCAGTTCCCACAATGAAGGAACACAAACTCAAAGCTGCATGCAGAGCAAATCAAAGGCCGCGATGGAGCCTTAACACAACCAATCATGGATGCCAAAACAATCACTTATTTTGCTACATCCCATTAACATAATGTGTAGTTGTAAAGGGCATGTTCACCCAGGTGCTGAATAACAGATGCTTATTGTTACCCAAATCGATGGTACTCATTTTATCGACCTAAGGAGGATGAAAGACTTAGTGGACCCACCAGGATTTGAACCTGTGGCCATGAGGTCAAACACAGATCTCTCTAGTGGATGCATTAGTCCAGTGAGCCACAAAACAAAGCTAATGGCAATAAAAGATGGTAACTGCTTCCACTGCATAAAAAAACACACACATAAAACAAACTGTGTTGGATTCTACACCTAAATCAAGATGGTAACAAACCCACAATGCACAGGAACCAATGTAAACAAACATAGCCTATGATGGATCACTAAACCCTACAGCGAAGCCCAAATGCAAATTACTGACGAGCACAGCAGGACTCAAGCCTGGCCAACAACACTACCAACGTGATGGCATTCCAGTAAACCATAATCCATAACTATCTGATGTACATCTAGGCAGCCCCTAAAATCAAAGTGAACTCTCTTTTCTCAGTGCAGGGACCACCCTGCCTCAATACTCTTCTGAGAGCTTGCCCGAGACACCCAATTGAAGGTACCATGTGGTAACGCAACCTAATGGAATGTCCCAAAAGAAGCTTCTATAATCTAGAAGAAACATTTTCTGGCTCCAATCCCTACTTCAAAGTAAATAAGCAATCACATTCATACCATGCTTACAGAGTAAATAAAAGGGATGGAAAGTTATCCATGCAGTGTCTGTAGAATTACAGTGTTCTACATCTTTAACTGCCTTTGGAAGTGGTCCAGGCTCCATCCTCTGCCCCCACCTCCTCTCTCTCGCCACTGCACTCAGCCAACTTGCATCTCCAGTTTCTTTGTACGTTTTAGGGTGGTTTTGGTTTCTTGTACCTCAATCATTTTTGACAGAGACGCACCGGGAAGGAGAGAAGCCGAGGCTCTTGACCCACAAACCGCAGTGACGGATTCACATTCTTAAAGCCCGACCCCGGGGGGGGGGGGGGGGGGGGGGGGGGGAGGGGGGGGCGTTCTGGAAGCTTTCAGTTAGTTCTGAGAGTTGGAAGGAGAGCCCTGCCTGGTCCATTTCTCTGCCCCTTTGTTCCCTCTACCCCCTACCTCCAGAAATCTAATTTGACAGGGTTCAACAAAAGTGAATTTATTTTAACTCGCGTGGAGTCGACGAAATCCTGGCTTTACGCCTAGGGCCTGTCTTCGTTTGCACTGTTGTATGTGTAACAAAATGGCGCCAGAAGAGGGCCATGGCATGGATCACTGAAATATAAAATATAAAAAACGTGTTGCTCTACAGCTCACCGCTCCATGCCCCTGTAATCACCACCAGAAGGAGGATTGTGGTATTGATCAATGAAATATAAAGCATAACGCGCTCTGCTCCAGAACCCACTGTTTCCTCGACTCTATAACCACCAGCATCCCAGCATCCCATGTGTGAAGCTGCCTCTCAATGTCTGACAATTACCAAAGGCCATCTTGGTGAATCATCCCTCTCAGTACAGATGATCACTTCGGGGCCGGTTTACTAAGCATTTGCAGATGTGCAAAATGGTTTCCACATGTGGGCATATGTACTGGCACACACACACAACCGCCCAGTGTTCACGAAAATGCGCAGTCAGCAAACAGTGATTTCTACACGTGAGTCAATGGCAGTCAGACTTGCATTCAGTTCATGTATGTTACTCGAGCCCATCCGCACACATACACAGGACACATCACAGGGATGCGATTTGTGCTGTGTCATGTTATGTGTTCTGTATTTGTATAGTTCGCCTCTGCATGGCCTCATAGCGATTTCATAATCTGAGTAGACCTGGGCTGAGTTTGCGGAGTTCTACTCTGCAGAACTCCACGAAGTGTGCAAAAACTGTGCCGTGCTCCGTGGAGTTCCGCCAGTGGCGGAGTCTAGTAAGTCACGCGGCTCACACTGATTTTAAGCTCAGGGAATTTGACCCGCTCTGTAAAATCAGCATGAACATCACTCCGACATTCTATATGAGTGGCAGCTTCCTCAACACAAGCGGCAGATTTCTCAATGTGAGCGTTCACGACCTGCTGCGACTGCCCGCGCTGCAAAATCTCGCCAGGAGGAGGTCTAGTGTGCTATTTCTTCTTGCGAGCACTCGCCAACTTAACGTTGCCGAACATTGGGGGTCATTATGATGACGGATTCCCCGCGGGGAATCCGCCGAGGAGGCCTGAAAGACCCACCGCCAAATTAGGATGGCTGGTGGGTCTCAAAATCTGTCCTCCACTTTTCCGCCGCGGTCGGAAGGCGACCACGGCGGAAACGCACTAACATGGCTGGCGGTGTCTATCAGCCATATTAGGATGTAGGGAAAGTAATGCTTTTCCACAGCGGCTTTTCCGCCGTGGAAAAGCATACGGACATTCACTTTGGGGGCCCGTTGTGTTCCCCCTGGGTGAAGGTTGCGTGGGGGGTGCACATGGGGGGTACCTATGGTACCCCCCTGCCTTTGCGTGCACTAAGCGGCAGGCACCGCGCGGTGCCTGCCGCTTTGTGCATGCAAATGCACTGCTTTCATTTTTTACATTGCGGCGGGTGCTGCTTCAAGCAGCACCCGCCGCAATGTAAAACATACAGGATGTGACCGCCAGGGTGGCGGTCACATCCTAATTGCCATGGAGGGACCGCTGCTGCCCATGCGGACGGTCCCTCCTACTCAGGGGTGGCGGACGGACGCAAGTCCGTCCGCCATCCTAATCGACCCCAAAGTGTGAGAAAAAACACTCCACTTCATTTCGCAGAGTTTTGTGGAACTACGCGCGAAGGAAGCAAACTCTACAAACTCTGCTGGCGGAGCGGAATTCTGTGCCCACCCCTGAATTTAAGCATCATTTCTTCATGATGCTAGGATATCACATTAACCATAATCACAGTGATCTGTTGCGACTGTGTTTCATACATGAAGACTGGTCTGCTCTAAGAAGTGTTTGGTGGCAGCTTGAGTTGCTTCGGTGGTTCGAATCCTCACTGTCTGATCTTACAGGGATCTTTGTGCTGTAGTTTGTGTACAATGCGAGAGCTGTTGGAGTTAGTCCTTCCTTTTTTCCCCCGAGGGTGAACTGAAGCCCATTGCCTAGTCTGGCGTGTCTCTGCAGTTGGGGCAGCAACGTGTATTAGTAGTTTCAGTGCCATTTTTGATATGGTATAGTTTGAGTGACTTCGTCCATTGACTGTTCAAGCATAGTTGTCTTGGTGTTGTAGGGGTACACTGTTGTGCAGCAACACTCCGCCAACAATATGGTTTGAATGCCTAAAACGGACCATAGTTTACTCACAGTACCATTTGGTGCAGAGTTGCAGCGGTCCTGAATCAGTGAAATTGACTCTAATCCTCAGGGAGTCATAGGAAAACTGCCAAACAATGGTGTTATAAAGGCAGCCTCGGTCTGTGCAGGTTATAGCGGTGGGGCAATGGGGGATTTCGAGGGACAATGCCAAGGGACAATTAAACAATAAATAATTTTCCCTCAGCATCGTTCGTCGGAATCCCCGCCCCACCACTGTCACCTGCACGGACGCAGTTGTATAATGGCCCTCTTCACAAAGCATACTGGGGCAAAGGACCTGTATAACAGCAGGAACTGACATCTCACTCCATCCCAGTAATAGACTTCCACTCACATTCCTTCCATCTGATTAACCATTGATCATTCAAGAGCATTGGATGAAATATAGAAGCAGATCTCTGTATGCAGTAACATAATATGAACTTGAGATCTGTGCCCAACTACAAGCCATTCAGGAAACATTTGCAAATATAACGATTCAGAAGTGGTGCCTGGTAATTCAAGAAGTGTGGACAGGAGGGCCACACATGCACACACATATACTCACTTATCTATATGCACACTCACTCACACCCATGCATTCACAAGCATGCACACATACATCCACCATTCACAAGCACATACACCCTCTCACAACACATCCCAATCCATCGTTTTTTGCCCATCATTACACCTCTATTTGGACCCAGCATGTGCAAATCTGTCTTGACCCTGAACCTAACGGGAAGAGTCCACCCTGAACTGTCAGGCCGGGTCCTCCCTCAACCAGAACACACACAAACTTAGAACCAGTTTCACCCTAGTTAGGGCTCTTCAGCCAGGTATAGTTGGGTTGTAGTGGCCGAGTGAGCCAGGGTCCATGTCCGGGCATACCCAGTGCACGGGAAACATCCTTTATAACGTAACTGGTACAACGCAGTACCGTTACGATGCAGCTTTAACAACGAAAGTCGTTACAACGACTTTCACTGGAGGGCGCTCTAGGATAGGGGATAGTTTAATTTACTATCCAACACCTTCCCTACTATCAACGGGGACTGGTGTTGGAATAGTAAATTAAACTATTCACTATCAGCGCCCCCCCAACGCAAGTCGTTGTAACGACTTGCGTTGTTAAAACTGCGTCGTAAAGGGACGAGTTGTAACGGTATGCGTTGTACCATCATACATCCTCAGTGCACTTGGGGCACCAAATACAAAAACAACAAGGTGATGGATGGAATGCTTTAATTATTCTGAGTCACTAGCAATCACTTGGGGCCGCATCCCAATCCATCATTTTTCACTCCCCTTGCCACCTCACTGTGTAACTCCAGGTCCCAGAATATAGTTAACACCTGTGGGGTCCCTGAAGGTTCCATCTTCTCCCGTTTCATCTTCAGTCACTACATGAAGCCCCATGGAGTAGTACTCATGGATAATCGCATCAAGATTAATCAATTCTACTTAAAAGGCTCCTCTGCTCCAAACATCCAGACCTCAAACACTGTTTAAGCATCCTCCAGACTTGGATGACCACACCTACCTGAAGCTCAACCCCCACCTAGACAGAATTCCTGTTATTTGCTAAGAACACCAAGTAACTATTCCAAACCCGGCTCCATGGTGTGAACCTTGATGCTTGGCACGCTAACTTTCATCCAATGCAAATTCATTTGGATTTAGCCTGGCTTGAAATACTCGAAAATTGATTCAAGTGGAGCTGGATAAGTTGCCAAGCACAAAGGATTCACAATGCTCAGGTAAGAATCTCTTAGGACTCTTGACTCAGTCTTGAGTCCTGTTAAAGATGCAAAAAAAATATAAGTGGGCAGGGTAGGGATACCCTGCTGCCAAGGCTTGGTGGGGGAGGTTAGAAGAGGATGGGGGGGTTGCATGGGCCTCCCTGTGGAGTCAAAAATGTTTTTTTGCAGAAATTGTGCCGCAAATTTATGGCGAATCTGCAAATCCATGGGAAATGGAAAAAAAGAACAGCAACCAAAAAAACTAAAAGCCCTGGGGTGGGCTAGGGCCCACGGGGGTGACACATTTGCCTATTTAGGGGAGGGCGGGCACATGATCCACTCCCCAAGCCCACGTAAGACCTTGGGACTCCTTCCACGGGCCAATATACTTTTTGAGGAGATGGGGTAGGGGAGCACAACTCCCCTCCCTGAGCCTTTCCATGCCCCAGAGACCCCATCCCCTGGGACCATACGTATTTTAAAAGTGGAGGGGGGCCATGTGCCTCCTACCTGTGCCGATATTGGTACCAGGAATCCTATCCCCCCACGGTGCGATTCTGTACAGTGTCCCTGGGAGCCCACCCCGGGACACAGTGGTTCTCCCCCCAGGAGAGTGGAGGCATTCCCTGCCTGAGCATTCCTGGGAAGAGAACTCAACTTTGCTCCTGCCCGGTGGAGGCAGTAATAAAATGCTGCTCCCTCCCAGTTGGAATGAAAGAGAATGTACTGACTGGGGAGCTGGATGAGGCCACAGAGTCCTTGGGGCTATCCCTGCAGCCCCCTACAACCATTATATTGTGTGTGTGCTGTGGGGGGCACCCACCAACAAATTAGTAAATGGCTCTCACAATGGGAACTGGCTGTGGTCAAGGCGGCCCTGGTTCTCCCCGCTTATCCCCCAACTGTAAATAAACATGTGGGTGGCCCTGGTGGGCACCATGACACCCTAAAAAATATAAAAAAATTGAAAAAGAGAATAATAAATGAAAAAAAAAATTCGGAGTCTTTAAAAAAACAATTTTCAACCCACAAAATGCAATCATAAAAATTATGTCAAAAAAAACTCACAGACATGTTGATTTTGTTTTGTTAAATTAACACTTTCTGAAACATTTGTATGATAATTACTGTTATTAAAAATTGCATTGTGTGATTTACTAAAATATATCCATCCAATTATAGGGTGCTCACAGTGGGTTTGGTGCAAGGCTTGGCCGAAGGCTGCGTGTGGCACGGGGTTGGCTTACATATTGTAATCAAATATTACTTTTTGTTAAAAAAATAGAAATTCAGAGAAAAAACAAAGGTTAAAGTGATGTTGTCGTTAGGAATTGTAATTATATCTTACTGTAAATCAAAAAAAAACTTAGAAATTTACTGGAAAAACAAAGCTAAGTAAAATTATAATTAGGGGGAGATTTCAGTGAAAATGTAACGTTCATACAAAAAAAAACCACTGGAATTCACCAGTTGTAGTTATCTCAAGTAACTATGAATCGTGCCTAAGAGAACACTAACTCGCACCCTTGTCATGCACTGCTGCTTACCCCACATATTACATCACTCAAGACATGCTCTATGAAATTACTGATAAAATGAAGACAATATATGAAATGACATAATTGATGATAAGACTGTGCATTGTGGGGGCGCGAGATGTAGTTACCTTTGAGCAGTGGCTCTTAACCTGAGGTACGAGGGCCCCTAGGGATCCACGAAGCCTTCTCAGGTGGATACAACCACTTAGAAAATGAAATAATATTAACAGATTAATAAAGTGTGTATAAATAAATATACAAAATGTTAAGGAATTGGAGGCTAGAAATTAAGTTAGCATCCTCAAATTGATTTGTGGAAGCAGTGCATCGAACAAGATATAGTATAAATCTTCCCATTACATTTTAAATTTAGATTGATTTTTTTATGTTTGTGAGTTAAATACAATATTTAATTATTTGTGTATTCGTTTGATGAATGCTTGTTTCTGGTTTCTGTGTATTGTTTTGCGGTTCAAATGATCGAAAATACTTAGGTCACTGTCCCCGGCTTCCAATAATAATTCGGTGTGGGTCTCCGGATTCCAATAATGATTCAGTAAGGATCCCCTGGTTTCAGGAGCGATTAAATAGGGGTCCATTGAAGTCAAAAGGTGAAGAACCACTGCCTTATAGCAGGAGTTATAATTACTTGAGATAACTATAACTGGTGAACTTCAGTGTTTTTTGTTTGTTTAAAATGTTATGTTGTTACTGAAATTGTAAAGTAACTATAAAGTTACTTTAACCTTTGGCTTTTTCTGTGAATATCGAAGTTTAAAAAAAAATGTAAAGTAAGATATAATGACAATTCCTAACTACAGTGTCACTTTAACCCGTTTTTCAATTAATACACATATATATGTATTTTGTTTTACAAGTTAATCATGAGCAAGACCTTTCTCTTCCATTCTGCATCTATGCAGCAAATGTTGCTGCTTTTCCTGTCACGTTTAATTACAGTTTTTGTGTGGTGAAGCTCAGATTCCTTTTTAGGTTTTGCCTCGCCAAAAAGATGCGCTCTGCGCATCTTTTTCGGCGCAGGCGAAAACCTGATGAGAACTGTAGTGTGCTTTGGCTCGGCCCTCGTCATTCATTGGCTGGCTCCGTAAATGGAGCCTTGCCATTGGATGAGGGGCCTGTCCGTCAATGCCGGACCAGACACGGGGGCGTTCCCGACATTCTTTGGCTTTTGCCGACGTCACGCGACGCCGGGAACGCCCCCGAGTCTGGTCCGGCATTGCCGGCACTTCTGCGTCTCTCCTGCCCCGTGACTGGCCGGCCGGCCAATCCTAGCGCGGCCGGCCGGAAGTGCCCGCCCCCCGCAGCCCGGGGGAAGAAGGAGAGGAATACGGCAAGCAGTATGGCGGCGCCCGCGGGGCTCCCGTGGCCTGGAGGGAACCCCGGGAGATGCGGAGGACTTTCCGGTCTCCCATGCCGAAGAGGGAGACCGGAGAAGTGCCGCCGTCGCAAGGTGCAGGTGAGTCGATTTCAGAAGCTTCTTTTTTTCACACAGACGCAGCTGAATCAATTATCTCATTATAGTTAATTTTCTGTTTCATTGCTAGACAGGGAATCTTGACAGCCAGGGTTGCGGCTAGAGTCCCATTGTGAACCCCCATTCACTTTTGTTGCTTTCCCCTGCTACCCACAACATCCCCACTCGTGTCTGTTGCTTATCCTCTGTCCTCCCGCCATTTCCGTTCCTCATTCTTCCCACCTCCAGACTCTAGTAGCCATGCCTGCAAGCTGCATCACGCAAAAGGGGAGAGGTAAACAGATGCAGTCGCCAGGTGGAAGACGTGCCGTTCCTGAGTTTCGTTTCTTAGAGCTCACAGTAATAGAGGATCAGAGATCTGCGTACTGTCTACATTACTCTTCGCATGCCTCTGAAGGTTGACAACCAGCAGTTACACCTGCGATTTGCCCCTCCTAGCTCTGTTGGAGTTTGCGGAGGCGCAGGCACTCAACACCCTGATTTGTCTATGCTGGAAGTATGGCAGGACTATAGTTTAATTCAGGGCCGCATGCAGGAGCAGCCTGATGTGCTACAGCACGAGGCAACAGTGTTGTGTGTGTTTGTGGAGCTTGCACTGATGCTGCCCATGCGCTATGTAAATGTGACCATACAGTGGATTGTGTGCTCAGTGTGTGTGGTTCTGTTTGCACTGTGACTCTCTTCGATGTACAGAATCTGATAGTGAAGCCATGCTGTACCTGTGCTGAGTGTGTTAGTGTCACTATAGAGAAGCTAAAAGTATTGTCTCTGAATGCTTATTTTCGTTGGTAAGGCCCGAAAGGCTATTGGGGTGATTTAGAATGCCCCCATCTGAGTTAGAAAAAGCAAGGGTCTTGATTCCCAGTGTCTATTCATGGCATTTACAGCTATAGTTTTCTTTTCTCAGGCACATTTTGACCCGAATCTGTCTGAACTGAATTTTGCCTGTTTTCAGGTTTGCAGTTTGTTTCATATGATTGCTGGTTGAGGTTGTTATATCGGTCGAAGAATGATGAACTAGAGCTAGAGTCCCATTGTGAACCCCCATTCACTTTTGTTGCTTTCCCCTGCTACCCACAACATCCCCACTCGTGTCTGTTGCTTATCCTCTGTCCTCCCGCCATTTCCGTTCCTCATTCTTCCCACCTCCAGACTCTAGTAGCCATGCCTGCAAGCTGCATCACGCAAAAGGGGAGAGGTAAACAGATGCAGTCGCCAGGTGGAAGACGTGCCGTTCCTGAGTTTCGTTTCTTAGAGCTCACAGTAATAGAGGATCAGAGATCTGCGTACTGTCTACATTACTCTTCGCATGCCTCTGAAGGTTGACAACCAGCAGTTACACCTGCGATTTGCCCCTCCTAGCTCTGTTGGAGTTTGCGGAGGCGCAGGCACTCAACACCCTGATTTGTCTATGCTGGAAGTATGGCAGGACTATAGTTTAATTCAGGGCCGCATGCAGGAGCAGCCTGATGTGCTACAGCACGAGGCAACAGTGTTGTGTGTGTTTGTGGAGCTTGCACTGATGCTGCCCATGCGCTATGTAAATGTGACCATACAGTGGATTGTGTGCTCAGTGTGTGTGGTTCTGTTTGCACTGTGACTCTCTTCGATGTACAGAATCTGATAGTGAAGCCATGCTGTACCTGTGCTGAGTGTGTTAGTGTCACTATAGAGACGCTAAAAGTATTGTCTCTGAATGCTTATTTTCGTTGGTAAGGCCCGAAAGGCTATTGGGGTGATTTAGAATGCCCCCATCTGAGTTAGAAAAAGCAAGGGTCTTGATTCCCAGTGTCTATTCATGGCATTTACAGCTATAGTTTTCTTTTCTCAGGCACATTTTGACCCGAATCTGTCTGAACTGAATTTTGCCTGTTTTCAGGTTTGCAGTTTGTTTCATATGATTGCTGGTTGAGGTTGTTATATCGGTCGAAGAATGATGAACTAGAAGATTTTGTCTGGCTTTCCTGGGGAAAAGCAGTGCACTATTGGATGTCTAGCCAGAGGCTGCTCATGTATACAGCTTTGTTGGAGTCTCTTTTGATGAATAATCATGACCTTTTGATTAGTCCCTCATGAGAAACTTTACGGATCAGAATTATCTTGAGGGACGTGATGGTTTGCAAGTAGGTGGGATCGGTGATGTATTCAGACGTGAGGCAAATAATATTAAAGTGTTTTCTTTCTCTCACTGAACCTTAGTTTGATATTATTTTATGGCTGCTGGAACGTTACAGTTGTATTTGACCTTTTGGATCTACTTATAATTTGAGTGTGAAAGACATGCATATATCATCTTCACAAAATCAATCTTATGGTTTTTGTAATAGCTGTCCACTGTTGTGTGAAGAGCTGACTAATGTACTGAATTCCGAGGCTGTTTTGACGGATTCAAATTCCATCAGTTACACTTTTACCTTAAGAGTTCTTGCTTACATCGCTTTCTCTGTTTGACCATAAAAAGAATACTTTTGCGCAGGAAAAAATCTCTGCTGCTTGGGGCATTTTCATCCCTTTTATATCTGACACCCTTTCTGTGTGTGCGACGTATCAGTTTCCTCACTCTTTTACTTCGGGACGCATATCGGTCTTAATTCTACATTGGTTCCACATCCATACCTTGGGACATAGAACTCTAATCCTAAACATTGAAATGATCTGTCCACTGCTAAAAGAGCTTATGTTATAGTACAAAAACCTATCTGCTGAGGATTTGTGACACTTTGTAGTGTCATCGCTGCCTAATAGTTCTACTAGATCTTTCTACAGCCTTCCATGTAGTGGAGTATGACATCCTTCTGAATGTAGCTATGGCATTTGAAGGCATAGATCGCGGGATTTTTTTTTATCTGTCTGCCAAACCTAATCCAACAAGGTAAGATAGCAAATTGCCTTTCAAAATCCTCTGTTTCTTTTAGTGTCCCAGACGTCTCTATGCTAGTCTTCTTGCTTTTCCACCACTACATTATTCACTTAGCCACGTACTGACCAGCCTTGGTGTTTCATGCTACCAATTCAGACATTCCACCATAACGGTCAACTGTGCCGAACATTTTCTTAAGTTTGTCCACTTGTTTAAACAAACAACATGCGGAGATTAAATTCACATTACATCTTATTAAGGTGTCATTTCTTTCTTCTATCTCACAGACCAAATGCAAAGTTTCTAGATTTCGGGCTAGAAAAGTTTAAATTCAGAGTTTTAGGAGCCTGTTCCTGAGTCTCTGTTAAGATGTCATTTGATTACACCTGTCTCTTTAGGATCCTTAAAGTATAGTCAACCAAAAAGAAGGCGTCCGGGTTAGGTCGAGGGAATAGGTTCTTTGAACGTAAAAGTGGAAGTTTTCTCTGAGGGTTTATACATATATTTTAGCACACTGCCTGAGATGAGAAGATGGGGCATCCTTACTACTGTTGCAGTTTCCGTTTTGGAAGGTTCCTAGTTTCACCTACTGCCCTGTAGTGCTGCTGATTTGTTGTAGAGTATGCCAGAGAGGACAGACTTGTTTAGGAGAGCAAGTCTAGTCAAGAAATCCTCGAGTATGTGTCCCAGCATATGCCGGAGTAGTTTCCTTCCTATGTCTGGGCCAAAGCCAGGTTTGTGTGATTGTGGGTTCCACTTATCGTTTTTGTTCTAAATGTACAACTTTTCCAGAACCTTGAATAACGAAGGGTGATTGGCTGGTGGGTATTTGGTGGCTTCTGTGTTGATTCCGGTTAGTATTTTTTTCGTTTTCCTTTCTCAACTGGTGGCTAATTATATATTGAAGATGTTGATTGTGTCCACTTACAGGGTGAAGGGAGAGAGAGCGAGCATTGAGAATAACAGTACCACCCTTCACCATGATGTTTCAGGTTAACGGGGGACAGGCTGTGACCAAGAAGTTAATACTTTGTTGTTTGTCAAAAGCAGAATCACATTTATGTACTGAATCTGAACTTGCGTATTTTCTTTCTAAGACTTTGTCCAAGATCGGAGAGGAGGCCAATCGCCGAATGATATACAGGGTGAGGGAGTTAAGCATTTTCTGCAAAGTGTTCTGCAGGTGACTAGTTCAAATTTCGCGTTCAGTCTTCATTCTTCTAAGGTTAGTAAAGTGAATTACATTAAATTCCAGCCTGCCCTCTCCCAACCTGCCCTCTCCCAGCCTGTCCCCTCCCTGCCCTCTCCCAGCCTGTCCCCTCCCTGCCCACTCCCAGCCTGTCCTCTCCCTGCCTGTTGTCGTGTCCCGGCGGCAGCAGGCAGCAGGCAAGAGTGTGCACTGCGTCCCCGAAGTAACAGCCCTAAAGAAAGCAAGAAGTACACCCCCCTCCCACCAATCCCTGTTAGGTAGTGGAAACTGTCCAAACTGGGGTGCAGACAGCCCCTCTCACCTTTCAGCCTGGTACCACTGCACCAGCCGCACTACTTCCCTACTGACCGTTCTCCACTTCAGCCCCGTCTAAATTACAATTCCTGCTTGTGACCCTTTTGCCTGCTTGTGCATGTTTTCGTGACCCTGTTGCCTGCTTGTGCCTCCGTGTGCCCCTATTGCCTGCTTGTGCCTCCGTTTTCGTGCCCCTGTTGCCTGCTTGTGCTGTGTGGGTGTGTGTGGAAGGCTCTGTGTGGGTGTGTGGAGGGCTCTGTGTGGGGAGCTTTGTGTGGCTGTGTGTGTGGGGGGCTCTGTGTGGCTGTGTGTGTGGGGGGCTCTGTGTGGGTGTGTGTGGGGGGGCTCTGTGTGTGTTTGTGTGTGTCATTTGCGAGAGATAAAGCTAGTGGCATTGTAAATGACAATGCCATTTATTTATGTTAAAAAAAAACATAAATAAAAATAATGTCAAGAGCAATGTCAATAGCTCTAACTTTAACAAAGGCAAAACCATTGCATTGTAAATGCTTGTTAAATGAGGGTGGTAGTGCAGACACATAAAGTACTGTTGGTGCCATTGTTTCCAACTTGGGTTATGTAAGGATCTGGAGGATCGTAATGCTGTTTACCTGAAATTCATATATATATATATATTTTTACCATTACGTATTTGCGAAAAAATAGTAAAAGCAAGCATTAGCACTTTCAATAGTTCTGGCTTTTATCTGCCAGTGGATATAAAATAGCCATTTAAAAAGCCTAATTGCATACATTGTATGCACAAATGCTATTTACCATGTTAACGCCTATAATATTGGCTTTGGCAATTCTATGAAAAAAAGTAGCACAAATGATTGTGATAACAAATTAAATATGAGAAACAATGAGATCATTAAATATAATTTCAGATATAAAATAGTCCCTTGTGCCAATGGTAGCACTACCTGGAAAGAGGAATGATACAGCAAATATCCAGCAGCTAGAGGTGAGATGTTAACCTTTGGGCAGCACCAAAGCTCACGTTACGTACACTTTAAAGAAGTGGTAATGATACGTCTTGAAGACATCTGGATCTAAAAAGATCAAAACATTAGAAAGATTCAGGGCCTCATTTATGAGAAGCTTTCACGCAGCGATGCGTCTCTTCTCAGCGCGCCTTCCTTGTGACATAATTGATGCATCATATTTACTGTATGACGCATCATGTCGCAAGGAGTTACAGATATGTCACTATTACTGACGTATCTGTATGGCGCAAAAGGGACGCATTGCTGGAGTGTGTCACAAAAGTGTTCCATTTTCCTTTACTTATAATTATCTATTGTCATTTTATATATAAATTATATGTTATTTTCTGTTTGCAGATTTTTTTTCTCGTTATGTTATGCTATGTGTCTTGCAGAAGACAATTGCAGTTGATGTCACCAAGCCGGAGGAGCATTAACTACAACCTTTCTGGACCCTTTTTCTAGGTTCTTAAATTTAGTCAGCTCACCACACCCCTATTTAACGTTAGAGTGTTGCTTTTCATGGTATTTGGGTTACGAAGATCACAACTTAAATTCTTGCTCATTAGCATATTTCCTTGTATGTGGTAATACAGAATGGGGAGTAGGCTCGTCGCCAGGCGTGGATGTTTTTGGGAGGCACCCCACCTAAGAAGCAACTATAGCATAAAAGGGGTCTCAGCAATAGGCAGGTGTTTTGTGCCCGCCCCCCCCCCATATCATAAAATTGGTCAATATGATGAGATATCATGCTTTTTTTTTTAAGTATCAGTATTATTCTTCATTTACAGCTGTTTGTGATACTCTAGTTGTAAGGTTGCCTTTTAAAATACAGTGAGCCAGTATCGTTGGGAAATTTAAAACCAATGCCAGCCATTAAAATTGATGAAAACTGAATAGGACATAAACGCACTCATACATATGATTATGTGTTCTCTATCTAAGTACTTTCGAAGAAATGTGTGGCAAATGCTCCTTTTTTAGGCACATTTCATGAGCAACCATTGATATCTGAAAGGGTTTCAAAGGCAGTTTTAAGCACCTTGGCAAATAGTTATGAGTACATAAACCTGGTGCTTACAGACATGAGTCGCACCATCAGTCAATACTGTATTACTATATTGCACTCCTGCAGTACCTAATTCCTGTGAGGGAGACCTCGATGGAACAGTCAGCATGACAGATCCACAAGGTAGGCATAGGGAGCCGACGGTGCAAGGGCTCACTAGAGAGTGACAGTGGTGATGGGTCCACTTCCATTAGTACAGGGAACTAGACCTAGCCAGGCCCAACCTAGCCACCATTACAGATCCTTGAATGCAGTGCTTAATTTGTACAGGTGGTGGACACTGGCACTCATTTTTAGGGGTGTGGACTTATATATTCATCATCACACTTTGACCCAGACAAATCGAGAGAAAGGCAGAAAAAGTGAGAAAGAGGGAGGAAGAGAACAATTCGATAATATTGACAAAGGGAGGTAGGGATGAAAAAAAGCTGCAAGAGTAAAGAAAAGAAGAAGAAAGTATAGAGTGGTGGAGCAAAGAAGCATAATGTGAAATAAAAAACAGGTATGATATTTAGCAACCGCAGCATTTAGCGGTGAGAATGGCAGGCTCCTAAGAAAACTGTTTGCCCCCTGGACATTTTGTTTTGGACAGTCGGGGGATGGACCCTAGGCCATTGACAGTGAGTGGGGGTGATGCCTTTCGGGCCCAGACTCTCACTCTCTCTTGAACTCCTTCTATACCTATACCTATATTCTATAGGGTGCCTACACAGTGGTTTCAAACCGAGTGACCATGTGGCAAGCAGTGCAATTTAAAGGATGAAGAAGGCTCAATAAACCAGGGTAAGAAGAGACCCTCTTATCCTCCAACTACAGCAGTTCTAGTCCGCCTGAAGCTCAACCTCTGTGCACTGCAGCAGGACATAGCATTGGGCTTGCCGATGCCAGAGCTGGTGCTCCAAAGCCAGTATCCCAGCATCTGTGTCCCCGAGTCAGCAGCCTTGTGTCTTTATTACCATGTCATTGCTGGTGCTGCTGTGTCCTAGTGTCAGTGTTGTTGTCCCTGTTTCTGGATCCTGGTCTCATTGTTTATGATCAATATCCAATCACCAGCAGGCCAACACCCTCGTGCTGGCAGTGGTGCTTCCTTTGCAGTGTTCGTGTCCCAGTGGCCGTGACTCCATGTCAGTGTCCTGGTGTCCTTGTACTAACGTCCTTTGTCTGTATCTACAAGTCAATGTTGTGTCTTCCCAGCCAGTTTCCATGTGTCAGTGTCTGTATGTGGCATTCGTCGCTGTTCTGGTGTCCTTGGGTCATTATCTTAGAGTCAGCCTCTTTCCGTTCTAGAATGCCTGTGCCAGTTTCTGAATGAAACTGCTTTGCCAGTGAGCCAGGATTAGTCCTTGTGCTCCATTTCTTTCCAGGTACTCTTCCCATGCCAGTATTGTTGCTCCTGTTTCAGTGTCTCCTGAGCCAGAACAGCAGCTTCAGTGTTGATGTGCTGGTGTCATTGCCTTAGTAAAGGTGTTCATTTTATGTCCGTTTTCTCTTGTCAGAGTTGGTCCCCTGTACTACCTTAGTGTACCCCAAAACGGTATTGCTTGCTTCTAAACTACTTGTAGCATACTATCTCCACAATGCTATGTGGATGAGAGAGCCCTGAATGCTGGACAAGACATGTGGTAACCTAAATGTAAATATATTTGAGCTTATATAGCGCACAGCTACCCGCAGTGGGTTTCCCGGCGCTTGCTTAGGGAACCTGTCCTGGTATTCCCCTGTGAGATAACAGCAGGGTATCCACAAGGTGAAAGCCAGGTATCCCGCCACGTGGGGCCGTTGTGGAGATTAAGCAAGCTATTGCCCAGAGTCACAGAGTGTGAACCGAGAAGGCACCGGAGCGAGAATGATCGCGTCCGTGGAATTTTTAGCCCAAGACCCGCCGAGGCAGGGAATTGAACCCTGGTCCAGGGCCGATCTCAGCTTTCGGGTCTGCCGCCTCTAACCCCTGAGCCACACTTCTCCACCTAAACAAATGGATGCAGTGTGACAAGTGTTATGGGAAGGATAACTTTAAAAAAGTGATTAACTATGTTTGTGTTTTGTTAGTGAGAGATGCAATTCAAACAAGCATTGGCAATACCAACAGGTCTGGCTTTAAATGTAAAGGAAATTTGCTTGGTATTGTGAAGCATTACAAGTAGATAAGAAAGGAACATAAGAAAGGATATGCATTTGTGTGGAAGCAAAGAACTGTAGAATACAAATGGTGTAGGTTAAAAGGTCAGGTGACAGTTCCACTATAATCAGGACAGAGAGATCCATGTAGGTTAATGACTGCCCTCATCCCATCTGTGTTATTGACAGCGAACGGCACCCAAACTATCTAGTTATCTAAGACGCTTTAACCTCGTTACAATGTCATTTGCATACCCCTAAAAGTTCAAGGTGAAGAAGCTGGATAAATAAACAAATTGATCACAGCTGTGCTGAGGGCAATCACTTTTTTTTGTGTGGAGCCACACCACCTCTGCTCAATCAAAACATGTACTGGCTCCCAAGATGTGGGATTTGTGATCCCTTTTCTGGTGATTCCCACATACTTGTCTGGCGACAGCTGCGCTGTCAAGACAGACCAAGACCAGGGAAAATTGGCAAGTAAAGCATGAATCTCACTAATGCATACGTCACAGTGATTAATGCAGGATTATGATAAAGCCCCCACCATCACTAATTCCTATGCAGGATCAGTCTGACTGAACATTTGAAATATGAAATTTAAATAAATAGTTTGAAGTTTGTCTCACAATGCAAGTATTGAAAGGTGAGGGAAGTGTTAACATGAGCTAACTTTTTGTTTTGAAGCAGTCTCTTGTCTTGATATTCCTGCTCTCTGCTCTCAATTCTTAAGGGGTCAAGTATGAGTGTGGTGGGTGCCCAGCTGTGCCAAACCCACACTGCCGTGTTTTGGCCCTGGCAGTGAGAAGTCAAATTTAAAGGTGAACGGGCCTATAACAAATGTTTCGCACAAGCTTGCCTCTCAAAGGCTGCTGAGGGGACACTGAGAGAATCCCATCTTCATTCTAATATATCTCCTCCTCGACTAGTCCTTCTCTATCAGTCTTCGAGTCTCACCAATTACTTCTAGGCCATTCTACTTCTGTAGGGCCCTATTAGCCTAAAAAATCTATCCAAATGTTGGTAATGCTATGCCACCTGTACTGGCCCCACATATCCAAATGTACTTTTGAAATGCTTTATCTATAATCCTTTCCAGCGCCCGGAAGCAACTTTGCTGTTGTATGTACACCCTATCAGAGTCGGACTGGGTGCACAGGCGCCAAATTAAAAGTAGTCCCATTAGCGAATCAGAAAGCCTAAAAACATACATTAATTACAACAAGGGGTGGTGAGGGACAGAGTCTCTGAATTAAGCAGAAAGCTCTCACCCAGTCAAGAGATCAGGGCTAGATCCAACACCGTTTTTTAGCTCACTGCACCATCCCAGTTTCAGAACCTGGCTGTATGCAAATTAGTCTGTTCCTGTCCCAGTGCATGATGGGAACAGGGCAAACCAAACTACAAAAGCCAATTCTTACACTGGGAAGGAAACAAGCTCCCGGGGACCGGTTTCTGGCATTACAGCCGTCTTTGGCCCGGTTTTCTTGAATCCTGATGGTGCAATGAGCAAGGGTCTCACATCTGAGAATACCCTTCCACGCTTAGGGTGGACAAAAATAATTACAACAAGGGGTGGTGAGGGACAGAGTCTCTGAATTAAGCAGAAAGCTCTCACCCAGTCAAGAGATCAGGGCTAGATCCAACACCGTTTTTTAGCTCACTGCACCATCCCAGTTTCAGAACCTGGCTGTATGCAAATTAGTCTGTTCCTGTCCCAGTGCATGATGGGAACAGGGCAAACCAAACTACAAAAGCCAATTCTTACACTGGGAAGGAAACAAGCTCCCGGGGACCGGTTTCTGGCATTACAGCCGTCTTCGGCCCGGTTTGCTTGAATCCTGATGGTGCAATGAGCAAGGGTCTCACATCTGAGAATACCCTTCCACGCTTAGGGTGGACAAAAATAATTACAACAAGGGGTGGTGAGGGACAGAGTCTCTGAATTAAGCAGAAAGCTCTCACCCAGTCAAGAGATCAGGGCTAGATCCAACACCGTTTTTTAGCTCACTGCACCATCCCAGTTTCAGAACCTGGCTGTATGCAAATTAGTCTGTTCCTGTCCCAGTGCATGATGGGAACAGGGCAAACCAAACTACAAAAGCCAATTCTTACACTGGGAAGGAAACAAGCTCCCGGGGACCGGTTTCTGGCATTACAGCCGTCTTCGGCCCGGTTTGCTTGAATCCTGATGGTGCAATGAGCAAGGGTCTCACATCTGAGAATACCCTTCCACGCTTAGGGTGGACAAAAATAATTACAACAAGGGGTGGTGAGGGACAGAGTCTCTGAATTAAGCAGAAAGCTCTCACCCAGTCAAGAGATCAGGGCTAGATCCAACACCGTTTTTTAGCTCACTGCACCATCCCAGTTTCAGAACCTGGCTGTATGCAAATTAGTCTGTTCCTGTGCATGATGGGAACAGGGCAAACCAAACTACAAAAGCCAATTCTTACACTGGGAAGGAAACAAGCTCCCGGGGACCGGTTTCTGGCATTACAGCCGTCTTCGGCCCGGTTTGCTTGAATCCTGATGGTGCAATGAGCAAGGGTCTCACATCTGAGAATACCCTTCCACGCTTAGGGTGGACAAAAATAATTACAACAAGGGGTGGTGAGGGACAGAGTCTCTGAATTAAGCAGAAAGCTCTCACCCAGTCAAGAGATCAGGGCTAGATCCAACACCGTTTTTTAGCTCACTGCACCATCCCAGTTTCAGAACCTGGCTGTATGCAAATTAGTCTGTTCCTGTCCCAGTGCATGATGGGAACAGGGCAAACCAAACTACAAAAGCCAATTCTTACACTGGGAAGGAAACAAGCTCCCGGGGACCGGTTTCTGGCATTACAGCCGTCTTCGGCCCGGTTTGCTTGAATCCTGATGGTGCAATGAGCAAGGGTCTCACATCTGAGAATACCCTTCCACGCTTAGGGTGGACAAAAATAATTACAACAAGGGGTGGTGAGGGACAGAGTCTCTGAATTAAGCAGAAAGCTCTCACCCAGTCAAGAGATCAGGGCTAGATCCAACACCGTTTTTTAGCTCACTGCACCATCCCAGTTTCAGAACCTGGCTGTATGCAAATTAGTCTGTTCCTGTCCCAGTGCATGATGGGAACAGGGCAAACCAAACTACAAAAGCCAATTCTTACACTGGGAAGGAAACAAGCTCCCGGGGACCGGTTTCTGGCATTACAGCCGTCTTCGGCCCGGTTTGCTTGAATCCTGATGGTGCAATGAGCAAGGGTCTCACATCTGAGAATACCCTTCCACGCTTAGGGTGGACAAAAATAATTACAACAAGGGGTGGTGAGGGACAGAGTCTCTGAATTAAGCAGAAAGCTCTCACCCAGTCAAGAGATCAGGGCTAGATCCAACACCGTTTTTTAGCTCACTGCACCATCCCAGTTTCAGAACCTGGCTGTATGCAAATTAGTCTGTTCCTGTCCCAGTGCATGATGGGAACAGGGCAAACCAAACTACAAAAGCCAATTCTTACACTGGGAAGGAAACAAGCTCCCGGGGACCGGTTTCTGGCATTACAGCCGTCTTCGGCCCGGTTTGCTTGAATCCTGATGGTGCAATGAGCAAGGGTCTCACATCTGAGAATACCCTTCCACGCTTAGGGTGGACAAAAATAATTACAACAAGGGGTGGTGAGGGACAGAGTCTCTGAATTAAGCAGAAAGCTCTCACCCAGTCAAGAGATCAGGGCTAGATCCAACACCGTTTTTTAGCTCACTGCACCATCCCAGTTTCAGAACCTGGCTGTATGCAAATTAGTCTGTTCCTGTCCCAGTGCATGATGGGAACAGGGCAAACCAAACTACAAAAGCCAATTCTTACACTGGGAAGGAAACAAGCTCCCGGGGACCGGTTTCTGGCATTACAGCCGTCTTCGGCCCGGTTTGCTTGAATCCTGATGGTGCAATGACCAAGGATTGGGCAGTGAGATAAATAACGGTGATGGATCAAGCCCTGATCTTTGGACTGGGTAAGAGTGGTCTGTTTAACTCAGACACTCTGTTCATCACCACCCCCTTTTCTAAATCGTTTTTGGCCTGGATTGGGCAGTGAGATAAATAACGGTGATGGATCAAGCCCTGATCTTTGGACTGGGTAAGAGTGGTCTGTTTAACTCAGACACTCTGTTCATCACCACCCCCTTTTCTAAATCGTAAAAACATACATTGGCATAGGCAATAGGTCTCACCTATGCCCACGTTATTGACTATTGGCAATATATTTGAGCCATATTGTAAACCAGCATGGCTAAAAGTTTGTGGCATGGGAGAGTGTGGCATGGAGTGGTGGGCGTAGAGTGATGTAGAGTGTCATGAAGTGTCGTAGAGTGGCTTAGAGTGTTGTAGAGTGGAGTGTCTCAGAATGGACTATCACAGTGTAAATTGTTGTGGACTGAAATGGTGTGGAGTGGCACAGAGTGGGGTGATGTAGAGTGGAATAGAGTGCCGCAGGTTGGAGATGCGTAGTATGGAGGGGCACAGAGTGGAGTAGAGGGGCAAAGATTGGAGTAATGTGTTGTATAGTGGAGTGGCATAGAGTGCCGTAGTATGGAGTGGCATAGAGTGGAGTAGCATAGAGGGAGTCAAGCGCTGTAGAGTGAAGTTGAGTGGCATAGAGTAGAGTGTCGTAGAGTAGAGTGTGGTAGAGTGTAGTAGAGTGTTGTGGAGTGGAGAGTGGCAGAGTGGAATGTCATAGAGTGCAGGGTTGTAGATTGGAGGGTTGTACAGTGGACAGTCGTAGAGTGGAGGGTTGTATTTATTTATTTATTTAAAGGAGCAGCCCGCTTTGTGGAGTTAATCTGAGAGGTACAGCGGGGTATTTTGGTGAAGGGCTTTGTGTGTAATGCATGCAATCTTGAAGGAGGATCTGCTTTCGACGGGCAGCCATTTTAGGGCTTTAAGGGCAGGGGAGAAGTGGTCATAAAGCTTGAAGTCAGTGATGAGTCTAGCGGCTAGGTTGAGCACAGTTTTGAGTGGAGTTAGGTGGATTTTGGGTGTTCCAGAGAGTAAAGCCTTACCATAGTCGATTCTCGAGAGGACCAGTGATTGGACCACTGATTTGAAGTCATCAGCAGGATTAAAGGGTTTAATTTTCTTGAGGTGACGGAGAGTGAAGAGAGCTCCTTTAGCCGAATTGTTTATATGGGAGATAAGAGTTTGTTTATTGTCAATGGAGATGCCGAGAGATTTTACTGAGTTGGATACGGTGAGTGAGCTGTTGAGGGCATTAAGGTCAGCGATCCAGGTTTGGATGGGGAGCAGGCTGTTTTTAGGAGAGAAGATAATGATTTCTGTTTTCTTAGGGTTGAGTTTGAGATGATTGAGGTGGAACCAGGATTGGATTTGAATCAGGGTGTCATTGAGGTGCAGAATGTCGGAGTGGGATTTAATCTTGTAGTAAAGTTGCGTATCATCGGCATAGAGGTGGTAATTGATTCCAGCTTGCTTTAGAAAGAGGGTAAGTCTTTCCATGAAGAGGTTAAAGAGAGAGGGAGAGAGAATATATCCCTGGGGGACACCTCGGTAGACAGGGGTAGGGTTAGAGAGGCAGTCGTGGATTTTGATTTGTTGAGTTCTGTGTTGGAGAAAGGAGGTGAACCATTGAGGCCAAAGCTAATTTTGAGTGTGTTAAGTAAGGCAGAGTGGTTAACTGTATCAAATGTGGCAGAAAGTTCGAGGAGAATGAGTAGGCAAGATTCACCTTTGTCGAGGGAGTGATGAATGTCGTCGACTATATTATGCATGGCAGTTTCAGTACTACAGCCTTTTCTGAAGCCAGACTTCATGGGGTCAAGAAGATTGAAGGTGTCGATGTGTTTATCCAATTGGAGCAGAACACATTTTTCCAGGGCTTTGGAGAGAAGAGGAGGGTTAGATATGGGGCGAAGATTGTTGAGGTCATTAGGATCAGCAGTGGGATTTTTGAGAATGGGAGAGATTTGGCCAAGTTGGAGGGAGACAGGGACACACCCTGTGGACAGGGAGGAGTTGATGATAGTAGTCCAATAAGAGGAGATGACGGTTTAAGTTTAGCGATGATGTTAAGGACTTCATGTTCGGCAACAGGGTGGAAATTATACCAGGAGGATTTGTTTTTTTGCTGGGGGTTGGTGGGGCTGGATGCAGGAGGGGATGTAACAAAAGGGAGGAGTAGCCAAGGAGGGAGATTTAAAAGAAATGGAAATGGAAGGTGCAGAGTTGGGTGGGAGCGGGGTTAAGAGAAAGGATTGATCGATTTTGGTGATCTTTTTTTAGAAGAAGTTCGCAATTTCTCCGCACCTTTCAATTGAAATCGTCAACTTTGGGGGGGCAGAGGATCTTTGGCTTTTCACAATGCTGAACAGTTCTCTGGATCTATTTTTGACCCGATCGAGTTGTGCACAGAAGAAGGAAGTTTTTTCATTCATAATGTGCTTCTTGTATTTGCATCTGGCGGATCTGAGGAGAGCTAGATGGGAGGGGAATGGGTGTTTCCTCCAATTCTTTTTTCGTCAGTTTGAGAGTGCGTCTTTCATTATTAAGGTCTGAGGTGAACCAAGATTTAGAAGGGATGTTTCTTTGGGTTTTTAGTTTGGGTGGGGCAAGTTGGTCTAAGACATCATTGACAGATTTGTTAAAATGTTCGGTGAGGTCGTTAGCATTTAGGGACAAAGGGGTGATCAGAAGTTGTGTTTGGAGTTTAGACTCCAGTTCACCTGGAGGGAGAAGATTGAGGTTTCTGGTCAATTTCTTGTGTTTGGAGTTTTTAATGGGGAGGGGTGGGGCTGTGATGGCGATCGTGAAAAGGATGAGGTGATGGTCGGACCAGTCGATGGGGATGATGTTGGACAGGTAGGCCAAGTCATTATTTGAGATGATGGCTTCAAGAGTGGCCCCTTTGGTGTGGGTTGGGGAATGGCAAAGTTGATTAAGGTCACTAATCTCTAGAAGGTTAGTGAGGAGGTTAAATGCGGGGTTCTTAGTATCATTCCAGTGGAGGTTAGAATCACCGAGGAAGAGATTTTTTGAGTTTGAAAGTGAGGATTGGGTGAGAAGATCAGATAGCTCCTCTGCGAAGGGAAGAGGGTCACCTGGGGGGTGGTAGATATTATGTAGCAGATAGATGGAGAACCCTGAGCTTTAAGTTCCGATCCAAGGTATTCAAAGGTAGTGTGGTCAGAGTTGTTAACAAACGAGAGTTGTAGTTCATTTTCAAAGATAATGCTAGACCACCTCCTATTCTATCAGTTCTGTCTTTTCTGAGGATGGAGTAGCTGGGGGAGGGGGGGTTAAGGCTAGAAATAGCGTGGGCATTGAGCCAAGTTTTCGTGAGGAAGGCGATGTCAATGCTTTCACTAAGGATGGTTTTGGCTATTAATGTCGCATGTCGGAGCGCTGAGCGGCAGTTTACCAGCATGCAGGCAAGGGATTTTCTGTTGTTAATGGGGGTGGGGGCATGAATGGATGGTGGTAAGTTGCGGTGGAGGTCGAGGTGAGAGGGGAAGGTGGGGTTCGGCTATTCCCCAGGATTACAGGAATTTTAGAGTGGAAGATGGGCGGATCAAGGGTGGGAGAGTTAGGGAGGTACGAGTTACATAGGTCAAAAAGGTCAGAGGAGGAGAGATGGCTTGAGGTATGAAGAGGCCTGTGTGTACGGTTGCTGGGGGGAGTAGTTCTCCAGTGTGGAGGGTTAGAGGTATTTAGTAAGCCAGCACCAATTATATTAGAACGATTAAGGAGGTTCAAGGAGGAGAGGGAGTTGAAGTCTTTTCTGAGTTGTATGAGTTCCGACAACAGGGTTAAGAGATGGATTTTAATGTTAGATAATGTCTAGGTAATAAGAGAGGTAGGGGAGGTGGATGGGAGGGTAGGAGAGAGAAGGGTATGTTCCGAGTTGACCGTGGAGGGTCATTTGGACTGCAGGCGGGTTGCGGGGCCAGGCGGGGGGATGAAAGTAGCGCTCCGGTTGATGTACAAAGGGAGGTCCATGGGGGTAGGGAAGGGATTTTCCGTTGTTAATGGGTGTAGGGGCATGAATGGATGGTGGTAAGTTGCGGTGGAGGTCGAGGGGAAAGTTGGGGCTCGGCTATTCCCCAGGATTACAGGAATTTTAGAGTGGAAGATGGGCGGATCAAGGGTGGGAGAGTTAGGGAGGTACGAGTTACATAGGTCAAAAAGGTCAGAGGAGGAGAGATGGCTTGAGATATGAAGAGGCCTGTGTGTACGGTTGCTGGGGGGAGTAGTTCTCCTGTGTGGAGGGTTAGAGGTATTTAGTATGCCAGCACCAATTATATTAGAACGATTAAGGAGGTTCAAGGAGGAGAGGGAGTTGAAGTCTCTTCTGAGTTGTATGAGTTCTGACAACAGGGTTAAGAGATGGATTTCAATGTTAGATAATGTCTAGGTAATAAGAGAGGTAGGGGAGGTGGATGGGAGGGTAGGATTGAGAAGGGTATGTTCTGAGTTGACCGTGGAGGGTCGTTTGGACTGCAGGCGGGGTGGGAGGCCAGGCGGGGGGATAAGAGTAGCGCTCCGGTTGATGTACAAAGGGGGGTCCATGTGGTAGGGAAGGGTCTTCGTAGAATCGGGATAAGTGATCAGAAGTGGCATTGGGCGTGAAGAGAGAAAACATCCTGGTTAGGGGGAGGCAGACAGTTTACGGAGGGTGGTGTTGGAGCCAGCTGTCGTACGGGGGGAATTCGAGTGGTGGGAGTTGGGAGATAGTAGACTGGAAATCAGGGGCATTAGTGGTAGGCAGAGATGAGTCATTAGGGAGCTAGTGAGTTTGGGTGACTGTGTATGTGGTTGAGGTGTCAGGAGGAAGGAGGCAGATTATCGATGGAGGGTTCTTGGATGCTATGATTTGGGAGACCCTCTAAGTAGTTGGAATGCTGGGGGAGGGAGGGTTAGAGTGGTGGGAAGGCGGGTAAAAGGGGGTCCTGAAGTTGGCAGGATGAACGGTTTGGAGGAAGTTTGGATAGTAGGACAGAAAAGGTGCTGAAATGTTGTTCAAAGATGGCGAGGTGGTATTCAGACGCTTTTATCAGGATGTTACCAGATTTGAATATGGAGATGTCGATTTCACCTGGGAAAGCAGGGGAAGAAAACAGTAGATAGTTTAAATCCATACAGAATTTTACTAGATTTAGAGATGGGGAGGTGGAGGAGGAAGTTGCTTTTCCATTTAGAGGGGCGTTTGGAGTAGAAAATGTAGTTGGTTTTGATTAGGGAGGAGAGTCTAAGGTAGTTGTCAACAAATAAGGTTTCATGGTGAGAGATTAGTAATTTATGTTTAAAGTTTTTCTTAGCGTTTTTGGAAAGATTAGGAGGGTAGTGAATTGTCCAAGAGTTGGGGCCATATCTGGAGTTTGGAGGGTCCTGTGGGGTGAGGAGTTACTACGGGGGGCGTGATAGTTCGATTGATATAGCAGGGGGGAGATGGTAAGGGGCGGGTGGGCTAAATTGAGCTAGAGCTAGGAGAGTCGGAGAGGGAACTGGAGAATTAGAGTAAGCACAGGGAGGGAGAGAGGACCAAACTAGGGGGAAAAAAAGAAGAGGTCAGATCAAGAGGAGAGAGATGAGGGAATATCAGAGTAGACATGGAAAGCGGGTTAACAGATTAAAATAAATTTGGGAAGGAAAATTAGTTACATTGAGAGAGCATAACACAAATAGTAAAACCTAGTCAAGCTTACAGGGGAAAGAAACTGAGTTACATTGAGAGTAATTGCTGATCAATGAAAAACAAAAGACAATAAAGGGATCAAATAATGATAAAATATTAGAACAAGCAGAAGTTACACAATCAAGGGTGATTTGGGAGTAACAACGACATATTACAAAACAGTAGGGCATTAAGAGAACATATGAGCAAGAAGAGAAACATTAGCATTACTGTGAGGGACTGTCTAGTGGCCGGCAATTAAAATACCATAGTAACAGAAAGTTGAGAAACTGAGTGAGGTTGTTCGGTGTGGCCACGGAGATGCAAATTAGACCCAGAGAGTCCTGTGGCTGCTTGGGGTTGGGATACGGGTGCGGGCTCTCCGCAGCATGAAGTGTCAAAGATTCGATTTATGCCGAAAAAGTCAGAGAAAAGTGCGAAGGGTGGCCTCTCTGAGAGGGTCAGGGTATTGCCCTCATGAGGAATTGTTAATAGGATCAGGAATATAGGAGGGGAAGAGACATGTGGCCGCATTAGGAGTAGGATCAGTCATGATGGTCAAGTGGCTGCTCAAGGAGGCTCAAAACAGGGATGGAATCACGCATCAATGAGGCCAAAGTGACCTGATAGTAATAGGGCTGAAGATGCGCGGACGTGAAAGAAAGAGGGAAGATGTCTTTTAATACATGGCGATCAATGTTATGCTTTGGAAAAAAGATAACTCACACCAAGCATTGGGGGCGGCAGCACAGAGGAGGTTCAAACGTTGCAAGCAAGGTCAAGCCCAGTAGGGGGAGAACAAAGGTTAATCACCAGAAAAAGAGACCAGACTGAGTTCAGGAAAGGCTGCTGAAAGCAGAGTCCCAGGACTGAGTTTTAAGCAGGGGTGGGTGATGGTATTGCCTTCTTCCATCGATTGTCTGCAATCAACGTCTCTGGCTAAAGTACAATGATGTTTGTTTTGAAAATATTATTCTTCCATTTTGTTTATGTAGCTGACGGCGTAGTTTTATAGCTTGCCAGTCTGAGGCTGATTGCCAGCATTGTGGAGTGATTAGGCTAAGCGATAAATAGGGCTAAGACTGAATTGAAATTATTTGACAAGATTTTGTTATTAGATCTAACGTTGGAAGCAAGGTCGGCCCAGTAGGGGGAGACAAAGAACACGCCATGGGATCTGGGTGGTTGTCAGGAGGAGAAGGGAGAAGCACTCACCAAGATTTCAAATTGCAGGGATCACCGTTCGCCATTTTGAGGTGCAAGATCATGTGGATCTTCGCCATCTTGTGGGGTTTGCAAAATCGAAAATCATAGAACGGTGATGGCCCGAGGAAATTCGAATGAAGGAGTCACTACACAGGCGGCATCACGTTGGAACGGAGGGGTCAGCAAGACTGGGAGCCCCAGCCGGGAAGGACTGAGGTGATCACAACAGAGGGCCCACCCCAGTGGGGGTGCGAAGGTGTGACCGCCCGGTGGGGGGAGACCTAGGGAAAAAAAGTGTGCAGAGGTGGGCAAAAAATGTAGTCGGTACTTCGGAGGGGCGGAAGCGTCAAACACCGGCAAAAAGCACTTTTTCAACTCGCTGCTCACGCCCCCTCCAGCACCCGACCAGTCTCAGAGGCTTCAGTGGCAGGTTGGGTCAGGTTGTGTGATTCACCAGGAAAGCGGAAGCCAACTTGAGAACGGATCTCACATAGATTGCCGGGTCGATCGTCGTCAAGTGCCCACTTCAGTTGTGGCGGGGAGGAGGGCCTGTTCCCCAAGGGGGTAGCTGCAAGTAACGGAGCGATGCCTCAAGTGGTGGCCCGGACCCGATTCGGTGCGAGGGGTTGGTTACAGGTCCATGTTATGTTCTTGAGCATTCTAGTAGCTGGGCGTGGGCGGAGTCACGGGGTGGAGGAAGAGGCGGGGCACGAGCAGGAAAGGGACAGTTAGAGTAGGGACAGCGACGAGGAAGGAGTGTGCGAATAAAGCTACTTGAACATCAAGTAGTGTCTGTCATTATTGCATGCACGACACTACAGCTGGCGACAAGGGTGGGATCAAGTAACCTGCCATCCCCACATTGAGGAAACGAGTGCCCTGTCCCTGGGCAGCACCGAGAAGTAGTCACTGTCGCGACACGTGTGCCCCCAGAGAAGATCGCCGCCTGAGGACCCAGCCCAGCGACAGCTGTGACAGCTCCACGATCCGTCGATCGTGTGGAGCGCTGCCGAGTGCGTGCTGAAATAAGTTTGCTGCTGAGAAGTCACTTCGCGCCAAAACGGGAGCTCACCCCATATGCGTGCAACTTGGCAAGGCGTCGGAAGTGGTAGCGAGTGAAGCAACAGAATCGCGAGCTTACCGTGACCCCTTCGTGAAGAAGCTCCAGAGAAAGCAAGTGGAGCGCGGCTGCTACAGTGCTGCTGACAAGATCGGCGATCCGGTGAGTCTCAGTAACTGGATCGGAGCGAGGAGAATGAATGAAGTTGAAATCCCGCGGGAGCCAAGATTTCACTAGCGGTGGCCATCTTGAAGTCAGGCAGCCCACAGGACAATCCCTATGTGTAAATGGGAAGCGGCCATTTTGAAGTCAGGCGGCTCAGGGCTCCAGCAAACAAGCATTGGTGAATGCGAAACAAGCACTGGTAAATGCAAAAACAAGCACTGGCAGATGCAAACAAGCATTGGTAAATGCAAAACAAACACTGGTAAATGCAAAACAAGCCTTGGTAACTGTGAAACAAGCACTGGTAAATGCAAAAACAAGCATTGGCAAATGAAATAAAATAAGCATTGGTGAAAGAAAACAAGCACGGGTAAATGCAAAAACAAGTATTGGCAAACGCAAACAAGCATTGGTAAATGCGAAACAAGCAGTGGTACCTTAAAACGAGGTCTGACACAACGAATGGCACCAGTAAAATAAAAGGTGACGTTGTCTATCCCGCTAAAGGATGTCAAATCCACCACCGCAAGAGAATGGCAATGCTACAGTGGCTACCTCGACTGAGCCTCGAATATCACATTTGCGTCCCCCTGAACCACTAATGTTGGTGGCTGGCAGGAGCATGGACCCTCGATGGCAGGAGTGGCTAGAAGATTTTGAGGACTATCTTGAAGGGTCAAAGGTCACTATAGATAGAGAAAAACTCATTGCACTGCGTACTTTAGTTGGCAAAGAAGTCAGTAAAGTGATTAAGGAGCTGCCAGAAGATGACAAATGGACTTATGCCAAAGCAAAAGAAGCGCTGAATAAGAAGTTCATACACAAAAGGAATGTGGACTATGAAAGGTATGTTTTTCATCAAGCTCGTCAAGACAAAGAAGAAATGATGAGCACCTTCATCTCCAGGTTACGACGACTGTCTCAGTACTGCAACTTTGATGCATTCTCAACGGAAGATGCTATCTGACTGCGAGTGATCGAAGGTTGTCACTCCGAAACACTCTGGAGGAGGTTGCTCAGAAAAAGCCATAATCTTATTGATATAGAAGAAATGACAAGGGTACATGATCAGGCGGAGGAACACGCCAAATGCATGGAGACAGGAAGAAGGGAGAGAAAAGAACAAGTCTTCTGGACGCCCAGCACCAAGACTCGCAGGAGGTCAGGTGAACGGCAGAGAAGGTCCAGACCGGCCTCTTGTCATCAACACAAAGGACGCAGATGCTACGGGTCTAGCCGGAGAGCCAAGAAGGCCGAACATGCAAAGAAATCTGACAGGTCTAGAAAGTGCTATCGATGTGGGTACGATTATCCGCATTCAAACGTCTGTCCAGCGATGGGTCAACAGTGCCACAAGTGTGGGCGAAAGAACCACTTTGAAGCAATGTGTGGTGTATATATTAAAGAAAGGAGGGGTGAAACGCACCGGCAGCAGTCTGACCCAGAAGACACCACGCCAAAGCGGTGCAAGACCAGGCGATGTCATCCTCTGGATCGTCCTGCTCCAGCCGAGACACTCGTGAATCTCAGTGGACCAGAAGGTCACCGAAACGATCACCGTCGAGAGAGTCCAGATCGACGTCTGCAGAGTCTAATTATACTGATGAATATGTTTGCATGGTATCAGACCCTGATCAACTAAAAAAGTATCCCCCATTGGACATCAAAGTGGGGACTCATGCGACACAGTTCATGCATGATAGTGGGGCATCCCTGAACTACATGCCAGTGACAGAATATAACAAAATGAAATCACCACCTCACCTGAGCCCAGCACACGTAAGAGTCTTCACCTGGATGGCGAAGAAACCACTTCCATGCTTGGGCAAATTTGAAACAACTCTCACACACGAAGACAAATCGGTGACAGCGTATATCCATGTCATTGAAGGTCCCGAGGCGGAGTGTCTCCTCAGCCTGCCGACGGCGGAACGTCTCCGCCTTGTGGAGATCCTTTACAGAGTCAGTGATGATCCGGACATAATTGGCAAGTTCCCTAAATTATTCATGGGGCTTGAAAAAATTAACAAATGCCAGATCCGTCTCCACATCAATGATCAAGTGCGCCCTGTAGCTCAACATCCTCGACGAGTGCCGTTTCATCGTCAGCAAGCGGTGGAGGAGGAAATTCAGGAGCTTTTACAAACTGACATTATCGAAAAGACAGATGATCCTACGCCATGGGTGTCTCCGGTTGTCAAGGTCCCAAAGAAAGGCACTCCAGACAAAGTGCGTCTATGTGTAGACATGAGACTTCCGAATACTGCCATACAGAGAGAGCGTCACCCAGGACCCCACCTGAGTGACATGATAACCACCTTGAATGGAGCCAGAGTATTCTTCAAATTTGATTTGAACAAGCGCTATCACCAGCTGGAACTCCATGAGAAATCAAGATATATAACGACTTTCGCTACACATTTAGGTCTGTTTAGATACAAGAGACTAAGTTTTGGCATTTCATCAGCTGCTGAAATCTTTCAAGAAATGATTCGACAGACCATCAGACACATACCCAACTCACTGAATAACAGTGATGACATTCTGGTATATGGGTCAAATACGCAGAAGCATGATAAGGCGCTGGATCAAGTATACCATACTCTTCTGGAGGCCAACTTGACTCTAAACAAAGATAAGTGTGAGTTCCACCAATCCACTCTCAAGTTCTTTGGCCATGTGTTTTCGGGGGCTGGCATGAGGCCTGACCCGGAGAAAGTGGCTGCACTCAACGCCACCAAGAGTCCTCAAGATGTCAGTGACATTCGTTCATTTCTGGGCATGGCGAGCTATTGTGCCAGATATATCAAAGACTATGCCACCATCAGTCATCCCCTGAGAACTCTCACCAACCAAGGACAACCTTTGTTGTGGAGTTCCCAAGGTGAGAGGGCCTTCCGGGAAATCAAACAGGCCGTTGAGGCTGCAGACAACCTGGCCTACTTTAGCCCCAAAACCAAAAGAAAGACTGAAATAACAGTGGATGCTAGTCCAGTAGGTCTAGGTGCCATCCTGGCCCAGTATGACAAAGACAATGATCAACGGCACATCGTGGCCTGCGCCAGTCGCAGTTTGACTGAAACAGAAAAGGCCTATTCTCAGCCAGAAAAGGAAAGTCTTGCAGTTGTCTGGGCGTGCAAGCATTTTCACGTCTTCATCTATGGTAAACATTTCACCATGATAACAGATCATCAGGCGTTGGTCACCATATTTGGCAACCCCAATGCCAAAATGCCACCTAGGATAGAACGGTGGGGCCTGCGCCTATAGGAATACACATACACAATCATACACAAACCGGGGAAAAGGGAGAATCCTGCGGACTACATGTCCCGACACCATCAGGAATCCCAGGCCTCGCCTCCGTCAGTTGCTGAAGAATACATCCATTTTGTAGTAGTATCAGCCCGACTTCTGGCCATTCCCTTAGAGGCAATCCAGGAAGCCACTGCCCAAGATGGCATTCTTCAGGAGGTCATGCACCGACTGCGCACTCATCGATGGAGCCATGACAGTGAGGAAGAGAAGACCGATCCTCAGGTCCGCCAAGAAATGCAGGCATTCAGACACATCTGCGAAGAGCTATCTGCCACCTCGGAGGGGCTCCTCCTGAGAGACCATCGGATTGTCATCCCGAGGCAGTTACGACAAGGAGTCATTAACCTGGCTCATGAAGGTCACCGGGGAGTGGTTGCGACCAAAAGAAATCTCCGTGAGCGAGTCTGGTTCCCGCTGCTTGATTCCATGGTGGAGGCCACCCTCAAAGACTACCCTCAGTGTCAACTAGTGAAGAACCGGGTTTTAGAACCCAGAGGCGCCAAGGATAACGCCCGATGTCTTCGGATTCCCCTGCCTTGGCAAACAGAGACACGGGACACTTCTTGATGACGTCAAAGACCAAATTTATTGGCTGCAACCAGGAACATAGGTCTACAAAGCACAACACGGGTGGTTCGCTAGAGACTGCACAAATTCATAGAGCGGAGCATCGTCTTTTATGCTAAAAATCACATTCCTGGCTAGCATCAATTACATACAGACTGACCAATCGTAGGGTGACATTTCAAACATATCGCATGACGACAATCCCACTTTCCGTTGTCCAGCCCACCAGAAATGACCAAGCAAAATTCAACATTCCTGTTCGAACGGGCCGGACAACCCATCGTAAAGACCTCAACCCAATCAATAATTAAGCCATAAAGGAAGGAACAGAAACAGATGAGAAGCAAGATAGAAGGGTGTGTGCATGTACCATAAACTCAGCAATGTCCTGCTCTTTGATCTCTATCTGACCAGCTGCTTAGCAACGAACTGGCTCAACGAGGTCAGCCTCGGGCAAGGGAGTCAGTTCGTTCAGGTCACATAGAAGTCAGCTAAGGTGTACGTGTCCCAAAGACTCGTTCGGCCGTAGTCATCGGCCTATCTGAGGGCAACCACACAAAATGGCTGCCGAACACAAAATGGAACCCGAGGGTTCGAACGAAATCTATGAATACGTAGTGTTCTCATTGATCGGTTATGACGGAAACACTCGTGCATACTACACTCGTCATTTGTGGTCCGCTGACACCAAAATCGTCTATATCCGACGACCTTTATTGAACAGGTTCAGAATCTACGGAACCACAGAACCACAGACCCTCCTTTTGCCCTTACATAGGCAATAAACCCAAACCCATGTCAGTCTGAATCCAGGTCTAAATTCATCAGATCATCAAGATGTTGCTGTGGCATCATCCTAGTACTTAGTAACTCTCTCTGGACAGGTCTCCTCGCACACGAAGTAGCACAAAGGCCATATATAGCAGGAGCACACTGTACACAAAGACAGAACAGGAAAGGGATAGCTAACATCATCCCAATGACCATCAGAATCTTCCATCCCCACGTGGATAACAATCCCCAAAACCATCCCATCAACGACCAATCTCCCTCGTGTATATGTACAGACTCGGAGATCTTATGTAGTCTGGAAATGGCCTGGAAAACTGTCGGAACCTTGTCTGGAATGAAAATGCAGCAGCTCGATTGAATCAATTTACACACTCCACCTCTATCTGCAAGAATGACATCAAGTGCAACTCTGTTCTGAAGAGTCATAAGTCGATCCGACTGGAGCTCAGCAGTCAAGTTACTAAGGGCACCGGCAGTTTTGACTATGGTGGACTCAACCACTCTCGTCAACTGTTGAATATTCCTGCTATTAGCCATAGGTCCCCAGAACGGCAGAAAACCCTTAAAGAAATCTCCTGATTCTTGTCCTGAGGTATCTTCCTTACTGAAGACACCTCTAGCAACTCTCGTCTTATGGTAATCTGCCGCAGCTGTAAAACTGGGAGGCAACAGGAACGAAACAAAACATGTGCCCGAAAAGTCAGGGGGCAACCATGTGTACGCTTTGTCGTAACAGATGAAATAGGTACCGTTACCTGCTAGGAAAGCTGGGGAAGTCTGAGACGCAAATACATAAGTCTCAGTGCAAACACTCTTCCCTAACTGAGCTCTCGGATTCTTGCCATTACCTTGCAGACAATAATGACCCTGATGGGGCACTATCCAAATCGGAGGGTACCTTTTCGCTCGCTGGTTAACATTCAGACTAACTCCATATCCAGTAATGTTCCAACCAATGTATGCTTGTGTCTCATCTCTCGGGATAGTCTCAAACGAACTAATTCCTCTAATCATGTCGACTATACCCTTGACCAGAGCACTAGTCTTCGGACTATCTTTCACGGAACGTTGGGGATAGACTCCATGAGCATAAATGAACATCGTTCTGGATGCCCAAATCGAACCATTGTAGCTGAAAGGCAAAACCAGGTAAGGAATACCTTTATCGGTAGTATGGGCCATAAGGCCACAAACCCAACAATTTGTCGTGTTCATCACTAGCTGGTGTTGGTGCAGGAGTTGAACAAAGGAATTATTAGCAAATTCCAATCTTCTAACAATTTCATGTTCGGGCAGAGGGTGAAAAGAATGAGAAGAAGCAGTAGGATGAGGCACAGGTTGTGTAGTGGGCATGAACGTCACTTGAAAAGAGAATGTCACATATCCAATTAAAAACATCACTAAGCTAAGCAATATAAGCAAACACAATATTAAAAAACGTTTTCTGCTCATTAATTTACAGATTTTGCTCTTAAAGCTTATTCTTTCAACAGGTCTCTCCATCTCGAAAAACTCCATCCTCTCTAATTGCTGCTTGCGGCGGTAGGGTGTTCTGTGCTAGGGAACGCATCTGTCAGTCAAGGGCAACTCCCTTAGACCAACCAGAACCATCGCCCTAACGTCTTCGGCTTGCACTCCAAAGACTTGACACCGCAACCCTACAGCTGAACCCGGATGGCGGTTCGAAAAACAAAAATCAAAGTAGTTCCTCGGAGGAGAATTAACCTTAAAAATCAGAAAAAAGAAAAACTTCACTTTTTTATTTGTCCCGCGACTCTCAGTCGCAAATTATAACGCTCTTTGCCAGGCAATGTCTGTTCACGGAGCAGTAAGTCAGGTTCAACAGTGTTGAAACGGTTCAACGGAGGCACAGCTTCTTGAAGAAGATTGTCACTTTCTTTCTCAGTGTTCGTTCCAATCAAACGGGCATCGCTGAAAGGCAGAAAACGAGGCACGGTCTCAGTCTCAGAGTCAGGAAGTCCTTTCTGGACCCACCGGTCGTACGGCAGAGGCAAAGGAGCTCTCTTACAATGTACGCCGTGGATCCAGTTCTTTTTACCGTGCACTCGTACTGCAGAACGGGTGGATAATAACACCAAGTATGGTCCGTTCCAGCGGAGCTGCTCGTTCTTAGGCCGCTGGATGTTTCTTACGAGGACCCAAGTTCCAGGTTCAATGGCGTGTCCTGGATCTTCAGAAGCTTGTGGCAGTGTATCGTGAACCTGTTGATGAAAAACACGCAATTTAGCCGTCAATTCATACAGGTAGTCAAGCAACACAGGATGTTCTATTTCGCTAAACTTTGTCGGCTGCAGCACAACCCAAATGTTTGCCGGGCGACCAAACACTACCTCGTATGGACTCAAACCCATTCGTGAATGCACAGTCATTCTAGTTGACAGAAGGGCTAGAGGCAAGGCATCTGGCCATTGTAAACCAGAGCTCGCTTGAATTTTGGCTAATTTCAGTTTAAGAGTGCCATTATAGCACTCAACTAAACCACCTGATTGGGGGTGATTTGCAGCGTGGAACTTTTGCCTAATTCCTAATCCATCACACACTCTCTTCATCACTTGACTCACAAATTCACTCCCATTGTCACTCCAGATCATTCTCGGCAAACCATACCTAGGGAAGAATTCCTTAATAAGGGATTTCGCTGTGGACAAAGCAGTGTTATCTTTCAAAGGGTAGGCTTCCACCCATCTAGAAAAAGAGCAAACAACCACTAACACGTACTTCAGGTTGTTGCACCTCTCCATGTGGATGAAATCTAGCTGCAAAGCCTCAAACGGATACGTTGGAGGATCAAAATGACCAGCTGGAGTTGGAATTCCCTTACCAGGCTTGTACATCTAACACACCATACAATTCTTAACCAGATTCTCTATACACTTAGGAATTCCAGCATTCTTCCATACTGGAGCTAACAACTTACAAATCCCTTTCACACTGACATGAGCCAATCCATGAGCCATTGTAACCACTGGAAGTACATACGCATCGGGTAACAACCATCTCTGATGCTCTGACAAATCAATCCAACAACCATTCGAATCCAATTTACCCTTGCTCTCTCTCCATTCAGTCAACTCTTTCTCTGTAGCCTCGGCTTGGATGGAATTCACACTCTCAATCGTATCTTCACACATACTTCCATCCGGAACCCATCTCGCCGGACCCGCAACATACATTCGACTCATCACATTTCTCGCAGTTTCTTTCGCGACTTCATCTGCAAACGCATTACCACGACCAACATCATCCGTAACTTTCTTATGCGCACTGCATTTCACAATCGCAACTTGCAACGGCAAAGTAAGTGATTCGAGAAGTTCATTAACCAACTGACCATGCTGGATCCTGGTTCCGTGCGAAGTCAGGAACCCACGCTCTCTCCACAAACGTCCAAAACTATGAGCCACACCGAACGCATACTGGGTATCGATATACACAGTCACTCGTTTTCCTTTCGACAACACACACGCTCTTGTTAATGCAATCAACTCTGCTGCTTGCGCTGAATTATGTAGGATACATGCAGCTTCAACAATCGTATGCAAAGTCGTAACAGCATATGCCGCAGTCGTATCACCATTCGGAAGCTTAAAGCATGAACCATCAACCCATAAAGTACCATCACATTCTGGAAGAGGAGTGTCCCTAAGATCTAATCTCCCTTTCGTTTCTTCCTCAGTTCTAAGGAAGCAATCATGCTGTTCAGTACCATCTGTATCAGTTGAAATCGGCAACAACGTAGCTGGATTCAACGTGTTGCATCTCTTTATATGCACATAACTCGCTAACAGTGTCAATTCGTAACCCGACAACCGAGCACTAGTTAATTGCTGTGTCTTGGTACGATTCAACAAGGTATCCACTGCATGTGGAACCATCACAATCAGTGTATTGTCCATCACCAAACCAGCAGACTGTCGAATAGAAACAGCCGCTGCCGCTGCAGCTCTCAAACAACTCGGCAACGCTCTAGCTACCGGATCCAAAGTCGACGAAAAATAAGTGTTAGAACTGGCTATTTCTGGTAGGCTAAGGCTGACGCCAAAGCCAGGCAGAAACCACCATTCTAGTCAGGGCAAGGAAGTCACACGCCAAGATAACCTCTGCTCACCCCCTTGGTAGCTTGGCACAAGCAGTAAGGCTAAACTCGGAGGCAATGTGTAAAGCATTTGCGCCAGCGCACAACAGCAACAACATACTAGGCACACCACAGAAGAGACTCCACACAAGGTTATTATAAAAATAACTTTTGTATTGTAAAAACACATCAGATAAAATCACACATATACATTGTGCCAACTGGCACGGGCAATATTCACAGGGATTATGTACACAAGACAGGGCCACAAGGGCCACTGTCATATTCAGATTTAGCACTTCTAGATAAAATGTAGAATATCAAATCACTTCTAGAATAAAGAATAAATGTAACATAAAATAATAATCAAAGATAACCACCAGTAACCACTGGTAACAGGAACCAGGACCTTACTAGGACCACCTGTACTAAGAAAGAAGAACCACCTAAGTATCACACAGCATTAGGGGTCTAAGAAAGAATACATTACTCATGATGCAATAAACCTACATTCAGAGGAGTAGAAAAGACAACCACCTAAGAATAACCACATTTAGGGGCATAAACCAGAACACCTTACCCATGATGCATGAACACATTCAGAGGAGTAATAAGGAGAAACACATGATGACTAAACATTCAGAGGTGTTAAGAATAGAGCACATGATGCAATAAAATCACATTCAGGGGTGCAGCGCAAGAAGACACATGATGACTAAACATTCAGAGGTGCAGCGCATGGAAAGGAAGACACATGATGCAGTAACACATTCAGAGGTGCATAATAAATCAATAGCGCAAAAACTCACATTAGCAATAACTATTAAAAAGCATAGAAATCACATTGCGCCAACACTACATAAGCCACCACCTGTGGCAGTCCCCAGGCCAACTGGCCTTGTGGGGCGAAGATGCCCTGAGTCCAAAGTCAGGGTGCGCTGCCATGCAGCGCCAGTCCAAAGTACAAAAGCCTAAACGTGGCAGCTGCCCACAAAGTGTTGGGCAACTGGGAAGGCCGGGCACCACTGTGCCCTCTCTGTCCCACACAGGGACTCTCTTGAAATTGCGCCTAAACGGTGCAGCCGCCCACTAATTGCTGGACAGCTGGGAAAATCATCAACACTGCGGCTGGGGGCTCTCATTAGCCCCTAGACAAACTGCGCCAGGGTTGGAGCCACACAGGCTCTGTCGCAGCACATGCCCCCAGCGTTGGAGCTCTCAGGCTCTGGCCACAGAAAATGCCCCCTGAGCCTAGCAGGCTCTTGATAATGACGGCGGGGTCGTTGGAGCCCCCCCTCTGGGGCTCGACATCGCACACATGGCCCCTGGGTCTATCTGGGCTTTAATCTACGTTGGGGCGACCCGCTGCCAACCGGGGCCGCCCTTCCTGCACCACTCGTCACCACGTCGGAGCGGTCCACTGTCACACGGGACCGCTCTTGCCCTGGTGCCTCTACCGGCACCGCCAGCCACATCACGGAAAGAAGAGAGGAGCGGCCCGCTGCCATGGGGGCGCTCGAATGCTGCCTCGATCAGGCACTGCCATTCGCGGAGCTCCCCGCCTATCCCCAGCCCTTCAGACACTCACTCGTCTGTTCGGGGGCGGGCTCTGCCTCACACGCGGCTTCCTCGCTGGGCTCTCCTGACAAGCGCCAGACCTCCTCTCTCCCCGGGGGTCTCCCTTCACTCGGGAGCCCCGGGGAACCGGGCAGCCAGCTTCCTGTCCTCCTTCGAGCCGCCTCGTCTCCCGGCCGCGCTTCACTCCTTTCTCCCGCCTCCCAAGCTGCGGGGCGGGACTTCCGGCCGGCCGCGCTGGGATTGGCCGGCCGGCCAGGTACTTCCGGGTCGCCGCGGGCAGCGCGGCGGCCCGATTCAGGCAGGCAGGCGGGCAGGCATTAAAGATATTGGCGTGGGCAGCCGAACTAAAAGCAAAGTTGGCAATAAGCGAGGTGGGCACTCGCAAAGTAAATAATCCAATAAGCGGGGTGGCACCCGCCAATCCTCACGCAAAATGCGTGCAACGAAACGCTCAAAATGCCGCCAGGAGCGCTCTCAAGCGCTAGGATCACAGCACAGCGCTCCCAGGCGCCAAAGGTCCCCAGAGCAGACCCCTACAGCAAGAAGGGTCCCTAGAAAGCTCAAGAAGCCCAGCAAAAGTCCTTAAAGATGCAGCCAGGCAGGGGGACAGCCAGGAAGAGTCCCCCAGCAGTCCATCAAGTGTCCAGGAGCTGGGCAGGGCCCAGGGATCCCCCTGAGCCCCAGCAGCAGCATGCCCCTGGCAGATTCAAGTTGAAAACAAGAAAATTTTGGAAGGGGATACAACCCCTTCTTATACAGTGCAAAACCTTTGAAGTCCTTTGAAGTCTTTTGAAGCAGGCAGTGTGAGAACCAGCTGGACTGGTTTAGAGGGAAGTCCCCTTCAGTATCAGGGACAGAGGTGTCAGTCGCCCAGCGGGAGGTGGAGCCAGCTTTGTAGTTACACAGGAACAGCCCTTCACTATCAGGTGCCATCTCCTCCCACTTCCCTGGCAGCAGATGCTGCCTTTCATCCATGGGCTGACTCAGACAACCTCCTGGGCTCTCCAGCCCCTGTCATCCTCAAACCAGACAGTCAATCCACAAGCAGGCCCCTGCACTCTGGGCCAGGCTCACCAGCCAAGCACACGCTAGCAACATCCTACACAAATATGCCAACTTCCAAAAGTAGTACTTCTAGACTAGACACAGTCATGTCGCATACATCATTTTGCAGCATTCACTCTCAAGAGTTGATACATACCAAACTTGCCCCTGCACTCCCCACACATCAGGAACTACCATGGGCATACATACTCCCCATTCATTCCTATGGGAGGGCAGGTCACTCATCACACATACAGAGAGCTCATGCACTTTACACTGTACCACAGTGAAAAAGTGCGCAGAGGCCTAAAATCACCAACACCAGGGTCCATCAATAGGCTAGGAAAACGCAAAAAGTCTAGGGGTGAACCTGCCTAATGGGCCGGGTCCAACAATAAGCACATGGACGCTGCTTATCGCCAAACTGTTGAGTCAAAACTGACAATGCACATCCCTCTCTCTCGTGGACATACAATGTGAAAGGCTTGCTGTATTCGGGAGTACCCAACACAGGAGCCGAACACAACGCATCACGTAATTCTGAAAAGCTCTTCTGACATTCGTCAGTCCAAGGAATAGGATGTGGGGTATCCTTAACAGTAAGAGCTATCAAAGGCTTTGCGAGCAACGAAAAATTAGGGATCCACTGTCTACAATACAACGTAATACCTAGGAAAGCACGTACTTCTCTCTGTGTCGTAGGCACACTCATTTTCGCAATAGCTTGAATTCTTTCTGGGGTCAGTTTCCTTCCCTCCCTCGATAAGAGGTGACCTAAGTAGGTAACTTCTTGTCGACAATATTGCAACTTCGAAAGAGAAATCTTATGATGGAAATCAGACAAGTGATGTAACAACGACAAAGTAGCCTCTCTACAGATCTCTTCATTGTCAGCAGCAACTAACAAATCGTCAACATACTGAATAAGAGCAGCACTATCAGGTAAAACAAGCAAATCAAGTTGCGTTTTTAAAGCTTGACTATAGATCGATGGACTCTCACAATAGCCTTGAGGAGCGCGTTTAAACCGGAAACTTCGGCCCCCTAAAGAGAAGCCAAAGATATCTCTACTTTCCACGGCAATCGGGATGCTGAAGAAAGCATTCTTCAAGTTAATCACCGAAAACCACGTGGCTGTAGCCGGGATCAAAGTCAGTAAAGCGGTGATATCAGGCACAACAAGAAATTGCGGAACTACAATCTTATTCACATCGCGGAGATCGATCACAAACCTATATACAGGAGGCTGTGAAGAATCAGTTCTTTTCAGGACAGGCAAAACAGGACTATTGCACTCATTACCTCTCGTTTCCACACCTTTCTCAATTAGATCATAGATGATCGCCAAAAGTGCTCTTTCACCATCACTGGAAATTCGATATTGCGGAAGACGTGGCAACCTAGCATTCGGTTTCAACGTCACAACATATGGCGGAATCTCTAGGAGACCCACATCATTAGGACCAGTAGCCCAAAGAGAATCAGGGAGAGAAGACAATTCAGGTGGAAGTCGATCTTTCAATAAATACATTGGAGAGATCACTCTCTTACCCAATGTAAGCTGTACTCCTGAAGGAGAACAATATAGCGTCGCATACAATCTCTTCAACAAGTCCAATCCCAATAAGTTCTCACCACAACCTGTCGTCAGAATGAGGGGTGCTTCAAATTCACAAGGTCCAACAGAAATAGACAACGGACTAGAAATTGGATTCGTAACCGGGGCGCCAAAAAAACCTACTGAAACATTCGTTAAGCCAGACAAAGGTGCGCCAGGGAGTTTAGAGTGCATAATAGAACTCTTCGCAGCACCAGTGTCCAACAAAAAAGGCTCTGACACACCTGATGCAATCACTTCAACATAAGGTCCACTCTGATCTATTGGAACTGAAACAACTCCCTCTCTTTGTCTATGGCTGTCCTAGCAATCATTACCATCCACATTCTCACTTTCAACATAGTACTGTGCCGTCCTACCAGACGCACCATTCTGCTGATCAAAGCTATTCATAGAGTTCTGTGGAGGCAAAGGACGCGCATTTTGACCACGACCTCTACCTCTAGAAGCTTTTTGAACACCTCGACCTCTCACACCAGAAGCACCATTCGTGCGCTGTAACAGAACCGGACAACTACGCTTGAAATGGCCCTCTTCTTTACAATATGCACACTGATTAGGACCTACGGGAAAACGCTGTTGAGAAGACTCAAACCTTTGCGAGTTTCTCTGATATTGCTGAGGTTTCTGATAATTGCGCTGATTATTACGGGGCGGATAGGCTTGCTGTAGAAGAACTTTAGTCTTCAATTCCTTAGTCTTCCTATCCGCTTTCTCTATCTCATCCTTATTTCTATTCTCATAGTACTTGGCAGTAGCCAAAATCTGCGCTGACGTGGAAACAGCCCAAGCACTCTCAGAATCTTTCAACTTATTACACAATTCGGGAAGCAAATTATGAACAAATTTGTCAACGAACAACCGTTGACCACCTTCTGTACTCATGTCTTGACCACTATGGTCGATAAACGTCTCTTCGAATTTAGTGAAAAAGTCAGACACATTCTCATCTTTCTTCTGCTTGCACGCAGACAACTTATCCCAATTAACACGCAAAGCAGGCATCAAAGTCTTCATATAATCAATAATTCTACCAGGGAGTTCAGCAATCACATCCTCAGGTTTAACACCACCTACCTGTCTGTCATCTGCAGCTCTAAGATTATTCCATGTATCACCTAATTCCTGTGCATGATCCGTATGACGAATCTTTCCCCATATAGGCTGTGGAACAACATTCCCAAACAACATATCTATGTCGGCTAAATGCATAATACATGAATCCGCAGTTTGAGATAGCTCCTTATAGTACCCTGCTGGATTTTTACGTGGATCAGGAAAAGTCTGCTTTAGGGCTAAAACCTCAGCACGCTTCCATGGAACATGTACCCAGACTAGCTGAAAGTGTGGAAGAACAGGCGGATTAACTTGCGCATCACCAGGTCTCCAAACTGGAGGAACCTCTCACATCGGATATTGACGCGCCTTTCTCCTAACTGAAGAATCAGGTTCGAACAATCGCTGAGAAGGAGATTCACTCCTAAATGACAACAACGTCGCAACTGCTTTCTCAACCCCAAGACCCACAATAGTCCCTTTCGCAAACTCCGAACGTATGCGATACAACTCAGGCGGAGTCTGTCCTACATCACCATCTTCCCATTGTTCGCGAAGGAATGAACACATCATATCGAAAACATACCTTTGTTTCGGTGCTTCCCATTGATGGAAAACATCCATAACACACTCGAGATCATAAAGCAAAGGATACGTAACCCATTTACTCGCTAATTGATCTAACACAGTCCGTTCATCAGGACTGGGCAACTGACTACACAATTGTTTACGCTCTACAACAGGAGACATACCCAATGAACCCAAAAGAGGAGAAAAGAGACCAGCAACAGCATCAGTCATTCTCTGTCGAGCAGAAGGAGAAGTTGACAAAAGAACAGGAGACGGAGCAGAATGAGAAGAAACCAACGTTGGAACAGTAACAGGAGGAGTAAACAAGACAGGCGTAGGAGTAGCAGACGAAGGAGGTAGCAAAGTTGGCGGCCCTAGTTTGGCTGCACCAAAGGAATAGGAGCCAACGGAAAAGGAGCTGGCTGTTGAGGAATCACAGGTTTCAAAGCAACCGGAGGTTGCGCAACTACAACTTGTGGAGGTGCCGTAGCACTCTGCACATAAGGGGGTGGCGAACCTAATAGATGCGACATTAAAGGATCTTTCCCAAGATCTTTCTTTTCTTCTTGCTGTTGAGGCGACAAAGCTGGATAGCACTTGTCTACCGCTAGTTTACGCTGCCTAAGCATCTGTTCGCTTTCTTGTTCTTCTTCGTTATCCCTAAACTGTATAGCAGCTTGCACCATTGACATACCTCGTTCTCGTTTATTGCGCTTCGCTAACTTAATTTCTTTCTGTTTGGCTTCCTTTCGCCATAAGCAGAAAGATTCAAACATCGCCGGCCGGGCTTTCTTCTTGAACAATTTAACTTCGAGATTGTCTAAAATCTGTGTTTCAAAGCTACCATAACGGGGCCACTGTAGGACACCGTCTTTCCTCGTATATTTGATCCATACTTCATTATACGCGATAGGGCCCACTCCATGTTTTACGTAGAGCTCATAGGTCGGAGTTCCAATCGGAGGAACCGGACATGAATCCTCCAATCGGGAATCCCTAGTACAACCACAACCAAATATATTTCCAAGTCTGCTAAGACCAGGCATCTTTGCTCACTAGACTAGCTTCAAACTTCAAGGGAAATCTCAAAACGATAGTCTCGTGAATACACGAGTCCCTCGGCTTTGGGGCCTGCAGGTACCAAATCAAGGAATCCCGAAGGGATACCAAAACAAAACTAAGGACTGGGAGACGCTCCACTCATACTTAACTGAAATGTCGATGACGTCACCAGAAGACCCGTCTATCGTCTCGCTCTACAAATCGTCTAATGGCTCCAAGACAGGGCAACAGTCAGGGCAGCAGTCCTTCGTAGCCGTCGGAAAGCGGGGAACCTCGCAGCAATGACTTTCAGACCACGACAACATACAGGGGTCGATGAAGTGCCAGGCCTTCCTCCAGAATTTTCACATGACGCTCCTCACGATCTTCAGGCTTGGACCGGTACCGCTGAAGTCGCCCCATGTTGGGCGCCAACTGAAGAACCGGGTTTTTTAACCCAGCGGTGCCAGGGATAACGCCTGATGTCTTTGGATTCCCCTGCCTTGGCAAACAGAGACACAGGACACTTCTTGATGATGTCAAAGAGCAAAATTATTGGCTGCAACCAGAAACAGAGGTCTACGAAGCACAACACGGGTGGTTCGCTAGAGACTGCACAAATTCATAGAGCGGAGCATCGTCTTTTATGCTAAAAATCACATTCCTGGCTAGCATCAATTACATACAGACTGACCAATCGTAGGGTGATATTTCAAACATATCGAATGACGACAATCCCACTTTCCGTTGTCCAGCCCACCAGAAATAACCAAGCAAAATTCAACATTCCTGTTCGAACAGGCCGAACAACCCATCGTAAAGACCTCAACCCAATCAATAATTAAGCCATAAAGGAAGGTATGTGGTGGCTATCATGGATGAGTTCTCAAGGTTTCCGATAGCCCGATTCGTGCCCTCCACTAATGCCTCCTGCACCATCGCAGTACTTGATGAGGTGTTCGCCGCCTGGGGTGTCCCAAAGGAACTCAAAACGGACAATGGTCCTCCTTTCAATGGCCAGGAGTTTAGTGAGTTTGCACAACACCTTAATTTTAGACATCGAAAGGTCACGCCTCTGTGGCCACAGGCTAATGGCACTATTGAGAGGTTCATGGCAACTCTGAAGAAAACATTCAAACAAGCCACGCTTGAAAAGAAGGACTTACAAGTTGCCCTCAACGAAGTCTTGCGAGCCTACCAGACTACACCACATGCCACCACAGGAAAGTGCCCGGCCACGCTCATGCTGGGGCGACCCATAAGGACCAGGATTCCAACGTGGGAAGGTGCTCTACGACCAGTGTCTCCGACACATGTCCACCAAGAGGTGGCTCTTGCTGATCACACCAATAAGAACAAGATGAAATCATATGCGGACAATCGACCGCGAGACAAGTCTCCTTTCTTGCAGATGGGGGACTGGGTGGTGGTCAAACAAGAGCAATCCTGAAAGACAGATTGCACGTTCAAAGACGAACCGTTGGTTGTCACCCAACAAAAAGGCACCATGGTCACAGCGGCATCTGAAAAGAGAAAGATTACCAGAAATGTGTCCCACTTTCAAAAATGCATGCCGGGCCTGAAAGAGGCTCTTGAACAGGATGGAGACATACCGGACACACAAGGACCCAGTCAAGTGGGCACAACCCAAACACTTGATCAGCAGACTGAGGCTGAATTGGAAGCTGGCGGTATGAGTCTGCGAACGAGAAGAAACATTCACAGACCTCAAAGACTGATTGAAGAACTTAAATAAGGTTAGTTTGTTCTTTTGTTAACAAAGGGGGAGATGTTATGTTCTTGAGCATTCTAGTAGCTGGGCGTGGGCGGAGTCACGGGGTGGAGGAAGAGGCGGGGCACGAGCAGGAAAGGGACAGTTAGAGTAGGGACAGGGACGAGGAAGGAGTGTGTGAATAAAGCTCCTTGAACATCAAGTAGTGTCTGTCATTATTGCATGCACGACACTACAGTCCAGTGCATTGGGCAGCAAGGGTAAAGGCTATGCGACCAGAGCGCACCAGTCGAACTCCAGAAGTTCCGGCAGCGGGTCCAGACATGAGGCTCACCAGTTAAAGTGGAGCAACGACGGTTGCCCATGGCTTCGGAAGTCGAGGGCCGAGACGGTCGCCATTTTGGGTCCACTCCGGGGGCAGAGGTGCGCCAGCTTAAAACAATGCTCGGCAAGTCGTGGAGCTGTGCAGCAAGAGTCTAGATGGGATTGTCTCGATGAGTCTAGGGGGAGAGGGGAAACAGTTTGTGTTCTCGCCCTTAGAGCGGAATCCTGACGACCCTCATCATGGAGTAGAAAGGGGAGAAAAATCAGCTCACCGGTGGGTGCATCAAGACCAGTTTGGTAGGCATGCCGGGGGTATTAGCAAGGCCAGATCTCTTGGTTCAGTGTTGGGGGAGAGGTGGACCCAAAGCGGGCTCGACAAGTCTTTGGAGATCCCAGCAGATGGTAAGGCAATTTCACATTAAATCCGTTCTTAGGTCGTCAAATGCAGTTAACTGTATCGAAATCAATAATTAAGTTGCCAAATGTAGGAAGATGGGCATCGGATGACCGGATAATCCAGGAGATACCTACCGATCCGGTAATCCCCAACCCGGGAGCTCCTATGAAGAGCTCTTACTCAGCAGCCATCTTGCCTTCATCATTGTAGAGTGGAGAGTCGTGGAGTGGCGGTTCGTAGTCTGGAGGTTCATAGTGTGGAGGGTCGTAGAGTGTGGTGGAATTGAGTGTTGTAGTATATAGGGGTGTAGAGTGGCATAGAGTGGCCTTGAGTGGAGTATAATGGAGTAGAGTCTCATGTCATAGAGTGGAGAGCCAGTAAGTGGAGGACCATAGAGTGAAGGGCCATAAAGTGGAGGGGCATTGAGTAAAGTGTCGTACAATAGAGTGGAGTGGCATAGAGTGGAGTGACGTAGAGTGGAGGGGCATAGAATGGCATGACATAGAGTGGAGTAAAGTGTTGTAGAGTGGAGTAAAGTGGCGTGCCACAAAGTGGTGTGCCTAGAGTGCCATAGAATGGAGTGGCGTAGCATAGAGTGGAGTAAAGTGGAGTGGCGTATCGTGGAGTGGCTTAGAGAGGAGTAAAGTGTCATAGAGTGTCATAGAGTGGAGTAGCATAAAGTGGAGTAGCAGAGAGTGGAGTAGCACAGAGTGAAGTAGCATAGAGTGGAGTAGCATAGAGTTGAGTGTCATAGTGGAGTGGCATAAATTGTAATGGCATAAAGTGGGGTGGTGTGGAGTGGAGTGCCATAGAGTAGAGTGGCTTAGAATGGCATTGAGTGGAGCGGCATAGAGCAGAGTGGGGCAGAGTGGAGTTTCATGGTGTGGAGTGGAGCAGAGTGGAGTAGAGTAAAATGGCATAGAGTGGAATGGCATAGAGTAGAGAGTGGTGGCTTTGAGTGGCGTAAAATAGAGTGACATTGTGTGGAGTGAAAAGGGATAGAGTTGCATAGGATGGTACTGTTTGGAGTGGAGTGGCATAGGGTGGAGTGGCATAGAGTGGAGTGGCGTGAAGTAGCATAGAATAGAGTGGCATAGTAGAGTGGCATTGTGTGGAGTGAAGTGCTGTACAGTGGAGTGGCACAGAGTGTTTGAGAGAGTTGTAGAGTGGAGCGGTATACAGTGGGGTAGAGTGGAGTAACATAGAGGGGAGTGGAGCAGTGCAGAGTGGATTAGAGTGGCGTGGCATAGAGTAAAGTGTAGTAAAGTGTAGTAGTGTGACGTGGAGAGCCTTTGAGTGGAGTCCACAGAGTGGAAGGTCGTGCAGTGGAGTAGAGTAGAGCGGTGTAGAGTGGCATAGAGTAGAGTAGAATAGAGTAGACTGTTGTGTCATAGAAAGGAAGGCATTTCAGTGGAAGGCCATAGAGTGAAATGTTACAGAGTGGAGTGTTATACAGGAGATTGGAGTGCTGTAGAGTGACTAATGTGCAGAGTGGCATAGCATAAAGTGAAGTAAAGTGTTGCAGAGTGAAGAAAAGTATTGTGGAGTGGAGTAGAGTAGAGTGGTGTAGTGTAAAGTGAAGTAAAGTGTCAGAGTGTTGTAGACAGAAGTGTCATAGAGTGAATTGGCCTAGAGTGGAATGTGGTAGAGTGGATTGGCATTAAGTGTAGTGGCATACAGTGGCGTGGAGTGGAGTAGTCTGGAGGGGTGTATAATAGTGTGGGGTAAAGTGCAGTGGTATAGAGTGGAGTGGTGTAGAATGCAGTGGGTTAGTGTGGCATTGAGTGGAGTGGTGTAGAGTAGAGTAGAACAGAGTGGCATGGCCTGGAGTTGAGCAGAGTGGTATAAAGTGGAGTGGCTTGAAGTGAAGTAGAGTGGATTGGCATTGTGTGGATTGAAGTGGGGTAACAAGGCATAGAGTAGCACTTTGTGGAGTGGAGTAGAGTGCCGTAGAGTGGAGTGGTGTTGAGTGGAGTGGAGTGGAGCAGAGTGGAGTGGCATGGCATAGAGTAGAGTAGGGCAGAGTAGTGCAGAGCACAGTGATGTAGAGTTAAGTGCAATTCCTTGTAGTGGCATAGAGTAGAGTGGCATTGAGTGAAGTGGTGTAGAGTGAAGTGGCATAGAGTAGAGTGGCATTGTGGGGAGTGAAGTGGGATAGAGTGGCGCAGAGTGGCACTGTGTGGATTGGAATGACATAGAGCCGAGTGGCATGGAATGAAGTGGCATAGAGTGAAGTGGTGCAGAGTGGTATTCAGTGGAGTGGAGTGGCGTAGAGTAGAGTTGCATTGAGTGCATTGGAGTAGAGTGAAGTGGTGCAAAGTAGAGTGGCATTAAGTGCATTGGTGTAGAGTGGAATGGAGCAGAGTAGAGTGGCGTAGAGTGCAGTGGCATAGAGTGAAGCGGCGTACAGTGCAGTGGCATAGAGTGTGGAGTGATGCAGAAATGAGGGGCATAGAATGACATAGCATAGAGTGGAGTAAAGTGTTGCAGAGTGGAGAAAGGTGTCAGAGTGGAGTATAGGTGAATGCCACAGAGTGGAGAGCGTAGTGTGCCATAATGTAGAGGGGAGTAAAGTGTCATAGAGTGGATTGAGGTAGCATGGGCTGGCATAAAGTGGAGTAACGTGTCATAGATGATCGTAGACTGGAATGGTGTGGAGTGGAGTGGTGTAGAGTGGAGTGGCATAGACTGGAGTTGCATAAAGTGGCGTACAGTGGAGTAGCGTAGAATGTAGTGCCATAGAGTAGAGTGGTGTGGCATAGAGTAGAGTGGAGTTGAGTAGAGTGCCACAGAGGGGAGTGGAGTAGAGCTGAGTGGAGTGGCATGGCATTGAGTTGAGTAGACCAGAGTAGTGCGGAGCACAGTGATGTAGAGTTGAGTGCAATTCCTTGGAGTGGCATAGAGTAGAGTGCCATCGAGTGAAGTGGTGTAGAGTGAAGTGGAATAGAGTAGAGTGGTATTGTGTGGAGTGAAGTGGGGTAGATTTCCGTAGAGTGGCACTCTGTGGATTGGAATGGCATAGAGCAGAGTGGCATGGAATGAAGTGGCATAGAGTGAAGTGGGGAATAGTGGCCTTCAGTGGAGTGGAGTGGCATAGAGTAGAACTGCATTGAGTTACAAAAGCCATTTAGTCATTTCAGGTTGGCTTGAGTTGGTATTTCACTAATTCAAAGCTGTAATATTGTGCCTGGAGTGATAAATGGCTTTTGTAATTTTACAGCTCGGCAAGGACAGCACTGTACTAGTCCTATGCTTAAAGACTTTGCTGTATAAATTGCAAAATACTTTGTCATTTTCTATCTCGGCGTGGATAGCACTGTGCTAATCCTATGCTTAAAAACTTTGATAGAAAAACAGACATTTGAGGTGAGCAGATCTAGAGTGTCGCTGGTGTTGAGAGTGCTCTAACAGGGGCTGCTTTCCACCTAAACTTGAGAACTACCCAGAGTTCACTCCTTCTTTTTTGCATAATTTATGCGTCACTCTATGCCTGAAAGGGTTTTGTTTTGATATATATATATATATATATATATATATATATATATATATATATATATATATATATATATATATATATATATATATATATATATATATATATGTGACAAAACATTGTCCATAGTCTGTATTTGCACTGAATGTTCTTATGTACTAAGCACAGACGATATATGACTTTAAATATATCGGTCATCTCTAACTGTTATCAAACAGTATCGTTGTCATTTCTAATGTTTGTTTTAAAGGGTATTTATATGTAGCATTAATTGATAGTCTTTCATTTATTTGGATGTATTCCACTGATCAAAAGCAATTACCTCTCCGTGGCAGAACCTGTGCTTCTATACTGTCGGCATACAAAGAGGCCCACCTTTGAATATTGGAGCAGTTTTGAACTTGTAAAGACAAGCTGGATAGTGGTTTGCAAGGTATAGGAGACTGCATGCATTGGTGCTTGCTGCAGGCAATGTTTGTGGTAATATAAGGGAAATAAACAGAACAAAACGACCCAACAGACCATAAATAAGGTCCATAAATGGCCGAAAAAAGGCACATACATTGACCTGTTAGACCAGCCCTTTTGGCACGAGCTGATGCCCTATAGGCTTATCGAATGCTGCACTATAAGGATTTCAGACATAAATGTGAAAACAGATATATGTGCCCCTTCTTTGGCTCAGCAGTGAATGTATTCTGAACCAAACCCCTGCTGAGAAACAAAGCTTTAACTCATCCTACCAGGAGTCTTTTTTCAGCACTGCTGCTTGTTCTAGGGCCATCTCTTGGCAGAGTCTTAATGTGTGGGGGAGCAAAACAACCTCCTCTCGCACTGGAAACGTTCCACAGCTTTAGAGAGTTTAGTCATGCTTCTGATGGCTATAAATTATGACTTTCCCTCAGTCCATCCACTTTCCTGCGGCGGGAAGTAACTGCTAGAAAAATGCCCGTGGCAGAGGAAATTACACCCTTGTTCTAACAGAAATAACGTGCATGGGTCTGATGTTTTCCCTCTGTATCAATTTTAGAAGTCGGTGGATAGATGTGGCTGCGCCTGCCACACATTAGGAGTGCCCGCCACCGCTTACATTGCACATTTTCACTACGGTTTTAAAATGTGTGGTGCAGATGTTAATGGCGTGTTCCTAGCATGTGATAAATGCGGCAGACGTTCATTGCATCCCCTTACTATGTGCAGCACATATTTGCTGCAGCCACTCATCGTGTGTGTGTTGTGCACATGAGCACTGTGACAGATGTCAGTTCCTGCAGCTGAGCCAAGTGTTTTTTAAATGTTTTTTTTTAATATAAAATGTGCATATCAGAAGATATATACAGTACAGAGTAATGCAAGGGGGGGGGGGGGTTACACTTGAGTTGGGCTTCTTGCATCTTGGTTGTGCACTATATGTTGCGCCATGGTTACACTGTGTCCTCCTGAACTTCACAAACAGGCTGTGTGGTTGAGGCACTTTTGGAGGCAGACGTGAAGATGGTATGACTAAATGAATTAATGAATATGTGAATTTACTTGGTATAGCGCAGCAGTGCCCTTCAGAGAGACCTCCTAGTGCTACTCCAGCTAAACACAATCATACTTTGCAAAAGATAACAAGAGATAAGGATACTAAACAGCTATATTTTTGAGGATTTATTGAAAGAGATATGTGAGGAATACATTCTGATGTCCAGAGCTTGATACTCTAGAGCTTGAGGCGTGAGCAATCGCAGGCCCTACCCTCATGGTGAGCATGGTAGATACATGGAGTGATCAAGAGATTGGCAGCTGAGGAGCAGTGGCACACCCGTCAAGGGGACAGGTGTAGCGTCCTCCCAAGGCCAGGTACATGCAAATGATCACGGTACCCACGGAGCTTAGTTTTACATGTCTTTATTCCTCAGCATGGAGCCATTAACTAAACATTCTACATCATGAATTCTATCCCCCTCACCCACGCCCTTATGTCACTGTTCTACGGAGTCCGTCTGGAACCAAAAGGGTGCCGTCAGCTCTAACTCACAAACTTTACATTTCCCCCTTTGTTAACTAGCTCTTCAATAAGTCATGTCTTGCTTGAATCAGTTGTCCAAATCTGCTCATGTGAGATTGCTGAGATACACGAGAAGTGTCCTTGACTGACACTGGTGACAAAAGCACTGGTACAATCGTTAGGCTCTCTGGATTCTCGGGTGGATAAGACTCACTTCTAACATCTGGAGCTGGAGAAGTTCGAGGCAGGTGCGTGAAATGCAAAGAATGTCCTGTAATGGATGGTGAGCAGTCACCATGTGTTCTTTACTAATCACAACCCACAGTGTGTTAGCGTCAAAAGGAGCATCAGATTTGCGGTTCCATTTCTGCCAGACAAGGACTTGCTCTCCTCTTTTGAACACATAGGTCTGAGCATCGCGGTGTCTATCCGCATACATCTTCATTTTGAGTTTGTGAGATGAATAGGTAGTGCGAAGTCTATCAATGTCAATAGATCCCTCAGAGGTCCATTGTGGCAATTTGGTGCTTATAGCTCTCCCAAAAATTAAGATGGCAGGGCTTCACCTGAGGTAGAATGGGGAGTTGACTTGTTTGCAGGAAGCATAGACTGAAGAACTGATTTGGGTTCAAGCTTTTCCAGCGCAGCGCACTGAGCGGTCTTCTTGAGTGTGCTCATAAATCCCTCAACAACACCATTCGCCTGTGGTGAAAGAGGTGTCCTTTTCTGATGCTTGACATTTAGATGAGTAAGGAATTCTTTAAGTTTTCGACTATTGAAAGGCGGGACATTGTTTCATTTCAAAATCGAAGGAACACCCCATGTTGCAAAAATACTTTCTAGTCTTTCTCAATCATCCTGTCATGAGTAGATGACGACAGTTCTTCCACACTGGGAAAATGGGAATATTCCTCAACAATTCCTAGTTTTCTCCGATGCATGCTTTGGTAGATCATACATGTTTAACAGATGCAGGTTTGTCTTGGAAGACATGCAGTTGCACAATTGACATGTCTTTAACTATTTTTCCACTGTTTCATCAAGACGAGGGAACCACAGCTGGGTCCTGTAGAGCTTGTTTAGTAGCAACAACTCACAAGGTCCTTCATGGGCCAGTTCAATAACTTGTTGTCTCAGACTCTCGGGTATGACAATTCTCGACCCTTGTGAGATAATGCCTTTGAGGGTAACTGAAAGCTCTTTCTGCACATTTTTGAATTCCTGGTATTTAAGGTCTTTAGGAAGAGGTCGGGTAGGTTTTTGCAACAATTGATGTGTAATAATGTCTTTGAGTTATCAGCAAATCTCTGTCAGAGCTTGTGGCAGCAATGCTTTGTTCCAATGATATGTCAGCAGGGGCACGGAATTTCACGATGAAGTTAAAATATGCATCTGCCACTTTTGAAGTAGTGCCATGACACTGTATGGGTACACGTGCGAAGTAGTCAGCAGCGTTTTGATCTTTTCCTGAATGATGCACAATCGTATCATCATATTCCTGCAATCGCTACCCCACCTCTCAATACAAGGGGGCATCTTGGCTTTTCGATGACAAACTTTGGCTAGGATAAGCCACAATGTGCCTTGGGGCATTGGGAGGTCAAGTGTGCTGGGAAGGTATTGCACACAACCCCACTGGGTTTGCATCAACAGCAACATCCGTCTGTAACTTCAGATCAAAGTATGCCTTTTCAGTGGCGTTCTCAATTGCATGCTTGATTTTCTTGAAGCTTTGTTCACATTCACTTGACCATCCAAATGGGACATTTCATTTTGTTAAGTCTCTCAATGGGGCGCTTGCAGTAGCAAATTCATGTATATACCTCTAACAGTAACTGGCTATACTAAGGAAGGATAACAGCATAGTTACATTTTGTGTGGCAGAAGTGGATGTCAAGGCATGTACTTTACTTGGATCCAAAGTCATTTCCCCATCAGAAAAGATATGACCAAAGAACGTAAGTTTGGTTTTATGAAACTCAAACTTTGCCGCATTTAAAATGAGACTTGCATCAGCAAGTATACAACACACGTATGTAAAAGCTTCACCATGTTCCTTTCGAGTGGCCCTGAAAAATACTATGTATCACTGCAATTGAAAGCATTTTTAGTGGTTGCATTATGCAATAAATTACATCCTGTAAAACTTCTGCAGCTGAGGACACTCTGAATCTTAGCCTTTAATATCTAAATGTATTTATTTTATTTTATTGATTTGAAAAGTTTTATATAGCGCTGGCTAGACCCGGAGGTATCAGAGCACTTTACATGAGTTACAGCGAGTTACAGGTTACATAGTTACATCACTTAAATCAAAAAGTCCAACATGAGTCAAAAAGGTTGTAATGTACCTTCAATTCTCTTCCAGATCGATCTGGTGATACCCTTTGTTCAAATCAAGGCAGGAAAATATTTTAGCTCCATTCCGCTACGTAATCATGTCAGCACTGTGTGGACCTGGATGTCTCCCTTTTTCAATCGCTTTGTTCAGTTGGCGCCTATCAATAAAAATGTGCACGAATCCTCCACTCTCCTTTTTCAGCACTACCACTATGGGTGATATCCATGGCAGTGCACCAGTGGATCACTCAATGATGTCGTGCTTTAATAGTGTCTTAAGTTCTTTCCAACAGCCTCTTGTAAATGAAATTCAATTCGAAGATGTTGTTGAGCAACAGGACGGATGTCCTCATTTATGTGCAGTTTCAGTTTCATAGTCTTAAGTCTTCCTACTCCATGAAACAAGGTTAGAAACTGATTCACTATCTCATGATAGGCATAGACATTGTAGTTTACAGAAATCAGTCCCATGTCAGCAGTAGTACTGAAACTGAGTAAACATGCACTTGATGAAGTGCCTGGCAAGACATGAATTGGTGTTTGTACTTTAGTCTTTTTCTGCTTCATATAATTGCTATGAATGAACCTTGACTTTGCAGTGGGGAAGGAGCCTAAGTATACCTTTTAATTTTCAACTGGATTAAAAAGGGCACTGGAGATAGTTAATTGTACTTTTCCACTGGCATAATGTTTATTGACATTCCACTGTCTATGATAACAAGTATGAAGCACCTATTCACTTTCAGTCTGATCTTTGGACAGTGTCTAAATACATTTTTCACTTTCACTTGTCAACCTATCCTTAACCGGCAATCTTCCTTGCAAGAAGCTAATCCTACATGTGGCACGTCATCCAGGAGTCAACATTAACATTACACATCCATCTTCCTCACTGTTGCTTGACAATGACAGTGACAAACTTTTAGATGAGGAATTTGATGACAATCAACGTCGTTCAGTTTCTACTTGCCTCAACTAATGTTGCTTTGTAGGCATGGTTAGAATGTCTCTGGAACTTTCTGGTATCTATTTTGTTTTATCAACTTGACACACTTGATCTTTACTCCATTTTCTTCTCTAGACGTGACGGACCTGATCATTCCCTAGCTTTGTAGGCCATTAGAAAATGGTTCCATTTCCTGCATTCTTTGCACATCGGTCCAATGGTGGGACATTTACCTTTATGTGGAAAGGAAAGTCCAAATCGAAAACACAGCTTCTTCTTCAGACTTGTTTTTCACACTCAGCAGCGATTCATTTTGGGCCATTCCAGCCTCCATGTTAACTGCTTGTCTAGTGGCTCTTTCGTCTGCTCTGGCAGCCATGAGTACTCATTCCAAGCTGAATGTCTCTTTCAGCATTCGTCGTCTGAAGGAATAGGAGAGACAGCCATCTATTACTCTGAGACGCATGGCATTCTCATCATTGAACTTGTAAACTTGCAATGTTTGATGAGCGAATTAAGTCTTTCTCCAAACTCATCCATCGATTCTCCAACGTTCTGCTGTTCCAGAGTGAAAATGTACCTTTCATAGTCGGCATTCGGCACTGGATTGAACTTGGTGTTTAATGCCTCTTTAATTTGATGGTACGTCACTTCATCACCTTGTGGTATTTTCTTTATCACTTCTTTTACTCCTTTACATGCTAAATTCTTTAGATATTTAATTATCTTTTTATCATTTGCTTCTTCCAGTACATCAATGAAATCATCAAAGGTTTTGACCCAGGCAGTCCATCTGTCACCAATATTTTGCTTTTTGAAAGGAGGCAGTGGTTTTAGGAATGCAGCAGCATCATAACCTGTGGAACTTTCTGCTGTCTGAGCAGGGTTCACTCTGGCAGCATCTGCTGCCTGCTTGTACTAGTACCTTTGTCAAACACTAGCTGTGTAATGACACCTGGGTCATTGCGCCAGCTCTCTGGCCTTGAAGCACAGTTTCTTCCTTGGTGGTGAGTAGCAGATGGTTTCTTGCACGGGTTCTTCTCCCTTCTCACATCTTTGCATTGATCCTGGTTTCTCCTGCCTTTAGTGTTTCTCTGCATCAGAAATGCTTCCTATTTTAGCACTTTAGTGCACTTTAATATCACTGCTTTGAGCGCTTCTTTGTATCTGGTTGTCGCTGCCTTTAGCGTTGTTGTACTGTATGAATGATGGCTCTGTGTTTGGCTGTGGCACAGTATCCCTTATTTTGACTTTACCAGCAAATTCTTGCAGATGACAACCAAACTTTCTGTAAAGTCTTCACTTTCTTCACGGGACTTGCACTGGCAGGAGTAGTGCTTTGACTACACATACAGCAACTGTCGATTTTCACTTCGACTGAGGCACACAAGCAGTTTGCTAGACCACTGCAAACTCTTCAGGAGAGCACTCTCAGTTCTTCGGGTCACCGGGTTTACGTAATCCCCTATCTCATCACTGGTTGTAGCATCCTCCCCAGCACAGGGTACATGCGTTGATCACACCATACACAGCGCTTGGTATTGCACACCTTTGTTCCGTTAACTGAATATTCAACATCATGAATTCTATCCCCCACACTCATGCACTTATGTCACTGTTCTATGCAGTTCATATGGAACCAAAAGGACTCTGTTATCTGTAAAACACAGGTCACTACAACAGGGGTATGAGGGGCCAACTTCACTCCAGTTAGTGACAGTTTTTTTTATTTTTACTTCAAAAGTAAAAACCATGCTGTGGGCTGTGGTGCACTGGAGCTCGGGACTCGAGGCTCGGAGAAAGCAGAGTCAGAGGAAAGCGGAAGGTGACGGCAGCTGCCACGAGTTGGCTGGGAGCCGGGAGCTTGGAGCCGGTAGCGCTGGTAACTCCAGTAGGAGCAGCAGGGAATCGAAGCCGCAAGCATATGTTTGGCGCGTCCATGGTCAGACGGACCGAGGTGGACTGACTGCCTTGATTGACTGCCTCCGGTTATCGTGCGGGGAAAATCTCGAAGGTTTGAGGCTCGAGGTTGGTTAAGGCTTGGGAAGGAAAAAACGCAGCGAGCTGGAGGGGAGAGGGCGAGAGAGGTTGGCAGCCGCTCTGAATTGGTTACTAGCAGTTTGTATGGTGTGTACACGGTCTGTACACGGGTGTGCGGCCAGCGATTGACAGTGTTCGACTTTTGGCTTTTTGGCTCCAGTAATTTCATTGCCGGGTGAAAGAGAAACAGTAGCGCTGATGGCGCCCAAGCTCGCCAAGACCAGAGTAATCAGAGGTACCCCTCTGAAAGAAGGAGTGGTCGAGGTGAGCTCACCAACGCTCAAACCGATCTCGCCAGCAGTAGTAGCAAGGATCCTGTGCCTTATGGAAAAACAAACTGGTAAGAAACCAGCCAATCAACTTTCTTTTATTACACCTACAAAAGGTAGCACCACAGCAGCAATTACAAAAAATAAAGACAAACAAAAAGATAAAGACGAAGGTGTAGAAACGTCTGTTGATAAATCTACTGACATTTATAATACCATTAATCCTGGAACTAATAACCTGGCCTTAACCAACCCAACTGATATACGCAATTTAACTAAAAACAGCAAAGATATGCCAGATTTGGGGGATAGGAGTGCTGTAAATAAGGCGAATAAGGCGGTGTTTAATGAGAACATTGTGGAGGGAGTTCATGCCATAGACACTACCACTAAAACTGCCCTACAACCTCCTCAAACCTTACCGGACTTACCAGTCTCAGATCTGGCCGTAGCTGATGAGAGAACCGACAATCAATGTGACAACCACTGTGATGGCACTGATGGAAATGACGACACCGAGACTGAGATATTTCTAGAGGCTAATTCTGATGATGCGGAATATGAGGAACTAGTTGAAGGAGGGGATACCGAGGGTGCAGAAGGCGCAGGCGAGGATATTGAATATAGCTCTGCGCAAGTAAAGACTAGTAAATCCTCTGCCCTCAAAAAAAGGGGGAAGGCAAAAAATAAAGTTAAAAAAGGGGGGAGAAATATGAACCCTGCTGCTTTATTAAGTACATTAATACCAACTATCGGCGGAGGGAAATTGATTACAGACCAGAGCCCACTGAGTAAGTGGGTTCAAGTCAAAAAAAGAGGGGCTAAAAATCTGTAGTTGAACTTACCAGCAAGCAACTCTACTGCAGGGGAGAGCCATACAAACAACTCAAAAAATTTGAAAGCTATTCCGCTTGAGAGCTTGGCCTTATTAGGCCCAGATTCGGACTTGCTGGCGCCACCTGTAACAGCTGCTCCTTCTGCTCATGTGAATATATTATCTATTGAGAACTTAAGTGATGGCACCACCGGGGATATCACACTGAGCCAGAAAGACAAACCCCTCGTATTTACTTCCCCCCATAGCGAGGTAACGACACCACCCAATAGCTCCATCTCCCCTCCACCCGCCTCTGCTAACGCTTCATCTTTGGATTTAATTTTAAAAAGATTAATGGCACATCGTCAAGAGGTACAAGAACATTTCCTAAAACTAAGGGAAGATAACACTAAGATGCACAGCCGCCTCCAGGAAGTTACCAACAAATTGAGCGGGGTAACAAAAGAAATTGAGGAATTGCAGCAAAGAGTTGTCGAAGTAGAGGAAACCCTAACCACTACCACGGTTTCATCAGATCGACATAACGAAGAAATAGGGGCTTTGCAGAACAAAGTGGAGGACTTAAAAAACAGGCAGAGGCGGCAGAATCTGAGACTCTTTGGGATACCTGAAGGATCGGAGGGAGCAGATGCAAGGGCTTACATGGTAAAAACACTACAGAGAGACCATTCCCGGATTTGTCCGACTGGGACTGGGATTCTCAGCTTCAGCGGGTACACAGACTCCCCATCATTCCCAGATCTCAAGAGGGTAAATATCCACGGCCCTTCTTAATTTACTTCGGCAACTACTTGCTGCGACAAGCAGTTTTAATTAAAGCCAGACCAAGCACCCCCGTGACAATCGATAATGTAACTTTCTTTGTAAAATCTGACCTCAGCAAGGTTACTATGGACAAAAGATGGGGGTTACGTAAACTGATCAACCCCTTTAAGTCTCGTGGAGCAATGGTGTATCTCCAGGAACCTGCCTGCCTCAAAGTTATAAAGTCCGGACACAGTCATTTTTTTCATGATGTTAAAGAGGCGGAGCAATTTCTTTCAAAAATGGATTCTAAAACATAATCAAGAAAATAACGAAAAAAAAGGAGAAGGGAAAAAATAAGACTTACAAGATTAACTTGCTATGATTGTTACGGTCATTCATATTTGACTAGGATACTTCTTTTTTTCTCAATTACGCTTTCTTTTTTTTGGGTCATGGGTTTTTTTGTATGAGAATAATACAGAGGGATGGGGTTCTTGGGGAATCCTCTCTGGCTGGCTGGCCCTCAAGCGGCAGCAGAAGATAGAGGGAGGCTTCCGGGTAGGTACAGGGTGGAGGGATCCAGTGGGCCTCGGGGTGGGTTCGGGGGTAGAGCGTAAGGGAGGGGTGGGAGGGGTAGGAGGGGTTATGGTCAAGGGTGGGTCGGAAAAAATGGGGAAAATTTTCATTGCAAGAAGGAATAATGGTTTATATAAAAGTAGGTTATACTTTACTGACAAATTCTGTGTACAGAGGAAAGTTAAATGTATGAATATAAGATATGTTTATGATTAGACTACTTGTTTGGAATGTTGCTGGTCTCAATGGTAAACAGAAGAGGAGATTGGTACAAGAGGAGGTAGATATGTATAAACCTCATTTCGCGCTTATGACAGAAACACACATTGGCTATCAAGATAGAAAACTACTGTCTCAAATGGGGTACAAGCTGGTGGTTTGTTCAACCTTGGGAGCCTCTATTAGGGGGGTGGCTATACTCAAACAGAAGCGATTAGGGATTGAAATTATTAAGACCGTATCAGATGCACGGGGCAAGTGGGCAATCGCTCAGGTACAACTTGAACTTAAGAAACTTGTTCTGTGTTTGGTATATGGGCCTAACACTGACGATCCTAAACTGTATGAGCAGCTAAGTATAGAGCTATTGGAGTGGGAGGGGGAGGTATTGGTCATGGGGGATTTTAACTGCATTATGGATTATAAAATAGATTCTACTGGACAAGGCACTTCAAAGAGGATTCGTAAGGTCAGGGCTGCAATTATGGAGCTCGGTAGACTGCATAATTTGAAGGATGTATGGCGCTCAAAATATCCTAATATAGCCGGGTACACATACTATTCAGCACCCCACAGATCCTGCTCTCGAATTGATATGGTGTGGGCAACGGATCAAATTGTGGGAAATTGTAATATGGAATTATGCCCGAGGGTTACATTAGACCACAACCCGATACTATTCGAATTTGAAATTATCAATCAGTGACGGGTTGCACAACTTTTTACTTTTCCAAGGTACTTATTTATAGACTCTCATTTTGTCTCATTATTAAAAGAGCATATTAAAGAATATATAGAGCTGAATGTTAATACGGCTAGGACTGATACAGTTTGGGACGCTTGTAAGTGTAGCATAAGGGACTTCGCCCAGCAATATATTTTAAGGAGAAATGCTGAAAATCGCAGAGATACAAAGTTAACTACTTCTAATATCTTGTTAAAGGAGCACCAATTAGCAGAGGCGACCAAACAAGGAAAAGCAAACTTAGAAGAATTATGAATGGAGTTGCTAAAACTACAATCATCTATTAAAAAGACTTTAACACCATCGCTGCTGATGGAATTCTCCTCCTGTGCTGGCCCTTATTAAAATGGGTGTGGTCGTGATGGAACCATTCCGTCATCAGCACAGCCCAACCGTGACTGATGACGGAATGGTTCCGTCACAAGCATCGAAGGTGTTAAGAGAAAGATATAGTGCAAAAATACATAAGTACAAATTGGCTCAATATGAAGGAGGGGATAGAATTGGTAAAGTGCTGGCATACAAGGTAGCTGATAAGAAAGCCAGAACAAAGATTAAAATAATCAAAGGTTCAGATCAACGTAACTACGATCAGCCAGAAGAAATTCTAGATCAATTCACTAATTACTATCGAAATTTATACATGCCAGATAACGCACCTACTAAGGCTAAAATATTTCAGTATCTTAATAAACATATGCCTACACAAAGAGATATTGAAGCCGTTAAACAACTCAGCTCTAAGATAACAATTACTGAAATTGAAAAGGCAATTTCAGCCTTACCTTTGGGAAAAGCTGCTGGAGAGGATTGCCTACCCATGGAACTGTATAAAATTTGTTCACAGGAACTACTTCTACTCTTAGAGTCAGTAATTGATTCCATAGCGGAGTCAAGAAAGGCTCCCACATCCTGGAAAATAGCCAAAATAGTTTTTTTTCTTAAGAAAAATAAACCCCCGGAGGAATGTGGCTCCTATCGGCCGATTTCTTTGATTAATTCTGACGCAAAACTTTTTGCAAACATTTTGGCCAATTGCTTAGCCCCTATTATGCCGGATCTAGTCAATATTCAGCAGCATGGGTTCGTGATGGGGAGAGACACCACGGCCCATGTCAACATGGCAATTACAGCATTCGACGTAGCCTCAACTACTCTCACCCCACTCGGAATGATCATGTTAGATGCAGAAAAGGCTTTTGACCGAGTGGGGTGGGAGTACTTGTGGGAGGTGCTGAAGAAGATCGGTATCCAGGGTAAATATATAGACTGGATACGTTCGCTGTATGACAATCCAATGGCCAAGATCAGTTATGGGGGAACTGAGTCGGCAAACTTTTTGATAGAGAGGGGAACAAGGCAAGGCTGCCCTCTGTCGCCTCTGCTCTTTGCTTTATCTTTGGAGCCATTTTTAAATGCACTGTCCGCTCAAGATAACATAATTCCAACACAACATGTCGGGAAGAGCTTAAAAATAACCGCCTTTGCAGATGATATAGCAGTATTTACTACGGACTTAATAAGAGCCATCCCAGAAATAATAAAAGAAGCTGCTAATTTCGGAGATGTATCAGGATACAAATTAAATGTAAACAAGACGCAGGTTATTGCCAATTATAAACCTTTGGAACCGATTTCGGGTCTATGCCAAAGTGCGACTTATATAGGAATTAAGCTGGCAGCTAACATCGATAAGGTAATAACAATGAATTATGACTCATTGCTAAAGGAAATTACTTTAACTTTAAAAAAATTGCACAAGTTACCGCTTAGTTTAGTGGGGCCCATAAATTTAGTAAAAATGAAGACTCTGCCCAAATGTTTATATTTATTTAGATCCATCCCTTTACAACTTAATAAAGTTTTTTTAAAGAAATTGGAAGGTATTTGTAGTAGCTTTGTGTGGGGCTATAAAAAAGCGCGCAGATCTATGAAACTTTTAGAATTATCAATTGAAAAGGGAGGTTTAACGTTTCCTCATTTTAGGCTATATTTTTTGCTACCTTTTTCCGTCGCATACGAAGTTTGTTGAAAAACGAGAACTCGTTATTTTACCATCAGTATATGTTGGGACCTGACTGCAATAAATTTTTATTTCGTGTACATGACCCAAATTACTTTAAAAGAGTAAAATGTAAGACAGCTAGACACATTAAGAAAATATGGGACCAAATTATGACTATAGATAAGATCTCTTTTTATAATGCTGAGCTTAGAATATGGGGCATAAGCATGGGCGTAAAATCCGTTCCACTCGCGGATTTTCGGTAAATTCGCAATCCGCGAACTCTTGCGAATTTGCCGAAAATCCGCAAATTCACACGCAGCAGATTTTTTTGCTTGGTGATACAATATTGAGGCGCGCGGCGTTCACTTACCGTCATTCAGCGTTGGCCGAGTTGTTTTTCTCGATATTTTGCGTGTGCTGCGCCATTTTGGATCTTGCTGCGGGATTACGTCATCGCGGCTTGCCACCTTGCACAGCGAGAGTTTGTCAACGCGAGTACGCCGTGATCACGTATCGCGGGAGTTCGCAATTGTGAACACGTAGATGCGGCAGGCAGCAACAATCTTGCACTCGCGAAATTACAAAATTTGCAATTCTGCACAAGAAATCCACCAGCAAGCAGCATAAACCTTCTGAAAATGATGATTTTTATCAGAATAACTCCTCAGGTTGACATTTGCCTGCACTTTTTTTTGCAAGGAGTCCATTTTGGGGGAGGAGGGGGGGGAAGGAAGTGCCCCGCAGTCTCCAACTTCCTGTTCCTGTCCAGCAGGCTCCTCCCAGTTCTTTCTTCATGTGCTGGTCACTTTGATTCGGATCTTGACCTGGAAGGATTACTTTTTGTGGATGCTGCAGGATATTTGGATTTGAGGCCTTTTTGACTTTCTTTGGATCACTTTTGGATTAGAAATTTCACAAGTAAGTTTCTTTGGTGTATTAAATTTGCTGTAACTACAATTTTGGGATTTTTGATTTTTGGGCTGTTGTTGGGGCCTTTTGCCCAGGGCTAGTGAGTGGTGCATGGGCCTAGTCTTTCTGTGGGGAGTCTTGAATTTAAACATCATGGAGGGCATGGATGGCATGGGATTGTGCTGATTTTTGTGTGTGGTTTTCGATTTTTTTGGCTGCTGTTGGGGCCTTTTGCCCAGGGGTAGTGAGTGGTGCATGGGCCTAGTCTTTCTGTTGGGTGTCTTAAATTTAAACATCATTGAGGGCATGGATGGCATGGGAGTGTGCTGATTTTTGTGTGTTTTTCGAGTTTTTTGGCTGCTGTCGGGGCCTTTTGCCCAGGGGTAGTGAGTGGTGCATGGACTGAGTCTTTCTGTGGGGTCTCTTTAATGTAAACATCATGGAGGGCATGGAGGGCCTGGGATTGTGCTGATTTTTGTGTGTTTTTCGATTTTTTGGGCTGCTGTTGGGGCCTTTTGCCCAGGGGTAGTGAGTGGTGCATGGACTGAGTCTTTCTGTGGGGTCTCTTTAATGTAAACATCATGGAGGGCATGGATGGCATGGGATTGTGCTGATTTTTGTGTGTTTTTCGAATTTTTGGGGTGTTGATGATGGGGACTGGCCATGTGGGTGAGGGCCATTTTGAGTGCTGGTACAGGGAGGCCATGTGCTGGGGGGCAAGGGGCCATTTTGAATGCAGGCAGTGTTCTCAGGCCTGCACCCATTTTACCTAGCTTTCATCCATTATGCCCAGGGGTAGTGAGTGGTGCATGGGCCTAGTCTTTCTGTGGGGTGTCTTGAATTTAAACATCATGGAGGGCATGGATGGCCTGGGATTGTGCTGATTTTTGTGTGTTTTTCGATTTTTTGGGCTGCTGTTGGGGCCTTTTGCCCAGGGGTAGTGAGTGGCGCATGGACTGAGTCTTCCTATGGGGTCTCTTTAATGTAAACACCATGGAGGGCATGGATGGCATGGGATTGTGCTGATTTTGGTGTGTTTTTCGATTTCTTTGGCTGCTGTTGGGGCCTTTTGCCCAGGGCTAGTGAGTGGTGCATGGGCCTTGTCTTTCTGATGGGTGTCTTGAATTTAAACATCATTGAGGGCAGGGATGGCATGGGATTGTGCTGATTTTTGTGTGTTTTTTGATTTTTTTGGCTGCTGTTGGGGACTGGCCATGTGGGTGGGGGCCATTTTGAGTGCTGGTACAGACAGGCCCTGGCCATGTGCTGTGGGCAAGGGGCCATTTTGAAGGCAGGCAGTGTGCCTAGCTTTCATCCTTTATGCCCAGGGGTAGTGAGTAGTGCATGGGCCTAGTCTTTCTGTGGGGTGTCTTGAATTTAAACATCATTGAGGGCATGGATGGCATGGGATTGTGCTGATTTTTGTGTGTTTTTCGATTTCTTTGGCTGCTGTAGGGGCCTTTTGCCCAGGGCTAGTGAGTGGTGCATGGGCCTAGTCTTTCTGTGGGGTGTCTTGAATTTAATCATTGAGGGCATGGATGGCATGGGATTGTGGTGATTTTTGTGTGTTTTTCGATTTTTTTGGCTGCTGGTGGGGACTGGCCATGTGGGTGGGGGCCATTTTGAGTGCTGGTACAGACAGGCCCTGGCCATGTGCTGGGGGCAAGGGGCCATTTTGAAGGCAGGCAGTGTTCTCAGGCCTGCACCCATTTTTCCTAGCTTTCATCCTTTATGCCCAGGGGTAGTGAGTGGTGCATGGGCATAGTCTTTCTGTGGGGTGTCTTGAATTTAAACATCATTGAGGGCATGGATTGCATGGGATTGTGCTGATTTTTGTGTGTTTTTCGAATTCTTTGGCTGCTGTTGGGGCCTTTTGCCCAGGGCTAGTGAGTGGTGCATGGGCCTAGTCTTTCTGTAGGGTGTATTGAATTTAAACATCATTGAGGGCATGGATGGCATGGGATTGTGGTGATTTTTGTGTGTTTTTCCATTTTTTTGGCTGCTGTTGGGGCCTTTTGCCCAGGGGTAGTGAGTGGTGCATGGACTGAGTCTTTCTGTGGGGTCTCTTTAATGTAAATATCATGGAGGGCATGGATGGCATGGGATTGTGCTGATTTTTGTGTGTTTTTGGTTTTTTTTGGCTGCTGCTGGGGCCTTTTGCCCAGGGCTAGTGAGTGGTGCATGGGCCTAGTCTTTCTGTTGGGTGTCTTAAATTTAAACATCATTGAGGGCATGGATGGCATGGGATTGTGCTGATTTTTGTGTGTTTTTCTATTTTTTTGGCTGCTGTCGGGGCCTTTTGCCTAGGGGTAGTGAGTGGTGCATGGACTGAGTCTTTCTGTAGGGTCTCTTTAATGTAAACATCATGGAGGGCATGGATGGCATGGGATTGTGCTGATTTTTGTGTGTTTTTCGATTTTTTAGGCTGCTGTTGGGGCCTTTTGCCCAGGGGTAGTGAGTGGTGCATGGACTGAGTCTTTCTGTAGGGTCTCTTTAATGTAAACATCATGGAGGGCATGGATGGCATGGGATTGTGCTGATTTTTGTGTGTTTTTCGATTTTTTGGGGTGTTGATGATGGGGACTGGCCATGTGGGTGGGGGCCATTTTGAGTGCTGGTACAGGCAGGCCATGTGCTGGGGGGCAAGGGGCCATTTTGAATGCAGGCAGTGTTCTTAGGCCTGCACCCATTTTGCCTAGCTTTCATCCATTATGCCCAGGGGTAGTGAGTGGTGCATGGGCCTAGTCTTTCTGTGGGGTGTCTTGAATTTAAACATCATTGAGGGCATGGATAGCATGGGATTGTGCTGATTTTTGTGTGTTTTTCGATTTTTTTTGGCTGCTGTTGGGGCCTTTTGCCCAGGGGTAGTGAGTGGTGCATGAACTGAGTCTTTCTGTGGCGTCTCCTTAATGTAAACATCATGGAGGGCATGGATGGCCTGGGATTGTGCTGATTTTTGTGTGTTTTTTGATTTTTTGGGCTGCTGTTGGGGCCTTTTGCCCAGGGGTAGTGAGTGGCGCATGGACTGAGTCTTTCTGTGGGGTCTCTTTAATGTAAACACCATGGAGGGCATGGACGGCATGGGATTGTGCTGATTTTTGTGTGTTTTTTGATTTTTTTGGCTGCTGTTGAGGACTGGCCATGTGGGTGGGGGCCATTTAGAGTGCTGGTACAGACAGGCCCCGGCCATGTGCCATTTTGAAGGCAGGCAGTGTTCTCAGGCCTGCACCCATTTTGCCTAGCTTTCATCCATTATGCCCAGGGGTAGTGAGTGGTGCATGGGCCTAGTCTTTCTGTGGGGTGTCTTGAATTTCAACATCATTGAGGGCATGGATGGCATGGGATTGTGTCGATTTTTGTGTGTTTTTCGATTTTTTGGGCTGCTGGTGGGGCCTTTTGCCCAGGGGTAGTGAGTGGTGCATGGACTGAGTCTTTCTGTGGGGTCTCTTTAATGTAAACATCATGGAGGGCATGGATGGCATGGGATTGTGCTGATTTTTGTGTGTTTTTCGATTTTTTGGGGTGTTGATGATGGGGACTGGCCATGTGGGTGGGGGCCATTTTGAGTGCTGGTACAGGCAGGCCATGTGCTGGGGGGCAAGGGGCCATTTTGAATGCAGGCAGTGTTCTCAGGCCTGCACCCATTGTGTCTAGCTTTCATCCATTATGCCCAGGGGTAGTGAGTGGTGCATGGGCCTAGTCTTTCTGTGGGGTGTCTTGAATTTAAACATCATTGAGGGCATGGATGGCATGGGATTGTGCTGATTTTTGTGTGTTTTTCGATTTCTTTGGCTGCTGTTGGGGCCTTTTGCCCAGGGCTAGTGAGTGGTGCATGGGCCTAGTCTTTCTGATGGGTGTCTTGAATTTAAACATCATTGAGGGCAGGGATGGCATGGGATTGTGCTGATTTTGTGTGTTTTTCGATTTTTTTGGCTGCTGTTGGGGACTGGCCATGTGGGTGGGGGCCATTTTGAGTGCTGGTACAGACAGGCCCTGGCCATGTGCTGTGGGCAAGGGGCCATTTTGAAGGCAGGCAGTGTTCTCGGGCCTGCACCCATTTTGCCTAGCTTTCATCCTTTATGCCCAGGGGTAGTGAGTGGTGCATGGGCCTAGTCTTTCTGTGGGGTGTCTTGAATTTAAACATCATTGAGGGCATGGATGGCATAGGATTGTGCTGATTTTTGTGTGTTTTTCGATTTCTTTGGCTGCTGTTGGGGCCTTTTGCCCAGGGCTAGTGAGTGGTGCATGGGCCTAGTCTTTCTGTGGGGTGTCTTGAATTTAAACTTCATTGAGGGCATGGATGGCATGGGATTGTGCTGATTTTTATGTGTTTTTCGACTTTTTGGGGTGTATAACTGATGTTCCTCTGTCTTCCATTGCTTTTAGGTGCACAAGACTCAAGAGAACCACCAGTGCCTGGAAGAAGTCCTGCAGTGGTGTGTGTGTGCAGCATAACGTCACGCGACGTCACGTCTGGCCACAGACAACTCTGCAACTCGTGCAACTGCGGCCTGCTGTTCTGACCTCTGAAGAAGATGGCCCCAAAAAAAGTTCCCCGTAGCTCCTCTAGCAAGAAAGTTGCCAGTAAGGAGCAGAAGAATAAGCATGAGCGTGAAATCCGTTACGCTCGCGGATTTTGCGGATTTTCGGGAAATCCGCAATCCGCGAATTTTGCGGATTTCCCGCAAAATCCGCAAAAAAAAATCCGCGAACGTAACGGGTTCAAAAGTTGAACCCACACTCATTTAACTATTTTACAATGGCGCCAGCAAGCTGCCAGCGCCGTTGTAAAATAGTTACAAAGTTAGCTTGCACAGGAACCACTAGATAAAACGAAGCAGGTGCTTCCTGTGCAAGCTAACTTTGTAACTATTTTACAACGGCGCTGGCAGCTTGCTGGCGCCATTGTAAAATAGTTACAGGGCAGCACAGCCTTACAGGTCACTCAAGGGAGCCCTGCGCCCTTCAGGGCGATTGCATAGTAACACACACATGGTCGCTCGAACTAGTTAATGCTCAAATTCAGTGACTCATTCATTAGCCCAAAAACAATCATGTGCCTCTTCCTAAATGTACCGCGGAAAATCAGCTGTGATGCTGGATAGAGGCCTTTGCATCCTTGCCTTTCACGAGTGCAATACCCGTGCTGTTCCTGTGACCAGGAGCTTCTTTTTCTTCATCTGCTGAACCGATCTTTCTCTGACCTTTTATATATACAAGAGGCATGTGAACTCGCATGGAAGCATCCCCCCCACCACAAAATCCGCAAATCATGGTCGCTCGAACTAGTTAATGCTCAAATTCAGTGACTCATTCATTAGCCCAAAAACAATCATGAGCGTCTTCGAGGCTGGACAGGTGTGCCTCTTCCCAAATCTACCGTGGAAAATCAGCTGTGATGCTGGGTAGAGGCCTTTGCATCCTTGACTTTCATGAGCGCAATCCCCGTGCTGTTCCTGTGACCAGGAGCTTCTTTCTCTTCGTGTTCGCACGGGTTGCTGCAAGTTCGCGCGCGTTTTGTACAATTTCGCAATTTGCGAAATTGTACAAAACCCTCGCGAACTTGCAGAAACCCGTGCGAACATAAAAAAAATCCGCAAATTCGCGAGAATTCGCGGATTTTGAGGATTGCGAGTTCGCAAATCCGCAAAATCCACGAACGCGAGATCAGCAAAATTCGCCCATGCTTACAGAAGAAGCAAGTTACCAAGGAGACTGGTGTCCCGCCCGCCACATTTTTTGGGAATAAAAAAAAGTACGCCTGCAGCAGCCGCTGGATCTACTGGGGACCAAGCTGGGAGCAGCACCCGCGCTCCATTGGGCTCAGTGCCACCACCACCACGCCAACTTAAGTCCAAGCCCTTGAGTGCTGCAGAGGCAGCCAGTCTACTTGTTCAATCACCATCGACCAGTTATGTTGGCTCATCGCAAGAAAGTAGCAGCAATGTCCCTCAATCAACACAGGTTGTTGTAACTCATCTGACGAGTGTTCAACTACCGCAACCGCAACAACAACCACATGTGCAAGTACAAGCCCAAGTACATGTGGAAGGAGAGGCAGCGGAAGGAGATGCACAAGCAGAAGTGCATGGAGGTGCACAAGTGCCCACAATAGTTGTTCCTCCCGAAGTAGGGGCACATCAAGAAATCGACATTCAAGCCGAGGTATCATTTGAGGAAGCCATTCCTCCTGATTATTCATTGTCTTCCACATCCCTAGCAAGGAAAAGATCAAGGATGGTGTCTACATCTTCTTCAAGCCCACCTCCTTCTGATGATATGGATAAAACTTGGGAACCACTACTGCCGTCTGAGCGTGAGGCACACCATGATCTGACAAAGGTAGCTAAGCGTAAAAGGAATGTCCCCGAAACTCTCGTACTTATGGAGTGTGGTGCTGAAGAAGAAGTGGCGTATACTACTCCTGCTGATGAAGACTCTCACGACGACGACGCAATCATCATACACGCCACTCCAGCCTCAGCGGGCATGCAGCAAATAGGCATTTTGACCCTAGCCCGAAAAGCTGATGAGCCTGATGTTGTCGACGAGGAGGCAATGGGAACACCATCATTGGAGTTAACTAGTACACCACCACCTACCGCTTCCATATTTCTTTCTCGCCAGAAGGGACCTCCATCCACCTCGAACTCAATTAGTGGTGGTGCAAGTGCACAACGTAGTAAAGATCGACAACACACATCCTCCACTTCATCTGGCATTAGCAGCATGACCACCAGTATTGCCTCCTCCGCCCCCCACAGACATTTCAAGTCCGCAGTTTGGGACTTCTTTAGTGTTTCCCCAAAAAGGGAAAACATAGCCATTTGTAGCATTTGTAAGCTTGCAGTTAGTCGTGGTAAGTTTGGTACCAACTATGGTACTGGAGGCCAGAGAAGTCATCTTGAGAGACAGCACACTGTCCAATGGCATGCGCACCTAAAGGAGATCAAGGAAGCCCAAATTGGAAGTCAACAAACTGTATACGTTGATGTTTCATCTGATGATGACGAGGAGGAAGAAGCGTCAAACACTTCACTTACACCTAGTACCCCTGTCAGCAGAACACCCCCTGTGAGCCACACTAAGAGTGTGGGAGAGAGTGAGACACCAATGCGAAAAAGTTCATCATCACTGAGCGTAACTGGGTCGAAGAAGTCATCATCATCATCCCATAAAATCATGGTCCAGCCCACCATTAGAAGCATGTTTTTTTCAGAAGCGCCATTTGATCGCAACCACCCACTGACGCGTCTGTATAACACTAAGCTGGCTAAAATGCTAGCTCTGGACCTTCTCCCTTTTTCTTTTGTGGAAGGGGTTGGTTTTCTAGAATTAGTGGCAACGCTCAGCCCTAAATGGAAGGTTCCTAGCAGGTTCTATTTTGCCAGAGTTGTGGTTCCAGCACTACATGAAGAAGTGCTGGAGGTGATTGGGGCAGCTTTGCAGAAGAGTGCTGTTCACACTATACATCTGACAACAGACATGTGGACCAGTGGCGCAGGCACTGATTACATGTGCATCACTGCACACTGGGTCTCTTTTTAAGGAGTTACAGCAAAGCTAAGGGCAGGTGTTGACCCGGACAACGTTTTTAAAGCTGCTCGGACACATGCAACACTAGCCATGTTTGGTATGGAGACAAGTCATACAGGAGAAAACATTTTGAAGGAGTTTAACACAAAGGTCTTTCAATGGCTGTCCCCAAAAAAACGCAAGATTGGTTATGTTTCCACGGATAATGGTGCCAATGTAGTTAAGGCCATGGAGCTGGGTAAATATTTCAGAGTGCCATGTTTGGCGCACTGTATAAACCTGGTTGTTAAAAAATTCTTGAGTGAAGAAAGTCCAGTGTGCGAGTTAGTGACCACCTGTCGAAGAATGTGCAACCATTTCAGCCATTCTTTTAAGGCCCGGAAGCATCTGAGGGGCCTGCTACATGAACGTCGAATGCCAGTGAAAGCACTCATCCAGGAGGTGCCAACACGTTGGAACTCAACCTTCTACATGCTTGAGCGTCTGTATGAGCAGTTTACGGTGCTCGATCAGTATTTCTTAACACTGGGTACAGCTCTGAAGGACCTGAGGCTAGATGCGGCGCAATGGGAGCTAGTTAAAAGCCTGACAGACATGCTTTGTCCTTTTGAGGTCTTCTCGCGTGCAGTCAGCAGGGAGGACTGTAATTTGGGAAAAGCTATCCCATTGTTGTGCATGCTAGAGCACCAACTGAAGGCGGTGTCTTCTATGTTTGAAAAAGATGAAGAAAAGCAAGAAGCTTTTGTTTTGGCGTAGAAATTATTACAGCGCCTACTTGGCAATGAACGTCTTCAAATGATCCACTCAGAACAGCATTACATTTGTGCTACTATTCTGGATCCACGCTACAAAAAGGCACTGGCAGGCAGAGCATTCTTTGCTTTTGGTGACGCACAAGTTATAATGTACAAACATTGGCTAGCTGTGTCAGCCATGAGGTTTGATAGAGAACGGCAGAAAATTGAAGGAAAAGGCAGTACATCAGCATCAGCAGGCCATCCCCAGTCAAAAGAATCCACTTCTGCACCTGTGGTTGTGGCAGAAGTGACCTCTCAGCCGTTAAAGACACCGGCAACCGGATCATCTGCACCAGACACAACAGTAACATTGTGTGAAGAAGAGCATTGGCTAACTGAGCTTGGGTTTTCTTCTCAAAAGGTCCCAGCAAAAAGTAAGCAAAGTGGAGGAACCGTGGAGAACCTTGAGTCGATGGTGCAGGACTATCTGAATGACTCAGCAGAGGTCTATGTTCATGAGGACCATTGGCGTACTGGCATGGGAAAAAAGAATTGTGGCCAGAGATCTCCAACCTGGCTATAAACTACTTGTCTTGCCCACTCGCAAGCGTGTCTTCTGAACGTGTTTTCAGTGCTGCTGGTGGCATTGTAACTGGCTAAAGGACCCGCCTCTCGCCCAAAAATGTGGAGAGGTTAACAATGATCAAGATGAATCAGCACCTCATACCACCAGATTACAAAGTACGGGAATACACGCCGGAAGAAGACGAGGAGGACAGCAACTTAGATGAGGGAATTTCTTCTCTGTTAGGTGACCTACTCCCGCCTGAATTCGCAGAGTAGGAGGACGAACTCTTATTCCCTGACACCGAGCCCTGAAAATGAGCCAATGAATCAATAACTTTCTTTTCCGTCCTTATTTACTTTTATTCCTGTGTGTCTGTCTCTCTTTGTTTTGCACAGTCAATATAAATAAAAACTTTAATCACCTAATCACAAAAACAAGCCCATCAGCAGAACTGTCTTCACTTATTTGCTTATTGATTTGAAGGTGCCGCAGTCTGCATTCTCAGGTTCACAAGTTCACAAGAACATGCTCCTCTATCCTCCTCCTCCAGACTCCTATTTCCCTCAAAGCAGAGGGCTGGATTACGCCCAATGAAGAAAGACTTTGCACTTATGGGGGTGTTCTACTTATTTGAGTGTGAGTTGGCGGGTCTTGGGGCATTGCTGGGAAGGTCTAATACCGGATAAAAGTGGTTTGGACAAAATCAGACTTGAAAACGTTTTTGCCTTTTTGCTCACTTTCATGTTTTCGGGGGCCTGTTTGGGGGGCTTCCTGGTGTCTGTGGGTGGGTTTCGGGGTCTGGGAGCACTGCTGGCACAGTCCAATGTTGATTGCATTTGTTTTCTAGGACATCCATGGTGGAAAAGTGGAGTCAAGACCTAGCTGCACAGCGCGTTTGGACAGAAGGCCGAAAAATATTGTAAGTATGAGATTTTCCATTTTTGCTTTTTGGCTGTTTGGGGGTGTTGTGCTTTTTTGCGGGTGGGTTGGCGCTTCTTGGGGCATTGCTGGGATGGTCTAATACCGGATAAAACTGGTTTGGACAAAATCAGACTTGAAAAGTTTTTGCCTTTTTGCTCACTATCATGTTTTCAGGGGCCTGTTTGGGGGGCTTCCTGGTGTTTGTGGGTGGGTTTCGGGGTCTGGGAGCACTGCTGGCACAGTCTAATGTTGATTGCATTTGTTTTCTAGGACATCCATGGCGGAAAAGTGGAGTCATGACCTAGCTGCACAGCGCATTTGGACAGAAGGCCGAAAAATATTGTAAGTATGAGATTTTCCATTTTTGCTTTTTGGCTGTTTGGGGGTGTTGTGCTGTTTTGCGGGTGGGTTGGCGGGTCTTGGGGCATTGCTGGGAAGGTCTAATACCGGATAAAAGTGGTTTGGACCAAATACATGAGGAAAAAGTTTTTGCTTTTTCTGACATTTTGCTCAATTTAGCGTTTTCAGGGGCCTGTTTGGGGGGCTTCCTGGTGTTTGTGGGTGGGTTTAGGGGTCTGGGAGCACTGCTGGGTATGGATACTTTTGATTGCAAGAGGTTTGAAGCAAATCCATGGTGGCAGAGGGGAGTTAGGGCCTAGCTGCAGAGCGCGCGCGGAGTGATTTTGGAAATTGCCCTGAAAATGACTAAGTCCCCATTTTTGTACTTTTGCTTTTTGGCTGTTTGGGGGTCTTCTACTTGTTTTCGCCTGGGCTGACAGCTCTGGGGCCATTGCTGGGAAGGTCTAATACCGGATAAAAGTGGTTTGGACCAAATCGGAGGCTCTTTGGGGGGTTGCGGGTGTTTGTGGGTGGGTTTTGGGGTCTGGGAGCACTGCTGGCACAGTCTAATTTTGATTGCATTTGCTTTATAGGAAATCCATGGTGGAAAACGGGAGTTATGGCCTAGCTGCACAGCGCGTTTGGACAGAACTGAAAGAAGGCCGAAAAATATTGTAAGTAGGAGATTTTCCATTTTTGCTTTTTGGCTGTTTGGGGGTGTTGTGCTTTTTTGCGGGTGGGTTGACGGGTCTTGGGGCATTGCTGGGAAGGTCTAATACCGGATAAAACTGGTTTGGAGAAAATCCATGAGGAAAAGCCTTTTGGCACTTTTTGTTAGGGTTAGCACTAGCAGCAGGATTGCATGTGTTTCGGGGTGTTCTAGATTTTTGCAACTGAGTTCTGGGGTCTTAGAGCACTCGTGGGAATGTGTAATTTTGGTTGCAAGTGATTGGAAGAAAATCCATGGTGGGAAAGGGGGGATTTAGCATAGTTAAAGAAAGCGTTTGCCACTATTCTTAACTTAGGGCTCGTTAGGGTTAGCAGTATTTGTATTGCATGTGTTTGGGTGGGGGGCTGTTTGTGGGGGGTTTGCGAGTCTTGGAGCGATGCTGGGTATGGATACTTTTGCTTGCTTGCAAGTGGTTTGAATACAATCCACGGTGGGTAAGGGGGGATTTGGGCCTACTTTTACTTTCAAAGTACGTTTTGTCACCAGTTTTCTACTAGGCCTCGTTTTTTGAGATCTGATTAGGGGTCTTCTACATTTTTGCGACTGGCTTTAGTAAGGGTCTCGGAGCACTGCTGGGAAGGTCTAATTTTGTTCTAAAACACCGTTTACAGTACACCTAGCTTGAGGGGAAAGATCCACTAAATTAATTTGCCCATACTTATTTATCCTTCAAAAGGAGACTCAGACAGAGTACGCACTTTCAAAAATATTGTACTGTCTATTAGGAAACTCAAAGTGTGACTTTTTGCACTACACAGCGTACATACCTTATATTTATTTGTCAGTGGTGTTCTAATATCACTTCCTGTTTTTCCATCAATAATTACAGGCCGGGTTTCAGTCTGTGCAATGGGAAAAAAAGGATGAAGTCAGGCTTCACATTAGCGAGTCGCAATTCAGCATCCGCCAGGCAGGCAGTGGACAGGGTGTCTTCCGGTCACCAACATTGATGGACGGAGCGTCAGCTGTAATGGGGGAGTCCCGCTAATAAGAGGAATGGTTTGATGCATAAAACTTACCAAATTCAACAGGGCAACTACAACAACATACAGATACAGTATCCGTTCTTTTCTAATTGTCTTTTAAGTAATGTTATTGCTGTGAACTTCTATGAGTGTGACTCTGCATTTCTTTGATCTCTGCTTCTAAATTCATCCCTACAGCCATTCTATAGGTTTTACTTCTGCTATTTTTTAAACCTAAATTAATGTAAGAAGTGTTTCTCTGAGTGCAGAGATAGGCAAGTGAAAACGCTGCAGCCCTGTACTGTCGCAGTCTTTCATTCACGGTTCTCGAAAGTACTACTTACTTTTCAGTAGCCATACATGCAGTAGTGCATGCACTTCCTTTATGTCACTTAAAAGATGTATGGTTAGCTTTGTACCCAAAGATTTCTTTATCTTCAATTATTGTTTGTCCATGCTGTGCTTTTTTTTCTTCTCTCTACAAAACTTTCCCAAAATCCCCCATTCCCATCCATTTTCCAAACCCTAACCCTCTTCCCCCGGGCTGTGTGGTTTTGATTGATGTGTGACTAAATGACAGCAATAATTCCACACACTTGCTGGGGAGGATAAGGTCATAGCAACAGGCTGGTGAAGGAATCCGAGGATATATTCTATTCATTCTCAGCTTGACACTCAGTCACTATTGGCAAATGAAAGCAGATTTTCATGTGCGCCATCAACTTGATTGGTCATCAAGAACATCCTCCTCCTAGACGTGGCAAATTATTACGCTGCTGTGTCCTTCACCTTCGGTACTATTTCTCTTAGTAGTAGCCAATGTCAAAGAAATTCAACGCAAGTACTAGTTATACTTTGCTACGGTAAGGACAAACAAGGTTTCATTTTCTTTTTTTTCAGATGCTTCAACTGCCACTGTGTAACATCACTAGTACCAACGCAATGATCCGCCCAGGATTGCCAACCTTAATCGCCATTTGCCGTGCAGCCAGCCCTGTGCCTAGCCCTATTTCCAAACACAAATTACAGGTAAGATAAGCGTTTGGGGGGAGGAAGTATAAAGGAGTATTAGGAGAGACGAGAGACTGACGCTAGTACTAGTAAAGTCCGAGGACTATTGAATTCACTTACTCTGTGAGAGGCACTTAGTTTTGAAAACATTTGGGCAATTAATTACACAACTTGAATCAAGATGGCACTTAAGTTTCAGGAAAACAAAGTTACTGTTAAACCCCCACCCACCAGCCTCAAAAGCAGTAAAAAAAACACGTATGCTAAGATAAAGTTTAAAGTATATTTATATCCCTAACAAAAATATTCTCCCGCAAGACCCAACACACCCCCACTCCCTAACCCCAACGAATGTCCGTGAAAAGTCCAAAAAACCCAACTCCCAATTCCCACCCCCCAGAAGTCTTTAAAAAAGGGGCAAGGGACAGTCTCCTCCTACTGCTGGCTGCTGCTGTTGACTTTCCAGGCCAGGTCGGAATGCTCCTTGCGGAGGGTCTCGAGCAGGGTTTTTGTGTTGAGGAGCTCCTGCTCGAGGTAGGACACCCTCAGGGAGAGGCGGTGCATCCGTTTTTTGCAACTGCTGTGGGGGGCAGCTGATTTCTTTGCTGCTCGGCGGTGGCGGGTGGCTGCGGTACCCTGACTGCGTACCGCTGGAGACCTGCTGCGCTGACTGGGTGACCCAGGGAGCGCGGAGGAGGATGCAGCTGTGCCGGTAGATGTTGTTGTAGACTGCGTGTCCCCCTCCTCCTGGGCCACCAGCCGCCGATATTCAGCGACAGTGGCCTCCAGCCTCCGTTGCCGGGCCCGTCTAGCCAGCTCCTTCCGGGTTGGTTTGGAAGGAGCATCTATATGAAGAAAGAAAGACATAGTCTGTAACCAATGCTCTTTAAGATTAACACAAAATGATTCAGCAGAAAGTTGTGTCACAGTAGAACTAGCAAATTGCAAGTGCTGTACATAACTATTGTGGCCAGTAACTATCTAACCTCCCACTTCTTCACCCTTGCTCTAACATTAGTGGGAGTTTAAGGAATCAATTCTACGAGCACTATGGACTCTATGCATTAGAGTCGACTATAAAAGTACACCAGTCTTATTCTTCTTCTTCTCTCTTGTTTAGCAAAATAGGTATGTTAACTTCTGCAAGCTGGCATAATGCCAGCGCAGTCAACTTGCACCCGAGAAAAACAGACGCCCGCCATGATGAGTGAGACAGACTTGCGTTACTGTACCAGTCCAGTACATGCAGGTGGTGATGCTCTTACTTTTCTATTACGGGTGGCACTGAGAATACTCTGTTACAAGAGCTACTGCTTAATTAATTTAACTTTCACCCTACAGTGCCAATGAATACTAGAAAAGGAAAATGAAGAAGATAAATAATCTGATTATCTATCACTGCACATGGTATGTATTTGCTTACATATGGGATGACTTTAGGTGCTTTGCTTTTTATTGAGTGAACAGTGATACATCCACACATGAATGACCAAGTTCTACTAAACTTATTAACAGAGGTAGTGAGTGGCCATCGTAATAGCCGGATATATGCTGTGCTTGCAATACAAACTACTGCTACTATTCATGGTAGTATTCGGACAAAATTACAACTTCTTTTCCTTGCCTTTCCTCCACTGGGACGGACGTGCGGGTGCGGTGTTACATGCTCTTCAAAGTTACACTTAGTTCATCCAGTGACCGTCTACTCTCTCTAGATACACATATGCTATCTAAGAGTCAGATAGTACCATGATCCAGGCATCCATCCATTCAAACTATGGGGCAGATTAGGATTGCGGATTTCCCGCATCCTCCAGTGTGGCGGTCACATCCTAATTACCACGGAGGGACCGCCGCTGCCCCTGCGGACGGTCCCTCCTACTCTATGGTGGCGGACAGACTCAGGTCCGTCCGCCATCATAATAGGCCCCTAAATGTCAATCATTCTTCTTCATGTCTCTCATCTGGACAAACCTTATGTTTTCTCACGAGGAGCAGCACACTATGCAGTCTGCAATCTCAATAAGTAAGGAATATAAGAGCTTACCACTGCCCGCCACTACCGTGGCAAACCCGCACAGCAGTTTGGTCCGGCACTTGCACCGCCTCCTCCCCAGAGCTTTCCTCCTCCACCTCCGCGCTGGGCCCAGCGCCAGATGTTCCACCTACAAAGTACATTTAAGAATGTTAGATGTCATAGACATACACCACTTACTAGTATTTTGTCTAGGAATGAAGAAATGTGAATACAGAAACCAATCTAATAATTTGTGACTGTCTACTCTAAAGTAAAAATGTCCCTTTTTCCAGGGAAGGGTGTTGTCTTGCTGCACTTTTTTGCACAACTGGTGAATGCTTGCTTTTTAACATGCACCATTTTTCTGATAACAGACAGAAGCTTCACTTCTTAGAACAAATCATCTTAACTAGGACGAAGGGACCAATGATTCAGCACCAAAAATAAAAATGAACGTTCAAACCAGGTGAGGGCTCGGCTCACCCACAATAAATGTGTGAAATAAAAAATCACTATAAGCACTTTTCCATTTTTAATCAACCGTTTATGTTTTATGACAAGCTTGATTTTAATAAATATTTTTACTTTTAATAAAGCTTTAAAACTTAAATAGACTCTGTGGTTTTTGGTCATGAGTGAATGAGCAAAAGGTTTTGCAATTTGCAAGCATGAGTCTGTGCCTCTGACACTTCTGGACTCTGACTCCGTACTCTTGTCCTGCGTTGGATAATCATCATTGGGGATCAATCATCGATGAATTCGGGAGCTAAATGACTCTGCCACACACTATCTAGTCAGTAAGGAGATTGGGGGCTCTTCAAAGTCTGATATCACTGAGGTATGTGGAAAGTCTACCTGCGCCTATTATAATTGATAAACAATGCACTATTTAGTGTCCATAGTTCTGTTTGTGCAGATTTGTCCCTGCAACAGTAGTAGTATGGATTGTCCTCCTATCCAAACCAAAAGTAAAGTAGTATCTTATTCTTTCTTGGTGGTCATTCACCTTTTTTTTGTTGGTAATTGTCAAAACATAAACATTTAGAAGACTTGAAAAGACATTATGGACAATCCCAGAGGACTGCACTCAGTGCATAGAGCTATTGCTGACTAGAATGGGAGTTTCGTTTTACACCTTTTGCCAAATGTGCAATCTTAGTTAGCTACACAGACAGACTAATAAGAATAATCTAGTAATACCACAGGGAGTCATAGTGGAGGCAGGATAAGAATTTAGATACAGTCTACAAGAAGATCAAAGACGATTTAGAAAAAAATTGAATGAGGAACGCTAGGAAAAAATAGGTACTCTATATTAAAATTAAAACTTACCGGGGCCAGCAAAAGAGCCCTCGCCTGACCGATCCTGGCCTTGTTCAGCAGCAGCAGCAGCCTCCTCCAATGCTCTCTTGCCCCTGGGGGGAGCTGATGTACAACATGAAAGAAAGAGAGACCAGAAAACATGGATGATATTTGTCAACCAAATCAAACATTTCAAAAGAACAATAACAAAATATTTTGGCGAAATAGCAAATAGACAACTATTCCACGGGATATATTGACCTATCTCATGTGGTCTACTACGATATTAGTATTGCTTGATTTGCGGACCGTCGACTTGGAAAGTTATGTAACTCACTAAACAAACTACTAAAAAGGTTCGCCTAGGTCTGGCAGGCAGCAGTCCGCAGCACGCGAAGTGACAGACAGAGTCCATCGTGATTGCAGATCAGCGACAACACTAAAAAGTTTCCTACTACATTAACCAGTCATTAAAATACTCAAACTATCAATCCTCCACCACTATTTCTTCTTATTGGCAGGTGTACAAAGGAAGGACTGGACTTGAGTCTGTAGGGGCAGATTTACAAGCCCCTTGCGTCTCTTTTGCTCCATTGTTGCGTGACTTTTGTGACGCAGCGGCAGAACGAAAGAGGCGCCATGGTGCGGCGCATATTAACAACGTGACGCATATGGGAGATGCATCACGTTGTAAAGCCCTGCGCCATCAGGGGGCGTTCCGGCGAAAGGGAGGGCGTTCCTGCGCAGGAACGCATCCTAAAAGTGGCTGAGGGAAATCTACAAGATTTCAATCAGTCACTTTTAGGACAATGATGCGTGACTCAAACCCTGCGCCTGCTTGAAGCAGACGTACGGCTTGACACAGCATTGGGGAGATAGGGCACCCCAGAGCATTGCTGGAGCTGCGCCATCGTTGCGACGCAACTCCAGCAATGCGCCACCTTTACGGCACAGATGCTTAATGCTTCGGTGACGTTTTGGGCCAATGGTGCGCCGCATTGTAAATACGGCGCACCATGGGTGGTGGTGGCGTGGCGCACAATTACTGGCGCATCCCTGCTACTTTGCAGGGATGCGCCGGTAATTAAAAATCGGACCCTTAGTGTCTAGCATTACGCAGTTCTTTAAACTACACTCATACATAATTTCTCAGGCCAATGAAATGAACACAAAATCGAAAACAAATAAGCATAGCAGCAACGCTACTGAGAAGGAGAGCAGTGCACCTGAAATGCACAGAAGATTTTGAAATATAATTTACCTACAATGTACTCAGCAGCATTATTGCTCTTGGTAAAAAACAAAAATTTGCAATATAACAGACCCCCCAGGATATAGCGGCATGGATTCGCAAATTTAGCGGCAAAAAAATGGAAATTTAGCGGCACAAATATGGAAATTTAGCGGCAATTTTGCGGCATTTTATGTGCCCATTTTTCCTACAACAAACACAGATATCTTAGTTTTTTTAGTTATTTAACAACATTAAGCTATGTATATTTGGTTTACTTACAATGTAGACACTTTGTCTCCCTCGAGCGTGTGCTTCACAAGTATGGGCTGCTGCAGTTTCACAGCAAATCTACAACTAGGAAGGAATATTTCTTTCCTGTCCATATTTTATTGTATCTTGCTCCCGTCCCATCCTTCCCCTGTTGTTGCAACAACACCTCCTCACTGTACAGGAGTTTTTCCAGCTAGTACTGCAGCCACTACGTCTGGTGCACTACGTGATTTTAACATGGCAGCTCCCAGTCTACCAACACATGAGTTGGTGAGCGCCCAATTGTCTATACCATACCTAGGCATCCTACTGGCCCCCACACCGGTGAAGACACTTGCAGCCAACTAAGGCCCCTTCTCGCCCAGACCAACACAACGCTCTCTGCATGGAACCGCTCAGGGCTGTCATGGTCCGGCCGTATTACGGCTGTCAAAATGACAATACTCCTGCGCATTCTTTTTAGATTTCAGACCCTACCATTAACCCCATTGCCAGCGATCCTCCGTAACCTACATCTCGTCATTAACTGGTTCATCTGGAAAGGCAAGAATCTGCGTCTTCACCAACAACAACTTATCCGACCCAAATCGGAGCGAGGCAGGGGGCTTCCCCTGATCCCATGTTATTTCCAGGCTAAACATCTCAGATAATACATGATGACCTCACCGAGATCACATATGAAATCACCAATGGCATCATTGCTGACGTCATTGTATGAACCAGTGTCATATGGGATACAGAGTATGTGCACATCAAGCAATAACTATGCATACTCCTTTTGGCCTTTGGCAGCGTGCACCACGCATTGGCCACAGTACCTGTTCTGTGTCCAGACCCTGCACCCAAACCATGAGCCCAAACCATTGGGAGACTAGCCAAACTGCACATAAACTTACGCGGTATGTCCAGACTGCACTTTCTACTAAAAATGGCTTTGCCAATGTTTAAGTCAAATTGACCTTTAGAGAAGTATATAGATTTTTAGAAAGGCAAGTACATATAAAAAGACACTATGGCTTGGTGCGAGTAGTTCATGTAATATAGAGAACAAGGCTAGGGTTCTGTCCGACTAATGAGTGATTGTTGCAGTTCAGCCTTTCTGTGCCATGGCCAGTGCCTTCTCAGACAGCAGCTGAGTGACAGATTCAAGTAATTAGTAGTAAGGGGAGAGTAGTAACACACATCTGACCATAGCTGAGGGAGAAGAGATGATATTTAAATTGAGCAGCATTGACATTTACAGTATAACATGCATGCCACTATTTGGAAGCAGGAAAGAGGGAGATTTTGAAAAAGAAATGGGGAGAAGTATCTTACCCATTGACCTACATTGAAGTGAGGGCAATATTAGGCAGGGTAAAACTGAAATAAAGTCACATTTGGCTTTAACGGTCGTGAGTTTCCTTCCTGAATTTTGTGTGTTTGCATCTATTCAGCACGGACAATTCCCATGAACAGGAGAACAAGCGGAATGAGAACCTACTATAAATTGTATGAATACAAACATTAACAATGTAATTAAATATAAATCATTCATTTGTTAACTGTCAGACAGAAGCACAATTATAATATACACTTAAAAGTTGGCATTTTTCAGAGCATGTAGTGTCCTATCACAAATAAGTGAGCAGGGCAGGTTTGTGAAAAACATAAAAGATCTACAAGGGTATTGAGTAGGCCAGGAACTAGAACATTTCGAATAAACGTAGTCCATAAAAGGCAAAGTATGGGAAGGGAAGAGAGAGCAGGAGAAATTGGACTGGACACAGACGCTGTCAGTAAGTGGTAGAGTGAAAGAGCATAGAGCCAACAGAGGATGGGTGCCCACACAGAGAGGAGTGCCTATCTATGGACTCCAGAACCACAGCAAGAGGAACAGTCATGAATTGTGTTTCAAACCCAGGCTTCTCAGATGGGAAGGCTGGCAGAGACACCACAGGCATTACATGATGGTCATTCAGTGGGTGTAGGGAGCGGTTTAAACTTTGTAGAGTATCACGTGGCATCTGGAAGGGGGGGAGAGAGAGAGAAAGAGAGAGATCGAGATCGATCCTGACTGCCTGCCACTACCGTCAGCCGCCATCCGATGCATGCCAGAGCTCATGTAGCCAGGGAACTTCTATAAGCCCCGGCGCTTTGCTGATGCACGCACATGCGTTTCTCTTTCAGAGTCAGCCCTAATGACTTCACTTACAGCGATCACATCTCCCTCTGTAAGTCAAAGGTGACTCTTTGTTTCTAGCGAGCACTGTCTAATCGCCTGTCCCGTAGAGCGAGTAAATGCATTCTAGTGGACAATGCATAGGTCCAGACTGCACTCCAGGAAGTCGATCACGGAGCTTAGTCACTAACCAGACCCCCCAGGATATAATATAGCAGCGGCTTTTGTAAAAATGCGGCGCGATTTCTACTAAAGTGCTGATTTCGCGGGCACTTATGTAAAAATCGCTGCATTTTTACAAAAGTCCCGATTTTGCGGCAAAACGCGAAATCGCGAAATCGCGATATCCTGGAGGGTCTGAATATAATAACGCACAGAGCAGGAGAAAACAGAGTAGTGAAGACATAGCTACTACTACTCACCAAGCCCGGGGATTTCAAGGCCGAGCAGGTCGTTCAAGTCGCGTTCCCGGTCCAGGAGATCCGTCCAACGGTGGGTGGCCTGGTTGTAGGTGTGCCGGACACGAGAGTGTTGGTACATGGCCCGGCACACCTTCTCCCACCGCTTCTGGCGCTCCCGGATCCCGTACCCGCTAGCGATCTTGCCGCCTGCCATGATGGTCCTGGGGAGGCGTCATTGAACATAAAAAACTAGTGCGGCCACCTCCTCCGCACTGAAGATCTCCCGGGCTGTGACCTGCTCCCCCCTCAAACGCCCGCACCAGAGCCGGGCACGGGGTGCAGGACCCTTCCCCTTCTCAGGATGCTTCCCGGCTCCCTTTACTATGGTCTGGGCAGAAAGGAAGCTAAATAATAAAGAAGAAATAGAATAGGGAAGAAGAAAAGAAAAGAGTTTAAAAAAGTAGTTTAAAATTAACCAAAAGTAGCAGAAAACACAAAAATATAGAGCTAGAAAAATAGAGGGATAGATAATAAGTAAAATAGTTAAAAAAACTTCAAACAAGCAAAGGATGGCAGAGATTCAGAGAGGAAACAGAAAGCATGCCCAGAACCATAGCAATGAATGAGAAACAAGATGGCCGCGCCCGTTCACGACCGCGTGGGTAAGTTTGCGCGAGATTTCCCTCGTGATCACACGCAAACTTGTACTAGCGAGCCGCACACTTTGCGAGATTACACATCGCGCCCGGAAACGGAAATACGTCATGCAAACAAGATGGCTGCGCCCGTGAACGACCGTGAGGGTAACTTTGCGCCGTTGCGCTACAAGCGGCTCGCTAAAACGCACAAAACCTTGCGAACTAACACACCGCAAAAAAACAAATCGCATATTCGCACAAATTCGCGGCTTCCGAATTAGATCTCGTGCAAATTCGCGCCCCGCGAATCCCGCGAAATTGCAGAAAAACGAGTTTTGCAAAACTGAAAGCACTCAGCAGGTGCAAAAGTTCAACCTCATCATTAGTAACCATTCCCTGTAGTGCTTCCAGAGGGGCCCCTCCAGAGTTCAGTTGCCTACTTGCAACTATTCTATGACCCTGCTCTGACCCTCACAGCAGGCTCATAGAATAGCTACAAGTAGGCCACAAAGGTCCTGTGAAAAAAAAATTGCACTGCAACAGAAAGCAAATTACAGATAAGGAAGCAAGTGCTAGACTGGAAGTTTAAATTCAGTGACACATCGATCAACCCCAAAATAATTCATGTCAGTTGAAGCAGGGCAGGTGTGCTTGCTTTTCACCCCCATAATCTACAGTGATGAACCAGAGGGTGGCAGTGATGTACCAGAGGGTGGCATGGGTAAACCAGAGGGTGGCAGTGGTGAAACAGAGGGTGCTGTGAACCTGTGATGATGAACCAGACGTAGAAACGACATAGTCGCGGCCGTTGTGAGCCGACAAGTAAGTTCGCAATTGCGAACTGGTACAAAACCCTTGCGAACTGGCAGAAACCCTTGCGAACACAAATTTGTGAATACGCAACTTCGCGAACGCCAGATTCGCAAAATTCGCCCATGCTTAATGGGGCAACCCAGGACTACCTGGTATTTTTTCAGATGGGACAGGGAATCTCTGGGCTAGACATGGCATTAGCACTTTGGGGGATTTTTATGGCCCAAATGGCTTTTTAGATTACAATACACTAAAACTTCTATTCAAACTAAATGATGATATGTATTTTAAATACATTCAAATACGAGACATCTTACTTCGTAAGATGAAAATTGTAGAAGTGTCTCACTCAGATACACTAGCATGTTTATATTCGGATAAAATAAAATCACTCATAAGCTTGGGCTATGGACATCTGAGCTCAGGTAAAATAGATGATAGTGGGAAAATAGCGGCCAAATGGTTGTCTAGACTGGGAATAAATATCAACCCCATACAGATATCATCTTCATTACGCCAAATAAACCAGGTAGTCCAATCTTCCAATCTGAGGTTGCAGCTATATAGAACAATTACTCAGCTGTACTATACTCCTCAAAGAATATCAAGCTGGACACTAGGAAATCAATTAAATGATCGAACAAAATGTCCGAAATGTAATATGGAAGCAGCAGGCATTGAGCACATGCTTTTTTCGTGCCCGGAGCTAACTTTATTCTGGAAGGGGATAACGGATGTTCTAACTAAGAAACAAATTATACCTCCATCACTTTCGGCACATTTGATCTTATTAGACATTCAAGGTGTACATAGCCAGTATAAAGACTTACAGCCAGATTCATCAAGCGAAATGCGCTCGCAAAAGGGCCAGATTCTGAGAATCTGGCCCTTTGCGAGTGCAATTTTGGCATTTCGAATTCATCATCCCAAATGCAAAATCGCTAATAAAGAATTCGCAAATTTGCAAGGATTAGCATTTAAGGAATCTCTATTAGAGATTCCTTAAATGCTATTCATGAAACATTTAAAAATTGTGAATTCGCAATTTAGGACCGCTATTTACCACGAAGTCAAACCTCGTGGTAAATAGCGAAAACTTAGAAAAATGCATTTAAATGCATTTTTCTAAGTTGCATTTTACACACACACATGTCCTTTGGACATGTGTGTGCACAACATCAGTGTAAATTCACATTTCAGGGGTGCTACAGGGTGTCCTTTGGACACCCCTGCACCCTTGAAATCACAATTTCATTTTGCGAATCACTATTTGCGATTAGCAAATTGCGAGTGTCTTCCCATTCAATCCTATGGGCCTCTAGGCCCATAGGAATGAATGAGGAGATATTCCCTAATTGCGACTCGCAATTTGTGAGTCGCAATTAAGGAATAATTAGAAATCGTTAATTCTTGAGTGATTTCTTGATGAATAGCATTTTGCTATTCCTTAATAGCGAATCGGTACATTTTGCTATTAAGGAATCGCAAAATGTGTTCTTCATGAATCTAGCTGTTAATAACTATAGTATATGCCTGTGCTAGGCTAGTCATAACTAGATCCTGGATATCAAGGGATTCTCCGAAAGTAATTGAATGGTGGATTTTGATAAACAAAATAAATATAATGGAACTTTCGCTAGCAAGACTTAGAGGTCCTAAGGCTTTGATAAAGAAGGAAAAAATTTGGGGTACCTTTTTTGAACTGTGAAATTCAAGATACTAATGTTAGAAGAGACCAGTTTAAATTTGTGTTTGTATTTTCTAAAGTGTACTTTTGAAACTGTATAAGGTCGTCCTCTGTCTCAGTTGTTATTTGTTAGTATACATTTGTTTTTCTTGTCTGTATTTGTTATACTATGTAAATTTAATGAAGATGTTCTTCTTGCAATAATAAAAAATAATTAAAATAAATAAATAAATAAAAAAAACAAAGGAAGGGGCCCTGTGGTCTTCCTTGCATTAGGACCCATGACATACTTGCTACGCTACTGCTGAGAAGTGGAGAGTAAGAGAAGATTTGTAATAACTGAGGCAGTTGTGTTTATGTGCATGAAGACTCCTTACAAGCATTACGTAATCTGACGTAGCTGGGTGTGGTTTAATAAAGTTTGTGACACAGTGTGCTCAGTTAACGGTTGCATGCTGAAGAATAAAGATATGCAAACCAGAGCTCTGTATGTGACATGGTCTGTTACATGCTCACAGGCTGGGGAGGACGCTACAACTAGCGAGTAGCTAGGCAATTTTTGCCCCCCCAATGATACAAGACTGCTCTCCCGAAGAGTTCCCTGTGGTCCAGCAAACTACTCATGTATGACCCTTATGCCTTAAAAAGCAGTCGACAGTAGGCGTATGCAGAGTCAAACGGCCACTCCAGCCATTACAAGACTTTTGAAGAAGACAAAGGCCCTTAGGAAAGTTCAGTCATAGTCAGCCCAGAACCTACTGGTACAGCTGAAAGAAGAGGGATGGCGCCGCAACATAGCACAGAGCCAGAAGATATTCAGTACTGTAGCGCTAAAGCAGCGACAAGCAGGTACAGAGAAGCATTGAAGGCCTGACTAGCCAAGTGAACAAGCATGTAGAAAAGCAGCAGCATCCAGGCATCAAGAAATGCTAAAAGCAGCAAAAATCAGGTACAATGCAGAAGGTTGAGAATGGTGATGACTATGTACAGCAGACAAAACAGCTGCTCACTGCCAAAGTTGAAAAAGAGGCCATATGGCATCGGATCAACCGCGACGACACTGATGCAAGCACGTGGCTGGGGCTTAGAGATAGTGTGAATGGAGCCGGTTCAATTGGGCAGCAGATGGCGCTAGAGAGGGCCCTATTCTGAAGATCAGTGAGGTCTACAACTGGCTATGACGCTCAGTTTTCCTGAAACCATCGCTTCCATTTGATAACGTCAACAAGCACAATATTGACGCCAGATGGACTGCTTGGATTCAAATATTCAATGATTTCATTGACGCGCTAGAAGAAACAAATGACAAAAAGATCATCAAATACTTTAAAAACCTTGCTGGTGACGGAGTGAAAGAAGCGGTAAAGAAAATACACAAGCTAATGAAACATCTTACTGTGTGATTAAGATGGCATGGAATCCAGTTTAATCCAATAGGAACGTCGACTATGAAAGGTGCATGTTCAAGCTGGAGAAACGACGATGAGTTTGCTTAAAGACTTGAGGTACTCATCAAGCATTGCAAGTTCAAAGAATGAAATGATGAAGATGCCATCCATCTCAGAGTCATCAGTGGTTGCCTTTCCGACACATTATGACAATGTACGCGACACAAGACACTCAGTCTGAAGAAAATGCTTATGGCTGTCAGAACAGAAGAATGTGCTTATCGACAAGCTGCTGATATGGAGGCTGGAGTAGCCCATAGTGAATCAACATTGAACATGAAAGTAAGCAGAGGCACAAGGTCGAGGGATATATAATGGTATCTAAGAAGAAGAAGAAATTGTATTTCCGATACAGATTCTCCCTTCCACTCAAAAGTAAATGTCCTGTTATTGCACAAAAATGCAAAGGCTGCATGAAGGAAAAACATTTGGCAATGATTTACAAAGAGAAACTAAGTGTGCCATGAAGAGATGAGAAGATGGATGGCAGAAAGTTCACAAATCATTCTAGCAACTCCCACAAAGCCAAATGGCAAAATCGAATAAGGCAAGTGAAAACAAAACAAATTTGATCGTTATCAGATTTATAATCCAATAGTTCATTGATGTTATCATCGAGTGACGATGAGGAAAAAGGATGTGAGATGGTGATGTCGGTCAAAGATCGATGTGTGCATTTAGGATTGGCTGCTTGCAAGAAAAGACAAAAATCTGAAAAGAATCACCACATGAAGCAACAAAGTTCCTTTGCACAATGTCCTAATATCAACTCAATGTGAATGGGTGCCCTACAAATGTCAATATAGGCAGTGGTGCATCGATACACATCATGCCAGTAGAAAAGTACAAAGAGCTGTCTCTGATACTGCGTCTCACGCCGTCAAGAACCATGGTGTATACCTCGCAGCTTCTACACCCTTGAGGAGTAAATAATCCTTTATGGAGACCATGCGGCACAAAAAACAACACTGCAAGCGCCGATTCATGTACTCCCAGGTACTTCATCTAGTGCATACTTATTAAGTTTCGACACTGCTGCAGCCATGGGACTGATTTCTATCAACTACAACTTAAATGCCCACTTTGAAATAGTGAGTCCATTTCTGACATTGTTTCATGTACTTGGGAAACTTAAGACAATGAAGATACAGCTTTACATTAATGAAGATATTTGCTAGTTGCTTTCCACTCACAGGAAGCCGTTGAGAAAGAACTTGAAACACTGTTAAAGCATGACATCGTTGAGCGCACTACTGGTTCAACACCGTGGATTTTGACCATTGTGGGGGTGCCAAAAAAGGAGAGTGGAGAGTCAGTTCGCATTTGTGTTGATATCCAACAGCCCATACAAAGCAATCGAAACAGAAAAACATCCAGGTCCACAAATTGTGGACATGATAACACAGCTGAATGGTGCCTAAGTCTTTTCCCACCTTGATCTGAACATAGATTACCATCAACTTGAACAGGAAGAAAACTGCAGGTACAATACTACTGTTTCAATACAAATAGATTTTTTCAGCTAGAAAAGCCTCTATTTTGTTTGTTGTCAGCTGCAGAAATCTTTCAAGATGTCATTCGTTGAGTAATTCAGCCTGTCACACATGCTTTTAACTGCAGTGATGATGTACTGGTGTTTGGGGCTACACGAAAGGAACATGACAAAGCACTCACATAAGTGTGTGAATTTCTCAAAAATAGAATTGAATTTTTTGGGCATATTTTCTTTGAAAAAGAGAGGACTCCAGACCCGGAAAAGGTACAAACATTGTCATCTATGTGCCCTCCAGAAGATGTGACCATGCTAAAATCCTTCTTAGACATGGCAGCCTACTTTTGCAGGTACATTTGTGACTTTACCATTGTGCATGCCCCTCTAAGAGAACTAAACAAGTGAGATGTTTTTTTAGACTGGTGGAGACTGGTGGGGCTGGGAGCGATCCTTGCCCAACATAATGGACTACCTGATGCTCAGAGAAACATTGTGGCCTATGCTAGCTGGAGTAGCTGGAGTCTATCTCATACTGAACATGCTTATTCTCAACCAGAGAAAGAACGCTTAGCTGTAGTATGGGCATGTGAACACTTCCATGTGTTTCAGTATGGAAAGCATTTTACCCTTGTTACAGACCATCAAGCACTGCTCATCATTGTTAGGAATCCAAAAGCCAAGATACCCTCTTGCATTGAGCGGTGAGGGTTTCATCCGTAGGAGAATGATTGTACAAACAGGGGAAAGATCAAAACCTTTCAGACTACTTTTCATGAGTGCCATACAGTGTCATAGTATAATGTCCAAAGCAGCTACATCGAGTTCATAGTAAAGTCAAGTGCGCCTGCCGCACTTTCTATTGAACAGATTCTGGCAGCTACTAGTACTGGATAAGACATGCTTAAGCCCAAGGAAATCATTACAACACTAACATGGAAAAAGCATACTGACTTCTTACACATGATGTTGAATACCAGAAATTCTATAATGTTTGTGAAGCACTTTCTTTTACACATGATGGTATCATACTGAGAGGGGTAAGAATAGTTATCCCTGAAAGCCTGAGGCAACAAGTTATTGTACTGGCACATGAAGGACATTATGGCATTCTTGCAATCAAAAGAGCCCTTAACGATCGAGTGTGGTTCCTGCGTCTTAATGAACGAGTTGAAAGGGAGCTTAAAGCTTGCCATCTATGCAACTGCCTGTATCCCAGAATGACTCAGCCCCCATTGAACATGTGTGATCTACCTAAGCAAGCTTGGGAGAGGATTGCTGTTGATTTCTTCTGACCTCCCAACAATGGACATCATCTCATGGTAGTTGTCGATGAGTACTCACGTTTTTCTCTGGTGGAAGACTTATCATCAACCACATATGACCGAGTCATCGAAAAGCTGGATGGCGCTTTCACAACATGGGATGTTCCCTCCACTCTCAAATCTGATAACAGTTCACCCTTCAATAGCATAGATCAAAGACTTGAGCATCAAACATCAGAAAAGTATACGTCACTGGCCACAGGCAAATGGCGTTGTGGAACGATTCGTGAGTATTTTGAAAAGGGTGATACAATTTGCTTCACTGGAGGGCATCGGCCTCAAATCTGCTCTGCACCCAGCCATTCATGCCTACCGTTCCCCTCCTCATTCCACGGCAGAAGAAAGTCCTGCCCCTTGCTGTTCAAGAGACCTCTTGGAACAAAGATGGCATAATGGACCAACACTTGGTCGATAGACCCTGATGAGATTTGTGTCACTGAGACCTCTTGCAAACGCAAAATGAAGGTCTACGCTGTCAAGCGCCAACACGCTACAGACACAGTTTTCGAGAAAAGAGACTGAGCTTGTATTAAGCAAAAGTGGATATGCAAGACAGATTCTCCAGTTGATACTGACCTGCTAAAAGTTGTGGTGAGCAAAGCACATATGGTAACTGCCCAACGACCTGGAAAATCCATAACCAGAGACTCGTCACACTTTAAGCCTCTGCCTCGACATTCATCAGCTCCAAATCTCATGAGTGAGACAATTCCACCTGAGTGCCCAAGTCAAGCATCCAACTCTTCTCCGAAGATGCGAGATTAAGGCGCCCCTCCTCTATCCCGTACAACTAGATCTGGAAGGCTGGTGTAAGCACCTCAATTACTCATCGAGGAGTTGTAATGTGTATATATTTGTTTTCACATTTTACTTAACAAAGGGGGAGATGTCATGTCCTGTGTTCATGTGCATGAAGACTCTAGAGGTCCTCTGCAGACTCCTTACAAGTACTACACAATCTGATGGGTCTGACTGGGTGTGATTTAATAAAGATTGTCACGCAGTGCTTCAGTTAACAGATGCATGCTGAAGAAGAAAGACGTGCCAACCAGAACTCCATGTGTGGCATGGTCTGTTACATGCTCACAGGCTGCGAAGGACGCTACAGCAGTCACAGTGAACATAAGGTCATTGGCCATTGTCACAAGGCCATTGATGCATGGCCTTGGGACGGATGCAAAAGACCTTAAGTGCCTGTAGACTGGGAGCTAGTGAGAAGACTTCAAGTGTTGACAGACATGTTCAGTGCGAGAAAGACCAAGAATCAAGTTGGCAGCCATGTTCTGGATGAGCTGGCTGATCACATAAATATGAAGATCAAAGTAGACAGTAGTATTACAGTAGTCTAGTATGGAGGAGATTAATGCCAATGCTACAGGTTTACAGCATATTAAGTGTAGAAAGGGTAAAATCTTCCTTAATGTCCAAAGAAGGAAAAAGCAGGAGGAGGCCAGTTTAGACATGTTTATCAAAAAAGACAGCTGTTGGTGAAAGATAATCACCGGATTGTGAGCAATGGTGAGTTGAGTGGGTGCAGTGTCAGTGCAATATGGCCATCAAAGTTCAATGTTGGGGGATTACTTCCCAAAGAAGATGACCTCTATTTTGTTAGCACTCAACTTTGGTTGGTGGTTCCCCATCCAGATTTGGATGTCCATGAGGCACTGCATTAACCTTTTACAAAATGAATGGGTGTCTGGCGTTTTGACTAAGAATAAAAGCAATTTGGCGTCACTGGCATTGGAGTAGTAGCCTACAGCATGGTCCCTGATCAGGTGACCTAAGTGTAATGGGTAAAAGTTAAAAAGTTAGTCTTAGTGCTGAGCCTTGAGGGACTCCTTCAGGGACAAGGTGAAATTTGGGACAAATAGAGGAAATAGACAATGCTTGCGTGCCCCAAGGTTGAAACGATGAAAGCCAGACAAAGGCCAGGTCTTTCATGCTTGCCTTTTGGATTCACGTACAGAGGTGGGGGTGGTACACCATGTCAATTCTGGTGGAAATTTTAGGAACCAAAATACCAAATTTATGGCTATTTCAGGAAACTTCAGGGATTATCAAGAGCCACAAACAGGACTGATTCAGTTCATTGAATGAGTCTGAAACCATCCTGTGCCACATCTAAGAGATAATGTTTTCCGAAAAGAAAGTTAAACTTTTCTTCTGTCATTTTGAAAGGAAAGGAAGCAGACAGATGAAACGATAGTTTGACAGGATTGCAGGATCAACTTTAGCTGTTTGCAGTAGGGAGAACATAATGGCTTACTTCCATCTGGAAGGGGCATGACCAAGGCTGAGAGAAGAATTTCAAATATCCACAATCATTAGAGCAAAGATGTCTTTAAAGGCCTTTAGGAATCTAAGTGATTTGGGGGAAAGCCAGATTTAGTGATATCATTTTGACTGGAATAGATTTCATACTGGATAGGGTTATGGAAGAAAGTGAGGGGGCGTGGCTTGGGCGCCGATGGAGCAGGCGGCGTGAGCCGATAGCTCCGCGCTCGATCCCCCGATTTATCCTGATAATCGGGGTCAAAGTTGGCCTGGGACCGTGGAGCCTGTGTCGGAACGCCAGCGGCACAGTTGGAACCCGGCATCCTGGCTGGCGGAGTTTCGGCGCAGGAGATTTCTTTGTTGGCGCTGGGGCCGGGCGGCCTAGCTCCTAAGATGGCGGCGATCCCTCCCCGATAGCCTTGTGGGGAGCGGACCTATCCTGGGGACCTGCAGCCCACTCAGCAGAGGCGAGGCCGGAGAGGGATGGCGGCTGCCCAGTGCCGAGATCTACACCCCCCGGGGAGCCGCTGCGGAGGACAGCCAATGCCGTCCAGTGGCTGGCGAGACCGGACCTGAGCCCTAAGATGGCGGCCACCGGGCAGACACCGAAGGAGCAGTGATGACCCCTGGGTGACGATCGGGGTCCTGCGGAGGCACGGAGCAGGGCCCGGTTGGGAGTGACTATTATTAGCGGACCGGCCAGAGCCCACCTGCACCGGCCGCAACCACAGCGTAGAACGGACTGCAAGTGACCCCCATGGGCCGGAGGTGAGCCCGAACACTCGAAGGAGTCCGGAGGGCCGCGTGGGCCCGCAGCGACCCCCCTTGTGACTGTATGCAGTGCCCTACTGGGCAGAAGAGGGCCGCCGAGCGAAAGGGGTGCCCCCTGTGCGACCGCAGCTCGACCGGAGCCCACCCGAGTCGGCCGCGACCGCCCCTGGACGATTAGGCACGCTGAGCGGAGCCCACCCGCGTTGGCTGTGACGGAGTGCCCCGGGGAGGCATTGAGAAACCACGCGGTGCCCACCCGCGCGGCTGAAGAGGCCAGCCGGTCGGAAGGTAGGCCAGCACACGAGACGGTCCGGACGGGGGCTCACCCGGCCGCTGCCGGCCTAGAGGAGAGGCCCGGGGGGTGGAGAGCCGGCGAGGGCCACCTCGCTGCGCGGAGCTTCAGGAGGGCGCCCGCGGCGTGTGGGGAGCGGTGGGCCACTACCTGACTGAGCAGAGCCCACCTCCGAGCACACGTGGTGGCCCTATCTTCCCCCGCCGCACAGAGTGCATGGACGGTTGCTGAGGGGCCCCCCATTGGAGCAGTCCTCGGGGTTGGTGGTGTGCAGAGCGGAGCACCGGGCGGTCCCAGTCACGGGCGGATCTGTCCCAGGAACACCGGGAGTACTAGGTGCCAGTGTTTGGGGACCAGAAGCGGACTGGTGGACTGGGAGCTGAGTGCGTGCCGGACGCTTGTAAACGGCCTGGAGTCCCTGCGTCTACCTGGGTCTCGGGGGCCTGTGACCATAGTGGAGCCACAGAGGCTGCCTAGACCGTACTGGACGAAGAGGGGGTGACTGCGGAGGAACCCACTGCTCAGCTGCTGGCCAGCACTGCCGAGACTTGGCGGAGCACTGCGGGCATCAGAAGCGGAGAATCATACCGGAGGGCGCTGTTCCGTGGGACGGTGTATGGTGAGGCCGGCGAGATGAAGCCTGGAACAGCAGATGGAGGCGAGGTACCGCAGACTATCGCCCCGACGGGTGAGGAGGCGATGGGGGGCTCAGAGGCAGAAACAAGACTGGGCAAGCGTCTGGACCAGATCCTGGAAGCCATTACGGCAACCAAAGAATCCCTCCATAATGACATAGCACAGGTTGCGACGGGGCTGGGCCTCATAAAGGCTGATCATTCGAAGCTGGTGGACCGGGTGAAGGTCACTGAATTGACGGTGCAAGAACTGAAACCGGCGGTGGTAACTGTGGAACGGAAGTTGGAGGGCGCACTGCAACGGCTGTCAGCCCTAGAGAAAAGGGCAGAGGATGCCGAAAGTAGAAACAGGAGCAACAATGTGCGAGTGGTCGGCCTGCCAGAAAAAATTGAGGGGGCGGACATGATTGCATACCTGGAGAACTGGTTCAAGACACAAGTGGCCCCGGAGGGTCTCTCCCCCTTCTTCACACTGGAAAGGGCGCATAGAGTCCCGGCCAGGCCGCCATCATTGGGGGGCCCTCCTAGGCCGGTGGTGGCCCGTCTCCTCCACTACAAAGACAGGGATCTGCTGATTCAGAATGCGCGGACGCTGGGTCCCTTCAAAGTGGAGAACAGCTCGGTGACCATCTTCCCGGATTATACCCAGGAAATCCAGAGAGCTAGGGCTTCTTTCCTTGCGATCAAGAAGGAGCTCAGAACCGAAGGGATCCAATATTCATTGCTGTTCCCGGCTAAACTACGGATTATCCTGGATGGTACGACTCAGTTTTTTATGACACCTGACGAGGCCTGGACCTGGCTAGAGACCTACAGAGCGGGTACTGATCGCAGAGATAAAGCTGAGAGTGACCGTCCTAAGCCGGCGAGGGTACGCCAGTCACAGCGTCTCCGGAAACGGCATAAGACTCAGCAGGCCCTGCTGCTTGCGCAGTTGGCGGCGGACAAACAAGGGGCCCTGGCGGCGACGGCGGCCATCACGGGGTCGCGGAGAGAGGAGTTAGCAGAAGGTTCAGCATCTGAGGACGACAAGAGACATTCTGGGACTGAGATTTCAGATGTAGATAGTAATGTGGGGCCGGAGGTGACTCCCCGTTCGGCCGACGATTTGTGACTTACACGACCTCCGGAACACAGTGCGGGGTGCAGCCCCCTATGGTAACAGATGGACTTCATGGTATCCTTCTAGAGCACGGTAGCGGTACCAGGCCATTGGGGGGGGGGGGGGGGGATCATGGGGCGGAGGGACGGGGCGAGGGCTGCCGCTTGTCGGGGCACGACCGCGCTCCTACTGTCCCTAAGGCAGCCTGCAGTGGCTACTGCAGGGTAGATTTGTTTGTTTGGTGTGTGAGGTTTGGATGGGGGCTGTGGCGCAGTTGCTGGTTCCTGTCCTGGGGGAATGGGTGTTGGGGGTTCTGGGGGATGTTTGGGGGGTGGGTACTTTTGATGCTGGTGTGTGCTCGCGGGCTGCGGTTGAGTTGCTGCAACTGAAGGGTAGCAATGGGGACGATGCCTGAGCTAAAGTGCGTCACGTGGAATGTGCGGGGACTCCACACCATGTCCCGACGCCACAAAGTGCATGCATACCTGGTGCGCCATGGGGTTCAGATTGCGATGCTCCAAGAGACTCATCTTACTAAACTGGAATGTGCGGCGCTCCAGAGGCGGTGGAGAGGGCAAGTGTTTGGCACAGCATATTCTGCGTTTGCGAGGGGGGTATTGATTTGGGTGCGGGCGGGGATTCCCTTTCAGGTGACGAGTCAGACGATTGACCCGGAAGGTAGATATGTAGGGGTAGCAGGGAGGCTCTATGGTGGGGAAGTGGCGCTCTGTTGTATTTACGCCCCGAACTCCGACCAGCCCCGCTTTTTTGACTCCATTTCGGGCCTCCTGGCTCAGTATCTGGTGGGGCAGGTCATACTGGGAGGCGATTTTAATTCTATCACTGATGTCACCCTGGACAGATCCCACCCCCCACTGATTGCATCCCCGGTGCGCAGAGTGGCGAAGCATAGGAGCGATTGGCAAGCTGAGTGGGGGCTGATTGATGTGTGGCGAGGACATCATCCTGGGGACAGGGACTACTCCTTCTTCTCGGCACTCCACGAGCTGCATGTCAGGATTGATACGATCCTCTGCGACCCCACCACTGCCTCTTTGGCAAGGCACACTGAGTACCTGGCTAGGACCATCTCTGACCACAATCCCCAGTTGCTCTCCCTCCAGTGGCAGCGAGTGAGGACAGCGATTCCTAATTGGCGACTGAACCCGGACACCTTAGAAGATCAGGTCTTCCAGTCAGAGGTCCGCGAGGGGGCGGAGTCATTCTTTGCGACTAATAAGGGAACGGCCTCCACTAGGGGGTTGGAATGGGACGCATTCAAGGTGGTCATGAGAGGCCTATGTATTGGGAAACACACTGGAGAAAGGAAGGTGGTACTGGAGGAGGTCAGGAAGGCGGAGGATGCGTTAAGGGAGGTGGAGAGGCAGAGGCCAGAACGGGGGGCACTGCAGACACGGCTCCTGGAGGCTAAGGAATTAGTGGCATCGGTGACCGAGAGGATGAGATGCTATGACTACAGGCAATACATGGCAAGGGTCCACGCAGAGGGCGACAAAGTGGGCACACTGTTGGCGCGGCTAGCAAACCCAGAACCGCGGGGATGTGCAATACTGAGTGTGAGGTTGGAATCAGGGGATACCGTTTATTCACAGGGGGCGATCCTCTCACGTTTTACTAGGTATTATGAGACCCTATACCAGAGTCGCTTAGAGACGGAAGGTGGTGTCCTCTCCAATTACCTGGCGGAGGTCACTCTCCCACAGCTTGACGATGAGGAAGCTAAGACCCTGGGTGACGTGATCACATTAGCGGAGGTTAGGGGGGCTATCAAGCACATGGCACGGAAGAAACCGCCGGGGGTGGATGGCCTTCCAGTCGAATTTTATGCTCAATTCATAGACATCTTGGCGCCCCAGTTGTTAGAAGTCTATAATGAGGCGTTAAAACAGGGCCGGCTGCCCGGCTCGATGAGGGAAGCGCTGGTTGTGCCCCTGCTGAAACCGGGAAAGGATAGTACGCATGTGACCTCTTATAGGCCGCTATCTATGTTAACAGTGGATTATAAAATCTTAAGCCGCATCCTGGCCACCAGATTGCTGCCGCACATGATGTCATTGGTGCACGAGGACCAGGCTGGCTTTATCCCCACTCGGAACACCTCAGCTAATATCCGCCGCCTCGTGCGAGTACTGGGTGGTGAGCTGGACCCGGGCGATTGGCCTGCAGTACTATCCATTGACATAGAAAAAGCGTTCGATAGTCTGGAATGGGGCTACTTGGATGAGGTATTGAGGAGGTTTGGCCTCGGGTCTCGGTTCAGGCGCTGGACGAGAGTATTGTATTCCTCGGCTACTGCCAGGGTGAGACTGGGCCCGGTGATCTCCTCTGCGTACCCGGTCCAAAGAGGTACGCGACAGGGGTGCTCATTGTTGCCCCTACTGTTCGCCTTAGCTATAGAACCCCTGGCAATTCGAGCTCGGTCGGGGTTGATACACGGAGGGGTTGTCTGCCGAGGCGAGCGACACCATATATCGCTTTATGCGGATGATCTTCTGCTGTTCTTGGAGGACACGGCGGGGGCGTTGAGGGGAGCAGTGAATGCGCTTACGGGGTTTGGAGCCCTGTCGGGTCTCAAGGTGAATTGGCGTAAGACTTGCCTTACCGTTGAGAGCGGGATGCCACGACCATCGTTGCCGGCAGACGTGATCTAGGAAGACTCCTGTTTCACCTATCTGGGAGTCAGGATCTATCACACGGCCGAGGGGTTGCTAGAAGGGAACTTGGGTCGGTGTATGAGAGCCCTGCGGGGCTCGACGGCGTTTTGGGCCACGCTCCCACTGGCGGCGGTAGGGAGAGTGGCACTGCTCAAAATGTTGGCATTGCCACACCTCCTGAATTATTTTAGGACCTTGCCTATATGGGTCCCACCTCGGTTCTTCAGGGACCTGCGGACCCTCACCACTGGGTTCATCTGGGGGACCGGGAGGAGACGAGTGGCACTGGACACGTTGCGTAGACCGAAACTCGAGGAGGGGATGGCGGTCCCAGATTTCGAACTATATTATTTGGCGGCACAGCTACAGATCCTTACGCAACACGTGGCGATGGAATTTCGGGGACCTGACCAGCATAGAGGGAAGGGGGTCCCGAGACATGTCCTCTCTTATATTGTATGAACCAGCAGCTGGATGTGCGGGATCTGACACTCGAGGAAAAAACGTTGCGATAATGCTGGAACAGAAGCCGTAAACGTGCGGGAGTGGTACACCCGTATGCCCCGGAGATACCTCTGGGCATGTTGACGGCGCTGCCGCATGGAGGGGATTGGACCCCCCTCTCGGAATGGGAGGAGTTGGGACTCCAGGTGATAGGCGATTTGTACGCCGAGGGAGAACTGCTGCCCTTCCAAGCGGTGCAAGACCAGTTTGGGGTACCGGCGGGGAACTTCCTCTTGCACATGGCTGTTACGGCAGCGATTAGGAGGCACTGGGGTGAAGGGCAGAAAGAACCGGCGACCACATTGGCGTGCCAGTATGTCGTGATGGCTGCAGGGACGGTCAAAGCGATTACATATCTCCAATCGCACATGCTCCGTGAAGGACTGACAACCCTTCCTGGTTTGAAGCAGAAGTGGGAGGAGAGTATAGGGAAACCCATTCAAAATGCAACGTGGGGCCAACTCTTGCAGAGAGCAGGGAAGGGCTGCAGGAATGCACGCTTTCAGCAAGTGCATTTCTTTGTGGTCCACAGGGCATATCTTACCCCGGGTAGGATACAGAGGCATTTCCGAGTGGTGGGGGCGGCTTGCCCCAGGTGTCTTCTCCTGGGGGCGGAATTGGACCATATGTTCTGGGACTGCCCAAGACTGGGATCTTACTGGACTGACGTGGGTGAGCTCCTGAACGAAGTAACAGAGAGACAGGTGACCTTTGACAAGGCCGCCTGCCTGCTGCTATGGTTTCCCCACACGAGGAAGACGAAGGTTACTAGCAAGTATTGACCTGGGGTTAATACTGGCTCAGAGAGAGCTCACATGGCGCTGGAAGTTGACGGAGGGCCCATCTAGTAGGCGGTAGGCGGTGGAATTGAGTAAATGGGCCAAGACTGAAAGTATGATCCGGCTTAGGCAAGCGACGCGCGCAGCGGATGAGAAGGGTCTAGAGGTGGCGCGGGCGTGGGAATGTCTGGTGCAAGCGTTGGAGGACTACAGGTCACAGGAGGAGAACGAGGAGGAGTGAAGCGAATGATGCATTCCGGGATGGCGCACGGTTGCCTGAGTATTGTTCCCTTGGCTCCTGCACCACAGTTTATATTCCGGCAGTCGGCGCACACCAGCGATATTTCAGGGAATGGGTGGGGAGGGTAGGTATGGGGGGGCTTCAAGGGAGATTTGAGGACGATCACAGTGCGTGTAGGACACGGGTTGCTGCAAGTAGGCGGGCTGACTCGGCCCAGTTTCCTTGGGGGGAGGGAAGGCGCTGACCCGAATCATTATACCTTGGAGCTTCCTCAGGGGGCCGTGTTATTGGTTTGGGGCTGGGGGGGGGGGACAGGTATTGAAAAAGCAGCGACATTTGATGGACCTGCCATGATGGATCTCGAATTGTTGCTCATATAGTTATTCTATCACCTAGCGCCATCCCAGGTCGAAGACTCTTGCCGCCCTGCCTCCGGGATGTGGGCTGAATGGCTGTGTGATGCTGGCGGAACTATTGGGGGTGGGCGAAGTGTGGAGACGGGCAGTGATGTAAGTAAGCTATATAACTTTGATACTGCAATAAAAATTGTTTAAAAAAAAAATGGAAGAAAGTGAGCCTTCTGGGGTGAGTGAAGTTGTAAAGTGGCAAGCATTATCTGGACTAGTTTCCTCCATTGTGGTTCATGTTGTTTGCATGTGGTTTAAGGAGTTTATTTGGGGGCTATACCAAGGTGCTTGTATTTCAGATATGACATGCTTACAAGGCGGAACTGTGCAACTTAATTAAGAGCGCAAGTAATCAAAGAAGTTAATTGTTCTGAGGCTAATGAAGGGTTGCAGTAATTATGAGGAAGTGGGCTATTGCCACCCATAGGCACTCTCAGTGAATTTACTGCATTTCCATTGAGTTGTGGGTCTAGGAGTTGCTAGTGTGGTCTTCTGACCGCTAGGATGGAGAACTTCATTTCAGTATGGCTGAACCAGATTGAGCACCATGGATGAAATTGGAAGATTGTTTATCAAGTGCAAAAATGTGATTGACAGCTTGGACAGCACACTGGGTAGAATGAATATCTTAAGTGAGTACTAGAGAAAAGCAGGACTCAATTAAATAAATGGTGGCAATGTTCCCATGCATGTGGGCCTCAGCATTAAAATCTGTTAGTAGAACTAATGGGGAGACCTTTAGAGCAAAAGACATTAGGCCAATGAAATTAGTCCGAAGTCTGAGACAGAACTGGACAAGCAATAAACTAACCACGACATAGTGGTGGATTCGAGAGATATACCCACATCCATTTTTGCCTTCACAAATAAGCTTATAAGTTTGTGAAATTGGCAAGGGCAACGTCAGGAGATGAGAGGCTATTATGCCATGATTCCGTAATACAAAGTAGATCTAGTCTTTTATTAATGAGACAGTCATGATGTTCTCACATGAGTTCTATAACATGGAGTAAACATTCACAAGACACAATAACATAACAGGAGGATTGACCCAGAAGAGGTTCAGTGAATGTGAGTGAATATGATTGTGCAGGATATAGGTTTACCTGGTTATTTATCATTGTCGCAGTGAGGTATAGGAATAGATATGTGGGCACAGAGATCCAACCGGATAACGGATAGGTAGCTTAGGGCAGAGTTTCACTTCTCTATGCGCAGAAGGTTGTAAATGGGCATGCTTGAGGAGTGTCTTCAGAGAGTCTATGGTGTGGGCACACTGGCATGTCGTCAAAGTACTAAGTAATACAACAAAAGGAGGGGGAGATAGAGGTAGCAGCTAAGTTTATCCTCCTTCTTGAAATGTGTCACACAAAAATTCGAATAATTCGAAAGAAAACCTACCCAAAGGGAATGATATTTGAATACAGCAAGAATCTACAGCATCCGTTTAATAGAAAAAAGGCCTATTCTCACCCACCAGGGTTGCCCCTAGGTAGCATCCTTCATCATTGGGATTCATCCCAATCCTCTACGAATTGATGCGTGCTATGCTCTGTGATTACGCTGGATCACTTACTGGTTGACTATGAAACAAAAGTAGAAGGAAGTGGAAAAAAGGAGTTACAAATGTCTAACCAGTGGGTCACTACTTTATTCCTGCCCCTGGTTGGCAAGGCTAAAATCAGGGGTGATTACTGGTAAGAAAACCTAAATGAGTCTAATTATCTCAGTAATATAAGGTCAACATGTTTCGAGCCAATCCTCTACAGACTCTTCTTCAGGACCAAACGGGAACCAGCCCAGTTAGTATCACTCCTAACAGGTCCTTTAATATGGACACACTCGTACATGGAAGAGGTAAAGGGAGGTAAGGGGGTTTTAGAGTTCAGGGGTAAAAGCAAAGGGAGGTAAGGGGTTTCTATGGTTCTGGGCTTGCAGAGGTAAAGGGAGGTAAGCGTTTTTTTGGGTTTAGGGCTTGGGTAGAGATAAAGGGGAACTAAGGTGGCTTTAGGCTTTAGCTGTGAGAAGAGGTAGAAGAAGGTAAGGAGTATTTACAGTTCATGGGTGGGTAAAGGTATAGGGGAAAGGTTTTTTTAGGATTCAGAAGTGGGTAGAATAAAGGTAGGTCAGGAATGTTTAGTGTTCTGGGCAGATACATGTAAAGAAAGGGTGGTTCAGAGGCAGGTAGATGTAAAGGGAGGTGAGGAGTTTCTATGGTTCAGGCGTTGGTAGAGATAAAAGGAGGTAAGGGGTTTTGGGATTTAGAGCTGGGTACAAGTAAAGGGTTTTTAAGGTTCAATTGAGGGTTGAGATTAAGAGCAGTAAGGGGTTTTTAAGGTTCAGGGGATAAAAGAGGTAAAGGGTGCAAAGGAGGTTTTAGCGCTCAGGGTGGGGAAAGGAAAAGGGAGGTAGGATTTTTTATTGGGATTTAGGTCCAGGTAGAGGTAAAGAGAGCTAGAGGGATGCTCGGGTTTAGTGGGAGGCAGCAGTAAAAAGAAGTGTGGGCTTTTTAATGTTAAGGGAAGTGCAGAGGTAAAAGGAGGTAAGGGATTTTAAGGTTCAGGGAAAGGAAGAGGCAAGGCAGTGGTGTAGCTAGGCCTTAGGCCGCCTGTGTTGGCCCCTGCAGCGCCCTGATCGAAGAGCAGGTGGGTGGGAATGCTGGCGATTAATGTGGCCCCGATGGCCGCAGGTAAGAGCCTGGGGGTGGGTGTGCTGCTGATTTTTGCAGCCGCGATGGCCGCAGGTAAGAGTTGGGTAGAGGAGGGGAGGGAGCCGGCTGCCACGCCCAAAATTCTTGCTGCCCGGAGCGGCCCCCCCCCCAGCTATGCCACTGTGGCAAGTGGTGCGAAGAGGGTTTTATAGTTAAGGGATCAGTAGAGGAAAAGAGAGGTAAGGGTTATTTTTATTTAGGATTCAGGGGCAGATAACGGTGAAGAGAGGTTATGACTCTTTAGGGTTCAGGCTGGTAGAGGTAAAGGAAGGTAAAAGAGTTTTAGGCTTTAGCGGAGTGTAGAGGTAAAGGCAGGCAAGGGTTTTTTAGGGCTCAAGTTGGGTAGAAATAAAGGAGCTAAAGGGTTTTAGGGTTCCGGGGTGGTTAGAAGTAAAAAGAGGTTAGGGGTTTTTAGGGTTCAGGGTAGGAAAGAGGTAAAGGGGGTAAGGGAATTGAATAAGAAGGTGGGATTTGGGGGTGTTAACTGCAAAAAAAGAAAACAAAACAGAAAAAAGGAACAACAGAGTTGGCCATGCTGACATGGTAACTAAGGATGTATGACGGTACCACACGTACTTTTACAACGCGTACCGTTACCACGCTACTTTTACCACGCAAGTCGTTACAACGACTTGCATGAAGGGGCGCTGGATAGTAAATTATTTAATTTACTATTCCAACTCCAGTCCCCGTGGACTCTAGGGAAAGAGTTGGATAGTAAATTAAAGTATTTACTATCCTGGAGCGCCCCCCAGCGCATTTCGTTGTAGTGACCTGCGTGGTAAAAGTAGCGTGCTAACGGTACCGCGTTGTAAAAAATGCGTGGTAACCGTTGCATACCGGTAACTAACAATGTCATTCAGATCAACAACAGATGTTAGCAGCGAGTGCTTATCTTGCTGTCCCATCTTGTCAGAGATGTCTGCTTTGGTCATTGCACTGCTGACGGTTGATGCCAGAGTCCCTAAAACAATAGGCCTGAAGTCCTTCACCCTCTTTTGCAGGGCTCCTTTTTAATGAAGTGAGGTTTTAGGTATTCTATAAACTCTCTCAATGAACTCACCCATTGTTCCGGCTTATGCACCCCATCTTCACCTGGGGGCAAGCACCACCAGGGCTGCAGCTTTTTCGTTGCCCTGCAGGCTCAAATTCAACTTGCAGGTAGGGTAGTGCTGGGAAATGCTTGGCGCTAGATGATCCTTGACCAGTTAGCCAGCCAGCGGGTGGTGCATGAATATCCTGACCCTCCTAAATAGGCTGGGCAGAATGCAGAAAGCAAATTCAGGTTTCTCCTCGATGCTTTGAAGGTGCTCTGTAGGTGGCAGTGGGTCAGCAGGTGAAGAGCACTGCCTTTATAGGTAGAGTTTTCACTTGCTAATGGCCGTTGGAATGGTGGAGATGAGCGGGAAACTTTCTTTCCCTTCGTCCTTCCACTTCTGTCCCCCACATCCCTCTCACTCCAAAATCTGGGAGGGATAAATCCCCCACTACCCACACACTTCCTACACCCATGGTGGGCTCCCCTCCAGCCTTCTAGTTGGAGCTGCGAGTGAAGAGCGGCCCAACAAGAAGAAAGGGTCAGTGACAAGGTGGCCGTCAGCGCACAAGGTGAATCGGGTCTCCACCCCTGCTGTGGAGTATGAGGATGCGAGGGGGGCAAGAAGGATGGGGTGGGGGGACAAGGTAGGATTATGTTATAAAAGTAACAGATGCCGGGGAATAAATCTGAAGGGCCTATAAGGTTTAGAGGCACAAGAATTCAACAGATGGCAGAAGGAAGGAAGCAGTGGTGTGGGCCTGGATCAAGCACCATGTCCTGGGAGCTCATGGGACCAGTTGTCGGCAGACAGCCTAGTGGGAAGACAGGGCGTATAGGCAGATGGGTGTGGGTGGTGGCTGAAGAAGGCGGCATTTTGGTGGGTTGTGGAACTGGGGCTGGTGTGTCTTTGCCTGCAGGTAACCTTGTGCGAGGCGCTGAGCGGGCTGGGCCTGAGACAGTGAGAGGTACGTCCAGTTTCAGGAAACTGGGTGAGAGTTGTGACCCTGCAACACCAGTGCATCCCGCCCAGAGTTGGAGATAGACAATGTGGTAAGGAAGGAGTCTAGGGTGGTTTAATGAGGCTTCTCTGGACACTACAGACATGCCCGTTGACTGGTTTTGTTACTGGGATAGTGGTGTGGTGGATGATGAGATTCCTGGTATGAGTGGAGTCATATATGAGAGAGAGAGAGAGAGAGAGAGAGAGAGAGAGAGAGAGAGAGAGAGAGGCAACAAACATAGAGTTGAATTATGATGAAGAGGTAGCTGAAAATAGCATGTGGTGGCAGCTTGCCCACTCAACAGGAGGAGTGGCAGTGGTGGACAGAAGATTGAAAGGGATGGCAGAGGCCTGGTAACAGTACCAAGCTGGGGACAGCTGGTGTGTTGCTGGCCCCAAGAGGTGATACAGCTCCGGAATGTAAACCGTCGGCCAAGGGCCCCAGTGTGGAGACCAAGTATGTTCGGAGCGTCGAAATAGCTTCAAGGATATGCTCCTTTGGTGTTGGTTAAGGGAGTGTTGAAGTGACAGTGGAAGGAAAGCTGCAGAAAGAACAATCCTTGGTGGACAGGGGCAGTTAGTCTGTAAGGTATTTGTCAGGAACTGTTTTGTGATATTCACCTGTTTCATTAAAGCAGCCCTTTTCAGCTGAAAATAGAGGGCGCGATTCACAGAACTAATCTCAGACAAAATCCTAAATTTACTACTTTTGTGAATACCAAAAAGTAGTAAGTTTAAGATTTTGTCTCAGATTAGTTCTGTGATTCGGGCCCAGAGGGATTTTTCGAGTAGCGCCGTCTCACCCGATGGTGTTTGAGGGGGAAGAAATGTTAGAGCTCTCCCCCTCAGGCTTTCCAGGTGAGAGGTGTGGCCAAGGAAGCAAGAGAAAGGGATTGTGGTGGTTCCCTGGGGAGTGAAAGTCTTAGTTACAATTAGACCAGAGCGTGTGGATACAGGGGTCCTCTTTCTAGTAGGTTTAGGGAATGGTTACCCTTAGGCTGAGATTGTCCCTGGATTCCTGCCCTCGCCAACCCCACCTTGGAGAAGACAAGCGCTTGTTGTATTAAAGACCGTTTTGCCCCTCTGCAATAAGTGCCTCGGAAGGTTGAAGATTATTGGGTGTGCTGTGATGGTAGGATTATAGATACATTGTAATTGTCTCTAGTGTGCAGGTGCCCTCTGAGTGGATGGCAGGTTGATATTTTTCCAGTGGCGGGTTGCACACATTGGTTGATTTCACTACTGGTCATTCAGTCCAGCTCGAGAGAGTGACAGGGGTCATGGTTCTCATTGATATCTTATTGTTTGATATGCTACTTACTGTATACTTTTATGGTTGTAAAAAAACGAATAAAATTTTATTGATTGATTGAGTGATAGGAGTCTAAGTTTGAGGGTGGGTGGGTGTTGTGGTGTGGTTATGTGTTGCAGCACAATTGGGTTTGGAAAGTTTTGGTCAAGGGACCTGATTTAGGGAAAGGAGGTTTGAGGAGGTGTTTGAGTGGGGGATTGTTACAGAGTTTTCACTGAAGTCAACGTTTGTTGTTTTTCTTTGGGTGGGATTTATGGTCAGTATCTATTTGACATATTAGTGAAGATGGTAGTTAGTTAGTACGCTTTTGCCAGGAACTGTTTTGTGATACCTGTTTCATTAAATTAGACTTTTTCACACTAAAAATGGAGTGGTTGTTAGTTAGTGTAACACCGCCCCGCCCTGTGCATGCTTACACCTTCTTAGTGGTGTGCTCCAGCTTCACAGGAGGAGAGAAAGGAAGGAAAGACCTCTCTCTTACCATCCCTCCTTTTATCGACCCTTCAACAGTGCAGAATCAATAAAAGGAGTATCACACCCAGCCTTTCTAAGTAGATTTTGCACCGGCTTTTGTAAAAATGGTGGCATTTTTAATTGAGCCTTAATCTCTTGATTTTCTTTCAGATCACACAATCTCAATATTATGGAGGATACTCCTAAACCACTCATTCCTTGTAGGTGCAACCCACATTATCAAGGAAGAGACTGCCAAGGATCAAGCCGGGTTTATTCCTACTAGGAACACCTCAATAAACATCCGCTGTTTAATTCGAATACGGGATGGTACCTTGGAGGCGGATCAAAAACCAGCAGTATTGTCGGTGGATATCGAGAAATCGTTCGATAGCCTAGAATGGAGGTACCTTGATAAAGTACTAGAGAAGTTCGGCCTAGGGGGTGGATTTGGGCGCTGGACAAGAGTTCTCTACTCTTCTGCGACGGCTAGGGTACGACTGGGGTCTGTTCTATCCTCCGACTACCCGGTGTGTAGGGGAACGAGGCAGGGATGCTCGCTGCCTCCCCTGTTATTTGCGTTAGCGATGGAGCCACTGGCAGCACAGGCACGGACTGGGGCGTTGTATAATGGGATTGGAAATGGTGGGGAGTTTCATCACATATCACTGTACGCAGACGATCTGTTGCTGTACCTAGAAGACACAGAAGGGGCACTAGAGAGGGCGGTAGAGATGCTGTCAAGTTTTGGAAGGCTGTCGGGCCTCAAGGTAAATTGGAATAATACATGTGTTTTTCCGTTGCGGACGGATACGCCTTATCCCCCTCTTACAGTAGATGTGGTCTGGGAAGGAACTTGATTCACCTATCTAGGGGTCCGCATATACCACGATGCTATAAATCTGCTGGAAGGGAACATAGGGAGCTGTATAAGGGCTACTGAAGATGGTGGCTTTGCCCAGGTTGCTCTATTACTTCTGCACCTTGCCGGTATGGGTTCCTCATCGGATCTTCAAAGAATTGAGAACAATGGTTATTGACTTTCTTTGGGGGCATGGGAGACGCAGGGTAGCATTGAATACACTGATAAGACCCAAACTCGAAGGAGGGATGGCGGTTCCTGATTTTGAATTGTACTACCTAGCGACACAACTACAGATATTAACCCAAAGCATTGCTAAAGAATTTAGAGGCCCAGACCAGGAACGGGGGACAGGTATCCAGAGACACATCCTATCGTATATAATCATGCAACAGAAATTAGAGTTGAGAGGCCTGTCCATGGAAGAGAAAACCCTGCGGTTGTGCTGGCATAGGAGCTTGAAAAGGGTGAAGGCGGCACGACCATACGCGCCGGAGATTCCTCTGGGGATGTTGACGGCGCTGCCGCATGGCGGTGATTGGTCTCCCCTATTTGAATGGGACGATCTGGGCTTGCAGATGGTGGGAGACTTGTATGTTGATGGGATGCTGGTCCCCTTCAGGGTACTACAGGACCAGTTTGGTCTCCCGGATGGGAGCTACCTCTTACATGCGGCGGTGGCCGTGGCGATGCAGAAACACTGGAAAGGGGGGGCTGGCAGAACCCGACACGACCAAGGCCTGTCAATATGTAGTGATGGCTGCGGGAACGATCAAAGCGGTTACCTGCCTCCATTCTAGAATGCTGCATGAGGGACTAGAGCCGCTTACAGCACTGCAATAGAAATGGGAGGAAAGTATAGGCAAACCCATACCAGACACGGTCTGGGGACATATTCTGAAGAGGACATGGAAGGGATGCAGAAATGCCCGCTTCCAGCAAGTGCATTTTTTTGTACTACATAGAGCTTATCTGACCCCGGGGAAGATCAGAAGGTACTTCCGGGTACAAGACGCAGCGTGCCAGAGATGCTTAGCGCCTGAGATGGAGCTTGACCATTTGTTATGGGGTTGCCCGAAGCTGGGGATGTATTGGCCAGAGGTGGGGGAGCTTCTGAACGCAGTCACTGATCGCAAAGTGCAGATTGACATGGCGACATGTCTACTGCTTTGGTTCCCTCACACGGCCAGGACGAAAATCACAAGTAAATTCATTGACCTAGGACTCATATTAGCTCAGAGAGAGGTCACCTGGCACTGGAAATCCAAGGAGGGCCCATCAGTTAGGAGATGGATGAATGAGTTGCTGAAATGGTCCAGATGTGAGGGTGTGGTTCGGTTGCGGCAGGCTGCTAGGACTGCAAATGTTAAGGGCTTGGAGATGGCGAGGGCTTGGGAGACAATAGTACAGGCCTTGAAGGACTATCTGACGGAGGATGAGGATTAAAGGGTATCCGGAGAAGGGGGTTCCATGGGGCATGTGAGAGCGAATGCATAGAATCCTCAGTTGGCGTACTCTTGAGTCAGAACCTACAGTTACAGCCCACATCAGCAGCAGTTGGGGGAGGGAGGGGTGGAAGAGGGATTACTAGGGACCCGATATAGCAATAGGAGGGATGCCCGCGGAGGGGACTTGTGGTTATAGATGAAGGAAAGAACATTCGGGCCATGACACTTTGTACACACATAGATTGGCTCACGATAGACCCCGGAGAGCACCACCACGGGAGGGTTCTAGAATGTGGTTGGAAAGTGCGGGCTCTGATAATACTGGCGTCACTCACCATGGGTGGTTGGCTATACTCGGCGGTGAATTTGAGGGGGGAGTTTGGGTGGTATAAAATGCAGGTACTAAATTGTGTTGTTGACCGGACACCGCTATGAGGTGGCCTCCATGACATCTTTAATGGAACGTTCAGGTACGCTGCCCAGCCTCCGGGATGTGGGCTGAATGGCTGTGTACAATTTCATGACAAAAATGTGCTTTAAGATGTCAAGAGTGAGAAGGTTGACCTACTTCGATGCTTTGTTTATGAATCTGCAATAAAAACATATAAAAAAAATCAAGGAAGAGCCTGCCCTGTCCAGGGAGCACAGCTCAATCAAAGAAATAGAAAGAGGACATAAACACTCAAAACAGGAGCCCATACTTCCTTCTTCTCACATAGCTTTGGGTGGCCAACAATCAAGTTGAACCAACAATAAAATCAACTAAACTAATCAAAAGATGATATTGTAATTAAAATAAGAAAGCCCTGAAGCACATTAATTAAGATAATAAGTCTAAACTAAAAACATGAGAAAAGGGGTAGGCTCCTGCAACAATGTAAAGAACACAATAAACAGAGGAAAGGCAAACATAGAGCATCGGTGCAGTGTCAATCAGAAGGAGTCATCATGTGACCTGTTTCAAGACAAGAGAAACATCAGGTAAGGAAAAAAGGAGATGATATATTGGTGTTGTGGAATGACAACATGTCATTGCAATAATTATTTTCTGGACAGTCAATGTGACTTGACATCATATTGCTTAGTGGGTGTTTTGAGTACTTGAAATGGGAGATATGTTGTGGTGCCTGTAGCACCATAGACCCAATGCATGAAATCAACAATCCAAGCTGTGGTTCGCGGGGCATCCTAAACTTCCTCCATGGGTAACAGTCTCGCAATAAGACTTCAGTCATCTTTCTTGATGTCTTGTTATAGAGACTGTTTTTTAACTGCTCATCTCTTCTTTCTTCCTTTGTCTGTGACAAAAGGATTTCAGTGGAAATTGTGACTCAGGTAGTCCATGTTGGATGAGTAGGGATAGAACGTGCAACTTGGCTGGCCATAAGCATTAAATCGCAGATGTTGTGAGTCAATCTATTAGGTGTTTTATGGTATTCTCACAGAAATCATTAAAATATCCAAGAATGATCCTTTTCGATCTTAGCAATACATATCACTTTGTCTATTTGCTTGAGGCCATTGAGGCTGATAGTCCTATGGGTGATTCTGAACAACTGAAGGCACACTATCAATTAACTCCAATGCAGTGGCCTAACACTGTCTGACCTGATCTCAGTAGATAGACGCTGAGTTGACAACATTTTTTTGCAGCTTGTGAATGACTTCTTCAGCCAAGATCCGCTGTACCACTTTTACTTTAGAGTATTGGATGAAGTAATTCATAAAGACAAACAGATGACACCCAGCAGGTAAATAGGCAAAATCACTCGAGCCCTAAGTGTGGATGGAATTATTTTAGTACTGTCTGGGACCACCGATTATGCGTGTTTGGAATGGAATGCAGCAAACTATCATCCCTAACACCTGTAAGTCTATATCATGAAACACAATTTTATTGCAAATTCTCCATTTGGTTTCGAAAATACTCCAGTGACGGGTGTGTCGAAACCTCAATATTCGAGGTACAAGAGGATGGGAACGACATTGCGATCACCTCTTAGCAACAGACAGCTCATGACACATGTTGTAGACTCTAGAGCATTAACAGAGCCCTTTGAGCATCCATAAGGAGGAGAGTCTTCTTTTGAATATATTTTTACGCCATCACTTTCTGAGGCATCTATTGGGACCCACTCATCATCGAGCATGGCAGCAGCCATGTATTTCAATGTAGCGGTCATGGCCTGGAGACACTCACCCCTAGGCATACATAGTCCTGAGTCATTTGCTTCCGCCTCTTTTGATATGAAGGTCAATCTTGGAGGCTCTAGCATGTAATAAGCTAATTAGCCAGCTCATGGCTTGTCAATCAAATTACATTTACATGTATTCAGTACACAATTAATTTCTCAGCCCTGGACAGAAGTTCAAAAGGCAACACCTAAGCATCAGAATCAACACTTAGAATTGATTGTCAGACAGATAGAGGTGGCATGCATAACCTCCCACTGGATTGCTTCTTTCTTGGTAGGAACACTGCTTGAGTGCTGGGTAGCAGGCAACTCCCAGTCAAGCGGAAGTACATGCACAGCAAGCTCAGTGGGCTTTCCAGTGTAACATAACTTTATCTACATTTCAGCTGACAGTGCATTTCTCATCTTTTGAAATGCAGATGTCCCTTACTTTCAACCCTATGCAGAATCAGTGTGGTAGCGGTCTGTCACCTATGTCACTTGCACAGTAAACGGTATTAGAACTTTGTAGAAGAGACTGGAACAGTGGAACCATGCCGTCACGAAGTTATAGAATGTAGAGTGAGGAGTCTGCGTACTCCTGAACTGGCAGTTAGTATGCTGTGGCTGTGGTGTGGAATAACCTTCATGCTTCTATTCACTCTCTGGTCTGCTTATTGCGTAATCCTTTTACCTTTTATTGGACACTGGCGATGTGTGCAGGATACTTCCAGGTCCACCTCAACATGCACTCGATGCAGCAGGTAGATGGAGTGCAACCACTCTCAGGAACCGAAGGATATTCAGGGAGGTACCCAGGTTACACTACTGAGTCCAGGATCCTTGTGTAAACTGACTCTGGTACACAGTGAGTACTTTTGCGGCTGGTCACTGGCTGTGAGCCTGAACAGAGTGTAATTGAAAACTGGTGGTAGTCACTGTGGAGACATAGCAGTCATCCTGCCCTGTTCACTGCTTGAGTTATTGACTTGGGAAAGAAACTGTGTGCCAGAGGGATGTGGTCATTTCAACCTCAGTCAAGCATGTAAACAACTAGAAGGAGAGATGTCTATCTGACGCGCTCTCCGCTTCCGACATCAGCGTGAATGGTGTGCGACTTTCTGACAAGGGTGTACACCATGAATAAGGAATCCCCCCCTTTTGTACGGCCGAACCTAAGGGGCAATGAACTGATGGGAGCGTTTTTGATGCTGCATACACGCAGCAACGAATTGTTGGGAGCGTGAGGGGTGCACAATGAGCACAATAATTCACCGCTGTTTGCATTCCTCGCTCGCTGGGGGTGTGCACTGAGCATGAGAATTTATCACATAAGCGGCTACAAACTGATGTAAGTAGTAAGTATGGTTGACATCGTGCATAAGCAGCTATGAACTGATGTGAGTATGAGAGGTGTAAGCTCAGCACAAGAATTCCCAACCGTTCACTCACCCAGTGTGCAGCACAAAGAAGAGAATTTGCCACCCAAGAACCCGAAGTAGGGTATCACTCCAGTAGGACAGCTCACCTTCCTTAAGTCTGCCTTCCCTGGTGCAAGCAATATCCTTGTCCCCATTGGGTTCTCGAGGAGCCCAGAGGGAGGTGCATCTGCATGGAGTTTTGGGAAGACTTTCTGTGGTATGCCACCTACTGCCCAGCGTTTGCCATGTTTTTTTCTAGGCTTGCAAGGTGTATTTGCCTCATTGATTCCGGGCTTTAAAATCTTTTCCTGTTTAAACAGAGCCAGCGCCACTTGGAGGCAGTTGAGGAAACCACACTGATGTTGGCAGTGATAAAAAGAGAACAGAAACTCAGTGTGTTGACACATTTTGCTTTGCCATATACTGCAAGCCTTAAGCCCTAATTTGGTTATGAAAATAGAAGGGGTTGGAGAAAGTGTGGGTTGGGGGGATATTTTATGTGACATCAGAAACAATAAATTAGTATGTAGTGTGTTACTCCTCCGCAGTTCTTTTTAATGTCCCCTGAGGAACCACCATTGAGATGGACAAATGGAAAACATTCTTTCACAATTATTTCATAATTTGAGGGTCCAATTTGGGTTTAAAGAGGAAGATAGCACTTCCACAACATTGTTTAGGAGCAGAGGGACAAGAAATCCGAAAATCATATACCTGATCAGAGTGCTGATGAATCCAGGGGGTTAAATGAATATGAAATAAGCTTAAAGAAATTGAATTATCATTCCCTTCCTAGGATCAGTACAATCATGGAGTGCTATCATTTTGAGAAGCACTCACAAAAGGAAGGAGAAGCAGTAGAGTAATATGTGCCTGAGTTCCGTAAATTGTTAGCCTCATGTAAGTTTGAAGTAACAAATGGTGAATACATCGGAGACCAATTTTTGTTGAATTGTAAAATTGAAAGGATACAGGAGGAACTTTGGCTACAAGAGTACCCTCCCTTAGGAGAAATGTTGATTGTGGCAAAACAAGTTAAGTGTGTGATAAGATGTGTGAAAGAACCTAAGCAAGACACCAATAGTTAGGAAAATGTACAAATAGTTGGGGATGAGAAAAATGAGAACATATAGTTAAGGGTACTTCTATGACAAAGGACAGGAGGAGTGCCTTCAAGAGCAATGCTACAGATGTGGTAGGGTTGACCTCATGGCGAACAGTAAGGAATGTCCAGCAATCAAATCCATGAGTAATAAGTATTGGAGGAAAGTACTTTTTATGGTGTGCTGTAGAAGCAGATCTGGTAGCAAAAACCTGAGAAATAAGATGTGTCTGAGGTGTGCGAAGAAATTGTACTGCAGATGACTGAAGGAGGGTTCAGCAACCCCAAAGATGTGGTAAGGATAGAAGTCCTCAAGGTTAAGGTCATGTTTATTTCATGCTCTAGACTACCAGTAATTTCAGAGGATGTATTTAATAAACTGTTCAAGAAATAGCTGAAGCTACACAAAATGGAAATGCAACCAGGAGGGTATGGTGGTCAGCCAATAAAGATGATAGGATACTTTGTAAGAAATATTGAGTATACAAACAGATATACATTATGCAAAGATTATGTTTCATGTAAAAAAGATAACATTTTGGGATGGACAGCACAAAAAGACCGGAGTTTTTCTGATTCCCAATGCTGAACCTCAAATACTGATTCAGAATGTTAACAAGGAATTACAGGTGGGATCTGATTTTGAGAAAGAATATTCTGGAGTATTCACAGGTAAGTTAGGATGCCTCAAACTGTATGTGTACAAGATAAAATTGAAAGAGAAAGCAATTCATGTGTCAGCTAAAGTACATATTCTTCCCTAGAGTGTACAGATTGCACTGAGATTGCAGTGAGTGAAGAGTTAGAAATGTTTTGCAAGTTGGATGTAATAGAACCTGTTTAGTGGCAAGAAAAGGAGATGAGAAGATTCACCTGTGTGTTGACCTTAGTGCCCCTTAACAAAGAGGTAGTTGATAATAAGTTCCCTATGTTAAACATAACAGAGAAGAGCACAACTGTAGCTGGAGCAAAACTCTTCTCCACATTAGATCTAACAACTGCCTATTACCAGATACGTCTATACCCCAACTCTCAAGAGCTCACTGCTTTCATCACGCCCATGGGGGCATACAGACTTAAACGCATACTGTTCAGTCAGGTAATGGCGGCGGTGGTCTTTCAGAGTGCCATGTCTAATTTACTGTCTGGAATCTCAGGGTTTTCTGTTATCAGGACAAATTAGGAACTCTAAGGCACAACATAATGACGGGGTACAACCCAAAGCAGATCTAGCAAGATCATAATGAAATTAGTGGCACCCAAAAACAAAGACGAGCTAAGATTCTTTTATTGGGAATGATAATATTTCATAGTAAATTCATCAGCAACTTTGCCAGTAGAACGTGCTAAATGGGCAAATTGTTGAAAAATAGGGTAAGCTTTGCGTGGTAGGGGCATTGAGAGAGATAATTTAAAGGTGTTAAGAATGCTCTGACTCCTGTACTATACTTGAAAGCGTTTGTCCAAGGGGGAAAATTATCATTACAGGAGATGCCAGTTCAAAAGGGCTAGGGACTGTACTTCTACAAGAAAGTGAAAAAGGTGAGGAAACCATTGCATTCACTTCAAGAGCACTTAGGCAATCTGAAGTAAACTATTCCGAAATCAAAAAAGAAGTATTGGCATTGTACTGGGCGCCAAACAAATGTAAGGACTATATTTGGGGGACTATGTTCAAGTTATTGACAGACCACAAGCCACTTAAGGTGGTATTTACCAAAGAAGGGCTTGAAGCAATTTTCTGTAGAATTAAATTATGGGCCATTAATCTACAAATGTACACATTTGACTTAGAATATATACCTTGCACATGTAACTTTGCAGCAGGTTGCTTGGCCCGATTGGTTGATGACACGAAAAAGGAACAAAAAGTCTGTGATATCCAAAGCGAGGATATAGAATTGCACAAAGAAAATGTGTGTGTGATCACCAAAGGGATGGTTGAGGAAGAGAATTGGAAAAAAGAGTTAGAAACAGATCCCATTCTAAGTAAAGTATGAGATTTGTTAATCCAGTGGTGGGAAAGTGTAGAAAAGAATGAAGAGCGGCTGAGCCCATATTGGATGGTCACACAGGAAATGTCAGAAATAGATGGATGCCTTTTCAAAGGCACAAAATTGATGCCTCCCGAAACCCTCAGGAAAAAACTGATTGACATAACAAAAAGGACATCTGGGGATCACCATAAGCAAGCAAAGGTTGAAGTTAGACTTTTGATGGCCAGGGATGGATGTACTAGTTGATAGAAAGATAAGGAATTGCATAGCCTGCTCCGCCAGTGATAAGGTTGCAAAATTACACACTCTCCTATGCAGCATTGGAACTTACATGAAGGTTCCTCAGTGGATGTAGTAAAGGATATCGTTGGGCCACTGATGGGAGAAAATAATTCTCCATACTTTCTAGTTTTAGTCGACTTATATTCAAGTCGGCCAGAAATCAAATGTGTCTCTGCCATCAGCTCAACCTCAGTTATAAACTTTCTGGCAGAGTTTTTTTTTTAACGAGTGGGACTACCCAACACCCTTTTAACTGAAAATGGTGTTCAGTTTTGCTCCGAAGAAATGAAGGAATTTATGCAATCTAATGGAATATTACACAAACTTGGTGCCCTGTATCACCCAGAAACCAATGGGGCAGTTGAAAGATGTAATAAAACACTCAAAGAGAGCATTCACCTTGCAAGATCTAATGGGTTGAGCTAGAAAGGGGAGGTTTCGAGGTGAATAGAGGCTTATCGTCTACCTCCTCATCAGTCAACAGGTATGACTCCCTTTGAGTTGTTAAAGAGTAGAAAGTCCAATTCTAGACTGGTACCTGGGTGGATGATGTGGCACAATGGTTGGGTGAAGGTTGATGTAGGCCAACAGTGGAGAAAAAAGGAGTTGGAGTTGCAGGCAGCCTGTAAAGACAGGTTTGACAAATTGCATGAGACCAAAGTTATTAAGTTTAAAATGGGTGATTGGGTAAGAATGAAGTTCCAACTGGCAACAAACAATAGACACATTTTACTGAACCCATGAAAATCACGAAGCTCTTTCTCAATGCGGTCAAGATACTGGATGGTAGAATATGTAATCTGGGGAGGGTGGTGTAACATTACTGGCCTGGACATAATGGGGAGACACATGAAAACAACAGAATTGCTACTGGCCTGGGCATAATGGGGAGACATGTGAAAACAACAGTGAAGCACGAGCAGAAAGTGGACATAAAAATAACAGTCCTGTGTTACATAAGCTGGAAAACACTGCGGTTAGAGTCAGATCAAGTGGGCGGATGACTCGCCCCCAAGTTTCTTAAAAGATTACTTAGTCAAGTAAAACAGCAAGAGTTATTGCATTGTTATCTTGCCCTTATCTTTGGAAGTGTAATGTGATGTTCATGGCTAATTTTAACTTTGTGAAGTGATGAATGAAAATCCTTACTTAATATATTGGTTTAATTGGCTTTTCTTTCTTCAAATACTTTATTCACTGTTATGTGTGTCTAAGCTTTCTGGGGTGGGAATCTTAGAGAAATATATTTTGTGGAAACAAAGGGAGATGTGTGGTATCTGTCCATTACCTACATCACTTCCACTGTAGAAGATACCAGAACATTGTAGAAGAGACTAGAACAACATAACTTCTGTGAATACCGCAATGAGTATGTGCCTTATGAGAATACCACAATGAGTAAGTCCCTTCTGTGAATACCAAAATGGTAGTAAGTTTAGTATTTTGTCTTAAGTTAGTTCTGTGAATCGGGCCCTCAGTGTCTGACTTCAAGAACTCATGTTTTCTTCGATGAGCATCAAGACTGTTACATTACCATTAATGGGACAGATATGACCCTCCCTCCTTCCAGGTTATTACACCGAGGCCGTCAGTATATGACAAGGACATGAGAAATCAGCATCCTAGGTTCCTTTTGCAGAAATGCTTGAAGACAAAAAGGGCACGACATACAAAAATGCCATAATGTTGGATTCTTTCCCATCTGAACTTTCAATTACTAAAATCCTAGCATGGTGGAAGAATCCTGAGACCAACCAGAGAACCTATCTTGTCTTGTAGATGTGCTTTTTTCTTGTAGGTTTGTGCTGCCTGTTTATAATCTTCTAAATTTGTATATCGGCCAGGCAGTAGACATTGCCTCTTCCTATCGTGCTTGGAGTCCCATCTTCAGTTCAAAGTTGAATCCCTCTTGGTTTGGAGATTGAACTTATAGGCAAAGTGTTACCATGTTCTGAGAGAACCACACTATGTCTACTCTATCTACTGGTAAAATGTAACTTCTATGTTCCTTGCCACTCTTCTGTGCTTAAGTAATCATCAGGATATTTTTGCAGATGTGGTCATCTCCAGGGTGCCTATATTTTAATTATACACCCCTCCCCTCAACCAGTGGTAGCAGAGGGAGTGTAGGGATGGTTAGTCTGCTGGTAGAATCCCAGCTAAGTTACCAGAGCAATCCTTCTTAGTCTTTGTCTTGGGTGTATTGTCTGCAGATACCATTTGCTGCTGGAAAAAGGATCTCTAGAATGAAAGGATATCATCAACCCAATTCCATCCACAATTTCAAGCTCAGGATTTAGGAGCATAGTAGCCAAAACCAGACTCAGGGACCTACACTGGCTCCAAGTCAGGGAAAGGATCCAGTTCAAAGCAATGTGGGGGACAGGTGCCACTATCAACCAACCCTTGATAACCACCTACCACCCAACAACGCAGCTCGGATCAATCACGGCCTTTCTGGCCCTAGTACCAAAGATAAAGAAGTCCAGTTGCAGAGGTCGCTCCTTTTCTTACAACGCGGCCGGGCTCTGGAACTCCCTTCCCCTCCAACTTAGATCGGAACCCAAAGTGCTCGTCTTCCGTAAACTTTTGAAAACCTGGCTGTTCAATAAACCCGACTAGCTCTGACTGCTGTTAACCGGGTGTGACGTCTGAGCGCTAGGACGCCTGAGGGTAGCCACTGCGCTATATAAATGGTCTTTTCATTTCATTTCAGTAGCTAGCAGGCCTCATACTATTAGTAGGCCCTGGTAGAATCTTGCATTTGTGTGAAGGTCAAATCTTTTCAAATCTTTGGATGTGATTTTAACCACTGAGTTGGTCTTTCCGCACACCTCTTGATTGTCAGCTTTTGTACAGTCAGGTAATTCAAATCTATGAGAGCCTCTCTGCGGTATGGCCGGATGGCTTAAGGCAAATTCGTCCATCTGCATCACCAAGCGTCAGCAAGTCGCAGAGGGAGCAGGGAGTAAACAGCGCACCAACAGGATGTAGGTAAAAAGCTCGTGCCTCTGTAAATTTTAAATGTGATGTTGGCGGTTGAACTGCCAAAAGACAAGGTAAAAGCTGGGCCCCAAAACGAAATAGAAATGAACTTACCACATGAGTCCAAACCCGAACTTGTATTGCACACCTTGCATGCTTAATATGAAGTGCCATTGTAAATGTTCAAAGCAATGCTTCGAGTGCGCCAACAACCACAGCTTTCAAACTGCTGAGAAGAAACTCCTTCGTCAAGCTAGACTAAGAGCAGTAATCCCTGCATATGCGTTGAAGAGACAAAATGTAGCACGTAAAGGTATTCATCAAGTACCTCCGAAGTAGCGCTCACAAGTAGCATTAGACAGATTAAGTATTGGCCAGCTGTCCCTGTGAGTCATGACAATTGCATCCATACAGTGTGTACTCACTTTGGAGGACATTGTCAATGAGAAGACTTCCTTTGTAGGCGTAGGACCCACTGTGCAGTCAGCTCCACTGTAGCCAAAAAAACAGGCAGTTACTGTGCAGTCAGCTCCACTGTAGCTAGAAAACAGGCAGCCACAAAATTACCTTACTTGAAGAGGCACTGTAGTGGCGCTGGGCTGTCCGGTGTAGTGGACACTGGTGAGGCTGCGAGGCGTTCTTGAGTGGTTTCTTGACTTGACTGTTTGCTTTTCTGTACCTTAATTTTGTGATACTTGTTTCAAAGTCTTTGCTTCTTTGTCCCATCTGCTTTAACTTTGCTCCTGTTACTTTGCACGTTGAGTTGAAGATAAATCCCATGTAGATCGTCGCCATAAAGAATGTAGTATTCAAGTCCACACACAGTAGATGATGTTAAGATGTTTAATGGCAGATAAGTAGATAAGATGGTACAGCCCCACCAGGAGCATCCAGCATGATGCTCGGCCCAATGACAACTGAAGGCCTCAGCCCACAGATTCTCAACATTCTCTTGCGCATCATAGCTGCAGCATTCTATAGGCTGGGCTTGTGGTGGAGAAAGCATGTATATTATATAAACAATTTGCAAGGATACTACACTCTCTCAGAGATTTAATGGCTATTTGAGGGATTTGTAGTGGGCTAGCTATGGAACAAAAGGAAAAATATATTCCCTGTTTCTATGAAAAGAAAGCCAAAATGTAAAATGCCTCTAATTGTTCAAACATATTCATGTAAGTACTGTGAAAAAAGGCATTGCACAAATATTCTCTAGTTTCATAGGTGAGGCAGAGGAATGAAATACGTTTCATGGAAAATATTTACTATGAAAAGAAAAAGGAACAAAAATATATTTTTCAAATATTTATAAAAATAACACTGTAGGCTATGGAAAAAGACACTGACTGGGGAAGCTAGTAAAACAGCTAATCTAACAAAGCTCTTCCACTTTCCATCACTCAATTTGAAACAATTTGACAGACCTTTACTTTTATGGGGTCTTATTTTTTATTGAAGTACATAATTTATATGGTCGTTTGGAACTGGTACATCCTTCACTTAGTAACTTGGTCTGTCAAGCCAATAAGATGTTTTTACATTTTTTAAGAAATATTACATTCTAGCACAAATAGTGTAAGTGAAAAAGGCACACATAAGAACACAAACAATCTCTGCAATCACTGCTGTTGAGGTGTGACCCGAAAAAGAAAGGCTAAAAGGGGGAACATCCTTTACAACGAAACTCTAACAACGCAGTACCATTACAAAGAAGGTTTTACAATGAAAGGCGTTACAACGACTTTCGCTGGAGGGCACTCTAGGATAGGGAATAGTTTAATATAGCCTTATAGCCCGCCGTAGCGGGCTATACCAGCTATTAAAGGCCTGCTGAATCGTTAAAGGCCCGAGCCGAAGGCGATGGTCTTTAACAAGACAGCGGGACTTTAATTGCCGGTATAGCCTTGCTACGAAGGGCTGTAAGGCAATTAGAACCTTCTGCCACTAGAGGACAGAATGTTCTAACAAATTAAACAAAGGGTTCTCGAAGCTCGAGGGGATATAAATCCCCTCGAGCTTCGAGAAGCCTTTGTAGAACATTGGAATGTTGCTCTGCGGGCCTTTACCGGCCCGTAGAAGCAGGGAGCACTCCATTGTCTGTAATGGAGCTCCCAACATTCCAATGTTCTAATTTACTATCCAACACCTTCCCTACTATCCACGGGGACTGGAGTTGGAATAGTAAATTAAACTATTCACTATCCAGTGCCCCCCAACGCAAGTCATTGTAACGACTTGTGTTGTAAAACCTGCGTTGTAACGGTACGCGTGGTAATACCACGCGTTGTACCGTCATACATCTGGCTAAAAGTGTGATTAATGTCCTCATTTGTGGAAAATGCTTTAAACCAGATATAGAGTTTTGGTCCTGGATTCCTTAATTTGTATTGTGCATGATTTGTGTGATGGAATAAAAAGATATTTCCTTGCTAAAGGCCCGTGCTAGATTTTTAGGTCTCGCCTGTCGATGCGCATGCGCATCGAGCTTGCGAGACTATGGGGGTTTAAACAGTCTTTAACTAACTTGCAAGGAATCGTGGCGATTCCTTGCAGTGCCCGTGAAATTCAAGCTCAATGCGCATGCGCATTGAGCTTGAAAGCGCGTGCACATGCCCCCAGCCGCCTGCCTTGCATGTATTTTCGGCGCACTCCTCCCAGACCCCCGCTCCGCCCCCTCCCCTGCCTGCCGTGTCGCATTTCGTCACTTCCCTCAGCCGCACTCCAGGCCCCTGCTGCTTTCACACCCTCTCCGCCCCCTCCCCTGCCCGCCGTGTTGCATTTCTCCTCCCCCTCCCCTTCTCTGCCTTCCCTCCGTCTTGTCTCTTTTGGCCCCCCTCCTCCTCCTACTCTCCTCCCCCCTCCTCCTTCTACTCTCCTCCCCACTCTCTCTCACAGCCTCCCCCAGCTCCGCCCCCTCACTTCTTGGTTGCACGGCCGCTAGGCCGTGCCTCCCCTACTCTCCTCCCCCCTCCTCCTCCTACTCTCCTCCCCCCTCCTCCTCCTACTCTCCTCCCCACTCTCTTTCTCCCAGCACAACCTTGCCGCTCAGGTTTGGACCCCCAGAGCGTTTACTTTTTAAAGTAAGTCGCAGATTAGAGCGTTACTTGTTTTTAAAGGAATTTGACGACTGGCTGGCCCTGTGGTGGAATGCTGGCAAGGAGAGATGTGCAATTCTTACCACCCATTCTGTTTCTTTGGCTGGTGGGACAATGAATGCTTCAACAAAGAGAAGTGTTTCTTCAATAATTTCATGTCTCTGCTTTCCTCTTCTCGTCTATCATGGAGTTTGCCCTGAAAATTGCCCCTGAGAAATTTTTTTCTGATCTTACCCGCCGTAAGTGTTGCTTTTACTGCCCCGTAATGTCGTGGATGAGAAAATCCTTTTGTTTAATAACGCAAACTCCTTTTTGGGCAATATTGCTTAATCCCGGGCTCAGCTTGCTTAGCAAGGCATCGCTGATCTAGCGGTCGGGTCTGTCTCTTGAGAGCGCCCCCGCCGCTCCCCTAATGACATTACTTCTAGTAGGGTTTGTTTAAAGAAACCACGGAGCGGGCCCTATCTGCCGCCTAATCCCCTCTGAAAGATTCCACTCCGATGCCAACCTCGCATTGTTTAAACTGCTAATTGTTTCCCGCTCTGAAATTTTCAATACACAGCTGCCGCTCCTGAATGCGGCGCATTAACGCGCGCGATAACACAAGAAGTTAAGTTGCTTATCTGTATTTCGTGATAAGCTACTTAAATTTTACTGTAGTATATTCAAGGCTTCAAACGGACGTTAATGACGGAGGGCTGTTCACTTTATTCGTCACGTAAATTGCATCTCACTTCATTTATTACTACAAGCTGCACGCGCAGGCACTGGGGAGGGGGGTGGTGGGGTGGTTCCCTGACAGTCAGCAGGAAGTAGTGGTATTTTATAAAAGCTTTCAATCCTGGCCTGCTCTGGCAAACTACTGCGCCTTCCTCGCTGTGCGCCTGCGACTTGCTACGTCATTGCAGGCTTTACTGCGGGTTTGGGGGTGGGGCAGAAGCCGGCGCGGTTCCAGAGGTGTGTGTGTGTGAGAGGGGTACTGGATAAAAACAGCCACAAATACACCGGATTTGATTGATTTGGGCACACAAATCTCTGCAGAGCCCACAGCTTCATTGCTCTATTTTATGGGTGCATTTCCTGAGGCCTATTAGGAGAGAACTTCAGAAATCTTACCTTTCATTGGCCATTGGGTATATACATCTCTCCGGCAACACTGCAATCTGTCCCATGTTTGTTTCAATTTTGATTGACTTTCTTGGTAGGTGCACACAGATTGCAAAGGCACGGTAGTGGAAGAAAATGTAGTCCAAAGTTTGACGGCATTCTTGCACACCACACCCACCACCACTACATCCACCACCACATCCACTACAACCACCACCCCATCCACCACTACCACCACCACCGCATCCACCACCACCGCCGCATCCACCACCACATCCACCGCATCCACCACCACATCCACCACCACATCCACCATCACCACCACATCCACCATCACATCCACCATCAAATCCACCACCACATCCACCACCACATCCACCATCACATCCACCATGACATCCACCGCCACATTCACCACCACATCCACCACCACTTCACCACCGCATCCACCACCACATCCACCACCACCACCACATCCACCGCATCCACCACCACATCCACCACTTCCACCACCACCACATCCACCACCACCACATCCACCACTGCATCCACCACCACCACATCCACCACCACATCCACCACCACATCCACCACCACATCCACCACCTCATCCACCACCTCATCCACCACCTCATCCACCACCTCATCCACCACCGCATCCACCACCACCGCATCCACCACCACATCCACCACCACCACCACATCCACCGCATCCACCACCACATCCACCACTTCCACCACTGCATCCACCACCACCACATTCACCACCACATCCACCCCCACATCCACCACCATCACCCACCACCACCACATCCACCACCACATCCACCACCACCACCACATCCACCACCACCATATCCCCCAGATCCACTACCACCACATCTACATGTGTGTGGCTCTGTCTGTGTAGGTGCAAATGCAATGTTCTTGGATTGTCGTCACAATAAAATACACTGAACATAATCTTCACAAAAGTTATTTACAAACGTTTAAGCTATTGCCATTATAAATTACAATAACTTTTATTTAAGTATTAATTATTTACAAAATTAAAAGCCATTGTTATTTGTAATATAAATACATCTAAGTCACGTAAATACAACACACATTGCATTACAAATGCTATAGGTGTCACATTTGCAAAAGTTAAAAGTATTGACATTGTAACTGACAAAGCTATTAATTTTGCTACTTTCAAAACCAACACATAAATAAAAAAAGTGTCATTTACAATACCAATAGCTCAAACTTTCCTAATGCGAGACCTATTGCATTTCCAATGCTTGTTCACTTTGTATAGGAAATAGTTTGTTAATTTAAATTACAAATAATGTACAATGATAATTGAGAACAGCTAGGTGAAAACTACTGTGGAAGTTCCACTTTATGGACAAATCTAAAAAATGCTACAGATCTGAAGTTTTAAATATCCTGCCCCAAAATTCTAAAAGCTCGATTTAAAAAGTAATTTGCTGTGTAAAGTAGAACTACACGCGCAACTAGCTAGATTTGCGGCTGCATAGTATTCATAAAGGGTTACCTTGCAATTGATTGTGGAATAGCATGAATTAATTGTCAATGAAAAGGAAGGAAGTGGGCATACCAGCGTGTGATCGTCCAGCAAAGGGTGGGAACAAAAACCATCTAGGTTTAGGGAAATAAGTTTCAGAGCGACATGGAATAAACCAAAAACAAAATCACTCAATGCACAAAAACGATGCCAATTCAGGAGACATAACTGTATACTGTCTACGATCACACCAGCGGAAATAACACCACATATGCAAAATATGGAATTCACAAATGTTTTCCTGAAAAATCCCTGGTGCTTTCAGCAAGTTCTGAGAATTCCCAAACGCGGACGTCTGCAGTCATGCAAGCGTGTACTTCTGCAGGTGCAGATTTCATTTTTTTTTTAGAATGCGGTCTTAAATAACTGCATAAAAGTCATGCTCATGTCCTGTGACACCTTCAAGGACTCCTGGCTTTTCGAGCAACACCACTTTGCATTCTTGAACTCGAGTTTCTCTGGCCCCATTAGAAGCAGGAGCTTAAAAGTGCCAGAGCGCAATGTAATGTTGGCTAACAAGCCTTCGCTGATGTCACAGATGTGAGAATTTTTTCTAGTCTTCGTGTTATTCTTTGCACTATGGTACGTGCCATTGAGGTGTTTCTATTGCAAATGTAGGCCCATAAGTAACCAAAAGGAATGAAAAAACAAATAGACGAACAGCTCGCACCTGATTTGGGCCAATCTGAGATTCCTGAAGAGCTCAGAACAGCAGTTAAAGGCCAGTCACACAGTTTAACTCTGCAAAGCAAGGATCATGTGAACGCCAAGCACAAGCACAGCACAATGGTAAAGAGACACACAAAAGAAAACAATAAGTCTCTATGTGCAACTGTTTTTGAAGTATGACCCAAGCCAGGTAGAATACTTGTAATTGTAATTGCATTGCTATTGTGCTTGCTACCCCTGACGAGGCGTCAAATCACTTTTTTAGCTAGGAGCCGCTACTCCGGAACCAAAAAAGTATTAGTGGTGAATTACTATTGGGAGATATGAAATAAATTTGAGCAGTGGACATGTGAGTGTTATTTGGATTGAAAAAGGATGTGGATGGATAGAAGAGGGAAGGGTTTGCATTTATATAGCGCTTGCTACCCCTAATGAGGTGTTGGAGTGCTTTTCAGAGGGTAGCATGCTACTCCCAATCCCAAACAGGATTAGTGGGGAATTAGCATAGGGAAATATGAAAGTTATGTGAGCGGTGGACAACTTAGTAGGATTGGAAAGGATAGTGGCGGGATAGAAGAGGGAAGGGCCCAGAATGTGTTTTTTTTGGGGAGTTCATAGCAGTAGAAGGAGGAGGTTTGGGAAGAGTAAAGGGGAGGTAGAGGGGCGAAGATTCAGAGGGAAGGGTTTAGGAAGGCTTGTTTGGGAGATCTGAATAGTAAGAGAGATATGAGAAGATGCAAGAAGGAAGGGTGAGTAGGGAAGAGAGAATGCATGCTCCTATAGTCTTTCAAAACAGGATGAGCCAATGGCAATTGCACAGTGCGTAAAGTTAATTCACAACTACACTCTGGTTTCAAGCTATCTTTGCCCACCCCTTCCAGATGTGCAACATTACTCGGTTTCATTCCTTCAAAAGATCCCACAATCATTGAGAAATACATATCTATGATGCACTGACAAAAATGAAATGGGAGATATTACCTATTATTGGCGTTCTAACTAAAATTATGTTTAGGAAAACTGTTAAGCATATGAGGTGATCATGGATTCGCTCATCGTTTGATTCATACAATGCTCATTAAGATCTTGGATTAAGTGATTACTGCTTAATGGGTTCTGCAAGTATTACAAACAAGCATTGGCAAAGCCGACAGGTCTTACCTTTGGCCCCATTGGCCTTGCGAATATATAGTATAATCTTTTATGACCAGATCTCAAAAACGGTGATAGAAAATTCAGATTTGTTTGCTGTATATCTTAACAGAGAGGAAAAAAGCATGTTTTTTAAGGTGTATTCAAAATGTTACTGCATTTCGAGCGTAAGTACCACTGATCCTACAAATCAGCTAAGGAATACTGACAACTGATTCAAAATATGATGGTACTACTGAATATCGTCACCCAGAATACTGCGATACAAGAACATCGAGGACAGAATATAGAGGGACAACATTTTAAAATAAGTGCATACTGAGTATAGATTTACTATTGCTAACTCCACATCAGAATCTTGAAAATATCTGGGACGACTCCTCCGCTAAGGCGGAGGAGCATCACCACACAAAGAAAAAAAAAGAAAATTACAATGTTATTATCATTTTATTTTTCATAATTCTCTGGCGCTGTTACGGTGCAGGTGGGGCTGTGCCGGCCGCAGAGCAGGGGGAGGAGTGGTTTGCACACTCTAAAGTGGGCATGACTTCTTGGAGGCCGTCTTGGCCCGGCCAAACAGTCATGAGCACTTTGCATGTTACCCCCCATGCTGCATTACAGAGCCTGGTGGGGAACATAAACAGGCTTCCGGTCCCTGTCGGAGCGCTGAACCACGGCACTCAGACCAATCACAACGCTGCTGTAAGGCAGCATTGTGATTGGCTAGGGGAGCCTGGGTACTTCCTGTTTCTGCGCTACTCGTGGACGAAGAGGACAGAAGAGAGCCTGCCGCTGGGAAGGTAAGTGTATTTTTCTTTTCTTCATTTTCCCCCCTTTTCTTTTTCTTTAACCCCCACCCCTCCCCGCCTCACCACTATTCCTCGATAGCAGCCGCCACTGAAAGATATATATACCACATGGAGTTAGGTTTTATAAAATCTAGGCTTACTAATCTAGTGATATTTTTTTCGATATTTTGTCCCATCAATATTCTAGAGTCGATATATAGGTTGCACACTTCAAAATGCTACTTTAGTGGCACAAACTTTGAAGGAGTCTAGTAGGATAGTTAGAATGAGAACTTAAGGTTGGTGAACTTGTTAGATAGTAGCTTCCTAAGTAACCGGTGTCTCATTGAGTTGCTTACAGTCCATTGCAGCAAAATGCTGTTTGATGGATTTAATAATAGGATAAGTTATAATTAAAAGCAAACAATGTATATAGCGCCACTGTTATAAATAAGAAAGAGGCGGAGGATTCCGGTAAGCGAAGTTTATTCCATAAGTAGATGACTCCACCCGTCATGGACGTCTGGTCTCCGTTAAGCCGGGGCTTTGGCTCGTGATATAGACGCGAGTCGAACTCACGAGCCAAACCCCACGAGCCAAACCCACGTGAGAGTCAATGCGAGCGAAGCCCGCCATTACACCACCTTCCCCCTTACAACAGTCAAAAAAAAATGGAAAAAGAAACATTGTCGAATTAAAATGGATCTAACCAGAAGTAACACAAATGCCTAAAATTTAATGAACTCGTTATATCTCTCAGGAGCCCTGATGTGTCTGCCGAAAGAAGAAACTTTTGTGTGGGAGGGGACATCCTGGCTAACAACAACGTTTGGAGGATCCAGAGCAACCTCCCCTGAGAGTTGCACCGAAGACTGAGGAGCTTGTGGAAAGGAATGGTTAGGAACACTGGAAACAGAAGGAGCATCCATCCAAAAACTCCAATCCAAGTTACTGGAGTTACCATTATGCTTCCTTCCTTTGATAATCTCTGCTTGGTGATCAGAGACTTTCACTAGTTGGCGTTTGTTCCACCAACCCTTTTTTCCTAGAAAGGCTGCACCCTTACTTACTTTAACTACCTGAATGGGTGCAAAAAATTTTGAGCGTCCTTTCACTACTCTACCTGGACTCTTGATTAAAACCCAGTCACCAACCTGCAGGTCCACCAATTTACCATCTGAGGTACCATCAAACTGTAACTTCATTTGGCTCTGTTTTTCTAGAACAGATTTCTTAACAGAATCCAAATCGATAATTTTACCAGCAGAGTCCTGATGCAACCATGAAGGAAATAGAACAGAACGAGCACAAGCTAGAGCTTCCCTTTCGATAGTGCTGTACCTCTGTTCAAACTCTTTGAGTGCTCTAGATGCAAACGCCACAGTTTGTTCCTGACCATTCACCTTCTGTGTAAGAACTGCCCCTAGACCAGAAATACTCGCATCTACAGTGATAACTGAGGTGGCATCTTCTCTGAAGGCATGTATGGCTTTAGCGGAAACAATCATCTTCTTGATCTCACAAAAAACCTTGTCTAATTTCTGCGTCCAAACGAAACTAGACCCTTTCCTCAAAAGCTTCCTTAAAGGTTCCACTAATTGGGAATACGACTGGACAAACCTTGCATAATATTCTGCAAGTCCTAGGAAGGATCGTAAGGCATCCTTATCGGGAGGAGGTTTTGCATCTTGAATGGCTCTAATGACTGAAAACTTGGGAGTGATACCTTGGTCCGATACTGTATGCCCCAGATAATCAATCTTGTTAACCGCAAACTTGCATTTGTCTGCGCGAACAGTCATGTTCCTAGACATTAAAATTGAAAGCACATTTCTAAGAATAACGTTGTGTTCGTTTAATGATTTTGCAAAAATCAGGATGTCATCAAGGTATGCCTGCACACCCGCTAAGCCTTGAAACATCACATCCATCAGCTTCTGGAAAACGCTTCCAGCAGACGCTAACCCAAAAGGGAGGCGAAGGAATTTGAAAGCTCCGAAAGGAGTAATAAAAGAGGTAAGTTCTTGGGATTCCTTCGCTAAAGACACCTGATGGTACGCTGACCTCAGGTCGATCAAAGAGAACCATTTAGCGTCGCCTATGTTAGCCAGAAGCTCGTGGATTCTTGGTAGCGGGTGACAGTCAACAATAATATTCTTATTTAATGAGCGTAAATCCGCACATAATCTAATTTCCCCAGTCTTTTTGCGTGCGACTACAATTGGTGCGACCCATTGTGAAGAATTGATGGGGGAAATGATACCTTGTTTACACAGATCATCCAACATTATTTTTAATTCAGATCTGACGCTCAGTGGGACAGCTCTAACTTTATGACTAACTGGTTGTGCCCCGGGTATCAGTCTAATCTTGTGCTCAAATCCTTTGACACTCCCTACCATTTCCATGAATACTGGTTTAAATTCTGCCAAAATTTCTTGAACCTTTGCGTTATGATCATCAATTACAGCAACAGGTAAATCAGTTTTAAAGGTAGGTAACTTCCCAACTTTAATGGGGTTCTCATCACCTGGAACTAAATAAAGACCCATCAAGGCTAAGTCTTTCCAGCCCACGATGTCTTTGCCTTTTTCTGCTACATAAATTTTAGTGACGGTCTCCCTCCCCAAGCATTGGACTAATCCTTCAAAATAAACTAGCATGTTAATATTCTTCTCCCCAAATGCTAGTGGATTAACATCAGATTCAATCAGTTCGACTCTTTTGTCCCATTTTTCGTAAAAGGTTGAATCTCTAAGGATAGTGTATGGGGAGCCTGAATCCGCCATGACTTGGAGATGTACATTATCAATAATAGCTGCACATAGTGGACCTTTAATAGAATCAATGTCACCGTTAGCATCAAGAGTCACGATGATATTTTTAAAAGATTCAGTACATGCATCAAAGTCCACCATATTAACATTCGGAGGTTTCTTCGCAAATCTGCAAACCCCCTGAAAATGTCCAATTTTTTTACAAATAGAACATCGCTTCTTGAGGGCAGGGCAATTTGGTGCGTTCCCAATGTGATCCTTTGAACCGCACCTATAACAAAAGTAAGTTTTTTTTCTTTGGTTAAATTTATTGGGTTGAACTTTGCCTTTATTAGTAATGGCACAGAGAGTTTCTCCTTCATCAGAGTCATAGCAGTCTATAGCATTAACACCCTGTTTAGGTTGGTCCATAACAACTTTGCTGGTTAATGTAGAACGTTCAATGCTAAGAGCAAGGTCTATGACTTCACTTAAAGATGGGTTCTTGCATCCCAGAATTCTCTGTTTAATCTTCCTTGATGCGCAATTAAATACGAACTGGTCTCTTATAAATTTATCAGGAGAAGGTTCGAAATTGCAAGTGATTGCTAAAACTCTGAGTGCAGCGATGTACTCTTCTACCTTCTCGTCCTCATTTTGTTTCCTGGCATAGAAGTTGTGCCTTTCTAACATAATGTTAGGTTCATCACAAAATTGTTTTTTTAATCTTACAATGGCTTCAATGTAAACGTTCCAAAGGTTGTCTCCACTTTCATCTAGTGAAATAGGTGGTGCTATGGGAACAATACTCTTAAAGATTCGTTGACCAGCTTGTCCTAAACAACCAAAAAGAATAGCGAATTTTCTTTTGTCAGAATACTCAGTGGCATCAATAGCAATTAAATGATTCTCAAACAACCCGAACCACTCAGACCAAATTATGTCTGGAGTGCCTGGTTTGCTCAAGAAAGGTGGAGGTTGAGTGATCTGATGCCACTGGTTATTAGCCATGTTAAATATAAATGCAGAAATATGAGTGAGGTTTTATAAATCTAAAATCACAATAACCTTAACATTAACAAGATGTCATTTTTAAAATGAGCATTTGTGATTTAAGATGTGGAAAAGTTGTTTAAATAACGAGATAAATGTTTCCAATAACGTCTATAACGTTGTAAATATGCACATTCAACAAATGAAAAGCGTGCGTATCGCTGCAAAGATACGCTGTGCACAACCTTGTGAATATCCTGTGATTATCTGTTGAAAGCGTGCGTATCGCTGAAATGATACGCAATGTTTACATGTTGGTCCAACAACAACGTGCGTATCGTTGAAAATGACACGCAATGTTTGTATCTTTGAAAGAAATTATTTAAATGACAAGTGCGTTGTAAGTCGAAAGCGTGCGTGTCGCTGAAGTGACACGCAATGTTTTCAATTACAACGTGCGTATCGTTGAAGGTGCGCACAACAAAGAAACATTTTAAATCAACACAGTACCTTGTGGTTGCGTCTTGTAAACAGTCTTCGCACGATACCTCAATAAAGCTGTATGGAAGGATATCCAATGAGGCTGATCGTGTTGAAGAAGATTGCCACCGTCCAATAAGAGTTGCCGGTTGAGGAAATTTGTAGAGGCAGCTCTGTTGATTGGAAAACCAAGAGATTCGACCGTCCAATGGAAATGCTTGTGATTGACGAGGTGCTGAATCAGGGAAAAATCAGCGTGGGTGAGGTGGAGTCTCCGTCTTGTCGCCAAAATATGTTATAAATAAGAAAGAGGCGGAGGATTCCGGTAAGCGAAGTTTATTCCATAAGTAGATGACTCCACCCGTCATGGACGTCTGGTCTCCGTTAAGCCGGTGGTTACAATGGCAAACGGGAAGACACAGCCGACCGTGCACGAGGAAAGTATTTAAATCACAACATGTATAATACAGTATGCACGGGCCGTGGCTCGTGGATACAACTTTCAAATGGAAACAATGTTAGCCTCGGGCTTTGGCTCGTGATATAGACGCGAGTCGAACTCACGAGCCAAACCCCACGAGCCAAACCCACGTGAGAGTCAATGCGAGCGAAGCCCGCCATTACAGCCACCTAGCATTTAGAAGATGTGCTTGGGGTGGAGAAATGAAGAAAGTGCTGTAAATAAAAAACCTGCTCTCTGTAAAAAAAATTAAAATAAAAACACTGGGGCATGTTTACAATAACTGGCGCATCCCTGCAAATCAGCAGGGATGCGCCAGTTATTGTGCGCCACAGCTACGCCATCATGGATGCACCGCATTTACAATGCGGCGCACCATGGGGCAAAAACGGCACAGATGCGTGACGCATCTGTGTCGTAAAAATGGCGCATTGCTGAAGTTGCGTTGCAAGCGCGACGCAGCTCCAGCAAATCTCTGGGGGCCCTATCTAGTTAATGCTTCGTCAATCCTTACGCCTGCTTCAGGCAGGCGCAGAGTTTTGATGCAGCATTGGCCTAAAAGTGACTGAGTGAAATCTCTACTCAGCCATTTTAATGAGGCGTTCCTGCGCCGGAACGCCCCCGCTGCGCAAGAACGCCTACATGTGGCGCAGGGCTTTACAACGTGACGCATCTCCCAGATGCGTCACGTTGTAAGTACCCCGCACAACGGCGGCGTAAATGAGGCGCAAGGGGCTTGTAAATCTGCCCAATAGTTTCTCATTGCAAATGCAAGTGATTGAACATCACTGTAATACCATCATCATTGTTCTAATATAGCAAAGCAGGAAGGCTAGCTGAGCTGCCGTGCATCAAAATATTGTAAATTAGTTCTACGGCTTCTTTATATTGTAGTGTCCTTGTAGATCAGCAGACGTTTAGGCTATTTTTAGATATCTTGGTTCAGAGCCATCACTGGCCTTATCTACAGCAGAACGAGACCAGACAAAAAAAAGTTAAATAAATAGCAGTCATTTTATCTGACCTTTTATAACAATGCCATGTACTTGTAGAATGAACACTTGGTTCTTATAGTCTGTTTTAACACATGAGCCTGGTACCATGTGTGTGGCTGCAGGCAGGGTGTGTGCAGTTCACAAAGTTCATACACTTTATATGGTCTGGAAGTACTTATATTGTGTCTGACTGTGCCCAGGCCATATCAGACAAAATAATTGTCATTGTATGTTGAGAGCAAACAAATGCCTGCTAAATGGTCTTTAATAACTAAGGGCTGAGCAACAGGGATTAAACCCCTTGTGTCTCAAGGCATGTTAAAATAGGTCACGTGCTCCACTTTACAAACTGGGCCATTGCAGGTGGCTTATAATGTTTTTGGGAATATGTGAGTGTGTGTCGAGCCTGTGCCCCTATGTGTGGCTGTGTGCTAGCAGCGTTTATGCAATTGTTGTGTAATTGAATATTTATGTAGATAGATGTCTTCTAGAGTACAGGTTGCCATTGTGCGATAACTTCGAAGCCTATGCATTCTTACATGTGCTCCCTGGTGGTTGGCCCTGTGCATGTAACGCGTTGGAGTATTATGTGTGTACGTTGCACCTGTCCTCTTGTAGAACGTGTGCCTGTAATGTATAGTCACTTCTTGCAATCTGTGCACACTCAGAGCTTCTTCCCTCACAAGGGTTGTGCACACTCACCTTTTTCCTGTAGCGGGAAATTCTGAGAATTTGTTGGGAAAAAATCCCATCAACAGAACATTCAGACTGCGTTAGAAGGGGGGCGCTCACACCCCGGCCTACGTCACAATCCAAACGGAGGTCAGAAAGCACACAGATCCGGTTGGCTCTTTCCTGTAGCACGCGCAGGAAGGAGGTCAGGGACAGGAATCCTACAAGAGTTAGAGTAGGAAAGGCACGCCCAGATGATACAGGAAGAATATAAGGGCCAAAGGTTAAACCGTACAAGCAAACAAAGCACCTTTCAAGCTGAGTGGACAACAGGCGGCAGGGACGAGAGATAGGGTGGCCAAGTATACAGTGCCACTTGGCAGGACACTGTGCGTGCAGAACAACATGCAGACAGAAGGGCTTTGTGGCACTTAGTGGATGAGTCAATTATGGGTCGCAGCCATATACTCCATCTCAAGAAACGTTTCGAACATGTCCATCAAGCGGTGCATGTTAAAGGACACTGGCCAGTAATGTTTCCACTCCCAGAATTGGATGTGTCTGTTCTGTTGTGCAGTCTCACTCACTGTCTGTCCTTCTGTGAATTCTGTCTAGGTCTCTATCTTTAACTTTAACGGTTATGCTGCTCCGTTCAGCCGAAGAAGGTGTTCAGGGAGGGGGAGCATCTGATGTCTGCCGGTAGCTCTCTCCAGGTCTTCGGCAGCGATGTGAGAGAACAACCTCCCGCCTGATCTTGCTCTGTGGATCCGCGGTGTTTCGGACAGTGCAAGGTTGTATGATTGCAGGTTTCTTTTGGGTACGTGGAAGTTAATTCTGTCATTGAGGTATTTGGGTCCGTTGCTGTGCAGGCCTTTGTAGGCATGGGTGAGGATCTTAAAGGTGACTCTCTTCTCCACGGGGAGCCAGTGGAGTTACCGTAGGTGTTGGCTGATGTGTTCATGCCGGGGGTGCTGAGGACGAGTCTGGCCGTGGCATTCTGTACCGTTTGCAGTTTGTGGAGTAGGTACTTGTTAATGCCGCATAGAGTGCATTGCCATAGTTGAGTTTGCTGGTGATGAGTGCGTGGGTGACTGTTTTCCTCCATTGGGGGGGGGGGGGGGGACCATTTGAAGGTCTTTCGGAGAATGCGCAGGGTGTTAAAGCAGCTGGAGGTGACGGCATTGACTTTTCAGTTCATGGTGAGTGATGAGTCGCATATGATGCTGAGGTTCTTGGCGTGGTCTGAAGGGGTAGGTGGGCTTCCGAGGGAGGTGTTGTCCCATGCAGATTGGGTGGTTCCAAAGACAAGGACTTCTGTTTTCTCAGTGTTGAGTTTTAGGCAGCTGTTTTGTCATCCAGACTGCCACTTCTTGCATTCTTTTCTGGAAATTGAGTTTAGCGGTGGTGGGGTCTTTGGTGAGGGAGAGGATGAGCTGGGTGTCGTCGGCGTAGGATACCATGTTGAGGCCACGTTGTTGGACAATGTCTTCGAGAGGGGGCCATGTAGACATTGAAGAGAGTCAGGCTTAGAGATTACCCCTGTGGTACTCCGCAGGTGATGTTGGTGGGGTGGAGAAGAAGGACGGTAGTCTGATCCTTTGGCTTGGAACCAGCGGATCCAGTCTAGGGCAGTTCCTTGTATGCCGGCCTTGTGTAGTCTGGTGATTAGTGTGCAATGAGAGACAGTGTCAAAGGCTGCAGACAGGTCGAGGAGGATGAGGGCCACGGAGTAGCCCTGGTCCAGGACGGTGCGGATGTCGTCTGTGGCGGCGAGTAGGGTTGTCTCGGTGCTGTGGTTAGCTCGGAATCTGGATTGGGATGGGTCAAGGACGGCGTGTTCTTCTATGAATCGTGTCAGTTCCCTGTTGACTGCTCTCTCTGCCACTTTGGCTGCGAAGGAAAGAAGCAAGATGGGCCGGTAGTTTTTGAGGTCGGTGGGGTCCGCCGTGGGTTTCTTGAGCAGGGGCCTGACTTCAGCGCTCTTCCAGTCGTCTGGGAAGGTGCCAGTTTTGAAGGTGGTGTTGGTGGTGTGTTGCAGTTCGGGTGCGATGGTGTCCGCAGCTCTGTGGTAGATGTGAGGGGGCAGGGGTCGATGGGGACCCCCGAGTGGATGCCTTTAATGGTGGTGTCCATGGTCGTGATTGGTGTCCAGTTGGAGATGGTGTGCTGGGTGGTGTCTTGGCGAGGTACGGGCTGGCTGAGGGGTCTTGTGGGTGGTCAGTGAAGTTGCCATAGAGTGTTCTGATCTTGAGGTGGAAGAAGGTTCCGAGCTTGTCGCAGAGGTGCTGGGAAGGGGTGATGTCTGTGGTTTCGCTGTGTGGGTTGGTGAATTATTGGATGACGTTGAAGAGTTTCTTGGAGTTAGCAAAGTTGGTGAGGATTTTGTTGTGGATGAAGTTCCTTTTAGTTGTTCTGATTTGGCTGTGGTAGTCCGTCATGACATTCTTGTAGGTGGAGTAGCTGTCGGCTGTCTTGGTATTCCTCCAGTTCTTTTCCAGGAGTCTGCAGGTGCGTCTGGCTTCTTGGAGGGTGGTGGTGAACCAGGCTGCTTTTCTGGGGTGTTGTTTGCTGAGGTTGCGTAGCGGGGCGAGCTTGTCTGCGCAGTTGGCGATCCACGTGTGGAGTTCTCTGGCTGCAGTGTTTGCGTTGGATGCCCAGGTGTGGTTGTCTCGGGAGAGGGTGGAGTTCAGTTGTTCGTCAGTGACTTTGCTCCAGTTCCTGCGTGGCAGGCGAGGGGCTGGTTTAGGTGCTTTTGGTTTCTCGACGGTGAAGTGCATGCAGTGGTGGTTGGTCCAAGGAGGTTGCATTGTGTGGCTGAAGCGGACGCTGTTTTCCACAGCGAAAATGGGGTTAAGGGTGTGCCCTGCCCCATGTGTTGGTGTGTTGATGAGTTGGTTGAATCCGATGTTGGTGAGGTTGTCCCAGAGGATGGTGGAGTTGGGGTAGCTGGGGTTGTTGAGGTGGAAGTTGAGGTCTACATTGAGTATGTAGTTTGTTGATGCGATGGCGTGGGGTTTGATGAAGTCGGTGATGATGATGGCGAAGGGTGTCGGGTGGCCGAGGGGTCTGTAGATGAGTGTTCCACGGAGTGTGGTCTTGGGACTGGTCTTGATTTGGAAGTGCAGGTGTTCGGCGGAGGGGAGGTTCTTGCTAGAGGTGGTGAGGCGGAGGGTGTTTTTGTGGACTATAGCAAGGCCTCCCCGTTGGTTGGGGTGGCCCTACCTCTGGTTCTTGTCGCCATCCTGGATGGCGGTGTTGATATCGGGGGTGGAGACGGCATTGTTCCAGGTCTCTGTGACGAAGGTGACGTCGGGCAATAGAGAGTGGATAGGTTCAAGATTTCCATGGCATGCTTGTGTACGGAGTGCACGTTAATTAGGATGCAGCTGAGGGTGTCGTCGGTGTTGGTGCTGCTGGTGTTGGGGGTCGGAGTTGTGGTGAAGGTCCAGCGGCAGCGGCAGCAACAGAAGTGGCAGTGGGTCGTGTACGGTGAGGCCAGTTTGAAGTCTGCGTGTCTTCCGGGGTTGAGTGCGAGGAGGATGGCGGTATCGTAGCGGTGGAAGGGGGGGCGTGGCTTGGGCGCCGATGGCGATGGTCGCCTGAGAGCTCGGCTCCGGGACTGAGCCCGGAATTATCCTGTAAATCGGAGGCTGCGGGGCACCCCAGACCCCGCATTCTGCTGAGCGGACCGCCGACGACCTGCCGGGGCCCCTGATGGGGCTCGGCCGAGAGTTGCTCCGGAGTTAAACCGAAGTTTGCGGAGTTGCGGAGTGCGACCCAACATGGCGCCCGGACTTCTTTGTCCCCCTGGTCGGACCCACTGACTTGGAGGAGCGTCGCGTGCAGCGACTTGCTCCCGACTTTGCCATCCCCGGCTGCTCTGGGCACTGGCTGTCTACTGGATCGGACTTTTCACAACGAGTTTGCACTCGGTTGGGTGACTGGGCGGATGCCCACGTTATAGGGGACCCCGGGAGCGGACGCCCTGTGATCAAGGCGGTGGCCCGACTCACGACTCCGCACCTAGCTACGTCTTCCCGGCCAGTCCACTTTCATGGGAGGCGCGACACTTTGGCACCACAAATCGTCCGGTGGAGCTGGTGACCCTCACCCCGGGTCCCTAACGGATGAGCCGACCTGCCCGACTCGGCGACGGTTGTCTCCGCCCCCTCATCGGTGCCCTCGGACGCCGTGGCGGTGGCGTGAGCCGAAGCGGAGAAGTCTCCACAGGCCCTGGAGAAGGAGGTCTCCCACACTCGATTTGAGGCCCAGTATCCGGGAGGGTCGTGATCGACATCTGCACCCGGAGACGCCTACTCCGGGACCTTCACGGAGTGCCCCCGGCGACATGGGGAAACCTAGAGGAGCCAAGGGGACTACCCCGACCGCCTCGGACTCGGAAGCCCAGGACAAAGAGGAGCATGGGGACCCAAAGAGTTCTGGTGGCGCGTCGATGCAACAACAGTTCGACCGCGTCCTGGAGGCGATAACGACCACGAGATCGGCCCTCCAACAGGACATTGCCCAGGTGGCGACGAGCCTAGGCCTCCTCAGAGCGGACCACGGCAAACTTTCGGACCGGGTCAAGGAGGTGGAGAGCTCGGTGAAGACCTTGGAGCCGGCGCAGCGAACCTTGGCTGCGACGATGAAGGATGCCTTATCCCGAATTGCGACCCTGGAGCAGAGGGCGGAGGACGCGGAAGGCCGCAACAGGAGAAACAACATTCGTGTAGTGGGCCTCCCGGAAAAGATCGAGGATGGCGACATGGTGACATACTTAGAGACCTGGCTCCGTGACACGGTAGCCCCGGAGGGGCTGTCCTCCTTCTACACTCTGGAGCGTGCCCACAGAGTCCCGGCACGGCCACCGCAACAGGGACGCACCCCGAGGCCGGTGGTGGCGCGCTTATTGCACTTTCGGGACAGGGACTTAATCCTCAATACCGCCAGACATAATGGTCCATTCAAAGTAGCGAACAGTCAGGTGAACATCTTTCCGGACTACACCTACGAGACTCAACTCAAGCGTTTCTCCTTCCTGGCGGTCAAGCGCGAGCTCAGGAGCGAGGGCATCCAGTACTCGCTCCTCTACCCTGCAAGGCTCCGCATCATAGTCGATGACAAAACTCAGTTCTTCGACACCCCGGAGGATGTCTGTGCCTGGCTCGAACTTTATAGGACTGGGAAAGATGGCTTTGGCTCCTCGTCCCAACAGGCAGATGAGCCGGAACAGAGACGGCGATCCAGGAGGATCAGGAATCGCCGCGGCCGCACGGGAGGGCCCTCAACTGCAGAGACGTCGTCGGAGCGGAGGGGAGTGTTGGAAGTACTGTCGGAGTTGTCGGGTGCACGGGACGAAGCCATTGAGGAGGAAGAAAACCTGGGTGAAGAGGAGGCACCATCGGATTCGGAGGACTCGGTGACTGATAGTGCCCACACACCGGTGATCACACCGAAATCGGTGGAGGACCTTTTGGATGGACAAGGGTAACGGGGTGTGCTGCCTTATTTTGGGAGGGGGCCCGGCAGGGGGGAGGCGGTTGCCGTCCATTGCTGCTGACAGAGAGGGGGGGAGGGGTGGGGTGCCCCTGTTTCTGCCCGAGAGATTTTGGCACTGTTTAGGGCTTGTTATAGTCCTGGTGGCCTGAGCGTCGAGGGCCCACTGCCTCCGCCCGGCCCGCACCTGGCCCTTAAGGCCTTCCTACGGTGGCGACCGTGGGATTAGTTTGGGTTATTGGGTTGATGGAAGGTGAGGTTTGGATGGGATCTAGATGGTGCAGTTTGGGTCCTGTTCTGGGGTGGGTGGGTGAGGGTTTGGTTCGTTCCTGGGTTGTTTGGTTTTGGTTGGGGAAAATGGCCGCCACCAGTGCTGGGAGGATTGATGTCTTTCCTTTGTTGGGACCCGGATGGGGGGACTGTGCAAGGACAATACGGGACAATGGCTGATGTGGCTAACTTGAAATGTGTCACTTGGAACGTAAGGGGGCTTCATACTATGTCCAGGCGCCACAAGGTCCACGCTTATTTGGTGCGTAGGGGAGTGCAAATGGCGCTGCTGCAGGAAACTCATCTGAACAAGGCGGAAGGGGCGGCGCTACAGCGTAGATGGCGGGGGCAGGTCTTTTCCACGTCGTACTCCGCTTATGCCAGAGGGGCGCTAATATGGATATGGGCAGGGGTCCCCTTTCAAGTCACGAGAACAGTGTTAGATCCAGAGGGGCGTTACGTGGCCATCTCGGGCACTCTAGGAGGGAGGGACTTGAACGTTTGCTGTGTGTATGCTCCTAATATGGACCAGACTGCCTTCCTTTCCAGGTTATCGGGCTCATTGGCCCACTTTTTCGCCGGGCCACTCCTGCTTGGAGGAGATTTCAATTCTGTAGTGGACGTGGATATTGACCGCTCGCACCCACCGCTTCCAGATTCTCCGGTTCGTCGCACGGCTAAGGGTCGTCAGGATTGGCAGACCCGCTGGGGCTTGACGGACATCTGGAGGGCGCATCACCCCGCATCTAGGGATTATTCATATTTCTCGAGCCTTCATGAATTGCATGTCAGACTAGATGGCTTTCTTGGGTCGCCCGAACTGGTTTCGGCAGCGGCCCGATCTGAGTACTTGTCCAGGACCATTTCGGACCATAACCCCCTCCTGCTGGACCTTCGTTGGCTCCCCGGGACGCCAGCGGTGCCCACCTGGAAGCTGCGACCCGAGATCCTTGAGGACAGTGTCTTCAGGGCGGAACTGGGGGACAGGATATTGGAATATTTTGCATCCAACGGCGGCACCGCGAGTACTAGAGCATTAGAGTGGGACGCTTTTAAAGTAGTGGTGAGGGGTTACTGTATTTCTAAGAAGGTGGGCATGAGGCGCGTTATCTTAGCTGATTTAGATGCGGCGGATCGGAAACTCCGCGAGCTTGAACTTCGCCGCCCGGGACACCCGGAATTGCAAATACAAACGGCGGAGGCGAGGGAAAAGGTGGCGGCAGAGGTCGAACGGCTCCGCTGTTTTGACTATAAGGCCTATATGGTCCGATCCATCGCTGAGGGAGACAGATCGAGCGCGTTATTGGCGTGGTTGGCCAACCCTACGCGCCAGTCCCCATTGACGACAAGTATGCGTGAGGCGGACGGAACCGAGGTACACACCCAACCGGAGATTCTTAGCTGCTTCCGGCATTATTACGAATGTTTGTACCGTAGTCGCTCCGCCCGAGACCCCGGCCGACTTGATGATTATCTACGTCCACTGGAGCTCCGCACAGTGGAGCAGGAAGTGGCGAAAGCCCTGGGATCCGACATTGAATTGGGGGAGATCCGCGGGGCTATTAAACGGATGGCGAGAAACAAGACCCCGGGCCTGGATGGCCTGCCTGTGGAGTTTTATGCAGCTTACGCTGACCTCCTAGCCCCTCGATTATTGGTGGTCTACAGGGAGGCGAAGAGGCTGGGGCGACTCCCGAGCTCGATGTGTGAGGCGTTGGTGGTTCCTCTCCTCAAACCGGGCCGAGACTCGTCCGACCCGGGGTCCTACCGTCCCCTATCGATGCTGACGGTGGACTATAAAATACTGAGCAGCATCTTGGCCTCGAGGCTGCTGGGACACATGAGTTCCCTGGTGCATGAAGACCAAGCTGGTTTCATCCCACGGCGGAACACGACTATGAATATTCGCAGGTTGTTCCGTTTGCTAGGGGAACCATTCGTGGATGCCCCGTCCCCGGTCGTCCTGTCGGTGGACCTAGAGAAGGCTTTTGATAGCCTGGAGTGGGACTACCTCTGCACGGTGCTGCGGAGATTCGGCCTTGGGGAGGGCTTTGTCAGGTGGACCGCGGTTCTCTATGCCTCTGCTTCGGCCAGGGTCCGGGCGGGACCACTGATTTCTTCGCGGTATCCGGTAGAACGAGGCACGCGGCAAGGGTGTTCATTGTCCCCACTTCTCTTTGCGCTGGCGGTGGAGCCACTCGCGCTGCACCTTCGGTCGGGAGCCCACTACACGGGCTTGTGGACGCCTGCGGGCCCGCATTATGTTTCGCTGTATGCGGACGACCTGTTGCTCTTCCTGGAGGACCCGCTCGACGCTTTACATGGGGCGGCGGTGGCGCTCACAGAGTTCGGGGAGGTTTCGGGCCTCCGAGTGAACTGGTCCAAGACCTGTCTTTTTCCGGTACGCAGGGGTACTCCCGCCCCTGCCCTGAGTAGGGAGATTAGGTGGGAACCCGACTGTTTTAAGTACCTTGGGGTATTTGTTTACCACGACCAACCCGACCTCCTAGATGGGAACATTGCTCGCAGCATTCGAGCACTACGAGGCTGCATGGCCTTTTGGGCTACGCTGCCGCTTTCGGTGGCGGGACGGATCGCCCTGCTTAAAATGGCGGCGCTCCCCCGGCTATTATATTACTTTCGGACTCTACCGATCTGGGTCCCACCGGCCACGTTTCGACTGTTGCGCTCCATGGTGGTCGGATTCCTCTGGGGGTCGGGCCGCCGGCGGGTGGCCCTCAAAACCCTGATGAGGCCGAAAGATGAGGGGGGGCTCGCGGTGCCGGACTTTGAAAAGTATTATCTGGCGGCGCAGCTCCAGACCTTCACCCAGGAGATCGCCAGGGAATTCCGAGGCCCGGAAGACGGGAGGGGGGCGGGCATGGCCAGGCACGTTCTCTCCTTTATAGCGCTGCGACAACGTTTGGCCCTGCGGGACTTGTCGATGGAGGAGCGGACTATCCGCCTGTGTTGGAATCGGGCCCACGCCCGAGGCCAACTGAGGATACCATATGCGCCTGAAATACCGTTGGGGATGCTGACGGCCCTCCCCCACGGAGGGGACTGGTCACGCTTGGCAGCCTGGGAGGATGCCGGATTACAGCTGGTTGGGGATCTGTACGAGGACGGAGCGCTCTTGTCCTTCCAGGATCTTATTGACCGCTTCGAGGTCCCCCGCGGTGACTTCCTCCTACACTCGGCCATTGTGCGAGCGATCCAGGCACACTGGAAGAACGGGCAGGAGGAACCCCCCTTATCTCAGGTGTGCCAATACGTGATGATGTCGGCGGGCACGGTGAAGGCGGTCACTTGCCTCTACGGCAGGTTGATTACCGAAGGGTTGGCTCCTCTCACCACTCTAAGAAACCGCTGGGAGGAGGACATTGGTAGGGAGATCCCGGAGACAACTTGGTCCCAGTTGGTGAGGCGAGCCTGGAAGGGCACACGCAACGCCCGTTTTCAGTTGGTCCACTATTACGTCCTCCATAGAGCGTACCTGACCCCGGTGAAAATCAGGCGATATTTTGCCACGAATTCGGCGGCGTGCCCTAGGTGCCCGGCTCAGGAAGCGGACCTCCTACATATGTTATGGGCCTGTCCAGGTCTGTCATCTTACTGGCAGGAAGTAGAGACGACCCTGGAGGAGGTGACGGGAAGATCCTTATCATTTGATGCGGCGGTGGGGCTCCTACACTGGTTCCCCCATACCCCCAGAAATAAAATTTCTAGTAAATTTGTCGACCTAGGGCTCCTCCTTGCTAAACGAGAGGTGACCAGGAACTGGAAGGCACGAGTTGGTCCGACAGGCAGCAGATGGCACAGTGAGCTTTTGAAGTGGGCGGCGGGGGAGAGCGCGCTGAGATATCAACTAGCTTGGAGGCAGCGTAATGAGAAGGCGCAGGAGGCCGCGCTGGAGTGGAAAATGTTGGTGCAGGCCCTCAGGGATTATTGTGCCCCCAGCGACTCTGAAGGTGAAGAAGCGACTCGCCCTGAGTCCCGGTAAACGTTTGTACTGACAGTCCTATCGCTTTCCCCGTGGGTCCCATGGCAGATCCTGTGTCGGTAGCTCCCTGGCGCTGGTGGTGGGGTTGGGGGGGGGTTTTCTTTTAGTTAGTAGTCCTTTGCGGGTGGGGGTATTCTTTTGGGTTTATAGGCTTGTTTAGAAAAGCAGATGACGGACAGTGAATCATCCGGACCAGCTCAAGCATCCTACTGATCCCCCATTGTATTTCGCCGCCCGACCCCAGGGTTGTGGGCCGGATGGCTGTGTACGGAACTTACGGGGGGGGGGGCCAGAGGGCCTTATTCTGTTGATATTGCTTATGATACAATGCTGGTCGATATTGTAACGATTTACTAATTCCTGCAATAAAAATATATTTAAAAAAAAATAAATAAATCGTAGCGGTGGAAGGTCGTGGATCCAGGGTTTCTGGCGCTGGTCACGGTCGGGTCGCGGACCGACGCATACGAGCGTGCCTTAAGCACGCCAGCGGTGTGCCCGCTGAGTGGGTCCACTGCACGACTGCGCAGCGGCCGCCGTTAAGTAGGGGAGGGGGGCAGGACTGGAGATAGGGAGACAGGGCTGTGTCAGGAGGATGGGAAGCAGGGACAGCAGCAGCAGGAAAAAGGCTGAAACTTAAAGGCTACTGAAAATGAAAATAAACAATGCACAAGATACAAATTACAGTATTACACTAACTGAGAAAACGCTAAGGAGACCACGTGGGCACTAGAAAAATATACCGGAGCAGCAAGTGAGCAGGGGGCTGCCACGCGAACATTGGAGACTGAAGGAGGGCTCTGGATGCGGCGCTTGAAAGCAGATCTGCTCGAGAGAGTGCTGGCCTGGACCGAGGTTTAGGTAATCACACGTGCTCCCCCGCAGCGGCCGTCATTAAGTATGGGAGGGGCGGGACTGGAGGTATGGAGGCGGAAGAAGGGGTTGTGTCGGGGAGGGGGGGACCCGCGGGGCAGCAGCAGCGGGAAAAAAGCTGAAACTTAAAGGCTACTCAAAATGAAAATAAACAATGCACAAGATACAAATTACAGTATTACACTGACTGGACACTAGAAAAAAATGAAGCAGCAATTGAGCAGGGGGCTGCCGCACCGAACACTGAGGACTGAAGGAGGAAGGAGGGCTCTGGATGAGGCGCTTGAAAGCGAAGCTACTGGGGAGAGTGCTGGCCTGGACCGAGGTCTAAGTAATCACACCTAGACCTTGTAGTGGCACAAACAGAAACTGGGGGCTAAGAGAGACAAGTGGAGGGGCAGACTTTCCCATTTTTCAGGCAGCACTTTTAGGGTCACCATATGGCTCCATGCCACCTGGACACAACTTTTTCAGTTCTGGGCTCTGTTTTAACATAACAGTGCACTCTGCCCTGACACCCCTACCCACCATCCCCCCAGGTACATCTTGGTGCGCTTGCTATTGGCCCCTGTGGGCCCACCTTGCCCATAAGATGAGGGGATCCTGATAGCAAATCTCTGCTATGCATGGACCCGGGCGCTGCAACACACATACACTCTGGTTACTTATGCCTGGGAACATCCGCTCACATCTCCCCTTGCCCTACCACATATGGGCGGACTTCCGGTGTGGGAAGCACTTTATCTTACCAAAGAGACCAGTGCTGTCTTAACGCATGGGCACGCTGAGCAGTTGCCTGGGGGCCCCACAAGCTTAGGGGCGCCATACAGACCAGAATCTAACACAAATTTTTCTGTTAACGATGTTTATTCCTTTGAGTGGTTGTGTTGGCAGGGCCCAGTGCACTGCTTTGCCCGGGGGCCTATAATGCTGTTGGAATGGCCCTGTGGGAGACCTCTATATTATGGATACATTGGCGGACTTCAACAGCCTACAGGAACAGAATGAGATTCTGGCGTGCACTTTCTTGCCATATGGAGCGCTTACTGCGGTACTGTGTCAATGGTGGTGCACTAGCTCACTCGAACCCTCAACTCACGTGGGGCTGCAATATATTTGAGACATCAGGACAGCGGCAAGTTACCTCGTTGCTTTACCTGGTGCTCCACGGTCAATCAAAAAGCAACCTGTAGCTGCTCTGAGAGCGCAGGGTGCTAGACTTGGATCCTCCCATTGGTAACTCTGACTGGGCCACAATCCTAGCACACTGTACCATGCAACAAGAGACTCAAGGTTATAGAGTAATACTTCCTCCATAGAGTATATATCACACCCAAATGTGTGAACTTGATGATCGCAAATGCTCGGACAGGGTGCCCCAGGTGCAGGGAGGAAAATGCTGCGTTCTTCCACCAGTGGTGGCCGGCACTGATTGGGGTTGGCGGGGAGGGAGGCGGGCAAGGGGTAAATCATTATTTTTAAACATACCTCCTCGTCGTGTCTCTCCACTGCTTCCTCCGGCCAGAACAGGAAGGACACCGGAAACACCCAGGCTCCCCAGAGCCGATCACAATGCTGCAATGCAGCGTTATGATTGGTCTGAGAGCAGTGGTTTGGCGCTCAGATGGGGAATGGGGGCCTGGGCTTGTTCTCCACCCAGGCTTAATGCAGCCTTGATGGAGAGCATGCTATGTACGCATGAATGTTTGGCCGGCCCGTGACAGCCGGCCAAACATTCATGCGCATGTAGGGAGTGAAAACCACTTCTCCCCTCCTCTGCTCCTTCAGCAGAGCAGCCCGCCCTGCTTCCCAATGCTGCCGCGCCCGCAACAAAAAGAAAGAAAATTATAATAACATTGAGTTATTATCATTTTATTTTTCTTACGCTGCTGAATAGCAGTAGGGCGATGCTCCTCCGCCTTGGCGCCGCCACTGTCTTCCACATGGCCTGGACGTACCCAACCATAATTACACACTGGGGCAGAGTGATGGCAATAATTACTGTGCTGACAGACAGGTCAATGGCTAGAGCACCAGTGATCTGCCTGCTGGTCTGTTGCACCAGAACTAAAGCAAATGCTGGCACATCTAGATTCATGGACGTAACACTAACACTTGCTAGCCGCAAGCTGGCGATGAACTGGAAGGGCTCTAATGTAGGGTGACTGGACATCCCGGATTTGCCCAGACAGTCCCGCTTTTCCACCATCTGTAACGGCAGATTTCGGCAATTTTGGCTCATGTCCCGGTTTTTAGAGGCGGTCGACTGAAAACAGTGAGAGGCACTTTTTTGGGTATTCTAAAGCTGAGCTAGTTAGCAGCTGTTATAAGTAAGCAATTTAATTAATAGGTATGATGTTGGTTGTAGAAATTACATTTTATTTATTTTCTTAATGTATCTTCTGTGATTCTTTGTTGATGAGAGCTGCCATTCTGTACCATTCCGTGAACGATAAATTGTAGTTCTTCTTCTATTTTTCCAAAATGTTCTGGTTTTTGGTTCTCAAGATCTGGCCACCCTACCCTAAGGGCCCCTAGGACACGTAGCTAGCTATCCACACTCCCTAAATAATCTAGTTGTGAAGGAACAGTGTTGACAAGGGTGTTAACAGGAGACTGAAGTGTGAAAACTAGACGGAGGCCTAGAACCAAATGATACTAAACATACCCGAACTTGGGGATGACAAACAGTTAGTGCAACGTGATGGTGATGGGGGCTCACCATAAACAAGTTTCAATGGAAGGAGTGCTTAAAAAGCATGGGGTGGCATGACCACGATTAGCAGAAACTCCCACATTGGGTTATAGTCAGGGCCACTGGAATTATATAATTGTGTGGATGCAGCTATTTTCACATAATTATAGATTTGCCGCATTTGCCACATAATCTACCATCTACCAATTAATCTGCACATTTTAACCATTTTTTGTTTTTTGTTTCTTGTTCAAACAATTCACAAGTTACTAAGAATGCAGTGACAAGTGTTGTTGCTGCACGCTGGAAGGGCCCTTTGCAAAACTGGACTAGTCACCTCTCTGTTGCTTATTACTTTTGAGTGTTAAACTGGTATTAATGAGGTGGAACCAATACCCATACAAAGTCACCAAATAAAAAAATTACTAAATAATAAAGTAATAACATTACAAAATGTGCAGCATTATGCCGCACAATTTGCCTTTTCTTGCCGCAGAATGTACTCAAACCTGCTGCATAATTGCAGTGGCCCTGGTTATAGTAGTCAGGGAGGGGACCACCAGTGTAACACCTGCGAACAGTCACACACAGAGATGCGACTCAGCAACACACTAAACACACTGCACTACCTCTCTCTATCAGGGCTATTTTATTTCATTTGCTTTTATTTTATGTGTTTGAACGTTACGGCTAACAATGCATTGCCAAACCTTCAGAAATGTTTGTGGCTTACCATTATGTATGCTATCCCATGTCATTGAGGGCCAAGCGGTGGACAGGGGTGGGTGAATGAATATAATGTGCCTCTGATGTAAAACTCAATAAAATATGTAAATAAAAAAAAATTCCAGTGCATTCTGGTAATGGTAGACTGAAGTACCGGATTTTTAAGAACCCAGCGGTGCCAGGGAACACACCCTAAGACTTCGAGTCCTTCCTGTTTCAGACTACAGAAACACAGAGTCTTCTTGGTGAAGTCAAATATCGTATTTATTGGCTGCAGCCAGTAACAGGTATCCTAGAAGTACAACACGGTGTATATTCTCAGGAGACTGCTCAATCTTATAAAGCCAGCCTTCTCTTTTTATACAAAATATTATGCTTTAGGCAAACATTCCTTATTTTACAGTTGACCATTCACATATTTTCACTACAAAGAAAAAGCAGAGTCATGATGACAAGCCCATATTTTAGTTTGTCCAGCCCACAATCAATTACCCGGCAAGGCTATGTATTTTCATCAGATATTGCCGGACCCCCAATAAAAACGGGCACCTCCTCCTCGTAAAGCAAGTCATAAAGAAAGAAACAGGGACAGGTGTGTGTAAGATTAGGCATGGTTTGTGTGCGATGAAAGGTTTATGATATGTTGTGCCTTGATACTAATCTCATTCGGCCACTGGGAAAGGACCTGGCCGAACAGGTTTGGCTTCAGGCAGTGGAGTCAGCTTGCCCAGGTCACAGAGGAGTCAGCAAAGGTGTACGTGTCCATAGACTAGTTTTTGGCCTTAGACATTTGGCCTATGTGAGGGCAATCACAAAATGGCTGCCATTCACAAAATGGAACCCGAGGGTTCAGGACGGAAACTCTGATTTCAGGGTGATTTCATCACCCGAATATGACGAATATGCTCATGCATGTTATTCTAATCATTCTCGGTCTGCTGATACCACAATCGTCATGATACGACGATGTTTATAACACGGGTCCAGAATTTTCAGTACCACAAGACTTGGTTCATAATAATTGAGTCGATTAGACCAACACACCGTTTAACAATGATATGTAAAAGCAAAGTCCAGGAATGGAATAGTGGTGTCCCAGTGAAAAGGAGCCATCTGGTCATCCTTAGCACTGTCTGTCGCTGCTTGTGAATCCGGTGCTCTAAGCTGTGCAAACTGTGCAAAAAAGGAGCCAGTCTGCACAAGCTCTTAGAGGGTATTTAAGCCTATGGAAGGGCATATTTTCCATGACGTGTGCAAGAAGCGTACCCGTCAACAATCTGTGAAAAGCGTTACCACAGCAGCAGCACTCATGAAGTGCTTATGCTACGAGTATAATGAAGAACCATCAGCAGGCTGTGATTGTGCATCCATGACCAACAAGTGAAAACAAGCATTTACAATGCAATGGTCTCGGCATCATTAAAGGTGGAGCTATTGGCATTGCTCATGACATTTCTTTTTTTTCTTTAAATCATAAATAGATGGCATTGTCATTTACATTGCCAATACACAGCACTCTGCACTCAACAGCACACACCACTCTGCACCTGCACTCACTGCTCTGCACACTCACTCTGCACTCACTACTCTGCATTCCGCACTCACTACTCACTGCTCTGCACTCACTGCTCTGCACTCACTGCTCTGCACTCACTGCTCTGCACTCACTGCTCTGCACTCACTGCTCTGCACTCACTGCTCTGCACTCACTACTCACTACTCTGCACTCACTGCTCTGCACTCACTGCTCTGCACTCACTGCTCTGCACTCACTGCTCTGCGCTCACTACTCACTACTCTGCACTCACTACTCTGCACTCACTGCTCTGCACTCACTGCTCTGCACTCACTACTCACTACTCTGCACTCACTGCTCTGCACTCACTGCTCTGCACTCACTGCTCTGCACTCACTACTCACTGCTCTGCACTCACTGCTCTGCACTCACTGCTCTGCACTCACTGCTCTGCACTCACTACTCACTACTCTGCACTCACTACTCACTACTCTGCACTCACTACTCACTACTCTGCACTCACTACTCACTACTCTGCACTCACTACTCACTACTCTGCACTCACTACTCACTACTCTGCACTCACTACTCTGCACTCACTACTCACTACTCTGCACTCACTACTCTGCACTCACTACTCAATACTCTGCACTCACTACTCTGCACTCACTACTCTGCACTCACTACTCTGCACTCACTACTCTGCACTCACTACTCTGCACTCACTACTCTGCACTCACTACTCTGCACTCACTACTCTGCAATCTGCACTCACTACTCTGCAATCTGCACTCACTACTCTGCACTCACTACTCTGCACTCACTACTCACTACTCTGCACTCACTACTCACTACTCTGCACTCACTACTCACTACTCTGCACTCACTACTCACTACTCTGAACTCACTACTCACTACTCTGCACTCACTACTCTGCACTCTGCACTCACTACTCTGCACTCACTACTCTGCACTCACTACTCTGCACTCACTACTCACTACTCTGCACTCACTACTCACTACTCTGCACTCACTACTCACTACTCTGCACTCACTACTCACTACTCTGCACTCACTACTCTGCACTCACTACTCTGCACTCACTACTCTGCACTCACTACTCTGCACTCACTACTCACTACTCTGCACTCACTACTCTGCACTTGCTACTCTGCACTCACTACTCTGCACTCACTACTCTGCACTCACTACTCTGCACTCACTACTCACTACTCTGCACTCACTACTCACTACTCTGCACTCACTACTCAATACTCTGCACTCACTACTCACTACTCTGCACTCACTACTCACTACTCTGCACTCGCTACTCTGCACTCGCTACTCTGCACTCACTACTCTGCACTCACTACTCTGCACTCACTACTCTGCACTCACTACTCTGCACTCACTACTCTGCACTCACTACTCACTACTCTGCACTCACTACTCTGCACTCACTCCTCTGCACCCACTACTCTGCACTCACTACTCTGCACTCACTACTCTGCACTCACTACTCTGCACTCACTACTCTGCACTCACTACTCACTACTCTGCACTCACTACTCTGCACTCACTACTCTGCACTCACTACTCTGCACTCACTACTCTGCACTCACTACTCTGCAATCTGCACTCACTACTCACTACTCTACACTCACTACTCACTACTCTGCACTCTACACTCACTACTCACTACTCTGCACTCTGCACTCACTACTCACTACTCTGCACTCACTACTCTGCACTCACTACTCACTACTCTGCACTCTACACTCACTACTCACTACTCTGCACTCTACACCCACTACTCACTACTCTGCACTCTACACTCACTACTCACTACTCTGCACTCTGCACTCACTACTCACTACTCTGCACTCACTACTCTGCACTCTGCACTCACTACTCACTACTCTGCACTCACTACTCTGCAATCTGCACTCACTACTCACTACTCTGCACTCACTACTCACTACTCTGCACTCACTACTCTGCACTCACTACTATGCACTCACTACTCACTACTCTGCACTCACTACTCACTACTCTGCACTCACTACTCTGCACTCACTACTCTGCACTCACTACTCACTACTCAGCACTCACTACTCACTACTCACTACTCTGCACTCACTACTCACTACTCTGCACTCACTACTCACTACTCTGCACTCACTACTCACTACTCTGCACTCACTACTCTGCACTCAATACTCTGCACTCACTACTCACTACTCTGCACTCACTACTCACTACTCTGCACTCACTACTCACTACTCTGCACTCACTACTCACTACTCTGCACTCACTACTCACTACTCTGCACTCACTACTCACTACTCTGCACTCACTACTCTGCACTCACTACTCTGCACTCACTACTCTGCACTCACTACTCTGCACTCACTACTCTGCAATCTGCACTCACTACTCACTACTCTGCACTCACTACTCTGCACTCACTACTCTGCACTCACTACTCTGCACTCACTACTCTGCAATCTGCACTCACTACTCTGCAATCTGCACTCACTACTCTGCACTCACTACTCTGCACTCACTACTCACTACTCTGCACCCACTACTCACTACTCTGCACTCACTACTCACTACTCTGAACTCACTACTCACTACTCTGCACTCACTACTCTGCACTCTGCACTCACTACTCTGCACTCACTACTCTGCACTCACTACTCTGCACTCACTACTCTGCAATCTGCACTCACTACTCACTACTCTACACTCACTACTCACTACTCTGCACTCTACACTCACTACTCACTACTCTGCACTCTGCACTCACTACTCACTACTCTGCACTCACTACTCTGCACTCACTACTCTGCACTCACTACTCTGCACTCACTACTCTGCAATCTGCACTCACTACTCACTACTCTACACTCACTACTCACTACTCTGCACTCTACACTCACTACTCACTACTCTGCACTCTACACTCACTACTCACTACTCTGCACTCTACACTCACTACTCACTACTCTGCACTCTGCACTCACTACTCACTACTCTGCACTCACCACTCTGCACTCTGCACTCACTACTCACTACTCTGCACTCACTACTCTGCAATCTGCACTCACTACTCACTACTCTGCACTCACTACTCACTACTCTGCACTCACTACTCTGCACTCACTACTCTGCACTCACTACTCACTACTCTGCACTCACTACTCACTACTCTGCACTCACTACTCTGCACTCACTACTCTGCACTCACTACTCACTACTCTGCACTCACTACTCACTACTCACTACTCTGCACTCACTACTCACTACTCTGCACTCACTACTCACTACTCTGCACTCACTACTCTGCACTCAATACTCTGCACTCACTACTCACTACTCTGCACTCACTACTCACTACTCTGCACTCACTACTCACTACTCTGCACTCACTACTCACTACTCTGCACTCACTACTCACTACTCTGCACTCACTACTCTGCACTCACTACTCTGCACTCACTACTCTGCACTCACTACTCTGCAATCTGCACTCACTACTCTGCAATCTGCACTCACTACTCTGCACTCACTACTCTGCACTCACTACTCACTACTCTGCACTCACTACTCACTACTCTGCACTCACTACTCACTACTCTGCACTCACTACTCACTACTCTGAACTCACTACTCACTACTCTGCACTCACTACTCTGCACTCTGCACTCACTACTCTGCACTCACTACTCTGCACTCACTACTCTGCACTCACTACTCTGCACTCACTACTCACTACTCTGCACTCACTACTCTGCACTCACTACTCACTACTCTGCACTCACTACTCACTACTCTGCACTCACTACTCACTACTCTGCACTCACTACTCTGCACTCACTACTCCGCACTCACTACTCTGCACTCACTACTCTGCACTCACTACTCACTACTCTGCACTCACTACTCTGCACTTGCTACTCTGCACTCACTACTCTGCACTCACTACTCTGCACTCACTACTCTGCACTCACTACTCACTACTCTGCACTCACTACTCACTACTCTGCACTCACTACTCAATACTCTGCACTCACTACTCACTACTCTGCACTCACTACTCACTACTCTGCACTCGCTACTCTGCACTCGCTACTCTGCACTCACTACTCTGCACTCACTACTCTGCACTCACTACTCTGCACTCACTACTCTGCACTCACTACTCTGCACTCACTACTCACTACTCTGCACTCACTACTCTGCACTCACTCCTCTGCACCCACTACTCTGCACTCACTACTCTGCACTCACTACTCTGCACTCACTACTCTGCACTCACTACTCTGCACTCACTACTCACTACTCTGCACTCACTACTCTGCACTCACTACTCTGCACTCACTACTCTGCACTCACTACTCTGCACTCACTACTCTGCAATCTGCACTCACTACTCACTACTCTACACTCACTACTCACTACTCTGCACTCTACACTCACTACTCACTACTCTGCACTCTGCACTCACTACTCACTACTCTGCACTCACTACTCTGCACTCACTACTCACTACTCTGCACTCTACACTCACTACTCACTACTCTGCACTCTACACTCACTACTCACTACTCTGCACTCTACACTCACTACTCACTACTCTGCACTCTGCACTCACTACTCACTACTCTGCACTCACTACTCTGCACTCTGCACTCACTACTCACTACTCTGCACTCACTACTCTGCAATCTGCACTCACTACTCTGCACTCACTACTCACTACTCTGCACTCACTACTCACTACTCTGCACTCACTACTCTGCACTCACTACTCTGCACTCACTACTCACTACTCTGCACTCACTACTCACTACTCACTACTCTGCACTCACTACTCACTACTCTGCACTCACTACTCACTACTCTGCACTCACTACTCACTACTCTGAACTCACTACTCACTACTCTGCACTCACTACTCTGCACTCTGCACTCACTACTCTGCACTCACTACTCTGCACTCACTACTCTGCACTCACTACTCTGCACTCACTACTCACTACTCTGCACTCACTACTCTGCACTCACTACTCACTACTCTGCACTCACTACTCACTACTCTGCACTCACTACTCACTACTCTGCACTCACTACTCTGCACTCACTACTCCGCACTCACTACTCTGCACTCACTACTCTGCACTCACTACTCACTACTCTGCACTCACTACTCTGCACTTGCTACTCTGCACTCACTACTCTGCACTCACTACTCTGCACTCACTACTCTGCACTCACTACTCACTACTCTGCACTCACTACTCACTACTCTGCACTCACTACTCAATACTCTGCACTCACTACTCACTACTCTGCACTCACTACTCACTACTCTGCACTCGCTACTCTGCACTCGCTACTCTGCACTCACTACTCTGCACTCACTACTCTGCACTCACTACTCTGCACTCACTACTCTGCACTCACTACTCTGCACTCACTACTCACTACTCTGCACTCACTACTCTGCACTCACTCCTCTGCACCCACTACTCTGCACTCACTACTCTGCACTCACTACTCTGCACTCACTACTCTGCACTCACTACTCTGCACTCACTACTCACTACTCTGCACTCACTACTCTGCACTCACTACTCTGCACTCACTACTCTGCACTCACTACTCTGCACTCACTACTCTGCAATCTGCACTCACTACTCACTACTCTACACTCACTACTCACTACTCTGCACTCTACACTCACTACTCACTACTCTGCACTCTGCACTCACTACTCACTACTCTGCACTCACTACTCTGCACTCACTACTCACTACTCTGCACTCTACACTCACTACTCACTACTCTGCACTCTACACTCACTACTCACTACTCTGCACTCTACACTCACTACTCACTACTCTGCACTCTGCACTCACTACTCACTACTCTGCACTCACTACTCTGCACTCTGCACTCACTACTCACTACTCTGCACTCACTACTCTGCAATCTGCACTCACTACTCTGCACTCACTACTCACTACTCTGCACTCACTACTCACTACTCTGCACTCACTACTCTGCACTCACTACTCTGCACTCACTACTCACTACTCTGCACTCACTACTCACTACTCACTACTCTGCACTCACTACTCACTACTCTGCACTCACTACTCACTACTCTGCACTCACTACTCTGCACTCAATACTCTGCACTCACTACTCACTACTCTGCACTCACTACTCACTACTCTGCACTCACTACTCTGCACTCACTACTCACTACTCTGCACTCACTACTCACTACTCTGCACTCACTACTCACTACTCTGCACTCACTACTCTGCACTCACTACTCTGCACTCACTACTCTGCACTCACTACTCTGCACTCACTACTCTGCAATCTGCACTCACCACTCACTACTCTGCACTCACTACTCTGCACTCACTACTCTGCACTCACTACTCTGCACTCACTACTCTGCACTCACTACTCTGCACTCACTACTCACTACTCTGCACTCACTACTCTGCACTCACTACTCACTACTCTGCACTCACTACTCACTACTCACTACTCTGCACTCACTACTCACTACTCTGCACTCACTACTCCCTACTCTACACTCACTACTCCCTACTCTGCACTCACGACTCCCTACTCTGCACTCACTACTCTGCACTCACTACTCTGCACTCACTACTCTGCACTCACTACTCTGCACACACTACTCTGCACTCACTACTCACTACTCTGCACTCACTACTCACTACTCACTACTCTGCACTCACTACTCTGCACTCACTACTCTGCACTCACTACTCTGCACTCACTACTCACTACTCTGCACTCACTACTCACTACTCTGCACTCACTACTCACTACTCTGCACTCACTACTCATTACTCACTACTCTGCACTCACTACTCTGCACTCACTACTCACTACTCTGCACTCACAACTCTGCACTCACTACTCACTACTCTGCACTCACTACTCACTACTCTGCACTCACTACTCATTACTCACTACTCTGCACTCACTACTCTGCACTCACTACTCACTACTCTGCACTCACAACTCTGCACTCACTACTCACTACTCTGCACTCACTATGCTGCACTCACTACTCACTACTCTGCACTCACTACTCTGCACTCACTACTCACTACTCTGCACTCACTACTCTGCACTCACTACTCACTACTTTGCACTCACTACTCACTACTCTGCACTCACTACTCTGCACTCACTACTCTGCACTCACTACTCACTACTCTGCACTCACTACTCACTACTCTGCACTCACTACTCACTACTCACTACTCTGCACCCACTACTCTGCACTCACTACTCTGCACTCACTACTCTGCAAGATGCACTCACTACTCACTACTCTGCAACCACTACTCACTACTCTGCACTCACTACTCTGCACTCACTACTCTGCACTCACTACTCTGCACTCACTACCACTCACTACTCTGCACTCACTACTCACTACTCTGCACTCACTACTCACTACTCTGCACTCACGACTCACTACTCACTACTCTGCACTCTGCACTCACTACTCACTACTCACTACTCTGCACTCACTCACTACTCTGCACTCACTACTCACTACTCTGCACTCACTACTCTGCACTCACTACTCACTACTCTGCACTCACTACTCACTACTCTGCACTCACTACTCACTACTCTGCACTCACTACTCACTACTCACTACTCGGCACTCACTACTCCGCACTCACTACTCTGCAATGTGCACTCACTACTCACTACTCTGCAACCACTACTCACTACTCACTACTCTGCACTCACTACTCTGCACTCACTACTCTGCACTCACTACTCTGCACTCACTACTCTGCACTCACTACTCACTACTCTGCACTCACTACTCTGCAATGTGCACTCACTACTCACTACTCTGCACTCACTACTCTGCACTCACTACTCACTACTCTGCACTCACTACTCACTACTCTGCACTCACTACTCACTACTTTGCACTCACTACTCACTACTCTGCACTCACTACTCTGCACTCTGCACTCACTACTCTGCACTCACTACTCTGCACTCACTACTCTGCACTCACTACTCACTACTCTGCACTCACTACTCACCACTCACTACTCTGCACTCACTACTCACCACTCACTACTCTGAACTCACTACTCACTACTCTGAACTCACTACTCACTGCTCTGCACTCACTACTCACTACTCTGCACTCACTACTCACTACTCTGCACTCACTACTCACTACTCTGCACTCAATACTCACTACTCTGCACTCACTACTCTGCACTCAATACTCTGCACTCACTACTCTGCACTCACTACTCTGCACTCACTACTCTGCACTCACTACTCTGCACTCACTACTCTGCACTCACTACTCACTACTCTGCACTCACTACTCACTACTCTGCACTCACTACTCACTACTCTGCACTCACTACTCACTATTCACTACTCTGCACTCACTACTCACTATTCACTACTCTGCACTCACTACTCTGCACTCACTACTCTGCACTCACTACTCTGCACTCACTACTCTGCACTCACTACTCTGCACTCTGCACTCACTACTCACTACTCACTACTCTGCACTCACTACTCACTACTCTGCACTCACTACTCTGCACTCACTACTCTGCACTCACTACTCTGCACTCACTACTCTGCACTCACTACTCACTACTCTGCACTCACTACTCACTACTCTGCACTCACTACTCACTACTCTGCACTCACTACTCTGCACTCACTACTCTGCACTCACTACTCTGCACTCACTACTCACTACTCTGCACTCACTACTCTGCACTCACTACTCACTACTCTGCACTCACTACTCACTACTCTGCACTCACTACTCTGCACTCACTACTCACTACTCTGCACTCACTACTCTGCACTCACTACTCACTACTTTGCACTCACTACTCACTACTCTGCACTCACTACTCTGCACTCACTACTCTGCACTCACTACTCTGCACTCACCACTCTGCAATCTGCACTCACCACTCACTACTCTGCACTCACTACTCTGCACTCACTACTCTGCACTCACTACTCACTACTCTGCACTCACTACTCTGCACTCACTACTCACTACTCTGCACTCACTACTCACTACTCTGCACTCACTACTCTGCACTCACTACTCACTACTCTGCACTCACTACTCTGCACTCACTACTCACTACTTTGCACTCACTACTCACTACTCTGCACTCACTACTCTGCACTCACTACTCTGCACTCACTACTCTGCACTCACCACTCTGCAATCTGCACTCACCACTCACTACTCTGCACTCACTACTCTGCACTCACTACTCTGCACTCACTACTCTGCACTCACTACTCTGCAATCTGCACTCACTAATCTGCACTCACTACTCACTACTCTGCACTCACTACTCACTACTCTGCACTCACTACTCTGCACTCACTACTCTGCACTCACTACTCTGCACTCACTACTCTGCACTCACTACTCTGCACTCACTACTCACTACTCTGCACTCACTACTCACTACTCTGCACTCACTACTCACTACTCACTACTCTGCACTCACTACTCACTACTCTGCACTCACTACTCACTACTCTGCACTCACTACTCCCTACTCTGCACTCACTACTCCCTACTCTGCACTCACTACTCCCTACTCTGCACTCACTACTCTGCACTCACTACTCTGCACTCACTACTCTGCACTCACTACTCTGCACTCACTACTCTGCACTCACTACTCACTACTCTGCACTCACTACTCACTACTCACTACTCTGCACTCACTACTCTGCACTCACTACTCTGCACTCACTACTCTGCACTCACTACTCTGCACTCACTACTCACTACTCTGCACTCACTACTCACTACTCTGCACTCACTACTCATTACTCACTACTCATTACTCACTACTCTGCACTCACTACTCACTACTCTGCACTCACTACTCTGCACTCACTACTCACTACTCTGCACTCACTATGCTGCACTCACTACTCACTACTCTGCACTCACTACTCTGCACTCACTACTCACTGCTCTGCACTCACTACTCTGCACTCACTACTCACTACTTTGCACTCACTACTCACTACTCTGCACTCACTACTCTGCACTCACTACTCTGCACTCACTACTCTCTACTCTGCACTCACTACTCACTACTCTGCACTCACTACTCACTACTCACTACTCTGCACCCACTACTCTGCACTCACTACTCTGCACTCACTACTCTGCAAGATGCACTCACTACTCACTACTCTGCAACCACTACTCACTACTCTGCACTCACTACTCTGCACTCACTACTCTGCACTCACTACTCTGCACTCACTACTCTGCACTCACTACTCTGCACTCACTACCACTCACTACTCTGCACTCACTACTCACTACTCTGCACTCACTACTCACTACTCTGCACTCACTACTCACTACTCACTACTCTGCACTCTGCACTCTCTACTCACTACTCACTACTCTGCACTCACTACTCACTACTCACTACTCTGCACTCACTCACTACTCTGCACTCACTACTCACTACTCTGCACTCACTACTCTGCACTCACTACTCACTACTCTGCACTCACTACTCACTACTCTGCACTCACTACTCACTACTCACTACTCGGCACTCACTACTCCGCACTCACTACTCTGCAATGTGCACTCACTACTCACTACTCTGCAACCACTACTCACTACTCACTACTCTGCACTCACTACTCTGCACTCACTACTCTGCACTCACTACTCTGCACTCACTACTCACTACTCTGCACCCACTACTCTGCAATGTGCACTCACTACTCACTACTCTGCACTCACTACTCTGCACTCACTACTCTGCACTCACTACTCACTACTCTGCACTCACTACTCACTACTCTGCACTCACTACTCACTACTTTGCACTCACTACTCACTACTCTGCACTCACTACTCTGCACTCTGCACTCACTACTCTGCACTCACTACTCTGCACTCACTACTCTGCACTCACTACTCACTACTCTGCACTCACTACTCACTACTCTGCACTCACTACTCCCTACTCTGCACTCACTACTCCCTACTCTGCACTCACTACTCCCTACTCTGCACTCACTACTCTGCACTCACTACTCTGCACTCACTACTCTGCACTCACTACTCTGCACTCACTACTCTGCACTCACTACTCACTACTCTGCACTCACTACTCACTACTCACTACTCTGCACTCACTACTCTGCACTCACTACTCTGCACTCACTACTCTGCACTCACTACTCTGCACTCACTACTCACTACTCTGCACTCACTACTCACTACTCTGCACTCACTACTCATTACTCACTACTCATTACTCACTACTCTGCACTCACTACTCACTACTCTGCACTCACTACTCTGCACTCACTACTCACTACTCTGCACTCACTATGCTGCACTCACTACTCACTACTCTGCACTCACTACTCTGCACTCACTACTCACTGCTCTGCACTCACTACTCTGCACTCACTACTCACTACTTTGCACTCACTACTCACTACTCTGCACTCACTACTCTGCACTCACTACTCTGCACTCACTACTCTCTACTCTGCACTCACTACTCACTACTCTGCACTCACTACTCACTACTCACTACTCTGCACCCACTACTCTGCACTCACTACTCTGCACTCACTACTCTGCAAGATGCACTCACTACTCACTACTCTGCAACCACTACTCACTACTCTGCACTCACTACTCTGCACTCACTACTCTGCACTCACTACTCTGCACTCACTACTCTGCACTCACTACTCTGCACTCACTACCACTCACTACTCTGCACTCACTACTCACTACTCTGCACTCACTACTCACTACTCTGCACTCACTACTCACTACTCACTACTCTGCACTCTGCACTCTCTACTCACTACTCACTACTCTGCACTCACTACTCACTACTCACTACTCTGCACTCACTCACTACTCTGCACTCACTACTCACTACTCTGCACTCACTACTCTGCACTCACTACTCACTACTCTGCACTCACTACTCACTACTCTGCACTCACTACTCACTACTCACTACTCGGCACTCACTACTCCGCACTCACTACTCTGCAATGTGCACTCACTACTCACTACTCTGCAACCACTACTCACTACTCACTACTCTGCACTCACTACTCTGCACTCACTACTCTGCACTCACTACTCTGCACTCACTACTCACTACTCTGCACCCACTACTCTGCAATGTGCACTCACTACTCACTACTCTGCACTCACTACTCTGCACTCACTACTCTGCACTCACTACTCACTACTCTGCACTCACTACTCACTACTCTGCACTCACTACTCACTACTTTGCACTCACTACTCACTACTCTGCACTCACTACTCTGCACTCTGCACTCACTACTCTGCACTCACTACTCTGCACTCACTACTCTGCACTCACTACTCACTACTCTGCACTCACTACTCACCACTCACTACTCTGCACTCACTACTCACCACTCACTACTCTGAACTCACTACTCACTACTCTGAACTCACTACTCACTGCTCTGCACTCACTACTCACTACTCTGCACTCACTACTCACTACTCTGCACTCACTACTCTACACTCAATACTCACTACTCTGCACTCACTACTCTGCACTCAATACTCTGCACTCACTACTCTGCACTCACTACTCTGCACTCACTACTCTGCACTCACTACTCACTACTCTGCACTCACTACTCACTACTCTGCACTCACTACTCACTACTCACTACTCTGCACTCACTACTCACTATTCACTACTCTGCACTCACTACTCACTATTCACTACTCTGCACTCACTACTCTGCACTCACTACTCTGCACTCACTACTCTGCACTCACTACTCTGCACTCACTACTCTGCACTCTGCACTCACTACTCACTACTCACTACTCTGCACTCACTACTCACTACTCTGCACTCACTACTCTGCACTCACTACTCTGCACTCACTACTCTGCACTCACTACACTGCACTCACTACTCACTACTCTGCACTCACTACTCACTACTCTGCGCTCACTACTCACTACTCTGCACTCATACTCATTACTCACTACTCTGCACTCACTACTCTGCACTCACTACTCACTACTCTGCACTCACTACTCTGCACTCACTACTCACTACTCTGCACTCACTACTCACTACTCTGCACTCACTACTCTGCACTCACTACTCACTACTCTGCACTCACTACTCTGCACTCACTACTCACTACTTTGCACTCACTACTCACTACTCTGCACTCACTACTCTGCACTCACTACTCTGCACTCACTACTCACTACTCTGCACTCACTACTCACTACTCTGCACTCACTACTCACTACTCACTACTCTGCACCCACTACTCTGCACTCACTACTCTGCAATGTGCACTCACTACTCACTACTCTGCAACCACTACTCACTACTCTGCACTCACTACTCTGCACTCACTACTCTGCACTCACTACTCTGCACTCACTACTCTGCACTCACTACTCTGCACTCACTACCACTCACTACTCTGCACTCACTGCTCACTACTCTGCACTCACTACTCACTACTCTGCACTCACTACTCACTACTCACTACTCTGCACTCTGCACTCACTACTCACTACTCACTACTCTGCACTCACTACTCACTACTCACTACTCTGCACTCACTCACTACTCTGCACTCACTACTCACTACTCTGCACTCACTACTCTGCACTCACTACTCACTACTCTGCACTCACTACTCACTACTCTGCACTCACTACTCACTACTCTGCACTCACTACTCACTACTCACTACTCGGCACTCACTACTCCGCACTCACTACTCTGCAATGTGCACTCACTACTCACTACTCTGCAACCACTACTCACTACTCACTACTCTGCACTCACTACTCTGCACTCACTACTCTGCACTCACTACTCTGCACTCACTACTCACTACTCTGCACTCACTACTCTGCAATGTGCACTCACTACTCACTACTCTGCACTCACTACTCTGCACTCACTACTCTGCACTCACTACTCACTACTCTGCACTCACTACTCACTACTCTGCACTCACTACTCACTACTCTGCACTCACTACTCACTACTCTGCACTCACTACTCTGCACTCTGCACTCACTACTCTGCACTCACTACTCACCACTCACTACTCTGCACTCACTACTCACCACTCACTACTCTGAACTCACTACTCACTACTCTGAACTCACTACTCACTACTCTGCACTCACTACTCACTACTCTGCACTCACTACTCACTACTCTGCACTCACTACTCACTATTCACTACTCTGCACTCACTACTCACTATTCACTACTCTGCATTCACTACTCTGCACTCACTACTCTGCACTCACTACTCTGCACTCACTACTCTGCACTCACTACTCTGCACTCACTACTCACTACTCTGCACTCACTACTCTGCACTCACTACTCTGCACTCACTACTCTGCACTCTGCACTCACTACTCACTACTCACTACTCTGCACTCACTACTCTGCACTCACTACTCACACTCTGCACTCACTACTCACACTCTGCACTCACTACTCTGCACTCACTACTCTGCACTCTGCACTCACACTTACACTCTGCACTCACACTCTGCACTCAACTCTGCATGCTGCATTCACACTCTGCACACTCATTCTGCACTCACTACTTCACACTCTGCACTCACACTCTGCTCACTCACTCTGCACTCACTACTACTCACTCTGCACTCACTACTTCACACTCTGCACTCACACTCTGCACTCACTACTTCACACTCTGCACTCTGCGCACTCTGAACTGTGCGCACTCTGCACTCACACTATAATAATCCTTATGCAGAATTCCTCTAAAGTATAAGCAGCTTGGGTTTTTCCTATAGGCGCCAAAGAGTCAATGATAGGAAAAGAGGGCAGAGAGTGCTAACCCCATCTCCCCACCCACAGACAACAAAAAATTATCTTCTGCGTTGCTTTGTTCTAATAATATGAATAAGGAATTTAAAGTATATGTATGGGCGAGTGGAAGGTGATCTATCGTATTCAATATATTTTAACACAATTGGTGTTCACGGTTACCTTTACAAACGTGAGATGAAGATGATGCTCACTTTTTAGTTATATAAGGATATTTTGTCGAGTACATTCAAGTTCAACCCACTGGCTGTAAGCAACAAGCTGAGGATCAACGGGCGCGAAACAGCGTGGTGGGCGCGCACGAGACGCAGCGTGGGCGTGCACATCACCTGAAGATCCCTGGAGAAGACACCGAGTCTGCCTGCTGCCATGACTGACCCGCTGCGAGGGAAAGAGCCCGGTGAGTGGGGGTCGAGGGGGGGCGGCAGAGAGGGAGTCGGCAGAGAGGGAGGGTGTGTGTGTGTGTGTGTGTGCATGCGTGCGTGCGTGAGTGTGTGCTTCCGTGAGTGTGAAGCACTCACGGAAGGGTGAAGAGCAAGAGATGTGCACGGCTCCAGGAGGCTCGGCGTGCGCGTCCACGAGATGCAATCGGCGCTCGTTCACCGCTCTGGCTCCGTTGAGAGTGAACTCAGTCACAATAGGTCTCGAAGCCGAGACCTAAAAATGAAGAAGGCATCAGCGGCTACACAGACAGCCTAGCCACCAGCAGACACAGTTTAAACTCAGCAGTTGCAGACTAAGAACCTGGCAGCAGGCACAAAAGACACAGACATGAGCAGGTACAGCAGAGGAAGCAATCAGCAGGCCCTGAACAGGTATCATTGCAGGCACCCTGGGAACACCAATCAAGGCACTGGAGCAGAATTCATTAACAAACAGAGATGGAAGAGCCTCAAGAGCTACAGAAGTAGGGGCTTAGAGTGGGCACATATGTTGCAGCCAGAAAGAGACACAGAAAAATAAGCTATTGGCAGGGACAGAAAAAGATGGAGAAGTAACCATCCACAGAAGAAGAAGTCATGACCAGGCACTTACCATCCATCTACAGCTACTAAAAAAGTAACCACCAGATGCGCTTACAGTATAGGATTCAACAATCAGAAGGGATTAGCAGACACAGAAGGGACATCCTCCATCGTTAAAAAGAGCCTATCAGCAGGTAGAAATGACATAGACATCAGCATGCAGAAATGACATAACCATTAGCAGGCAGACGTAAAGTAAACATCAAGAGGTACAGGAGAAGAAGCCACCAACTAAGCAGCCATGACCAGGAAAGGATGAACAGTGATCGAAAGACACTGACAGCAGAACCATCAAAAAGTGCAGATGGAACAGCCATCAACTGGTACAAGCCCCTGAATACGCCAAGATGGCGCAGCGATCAGCACTAGTGAGATGCAATCAGCCGTCTCTAAGGGGGCGGTCTTCATCAGGCAGAAGGAGAGCAGCAATCAACAGGTAAGGACACAGCACCCATCGCCTTTCAGCAGCAGAACACCTACGGGTTGAGGCAAGGAAGACATGATTCGGCACTGAAGGACTAGCTGCCAACAGGCACTGGCCAATCCATCTCACCTATCAAAGCCTGAGCCAACATCAACCAGCACTGACAGCCAGGGACATAGCATGGTCTGTAAGATTGGGGGTGGGGTCTGGGTGAGCTGCAAATTTTCCAACAATCAGGCTGCCATATATTGTTTAGATACATTATATGATGAGACACATGCATGAGAGGGGCTTAAGGGGCAGTGGAAAGGGAGAGGAATGTGGTTTGGTAGGAGTACTGAGAGAAAACAGAATATTTTGTAAAAGCCAACATTTTTGAGGATTTCCAAAACAGAGAGGAAGCGTTTGTGTGCGTTTTTGTCTGTGTGTATATATACGTTTGTGGCAAAATCCGGCAGACGCCTCACCATGCCCTACTGAAAGCACCAGTATCCAACTATTTATCAGAAAATACATCTATTAGATGGGTGTAACACCCCAAACAACCCCTCTAAAGCTACGCCCCTTCTAACAGAATGTGTAACTGGGAACTAATGGTCAGGAAGGGACACATTGTGTTCCATGGGTTGCTGCCAGGAGGTATACACCCGTTACAACGCACCTTTTACTCCGCACTACCATTACAACGCGACTTTTACAACGCATACCATTACAACGCATTGCGCTGGGGGGCGCTCTAGGATAGGGAATAAGTATAATTTACTATCCAACACCTTCCCTAGGGTCCACGGGGACTGGAGTTAGAATAGTAAATTATACTTACCACTATCCAGCACCTCAAAGCGCTATGCGTTGTAATGGTATGCGTTGTAATGGTCGCGTTATAACGGTAGGTAGTTGTAATAGTATGCGTTGTAACGTCATACATCCCTGCCAGGACTATCAACATGAATTGTTTCAACGTTCGGGTCAGATTTGGGACCATTGGAAGACGTCTCGGAATTCGACTGCTGAAAGTCAGACAAGGGTTTCTGAGGCCATGGTGCAGTCTATCTGATAATGCCCAGATGAAGTTACTTTGAGACTCTTTCCTCTTTGTTGCAATTGTGAGTTATTGTAAAAATAGGGGCGCAGCAAATTTATTGGCCCCTTATCTGACCTAGAGGGCGAAATGGAGGGCAAAGGGATATAATGTATATTATTGACCGACTTCAATAATGTTATTAGTGCATAAATTAGCCACCATTGTTACCCCTGTCAACTTTCACAATCCCTTAGGTCTCTTTCTCTCAGTTGTGTGATGTTTGAGAGATTTAAGAGTATCTGTACACAGTGGTGTAGTGTGTGTAGGGCCACAGGTGTGGTTGCCCTTGGCGCAAAATTCCTTAGGGGCGCAACATTTTAGAAAAAAAAATTATGGTGGATGGGACTTAGGAAGTGTTAATGGTCCACGGCAGGTCAAGGGGGGCACTACTTGCTTTGTCCCAGGTGCTGGCAATCCACGCTACGCCGCTGTCTGTACAAGTGGTAATGTACTGCATTTCGAGCCACCAGAATGTACTTCTGCTCACAACATTCCAATAAATACTGCAGCGTCGCCCCACTGCCTTTCAGCATAGCAAAAAAGAAAAATAAATGACTAGACTAGTTATTATAATTTCATTTTTCCGTGCTGAGGCAGTTTTGTTGGGTGGGGCTGGGCTGGGCAGCACAGGGGGGAGTAGTGATAGCACTCTCCTAAGTGTGCTTGAAAGTTTTGCAGGCCGCCTTGGGCCGGTCAAACATTCACGCACACTTTGCATGTACTCCAGCCTGGCTGCATTACAGCGTGGGTGGAGACCAAGCCCAGGCTCCCACTGCCTGTCTGAGCGTGGAACCACAGTGCACAGACCAATCAGAACTTTGCATTGCAGCAAAGTGATTGGCTTAGGTTAGCCTGGGTGCTCCTGCTTCCTGTTCTCACGGAAGGAAAAGGATGGAGAGGACAGAGTAGAGGCGGCAGCGGGCCAGTTGGCCGGCCAGCATGTAAGTGATTTTTTAACTTTATTTTTTGTTCCCCTTCTTCCACCCTTCCCCGCCCCATTACTTCTTTTGCGGGACGGAAATATTCAGTAGCTAAGCAAGGCAGGCATATCAGAGACAGACATAGAGGATTATAATCTGCTAATTATTATATTCTCCTCTTGATTCCTCACAGTACAGACCTGTGGCTGCTCACCCTAGCACTTATGTCTATTTGTGATGCACACTGTTGTCGTTTTGAAGGTAGCACCTTCCCAGCAATTCTGCCCCAGGTCATCCTCCGGAGACCATCTACTTATACGGTCCACTGTGAACCCCCCTGCCTTTGGGTGAGTCATACTAGAAGCCGTGGTGGTCCAACCTGTTATCTCATCCTGCAGTTCAAACACTGTACCTTCTTCTCCCTCCAGTTGAGTCATTCAGTACAGTTCATTAGGGATGGCCCATTCTGCACCCTCAATGTACACACCCAAATGATGTACCTTCGGGTTGTACTCTGGCACCTACTCTTGAGGGTCAGCCTTCCTGTACCCTCTCTTCATGAATCCATAATGGAAAATATTTGTCACCGTCTACGCGCACCCCACATTTGCTGCATGCCTGCAGGGATACTTGTCCTATCTGTTCCCATATACGAGTATAGGTGTTGCCACTATACATTGTAAACAGGAGAGGGGTTCTCGCTTTTCTACCGATGTGGGGATCTGGTACCCAAATTCATAGCAAATTGTGGGTTGTTTTAAAGTGTCAAAACAAGTAAATGCATTTATGGGTACACACATTTACCTACTTGGTCCATCCTGGTGCCCCATGTCAGCATGCAACTTAGGCCATTACGGAATTCGGATGAAGAGGACCTTCATCCGAAACAAGATACTCGCCAACACCAGCAACTCCAAGGAACTCTTCAGCTTCATCCAGGAATTCACCAAACCCCTCAGAGAAACCATGGACATCACCCCCTCCCAGGACCTCTGCAACAAGCTCGGATCCTACTTCCATCTGAAAATCAAGGGCCTCTATGACCACTTCAACGACCAGACACCTGACTCTGAAATCACCTCCCTCTCCAACAACACCAGCCAGTCTACCAGCTCCTCCTGGACCAGTCACCACCGAAGACACCACTTCGACTATGAAAGGCATCCACTCAGGAGCCCCCAAGGACCCCTGTCCACTGCACATGTGCCACAGAGCCGACACCTTAATCGCTCCAGAACTACGACGCACCATCAACACCACCCTCACGACCGGCTCCTTTCCCGACGACTGGAAACATGCAGAAGTCAGACCCCTGCTCAAGAAGCCCTCACTAGACCCCACGGACCTCAAGAACTACCGAACCATCTCCCTCCTCCCCTTTACGGTCAAAGTGACCGAAAAGATCGTCAATGCACAGCTAACAAAATTAATCTAACAAAACGCCATTCTCGACCCCTCCCAATCCGGATTCCGCAGCAACCACAGAGACCGCTCTACTCTCTGCCAAAGATGACATCTTCACTCTCCTCGACCAAGGACACACAGCGGCCATGATCCTAGTCAACCTGCAGTGATCAACACTGTCTCCCACCGCACACTTACCTCCAGGCTCCACGATGCCTTGGTTTAGCGCTCAGGGGGGACTGGTAGGCAGTACATGTTCTCCACCCTGGCAGTGCAATACAGCTCTGACCAGCACAGCCCGCCTCCAACCAACAGAGCCAGAACAGTAAAATAAAATTATAATAACGTTGCGTTATTATCATTTTATTTTTCCCTTTTGAACTGCTCAATGAGCAGTGGGGTAACGCTCCTCCGCCTTGGTGGAGGAGCCGCTGCTGCCCTTGAATAATCTGGTGGTCACAGACTGCCCCCTGGTGATCCACCATATGTGTGTATATAATTTATCAAGCACAACTTTAGCTGTGTATATGTATATCATTTACATGGCACAATTTCTATACAGAGATATACAATCTCTGAATCTCTGATAAAAAATGAATGGGTGGACGGACCAGCTATTTTGAGTCCATGTGCAAACACAGACTGGAAGAAACATGGGCTGCAAAAATATGAACGTAATCTCCCTCGAAAGTTAAGGGCTTTTTGCTTTTACTCTTTTAGGTTATGGCTTTGAATTGTATCGTTTTTGAGTTCGAAATCACGTCGTTTGCTGGTTCTCCAGTGTGGTTTCTTTTTACAAACAACCAACTGACAACTTGAAGAGGGCCAGTGCAGACTAAATAAAGCCACTGAGTGGTCAATAGGAAACCTAAAATATGTCATCATTCGTTTCAGTGAACAAAAACCGCTGATGGGATTGACTGTGGGGTGAACTAAGTGCAGCCAACATCAGCTCCCAGTGTGTATTTGTTGGTTTCTGCTTCATGTCGCACCTGCTGGTTAATTTGGTGTCGACAGCTGAGGCATACACTCCAAATGTGCTGGAACCTGGAAGTCAGCACTTCAACACATTCTGCGAGCTTGTAATACCTTTCGAATTCAAGGGTGACAATAGCTATTGTTTCCTTAATTGGGACAGATGATAGAAAAAAAGGGTAACTTCTGCAACCACCTGTTCTGCTCTCCTGCAAGGAGGGTGCCATATTTTCGGTTCAATTCCCTTGAAATACAACAACCTCGGACTAGTAAACTCAGAAAAACAAAAACATTGAATCAAAAAACAGAAGTTTGTATGTACTTTGGAGGTGTCAGAGATAAGCTACGGTGAGTGTAAATATAGTTTTAACGTAGTGATTATGCAAAAAAAAGAAAGATAAGGGAAAATGGACAACAAGGGGTTTCCTTCTTAAAATAAAAACAATAAACATGAAATCTTAAAAAACGGAGATGATGCAGGTAATTTTTATGGGTTCAGGACAAATAGGAGTAAAAGTTCATGTTAATAGAAGGACGGGAGATACGGAAAATATCTCCCCAATGCAAAATAATAAAAAGTACCTTCTGTATTCCCCCTAAAAGCATAGTTATAGAATTGAGTACCCTTTGAATTCCCCCAAAAAACAGATGTATGACGTTACAACGCATGCTTTTACCACGCATGCTGTTACAACGCAGGTTTTACTACGCATACCATTACAACGCATAGCGCTTTGGGGTGCTGGATAGTGAATAGTTTAATTTACTATTCCAACTCCAGTCCCCGTGGACACTAGGGAAGGTGTTGGATAGTAAATTAAATCTATTCCCTATCCTAGAGCGCCCACCAGCGTAATGCGTTGTAAAGGTTTTCGTTGTAAAACCTGCGTTGTAATAGCACTGCGTGGTAAAAGTTGCATTGTAAAGGATGTTTCCTCCAAAAAAACACCCAGAAGTTTTTTAAAATACATAATAAAACCAAATAGGAGTGCGAGAATAATCTCAAAGTGGTTAATGACCTTGAAACAGCATCCACAGAATCCCTTGCCAATAGCAGTGTGATTCAGAACTCAACAGAACTCACCAAATTTCCCTGATTGAGCAAACTGCCCCCTTTTTAAAAGGTTTTCAGAGTGTGGGGAGCTTTGGAAAGAGGTATACAACCGTTTAAGGAAATGAATTGCTAATGGCTATTTGCGCCTTCTCTCTCGCCAATGGTTTGTTGCTTCGGCCATCGTTCATATTAGAAGTACAGGGATTGTAAAAAGAGCTGGCATAAGCAAAAAAACTTCAAATGGGTCACCTAATGGGCTTTTAAAATTTTTACAATTCTTTTATTAAACATTAAACATATGCTTCAAATAGAAACAATACAATGTACATGTTGGGTGGTTCAGCATATACAATTATACAATAATTTCAACATTTCAGAACTCTCTGTAGCCCACCTTTCCAGCTGCTTCAACACCCTCCACATCCTCTGAAAGACCTTCAAGTGGATCCCCCCCAGAATCAAGGAAGACCGTCACCCATGCACTCATAACCAGCAGACTGGACTACGGAAACGCCCTCTATGCCAGAATCAACAAATCCTACTCCACAAACTCCAGACCATCCAGAACACTGCGGGCAGGCTCGTCCTCGGCATCCCATGACAGGAACACATCACCCAGCACCTGCACAACCTCCATTTGCTCCCCGTCATGAAGAGAGTCACCTTCAAGATACTCTAATGCCTACAAATGCCTCCACAAAACCAGACCCCAATACCTCAACGAGAGAATCTCCTTCCACGTACCCAAGTGAAACCTCCGATCCGCCATCCTCGCCCTCGCCGAGAACTCACGCATCCACAGAGCCAGAATAGGTGGAAGAGCCTTCTCCTAATAACTGCCAAGACCTGGAACCAGCTCCCGATCGACATCAGATGTGCCGCCTTCCTGAACATCTTCAGGAAGATGCTCAAGACCTGGCTTTTCGACTGACCGGAGCTGCTTAACCTCCCCAGCACCTTGGGCCCCCCCATGGGTGAGTAGCCCACTTACAATTCCCCTGATTGATTGATTTGATTGAACCCCTCACATACTCCTCATACACACAATGTCCAATACGATACTGCACTGTCCTGGAAGCATAGAATATATGCAAAATACGGAGTTGAATTAGCCTTAATCATGCCCTTATAACAATTTCTCTGGGGCTCTGCAGGGCTTCAGCCCAGTCGTCATCTCCAATCAGACCCACATCATACTCCCAGGCCGCCCTTAGGGGACCCATGCAGTCTGGTGAGTTGTTTACTAGCTTCCTGTATGTGAGGGGCATGGGACTATCTATCATTGGATCAAGTAGAAGTCTATCTTCGAGTGGTGTGTATTCCGGTTATGGATCCCCTTCCATCAGGTGACAATACAGTGCATGTCGTAGTTGTAGATATCTAAATTGCTCTCCCTTCCCCATCTAGAATTCCTCCCGTAGGCTGCTAAATTCAATCATTTTCCCTTCTCTCCAGACTTCTCTCAGAAGGTCTATGCCTATTAGGCTCCAACTATTGAATCCGTTTAGGAGCCTTACCTCACCCAGGAAATCTCCCTCCCACAGTGGGGTTTGCTCCATAAGCTTGGCTTCCCAGCCAACCATTTTTGTTGCCTTCCACCATGCCATGACCACTGTCTGTGTGTGAATTGGGAGGGACGTGTTACCCTTTTATTTCCTGTAAAGCTCAGCCAGGTAACTGCCCTTGCCCATAGCTAGTCGGTTGACCAGATATGCCGGCTCTTCAATCGGCGAGAAGACCCACCCATTGATGTTGATGAGCTGCGCAGCCCAGTAATATTTTCTGATATCCGGGACAGCACACCCCCCTCATATACCCCCTGCTGTAGCTTTTTCAGTGTGATCCTGGGGCTACCCCCCCCCCCACCCCCCACACACACAACAGCATTCGTTGCTCTGACTCAACCGCCCGAAAGAAAGCTTCCGGAATCTGAAATGGAGTGTTCTGTATTGCGTACAGCAGGCGCGGGAGAGCCATAATTTTTACCAGAACTGCTCTGCAAATAAGGGAGACTGGTAAACGCTGCCAGTAGACACATCCCCCCTCAACCTGTCCAACTGTGCATATACATTTAGCTGCATAAACTCCTCCTCCGACTTTGTAATCCATGTGCCCAGATATTTAAATATCTCTTCGTGAACAAACTCTTTGCACGCCAACATCAGGGCCGGGCGCTCCCCCACCAGAGAGAATAACAAGGATTTGTACAAGTTTATACAGTGTCCCGAGTATGCACCAAAGGTCTGTAGTATATGGATGAGTCTATGGAATGTTTGTTGAGGTCTGTGGGCATAGAACAGAATGTCGTTCACATAGAGGGAGATACACTCTTCCAATACCCTTCCTACTTCGATGCCTTTCACCAGGGGATCCCCGATACATAGGAGGCCAGGGCCTTGAGTGCCAAAGTGAAAAGTATCGGTGAGAGTGGCCAGCCCTGCCATGTGCCCCTGTGCAGTTTGAAGACTCTGGACACTGCCCCAGTAACCCTAACTCGCGTCAGCTGGGCAGAATATAGGAGCCCTATCCATGGCCGGAAACTCGGACCAAATCCCAGCTTGGTCAGGACGGCAAACAGGTACGGTCATTTGATACTATCGAATGCCATGTGGGCATCGATTGGCAGGAGTGCCGCCGGGTCGTCTACTTGTTTGTGGACCGTATGCATAATGCCGTGTAGACGCCGGAGATTCAGCCTGGATTGTCTGTGAGGCATAAAACCGGACTGGTACGGGTGTATCAGGGATTGTATTACCAGGTTCAATCTATTTGCTATTGCCTTTGCCAGCACCTTAACCTTGAAATTCGGTAACAAGATAGGTCTATAGAAACTACAGAGGTCCTGGGGCTTCCTTTCTTTGGGATAACTACTATGGTTGCTGGCCTCAGATCTACTGGATCTCTGACTTTGCTGCTTGAAACATATTGAGCATGTGCGGGGCAATTTTCCCTGCCACACACTTATTTAAACCCATTCAGGCCCCCTGCCTTTCCAGACTGCAGATCCCTTATGGCACCTTCTATTTCTTCCATGGTCAGATCTGAGTCAGCCACCTCTCTTTCCTCTGCACCAAGCGTCAGCAGCGCCATATCCTTTAACAATTCATTACAGTCCTCATCCCCTCTTTCTAGTCTGTGATTGATAAATCCCCTCATAATACTTAGCAAATGCCTCAGCTATATCTGCACCTTTCCCCCATTTTATGCCCTCTAAAGTCCAGATTTCAGAGGCCCTTTTGCGTCTCCTATCCCTTCTTTCCAGCCATGCGATTAATTTGTTGGCTTTGTCGCCCAAGTCACATAGACGCCTTTGCATTGCTATTGCATGCGTACAGGCTTCATTTTCCTCCAGATCTCTGAGTTCTTTTTGCTTGAGCTCAAGTACGTGTTTACGCCCAGTATCTTCACCACGATCTAGCCCCATCTCTAATTTGAGTTTTTTCATCTCTTGTTCCAGACTATCACACTGCGCACTTTTTTCTTTGCGCTTAGACCCGGTTGTTGCCTGTATGAAGTCCCTGGCAATCACCTTATATGCCTCCTAGAGTGTGCTATTTGTCTGCACAGAGCCAATGTTTTCTGAAAAGTACTGTTCAGTATGTTCCTAAAACCGTTCCCTAAACACGTGGTCTCTAAATAGATAGGGGTCCAGTCGTGGTCAGAGAGTCCAGTTCCGCATCGGGCATCGGGCTATGCATACGCACCTCAATCAAGTGGTCCGATGTCCCTCAGGCCCAGTGGCACCCTTCCTGAAAGAGTTCAACCAAAGTGGTATGCGTAAAAATATAATCTAGACGCAACCGACTTCCATGCTCTGCTGAGATATGGATATATGGTCTCGTAGCAGGCTTAAGCCTTCTCCAAAGATCCACCAGCCCTAGCTCATTCGCGAAGGCGTTCAGAGGCTGTAGCCCCCTGACTCTATGGGTTTGTGTGTCTCGGTCTAATTCTGGTGACATCGTCTCATTCATGTCGCCACCCAGAATCAAAGTACCCACAGGCATTTCGAGTACTAGTTTGCTAAGTTCTGGAAATGTTGCCCTGTGCAGCCTCGGAGGTATGTACACGGGGCACACATTGAGGATTCGACCCTCCCACACAGCCTATAGCACGACAAATCATCCGATGTGATCGCACCATGTGCAGTTCAGCACTAATGGTATCTTATTCTTGATTAATATTGCTGTATCCCTAGAGCTGGTTGTAAACCCTGCATGTGTCATAAGTGTGTACCGAAAGCAGTTGAGTGCTAGATATTTGTTGCCTTTCAGGTGTATCTCTTGGAGGAGTACTATGTCTGGTGAGTGTCTATGCAATTATTGTAATACCATAGTTCATTTAATGTTGTCCCCCAGACCATTCATATTCCACGATATCAATTTCAGTTTTTTAACTTGTTGCGTGGCCATCTGGGAGTTGTGCGTATCGAGTTCCCCCCTGCTTTCCATCCCCTTCATCCTGCCTCCACCCTCCCCTGTAGACCAGAGTGCTACCTTCTGTTTCAGGAACTGGAGCCATATTGGAAGTATATCGTTTCTGAAGCATACATAACAGAACTTTATAAAATAAAACCCCGATAACCAATCCCCCCCTCCCTGCTACCCTGCATTGTAGATCTAAAACTACCCACATCCTCAACTAGCAGAGCACCTGTTGCCCAATGAACAGTCAAATAGCGCAGTGGCTGCCAAGCGCCGCCTCCCTTGACGCCCCATGTCCATCAAATTTAGTTGCGGTGCGCGCTAATGGGCTTTTCTGAGACAAAACTGCATAGCACACAGTACGAGCACGAGTCATAGTCTAACTACTGTCTGACATTAAAGACTTTATTCTAACCGCACCAGCCTTTCAGTGACATCAGTCTGTTGGGAAATCCCCTTATTTTTCCTGACTCTGAGGAAATGGGGTGTATTATATGGTGTGGTTGTGCAACCTCACAGTGTAATACACTTAACAACCGCTTTAGGACCAGACTGTTTCTTTTGTGAAACCCTTGGCTCAACCCTGGGTAGCTGTGGATCTGAGCAGTCAGGCAAATACAAAGGAACAAGTGTTAAGCGTTTAAACAGCACCAAAACAATTGAAAAAGAAATACACGAGCCAATCAAAAAATCTGACACAATTTATAAAAATAGATGCATTTTGTTGTATTTTTAGACACCACAATGCAAAAGATCCACCGGAGGGTTCTGGAAATACAGCTTTTACATGGTATACTAAATATGCACTTTTAATTTAAACTCGAACAAGCATTGGCAAATTGAACGAATTTGATACTTAGAAACTTTATGAGGAAAAAAGTAGGTAAGTGCCAATGCAGGTACTTCCAGTTACTTTAGGTGAAGAACTCTGGCAGGGAGTCAGTTAAGTGGACCAGCAAGGTCTCTAGAAACAGTTATCACCCAGGGAGAAGCAGTCTTCAGTCAGTTCCATGCACTTTTATACTCTTCCAACTTTTTTACAGCAGACTTTCTTCAACTGTTGTGCCTCTGTGCTGCAAACAGGAGGTCAGCCAACTGGACCTTGGAGTCTCTTTCTTTGGCTGGGCTCGGAGACAACTTCTCCATGAGCAGGACACAGCATGCACAGTCCCTTCTCCTTTGCTAGCTACCAGGTTCCGCAAATGCAGTCCGAGCTGGTGTAGCCATTCTTTGCTAGATACTTACTGCTGCAGGGCAGTCCTTCTTTGGTCCTCTATTCCATTCCATCGAGATCTGGGTTCTAGGTGCCAGAGGTGACCTTTTCATGCTCAGAAAATGCCCTTAGGGAAGGTAACAATTGGTAGCCAATTTGCTACCCGGTTTCCTCCCTTCAAATGACCACTTACTGTGAAGTATGGCATCTGGATGTCCCAGAATGCATCATTCTGCCCACTTCCAACATGACATAACTCCTCTCTTGGCGCACAGAGTCTTATGTTCCATAGGGTACCCCAATATAGGCCTGAATATTCTCCTAACCTTTCACCTACATTTACCGTACCATTGTACTACATAACAGGTTTTGATATTGACCTTTTACCTAGTTAAGCGCTGCATAAAATGTTGTGTGGTTTTCCCCGAAAACTAGCCTCATTAATTATGCATGGAGATTCCCAGAATCACAGCAGGATTACCATCTTCTGCATAATAACTATGTATAAGGGTCATCCCTTTTGTCATTCTTGGCCTACATGACACAGCAAGGTAAAATCCCCTGAGGGTACCTTTTTGGTATATATACACCATATCTTTGCCAAAGCAAGTATAGGAGAAAAGACTTCCATGCTGACACACTGACGCAAGAGGCTGAGGTTCTTGCACGGTGACACTGCAGCTCACAGTGATCTGACATCTCTCTTGGGGTATCTATCTCGAGACCAAGACGTGGTCCCACAGTCCCTCATTTCAGGTAATGGGGTTGGCTTCAGCTTAGTGGTATTTTTGCCTCTACACCTACATACATGCTAGGTACACTTAGGTACATCTAGTTAGGGCTGCATCGTAGGAGTATGCATTATTACAGTCATGTATTTATATACCTGCCTGTATTTATTGTCTTAGCACTATGATAGGAATCTACCATTCATTTTCTCTATTGGTGCTTATAATCATTTATATCTGGTTTTGTCTTATGGTTGTTTCTGCACTCCTATTTTACACTAGAATGACACTGACTCAATAAATGCTTATTGAAAACGTCCCCATCATTTATTCTGTGTATCTCTCTGAGACAAAGTGAGCATCAGTGACTGAGCAAAAGTACTGCACTGTTTCCATGATCCCTGATGGGACAGGGTTGTCATGTTCGATAGTTGCCAGACACTATTCTCTCCTTGGTAAGAGGAGTTTACAGTGGCACTATGAGCTAGCTAGGAATACAGGCGAACATACCTGGTTGGGGTGTCTGGAATCAGTCTGGACACCAATCCCACAGTTTATGTTGTCTAAACGCACACATCCTATACAGATTTATAGGAACTACAGGATAAGAGCTCCCTAGTCCAACACAGAGGTGCAGCTACCAACGGGGTGACATGGTTTGGCAACTGGCTTCCCCTCTCCTTCCAGAATGCCAGCCTGTCTGCCTCAAAATAGAGCACCCCTTCCACATGTGATCACCATTTGCCCTTCAAAAGCAGCTTCCCCTTTGAACCTCACCTTTTGGGCTTACAGCCTGTGTAGCTTCTTGCAAAGAGGAGGTAACACTTCCTCCAGTGGTAGGCCTGTATTGTTACCTTTCCTGGGAGTCATTCACTCGTCTCCCCCGGAGGGCAGAAAGCTGTCCTGAGGACAGATCTTGTGCGCCACTGTAAAGGGGTACAGGAAACCCTAGGGAACAAACGTGTCAATTTCTAAAGTTGCATTTTGCCCACCAGTGACATTACATTTGTGGAGAAGTGTGGCTCATCGGTTAGAGGCGGCAGACCCAGAAGCAGAGGTCGGCCCGGGACCAGGGATCAATTCCCGATGCGGCAGGGTACGGAACCAATGTCAGCGGGCTCGATAATTCTCACCTCGGTGCCATGGGTCCCACGCTGCAACTCTGGGCAATAGCTTGCTTAATCTCCACAACGGCCCCCTCGCTGCTGGGGATGCCTGGCTTCACCTTGGGGATGCCCAATAGGGACCATCTCACAGGGAAAGCAGGGACGGGTTCCCCAGCGGTACACAGCGACAAGAAACCCTGGGGTGAACGTGCGCTCTACAAATTCATACTAACATAACATACCAAAATCAGATGTAATGCACTAATTCTTTCTTTATACTTTACAGTACCAACTTTGGTAGTCCCATTCAGAAGCTAGTGGGGCTGAAGTGCCAGCCTTCAACTCTGTACTTGCCAATGGGACTACTAGCCTTTCCACAGTAAAAACTATAATTTGGAGGTTTTACTGTTGGAACATGTAAAAGTACATGTTTGCAAGGACCTTCTATAAAGGTCATGGGTAAAGGATGCCCGTGATTACTATAGGATCCAACAGGTACTTCAGAATGAGTGTGATATGCCACCTGGTCACCACTGCAAGAGGTCCTCTTTGGTCAGGGAAATTCCACACCGTACTTCTGGACGGAGTGGAATACAACTGACACATTCTACTGTAACTTTAGCACAATCGCTTTGCACTTATTCTATGAAGCAGTTACTTCGATAATATGGAAGCAGTTACAAAATGGCTACGCTCCATAATTACAGGAAGTCTGGGATGGAAATTCACAAACATGCACACCACAAAATTACATTGTGATGTTGAATTAATATAGCAAGAACAAGAACATTCCCTCCAACTGTAAAAGAACCGCAAAAGTTTTTTGATCATCAGAAATGAAAGAGTGTTGCTTTGCATTAAAATTAAGGAACACCAGCTGTGGACAGGAGACCGTCATATGTGCATTACTTTATGTCCAGTTTACGTTTGCCTCTCTTTGTCACTTTCAAACTCTAAGCTCAAAAATGGCTATCATATACTAGTCCTGTAAAGAATTATATATGTTGTATGCTGTGATGCCTTTTTTGGACCAAACAAGGATGCACAGGGTTGGAATTATACATTAACTTTCAAGACCCCACAAATGTAACTGTGTATATATGTAGGATGTGTGGTCTCAAAAGTCAGTTTACGAAACTGACTGTCAGCAATTAGATGCAGCCTCAATGTGGCTCTGTCATGCTAACAAGAGTGTTATACAAATCTTACCGACAGTCTGCTGCACATACCCTCATTGTTTTCTTTCTACGGCCCAGACTATACATTTCCGGTGCCCTAGAAACACTAGCATCACTCTCTTGTCTCTCCTCTTTCTTTACTACCTTTTTTTCATCTTACATATCCTGGTCTGGGGGTCATCTTAGGAGGGAGGCCGCCATCTTGGATCCCAGGCAAGGAGTCAAGATGATGGGCAGACAGTGCTTAACTCCTTCCATGCTCATGACGAGCTGAGCTCATCATGAGGCACGGTGGCGTTGTGCTCATGATGAGCTGAGCTCGTCATGACACGCGGAGCGCTCACACGCGGGGCTAATTCCCCCGTTGTGCTGAGCGTTCTATGAAAACTGGCATGGTCATGACGAGCTCAGCTCGTCATAAGCACAGCGCACCGTGCAGTGTGACGAGCCGAGATCGTCACAAGCACCGTGGCGCCACCCCCCCCCCCCCCTACCCCCAATGCCGCGGGGGAATTAGCCCCATGGCGAAGGTGTTAATTGGGGCTAAAAGATTTAGACCCTCGCCACTGGCACTGCAGTATGCCAGGGTTGTAGGGCTTACCATTGAAGATGCGAAGTAAAGGTAACTCCAACATGCTTATCTTCATTGTGGTACATTGTGATCTTAAGTAACCACAATGAAATTTCAGCATGGTAATTTACTGTGAAGTAAACACTCGCGTCCATTGTAGGGCTGGGCTGAAGATGACATAGTTTACATCCCCTCTGGGGGAGTTAAGAATAATTGGGGCCCATCCTCTCACCCAACACAATAAAAGCCTTTTGGAAGAATGTTTTCTACAGCTGTGTAAAGCTCAAATATGCTGTCAGCCATCAATCAAAAGACTAAGGTGATCAAAAGCCAGACCTCAGTAGGGGATGGGACAGTGAGACATGGTAAGGTTTACTGACCTCTATCACGAGAAGGGAACTCTCTGGAATATTAGTTAGGTACCTGAGCCCAGGAAATGGAAGCTCATGGAGTTTAACCACTTAAGCAACTTTATCTCCTTTGGATACAAGGATCAAAGCGTCTTCGGTATCCTTCTCTTAGTGCAAAGCATTAAACATATTGCTTAAACGTGCTCCATGCAGCAGGTTTCCTTAGATCAGTACGGAGCTCTCACAGAATGGGCAAGACTGGTTATGCTATCAACTCCATCATTCCAGTGTGGAAGGCAAATTTGCAACCCTATTACAAGCGGAGACAAGAGAGGCCACAGTAAGTACTTGTTGTTAAATACATTTTAAAAATGATCCATATTGGTCTAATATAAATAGCCTTAAAAAACATAAGCAAGCTAAGAAGTGTGAAGTGGAGAAATGTGCTGCTGTTGATTGCCAAATTTGGGAATTGTGAGAACCTGGCCTGGTATATGATGTACACTTATGTAAGTGGACACCTTGCACCAGTCCAGACAACTCTTATGGTGTTTTAAGAGGTCTTAGACAACCTTAGAAAGCTCTCTAAGTGGTAAATGTGGAGAGCAGCCTTCAGGCTTAGTCCAGAAGGAGTGTAAAGCAGCTTGTTTTACCAGAATGCAATTTTATAGGATAGATTACGTGATAAGAATTACACCGACTATATATAAAAATATGTATTTATTATATAATACTCTCTAGTACATTCAAATATTTATAACATGGAGATAAAAGAAACACAGTAAATAGCTCGTAATATTCAGTGGACCCTGGGGGGGGACCAAACCATATACTAAGAAAATGATATAAGAACTACGACTTAGATCAAGACAGTGTCGAGAGGACGTAGATGTGCTGGGGACCCAAGGAACCACCCAAGGTGAGTAAGTAGGAACCCCACGGAGAGCGTGTGAAGTGTGGAAACACGACCGCGTGCTCCGTAGAAGTCTAGGTGTAAGTCATGGTCGTATTTTTAAAGATTAAGGACACTTCCCAGAGGACCCTGAAGAAACCCCATGGAAGACAGAAGGCTGAAGAGCCACCCCACCCGTGGATACCCTCGTACCCATGTTACCTACACCAGGGAAGCTAGATGCCTACGTGTGAAGTGGTTTCGGGAGCCGCCGTCGTTTCCAATGTAGAACTTCAGGAAAGTGCTGCTTTGGAAGAGGAGAAAGTGTCCGGTGGAATCCAAAGGTGGATTCTAGGCGAGAAGTACCTGCAAGCACATGGGACAGAGTCTATGTCACTCAGAAAGGACCAGGAAACTTGGAAGATGAATACCTTCCGATGTCGGGTGTTGTAGGATGGGTGACGAGGACTTTGACTCTGCAGCTGTGAGGACCGGGCAATGCTGAGGAAGTCCAGGAGCCATACACGAGCTGTCCCACGTCAGATGTCGATTGCAGAGGGGTCGGTGTCTGGTGGGAGCACTAACAAGCCTTGGCAAATGCAACCCATGTAGAAGTTGAAGGTGCAATGTCGGGACCAGCAAGGTCCAGGGGATTCACCAAAAGCAGGAGAGTCAGGGCAGGCCCCAAGCAATCAGGGGAGCCCAGGAGAAATAAAGGGGACCCTCAAATGGACCCACAGGCCGAAGGCAATGGAGTCGCAAGAGGACCTTAAGCAGCTCACAAAAAGATGCAGACCATGATGCACACGATGCAGTGTGGCTGAAGATTCTGGTCACTGGAGATGCTCGAGGTTGGAGTTACTTAGAGCCTGAAGATCTTCTTGGAAATAAGTCAACAAGCCTTTGCAACTGCAAGTTGATGCAGTGCACATGGGCCCGGTTATTGCAACCCCCAAGAGGCATACTGGCCTCAAACTTTGTGGGAGGGCAGGGCAGGCCTCAGAAGCTATGAAAAATTACCACCTGTATTGTAGAGCCATTCAGATTCCGGAAGACCTCAGGATCAGCAGATAGGTCGACTTGGTTGCGGTGCCTGTGAATGCAGGGGAGTGACTCCTTCACTCCAAGGGAGATTTCTTCAAGTGTCTTTAATGCTTCACAGGCCTTGGAAGGTTCCTGTATGATGCACAGGCACAGATAATGCAGCAGACTGGAAGGGAGATGAAGTCAGGCCCAAACAAAGTCCTTCAAAGTCCAGAGTGCCCAGACGGTGTAAGTAGAAGTGGTGTCTGATCTGAATCTTATCCTTCGATGAATCTAGGGACCTACACTTAGGTAAGCCCTTAAGTACACTAGGGAAGGGGGGGCGTGGCTAGCAGGTCATGTGAGCAGAAGGGCACTGCTTGAGCTCTGGCGCTGACGGGGGCTTAATCCTGATTTCAAGTACCCTGGGGGGCCCCAGGGTGCGAATTCTGCGGGTGGTACGAAGCGGAGGACGTCTGGTGCCCTCGACACTGGTCGTATTTAAGGGCGGCGCGAATACCGCCGCGATCCCCGGAGTGCGGCCTACGGCGGCGGTGTGTGGAGTGGAGCCGGGACCCACGGTGGTACGAGTGGCCAGAGAGCCTGCGGCCGGCGCCGCCGGAAGTCGTCGGTTGACCGGCCCGGACCCCGCCGCGGGAACCGGAGAGGAGGGGCGACTTGTGCGACGCTGGCGGAAGACTGATGGTTGCCATCACGGTCCTGAGAGGTGTACTGTGGGGGTCAGAGGAACCGCCGAGATTGCCAGCGCTACGGGGCACGACAAGAAAAGGCCCGGTTCGAGAGGAGAGACCAGGAGAGCTGTTCCAGGACTGAGAGCGGGGGCGGTCTACGGCCCCAAGAGGTTAGCCCGTGTCCGGTCCTCGCCCCCCTCCTGCATTCACCAACCTACAGCACGCCGGCGGCTGAGGGGAGCGGGGGACTGCGTGCGGGGGGCGAAGTGTCCGCTGCCTACAAAACCCCCCTGCTTCAAAGTGGTCGGCGGTAGCAGGGGGGCCCTGAGACCTGCGGAGGAACAGCAGAGGCGGAGGCTGACGCCTGGCGGCAGCGGGACGCCGGGGACCCGGGAGCCACGCGGTAAGAACACGGCGAGTCGCCCTGGGGATCTGGCCTCCCCATCCCCCCACCGATACACACGGGCAGCTGATTTTCCCTCCTCCCTCCTCCCTCCCCCACCCACAACCATACCCACGCCGGAATATTGTGCGAACCGTGACCACTACGCGCCATGGTCCGAAAGGGAGTTAAGACTGCAGACACCCTGGGGGGACCGACTGCGACCCGTACAATAACACTAACTGAAGGGGAGGGAGCCTCGTCGACACCTACTGTACAACCCCAAGCGGAGGGTCAACCCATGGATAAACTGGATATTATCCTACAGGAAATAAGAGATTCTAGAGCGATCTTGGAACAGCAGATGGGTACCCTGACGACAAATCTGTCCCTTCTCAAGGCGGATCACGGCAAATTGGCGGACAGGGTCAAAGACCACGGACTGACGCTAGAGGAGATCAAACCAACTGTGACGGAGCACACTGTCTCCATACAACAGCTCCAGCAACAGGTCACCTCCCTCATAGATCGAGTTGAGGATGCGGACGACCGGAACCGCCGCAACAACATTCGCGTCATAGGCCTTCCGGAATGGTGTGAGGGGGCTCAGGCGGCAGACTTTATGGAGCGATGGTTTCATGGTCATGTTGCTGAAGAGGGACTGTCACCGCACTTTTGCGTGGAGAGAGCGCATAGGATCCTGACGGGCAGACCTAAATCTGGCTACCCCCCCCCCCGACCTGTCATAGTGCGCATCATGAACTATCGAGACCAGGATGTCCTTTTGCGGAGAGCACGCGAGAAAGTCCTCATCCAATACGAAAACCAAAAGATCTCCCTCTACCCGGATTACACCAACGCAGTCCAAAAACTGCGCTCTTCATATCTGGAGGTGAAAAAGATATTGCGTAAAGCCAACATCAAGTATGCACTGCTCTTCCCGGCCCGCCTGAAGATCATACATGACAGGAAGACACACTTTTTTGAGGGCCCTTTGGATGTCTCAGAGTGGCTGGAGGGGATGGGAATAGACGGAAGCCAGAGGACCACGCAGGAGACAAAAGTCGAGGGAGCAGGACACTCTCAAGCACGGTGCCCGACGGGATCCCCCAGACCGCGGCGGGGACTGCCGCGATACAGACCCTCAAGAAAGCAACAGAAAGAGACCCAGCAGGATGCAGTGGTGACGACGACTGCTTTCAGGGAAGATTCTCAGAAAATTGCAACAGACTCGGAGGACAGCACGGTTCACTCAGACTCGGACCAAAGTGTGCTGCTGTTCCCCACCCTGACACCACGCGCAGCTGACGACGTGACGACGTGATGGACAACTGTGGGAGAGAGGACTGGGCAGGAAGAGGCTGATCCACCTACAAACTGTATTGTATATTGCTGTTTACTCACTCCTTTATTATGCTTTGAGATGCTGTTCCGTGGTGGGCGAGGGGTGGCAGACACTCCACACTAGTATTCTGCTGTTGCACGGGATTGATAGCTCTGGGGTTTCATGCCTTGCCTGTTGCAAATGTACATTGGTAACGATGCCCCTGCAGTCAGCCTGCCGTTGAGCCGGTAGAGCCCACCAGTTGGAAAAGTGGACTGAAATGGTGCTGGGCCAACCCCCCAAAGGCAAATGCACCGGTCCGCCAAACTTGTTCAACCTTGGTTTATTGTTGGGCACAGCTCTGTTCTTTTGCTGCGCCGTTATTGTTCGTTTTTGTGCACGGGATTGGGAAGGGGACGTCTCCTGGTGGTTAGGGCGAAGGGATCAGGTAAATCGGCCGGTACGGCCACTGCACATGTGCTCAGATGACTATGGCTGAAGTAACTGGTACCTACAATATCACAACCTGGAATGTGCGGGCCTGGGGGCAATGCAGAAAAGGCATAGAATACACTCATTCCTGCTCAGACACCACACGCAAATTGCTTTTCTTCAGGAATCCCACCTCATCGACTCTGAAGTTATTAAGATGCGGAAGAAGTGGAGGGGCACTATTTTTTCAACGACTTACTCCGCCTTCTCCAGGGGGGTGACAATCTGGGTCAGGCATGGTACGCCGTTTGTAGCACTGGAGAAGCGGGTGGATGACCAGGGCAGATACATTTTAGTGAAGGGCACATTAGATGGTACACTGATAGTCCTGGGCTGCGTTTATGCACCGAACTTTGACCAGGAAATATTTCTGGAGAGAGTGGGCCTGGCATTGGCAGAATGGGTGGACATCCCTTGGGTCATAGGAGGGGACTGGAACATGATTTTAGATGTTGAATTAGACAGATCACATCCCCCTCTACAGGTGGCTGGGGTGTCCAGGTTGACGGACCTGTTCCAAACATGGGCAGCGGGTTGGGGTCTGAGGGACATATGGCGCGCACTTTATCCAGAGGCCAGGGAATACTCCCATTACTCACATATACACATGCTACACACTAGGATTGATAGGTTCCTATGCTCTGACTCCATAGTCGCGAAGGTGGAGACCCCCGAATATCTGGCCAAGACTTTCTCCGACCACCGGCCTCTAGCGTTCCGCCTTATGTGGGGAAGGGTTCCGACTCCGGTCCCCACCTGGCGTCTTGACCCGCTTTTACTGGAGGATGGTCCCTTCCGGACTTCCTTGTTTGACACACTAGTTGGTTACTTCGTGGACAACTGGGACTCTGCCTCCTCCAATCTGGTGGTATGGGACGCCATGAAAGTGGTGATCCATGGCGCAGCGATAGGACAAGTAGTCGTGCCCGACAGGAAATACACCAGAAATTGTGCAGCATAGAGACTAGGTTGCAGTTGCTAGAAAGGGAAGTGGGAATTGACCCTACAAAGAAGGTGGAATTACAGAGAGAAAACGTAGAACACGCCGACACACTAGAAACGTTTCGTGTCATAGATCACAAAGAATACCTTCGTCGACAGCATGCAGAGGCGGACCGGTCGGGGGCATTATTGGCTCGTCTGGTAAGGGATCGCCCGGATACCCTGGTGGTTACCCAAATTCGAACCCGAGACGGTACCTTGGTTGGCACACAGAGTGATATCAACCAGGCACTCTGTGCTCACCTGAAGGCGCTATATGCGCGACCTGCGCAAGAGGATGCAGGCCAAATGTCTAACTTCCTGGTCGACCTCCAATTCCCAACACTGACCGCAGATGCTAGGAAAGACCTTGAGGGACCCATTACACAACATGAGATACGCGCCGCCATCAAATCCCTTAACCGTAACAAAACACCAGGCATGAATGGGCTCCCTGTGGAGTTCTACGCGACCTACTCAGACACCCTGGTACCTGTATTGAAAAAGGTGTACCGGACGGCGTTGGAGGAAGGTCACCTACCTGACTCCACTATGCAAGCATTAGTGGTGGCATTGCCAAAGTCGGGTAGGGATCAACTAGACATGTCCAACTACAGGCCCCTATCGATGCTCTCCACCGAGTATAAAATCCTTAGCAAAGCAATAGCCTAGAGGCTTCAGGCACACCTCCCTGCCTTAATCCATAGAGACCAGTGCGGTTTTCTCCCAGGTAGTAGTACCTCCATGAACACAAGAAGATTGCATGCTATCATGGCAACGACCCCACAGACCCTCCCTAGAGTGGGATGTATAGCATTGGACCTGAGGCAGGCCTTTGATTCCCTGTCCTGGGCCTTTATGTTCCTAACCTTGCAGAGGTTTGGGCTCCCGGACTCCATCCTGGCATGGATGAGACTACTCTACACGGCACGTACGGCTTGTGCACGCACGGGCCGTCACGTATCAGACAAGTATGCAGTGCACAGGGGCACCAGACAAGGATGCCCCCTGTCCCCAATGCTATTTGTCCTCGCTTTGGAACCCCTGGCCATAGCCCTGCGCACGAAAGAAGGACAAAGAGGTATACCGAGCAACGGCACATGCGACCTAATATCGATCTACGCAGATGATATTGTGTTATACCTACGAGAACTGGAGGCGGATCACACGGCCATCCATGACATATTTGAGCAATTTGCAAGGGTCTCAGGCCTCGCCATTAACCCCGAAAAATCGAACGGTTTTTACTTTCAGGACATCCCACACCCAGGCCCCATTCCCTTTGGAGCCCATCTTATCCCAGTAGCTCCAGTTACGTTCAAGTACCTGGGGATCCAGGTGTACAGGACACCTGAGGACCAGATAGATGGAAACATCAAAAGGGCCATCACACGGCTTCCCAACTCGTGGGGTTCTGGACTACGTTGCCATTATGGGTAGTGGGCCGAATCGCGATTTCCAAAATGGTGATGCTTCCCCGAATACTATACTTCTTTGCCAACCTCCCTGTCAGCTTGCCCCAGTCTATTTTTGACACTCTCAATACGCTACTAGTCACTCTGATATGGGGAAATTGGAGACGCCGGATAGGTCTCCGCAAACTACAGTTGGGACCCAAAGACGGGGGGCTGGGGGCACCAGATTTCAAAGGTTATTACCTGGTCAGTCAGGTCTAGTGGCTCTCCTATTGGACGGCAGGGCGGAACCTGCACGAAATAGGCTACACACCTGACAGGCTGGACCGAGGTGAACTGCACACATTATTACTCCAGTGGAGCCGCATCCCTATGGATTGTCCCCCACTCCTTCGTACGGGTTTGGTATGCTGGCGGAGGGCCCTGGCGTACACGGCCCCAACAGTGGCGTATGCAGATAATATCCCCCTATTGGGAGTCCCGACGCCACAAGGTAGACTCACAGGTAGAACAATGCGCCCCTGGCTGGAGGCTGGTGTAACTGAGGTGGGCAATTTTTTCGGTGACGACAATTTGTTGGACCATGACGCCTTCCAGCAGGCTACCGGTGCCCCTCCACAGTTGTATTTACTTCACGCCACTGTCACATATTACATACGCACCAAATGGGCACCACAGCGACTTCGACCTCCACAACGTGAATTAGTTCACCTATTGTTCTACATGGGCGCAGGGAGTCACCTGGTGCGTTGGCTGTACACTGGCATCAGGGCGCACGCTGCGATTCCAACCACAACACTAAAACATACTTGGAAGCGGGACACGGACAGAATTCTGACAGAGAAGGAGTGGAATGTGGTGCTAGAGCATCCCAGGAGGGTGTCGCGAAACGTTAGGTTCAGATTCATACAAGTGATGATCTTGCACAGGGCATACCTCACCCCTAAAAGACTGCACCTGATGTTCCCGGACGCCCCCCATGGATGCCCGCGTTGTGGAGAGGATGACGCTGGGTTCCTCCATATGATCTGGAGTTGCACAAGACTTCGGGAGTACTGGTCAGAAGTGTACCGAGTGCTCCATACGGTCACGAGCCTACCGGTACCGGTCGAGGCGATGCCTTGTCTTTTGGGGCTGCGCAGACGGCCTAAACCACAGAAAGCCCGACTGAAATTATTGGACTTTGCCATGCTACTGGCAATACGGGCATTAACAATGAGATGGAAATCTCCAAGGGCACTGGGAACACACACATGGCAATCGGAGGTACTGAAATGGGGCAAAGCAGAAGGAGCAGCCCTCAAGCGGGGGGAAACACGGGCCACAGAAAATTTCCCATATCCCAGGATTGGGAGGTCATGCTCATAGCACTTGAAGATATGGATTTAGCCCTGACACAGAGGGTTATTGGGTAGGAGTTGGGGACTGTACAAATGGGACCAGCTGGCATCTGCGAGCCGTATGACATTTCGGGACACACCACATATTACGTTACGCGACAGTCAGTACAACCTGAGCTTAGATGAAGAGAATTGCACGATCACCAGGAGACGGGGAGAAGTGAGGGGAATGTATGGGGGAGGAGGGAGGATGGGGGGGGGTGTGGTGTTAACCTATTGTTAAAATCCCACGGTAATACCGAATACAAATACAGATGAGTGGTTGAGATGTGTTACACACCGTAGTTGGAACACCTGTATAGTTGATGACTCCTCGTTTATGAACCAACATGACAAAGTGGGCTGTTGTGGTTAGAGAGGGGGAAAAAATAGAAAATACCAGCTGATGTACTGTAGAAGAGATTTTCATTCTGTTACTGTTTTGATGATACAGCTGTGAATAAAGAGATTTTTTTTAAAAAGTACACTAGGGAAAGGGTTGGGAGGATTCAGGGTACCCTTCCAGGGGAGGGTCTGGACTGAGGGGAGGTTACTCCCATGTCCTTTGTCCAGTTTCCTGCCAGAGTGGTGTTGGACCTGAGACTAATACCCAGCCTGATCCAAGTGTGATTCCACAGGAGCAAAGATGCTGGTCCCAACACTGTTAAACAACAATTCCAGGAGGAAATGGTTGCCAAAAATTGAGGGGAATAAATCATAGAGTGACCACCACTCTTCCCCATATGTGACAACAGGTAACGTTGGTGATATGGAACTGGATAGACAGAGTGCTAAAAAATAAAGTTACAAACTGGTTTTACCGTAAATGAACTACGAACAAGTCTTAGAGCATTAATACATGTCAGTGTCAATAAATATAGGTCACTTACCCGCTGGAAAGTCCCAGTATCTCCAGGAATTTCATAGGCAGTGGAACTGTCACAGATAAGTCTGAAGAGAAGTCTAAGGAGACTACTGGGAGCAGGAATACATAAGGGACACAGGAAATTCACTCTCATCCACATTCATACTAGGTTACCCGAGGATAACATGGAGTATAGGGTGGGAGTCAAAAGAATCACTAAAGAAATACAAAAGAGAATGTAAGGTAACCTCAGACAGACAGACTGTCTCCACAGATTATCAGGTAAGTGAAGCAGTATGTCTTTAAACAGATAAAGAAAAAAGGGTAATTCAAAAGATGGTGTGTTGGCCGGCTCCAGTGGGGGGAATGGAGGGGAGCAGCCACACTCACCTGATAGGCAGAGATGGAGGCCAAAGGCGGCGTGGCGATTTGGCCGGCTCTGGTCGAGTAAAGTAGCGGAACAGCTGCGCACATGCTGACAGGCAGGGAAAGGAATGGAAGCGGCGTGGCGCGCTGGCCGGCTCCGGTGGGGAATGAAGCGGAGCAGCGACACACACGCTGACAGGCAGGGAGAGGAATGAAAGCGGCGTGGCACGCTGTCCAGCTCCAGTGGGAAATCGAGCGGAGCAGCGACACACACACAGAAACAAGGAGACCACGGACCAAAAGCAGGGCTCCAAGGAAACTTCAATGAATAGTGAAATACGCAGCTCGATAGGGAGACGAAGGCAGCAAGCAGGAAGCACTACCACGGGAAACAGGAGCAAGGAGGGGGCATGGTCATCAGTCAGGAACAGTAAGCCAAGCATCGGCTTACATGGGAGACTGCCTCTTATAAGAGTTAGGGACCGTCACCAAAATACAACCTCAGTGAACTAACAAAGTCACTGATCACGCATTAAGGCTCTGACCTTCATGTACCTTGTCTGCGCTACCTGCAGCCTGAACCCTAACAAGCGGGAGCCAATGGATCCCAGGACTGGTTTGAAATGGACTATGCATAGGGAAACTAAGGGGCCCATTCCGATTCGGGAAAAAACACTCCGAATAGCCGTACGGAGCATTTTTCCCATACGAATCGTACCCTGCAACGTCCCCGTACAAACGACGAAGTACGGTTCGTACCAGGAGCAGTACTCTGTACGAATCATACAAAGACCATACGACTCTAATCTCCGCACGATTCTCCCTCGGAACCCACATCCGTACGGTTCGAAGCAGGTTTTCCCGACCCAGCAAGTACAAATCGTGTCGGGTACGCACCATACAACGCTTTTTTTATGTGAGCCCAAAACGTCCGGAGATGCAGAGTTCGCCTCGAAACAGGTACAGAATGGCCCCACTGGGTGCGGTGCATACACCCCATGTCTGCAGGGGTACGGTGCGTACCCCTGCAATCAAGAGGTGTACGCACCGTAACCCATGATCATGGGGTGTACGCACCGTACCCCATGATTGCAGGGTGTACAGTGCGTATACCCTGCGATCATGGGTTACGGTGCGTACACCCCATGATCGCAGGGGTACGCACTGTACCCCTGCGATCATGGGGTGTACGCACCGTACGGTGTGTACGTGGTTGTGTAGTTGTCCGTACGAATCGCCCTTACCTGACGTGGACCATACGAATCGCGTCCTCATACCCCGGTCCGGATCGTACTCGTCGGGTCGTACAGCATGTTTACGAATTGTACGGTTCACTGTGAGGGTACGTGCCGTACGGTTTCCCCCTTGCAATCTGTACAGTTCGCGACGATTCGGATGGATTGACGAGATACGGATCGTACTACGCAATTCGGACGGATGTGTATGATTTTTACAGAGAGGGCTCCGGATACGATTCGGACGGACGCTTTTTTCCTGAATCGGAATCGGCCCATAAATGTGCCCGACATGCAGACTGAGTGGCACTGCCAAGTGCACCCACCCTGCCCCAATAAACTAAATCCTGTCTGGGAGGTGGTCATACCTCCCTGTGAAAGGATACCTATTGTTCTGCCTTCCCCTGCTCGAGCCTGGCTCAGTAGTAAGAGGGCAGAATCGTATCTCTGGTCGGCAGCAACCATTTTGTGCTGTACGGGTCTGGAAGACTGGTACCGGGGACATGGAGAGCCTAACGGAGGTCTCTTCCAGTGCTTGGAATCATGCTTCCCACACCGTTTATGGTGTGGGGGTATGATTCCGACATGTTTGATACAGATATGATAGGATTCGTTGCAGCCAGCTTTGAGATGGTAACCGTGTAATTACGCGATGCCCCTCTATATGGTATATGGCTGCTTCACTGACAACCCAGGAGAATGGACTCCATAGGCAGCAGGAGTGTCCTGCTAATGCAGGGAAACCCTTCCACTTAGAACCAAGCACCCTGTCTTCAGGATTGCAAAGGCCTGCTAGAGGGGTGACTTATAGGTTTTAAGTGTAGTGACCCTAGATATAGTAAACCTATATCATTAGTAAGTGATGCTAGCACCAGCTAACACAGGCTGCAATGGCACGCCTATAGTTTCAATTTGAATGGTCTCCCATGGGTGGCATAATGCATGCTTCAGCCCATGCAGGATCTCTGGGGTACGTATGCCTTGAGTACCTTAGTACCATATACTAGTGACTTATAAGGGTACCCCAGTATCCAATCTGGGATGTACCTAAGTACTTGTCATAACAGGTAAAGGGAGAAAGCAGAGAGACTGAAGTCCTGATTAGCAGGATCCCAGTCAGACTAGTCAAAAACAGCTTAGCATGGGGGTAACCATGCAGACGGATCCTACCTACAGACAGAAATGAAGATGATACAGCCTCATGCAACAACACCACTGAAAAACCCATGCTTAATGGACTCAGACTATTATTCAAAAAGGCGATGTCAAAGTAATTCAGGGATGCTGTTGGAACAATGCAAGGATAAGGCTGGAGAATGCAACACTGTCAGAGTTAACATCCACTGAGCACCAAAAGGAGGATGTGACCCGGAAGAAATAGGAAATACATCCAAATGGAAGGAAGTTATGTGTGATAAAATTGATAATCTGATGGTGCAAAGGTGCATGAATGGCACTAGCCAGCCATAAAAGACATCATAGCTTCGGAAGACAGCAGCATTTCCAGGGACGTCTCCTCCATTGGAGCAGAGGAGCGTTGCCCCACTTAAATTCCCCTCAAAGCCCCAGATTTAATTGCCATTTTAATTTTTTATCCCACATTCCTAACAGAGTATGAAGACAGCGCAGGGTCACTGCTGAGTGACAGCTGCAGAGAGGAGGGTGGACTGTCTATGCACTGTTTAAAGTGCACATGTCTTTGAGCAAGACAGCCAGCCACACATGCACACTTTAAACATCTCTAATCCAGCTGTTTTAAGACGGCTGGGTTAGGGCAAGTGCTGGTCTCCAGAGTGCTATGAGCACTCAGTGAGGTTGCTCCCTCCAATCAGGGCGTTGCTTTCATACTGCTTGAGAGCACCACCAGGATTAGTCAAGGGATGTTTCTTGGTGGCTGGGCTGAAGTGGAAGAAAGAAGAGGTCCGGTGCAGAGGTTAGTGTTTAATAGTTTTTAAAATGTTATTTGTGCTTGCTGGTGCACGCCCGCCTGCTTCCCTCTCCATGTAGATGCCAGTCACCACTGAGTATATCTTTGCAGTTATGGTACTGTTCTGCTTCTCCCTTTCATGCTACGTAGCACAGCAGATTTGCGCTGCATTGCTTTGTATGAAAAAGTAGTACACCTGACCCCCAAAGGTTTAAAATGTGACTAGTCCAGTAATAGAAAAAATGGAAATCGAAGTAAACCCTTGGGAAAATTAATAAATGACTCAGCTTCTGTCAATGTAATATGTGAGGTCATAAGCAGTGCATTGCGGGGGGTGCGACTCCTGCCGAAAATGTTTTTAAAAAATGCTTTTCTGGCCCAGGGGTCCCTCCAAGAGGCCTAGCGGGTCAGGGGGTTCATGCCCTTCCCCCTTTTCTTTTTATTAATGTTTTTTTATGTGACTGGGCGCAACCGAGTCACAAGATGGCTGCCAACAATTCCTGGTTTGACGTGTTGGCAGCCAATCAGATCTCAGCACAAGATCGTGAGGGGTCGCGGATCCTCTGCTTTCCCAGACATACAACTGGACATGTCTTTAAATATCTCTGAAACTACTAAACGGATTTACACCATTTAACAAAAAGGGCACTTTCTGGACCAACAGCTACCTTTCTGCCAAATTTGGTGTAATTCCGTTTATCAGTTCGGCTGTATCCGTGTCTAAAGTTTCCTATCAAAATAAACATAGAGAAAATGTGTTTTGGGACCCCCATTTTCTAGGCCCCTGCTTGATGGATCATCCCGAAAGTTTCAACACAGCAGCTTAAGTAAGTGGCAAATTATTTGAAACTTTCGTGAAAATTTGTCAAACGACGCTAAAATATTGTCAAATTTAAAAAACGCTCTTCCTATGGAAACTAGGTCCTAAATATAACTACCTACTGACGACTACAATTTGGATAACATCGATTTGCCAGAAGAAGGCACAGTAAATTACATTATAACAAAATAAGAGGAATTCTTTGGTCTGCTTGTAACAACTAGATCAAGAATCATAAGTAAATTGTGACTTTTGGAGCTCTTTAGACAGGGTAATCTAATGTGTTTGGCACAAGTAAAAATTCTAACAAAAAACTCAAGAAACTAGGCTGATCTAATGTATTGAGAGATTATAAAGCTAGTCATACAATATTAACCATTACTAGTTAGTCATCTCAGACATATTTCCTGCTGATACAGTCACATGAAGTTATGTGCAGGATTCTAATTTTGAAAACAGGGCAATTAGCCCTGATAGAAAACACTGGCACTTGATTAAGCATCCCCTATGTGGAGACGGTAAGTCCATTGTGTATGCAGGCAGTACAAACCTTGTTGCTTAGTTTCTCCTTTTATGCAACAGGCAATGGGCTCATTTATTAAGACCTGTTTTACCTACATTCAGTTGAACAAACTGAAACAAATACTGGCATATAGAATGAATTGCGAAATTGTTGTTTTACATTGGATATTTTATACATGTTTTAAATTAGCCTACGATTTGATGAAACATGACTAGATTAATATGTGGTTTTGGAAAACATGCTTTAAAAATCATTAGCCTGAAATGAACTTTTATGAATTTCCTTTAAGATTTAAATCTGTAACCAAATGATTTTTGAGAATGTTTTAAATTATTTTAGTTTGTATAGCCAGTTTGTTGGCATGAATCAAACCAAAGAAATAAAGTTTCCAAAGTACTTGCAGATAAGTGAGCTTAAAGGCTTAGTTCATATGAAGAAATTACAGCAACCATTCGGGAATCATTGCTCTCGAAGAAACAGTGATTCTATTCTATGAGCAGTTCCCTTTTCTGGGTCCTCAGGAGAGACTGTAAATCTGAAATTGTATTTTATTAAGACTTATTAACAGTTTCTTACTAACCTTGCCTCACAGCAGTTATTATTGCCCTAGCTCCCTCATGAAAACTGAGATGAAGACCGTCGCGAAAACCCTTGCCACTAGATTCTGACAGGTTATCTCCATCCTGGTACACCTGGACCTGTGTCGCTTTATGCCTAACCGAGGCACTCTGCACTCTACACGCTGACTGCAGGTCGCATTGTCACAAGTCTACGAGATACCCAACTCCTGTGCACTCCCGCTTCTTGATTTCGAGAAGACCTTTGATTCCATGGGCTGTGGCTTTCTGGGAAGAGTACTGGTCTGAATGGGGTTTGATCCCAGAATACGTGGCCATATCAACCTTCTCTACTCTCAACCCATGGCCAGAGGGCTGATTAATGGGATACGCTCTGATAACTCCCCTATAGGCACAGGGACCCACCAGGGATTTCCCGTATCACCCCTTTGGTGTGCCCTCGCCATTGTATGCCTCTCCCGTCTAGCACGTTGTGATGCCCAACCGTGAGGGTGGAGCTTGGAAGGCAGCGATGGAGGAAAGAATCGCGTTTTATGCCAACAACATTCTTCTATACCTGACTGACACCTGTTGAACGGGTCCAGTATATTTACGAAGAGGCCTCCGGCCTACGCGTGGACCTGACTAAATCTCTGCTAGTGCCAGTCCGTGGCGATGCTGCAACAACACACTGGATAGCCTCCACACCTGTGAAAAGACTGAGCTTCAAATAACTGGGGACTCATATCTCCCTTATCCCCAAACTGAGCTGGGACCTCAGAATACCACCTGTCCTCACCCGGGCACAATGTATCTGCAGCATTGGGTGCACCTTCTGCTTAACCCCCTGGACTGCATGGCCCTTTATAAGATGATGGCTCTCCCACGCTGAATGTACATTTTTTCAAAACTTCCCCCTGATAATCCCTGACTGGTGGTTTAGGGACTCCAGCCCTGGGGTCTGTGCCTTCCTATGGCCTTGAACAAGTGGCAGCTGGCAGTGTATGACTGAGGGGTAGCTATGGTGGACCTCTAGATGTACTACAGAGCCACAGAACTTCTGGTGATCAATGACTGGCTGACCATGGGGAGGGGGGAGGAAGATTCCGCGTATTGAACCAAACTTGCCTCACTAAATTTGGTCAAGGTTACAGGAGTACTTTATAGAGACCCTTAAACATCTTCCTGAAATGACTAAAGCAGTTTTTCATACCTGGAAAGCGGTGATACCATCTACGGGATGGCATAACATACTTACCTTACAGACCCCTCTGTGGCATGGCCGCTGCCTCCGCCATGTCTCCAGCCTCCGAGCCTTTCAAACATGGGACTAGGCATTACGACCCTAGGTAACATCTGGACAGGAGACCACATGAAGTCCTTTCAGCTCCTTGAGGCACAATGGGCCCTTTCTAAAAACCCAATTCCATAAATACGTACAGATCAGTCATGCACTCGCTGTGTATAAGGACGGCCTCAGAGTGCTCCCGGAGCATAGTCCACTGGAAGTTCACTTGCTGATAGGCGTGATGGGAAAGGGAGGGGTGTCACACATCTACCGTACTATAATTAACAATGCCCCTGATGTATTTACCCCTTTGATAAGGAAGTGGGAGGACTGGATAGGCCCCATGGATGGCGTGATTGGTGGGTGGCCCTTATTGCCTAATGAGATAGCAATGTTCTCTCGCCTACGCCTCGTTCAATTGAATGACCTTCTCTGCACTTACATTATATCCTTGAAGTTGTGGCAGGTCAGGAAATCACACAACAACACTTGCTTTCTCTGCCCTTCCACAGATGCAGACTTTTTCCATATGACGTGGCTGTGTCCCTCAATCCAAAACTGGAGACGAATGGTAGACTCTTTATCCTGGGTCCGGGGATACACACTCACGCTGAAACTGGGCGAGGCTCAGGTCTTGGACAATCTTGGTGATATTAGAGGTGAGAGGTACCTTACTGGGATGCCTATGGTGGTGGTGAAAAGGTACATTGCTGCAAATGGAAACTGACCATGGTGCCAGGGGTGGCTGAGTGAAGGAAAGGGATGGATTGGTGTGCAGTACAAGAGAAACCCATATATGAGGCACTGGGATGCACCCATAAATATGAACATATATGGTCGTGGCTGGATCATTACGGCTTCGGGGTGACTACATGAAAGGTATCTGTAATCCTCTGCAAAATGGCATGATGGATGTGGCTGGGTGACGAGGGTGCGTTTTAAGTATTCTTGTACCATATTGTTCTTGAAATCAATAAAATTAGTTATAAAAAAATATAATAATTGAATGAAAATGGTATTATAATGTTCAACCAGACATACATTCAGATGGAAATAATTGATTAGTAGATAGATGCCTTTTATATGATTTTCTATTATTAGCACTATTGGAATTTTAGGCAGATTGATTAGGGAGGATTGTAGGATTATATTTACCATCCTACTGAATAATGCAGTGGAGTGCTGTGCCGGTGGATTTATACTGTTATTCAAGCACCCGAAATGGCAGGTCTCATCATGGTGACCCAAAGGGGGTCATAAAGCTAATTGAAGGGGGCATACAATGAGAAATAAAGGCAATTAATTAACACTTCAGGGAGCTCCCTGTTGCTTTAAAGGCACTGCCCTGGAATGTAAACAAATATGAGAGCTGTTTGTTAAATGGATCCCATTATACCTTCATGTATACCTGGCCCCGGTAGTGTGAGCAATTAAGGGGAAACAAGGTTGCTCTGCCTCCTCAATACACAAAGAAATTAGATTTAAGATTTTGCAGATGTTTAAAATCTCGGAAGAAAATGGAGTGACAAACAAAGGGTGACTGATACGAGAACAGCAGTGAGAGCAAGTCTTTGTTCGCGCAATAATATGCAACTTATTATGCATGTGTGTGTACTTTGGGTAGCCAAGCATTTTTGCATTTATTGTCTGCTATATGAAGAGTTAGGATTAGTTTAATATTCTTATAATCACTTTTAATAGAGCACATATAATACAGACATATTTTGGAACTTAATATTATCTCAACACAACTCAATGACATTCATCATTCTAACTCCTGAATAGTAAAACCCTGCAAATGTTTAGTAGTTCAATGGCTTTAGCACCTGTTACAATGATTCAAATCTATTCTGCACAGAGCACTTGCAGATGTTGGAAGCAGGCCCATAGCCCACTGAACTATTTCTTAAGCTTGGAACCTTTTGCCTGCAGGTTACAAGCAGATAATGTCAGGCGCACAAATATATGTTGATAGTATTTGAACTTGTTACGAGTAGGTAACACACTGTACTAACCTACAGACTGTGACAGCAAGTGAGATATAAACATTTGCAAATATGTCTATTTATACAATTTTTAGTACCTACTGTAAGTAATTGAGAAGGCTGGAAGTCTGAATTTTGCTTGCAGCACATATGACCCTTGGGAGCTGCAGATGAGTGAAGCACCAGCTGCACAGTGAATGTAGATGACTGGGACTTGGTAGAGGGTTTTATGGGCCTGTATTTTTTGTGCATTATTAGCAGCGTGCAGGATGTGTTTAAACATGGGAATTCACATGTAGAGACTGAAATAATATGATTGGTTTTGAAATGGATTTCCTATGACATGTTGAAGTGTGCTTTTCTAATGATTATTACCTATACCACATTTCTCTGTAAATCGCCATCTTGTCCAAGATGGAAGTCATCTCTGTCACTCATTCAGTGCTTCCTCCCTGCAGACATCTCCCCACAAGCTCCGTAGAACACAGTCAAGCTGCTATGTACTGAGTTATTTTCCACTGTTTTGTTCACGAAGAGCCTTCTCCAGATCACCTTTAACTTGTAACATGTTTCATGTTTTTCCTGCTTGTTACACTGAGACCATTCATTGCTGAATAAATGATACTTTTGATCAAGCCATGATGAATGTGCAGAAATGTTGATTTAATATGCAAGAATAATGTATTAAAAACCCTCCTTGATTTTGGGGGTGAGCCAGATTCTAAGAGCTTTCCTGGATGCTGCTAGGGATGCTGTCTGTTTTCTATTGATTTTGCTGCCCGTTTGTACAGATTTTTACATACTCTGTATAACTCTGCATCTAAGAGCCTTCAAGGCATTTACTCTGTATCACTTTATTTTTAGATTTGTTAATAAAACCTTTTAACATTCATTGATCTAGAACTCAGTTATTGAGTGGGCTTAATCAACATACAAATGGAATTTATTTTGCATTGTACTTTTCCTGCGTATAATTCTTCGGGGGGGGGGGTGGGGGGGTTGTCAACGCCAGGACACTACCTCATGAAATTGAGGAGGTTTAACGCTGTCTCCAATCCAGTTATTGTGGGAACACTGTTTGAGGTAAATTTTAGGGTGCCTAGATTTTGGGGTACAGCATTGTACTCCCACAGGCTCATTCGTTTGGAAAGTGAGGGAGGAAGTTGCATTCTTTATGGGGGCCTAAGAAGGGGATTTGTAGGTAGTAGACAATGTCTAAAGGTTTCCTAGGGTCATGGTGGTTCTCATTGATCTTGAGTGCGGGTCTGAGGCTAGCAAAGATGCTTTGTGGATATCAGAGGTTCAGCAGCGATGGACAGAGGGCCTGCAATGGTTAACTTAATTACTAGGTGATCAACTGTAAGGGCCTGCGGAGGCTGCCTGGGGCTGTAGTGGCGAGTAATGAGGGACATAGGTCTATGATGATCTGGCTGGAAGTGTATGAGTGCAGCAGAGAGGGTGTGTGAGGGCAGGCGGAAGGTCTCTGAGGGCTGCTGCAGGGAAGTTAGAGGACAGCTAAGGTTTTTTCATGGTTAGGTAAAAGTCTCAGTCGAGGATGATAAATGTTTGTATGAAAGCAGGTCGAGGGTGGCTTTGAAAAGGCGGATGGCCAGTATTGGAGGTATGACAGACTGGGCTCCTGCAGACTGGATCTGAGCAGTGACCGGGCGATTTCAGTTCAGAGTGGATGAGGGAAACTTGTGCTGCTCTTGCCTTTGATACAGCTGTTCCTTGTGTGTGTTAGAATCTTGCATTTCTTCCTGTACTGCTACCATGTGGGACATACTTTACATTGAATATTTGGAGGGTGAAGAGGGTGCATGCACCTCTTGCTTTCATAATTGTCTGCTTTCGTGGAATTTAATTCCACTCCGACAGCACTTAACATTTAATCCTAAACTGGTAGTATTCAACGTTCAATTTTAAAAAAAATGCCAGTATAATGTTTCAAGGGGAGAGACAATTTTTCTTTTTACTTAGGGGGCATCCGATAGTTTGAAGACCACTGGTATATGGTAAAGAGGATTGAAGCCTGCCTATTGTAACAGCCTGATTAATTCGTTTTCATGATATTGACAGACTATTCTAACCTAATCATCTAAATGGAAATAGAAATATCCCATTGTTCCATACCAGTAACTTGTTTTTAATAAAGTGCTCCATACTATACTTGCAGTTTCTAATAATTGTAAACACCAGGTGGTGCTGGGACCCAATGTGATTGTACTCAATTCACTGACCTCAGAAGTGTAGAAGGCTAAATTGGCGTTGCTGAGCATTCACAGTTGTGCACAACTGATAACAGCATTTACAACTGCTAGGGTTCAACTCACTGGGTCACCTTCCAGTAGTCTTTAATTCTGTCATATTTTTATGATTTGGTGCTTACCTTCCAGTGCTCAGCAGGCATGCGAGTGTAATACTCCAGATTTGGAGAAGGAAATGCCGGCATGGTCCTGTAATGTCGCTAAGAAAGGCTCACTCCTCTGGAAGACACACTGCACATAAGTGCCTGAATGCAAACTACATTTCTCCTCAATCAGCTGAACTGTTATGCTGTCTGCAATTGGCATCGTCCATTTTGAATTGACAGGTGTAAGTTTCTGCATCCTTGCTAGATAATCAAGATTCTTTGTTGCTGCAGAACTTGTGGAAACTTTGGAAATTCTTTACCGTTTAAAGCAAGTTTGGCTATGAAAGCTGAACACAGAAAGGTATACTAAGGGCCAAATTCTGATGTGGTTCAGAAATCATTCAGACTGAAATGGTTTGGGAATTGTTTGACTTCAATGTGAGCCTATGTTCCGATCGAATGCATAGGCTCCCTTTGAGAAAGGGGTGGCTGGGAAAAATCGGGCACCCTGTGGCGGGCACCCTGGTGCCAGCGTTACTGTGCACGGCTGGTAAGGGGGGAACCATGGGTACCCCCACGGGCCCAATAGGGAAGACTTTGGGTGCAGGGGGGCAGCTACGGGCCCCCAAAGTCTTATTCTGACTGCTGATTCGAGTTGGACGGCACAATTTGGAAAGGCTGTCCGAATCCAGCATCGTAGTAGGTCGTACAGAAACACGGCCCATAGAGATGTACAAGTCTGCTTTGTACGGCTCGGTCATTCCGAATGCTGTCGGGTTTGGATTAGGATATTCCTAATGCCTAACTCGCTTCATAATCGGTCGTAAACCTTTCCTTTTTGTGCGGAAAGACCAGTTCCCAATCCAATTCGAATGGAGCAAATGCCGTTAGGAGACCTTCCAAACTGCATCCGAATCAGCCCTTAAGTATTTCAGTTATGTACAGAAACAACCTATGAGAGTTTGAGGTACTGATTTTCCTATTTTTCGGTAGGAAACAGTACTCTTGGGTGTTAAGTTAACAGACTAATTGGCATAATTGTGAACTATATAATTCTAATGAATGTGTGTTATACTAGAGCTTTACGAAATGACAAACACCAATCTCCACCATGATGACAAATAACTCACCTATGTGTACAAAATTACTAGGACTAACTTTGCACTTACAATCCCTTTGTAATATGCTCCACCGCCTGATATGTAGGTAGGGAACCAGGTAAGTCTACACTAGGTGTAATTCTACATTCGAAAATGGTCACTAGCTAAAAGTGTAGCGTTACATCTTGGTGTGGTACTAAATATACAAGTGATTAAATCTACACATATATATGTACTCGTGTGAAGAGGGCCCCTTGTCTTTAGATATTTACTGATTCATAGATGCTAGTGTCCAGCAGAGTGAGAAGTCGGTGTTTCAATACCCAGTGTCTTGTTTTGTCTCTTACACCATCCACCTTTCACCAGGTCTAGTTTTAATCAACATAACATTTAGGTGTACGGCTTACTGTGAATATTGGAGAGTATAGAAACATTCATTACGCTCATCCTGGACTATAGATTACTGCTTTCTGACAGTAAGCTTCTTCATTGTAGCTTCTAAATGTGGTGCTTTTCAAAGAGATGAATCCACCTGGTTGTTGAGGGTCTGCGATTACACCAGGAGACCCAAATGAATTGAAAGTTTAAGAAAAGAGGATTTATCGCTGAACAAGCCTAGAAGGCCCTAATCCGTAAAGAAATTCAAGAACTCAATGCCGCTTATGAGTGTGAATACAGTTAATTAAAGATTGATAAAGGACAAAAGAAACTTTATTAGATTAGGATACCTAAAATTGGCCGGTATTTTTCATCTATCTAAGTCTTTAATTGACAAATCACGGCTCAAATGAGGCAGACTAGAGTGGCACTCAAAGAAAAACTAAACTTGTGTTTGGTCCCCATCCAGAACCTGCACCTGAACGCCGTCAAGACAATGTCCATAGTGGAATAGGATGAACAAAATAACTGTATTTTCGTTACCCAAATTTCTGAATGTAGGGATTTGAGGAAAAAAACTCTACCCTCAAGTCAGTTATTCACCGAGCTTATAAATTCCAAAAATGTGACACTTGTGAAAAAAGGGTTCTGTGGATTTTCTAAAAAGCTGAGAGAAAAGCCCCAATTATTGTTGAACATTAGGAAGTCCAATAAAAACTTGAGTCATGAAGGATTGCCGCGTTAAATATCTAATTCGACTCATTTATTTTGCCACATATTGCTCTAGTCTTCCTTTTCCCCTTACATCGATGACAGAATGATTTGTAACAAATACAAGCAAAGAGCCTCAAACCTGTAACCTTACCCAACCTTACCAGATCAGGGTAAGGTTAAAAATCGTAAAGAAATGTAACTAGTGGTTGCAATGATCCCTGACATCATCTAGGACACGGGTACTCATGGTACGGCCCGAGGGCCGCCAACGGCCCGGCAAGCCTTCCTTGGCGGTCCGCAGACCTTGCAGGCATGTACCTGGCTGTTTTTTTTTTCAAGAGTGTCAGCAAGCACCGCCTGTTGCAGCAGTGCGGATCTAAGAGACTCTGCTCTATGGGCAGCGATATTTAGAGTGGAGATTCAGGGGCGCTAAGAAGAGGTGAAATACAACAAAGCCTCGTTAGCATACAAATCGTCTTTTAAATAATAATAATGCAGAGTTTTATAAAGCGTGTGCAGTTACCTCGGAAGAGGTGACCCGGCGCTAAGTGTGCAGTGCAAGCAAACGCATAATGCGGAAGAGGGAAAGGACGCTCATTACTCAAAGAGCCACGTTTTCAGTAGCTTCCTGAAAGTGGCTTCAGATGGTGCCAACTGTATAACCAGCGGTAGAGTGTTCCATAGCTTCGTCACATTTTCAGAGAAGGTCCTGCCCCCTATCCGAGCACGCCTAACTCGAGGGACACAGAGTTGGAGCATGGAGTTAGAGCGGAGATGTCTCGACTGAGCATATCTGGGAAGACGAGCCTTAAGGTAGTAGGGACAAGTTCCAAGTAAGGCTCAGACAGGCACATGCATCAAGCGATTTAGGAATCGCAAACGGTGCAAATCGCAAGATTCGGCCGTTTGCGATTCCGAAATCACTATTTGGGATGCATTATCCTAAAAGTGAAGAAATCGCTATTTTTGCGATTTTTTAAAGTGCGATTGCTTTTAAGGAATCGCAATTTTGCGATTCCTTAAAAGCAATGCATGAAACTGAAAAAAATTGCGATTTCGCAATTAGAGAGAAAAAATTACCATGAGGTTGGACCTCATGGTAATTTTGCGAAATGTTAGAAATATGCAGTTTTGTGCATTTTTTTAACTTTCATGTTGTGCACACACATGCCCTTAGGCCATGTGTGTACACAACATATGTGCATTGTTTGATTTCAGGGGTGCAACAGAGTGTCCTTTGGACACCCCTGCACCCTTGAAATCGCAATCTCAATTTGCGATTAGCTAATTGCGAATCGCAAATTGAGATTGTCTTCCCATTCATTCCTATGGGCCTTTAGGCCCATAGGAATGAATGGGAAGGGATTCCTTAATTGCGATTCGCAAAATGCTAATCGCAATTAAGGAATTTTAAGAAATCGCAATTTATTTAGCGATTTCTTAATGCATAGGCATTTGCAATTCCTTAATTGCGATTCCTTAAAAATCGCAATTAAGGAATCGCAAATGCCGAGATTGATGCATGTACCTGTAAATGCCTGTGAAGTACTCGGGTGCGGCTGTGTGCGCGCCCGGGAAGGTGTCTCAGCCGGGCTGACACACGAGAGGCGTGGGGGGGGGGGGGGGGAGGGGGGGGTGAAGCCCTTTAAAGTCAATGGGGATTGAGTGCCTGTATGTGGCACATATATTTCCTACAAGGCTTTGGCCTGGCATGCAGGTTTCTTGTGCTCATATACATAAGCTTGCTTGCCCCTGGTTGACGGCAGGGCTGTCCTTCACAACCTACTCTTAGGGAAGTGGTTCGATGCGTGCAGCAAAGAGCTCTTGCTTTTCGAGACTTTTTTTTAACAGGATCTTTATATTTATTTTAAAGTCATCAAAAGAATAAGTTCTTGAACAATAGTTTAATATAAGTCAGTGCAAAAATGTTCAATTCTGATTCATTCCCCTCTCATCGCACCAAGGGAGCGGGTTTAGTTTGAACTGTTAATGGCGCCAAAGGATGAGGAGGACAGAAACAAAATGCCAGGAGGTAAAGGAGTGAGTAGTGCATCATTGTCGGGTATGATGCATACGGCTGAACCCATCCTCTTGCACCTCCTGTCATTGCTGTCTGTGACAATGCAGACCCTTCCAGTTTGTGCTCAACACCCTATTTTACCGTTATCTAGATCAGTACACCTCTTCCACACTAAGAGGACGGCCCTCAGTTGACACCATAACAGGCAGTGTCTATGTGTCTATGCAGGTTGTTTTCTTTATCACGGGCATGGTATCCTCTGAAGATGCTCGCCAATCCACTTTTTAATTGAAGAGCATTTCCTTATATTTGGAGTTTGGGATCTGTCCCGAGCCTTCAACCTGCGGACGGCTTCTCGCATGTGCTTGGGCTGCAGCGGCGGTGTCTCTCCTCACTTCTCACAAACGTCCAGGGCTTCCTCCACGACTTCTCCCACAAAGACCTTGGAGATGTCAGACATTGCGATGACCACATTCTGAGAGACCGAACAGCCTGTGATACATTGGATCAGCCTTTTGATGGCTGCTTTGGGGAAGGCAGATCGCCGGTACATCTCATAGCGGTTCAGCTGTTCCTCTGAAAAGGAAGACACCAATATCTGCATCTTCTGATCTCATCTTCGTCCACTTTCTGCTTTCGGTCTTTCTACTGTTTTATCTCCAGCTTTATCTTCTTCGCATCGGGATGCTTATCTGATGAGTCATCCCTTTCTTCACCTTCTACTGAGGTGTCAGCTGCTGTGGCCTAGACAGAGCGAGGGAGACAGAGAGAGAGAAAAGGAGGGCGAGGGAGGGAGACTGAGGGAGAAAGATAAAGAGAGAGGGAGACAGAGGTAGGGAGTCAGGGGGAGACAGAGGGAGGGAGAGGGACACAGACCGAGGGAGACAGGCAGAGGGAGACAGAGGGACGGAGACAGAGGGACAGAGACAGAGGGTGACAGACAGAGGGAGACAGACAGAGGGAGACAGAGGGAGGAGGGCGACAGACAGAGGGAGATAGACAGAGGGAGACAGACAGAGGGAGGGAGACAGATGGCGATAGAAAGAGGGAGACAGAGGAAGACAGACAGATGGAGGGAGACAGACAGAGGGAGGGAGACAGACAGTGGGAGACAGACAGAGGGAGGAGGGCGACAGACAGAAGGAGACAGAGGGAGGGAGACAGAGGGAGGGAGGTAGAGGAAGGGAGGGAGACAGACACAAAGAGGGTGACAGAGAGAGAGGGAGACACAGAGGGAGACAGCCAGAGGGAGACAGCCAGAGGGAGACACAGAGAGGGAGACAGAGAGAGAGAGGGAGAGAGAGAGAGAGAGAGATAGAGGGCGACAGACAGAGGGAGACATACAGAGGGAGACAGACAAAGGGAGGGAGACAGACAAAGGGAGGGAGGGAGGGAGACAGAGGGAGGGCGACAGACACAGGGAGACAGAGGGAGGGAGACAGAGGGAGGGAGACAGAGGAAGGGAGATAGAGGAAGGGAGACAGAGGGAGGGAGACAGAGGAAGGGTGACAGAGGGAGAGAGACAGATGGAGGATGACAGAGGGAGGGAGACAGAGAGAGTGAGAGGGAGGAAGACAGAGGGACTGAGAGGGAGGAAGACAGAGAGAGAGGGAGGGAGAGAGCGGGAGACAGAGTGAGTGAGACAGAGGGAGACAGAGGCAGTGAGACAGAGGGAGACAAAGTGAGTGAGACAGAGGGTGACAAAGTGGGAGGGAGGGAGAGATAGAGAGGGGAGGGAGGGAGAGAGAGGGAGCGGGAGATAGAGAGAGGGAGGGAGACAGAGAGAAAGAGTGAAAGAGAGAGAGAGATGTGTGTATGCCGGGTCTGGTGGCTTAGTGGACGAAGGTGTATGCTGCAGGGGCCTGTGTTCAACCTCATGGTCAGGTTTTTTTTTGCTCTAGCCCCGCCCCCCCCCTCCCCCCACTGACCACCCCAACCGGTGCGACCCTCGGCCACACACCACACTGAAAATTTGGCCCCTGAGAGAAAGTCTTCATGTTTCAGCCCCCTGGGTCCGAACCGGGTCTCATAGCTTTCCTTAGGACCTTACAGTGACAGATTCCTATATATTCATAAATATGCAGACACTATTCTGTATTGGGTGTTAAATAATCACTCTTTATAAAGTGTAAGTGAAAAAGTGAAAAAAACCTATCAATCCATGCAAGCCACTGACTGATCTTGGAATAGGCAAGGTGTGGCGGTCTATAACGACCAGGCCAGAATCATTGATGAATATGTATCTACGGGTTAGCACGCCTTTGAAGTTGACCGATGGGGCCCTAATAAGACCCATTAGAAGGTAACAGGCTTGCATATCCAGGAATTGTCTAAGTCAGTGACTTCCATGGATTATTAGGTTATTTCACTCCAGTTCAATCTCTTCAATTTATTAACCATTCCCCGATTCCCAGATGCACAATAAGATCAGATTGGGATATCTGAGGCAATTTATTTGCACATTTCACAGACCCCTCTAATAATCCCTTTTGGAAGTGCTCCCACTGCTTGGCCTTTGAGCCTAATCAGCCACACTAGGTTCCTGAGTATCGACCCCATGATGAAGCATGCCACCACAGAACTCCAGTGGGTGAGGGTCTCTAAATAAATACATCTTTAAAGGGTTCCAAGCTCAATAAGGTTTTCTCAGGGCAATCTGCTCCCCTTTGATATTTCTTTTTACTATTGGAAGTTGAGTGGAGACATCCTTCTTATTTCTACTTGCCTATTTGGATTCTGTACAGATAGACAATGCCAGAGTTCGGGGATACGGGGGAGAGGGGGAGTGGGGTGGAGGCGGGGGGTGGGGGGGAGCCAGATGCAGATTTGTGGTTTGCATGACTGGCGTGGTGCTTGAAGTTCATTGCCTTTTTACAGTCTCACTAAATATTATCTCTTAAATCGTTTATAAAAATATTCCCCTAATGGTGTTAATAAAAAAATCTACAGCCAATAGAGCAATATTTAGGCCACACTATTTATGTCCGATTTTTATTTTCAATATATTTTTATTATCAATATTTGGGCATACAAGGGCGTGCCCATCAGTACGACTGGTTGGAACAGATGGAATAACAAAGTTGGATGGGTAAAGAACGTGTGCAGGGTGGCAAAGCAGGATGGAAGTGGCCAGGCACGCTGTAAATGTGAAATAAACTGCACTTCTCGTCTCCTGATATGATCTTTGGGGAAAATATGTCTTAGTAATGAGGGTGTTCTTGTTCGATCAAGAGTGCAGATGTGATCTTTGCGGTATCTGGAATGACTGCATGCATGGTGATTATGTCTGCCCACCAGATGAGTAGCAATGCGATTCTGTTCTGTTTGAAATATCACAAATAATAAATAAACCTTAAAAAATATGGCTGCAATTGTGCGTAGGGTAATGAGCAGGGGCGTAGCCTGGTCATTAAGTTGGGGGGTGGGAGGGGGGAGGTTAAACGCTTCATATTTTCCGACAATTAGGCTGGCATATAATGTTTCAGTGCATTACACGGCAAGCAGAGTGCATGAGAGGGGCCCAAGTGGCAATGGAAAGGGAGAGGAATGCGGATTGGAAGGAGTACTAAGTGAGAAAATACTATATTTTGTAAAAAAACAATAATTTGAGCACTTTCCAAAGAGAGAGGGAGAGAGTATGTGCACGTTGTGGCTGTGTGTATGTAAGCATCCCTGGTGGAACCTGGCTGACAGCATACCTAACTGAAAGCATCTGTACCCAGCTATTTTTTCTGAAAATACATTTATTAGGGGCATGTAACACCCCAAACACTTCCCTGAAGCTATGCCCCTAGTAATAAGTTTTCAAATATTGTTTGCTCAATCCTTGACTATGTTCTCCACTGGCTCTCTGTCACAAATGGGGTTATTCATTTGGGAGGTGGGACTCCTACCAACTCAATACCTCCATTCTGGTTAGAATAAAACACAGTTCAGGGAGAATTTCTGCTCTGCCTCTGGAAGCTGTGGTACAAGCAGCAAGCAACCCCCAGACAAGCGTGTGCTACTTTCAAGCAAGTATCAGCAATTCCAAAGAAAAGAACACTGCTTAATATAATCCCCAAACCTATTTATAAAAATAGAGATACACTCATTGGCAAAGCCAATAGTTCTGGCTTTAAGGTAATTTTGTATAGTAATTTGAAGAATTACAAGTAAATAGCATGGAAATGGGTATGTATTTTTGTGGAAGCAAAGAAAAATAGAATAATATCAGTGTAGTTTAAATGGTCAGGTGACAGTGGCACTGTCAGGGTAGATTCCAAATCCATGTAGATTAATGACTGCCCTCGTTTCATCTGTGCTGGTGGCCCCAGGGGGGCTGGCTGAGCAGTTTGCTAGGGCCGGTTTCGATTCCCAGCCCGGCCCTGCTTCTGGTGATGGAGCTAGGAGAGGTGGCCCTCCATCAACCGTTCTTAGGATGATGGCAACGGTGTATGGGCTTCCATGAATGGGAGGGCGTACCCCTTCCACACAGTCTGAAGCACCTACTTGTTGGAAGAGATTGCAGACCATTATGACAGGTGGTGCCTGATCCTGCCACTAACTATGCTTAATGAAGGGTGTACTAAAGAGGCTTGGGGACTGCGGCTGTCAGAGGGGTAGGGGGGTGGACAGCTTGCTGGGCATGACTCCAATGTCCTTTATGGGATTTGTGGCCTCGTCCACAAAAGGACTGGGCAGGTTTCTGTACAGTCATGTATGGCTGGTAAAGTGGGCGCCTATAACTACCCCAACCATGTCCATGGTAGGGGCGAAAAGACTGCTGCTGAGACCCCGCAGACAGAGAAAGCCTGAAGGATCTGGCAGTGACCTGTGCCTTGTGATCACCTCAAAGGCAGAAGCCTTCAAAAGGCTTGTTTATGAAGGATGGCTGAACATCCCCAGTGAATCCAATAGACTGCAATGAGGCATGATGATGCAGCATCATCGTACAAGCCATAGCTCTCCCTAGGGAGTCAGTTGTGTCCAGCCCGCACCTAATGGCAAACGTTGTTGTGTCCCGGCCATCCGGCAGGGCTTGGTAGAGCATGACGCGGTCCTCCTCAGGCTGCATGGGAAGCATCTGTGCAACCGAGTCCCATAATGTATGGGAATAACCACCCAAGAAGCATGCGGTGTTCACTGACCGCAAAGCTGTGCTAGGTGAAACAAAAATGTGCTTCCCAAAGGTGTCCAGCCTCTTGGGTTCCCTGTCCAGTGGTGTTGAAGGGAACACATTTGGGCTGACCTCAGAGGATGATGCCAACACAACCAGACTCTCAGGGGAGGGGTGCTGGGACAGGAAGACTAGGCCTCCTGGGACAATGGAGTGCGGCAGTCATCGGGGGCACACTCTGTGCAAAGTTTAGCCCAGGCCTACAGGATAACGTTGGTGTGGGTTCCATTGAAGGGGAGAAAGGGTTCAGCGGAACCCACTCCTGAGTGAAGCACCTCAGGCAAGTTGGTCTTGACCTTGACGAATTGCAGCTGCAGATCAAGGACCTCAGCCATCCTGCTTATCACAGTGGTGAAGGATGTACTTTCTCTAAAACCTGGCGCAAGAGCAAAACTTGCCAGAGTCTGGAGAAGTGTCCAAACCATTGGCATCACCAAGCTCCTCGAACCAGTTTTCAGCAGGATCAGGGTACTGCTCCTTGAGGCCAAACCCTTCCTCCTCATCTCCGACTTCAGGGAGGCAGGGACTACCAAGTAGCGAGAAGCCCTTGGGTTGGTAGGGCCTGGACGATGCCAAACAGTCTTGAAGGGGGTAATGAGTGTGTTTAACCAAATTTATTGATATCCTTAGGCTGAATCCTTGCTCATGTAATCAGAGTCAAAAGTCCATATTATGTAGAAAAATTGCTTTTTATTAATTGAGGTAAAAACATGAACAGCCGACACGTGTTTCGCCCCCTATGGCGATTTGCGCCGGGCTTTTTCAAGGCTGTAAGAGATCAAAAATACATCTATGAGCGCAAGTAATTGAAGGAAGTTAGCCTCTGACCCCAGTGCCAGTGAGATGGAAATTAGAAGGAAAGAGTGAAGCAGTGTGAGCTAGATAGAGACTAGCGTGATTTTATAGTATAAGTGTCTGATTAGGAGTTATTACCCCCTTCAAGACTTTATTGTTATAAAACTCAAGAGGTCCAGAGTTTTTTTGAGTGTGTTCTCTCTAATAACAATACGGGAAAACTGATATGGACTTGGCATTTCCTGTGGACCACTCTCCTTTCCTAGAAACGATGCCAAACAGTGCTGGGGTGGCGACGGCTCAGAGTCAGAGATGTTGATAGGATTGTTGTCACATGGCCCCCTTTTGGTGCCGGGGACAGCGTCAGAAAGGGAGGGATTTGGGTTGAAAGAAAACACACTTTGCAGAATTAGTCCAGATCTGGCGGCAGATCCAGGGGGGTCTACTGACAGCAGGCATGGACCTCATGGCTCTGTGGGGCCCGAAGACACTCCAGAGAAAGTCAGTGGCCAAAAGATGCTGTGCATGGCATCATTGAACTCTTGATTGGGTGGGCGTTGATCTGGTTCTGGGGAACTCCAGGTAGCACGGAACGGGCCCTCACACCAGCTCCACAGTTGAAGTGCGAGAGCAGGGCCTTTTGATCTCTTTTTTTGTGCTTCTCAACTTACCTGATGGAGGAAGACGTCCGTCCATGGAAGTGGTTTAGAGAACGGCTCAAGGACAGGGACCAAGAACGGCGCAGAGCCTTCTTCTGCCTTGCTGCCGGGAGCTTTATCGTCCACTCCTGAATTGCCTTGGGGTGCATCGACTTGCACTCAGTACAGTCGTTCGGTCATGGTTTGACCCAAGGCACCAGAGATAAAGTGGGGATCACACACAGACATCTTCCTGTGACATTCCCCCCAAGGTTTAAACCCTGTATGTTTCGTAGGGGACATGTCCATAGCGCACTGGAAACAATAGCTCAGAAATGATTGAGAAAAAGGTAGACAAAGACGGTGGAAAAATGACTAAGGTAGCCCTCCAGAACTACGCTGTTGTCGTGGCCTGAAATAAAGTGATGTAAATGCTCTGTGGTGGCGCTTGTATGGGCATCGCAACTTTTGACGGGGATGATGCTGACGATGATCCGAACTATGCCACCTACCGGCATGCAGAGGTCCATCTCAAGCTTTTCCGGATCCAGTCTGATTCCTAGGGAATATTCTAAGGTGAGGAATCTGCAGTTAAAAGTCTCTATCAGAAAGTTCAAGATCAGGCAGCTAGATAAATTAATAAAATGATCACAGCTGTGTGGAAGGCAAGCACTCAACTTCTGCCCAACCAAAACATGTACTGGTGAATCTCACATAACTGTCTAGTGATAGCTGCTCTGTCAAGCCAGACCATAAAAATTAATGAGAAAAGAGACACTAAGATCATCAAAATAGGTTAGGAAGAACTGGAGATATGAATTTAAAATTAGTAAGGCAAAGTGCACCTAGAAAACAATAATGGTTAAGGTTGAATTTCAGGCCGAGCGCATTGGAGTGGAGGTCATATGCACGAAGCAAGTCGTCCCGGTCAAAGGTTTGACTTTCAAACCTAGGGGGTTATTTACAACAAACAGACACAATGCAGCACAGCAAGCCAGCGTCTCTCCTGAGCTGTCGTGCCTTCCTATTCTTGATTTCTGATTGATGTCTAAGAAGGATCTCATCAAGAATTGTAACATTTTTGACAGTCGCCTCAGGGAGATTGAGATCTTTTATTTCTTGTTCTAGCACAGAAATCTCAGCTTAAAGTTTGGTGGTTTTGCGATCGGCACTCTCAATGAGTATATCCATCAGAGTCATGGAATTGGTGATTAGAGAGTCTTCCCACTTGCCCATGAGATCAGAGTCCAGATCGTCATACGTGGGGAAGATTTGGGCTCTTAAACCCCTGGGAATGCGTCTAAGCTTCATATATTGTTTCAGGGTGGTTCCATCCCACCATCGTGAATTCTCCTGTTTCTTAAGTCTCTCAAGTTTCATGAACTTATTTTTAAGTCCCTCCTTGCGTGGTGGTAGGCCGCAAGTGGATGCTATGTGTGTCGCCATACCTTTCGCCAAGTTGTCAAATAGTTCCTCCGCTGCCTTTGTTCTATCCATTTGTAGAAGAGTAAGAAATTCTAAACCGAACTGCGGTTAGAAAAAGTTATACAATATTTGCGTGGCGGCTGCCCCTCTGATACAGTAAATAGACTCAACTACAAAGGGTTATTTCGTTCTCAGAGGCGTCAATGGGCGCTCTGCCTTTAGTGTACGCAAAAATGTGTGTGATTCCAAGATATCTATATGGTGCAACTGGCAAGCGGGAAAACCCTATGACCGCTCAAAAGAGTGTCTGTGACAACAGACACACAAAAGCTATTACCAAAATTTGCCTATGCACACATAATCATTGGTTGTTGACATTCCTGTAGGTACATTCACAATGTAAACTAGTAAGAACAAAGACAACAATGTTTGTAGGTTCTTTCGACACCAAAATTTTCAAGAGTTTAATCTTTCCACAACCAGCCGACATGTGTTTCGTCGCGTTAGGAACAGAGTGTTTGCGACTCCTCCGGGCTGGGAAAGATACAAAAATATATACAATAGAACATTTGATATACATATCATATCAGTGTATGACATACATAGCATCCATTCATATTACCAAGTGCTCAAGGGGGTTACATAAGTGTCACCCAGTGAGTCGGTATGTACGTTGTGGTGTACTATCTATATGGGGCTATTATCAAAATTATAGCCCAATCTGGTCGTACATGCACATGATTTTAAAAGTACAAGCCAGAATACGAAAGTGCCTGAAGTGTCCACTGTTATATTCAATTGTCGTCCAAAATAGTCATGTGCCCGGTACAACATAACGTGTGACCCGATCCTAAAATACCAAGTGATCCCGATTACACTTGCTCCCCAAGCGTGGAGAACAACCAATAGTAACATACCTTGCGTTAGTGTTGTGAACCCAGTATAGGTCTTTTTAAAAAAAAAAAATCGTTTTTGATATATTTTTTAATTTTTTTATTTTGATAGACCTATACCGGGTTCACGACACTAACGCAAGGTATGTTACTATTGGTTGTTCTCCACGCTTGGGGAGCAAGCAGGCAGAGCGCCCATTGACGCCTCTGAGAATGAAATAACCCTTTGTAGTTGAGTATATCTACTTTGAATATACCCCCTAGTCTCAACTTTTGGGAAAACAACTTCTGGTCACTTCTAACACAGCTAACTCCTCGGGACAGGCTTGCACAAGATTTCTCTTCAGCCGATTCTCCTTTAGGGTCTAGTCCTCTATATTCAGCTGTGCTCTATTGGAGTTAGGACTCCTTCTGCCTTTTATGTCCCTGGAGTACTGTGCCTATTTTTATATATTAGCACACTGGCCTGTGGGTTTGCAAGGCATAATTTAGGAGTGACTTATATAAAAATAGGCTTTTCCTACATGGTTGCTGTTATGTGTCACTACAGTGCATTTAAACTGTAGCCTAGTCAGAGCACAGCAGTGCTCCTGGCAGAAGTATGTTTTTGTCCCATTTGTGGGTGGTGTAAATATACACTGCAGCCCACTTATGACATTTAAATTTCCATGCCATTGCTGCACTTTCGGAGCCATTAATAATGGACTTATAGTGAAGTGTAACTTGCCAAAAAGGTCGTCCAATGTAGAGACCATGATTTTAGAGGGAAAGCACAGTCCTAAAGCCAGCAAACAAAAGGTGAAACATTAGGAGTGGCCGTGCAGGAAAGGCATGTGCTACACTCCCCCTGCTACCCCACTATGTATAAAGTCATGACCCATTACACTACTATAATTCCCTCTACTTACAGAGAAATGTGCCTATTCAGAAGGTATCATTAGATTACATTTCATATTAAATAAACTTTGTAGATTATGGAACAGCTTTATTAAGTACATAAACTTTGAAAATCAGTGAAAAATAAAACAATAGAAATACATACACGTAATTGTTTATGATTTATAAAAATAAAGTCTATCACCTATTCTTCCTCTCGTTTTCAACACTTGTGAAACAGGAGTCCAGGTGTTCATGGCATAGAATATTTAGGATTTTATTCAACACAGGTAAGGGTAGAGGTTTAATCGTATCTAAAACTCTCACACCCCGAACCCCCTAACTTAAAATTGTACACACATAGAGGGTTGGAGAGAAAAACAAAGAAAACAAAGAAAACCCCTACACATCCCACAAAACAAAAAATCCTTTGTTTTGAAAATACTGCCCTCACTCACACACCGAAGTGTGTGACATGCTTCATCATCGGGTCTGCTTACAATACGCCCAGGTGTAGCCACACTCTGGACGGAGCATAGGGGGAGGGGGTTTAACATAAAAAGACCATAAGACAAATGTACAAAACCAAACAACATATATACATATAAATCAAATAGTGATCAGTGGATATCACCCTGTGACTGGAATAGGTCCGCAGCACGTGCAGCTAAAGGGAAAGTGTTTAAAACTGGTTTGGGGATACAAAACAAAAACTTTATTAACAGGTTCCACCACTAGGAGTAAAAGAAAGGAGAGGATGGGTAGTGTTTCCAAGAGAAAAGTCAGGATTCTCAAAACAACCCTCCTAATACCGCCTTTCTCACATAGAATATTTAGGGCCTGGTTCTGAGTCTGGTGGTCTGTGGACTGCCAAACACGGTGTGGCGCAGCAGTGCCGGTGTGCACTGGCAGTCCGACCACCGTATTATGACTATGGCAGTTGGACTGACCGCGGGTCTGCCGCAACCGCCCGTGATCCGCAATCCCTCGGCAGTGGCACAGCACTCTGGCCCAGCAACGTGCTGTGGTGCCCGTGGGGTGTGTAATCTCAGGCAGAGGGTACAAAGTGATTGCGATCTGTATCTTATTTTGCAACACAACTAAGTTCACACCAGAAAATCTTAAATTGCAGGGATCAAAGAATGATTTGCCTAATGAATATTAATTAGGCAGGTCGCTATTTGCAACCCCCTGTGATTGGCTTCAAACAGTGATGGTGGTGAGAAAGGAACAGCAGGCAACCATCTCTACATTTGCATAGGACAGGGCTGTTTCTTGTGCCTCTGCCACTTCCCCAGCTCCCCCAGCAGGCATCAGAAAGCTTCAAGAGTGAAAAAGTGAGTGAGGGAGGAGGAAGGTAGAGATAAAGTGATCGGAGAGGGAGAAGAAACAGAGAGCGTGAAAGAGAGAGAGAGAGGAGAGAATGGGAGAGAAAGTGAATGGATGCAAAGAAAGAGATAGCGTGAGGGAACAAAGTGAGTGAGGCTGGTTTAAGTATTTTTTTGCAAGGGTTCCCCAGTCCGGCACTGAGGTAAAGTCTGGTGGGGGAGTCAGAAACACATGTAAGACTGTTGTTGCAAGGCATCTCACTCTACAGACCTTTTATTTAAATGCAAGTTTCGATTATTTATAAAGTTAACTACCTATTAATATCTGGAAAAGATGCCTGTGATTTACAACTGGTAGTGACAGTTATATGTTCTATTTATATTTCCCTTTGTGATCATTTCTTGTGTGTTGTTTCAATAAAGCGTTCGCACAGGCAAGAAGGTATTTCAGAGCACCCATAAAAACATAACATTATCATAAACCTTTGGGATCCCTGCATGTAAAAATGTGCCTGCGCCATGGCATATTTTTTGTAGCCTTCCAAAAATAAGTGAGTTTAACAAGACACATCATCACTAATGTTAACCTAATGAGTTCAAAATGTAAAACATAAGAGCAGTCCATAGCTTCTCATAGCAGCATGTACATTTCTTGGTTTGCCTTTTGCTGCAAGGCAGGTTTCACTGAAGATTTATAAATCCATGCATTACTTTGTTAAAGGGTCACTCATGTATTACTTCCAACATTGGGGAGAGGATGTAGCCTTACGGCTAAAGCGGTCGACCTCGAAGCTGGGGAACCAGGTTAGATTCTTGGCAACGACGCTCAACATCCTGTGATTCTGGGCAAATTGTTTAATCTCCCCGCGCCTAACAAAAATGAACGTGTCCATCTGTAACGAAACTGGTGCTCATGTAAAGCGCTCTGATACCTGATGTCTCTGGTCTAGTTTGCGCTATATAAAACAAACAAAAAAACAATAACTTCTTTGCAGTGACTGATGGATATGTGGCTGACACATTAAAAATACATTGTAAATCTTGTATTTACATTGCAAAGACTGTACCTTGGCTTGTAGTGCAAAGGGGGATGATAAGGCTGCAACATCCCTCCATATGATGAAGTACCATGATTGCCTCTACCAATTAAAATCCCCACCTATTTTGGCTTGACACCTCACCAGACCATCCTGTCATAACGAGGGTGGAGGCACCTCCTCTTTGATGGGGGGATACGCTTGGGGCTTCTTATATAAAGGGGCAACAGTGGATTCAACCTGCTCTGGCTGAAGCTAGAAATGGCAAAGCTAAGAGAACAAGAGGCAAGTGTTGATGAAGAATTTTTCTGAGAGGTGCAGGAGATGGGGACCATAATTGTGAGGTATGGAGAAGCTGTGGAGCAATGGATGTCAAAAGATGGAGACTCATGTGGAGATTATAGCAACACAAAAGATGATGGACAGAATGATGAACATTGTCAAACATTCACTCCAGTCACAGATCTGGGTCAAATCCATTGTTTCTTTGCTCATCATGACACCCCAGTTTGGACCTATTAAGATGCAAATCAGTCTTGACCCTGCTCCCCATGGAAACAGTCAGCCCAAACTGCCAGTCATATTCTGTGACACCTATTATCTTTAAGCGAGACTCTGACTTTTAGGCATCAATCCTTAGAGTGTACTCTGGGGTTGGGTAGTAGGACTTGTTCCTTACCTGTCATTGCTATACTATTGCTACTATACTAGCCTATTCATCTGCATTGAGGTTTCATATATATATATATACAGTATATTATCCCAATCACAGGATATTGTCTCATAGGTACCTTTCGCCAGTCTTTCCCATGCAAAGCAGTGCTCTCAGACATAGCCCATGTTCTCACATCTCATATCTGTCAAACGGGGGAGGCTGCATTCGCAGATCTTCATTGCATAGAAATGCTCTTTGTGCCAGGTTTAAGAATAATTCTCTAAACCTGTTGTCAGCTCTCTGCGGTTTAGGCACGGTGAAGAGCCGAACTAAGATTCTTCAGGAGTTAACTAAGATGCTTCAGGAGTTTGCAATCTCTCCCTTGCCAGTGTTTTATCCATGTGTTCAGTAAAAAGATGGTTAGTATAATTCGACCTGTGTGGCAACCACTGTTTATACATGGGTCGGAATTACAAGATGGTAGGTAGGTAGGTATTTAATTATCAGATGTGTTAAATACCTCAACCTTAGTTACATTTGGATAGGTCAAACCTGACGAAATCTAATGGGAGAAAAGCATTCAGTATTTACCATATCATGCAGAGATTGGTAGATTAAACACCAACATCTGGATGTTATTCCACGCCAACTCATAATAGGTGTTATTTGTCACACTCGATAAATAACTTACCCCATGGTGTCGTTATTTGCCAGGTGCTATAAATAACACCTAAACTCGTAATCAGGGTCAAAGTAGTAATGGAGTGACAGCTATAGAACATGTGGGGAAAGCCCATGGCTGGGTAATTACATCAGGACAGTTAATGGTCACTGTTCCTAGTATCTGATAGATTATCTTGGACTACATTTATTTGCTATGGACATAACTAAATTGGATGTACTTGAGGCTCACAATTATGGACACCCTCCGAGTGTGTTTCAGGGGTCTTGCCCACTCCTCATCCCTGAAGGGGCTCCACATATCTTCTCCCGTTTTGCATGACCCTCAGTTTGCTCTTCTTGGACTTCTCTACGGTTTATCTGTAGAACCAGGACCCCAGCCTGCGCCCGCCTCCTGCTGCGAACATAAACTATAAAACTTTGTGTTTCAGGTGTTCAGCCTTGCCACAGCCTCGCATGTGTCCAATGCTTTGGTTATTGGCCCTTATGTCAGAAACCAGGTTGCAGGTAGTCAGTATTCCTCTGTCAAACTAGCTAGTGGCACCCAGTCACTGTTGTTCACCATTGGTCACTGTGGTCATAGAGGTCGCTGCCTTTGAAGAAACCAGCTTCTGTCCAGGATTTGCAAGTCACAGACCTGCCAACTCACATGGTACCACTGTGTGACACACGCTATTGACCCCTTCACACAGTCACCTGGTGAGGAGCCGATATCACACAGTGGCAGAAAAAACAAGCTGAAAACCACTATAAACAGTGGAATTTCAGACTGTTTTCTTCTTTTGGAGAAGGGGGGCTTGAGGTCAGGGCAAAAGTGCTACTTAGGTACTTCTTGGCTCACTGCCACGCCCCTCCATGGCCCCACCCCCTCCTCACAAGGTGAAATCTTTGTTTTAAGTCAAAGAGCTTACAGTGACCCAGTGATTCAATGGAACAGGAGTAGAATAGAGTGGTCTATTCAGTAGCAGCTGCTACTGAATGGGGGTGGTGTGGTGGGGGAGAGTTGGAAAACCAGAGGGGGTAATAAAAAATAAAATAAAAAGACTTACCTGGGGTCTGCCGGCCACCACCTCTCCCACGACGTCTTCTCCATCAATCAATCAATCAATCAATCAATCAATCAATCACGTCATTTGTATAGCGCACTACTCACCCGGGAGGGTCTCAAGGCGCTGGGGGAGGGGAAGGTTACTGCCCGAACAGCCAGGTCTTGAGCTGCTTCCTGAAGGCGAGATGGTCTTGGGTTCGCCGGAGGCGGGTGGGGAGGGAGTTCCACCTCTTGGCTGCCAGGTAGGAGAAGGATCTTCCTCCGGCGGTGGCTCTGCGGATGCGTGGTACGGCGGCGAGTGCGTTGCCGGTCGATCGTAGCTGGCGGGTGGGCGTGTAGAAGGTCATGCGGTCGTTGAGGTACTTGGGGCCCAGGTCATAGAGAGCCTTGTGTGCGTGGTTGAGGAGTCTGAACGTGATTCTCTTGTTGACGGGGAGCCAGTGCAGGTCTCTCAGGTGTCCGGTGATGTGGCTGTGTCGGGGGACGTCGAGGATGAGTCGGGCGGAGGCGTTCTGGATGCGTTGGAGTCTTTTTTGAAGTTTCGCTGTGGTTCCGGCATAGAGGGTGTTCCCGTAGTCTAGTCGGCTGGTGACGAGTGCCTGGGTGACGGTCTTCCTGGTTTCCGTGGGGATCCATCTGAAGATCTTGCGGAGCATGCGCAGGGTGTTGGAGCACGAGGATGAGACGGCGTTGACTTGTCTGGTCATTGACAGGGAGGAGTCCAGGATGAAGCCCAGGTTGCGTGCGTGGTCCGTCAGTTTGGGAGCGGTGCCCAGGGCCGGGGGCCACCAGGAGTTGTCCCAGGCGGAGGGTGATGATCCCAGGATGAGGACTTCCGTCTTGTCTGAGTTCAGTTTAAGGCGGTTGTTCCTCATCCAGTCGGCCTACGTTTTTCATCCCTTCGTGTAGGTTGGCTCTGGCGGTGGTGGGGTCGCTGGTGAGGCAGAGGATGAGCTGGGTGTCGTCGGCGTAGGAGATGATTTTGAGGTTGTGCTGACGTGCGATGGCTGCGAGGGGGCTCATGTAGACGTTGAAGAGGGTTGGGCTGAGTGAAGATCCTTGTGGTACGCCGCAGATGCCTTCGGTGGCCTCGGATCTGAACGGAGGGAGGCGGACTCTCTGGGTTCTTCCGGTGAGGAACGAGATGATCCATTCCAGCGCTTTTTCTCAAATTCCGATGTTGCTGAGGCGCTTCACTAGAGTTCGGTGGCAGACGGTGTTGAATGCCGCAGAGAGGTCCAGGAGGATGAGGGCCGCTGTTTCCCCGTTGTCGATCAGGGTCCTGATGTCATCGGTGGCTGCGATCAAGGCGGTCTCGGTGCTGTGATTGGCCCGAAACCCGGACTGTGAGGGGTCGAGGGATCCATTCGTCTCGAGGAAGGTGGCTAGATGTTTGTTGACGGTCTTCTCGATGACTTTGGCCGGAAAGGGAAGGAGCGAGATGGGACGGTAGTTCTTGAGGTCGGTGGGGCCCGCCGTTGGTTTCTTCAGGAGGGCGGTCAGCTCGGCGTGCTTCCAGCTCTCCGGGAAGGTGGCGGTGTGGAAGGAGGAGTTGATGGTGTCTCGGAGATGGGGTGCGATGGTGGCGTCGGCTTTTTGAAGATGTGGTGTGGGCACGGGTCGGTTGGTGATCCGGAGTGGATGGAGTTCATCGTGCGGGTGGTGTCTTCGGTGCTGATCGGGGTCCAGTTGCAGAGGGTGGTGGTGGCGGGCATTGGTTCGGTGGTAGGGAGCGTGGTCTGTGCGTTGAAGCTGTTGTGTTTGTCGGCGATCTTGCGGTGGAAGAACGAGGCGAGTGAGTTGCAGAGGTCTTGCGAGGGAGTAATGTCGTTGTTTCCGGCGCTGGTGTTGGAGAACTCTTTGACGATGCTGAAGAGTTCCTTGCTGTCGTGGGTGTTGTTGAAATAGTACAAGAGAATAGAGAGGCGCACGCGATAAAGTCAATAGCACAAAAAGTTCATTAAATGTGTAGATCTTCTGTTCTTTTCTTTAATGTATTCTTTATTTTCCTTTTAAAACACAACGGCACAGCCAACGCGTTTCATTCCCATTCGTGCCTAGGGAATTTCATCAGGGCTGCAAAAAGATATTGACACACATAAGTATTTGATTTGCCTTATGTTTAAATATACATATAAAATGACATACGTCAGACTGGTTTACAGGCAAAGAGTAAAGAAGTCTAAAAAACATGCCAATAGATCCAATCATCTTAGAAAGATTTTACTATCTGCCAAATGGCAAGTTTTACTGTCTCCTTATGGATGCAAGAACACCCTCACTGGTACTTTGCTACCACAAGGCCAGTTCAAGCCATAATGCTTGACGCTGGATGCAATCGCCGAGCTGTGCCAATTGGAGAAAAAGGCACCCAAGAAGATTCAAGCAATTGTAACATGCTAAGTGCTTACTGTGGATCTAAGGAAATAAGTGTCAAAGAAGAAGGTGTGTGGTCAAAGTAACCATGATCAAGGAATAGAATTAAAAGTCAAGACAATAAAAGTCCCTTAAAGGTGCATAGATGTTAAAGTGTGGTCACCAGGAAAGCCCTTGAGAATCGCAAAATGTGACTAAGAGGTATAAAGGCTCACCATATATTAAACAGTCAGGTGGGTACGATAGTCCTAGATGAGATTACTCCTAGGAAGCTGATGTAGAAGAATGATCACAATAGACCTCAACATATTCCTGAAATAGAAATACAGTAATATCGTTTGTTGTTCGCACTGTCCCCATAAATGAGCCAAGTTCCTAATATAAATAGATGAACAGACAAGTTTATCTATACGTCCCGTTCTTATTTGGGTAAGGTGCGTTCCAAGAACACATAACAATTGTAGTGCTCCACTTGAAAGTATAGTTCTGCATGGAGAGTGCAAGCAAGATGTATAAGCAACACACCCGAACCCAAGGTTTATTTCAAACAAGAAAGAACGGATGAACAAAAGCGAAAGAAAGGTTTCCCCTTATGGACTTATTTGTAAATATCAAAGGCTAGTTTGTACCTGAATAAACTTGGCACTCAATTCCAAATGGAATGGTGGTTCAAGTCCCCCAAGTTAGCTGAGATGTTAAATTGAGAAAGTTGAGATGTATATTTATCCTGGACCCCTGTGCATAAAAAACGTACAAGTATTAGATTAAGTATCGCGTAAAAGAAATTGAAAAACTTAATGTCACGGTCCTGTATTTAAGAGGAGGACATCAGTTGGATAGGGGTATCCTAAAGAAGACATACATTTTTCTGAAATGTCAAAAAGTATTAATTATTATTAGATGCAACCCTCCTTCTGCTGATGCCGATGATTGTCGTCCTCCCCCCGTTTATTAAGAGCCAATACAGATTTTCCCGGTGACAAGTTGGTAAAGACAAATATCTGAAATGTCAAGGCATCTGGGTAAGGCATGCATGTATATCGACATGTCCAACACGTGAAGAAAATCATGTGGGACAACAGTAAACACCTCCAACTGGCTCACGACACTTGTTGACTGTATTTGAAACACCGATACCGGGACATGGAAGAGAGAAAAACGGGCCGTTAAAACAAACAATAATCCCTCCTCCCGCTGATACCATGGGCCATTTATTTATTTTATTTATTTATTTATTTCATTTGTATAGCGCTACAGCTACCCAACAAAGGGTTTCCCGGCGCTGATGATCCAGTGCATTGAATAGTTCAGGTTCTAGATGTTAAACAGCCAGGTTTTTAAGGCCTTCCTGAATTTCATGTGGTTGGTTTCCTGCCTAAGTGTCACCGGAAGAGTGTTCCAAAGAGAAGGTCCGAGATATGAAAAGGATTTGCCGCCCATTCTCGCCAGCCTGATTTTAGGAATCACAAAGTGGAAGGGTTCGGGATGGGCGGTAGGGATGTATTAGATTTTGTAGGTACTTGGGTGCCTTGTTGGTTGAGATCATGTGCATAATACATAAGGATTTGAATTTCACCCGATTCTCGATTTTCAGCCAGTGCAATTCGCGGATGTACTTGGTGGTAGGTGTGGAGATGGGAATTTTCCACAGTAATCTTGCGGCGGCATTTTGCACTGTCTGTAGTCGTCGGGTTGTGGCCTTATTGGCCCCCAGGTATTGCACGTTGGCATAGTCAAGCCTGGAAGTTATTAGAGCGTTGATGACTGTTTTTTGGGTATTTTTGGGCAGCGTCAAACAGATTTTTTTCAACCACTTTAAAATCGCAAAGCATGTAGCTGACGTCTTTGCAGCTTGCTGATTAAGATTAAGTGATTCATCAATGATGACTCCAAGGTTGCGGGCTGATTTGACCCATCACGTCTGGCCAGTGTTGGGGTCCCCAGAGCTCTTTGTTCTTACCCAGAACAAGTAGCTCTGTTTTCTCGCCATTAAGTTTGAGAAAGTTTTTTCTCATCCACTCTGCGATGTTGGTTAGGCCGAGTTTTAATGACGAGATGTTGTTGGAGTCAGAGGATGATAGAGAGAAAATAAGCTGAGAATCGTCAGCATAGGAGAACATGAGTAGTCCAGTCTCTTCTATCATTTTGGCCAGTGGGCTCATGTAAATATTAAAAAGCAGTGGGCTCAGTATGGAGCCCTGAGGCACTCCATGTTTAAGGGTCATAGTGTCAGAGCAGGCGGATTGGGAGAAAACTTGGAAAGTGCGTTGTTCCAGTAGAGATTTAATCCAATTGCATGCAGCGCCTCTGATACCAGTGGCGTGGAGTGTTTGCTCAAGTACAGCATGTGACACAGTATCAAATGCTGCACTGAGATCCAGTAACAGCAAGGCAACCGTTTCTCCACGGTCCAACATTAGACGGATGTTCTCAGGTACGCCTAACAGGGTCGTCTCTGTAGAGAATCCTGTGCGGAATCCTGACTGGAGAAGGGGTAGTAGTTCATGGGTAGTAATGAAATCAGTAAGGACTATGTGAACGTGTTTTTCTAACATGGGCAATGGGTGGTCAGTATCAACCTCCACCCTTTAACAGAAGTTAGCACACCACCCCGGAATCACCTGCTCCCCAGGGTGCTAACTAATCAAGTACCACTAGTTTAATCATAATACCTTAAAGGAACGGCAAGGCGGGGGGGGGGGGGGGGGGTCAGCGTGCTCGGGATAATAACCGGCGTATAGAATGGTTACAATGGAGTTCGTATGGTACGGTACCTGAAAATGGCCAAACAATCTATAGTTACCAGAAGTGAAAACATATTACAACAAAAGGTGGAAAACTCGAACTTCCCCGCAATCTTACGTACCTCTTATAGGGTCTCCGTACTCCACCGCTCCTCCCCATGGATTACTGGAAGCGGGGGTATGCTGGTGTACGCCATATTTGAAGAAAAGTATGCAGGCACTGGGAGGCGGTCACGTGGTACCGGGACCGATCCCTTCGTAATTCCAAGGGTTCCCATATCTACGAGGGCGGCCATCTCTGAATATAGCAAGAAATAGAGTGCCTCCTTGTATAATAGTGCACAAGTCGCATTACGTCGACGGTATGGTACGCCGACAAGTTTTAGACAAGGGTGGAGAAGAATGTTCTCTTGTTACTAATAATTATGCGTAATAAATCAGTCACAATAACGTTTGGTACGATCGTACCTATTTGTTTATGTGAAGTTGAGTAAAAACATATAATGTTAAAATGAAGCACGATATGGTCGTATCGTGTTTGCACAACAGTGATAAGTGTGCTTTTTGTCTAATGTATTCCCGAAATTAAAAGTAGAAAGAGCGAAGTCAGAGCAGACCATGGCGGCCATCATAGAGTAATCCAATATATGCACGAAGTATATATAAAATACGAATACGGATATAATATATTCCATCCTTCAAAGTGAAATCCAACTAGAAGTACTACAAGAAAGGAACCCAGTGTTTGTTTATCCCAACTAATTGTGACGGAAAAGGAGTGCAGATATGATCCAAAAAAGATTTTGATTTCAGTGCAACCAACAGAGAGAGAGTGACAGGAAGAATAAGATACCACCCAAGGATGTTTCCCAACGGGAGAAATACCCCCAAGAAAGGGTACATGGCACATATATCACGGAAACATTCCTACGTGTGGAAAACAAACATTACAATACCATAAAAACAAGTTTTTCACACACAGTGGACAAGGGCATATTGAAAGAAGTCTGTTACAAAAGTTTGTTTCTTACAGTGCAACACAGTATACTTCCTTCTATTCTATCTAGCCTTCTATTCATCCCCTGCAGTTGAAAAACCCCCCACATAGTGAGAACAGACCTCCAACATAGCTTATACATTCAGTTCTTGATATCAGAGATATTGGCGAGTAGGGAAGATGCCAGGGGCGATAGTATTATTATTTTATGCCAGAAAGTAAAGGAGCTCTTTGTCAGTATTATGCCCCCTTTGCGTTGCTCGTAAGCGGCAAATCCACGTGGCTTCCCTCTGCCTAACCGCTAATTCTCGGTCACCCCCTCTCTTGTCCTGTGGTATGTGATCAATTCCATGGAACCAAAAGGAGGTGTCCTCCGGATGTTTTTCATCATAATGTAAACTTACTGGGTAGCGTTTATCTTTGCCAATGATCGCCCTTCGATGCTCTTGAATTATTAATTTCAAGGGGCGGATGGTACTCCCCACATAGATGATGTTACAGCTACATCCCAATACGTAAATTACGTGTGTGGTGTTACAGTTGATGAAGCTGTTTATTTTGTAATTTTTGGATGTGTTGTACATAAAGTTGGTGGTTTTATTTAGGCCTGAGTCGCAGACAATACATGACCCACATGTGTAAAAGCCCATAGGTTTAGATGGAAACCATGATTCACGTGGGGTAGTTATGTAACTTTGACATAAATCATCCCTGAGGGATCTGCCCTTTTTATATGAAATGAGTGGTCTATTTGGTATTAGGTCACGTAGGCCAGGGGCATTTTGATAAACTTCCCAGTGCTTTCTAAGTACATTATGGACTTTGTTGCTGTTGGAGTTGTATTGGGTCGTAAAAGTGATGCTACGGTCCCTTTTTTTATTAGTGGGGATGTCATGAGATGTGGTCAGTAGAGTGTCTTCCCTACGTAAATTCTTTGCTTTTTGTATGGCAACATCGACCACTTTCTGATTGTAGCCCCTCTTGAGAAACCTGTTTTTTGCAGTGGTCAGATTTTGGGCATAGATGTTTTCTTCGCTGCAGTTTCTGTGCAATCTCACCATCTCACCGTATGGTATATTATTAATTACAGAGTGAGGGTGGGCACTGTCCGCATGCAATACCGCATTGCATGAGGTTTCCTTCCTGTATAGGCTGCTTTGTACCACACCCTCCTTGACATAAAAACAAATGTCCAAGAAGTTGATGGTTTCTTTGCTGTGTGTCATAGTCAATTTTACGTTGTGTTTGTTATTATTGAGATACGTGTGGAGTTGTAGTAAAGATTCCACAGAACCAGACCAAAGGACAATGATATCGTCAATGTACCTCCCCCAGAACACGATATATTCGGTCCAGGGGGAGGCACATTTGCTCCAAGCATGCATCTTTTCAAAATGGCCCATGAACAGGCAGGCATACGATGGTGCAGCCTTAGAACCCATAGCCGTGCCACGGGTCTGATGATACCAGACAGAATCATGTAAAAAATAGTTGTTGTTAAGGATTATGTTAGTCATGTCCAGTATCATGTTGTTGAAGTCATGCTTGTCAGCTGGTTCCCTGTCCAAAAAAGATTGTAATGCCTCCATACCGATGTCTCTATGTATACAGGTATATAGGCTTTCAACGTCAAATGTGACGAAGGAAAGTTCGTCTGACCACTGAAAGTTATTCAACTTAGCTAGAATGTCTTTACTGTCCTTTATGTATGAGGGGAGAGCCACCACATATTTCTGTAAATGGAGATCCACGAATTCAGAGATTTTCTCCGTTGGAGACCCAATTCCAGAAATGATAGGGCGTCCTAGTGGAAAGCCCCCCCCCCTTGTGGACTTTGGGCAAGATGTATATGCAGGGGAATTTTGGCTTAGTCACCCTAAGATATTTTAGTTCATCCTCAGATAAAAGGCCAGTTTCTTTCCATTCTAGCAATTTGGCTGTAATCATGCCAGTTACTCCATTGATGGGATTGTGGGGAATGCGTCTGTAGCAGCTTGTGCCACTGAGTTGACGATTGATTTCGGTCATGTAGTCACAGAGATTCATAACCACCACATTACCGCCCTTATCTGTCTCTTTGATGACAATTGTTTTGTCAGCCTTAAGTCTTTCAAGGGCCTGTCGCTGTTTGGCGGTAATGTTGTGGTTAGGAATGACGGAGAATGCTTCTGTATCCTCCAATTTGTATAGATCTGCAGACACCCTTTCGTAAAAGGTGTCAATACTTGGATGATAATTAAAGGTAGGAGTAAAAGTAGATTTGCACCTAAGGTGATTGTCCATACTGTAGTCCTGTTCTATTTCCAAATCCCTCAACATAGTGGTCATGTCCTGTTCCTGTTCTTCATCCAGGTTGTATAACAATAGGGCAGTGCGAATGTCAGCCACTGTGTGTGGAACTAGTGGGTTAGACTCTCTCTGTGGTGGTACCCTCGGTGTCTGGCGTGAAAAGAAGTCTTTTAATTTCAAAAGTCTAATGAATTTGAAGAGATCAATATGTACATTAGTCATATCACCATACTGGGCTGGGCAAAAACTAAGACCTTTACTCAGAACAGCCAGTTCATTTTCATCAAGCACTTTATTTGACAAGTTAACAATTTTTAAGTCAGCGGTACATTCTGAGACACAAGTTTCTTGGGTGGGAATTGACAAAGGTATCATTTCTGTTTGGTTCCCATCCCTGTTTTGGGTATTGCTCCCGTTTCTGTACCTGGCCTTTGCCCGCCTTCCGCCCCTCCTTGTCTTGGTGGTACCCTTGGGGGTTTGGGTTGGTCCTTTTTTTGTTGCAGACGACTGCTCGTGCATATTTTGGCCAGCTCCTTCTGGAAGGAGGAGGCCCCCTCTCCTAAAGGGAGCTCGGTTATTGAATTAGACCTGGTACTATTTACAGATGCGGTGGATGCACCACTCTCAGATCGCGCATCTTCACTTGTCTCCCTTTCCTCACGCACTCTCTTTCTTTCTTCTGCCCCTTGAACCTGATCAAATTTCTTGGCGAACGTGTATATTCGTCCGTCTCTATAGTCCCTATCATCTCGCCTTATTTTTTTCAATTTTTTTTCCTTTAGATAGATTTGATGTTCATCCATAACTTTTTTTAGTATGGCAAAGTTCTTTTCTATGAGGTCTTTTGCTTCCAACCCATTAATTTCCGTTATCAGTGCATCAATTTCAGCCATCAGTTTGTCACCTTTTTCTTGGGCATGACGAATCAGTATCCTCATCATGACCTCTGAGGAATGTTCTAGATTGCCCTCCCACTCTTTGAGTAGATCCTCCCCTAGATCTTCAAATGTTGGGAATAATAGGATTCTCAGGCCCCTAGGGACTTTTTTGTTAGATAAGTATTGAGTGAGGGTAGCCCCATTCCACCAGCTTGATAGTTCTAGTTTTTTCAAACGCTCTAGTTTGAGGAATAGGGTTTTTAAACTGGGTTTGCTGGTTTCAGCCGAATTCGGTGTCTCATTGGATCTATTGGGACCAAATAGGTTGAGAGCCATTTCCTCCCTCCCATCTCCAAAGTGAGGCATTCTAGTAAGAACAGTTGTTACGAATAAAGTAGAGTGCAAAACAGTCAATTCCTAGGAATCTAAACAATAAACCAAAGCACACAGCAGCTGACCAAGGTTTCGCACATCAACTTTGTCTGTTTCAAAAATGTTTGGTGGTGCAGCTACTCTCACCATTCGCTGCCAAGGATGTCTGTCAGAGCAATAGTACAAGAGAATAGAGAGGCGCACGCGATAAAGTCAATAGCACAAAAAGTTCATTAAATGTGTAGATCTTCTGTTCTTTTCTTTAATGTATTCTTTATTTTCCTTTTAAAATACAACGGCACAGCCAACGCGTTTCATTCCCATTCGTGCCTAGGGAATTTCATCAGGGCTGCAAAAAGATATTGACATACATAAGTATTTGATTTGCCTTATGTTTAAATATACATATAAAATGACATACGTCAGACTGGTTTACAGGCAAAGAGTAAAGAAGTCTAAAAAACATGCCAATAGATCCAATCATCTTAGAAAGATTTTACTATCTGCCAAATGGCAAGTTTTACTGTCTCCTTATGGATGCAAGTACACCCTCACTGGTACTTTGCTACCACGTGGGTGTTGTTGTCCAGTCGTTCTTTGAGTGCCGTCTTCTTGGTGGCGCGGATCAGCTGATGGTGTTTGCGGATGGCGTGCTTGAGGGCGGTCCTGTTGTCTGTGGTGTGGTCGAGCCGCTAGGCTTTCTCGAGGGTGCGGCAGTTCTTCTTGGATTCCTTGAGTTCGTCATTGAACCAGGGGTTTTTCTTGCTGCCGTGTCTGCTGGTAGGGTTCTTTAGTGGAGCAAGGTCATTGGCGCAGGCGGTCAGCCACTTGGTGAGGTTGCTGGCTGCTTCGTGGGGTCCGTTGTGCTGGTGGGAGTGTTCTGGCTGAGGGAGGCGGTGAGCTGCTCGGCAGTGATCTTGCTCCAGCCTCGGCGGGGGACCTGTTGCGGGTGGTGGTGGGTCGTAGTTTTTTTGAAGCTAAAGTGGACGCAGCTGTGGTCGGTACAGTGGAGTCCCGTGGCGTGGCTGAAGGAGATGTGCTTGCTGGATGAGAAGACTGGGTCAAGCGTGTGGCTGGCGTAGTGGGTGGGGGTGTTCACCAGTTGCTTGAGTCCGAGGTTGGAGAGGTTGCCCAGCAGGGCGGTGGTGTGTCTGTCGTTGTTGTTCTCCAGGTAAAAAGTTGAGGTCTCCTAGGAGGATGTAGTCGGCGGAGGAAAGGGCGTTCGGGCAGATGAAGTTTGCGATGTCTTCGCTGAATCGTGTGCGTGGTCCCGGTGGTCTGTAGATGAGGGTGCCGCGGAGGGCGGTCTTGGGGTCCGTGTATATCTGGAAGTGCAGGTGTTCGGCGGCGGTGAAGGTTTCGTCGGAGTTAGTTGAGATGCGGATGGTGTTCTTGTGTACGATGGCGATGCCTCCTCCCGTCTGGTTGACGCGGTCCTTCCGGGTGATCTTGTATCCGTTCGGTATGGCTATGGCGATGTCGGGTGTTGAGGAGGCGTTCATCCAGGTTTCGGTGAGGAAGGCAACGTCCGGTGCTGTTGTGTCGAGCAGGTCCCAGAGTTCCACGGCGTGCCTGTGGATGGAGCGGGTGTTGAGCAGGATGCACTTCAGGTGGTTGCTGCTGGTGCAGGGTTTGGCGGGGGCCGTACAGGTCCGGTGGCAGGAGAAACAGCAGGCTTGGCATGCCGCAACAGGAAGCACACAGCTTTCCAGAATCACCTAGCAAATCACAATGCTGCAATATAGCTTTGTGATTGGTCTGAGTGCCGTGGTTCAGTAGTAAGAACGGGACAGGAAGGCTGTGCATGCTCCCTACCAGGCTGTGTAATGCAGCCTGGTGGGGAACAAGCAAGACCGGCCCAAGAGGGCCGGCCTAACACCCCACCTCCTGGCCCCTGCTCTGGCCAGCCCAGCCCCACCTACCCTGCCACAAACCTAAGCAGGAAGGAAAACTAAAATGATAATAACATTAGTAGTTATCATTTCAGTTTTCCTTATTAAAGTGCTCCCAGAGCAGTGGGTCGCCGCTCATCCGCCTTAGCGGAGGAGCCGCCACTGAGTCTATTGGCCATCTTTTCACGAATTTCTAGCAGCATTGCAATACTTCTAACACGGTAAGGCCCAGCACTCCTTCTACGCCTGTTGCCCTGAAACAAGGCAACAAAAGCACTCAAAGACAGGGTCGGACCCCCATATGCCCACCCTCCAGCCACCTGGCTACCCATTGGAGCTGGGCTGCCAAATAATATCTTTCGGTGACATTTTTTTTAAAAATCCTTCCATTTCTGGAGGAAATACTAAAATTGTCAGAGAAGCCACCTGTGTAATTCCCTCCACTGGTCTAGCCCTAAAGCAGAGGAAAACCCATCGGTATCTTTCCCTTCACGATCAATTCCTCCACCAATGGGATGATTTCCCCAATCACCAGAATCAAAATGCTTGCCCTGAAACAATATTCTCAGTGTGCTGATTTGTTGTTCTGTTCGTTGCACCAGGGCGAGCTCTGGTAGTTTGGGTCAATGGCCCTTGCATCGAGCCACCGTTAACTAAAGGCTTCCCTTCCTTTGCAGCAATCCTTCTTTCTGCTCCGCGCGGATGCGCAGTCAGGCATGCGCAGAGAGGTTAATGCAGTTTCCCTCCCTGTTCTGCTGTGCTTTTTGTTGTGTTGAATGGGTCATTACCAGCTTTTCACACCTGGGAACTCCCGCTGACAGGGCTTCCCAAAAAGTCAGGGCTGCCTGTTTATTTGACAACGTACAGTGATAAGATCTGTAGAGTTCATTAATCAAATAAACTTTTCAACCATTTGAGCAACAAAAACAATTCCAAACTCCGTGGAATAGGAGGGTTGTGTGTCAGGCGTGCATATCTGCAGCATTCCTGGGCCTAGGATCGGATTGCAAAGTGACATGAAAAGGTTTTGCTTGGTTTAGCGAGAGAATGCCCAATTTAGTTACGAAGTCTGCACATTATATACCAGCATTTTTTTTTATCATGGACCAAGTATGAGAAATAACGTTGTCATGGGATTAAATAATCCAATAATCATTTAAGTAATGGTGCCCGTGTGTATGTGGAGAAGTGAGGCTCAATGGTTAGAGCAGCAGACCCTGATGCAGAGGTCTAGCCCAGGACCAGGGTTCAATTCCCTGCCTCGGCGGGTGTTTTGGCTGAAAAAATTCCACGGACCTGATAATTCTCGGCTCGGTGCCTATTCCAATCATGGAGTCCCACTCTGCAACTCTGGGCAATAGCTTGCTTAAGCTCCACAACGGCCCCCACAACGCTAAGGATGCCTGGCCTCCACCTTGGGGGTGCCCAGGAGTGGACGCCTCACAGGGAAAGCCAGGATGGGTTCCACAGCGGTATTCGTACAAGCTCCTTGAGACCCTTGGGGGTGAGTAGTGCGCTATACAAGTATCAATTTACATTACATTATTTTATTCGGGTCCTGGAGGTGTCAGAGCACCTCATGTTAACACAGTTCATACACGAGATATGTATGGAAACACTTCCACATATTGGTAGAGAAGTAATGAGTGAGATACAGACTGTGTTCGCGGATCAAATAATCACAACTTTCAAGACATTTGATCAGGAATATGAAAGGCCTGAGATTCTTCCAATCGGGTTGTGCCCGGTCCTGGGTTGCCTGTGTTGTAGTTCAGGGAGGACCTGGCCTGGCAGTTCAGACTGGACTGTTCCCATGAGGCACAGGGTCAAGACTGATTTGGATATGGCTGTTCCAAACTGAGGTTGCATGGTGTGTAAAATAAGCATGGACTGAGATGCGGATAAAAGTAATTACCAGTGGCTGCGATTAATTAATTTATTCCACCCATCAATTTTTGTGACCTCCGCTGCCTGCATTTTTTTCCCAGGAATTTTATATTGTATTGTAATTGCATTTATATAGTGCTTACTACCCCTGACGAGGCGTTGAAGCGCTTTTTCGGCAGGTAGCACGCTACTCCGGGACCCACAGAGGATTCGTTTTGGATTAGTATAGTGAAACATGCAAGTACATTTCAAGTGGTGGATAGGTTAGTCAGTTATTTGGATTTGGAATGATAGCAGAAGGATAGAGGAGGACAAAGGTTTGTATTTATTTATCGCTCGCTTGTTGACACATGCTATTCAGGGAGCCTATAAAGGATTAGTGGTGAATTAATATGGTGAAATATGAGGTAATTTCAGTGGTGGATATTAGTCTGTTACTTGGAGTGAGAAGGATAGCGGATGGATAAAAGGGGAAGAAAGATTTGCATTCATATAGCACTTGTTACCCCTGATGGGTGTTGAAGCGCTTTTTTGGCGAGTAGCACGCCACTCCGGAACCCATAAAGGATTAGTGTTGAAAATTAGTATAGTATAAATATGAAGTAATTTGAATAGTAGATATGTTATTCAGTTATTTGGGCAGTATATTAGTATAGTTGAATACGGAACATGGAATTTGAGAAGTGAACATGTTAGTCTGTTAATTTTGATAGAAAAAAAGTGGAGGGATAAAAAAGTGAAGGATTTATTTTTATTTTTTAGGAGAAAAAGGGCAGCATTTCTGGCCCTAGTCCCGACCAGTCTCGAACAGGCCCAAACAGGCAACTACCCTTGTCCTCTCCACCCTTAGCCTCGACGCCCGGGCTGAGACGACCTAAGCCTGGCCCTTTTTGTAGCCCTAGTAATCAGGTGACCCCTTCAGCCAATGGGAACCCTAGCCCTAACACTATCCAATCACAACACTAGCCCTAACATCTAGAACCAATAGGAGACCAGGACCTTGCAGCCAATCTTAACCCTAGTCCAAGCACCCAATCAGTTCAAAAACCCTGATCTCGACATCTAATAAAGGCTTTAGTCCTACCACTAGTCCCAACCCAAGTCCAAGCAGCCAATGGTACAGGTAGCCCTAGTCCCTTCTTGCAATAGAAAGCCTAACCCTGTTTTAGTCCCACAACTGGTCCAACAACCAATCACACCAGAAGCACTAAATAGCTACTTCCAATTAAAGGTCTAACCCTAGACCTAGTCCCACCCTACTCCCAACAACCAATAACATAGGAAGCCCTAGTCCCTACTTCCTATAGAAATCCGAACCCTAGCCCTAGTCCCAACCCTGCAATGATTGAATCACAGACCGAGAAACCAATCAGAACCCTCAAATACCCAACCAATGAGGACATTAACCCTAACTCAATAGAAACACCAGATACAACCACCAATCAGTGTACACATGTGCCAACCATCAGCACACCATATAGGGTCCCAGCAACCTCAGACAAGGTTTGCTGACCAGGGAGTTGGAAGCTGCTTGCTCCTGTTCAGAATCTCCTAGGAGACAGACAGGCTCAATCCACAACTTTGGACTTCAGCAGGTAAAGGCTTCACTAACTCGAAATCTAACAATACTGTTTGAATAAAGCTTTACTCCCCCTGCTGGCCAAAAAACGAAGTGCACAGGCCCCAGTAAATACAGGTGAAAAAATATGCAATTACAGGCAGGCTAAAACTACAATTTTTAACTGTAACAACCACAGGTATAGACAGTAAACACAGAAAATGAAAATCGTTTTTTAAACAACTTTTTGTCTTGGGAAGAGACAGCACTAGTCTGTCTCCTTACCACTTCCTTACCCCCACCCTTTTCTCCAGTGAGGGGGGCACTGGTGCACCCAGGCATGAGGGCAACTGACTCTGGCTGCTCTACTGCATGCGGTGGCAAGAGTTCTCCTGCACATCACACAGCTATGTCATTGTGGTTACCAGCATCACTTCTGTAACCAGTGTTTCTTTCCCACTGTTGATGCCCATCTCTTTGTGCTTTTTAACTTCCTGTAAGATGTCTCCATACTTGTGGCAGATGGCCGTGGTCCTATCATCTGGACCATTGCTGTGCCGGCCTAATATGTCAGTACCTCCACCTGTGTCGCCTGTAATGTTGAGTGGGTCATACGTGTGCTATTTATGCATGCCTCAATTTGTGCTCATTTATGCTGCAGTCGCAGTGAGGCTGGTGAGTTGCGACATGGTCACCTACTTCCTCTGCTCCTGCTGCAGCAGCCTCCACGTAAGACAAGTCGATGAGTGAGTGCCCTCTGTGCTCCCATATTACAGTCTGAGCACGTGAGCACTGCTAGCACATGGGGTACGGCATTGCTTCTGACACTGGCTCATGAGGGACCTCACCCATCTCATGAAGTGGTTACTAATTTATTTCAACTCACAAAGATCCTCACCCATCTGTTATTAGTTGTTCCTAATTTGCTTACAATCCTCTACATCCTAATTGTAATTGGATTTATATAGCACTTACTACCCCTGGCGAGGCGTTGAAGCGCTTTACGGTGAGTAGCACGCTACTCCAGAACCCAAGGTTAGTGGTTAGTCTAGTGGTTATTGTTGGTTATTGTGATTAGTAATGTGCTACATCATGCTTTGCAAATGCAATGGCCAGCGTCATAGCAAAAGTGTTCTGAGCCTTAAACGTTAGCAATGAAAACGAGCCCTGGATTGGAAGCAAAAACAGCTATATTTGCGGTCCAGCGGGCCATTCGCACCTCCGGGAGAGGGTGCTGCTGTACATGTTGCACTGTTAACAACTATGGCCTTGGACACTGCTAGCCTCATTGCAGTGTGAGTGCCATCGGTGTTTCTATCTACGTAGAAGTGTTGCCACAAAAGGCTGCCCCAAGAGTTTATTCGCCTATGTGATGTCATCTTCAGAGGGATTTGTTTCTCCTCGCTGGTAACCCTGGACTTGCACTCCGCTCCTCCTGACATGCAACTCCTGACTCGAACTTCCCCGCAATCTTACGTACCTCTTATAGGGTCTCCGTACTCCACCGCTCCTCCCCATGGATTACTGGAAGCGGGGGTATGCTGGTGTACGCCATATTTGAAGAAAAGTATGCAGGCACTGGGAGGCGGTCACGTGGTACCGGGACCGATCCCTTCGTAATTCCAAGGGTTCCCATATCTACGAGGGCGGCCATCTCTGAATATAGCAAGAAATAGAGTGCCTCCTTGTATAATAGTGCACAAGTCGCATTACGTCGACGGTATGGTACGCCGACAAGTTTTGGACAAGGGTGGAGAAGAATGTTCTCTTGTTACTAATAATTATGCGTAATAAATCAGTCACAATAACGTTTGGTACGATCGTACCTATTTGTTTATGTGAAGTTGAGTAAAAACATATAATGTTAAAATGAAGCACGATATGGTCGTATCGTGTTTGTCCAACAAAGGGTTTCCCGGCGCTGATGATCCAGTGCATTGAATAGTTCAGGTTCTAGATGTTAAACAGCCAGGTTTTTAAGGCCTTCCTGAATTTCATGTGGTTGGTTTCCTGCCTAAGTGTCACCGGAAGAGTGTTCCAAAGAGAAGGTCCGAGATATGAAAAGGATTTGCCGCCCATTCTCGCCAGCCTGATTTTAGGAATCACAAAGTGGAAGGGTTCGGGATGGGCGGTAGGGATGTATTAGATTTTGTAGGTACTTGGGTGCCTTGTTGGTTGAGATCATGTGCATAATACATAAGGATTTGAATTTCACCCGATTCTCGATTTTCAGCCAGTGCAATTCGCGGATGTACTTGGTGGTAGGTGTGGAGATGGGAATTTTCCACAGTAATCTTGCGGCGGCATTTTGCACTGTCTGTAGTCGTCGGGTTGTGGCCTTATTGGCCCCCAGGTATTGCACGTTGGCATAGTCAAGCCTGGAAGTTATTAGAGCGTTGATGACTGTTTTTTGGGTATTTTTGGGCAGCGTCAAACAGATTTTTTTCAACCACTTTAAAATCGCAAAGCATGTAGCTGACGTCTTTGCAGCTTGCTGATTAAGATTAAGTGATTCATCAATGATGACTCCAAGGTTGCGGGCTGATTTGACCCATCACGTCTGGCCAGTGTTGGGGTCCCCAGAGCTCTTTGTTCTTACCCAGAACAAGTAGCTCTGTTTTCTCGCCATTAAGTTTGAGAAAGTTTTTTCTCATCCACTCTGCGATGTTGGTTAGGCCGAGTTTTAATGACGAGATGTTGTTGGAGTCAGAGGATGATAGAGAGAAAATAAGCTGAGAATCGTCAGCATAGGAGAACATGAGTAGTCCAGTCTCTTCTATCATTTTGGCCAGTGGGCTCATGTAAATATTAAAAAGCAGTGGGCTCAGTATGGAGCCCTGAGGCACTCCATGTTTAAGGGTCATAGTGTCAGAGCAGGCGGATTGGGAGAAAACTTGGAAAGTGCGTTGTTCCAGTAGAGATTTAATCCAATTGCATGCAGCGCCTCTGATACCAGTGGCGTGGAGTGTTTGCTCAAGTACAGCATGTGACACAGTATCAAATGCTGCACTGAGATCCAGTAACAGCAAGGCAACCGTTTCTCCGCGGTCCAACATTAGACGGATGTTCTCAGGTACGCCTAACAGGGTCGTCTCTGTAGAGAATCCTGTGCGGAATCCTGACTGGAGAAGGGGTAGTAGTTCATGGGTAGTAATGAAATCAGTAAGGACTATGTGAACGTGTTTTTCTAACATGGGCAATGGGTGGTCAGTATCAACCTCCACCCTTTAACAGAAGTTAGCACACCACCCCGGAATCACCTGCTCCCCAGGGTGCTAACTAATCAAGTACCACCAGTTTAATCATAATACCTTAAAGGAACGGCAAGGCGGGGGGGGGGGGGGGGTCAGCGTGCTCGGGATAATAACCGGCGTATAGAATGGTTACAATGGAGTTCGTATGGTACGGTACCTGAAAATGGCCAAACAATCTATAGTTACCAGAAGTGAAAACATATTACAACAAAAGGTGGAAAACTCGAACTTCCCCGCAATCTTACGTACCTCTTATAGGGTCTCCGTACTCCACCGCTCCTCCCCATGGATTACTGGAAGCGGGGGTATGCTGGTGTACGCCATATTTGAAGAAAAGTATGCAGGCACTGGGAGGCGGTCACGTGGTACCGGGACCGATCCCTTCGTAATTCCAAGGGTTCCCATATCTACGAGGGCGGCCATCTCTGAATATAGCAAGAAATAGAGTGCCTCCTTGTATAATAGTGCACAAGTCGCATTACGTCGACGGTATGGTACGCCGACAAGTTTTGGACAAGGGTGGAGAAGAATGTTCTCTTGTTACTAATAATTATGCGTAATAAATCAGTCACAATAACGTTTGGTACGATCGTACCTATTTGTTTATGTGAAGTTGAGTAAAAACATATAATGTTAAAATGAAGCACGATATGGTCGTATCGTGTTTGCACAACAGTGATAAGTGTGCTTTTTGTCTAATGTATTCCCGAAATTAAAAGTAGAAAGAGCGAAGTCAGAGCAGACCATGGCGGCCATCATAGAGTAATCCAATATATGCACGAAGTATATATAAAATACGAATACGGATATAATATATTCCATCCTTCAAAGTGAAATCCAACTAGAAGTACTACAAGAAAGGAACCCAGTGTTTGTTTATCCCAACTAATTGTGACGGAAAAGGAGTGCAGATATGATCCAAAAAAGATTTTGATTTCAGTGCAACCAACAGAGAGAGAGTGACAGGAAGAATAAGATACCACCCAAGGATGTTTCCCAACGGGAGAAATACCCCCAAGAAAGGGTACATGGCACATATATCACGGAAACATTCCTACGTGTGGAAAACAAACATTACAATACCATAAAAACAAGTTTTTCACACACAGTGGACAAGGGCATATTGAAAGAAGTCTGTTACAAAAGTTTGTTTCTTACAGTGCAACACAGTATACTTCCTTCTATTCTATCTAGCCTTCTATTCATCCCCTGCAGTTGAAAAACCCCCCACATAGTGAGAACAGACCTCCAACATAGCTTATACATTCAGTTCTTGATATCAGAGATATTGGCGAGTAGGGAAGATGCCAGGGGCGATAGTATTATTATTTTATGCCAGAAAGTAAAGGAGCTCTTTGTCAGTATTATGCCCCCTTTGCGTTGCTCGTAAGCGGCAAATCCACGTGGCTTCCCTCTGCCTAACCGCTAATTCTCGGTCACCCCCTCTCTTGTCCTGTGGTATGTGATCAATTCCATGGAACCAAAAGGAGGTGTCCTCCGGATGTTTTTCATCATAATGTAAACTTACTGGGTAGCGTTTATCTTTGCCAATGATCGCCCTTCGATGCTCTTGAATTATTAATTTCAAGGGGCGGATGGTACTCCCCACATAGATGATGTTACAGCTACATCCCAATACGTAAATTACGTGTGTGGTGTTACAGTTGATGAAGCTGTTTATTTTGTAATTTTTGGATGTGTTGTACATAAAGTTGGTGGTTTTATTTAGGCCTGAGTCGCAGACAATACATGACCCACATGTGTAAAAGCCCATAGGTTTAGATGGAAACCATGATTCACGTGGGGTAGTTATGTAACTTTGACATAAATCATCCCTGAGGGATCTGCCCTTTTTATATGAAATGAGTGGTCTATTTGGTATTAGGTCACGTAGGCCAGGGGCATTTTGATAAACTTCCCAGTGCTTTCTAAGTACATTATGGACTTTGTTGCTGTTGGAGTTGTATTGGGTCGTAAAAGTGATGCTACGGTCCCTTTTTTTATTAGTGGGGATGTCATGAGATGTGGTCAGTAGAGTGTCTTCCCTACGTAAATTCTTTGCTTTTTGTATGGCAACATCGACCACTTTCTGATTGTAGCCCCTCTTGAGAAACCTGTTTTTTGCAGTGGTCAGATTTTGGGCATAGATGTTTTCTTCGCTGCAGTTTCTGTGCAATCTCACCATCTCACCGTATGGTATATTATTAATTACAGAGTGAGGGTGGGCACTGTCCGCATGCAATACCGCATTGCATGAGGTTTCCTTCCTGTATAGGCTGCTTTGTACCACACCCTCCTTGACATAAAAACAAATGTCCAAGAAGTTGATGGTTTCTTTGCTGTGTGTCATAGTCAATTTTACGTTGTGTTTGTTATTATTGAGATACGTGTGGAATTGTAGTAAAGATTCCACAGAACCAGACCAAAGGACAATGATATCGTCAATGTACCTCCCCCAGAACACGATATATTCGGTCCAGGGGGAGGCACATTTGCTCCAAGCATGCATCTTTTCAAAATGGCCCATGAACAGGCAGGCATACGATGGTGCAGCCTTAGAACCCATAGCCGTGCCACGGGTCTGATGATACCAGACAGAATCATGTAAAAAATAGTTGTTGTTAAGGATTATGTTAGTCATGTCCAGTATCATGTTGTTGAAGTCATGCTTGTCAGCTGGTTCCCTGTCCAAAAAAGATTGTAATGCCTCCATACCGATGTCTCTATGTATACAGGTATATAGGCTTTCAACGTCAAATGTGACGAAGGAAAGTTCGTCTGACCACTGAAAGTTATTCAACTTAGCTAGAATGTCTTTACTGTCCTTTATGTATGAGGGGAGAGCCACCACATATTTCTGTAAATGGAGATCCACGAATTCAGAGATTTTCTCCGTTGGAGACCCAATTCCAGAAATGATAGGGCGTCCTGGTGGAAAGCCCCCCCCCCCCCTTGTGGACTTTGGGCAAGATGTATATGCAGGGGAATTTTGGCTTAGTCACCCTAAGATATTTTAGTTCATCCTCAGATAAAAGGCCAGTTTCTTTCCATTCTAGCAATTTGGCTGTAATCATGCCAGTTACTCCATTGATGGGATTGTGGGGAATGCGTCTGTAGCAGCTTGTGCCACTGAGTTGACGATTGATTTCGGTCATGTAGTCACAGAGATTCATAACCACCACATTACCGCCCTTATCTGTCTCTTTGATGACAATTGTTTTGTCAGCCTTAAGTCTTTCAAGGGCCTGTCGCTGTTTGGCGGTAATGTTGTGGTTAGGAATGACGGAGAATGCTTCTGTATCCTCCAATTTGTATAGATCTGCAGACACCCTTTCGTAAAAGGTGTCAATACTTGGATGATAATTAAAGGTAGGAGTAAAAGTAGATTTGCACCTAAGGTGATTGTCCATACTGTAGTCCTGTTCTATTTCCAAATCCCTCAACATAGTGGTCATGTCCTGTTCCTGTTCTTCATCCAGGTTGTATAACAATAGGGCAGTGCGAATGTCAGCCACTGTGTGTGGAACTAGTGGGTTAGACTCTCTCTGTGGTGGTACCCTCGGTGTCTGGCGTGAAAAGAAGTCTTTTAATTTCAAAAGTCTAATGAATTTGAAGAGATCAATATGTACATTAGTCATATCACCATACTGGGCTGGGCAAAAACTAAGACCTTTACTCAGAACAGCCAGTTCATTTTCATCAAGCACTTTATTTGACAAGTTAACAATTTTTAAGTCAGCGGTACATTCTGAGACACAAGTTTCTTGGGTGGGAATTGACAAAGGTATCATTTCTGTTTGGTTCCCATCCCTGTTTTGGGTATTGCTCCCGTTTCTGTACCTGGCCTTTGCCCGCCTTCCGCCCCTCCTTGTCTTGGTGGTACCCTTGGGGGTTTGGGTTGGTCCTTTTTTTGTTGCAGACGACTGCTCGTGCGTATTTTGGCCAGCTCCTTCTGGAAGGAGGAGGCCCCCTCTCCTAAAGGGAGCTCGGTTATTGAATTAGACCTGGTACTATTTACAGATGCGGTGGATGCACCACTCTCAGATCGCGCATCTTCACTTGTCTCCCTTTCCTCACGCACTCTCTTTCTTTCTTCTGCCCCTTGAACCTGATCAAATTTCTTGGCGAACGTGTATATTCGTCCGTCTCTATAGTCCCTATCATCTCGCCTTATTTTTTTCAATTTTTTTTCCTTTAGATAGATTTGATGTTCATCCATAACTTTTTTTAGTATGGCAAAGTTCTTTTCTATGAGGTCTTTTGCTTCCAACCCATTAATTTCCGTTATCAGTGCATCAATTTCAGCCATCAGTTTGTCACCTTTTTCTTGGGCATGACGAATCAGTATCCTCATCATGACCTCTGAGGCATGTTCTAGATTGCCCTCCCACTCTTTGAGTAGATCCTCCCCTAGATCTTCAAATGTTGGGAATAATAGGATTCTCAGGCCCCTAGGGACTTTTTTGTTAGATAAGTATTGAGTGAGGGTAGCCCCATTCCACCAGCTTGATAGTTCTAGTTTTTTCAAACGCTCTAGTTTGAGGAATAGGGTTTTTAAACTGGGTTTGCTGGTTTCAGCCGAATTCGGTGTCTCATTGGATCTATTGGGACCAAATAGGTTGAGAGCCATTTCCTCCCTCCCATCTCCAAAGTGAGGCATTCTAGTAAGAACAGTTGTTACGAATAAAGTAGAGTGCAAAACAGTCAATTCCTAGGAATCTAAACAATAAACCAAAGCACACAGCAGCTGACCAAGGTTTCGCACATCAACTTTGTCTGTTTCAAAAATGTTTGGTGGTGCAGCTACTCTCACCATTCGCTGCCAAGGATGTCTGTCAGAGCAATAGTACAAGAGAATAGAGAGGCGCACGCGATAAAGTCAATAGCACAAAAAGTTCATTAAATGTGTAGATCTTCTGTTCTTTTCTTTAATGTATTCTTTATTTTCCTTTTAAAATACAACGGCACAGCCAACGCGTTTCATTCCCATTCGTGCCTAGGGAATTTCATCAGGGCTGCAAAAAGATATTGACATACATAAGTATTTGATTTGCCTTATGTTTAAATATACATATAAAATGACATACGTCAGACTGGTTTACAGGCAAAGAGTAAAGAAGTCTAAAAAACATGCCAATAGATCCAATCATCTTAGAAAGATTTTACTATCTGCCAAATGGCAAGTTTTACTGTCTCCTTATGGATGCAAGTACACCCTCACTGGTACTTTGCTACCACGTGGGTGTTGTTGTCCAGTCGTTCTTTGAGTGCCGTCTTCTTGGTGGCGCGGATCAGCTGATGGTGTTTGCGGATGGCGTGCTTGAGGGCGGTCCTGTTGTCTGTGGTGTGGTCGAGCCGCCAGGCTTTCTCGAGGGTGCGGCAGTTCTTCTTGGATTCCTTGAGTTCGTCATTGAACCAGGGGTTTTTCTTGCTGCCGTGTCTGCTGGTAGGGTTCTTTAGTGGAGCAAGGTCATTGGCGCAGGCGGTCAGCCACTTGGTGAGGTTGCTGGCTGCTTCGTGGGGTCCGTTGTGCTGGTGGGAGTGTTCTGGCTGAGGGAGGCGGTGAGCTGCTCGGCAGTGATCTTGCTCCAGCCTCGGCGGGGGACCTGTTGCGGGTGGTGGTGGGTCGTAGTTTTTTTGAAGCTAAAGTGGACGCAGCTGTGGTCGGTACAGTGGAGTCCCGTGGCGTGGCTGAAGGAGATGTGCTTGCTGGATGAGAAGACTGGGTCAAGCGTGTGGCTGGCGTAGTGGGTGGGGGTGTTCACCAGTTGCTTGAGTCCGAGGTTGGAGAGGTTGCCCAGCAGGGCGGTGGTGTGTCTGTCGTTGTTGTTCTCCAGGTAAAAAGTTGAGGTCTCCTAGGAGGATGTAGTCGGCGGAGGAAAGGGCGTTCGGGCAGATGAAGTTTGCGATGTCTTCGCTGAATCGTGTGCGTGGTCCCGGTGGTCTGTAGATGAGGGTGCCGCGGAGGGCGGTCTTGGGGTCCGTGTATATCTGGAAGTGCAGGTGTTCGGCGGCGGTGAAGGTTTCGTCGGAGTTAGTTGAGATGCGGATGGTGTTCTTGTGTACGATGGCGATGCCTCCTCCCGTCTGGTTGACGCGGTCCTTCCGGGTGATCTTGTATCCGTTCGGTATGGCTATGGCGATGTCGGGTGTTGAGGAGGTGTTCATCCAGGTTTCGGTGAGGAAGGCAACGTCCGGTGCTGTTGTGTCGAGCAGGTCCCAGAGTTCCACGGCGTGCCTGTGGATGGAGCGGGTGTTGAGCAGGATGCACTTCAGGTGGTTGCTGCTGGTGCAGGGTTTGGCGGGGGCCGTACAGGTCCGGTGGCAGGAGAAACAGCAGGCTTGGCATGCCGCAACAGGAAGCACACAGCTTTCCAGAATCACCTAGCAAATCACAATGCTGCAATATAGCTTTGTGATTGGTCTGAGTGCCGTGGTTCAGTAGTAAGAACGGGACAGGAAGGCTGTGCATGCTCCCTACCAGGCTGTGTAATGCAGCCTGGTGGGGAACAAGCAAGACCGGCCCAAGAGGGCCGGCCTAACACCCCACCTCCTGGCCCCTGCTCTGGCCAGCCCAGCCCCACCTACCCTGCCACAAACCTAAGCAGGAAGGAAAACTAAAATGATAATAACATTAGTAGTTATCATTTCAGTTTTCCTTATTAAAGTGCTCCCAGAGCAGTGGGTCGCCGCTCATCCGCCTTAGCGGAGGAGCCGCCACTGAGTCTATTGGCCATCTTTTCACGAATTTCTAGCAGCATTGCAATACTTCTAACACGGTAAGGCCCAGCACTCCTTCTACGCCTGTTGCCCTGAAACAAGGCAACAAAAGCACTCAAAGACAGGGTCGGACCCCCATATGCCCACCCTCCAGCCACCTGGCTACCCATTGGAGCTGGGCTGCCAAATAATATCTTTCGGTGACATTTTTTTAAAAATCCTTCCATTTCTGGAGGAAATACTAAAATTGTCAGAGAAGCCACCTGTGTAATTCCCTCCACTGGTCTAGCCCTAAAGCAGAGGAAAACCCATCGGTATCTTTCCCTTCACGATCAATTCCTCCACCAATGGGATGATTTCCCCAATCACCAGAATCAAAATGCTTGCCCTGAAACAATATTCTCAGTGTGCTGATTTGTTGTTCTGTTCGTTGCACCAGGGCGAGCTCTGGTAGTTTGGGTCAATGGCCCTTGCAGCGAGCCACCGTTAACTAAAGGCTTCCCTTCCTTTGCAGCAATCCTTCTTTCTGCTCCGCGCGGATGCGCAGTCAGGCATGCGCAGAGAGGTTAATGCAGTTTCCCTCCCTGTTCTGCTGTGCTTTTTAGGTTTTGCCTAGCGGAAGCTGCGCTCTGCGCAGCTTTTCCGCGCAGGCGAAATCCTGTTGAGAACCGTAGGGTGCTTTGGTTCGGCCCTCGTCGTTGATTGGCTGGCTCCGTAAACGGAGCCTTGCCATTGGACGAGGGGCCTGTCTGTCAATGCCGGACCAGACACGGGGGCGTTCCCGACATTCTTTGGCTTTTGCCGACGTCACGGGACGCCGGGAACGCCCCCGTGTCTGGTCCGGCATTGCCGGGACCTGCCTTTGGTGATGTGTCGGGTTTCAGTGTCTGTGGCGGAACAAATTGCAGGTAAGCGATGATGTCTTTTCTAATCTAAATAAGTGTCTCTTTTGAATGCCCCAGCCGAAATGTTTAATGACGTATTTTTTTGTTTTTCTCTGCAGGTTGCCGGGACCTGCCTTTGCTGACGTGTCGGGTTTCTTTGTCTGTGGCGGAACAAATTGCAGGTAAGCGATGGTGTCTTTTGTAATATAAATGACTGTATTTTTTGAATGCACCATCCGAAATGTTTAATCGCGTTTTTTTTTTTGTTTTTCTCTGCAGGTTGCGACGGCCCGGCGGGGGGAACAATTTCCGGTCGGGATCATTGGCTCGCTGTCTGTCTCCGTCTCCGTGCTCCAAGGGATTTCTTGCAGGTAAGCGATGGTGTCTTTTGTTTTCTCTGCAGGTTGCGACGGCCCGGCGGGGGGAACAATTTCTGGTCGGGATCCTTGGCTCGCTTTCTGTCTCCGTCTCCGTGCTCCAAGGGATTTCTTGCAGGTAAGCGATGGTGTCTTTTGTAATATAAATGACTGTATTTTTTGAATGCCCCATCCGAAATGTTTAATCGCGTATTTTTTGTTTGTTTTTCTCTGCAGGTTGCGACGGCCCGTTGGGGGGAACAATTTCCGGTCGGGATCCTTGGCTCGCTGTCTGTCTCCGTCTCCGTGCTCCAAGGGATTTCTTGCAGGTAAGCGATGGTGTCTTTTGTTTTCTCTGCAGGTTGCGACGGCCCGGCGGGGGGAACAATTTCTGGTCGGGATCCTTGGCTCGCTTTCTGTCTCCGTCTCCGTGCTCCAAGGGATTTCTTGCAGGTAAGCGATGGTGTCTTTTGTAATATAAGTCCAATTGGTCGCACACTGCTTGTCCTATCAGCGTGTTGCCCCAAAGCACTGTGGTCCATGTAGTTAGCATCAGCGGGTACGCTTCTGCCAGGGTCTTGAGCAAAAAAATCCAAGTCGCGTTGGCCATCCCTGGACACGTGTTTCGAGGTTGTTGCCTCTCGTCAGCAGGGAGTAGGTATAGATGTAGGGGTGCTGCATAGGCTGCCAGAAAATATCCTCAGGTTCGGTACCACTCGTGGCACGCAGGTGCGTAACCCGGCTCGTCAGCCCCACCAGCTCGAGAGAGCTTGAATATAAATGAAAGTCCAATTGGTCGCACACTGCTTGTCCTATCAGCGTGTTGCCCCAAAGCACTGTGGTCCATGTAGTTAGCATCAGCGGGTACGCTTCTGCCAGGGTCTTGAGCAAAAAAATCCAAGTCGCGTTGGCCATCCCTGGACACGTGTTTCGAGGTTGTTGCCTCTCGTCAGCAGGGAGTAGGTATAGATGTAGGGGTGCTGCATAGGCTGCCAGAAAATATCCTCAGGTTCGGTACCACTCGTGGCACGCAGGTGCGTAACCCGGCTCGTCAGCCCCACCAGCTCGAGAGAGCTTGAATATAAATGAAAGTCCAATTGGTCGCACACTGCTTGTCCTATCAGCGTGTTGCCCCAAAGCACTGTGGTCCATGTAGTTAGCATCAGCGGGTACGCTTCTGCCAGGGTCTTGAGCAAAAAAATCCAAGGCGCGTTGGCCATCCCTGGACACGTGTTTCGAGGTTGTTGCCTCTCGTCAGCAGGGAGTAGGTATAGATGTCGGGGTGCTGCATAGGCTGCCAGAAAATATCCTCAGGTTCGGTACCACTCGTGGCACGCAGGTGCGTAACCCGGCTCGTCAGCCCCACCAGCTCGAGAGAGCTTGAATATAAATGAAAGTCCAATTGGTCGCACACTGCTTGTCCTATCAGCGTGTTGCCCCAAAGCACTGTGGTCCATGTAGTTAGCATCAGCGGGTACGCTTCTGCCAGGGTCTTGAGCAAAAAAATCCAAGTCGCGTTGGCCATCCCTGGACACGTGTTTCGAGGTTGTTGCCTCTCGTCAGCAGGGAGTAGGTATAGATGTAGGGGTGCTGCATAGGCTGCCAGAAAATATCCTCAGGTTCGGTACCACTCGTGGCACGCAGGTGCGTAACCCGGCTCGTCAGCCCCACCAGCTCGAGAGAGCTTGAATATAAATGAAAGTCCAATTGGTCGCACACTGCTTGTCCTATCAGCGTGTTGCCCCAAAGCACTGTGGTCCATGTAGTTAGCATCAGCGGGTACGCTTCTGCCAGGGTCTTGAGCAAAAAAATCCAAGGCGCGTTGGCCATCCCTGGACACGTGTTTCGAGGTTGTTGCCTCTCGTCAGCAGGGAGTAGGTATAGATGTAGGGGTGCTGCATAGGCTGCCAGAAAATATCCTCAGGTTCGGTACCACTCGTGGCACGCAGGTGCGTAACCCGGCTCGTCAGCCCCACCAGCTCGAGAGAGCTTGAATATAAATGAAAGTCCAATTGGTCGCACACTGCTTGTCCTATCAGCGTGTTGCCCCAAAGCACTGTGGTCCATGTAGTTAGCATCAGCGGGTACGCTTCTGCCAGGGTCTTGAGCAAAAAAATCCAAGTCGCGTTGGCCATCCCTGGACACGTGTTTCGAGGTTGTTGCCTCTCGTCAGCAGGGAGTAGGTATAGATGTAGGGGTGCTGCATAGGCTGCCAGAAAATATCCTCAGGTTCGGTACCACTCGTGGCACGCAGGTGCGTAACCCGGCTCGTCAGCCCCACCAGCTCGAGAGAGCTTGAATATAAATGAAAGTCCAATTGGTCGCACACTGCTTGTCCTATCAGCGTGTTGCCCCAAAGCACTGTGGTCCATGTAGTTAGCATCAGCGGGTACGCTTCTGCCAGGGTCTTGAGCAAAAAAATCCAAGTCGCGTTGGCCATCCCTGGACACGTGTTTCGAGGTTGTTGCCTCTCGTCAGCAGGGAGTAGGTATAGATGTAGGGGTGCTGCATAGGCTGCCAGAAAATATCCTCAGGTTCGGTACCACTCGTGGCACGCAGGTGCGTAACCCGGCTCGTCAGCCCCACCAGCTCGAGAGAGCTTGAATATAAATGAAAGTCCAATTGGTCGCACACTGCTTGTCCTATCAGTGTGTTGCCCCAAAGCACTGTGGTCCATGTAGTTAGCATCAGCGGGTACGCTTATGCCAGGGTCTTGAGCAAAAAAATCCAAGTCGCGTTGGCCATCCCTGGACACGTGTTTCGAGGTTGTTGCCTCTCGTCAGCAGGGAGTAGGTATAGATGTAGGGGTGCTGCATAGGCTGCCAGAAAATATCCTCAGGTTCGGTACCACTCGTGGCACGCAGGTGCGTAACCCGGCTCGTCAGCCCCACCAGCTCGAGAGAGCTTGAATATAAATGAAAGTCCAATTGGTCGCACACTGCTTGTCCTATCAGCGTGTTGCCCCAAAGCACTGTGGTCCATGTAGTTAGCATCAGCGGGTACGCTTCTGCCAGGGTCTTGAGCAAAAAAATCCAAGTCGCGTTGGCCATCCCTGGACACGTGTTTCGAGGTTGTTGCCTCTCGTCAGCAGGGAGTAGGTATAGATGTAGGGGTGCTGCATAGGCTGCCAGAAAATATCCTCAGGTTCGGTACCACTCGTGGCACGCAGGTGCGTAACCCGGCTCGTCAGCCCCACCAGCTCGAGAGAGCTTGAATATAAATGAAAGTCCAATTGGTCGCACACTGCTTGTCCTATCAGCGTGTTGCCCCAAAGCACTGTGGTCCATGTAGTTAGCATCAGCGGGTACGCTTCTGCCAGGGTCTTGAGCAAAAAAATCCAAGTCGCGTTGGCCATCCCTGGACACGTGTTTCGAGGTTGTTGCCTCTCGTCAGCAGGGAGTAGGTATAGATGTAGGGGTGCTGCATAGGCTGCCAGAAAATATCCTCAGGTTCGGTACCACTCGTGGCACGCAGGTGCGTAACCCGGCTCGTCAGCCCCACCAGCTCGAGAGAGCTTGAATATAAATGAAAGTCCAATTGGTCGCACACTGCTTGTCCTATCAGCGTGTTGCCCCAAAGCACTGTGGTCCATGTAGTTAGCATCAGCGGGTACGCTTCTGCCAGGGTCTTGAGCAAAAAAATCCAAGTCGCGTTGGCCATCCCTGGACACGTGTTTCGAGGTTGTTGCCTCTCGTCAGCAGGGAGTAGGTATAGATGTAGGGGTGCTGCATAGGCTGCCAGAAAATATCCTCAGGTTCGGTACCACTCGTGGCACGCAGGTGCGTAACCCGGCTCGTCAGCCCCACCAGCTCGAGAGAGCTTGAATATAAATGAAAGTCCAATTGGTCGCACACTGCTTGTCCTATCAGCGTGTTGCCCCAAAGCACTGTGGTCCATGTAGTTAGCATCAGCGGGTACGCTTCTGCCAGGGTCTTGAGCAAAAAAATCCAAGTCGCGTTGGCCATCCCTGGACACGTGTTTCGAGGTTGTTGCCTCTCGTCAGCAGGGAGTAGGTATAGATGTAGGGGTGCTGCATAGGCTGCCAGAAAATATCCTCAGGTTCGGTACCACTCGTGGCACGCAGGTGCGTAACCCGGCTCGTCAGCCCCACCAGCTCGAGAGAGCTTGAATATAAATGAAAGTCCAATTGGTCGCACACTGCTTGTCCTATCAGCGTGTTGCCCCAAAGCACTGTGGTCCATGTAGTTAGCATCAGCGGGTACGCTTCTGCCAGGGTCTTGAGCAAAAAAATCCAAGTCGCGTTGGCCATCCCTGGACACGTGTTTCGAGGTTGTTGCCTCTCGTCAGCAGGGAGTAGGTATAGATGTAGGGGTGCTGCATAGGCTGCCAGAAAATATCCTCAGGTTCGGTACCACTCGTGGCACGCAGGTGCGTAACCCGGCTCGTCAGCCCCACCAGCTCGAGAGAGCTTGAATATAAATGAAAGTCCAATTGGTCGCACACTGCTTGTCCTATCAGCGTGTTGCCCCAAAGCACTGTGGTCCATGTAGTTAGCATCAGCGGGTACGCTTCTGCCAGGGTCTTGAGCAAAAAAATCCAAGTCGCGTTGGCCATCCCTGGACACGTGTTTCGAGGTTGTTGCCTCTCGTCAGCAGGGAGTAGGTATAGATGTAGGGGTGCTGCATAGGCTGCCAGAAAATATCCTCAGGTTCGGTACCACTCGTGGCACGCAGGTGCGTAACCCGGCTCGTCAGCCCCACCAGCTCGAGAGAGCTTGAATATAAATGAAAGTCCAATTGGTCGCACACTGCTTGTCCTATCAGCGTGTTGCCCCAAAGCACTGTGGTCCATGTAGTTAGCATCAGCGGGTACGCTTCTGCCAGGGTCTTGAGCAAAAAAATCCAAGTCGCGTTGGCCATCCCTGGACACGTGTTTCGAGGTTGTTGCCTCTCGTCAGCAGGGAGTAGGTATAGATGTAGGGGTGCTGCATAGGCTGCCAGAAAATATCCTCAGGTTCGGTACCACTCGTGGCACGCAGGTGCGTAACCCGGCTCGTCAGCCCCACCAGCTCGAGAGAGCTTGAATATAAATGAAAGTCCAATTGGTCGCACACTGCTTGTCCTATCAGCGTGTTGCCCCAAAGCACTGTGGTCCATGTAGTTAGCATCAGCGGGTACGCTTCTGCCAGGGTCTTGAGCAAAAAAATCCAAGTCGCGTTGGCCATCCCTGGACACGTGTTTCGAGGTTGTTGCCTCTCGTCAGCAGGGAGTAGGTATAGATGTAGGGGTGCTGCATAGGCTGCCAGAAAATATCCTCAGGTTCGGTACCACTCGTGGCACGCAGGTGCGTAACCCGGCTCGTCAGCCCCACCAGCTCGAGAGAGCTTGAATATAAATGAAAGTCCAATTGGTCGCACACTGCTTGTCCTATCAGCGTGTTGCCCCAAAGCACTGTGGTCCATGTAGTTAGCATCAGCGGGTACGCTTCTGCCAGGGTCTTGAGCAAAAAAATCCAAGTCGCGTTGGCCATCCCTGGACACGTGTTTCGAGGTTGTTGCCTCTCGTCAGCAGGGAGTAGGTATAGATGTAGGGGTGCTGCATAGGCTGCCAGAAAATATCCTCAGGTTCGGTACCACTCGTGGCACGCAGGTGCGTAACCCGGCTCGTCAGCCCCACCAGCTCGAGAGAGCTTGAATATAAATGAAAGTCCAATTGGTCGCACACTGCTTGTCCTATCAGCGTGTTGCCCCAAAGCACTGTGGTCCATGTAGTTAGCATCAGCGGGTACGCTTCTGCCAGGGTCTTGAGCAAAAAAATCCAAGTCGCGTTGGCCATCCCTGGACACGTGTTTCGAGGTTGTTGCCTCTCGTCAGCAGGGAGTAGGTATAGATGTAGGGGTGCTGCATAGGCTGCCAGAAAATATCCTCAGGTTCGGTACCACTCGTGGCACGCAGGTGCGTAACCCGGCTCGTCAGCCCCACCAGCTCGAGAGAGCTTGAATATAAATGAAAGTCCAATTGGTCGCACACTGCTTGTCCTATCAGCGTGTTGCCCCAAAGCACTGTGGTCCATGTAGTTAGCATCAGCGGGTACGCTTCTGCCAGGGTCTTGAGCAAAAAAATCCAAGTCGCGTTGGCCATCCCTGGACACGTGTTTCGAGGTTGTTGCCTCTCGTCAGCAGGGAGTAGGTATAGATGTAGGGGTGCTGCATAGGCTGCCAGAAAATATCCTCAGGTTCGGTACCACTCGTGGCACGCAGGTGCGTAACCCGGCTCGTCAGCCCCACCAGCTCGAGAGAGCTTGAATATAAATGAAAGTCCAATTGGTCGCACACTGCTTGTCCTATCAGCGTGTTGCCCCAAAGCACTGTGGTCCATGTAGTTAGCATCAGCGGGTACGCTTCTGCCAGGGTCTTGAGCAAAAAAATCCAAGTCGCGTTGGCCATCCCTGGACACGTGTTTCGAGGTTGTTGCCTCTCGTCAGCAGGGAGTAGGTATAGATGTAGGGGTGCTGCATAGGCTGCCAGAAAATATCCTCAGGTTCGGTACCACTCGTGGCACGCAGGTGCGTAACCCGGCTCGTCAGCCCCACCAGCTCGAGAGAGCTTGAATATAAATGAAAGTCCAATTGGTCGCACACTGCTTGTCCTATCAGCGTGTTGCCCCAAAGCACTGTGGTCCATGTAGTTAGCATCAGCGGGTACGCTTCTGCCAGGGTCTTGAGCAAAAAAATCCAAGTCGCGTTGGCCATCCCTGGACACGTGTTTCGAGGTTGTTGCCTCTCGTCAGCAGGGAGTAGGTATAGATGTAGGGGTGCTGCATAGGCTGCCAGAAAATATCCTCAGGTTCGGTACCACTCGTGGCACGCAGGTGCGTAACCCGGCTCGTCAGCCCCACCAGCTCGAGAGAGCTTGAATATAAATGAAAGTCCAATTGGTCGCACACTGCTTGTCCTATCAGCGTGTTGCCCCAAAGCACTGTGGTCCATGTAGTTAGCATCAGCGGGTACGCTTCTGCCAGGGTCTTGAGCAAAAAAATCCAAGTCGCGTTGGCCATCCCTGGACACGTGTTTCGAGGTTGTTGCCTCTCGTCAGCAGGGAGTAGGTATAGATGTAGGGGTGCTGCATAGGCTGCCAGAAAATATCCTCAGGTTCGGTACCACTCGTGGCACGCAGGTGCGTAACCCGGCTCGTCAGCCCCACCAGCTCGAGAGAGCTTGAATATAAATGAAAGTCCAATTGGTCGCACACTGCTTGTCCTATCAGCGTGTTGCCCCAAAGCACTGTGGTCCATGTAGTTAGCATCAGCGGGTACGCTTCTGCCAGGGTCTTGAGCAAAAAAATCCAAGTCGCGTTGGCCATCCCTGGACACGTGTTTCGAGGTTGTTGCCTCTCGTCAGCAGGGAGTAGGTATAGATGTAGGGGTGCTGCATAGGCTGCCAGAAAATATCCTCAGGTTCGGTACCACTCGTGGCACGCAGGTGCGTAACCCGGCTCGTCAGCCCCACCAGCTCGAGAGAGCTTGAATATAAATGAAAGTCCAATTGGTCGCACACTGCTTGTCCTATCAGCGTGTTGCCCCAAAGCACTGTGGTCCATGTAGTTAGCATCAGCGGGTACGCTTCTGCCAGGGTCTTGAGCAAAAAAATCCAAGTCGCGTTGGCCATCCCTGGACACGTGTTTCGAGGTTGTTGCCTCTCGTCAGCAGGGAGTAGGTATAGATGTAGGGGTGCTGCATAGGCTGCCAGAAAATATCCTCAGGTTCGGTACCACTCGTGGCACGCAGGTGCGTAACCCGGCTCGTCAGCCCCACCAGCTCGAGAGAGCTTGAATATAAATGAAAGTCCAATTGGTCGCACACTGCTTGTCCTATCAGCGTGTTGCCCCAAAGCACTGTGGTCCATGTAGTTAGCATCAGCGGGTACGCTTCTGCCAGGGTCTTGAGCAAAAAAATCCAAGTCGCGTTGGCCATCCCTGGACACGTGTTTCGAGGTTGTTGCCTCTCGTCAGCAGGGAGTAGGTATAGATGTAGGGGTGCTGCATAGGCTGCCAGAAAATATCCTCAGGTTCGGTACCACTCGTGGCACGCAGGTGCGTAACCCGGCTCGTCAGCCCCACCAGCTCGAGAGAGCTTGAATATAAATGAAAGTCCAATTGGTCGCACACTGCTTGTCCTATCAGCGTGTTGCCCCAAAGCACTGTGGTCCATGTAGTTAGCATCAGCGGGTACGCTTCTGCCAGGGTCTTGAGCAAAAAAATCCAAGTCGCGTTGGCCATCCCTGGACACGTGTTTCGAGGTTGTTGCCTCTCGTCAGCAGGGAGTAGGTATAGATGTAGGGGTGCTGCATAGGCTGCCAGAAAATATCCTCAGGTTCGGTACCACTCGTGGCACGCAGGTGCGTAACCCGGCTCGTCAGCCCCACCAGCTCGAGAGAGCATCGCGGAATACAAAACGACACTGACCATAGTCCTTAGGGGCGATCCCGCTGGTGAGTGAGTGGTGTGCGACCCCACCCCCTTTTGAAATGTTTAAGCTCCCTCGAGCTGTGGGCTGACGGGCCTGGGACCCCGCACCTGCGCGCCCGTGTGGTACTAGACCTGGCAATATTTGGCAGCCACCGGCAACCCCAGAAGATAAGAAGATGGCCTATTCCCTGCTGATGAGGGGTAAATACCCCGAAACACGTGTCCAGGGATGGCGAAGATAGATACATCGCGGAATACAAAACGACACTGACCATAGTCCTTAGGGGCGATCCCGCTGGTGAGTGAGTGGTGTGCGACCCCACCCCCTTTTGAAATGTTTAAGCTCCCTCGAGCTGTGGGCTGACGGGCCTGGGACCCCGCACCTGCGCGCCCGTGTGGTACTAGACCTGGCAATATTTGGCAGCCACCGGCAACCCCAGAAGATAAGAAGATGGCCTATTCCCTGCTGATGAGGGGTAAATACCCCGAAACACGTGTCCAGGGATGGCGAAGATAGATACATCGCGGAATACAAAACGACACTGACCATAGTCCTTAGGGGCGATCCCGCTGGTGAGTGAGTGGTGTGCGACCCCACCCCCTTTTGAATTCTTTTGTAATATAAATGACTGTATTTTTTGAATGCCCCATCCGAAATGTTTAATCGCGTATTTTTTGTTTGTTTTTCTCTGCAGGTTGCGACGGCCCGTTGGGGGGAACAATTTCCGGTCGGGATCCTTGGCTCGCTGTCTGTCTCCGTCTCCGTGCTCCAAGGGATTTCTTGCAGGTAAGCGATGGTGTCTTTTGTTTTCTCTGCAGGTTGCGACGGCCCGTTGGGGGGAACAATTTCCGGTCGGGATCCTTGGCTCGCTGTCTGTCTCCGTCTTCGTGCTCCAAGGGATTTCTTGCAGGTAAGCGATGGAGTCTTTTGTAATATAAATGACTGTATTTTTTGAATGCCCCATCCGCGGTTTAAATTTGTATATTATTGTAATTTGTTTTATATGTATTCTGTCTTTTTGGTTTATATTGTAATGTATATTTATTTTTGGGGCCTGTTCTCTCTAATTTTTTTGTGTCGGGTCTCCTTCGTGGTGTGACGACTTGCAGGTAAGCGATGGTGTGTGTTGTAATTAATAAATGACTGTCTCTTTTTAATGACTGTGACTTTTTGTAACTTTGTAAAGCTTTTTTTAGAATTAATTTATCTCACTTCTTTTGCAGGTTTTTTTCTGCGTCGCTGCGTGGTCCCGGGATCTGGGCGTGGTCGCGGTTTCCGGTCGCCATTTTGCGCTCGGTGTCTGGCTTCGTGGGACGATGGATTTCAGGTACGCGATTTAAATTTGTATATTATTGTAATTTGTTTTATATGTATTCTGTCTTTTTGGTTTATATTGTAATGTATATTTATTTTTGGGGCCTGTTCTCTCTAATTTTTCTGTGTCGGGTCTCCTTCGTGGTGTGACGACTTGCAGGTAAGCGATGGTGTGTGCTGTAATTAATAAATGACTGTCTCTTTTCTTTTTAATGACTGAGTTTTTGTAACTTTGTAAAGCTTTTTTAGAATTAATTTATCTCACTTCTTTTGCAGGTTTTTTTTGGCGTCGCTGCGTGGTCCCGGGATGTGGGCGTGGTCGCGGTTTCCGGTCGCCATTTTGGACAAGGTGTCTGGCTTCGTGGGACGATGGATTTCAGGTACGCGATTTAAATTTGTATGTTATTGTAATTTGTTTTATATGTATTCTGTCTTTTTGGTTTATATTGTAATGTATATTTATTTTTGGGGTCTGTTCTCTCTAATGTTTCTGTGTCGGGTCTCCTTCGTGGCGTGACGACTTGCAGGTAAGCGATGGTGTGTGTTGTAATTAATAAATGACTGTTTCTTTTTAATGACTGTGACTTTTTGTAACTTTGTAAAGCTTTTTTTAGAATTAATTTATCTCACTTCTTTTGCAGGTTTTTTTTTGCGTCGCTGCGTGGTCCCGGGATCTGGACGTGGTCGCGGTTTCCGGTCGCCATTTTGCGCTCGGTGTCTGGCTTCGTGGGACGATGGATTTCAGGTACGCGATTTAAATTTGTATGTAATTGTAATTTGTTTTATATGTATTATGTCTTTTTGGTTTATATTGTAATGTATTTATTTTTGGGGCCTGTTCTCTCTAATGTTTCTGTGTCGGGTCTCCTTCGTGGTGTGACGACTTGCAGGTAAGCGATGGTGTGTGCTGTAATTAATAAATGACTGTCTCTTTTCTTTTTAATGACTGAGTTTTTGTAACTTTGTAAAGCTTTTTTTAGAATTAATTTATCTCACTTCTTTTGCAGGTTTTTTTTTGCGTCGCTGCGTGGTCCCGGGATCTGGGCGTGGTCGCGGTTTCCGGTCGCCATTTTGCGCTCGGTGTCTGGCTTCGTGGGACGATGGATTTCAGGTACGCGGTTTAAATTTGTATGTAATTGTAATTTGTTTTATATGTATTCTGTCTTTTTGGTTTATATTGTAATGTATTTATTTTTGGGGCCTGTTCTCTCTAATGTTTCTGTGTCGGGTCTCCTTCGTGGTGTGACGACTTGCAGGTAAGCGATGGTGTGTGTTGTAATTAATAAATGGCTGTCTCTTTTTAATGACTGTGAGTTTTTGTAACTTTGTAAAGCTTTTTTTAGAATTAATTTATCTCACTTTCGTTGCAGGTTTTTTTCCGCGTCGCTGCGTGGTCCCGGGATGTGGGCGTGGTCGCGGTTTCCGGTCGCCATTTTACGCTCGGTGTCTGGCTTCGTGGGACGATGGATTTCAGGTACGCGATTTAAATTTGTATGTAATTGTAATTTGTTTTATGTGTTCTACTTTTTTATAACTTTGCAACGTGTTTTAGAAATTAATTTATCTTCATTTCGTTGCAGGTATTTTTCTGCGTCGCTGCGTGGTCCCGGGATCTGGGCGTGGTCGCGGTTTCCGGTCGCCATTTTGCGCTCGGTGTCTGGCTTCGTGGTACGATGGATTTCCAGGTACGCGTTTAATTTTTATATAATTGTAATTTTGTTTTATGTCTTTTACAGTCTTTAGCCTATTTGTTTTATATATTTTGCGCTTGTTCTCTCTAATGTTTCCGTGTCGGGTCTCCTCCGTGGCGTGACGACTTGCAGGTAAGCGATGGTGTGTTTTTTAATTTACATTTTTATGTCGCTGTAATTTCTTTTATGTGTTCAGCCTATTATGTTTTTATTGTAATGTATTTATTTTTGGGGCCTGTTCTCTATACTGTTTCCGGGTTGGGTCGCCTTCGTGGCGTGACGACTTGCAGGTAAGCGATGGTGTGTGTTGTAATTAATAAATGGCTGTCTCTTTTTAATGACTGTGAGTTTTTGTAACTTTGTAAAGCTTTTTTTAGAATTAATTTATATCACTTTCGTTGCAGGTTTTTTTCCGCGTCGCTGCGTGGTCCCGGGATCTGGGCGTGGTCGCGGTTTCCGGTCGCCATTTTGCGCTCGGTGTCTGGCTTCGTGGGACGATGGATTTCAGGTACGCCATTTAAATTTGTATGTCATTGTAATTTCTTTTATGTGTTCAGCCTGTTTTGTTTATATTGTAATGTATTTCTTTTTTGGGACTGTTCTCTTTTGTGTTTTTGTGTAGGGGCTCATTCGTGGCATGACGACTTGCAGGTAAGCCATGTTGTGTTTTGTAACAAATGACTGTCCCTTTTCAATGCCCGTGAGTTTTTTAACATGGAAAAGGTATTTTTGAGTTTATGTATATTCCTTTCTTTGCAGGAATTGAACGGCGGCGGCGTGCGAACGATTTCCGGTCGCCATTTTGTCATGGGATCTTTGGCTGTCTGTCTCCGTCTCCTTGGTCCAAGGAATTTCAGGTACGCGATTTAAATTGTAATGTAATTAGTATTTCTTTTACAGGTGTTCAGCCTTTTTGGTTTATATTCTTTTAATGTTTCTTTTTTGGGCTGTTCTCTCTAGTGTTTCTGTGTAGCCTGCCGTGACGTGTCGGGTTTCCTTCCCCGTGGACGACCAACTTTAAGGTAAGCGCTGTTGTCATGTCTTAGTGCGACTCGGTGTAGATAGATTCAAATGTAATTTGTATTTTCTTACAGGTGTTGTAGATTTAACGTAACAGGTGTTCGGGCTATTTTGTTTATGTTCTTCTGATGTTTCTTTTTTGGCCTGTTCTCTCTAGTGTTTCCGTGTCGGGTCTCATCCGTGGCGTGACGACTTGCAGGTAAGCGATGTTTTTGGTAACTAAAGAATTACTGTCACTTTCGAATACCCGGAGTGTTTTGTTACGTTTCAAAAGTAATTTCTAACTTCATTTCTTTCCCTTTATTTGCAGGAATATGTCGGCGGCGTGGTGTCGTAATTCTATTATGCTTACTTTAATAGTTATTTTATATCGTGTGCTTTCTGTGTAGGGAATTATTGGAAAGAGCTATCGTGTTTTTCTACTTTAACAAAATGATATTCACCAGCACTTCTTTTTGTATTTGCAGGCAGCGTGGCGCCAACTCGTCTACCACTAAGCTTTGATATTCAAGATCGGCAAAAGTCGCACATAGCCACTAAGTACTCTAACGAGTCACAGCATCCACGACCTTTTCATTCGGCCAGACAGCCTCCTATCGGCAATTTACATATGTCGAGACAGCAACATCCTAAACAACATCTCACCTACATGTTCTTAACAACAAACTTTGCAAGTCTTTTGTTATTTAATGAACTAACTGCGGTTTTTTTTGTCTTCCACAGTATGTAAAGGACTACAGCCACGGAAAGAAACATTTCTTCGAGCGAGCTCAGAAGGTATACTTCGTGACAGTGGACTGGAGCCTCTCGATTTCTCGACCGATCTCAGGAGGTATACTTCGAGACAGCGGACTGGAGCCTTTCGACATAAACTGTAAGTTCCTTCCTGTCTGTGAAAGTAATTTGTCCTTTTGAGCTGCGGTATTACGACCACAATTTTCAGTTTTACACGCGCAACAAAGTAGTAATAATATGAATCACTTTAGAATTAAATTTTGTTGCCTGTACGTTTGTCCAATTTCACCATGTTTTTGTTTAATGCGTTTGAGTTCTTTTTGGTACATTGGCAATAGGTACATTTACGATATAAATGTTGTCGGATGTCTCCTTTATTCATGAACTTTTAAAATTCAAACAAATGCTTACATTGTAAGGACCTCTGTTTATTCAAATTCGCCATTATGTACATTTTGGATGCCTTGTTTGTGCGATGCCACATTTTATTTAATATGCATAAATCGTGGGGCTGAGTTAGCTGACCACAAGCATGTATTTGTCGCAACACTAGATTTAGTCAAAGCATGAAGGCCTGTTACATTTACTGAGAGCATAAAGAACAGTTAGGATAAGGTGAGACCGACGACTTTCAGTGCAAAGTTATACATCGGCAAACTGTGCATGTAGGAGGAAAATGTAGGTAGATTTACGATATAAATGTTTGCGCATGTCTACTTTATTGATGGCCTTTGAAAATTCGAACACATGCTTACTTTGTAAGGCCTTGCTGTTTAATGCAATTCGTCATTATGTACATTTGGGATGCCTTCTTTGTGCGATGCCAGATTTTATTTCATATGCTCAAATTGTAGAGCTGAGTTAACTGAACACAAGCATGTGTTTGTCGCAACACTCGATTTAGTCACAGCATGAAGGCCCGTTACATTTACTGAGAGCATAAAGAACAGTTAGGATAAGGTGAGACACGACGACTTTCAGGGCTAACTAATACATCGGCAAACTGCATTTAGGAGGAAAATGTTTGCACAGGTAAGTTTAGCCCTTTCTGTGAAAATAATTTGTCCCCTTTTTTAGTTCATATGCTCAAATCGTAGGGCTGAGAGTTAGATGAGCACAAGCATGTGTTTGTCGCAACACTAGATTTAGTCAGAGCATGAAGGCCCGTTACATTTACTGAGAGCATAAAGAACAGTTAGGATAAGGTGAGACACGACGACTTTCAGTGCAAAGTTATACATCGGCAAACTGCATTTAGGAGGAAAATGTTTGCGCATGTAAGTTTCTCCCTTTCTGTGAAAGTCATTTGTCCCAGATTTTATACTGAGAGCATAAAGAAGTTAGGATAAGGTGAGACCGACGAGTTTCAATGCAAAGTTATACATCGGAAAACTGCATTTAGGAGAAAAATGTAGGTAGATTTACGATTTAAATGTTTGCGCATGTCTACTTTATTCATGGCCTTTGAAAATTCGAACACATGCTTACTTTGTAAGGCCTTGCTGTTTAATGCAATTCGTCATTATGTACATTTTGGGTGCCTTGTTTGTGCGATGCCAGATTTTATTTCATATGCTCAAATCGTAGGGCTGAGAGTTAGATGGGCACAAGCATGTGTTTGTTGCAACACTAAATTTAGTCATTGCATCAAGGCCCGTTACATTTACTGAGAGCATAAAGAACAGTTAGGATAAGGTGAGACACGACGACTTTCAGTGCAAAGTTATACATCGGCAAACTGCATAAAGGAGGAAAATGTTTGCGCATGTAAGTTTAGCCCTTTCTGTGAAAGTAATTTGTCCCCTTTTTTTATTTAATATGCTCAAATCGTAGGGCTGAGAGTTAGATGAGCACAAGCATGTGTTTGTCGCAACACTAGATTTAGTCAGAGCATGAAGGCCCGTTACATTTACTTAGAGCATAAAGAACAGTTAGGATAAGGTGAGACACGACGACTTTCAGTACAAAGTTATACATCGGCAAACTGCATTTAGGAGGAAAATGTTTGCGCATGTAAGTTCAGGCCTTTCTGTGAAAGTAATCTGTTCTTTTGAGCAGCGGTATTACGAGCACATTTTACAGTTTTTATACGCGCAAACAAATCAGTAATAATACGTATTACTTTAGATTTAAATTGTCTTGCATATACATATTCCCAATTTCCCCATGTTTTTGTTTAATGCCTTTGAGTTCTTTTTCATACATCGCCAATAGGTACATTTACGATATAAATGTTTGCAAACTGTGCATTTAGGATGAAAATGTTTGCGCATGTAAGTATGCCTTTCTGTAAAACTAATTTGCAGTAAGAATACGTATCACTTTACAATTCAATTGTGTTGTATATACATTTGGCCAATTTCACCATGTTTTTTGTTAATCCATTTCAGTGATTTAGGTAAGACTAATCTTTCACACACACATATATATATATGTTCAGTTACAACTTTAGTTCACAAACTGCTTTGCACGATGCGAGAAATTAAATAAAACACTGACAACATTCCTTCTTTTTTTTTTCACAACGTGCATGCGCGGATTTCTATATTTTTAAAGGCACATACAAACCAGTAACGTGACGCAAATAATTGCCATATTATTACATTAGAACGCATTAATTGCTAATACGCAAAGCTTTGGCTAAGATTCAATTTGCACAGTTTGAATGAGAAAATCACTGCTTTTTTTGCCTGCACTCATAATATTTTGCTAATGCTATTTTTGTTTTGTAGGGTAAAAAAGTACACGTTTGTTGCAACTGACCCATCGACTACACAATTTGAAATTCGTTATATAAACACGGTATGTTAATACTTTATTTATTTTACTTAATACATTTCGTTTTTTAATAATTGCTGTTTGTACTAAGCATTCTTTGCTGTAAACTTATACACAAAATTTCCCTCATAAAGCACATCTTATGCTTTTGTACAAGAGCGCCACTGGTAAAGTTGGAATCAACAGAGAAGTAAAACTTATAACAAACACTTTTTGGAAAGGTCCCTGTAGGGAATGCTTTGACTCATTTACCACACGCAATATACATAGATCTCTTTATTTCCTGCCTTCCCTTTCAATTTCTTTCTTGCCTTTCCTTATGTCTCTCTTCTGCATTTACTCTGCATCTCCTTCACAATTTTACATTCAATGTCCTTTCTTTCACTCTCGCATTATTCTTCTCTCCTTTTCTCCGACTTTCTCTTTCTTTTGCTCTCCTTCTCTCTCCTGCATTCTCACTCTTCTGCCCTCACCCTATATATTCATCCCCACCTTCTTTACAGGTCCCGGCAGCAAATGCTTACATACTAAGCTAGCACATGCAACATACATACATTTCACTCTCTTGACTTCCAATTCAATTTTGCATTTTTGCCTTTATCTCTTTTGCATTTACTCTGCATCTCCTTTCCCATTTTGCCATCAGTCTTTCTCTTTAATTTACTCCTGCTCTATTCTTCCCTCACTATTACACCTACTTTCTTTCTTCTTCTCTTTTCCCTCTTTTTTTCATGCCCTCTCTTATACCTTCTCTCTCCTGTTTTAATCTTCTTCCCTTCTATCATGCACACTTTCTTTTACTCCATCTCTATTCAGCTCTCACTTTTACCCATCCTTTTCTTCTCTCTCGTGCTCTCTATTTTTTGCGTCCTCCCCCTTCTGCTTGCTATCTCCCGACTTATCTATTATGCTTATCTCTTTTACCTTCTCTTTTCCTATTCCTTCTATCTTTATTTCTCTCACTCTCTTGATATCTTAACCTTTTGCCCCTCTCTTCTTCCAGACACTTTCCACCACTCCTTCTTTCTCTCCTCCTTATATCTCGCTCTTTTGTATTCCTTCTTTATTTCTCTCAATTTTGCACACTCTACCTATCTTACTTTCACACTCTTGTGGTTTTCTTCTTTATATACCCTTTTTCACATTCTTTTGTCAAAAAAAGTTCCTCACGTTCTCTCTTGCACTCTCTCTTCCTTTTTTCAATTACCAGCTGCTCTCTCCTTCCTTCTTGCTCCCTCTCTATTATGCTTCACTCTTTATCTATCATACTTCGATTTCCTGCACTCTTACTTCTTTATTTTTGTCTTTATTTTTGTCGTCTTTTCACTTCTTTGCATTCTCTCCATATCAAGCTTCTTTTTAACTTGCACGTTTCATCATCCTTCTCCTTTTTTATTTTCACTCCTTTTCTTTTTGCCTATCTTCCCCTCTTTCTATCCATCTCTCTCTTCTTCCTGACCTCTATCTCTTTCCACCTTGTTATTTTATAGTCTTTACTACTATACTAGTTACTCTATAATACATACTGCTTCTAATTCTCTATTTACAACTTCTAATATACTTCACACAAATGTCCTCACTCTTCTCAAACTTTTGCTAACGGTATATTTTGCTTTTACAGGACAAAAAATTTGCCATTTGGTGCAACTGCCCCATCGAGGACACATCTTTCAAATTCGTTCATTCAACACGGTACGTTAATACTTAAAACTTATTTTACTTTAGACATTTTTGGGTAGTACTTCCTGTCTGTACTGGGCATTCTTTGCTAGATAGTTATACACAAAAGTTTGCCTCATAAACAACATTTAATTTACTTTGGAGATGAAAGCAGCACTGGTGAGGTCGTAATCAGGAGAGAGGTCAAATGTAAAGGAAAACTTATAACTAAGACTTTGTTCTTTCTGTCTGTACTGGGCATTCTTTGCTGGATATACACAAAAGTTTGCCTCATAAACAACATTTGATTTAGTTTGGAGATGAGCAAATGATTAGATACTGAGACAGCACATGCAACATATATACATCTCTTTCTCTTGCCTTCCCTTTCAATTTTGCATTCTTGCCTTTCCTCTCTCTTGCATTTACTCTGCATCTCCTTCATGATTTTGCCAGCAGTCTTTCTATTTTATTTACTCCTGCTCTATTCTTTCCTCACTTTCTCCTACTTTCCTTCTTTTTTTTCCTCTCCCTCTTTTGCATCCTTTCTCTTCTACACTCTCTCCTGTATTCCCCTCTTCTCTTTCTATCTATCATGCACTTTCTTTTACTCACTCTATTCTGCTCTCACTTTTACTCCTCCTTACCTTCTCTCTGATGCTCTTTCTAGCTTGCGTCTCAGCTTGCTCTCTCTACTTATGCTTGCTCTCTCCCTACTTATCTATTATGCTTATCTCTCCTTCCCTCTCTTTTCCTATTCCTTCTATCTTTATCTCTCTCCCTCTTGCTATCTTATCTTTTGCCCCTCTTCTTCTTGCATACCCTTTCCATCTCTCTCCTTTCTTTCTCTACTTCCTAAATGTAGCTGTCTCTTGAATTTATTCTTTATCTCTCTATTTCCTGCGTCCTTTCTCCTTTCTGCTTCCTCTCTCCCTTTTCTATCATGCTTATCTCTCCTGCCATCTCTTTTCCTATTCCTATCTTTATCTCTCTTTGCATGCTCTTACCTTTTGCCCCTCTCTTCTTCTTGCATACTCTTTCCATCTCTCTCCTTTCTTTCTCTCCTCCTTATGTTGCTATCTTGTATTCCTTCTTTATTTCTCTTTATTTTGCCCACTCCATCTTACATTCACAATCTTGTGCTTTTTTCATCTATACTCACCTTCTTTCTTCCATCACAATCTGTTCCCTCCTGCTCTCTTTATTGCTCTCCTATATATATCTCTCCTTTCTGCTCTCTCCTTCTCCCTACTACCCCCTATTTCAACTGCTCTCTCTTTCCTTCTTGCTCCCACTCTATTATGCTTCTCTTTTTATCTCCCTCCTTTCTGCTCTTTTCTCTTTGTCATCAATCTCCCTCTTGCACCCTCTTCCAACTGCTCCATACTTACTTATTTCTTGCTCATGCCCTCCTTCCCACCCTCTCTTTACCTCATGCATTTTCTCTCTCCTTTGCTCTCCCTTTTGCCCTCTCTTTTACTTTCACTTTCTATCTCCTTCCCTATGTTGTTCTCCATTTCCATCTTGCACTCCTTCTCCTTTTTGTCCTCTGACTCCATTCTGCACTCTCTTATCTCTCCTTTTTGCTCTTTTTTCTCTCTCCTGCACCCTATTCCATCTCCTCTCTCTCCTTCCTTCTTCCTCCCTCTCTATCATGATTATTTTTGTATCTCCCTTCTGCTATTTTCCCTTTGCCATCACTCTCCCTCTTGCCCCCTCTTCCAACTGCTCCCTTCTTAATTCTTTCTTGCTCATGCACACCCTGCTTTCTCTCTTCCTTGCTCTTCCTTTTGCACTCTGTGACTTTCACTTTCTATCTCCTTCCCTATCTTGTTCTGGCTTTCCATCTTGCACCCCTTCTATTTTTTGCCCTATGCCTCCATTCTGCAGTCTTTTCCCCTTTCTACGTTCTCTCTCAAGATTTCCATTATCTTGCGTCCTCTTTACTTCCTTATCGATCATACTTCTATCTCCTGCACCCTCTTCCTCTTTCTCTATCTTCTTTTTACCTCCTCTCTGCGTACTCCGTTCTTTTTTTTGCACTCTCTCTTCTTTTTTAAAATTACTTCTTTATTCTTTCTTCTCTATATCTCTCCTTTCTGCTCTCTTCCTTCTTCTTCCTGCCCCCTATTCCATCTGCTCTCTCCTTTCTTCTTGCTCCTTTTCTATCTATCATGCTTCTCTGTCCTGCACTCTCCTTTTCTAATACTCTCCGTGTTCCTCTTCCTCCCTATCTTTCATTCTTCTCTCTATCTCTTTTATGCTTTCTTTTCTCTCTACCATACCTCTCTCCTGCACCCTCTTCCATCTGCTCTCTCTCCCTCCCTCCTTGCTCATGCCCTACTTCTTACTCTTCCTTTACTTTCTGCCTTTCTTCTTACTCCTGCGTATTATCTCCTTCCTGCCTTCACTCTCCATCTCTGTCCTTAAAAGATACCATCTCTTACCTGCAAGAAATCCCTTCTACCATGGAGACAGAGACAGACAGCGAGCCAAGGATACAGACCGTAAATTGTTACCCCCACTGTGCCGTCGCCAAATACCTGCAGAGAACAACAAAAAAAAATACGTCATTAAACATTTCAGCTGGGGCATTCAAAAGAGACAGTCATTTATATTACAAAAGACACCATCGCTTACCTGCAATTTTTTCCGCCACAGACAAAGAAACCTGATACGTCATCAAAGGCAGGTCCCGGCAATGCCGGGCTACAATCGGGGGCGTCCTGGCGTCGTTTTGTCGGCAAAAGCCAAAGAATCTTGAACGCCCCTGAGTCTGCTTTAAATTGACGGACAGGCCCCTCGTCCAATGGCTAGGCTCAATTTATGGAGCCAGACAATGAATGACGAGGGCCGACCCAAACACACACTACAGTTCTCATTAGCTTTTGGCCTGCGCAAAAAAGCTGCTCCCTTTGCGCCCTGCGTCCTTTCTCCTTTCTGCTTGCTCTCTCTATCCTTTTCTATCATGCTTATCTCTCCTGCCCTCTCTTCCTATTCCTTCGATCTTTATCTCTCTCCCTGTTGCTCTTACCTTTTGCCCCTCTCTTCTTCTTGCATACCCTTTCCATCTCTCTCCTTTCTTTCTCTGCTCCTTATGTCGCTATCTTGTATTCCTTCTTTATTTCTCTTTATTTTGGCCACTCCATCTTATATTCACACTCTTGTGCTTTTCTTCATCTACCCTCTCACCTTCTTTCTTCCATCCCTCTCTTTACATCATGCTTTTTCTCTCTCTCCCTTGCTCTCCCTTTTGCCCTCTCTCTTACTTTAACTTTCTATCTCCTTCCCCATATTGTGCTACATTTCCATCTTGCACTCCTTCTCTTTCTTGCCCTCTGACTCCATTCTGCACTCTCTTCTCTTTTCTCTCTCCTTTTTGCTCTCTTTCTTCTTACTCTTGACTCTTATTCCATCTGCTCTCTCTCCTTCCTTCTTACTCCCTCTCTATCATCATTCTTTTTTTATCTCCCTTCTGCTATTTTCCCTTTGCCATCACTCTCCCTCTTGCCCCCTCTTCCAACTGCTCCCTTCTTAATTCTTTCTTGCTCATGGACACCCTCCCTTTAACTCCTGCTTTCTCTCTTTCTTGCTCTTCCTTTTGCACTCTGTGACTTTCACTCTCTATATCCTTCCCTATGTTGTTCTGCCTTTCCATCTGGCACTCCTTATATTTTTGGACCTCTGCCTCCATTCTGCAGTCTTTTGCCCCTTTTACGTTCGATCTCAAGATCTCCATTTATCTTGCATCCTCTCTACTTTCTTATCTATCATACTTCTATCTCCGGCACTCTCTTCCTCTTTCTTACTTATCTTTCTTTAACTTCTTTTCACCTCCTCTCTGCATACTCCGTTCTTTCTTGGCACTCTCTCTTCCTTTTTTTAATTACTTCTTTATTCATTCTTCTCTATATATCTCTCCTTTATGCTCTCTTCCTTCTTCCTGCCCCCTATTACATCTGCTCTTTCCTTTCTTCTAGCTCCTTTTCTATCTATCATGCTTCTCTGTCCTGCACTCTCCTTTTTCTTTTCTTTTTCTCTTTCTAATACTCTCCGTGTTCCTCTTCCTCCCTATCTATCATTCTTCTCTCTATCTCCTTTATGCTTTCTTTTCTCTCTACCATCCCTCTCTCCTGCACCCTCTTCCATCTGCTCTCTCTCCCTCCCTCTTGCTCATGCCCTACTTCTTACTCTTACTTAACATTCTGTCTTTCTTCTTACTCCTGCGTTTTATCTCCTTCCTGCCTTCACTCTCCATCTCTGTCCTCATCTTGTATTCACTTTCTATTTTGCACTCTTTGGCTCACTGTCTCAGTCTCCATGGTGCAAGGACCCCCATAGAGAGAGATGTAGATGGAGGGCAGTAAGAAGAGAGCAGTTGGAAAAGGGGGCAAGAGGAAGAGTGATGGCAAAGGGAAAAAAAATAAAAAGGAGAGGGAGATAAAGAATAAGGATAGATAAGGCAAGAGAGAGAGTATGCAGAGAGTGAGCAATAGAAAAAACAGATAAAAAAGAGAAAGTTAAAAGGATAAAAGAGGGAGCAAGTGCAAGAAAAAAATAGTACATAGGGAGGAAGAGAAAAAAAAGACAAAAAGAAACGTAAGGGTAGAATGAAGTCAAAAAATCCTTTTCAAACTTAAAAAAAAACCAGTCATTCAAAAGAGACAGTCATTTATTTGTTACAAAACACATCGCTTACCTGAAAGTTGTTACGCCAAGGAGGAGACCCAACACGGAAACACTAGAGAGAACAGCCCAAAAAAAAAACATAAGAATATAAACAAAATAGTTAAACACCTGTAAGAGAAATACTAATTACATTACAATTTAAAACGCATACCTGAAATCCCTTGTGCCATGGAGACAGCGAGCCATGGATCCCAAGACAAAATGCCGACCAGAAATAGTTACTATCTTGCACTCTTTGTTTCCTATCTTCTCACACAATTGTACACTTACTTTTCGTCTTCCCTCTCTCTTCCTCCCTCTCTTCCTCCCTATCTACTATTCTTCTCTCTTGCACATTCTCCCTGTTTTGCCTTTAACTTTCTCTCTTTTCTATCTTTTATCTGTTTTTTCCTCTTGCTCACTCTCTGCATCCACTCTCTCTCCTTTCTTATCTATCATTATTCTCTTTATCTCCCTCTCCGCTTTTTCCCCCTTTGCTATCACTCTTCCTCTTGTTTCCCCTTTGCTATCACTCTTCCTCTTGCCCACTCTTCCAACTGCTCTCTTCTTTACTCCCCTCCATCTACATCTATCTCTATAGGGGTCCTTGCACCATGGACACTGACAGCGAGCCAAAGATCTCAAGACAAAATGGCAACAAGAAATACTTGCCCAACCCTGCTGTCAAATACTGCAACAAAAGAAAAATAAATTTAGTCACATTCGGCGCATTCAAAGTGACAGTATTATCAGCTTTACAAAACACAACATTGCTTACCTGAAAGTCTTTACACCACTGAGCTGGCCCTCTTGCTCCTGCACTTTCTTCCATCCATTCCTCCTTCTTGCTCATGCCCTACATCCTACCCTCCCTTTTTCTCTCTCTCTTGTCCTCTCTCCTTCCTGTCTTCACTCTCTATCTACGTCTCCATCTTGTCTTCACTTTCTATCTTGCACTTTTTTTACTTGCTATCTTCTCACTCCATTCTGCACTTACTTCTCTTCTTGCTTTCTAGCTCTCTTGATCTCTTATGTGTCTCCTCTGTTCATCAACACTTTCTAGCTACTTTGTGTGCTTTACACACTTTTCCACTTCACTTTACTAAGTTAGTGTGAGCATCCCTATAAGGCTATATAGAGGATGTTAACTATAGTGTTTATTTAGGAACACTATGCAACAACTATAGAACACCCTGGACAAACGCAATGACTTATATTTACAACTAATTGTGTGAAACTTTTATATGTTTGTCTGTTATTTCTTTTACAGGTGCACAAACACTCCGCAATTAGGAGTATTTTTGGAATGAGCAATTGCTCTTCCCCCCTTTTTTTATGCACTAAATCATTTTTTTGATATTTTCACTTTCACGCCCCCAGGTCAGGGTGGGCGATTAGAGAGTCCATACCGCCGGGGTATAATTCTGTCATTATAAATGCCTAAGGAAATGTAAACAACTGTAAAACATGAAACATGTTGACTGACTAATTAGTATTTTAAATTAACAAATCCATTACCTTGGGCATTAAATTCAGACACATAACTCTTTCATTTGTGTACTAAGCATCAAGAATTATAGATTTTTACTTACACATTAGGCAGTTTTAATTATAAAACTCACAACATGCCTTTTTCACAAAACCTGCTCCGCAGTCTTCTGGCGTCGTAGCACACCAAAGAGGCATTCGGCCTCTTTGGTGGGGCCCAATGATGAAGCATGACACTGACTAGGTCGGTGTGTGAGGGCTTTCTTTTCCACCTAAAGTGAGTGTGCAATTCCCCAGTTGCATCACTCAGTATCTGTGGCAAATTCAGATGTATTTAACGTCTCTTCTATTGTTTATTTAGATTTAACAAGGGATTAAGTGTTCCTTAATCTCACTACCTCTCCTATTCCTTTGTACTTGCTTAAAATTACAAACAATGCATCTAATACACTATTTACAACTTCTCATAAAAATAACTTCATGTAATTTACATTTCGATTTTTTTGTAGCTTACATTCTACACCTCTATATCCTCTCTTCCTTATCAGACTTCTCTCTTTTCCTTATCTTTCTCTTCATCTTTCCACTACTCTCAATATTGCCTAACCACCCCTCTTTATTAACATCTCTTCGTCCTGCCCTACATCTCTCTCTATCTTGCTCACTTTATCCTCCTTACTACTATACATTACTAGTTACTCTATACTACATACACTTCTAAAACTCGATTTACGACTACTAATATGCTTCACTCAGTCCACACACATACTACACATACAACTTCTACACATAGTCTGGAGTATCGAGCCACTTTTATTATATTAATATGTCAACTCAATATTAATGCTTGTTTCATTCTTCCTTAGATTGCCAATTGATTGAATAACATCAGACGTTCTGAATTGTTTGACACAACATCAGTGAAAACATCATCACGGTAAAAGTATCTATTTTGCTTCTGTATTGACTTGTAAGTATAGAAATAGCAAGGGAAAAAGCAAGACACATATCAACACACACCCATATATATATATATATATATATATATATATATATATATATATATATATATATATATTGTATATACTTAGAATTCGAAAAGATCATATAGAAGATTTCCATAGGTAACATTAATCTTAAGAAAAAAAAATAGTAAACAAAAAAGTAAAAGTAATTGCTTTTTCTTTTGCTACCAGCTCCAACTATAAAACAAGTCCAAAACAACAATAGAGTGGATTTAGAGAAAAAAAACTAGACAAAATCAGATATATAATTAGTTATTAAAAAAAATATATATATATTTATATACTTAACATGGAAAATTATTTCTTTTATAAAGACAATTGCTAATTGTTTGGAAATATATACAATTAGAAGTATGTTTTTTAAATAAGCTATCAACCTGTAACTTGGAATATATTTAACAGTAAAATAACTATATATATATACATATAAATATATCCAAATATATATATATATATATATATATATATATATATATGCTAATAGTATAACTTATAGCTAGTACATCACTAAAATTGTAAACAAAATACATCTAAATCTGCTACCTAAAATACAAAGCAAAAAAATAGTGTTCAATTAATTGCCTTGCATTATAGTTAACTACAAAATAAAATATAAATTAGCAATAGATATATATATATATATATATATATATATATATATATATATATATATATATATATATATATATATATATATATATATATATATATATATATAGATTAAATAAGAGAACGAAAATAGACTCGCGGATAACAAAAAAATCTAGCAATACTGTAGCGATATCAAATTATTTCATAAATTAGATTAGCTAACATGCAAATACTAGCAGCAGATTATCATCAAGGTCATGACAAATTTACATGCAATTCGAGAGGTTATCAATGCTTGCCAAATAGTACTTTTGCAATTATACACAACTATTACAAAGATGCACATACATGGACTAAAGAAGACTTGCATTACATTATGAAATTAGGTGATGCTTTATATATAGATATGCATTTACTTAATAGCGAACAACTTAGGCATCCAGATGAGTTACCTAATTTTATTGAACACAATACTACTATCTATTCTCTTAAACTTAAAGAACCTTATTATGGAGACATATTACAACAATGTGACCCTTCGTTTCCAAATCTCAACAAAATATTAAAACCTGCACTTGATTCCAACTCCGGTGTTATACTTTGCATGGAAATTTATGTTATTTCCATTTTTAAGAAAAATGATTCGTACTTTGTATTTGACTCACATAGTCGTGATAAGACTGGAATGCCTCATCCAAATGGAACATGTATTACTATACAGTTCACATTTGAAAAACTTCTAGAGTACATCACTAATCTGGCACACTATCTTAAGAAACCAAACCTGAATTGTGTGCCGTATGAATTAACTCCAATACAAATAAGTACGATTACAAAAGAATCACTTCAAAAAGCAATGGTGCGTCATGAAAAAAATAAGAATGCAGTAGCACCGAAAATTTTTTATGTGTATTCTACTAAAGGTAGTGAAAATTTTTTCACACAAGCATTTGAAATGCGTATAGAAAATGCCAAAAAAATCATTCAGAGATGTCAATCTAAAAAAAATACTTTTTGGAATAAGGAACAGCCATTAGCATTTTTAGATAATACTCCTAGTACTAGTACGTATTCCTGTGCAATTCTCACTACAACAGGGCCTAATAATCAATCTAAAAAGAACAGCAAGCAGATCAGCACAACACAATATACTAATACACCAGAAGAGACTACTCCTACTGACACATATGCAAGTATACTTAAGAAAACACTTAAGAGCAACACAGAAAGACAACATATTAATAGCACACACATAAATCTACAACAAACAATACCAGCAAGTAAGTTAAATACCAACACATATTCTACTAATGTAATTAATAACACACACATAAATGTACAACAAACAATAAACACAAGTAATGTACATACAAACACATATTCAAGTGATTACTATAATACATATAAACTTATTACTGGAAGTAATGACAGTTTACTTCATGATAATATACACAATAGCACATTGCAGAACAAGGAAAGTAGCACAAATAATACCAATATAGATTCACATATTTTAACACAAACACCACAAGAAATTCCCTTTTTACATAACACACATCCACAGGACAAAAATACACATAGTGATAAAACTAGTCACTATACACATTGTCTTCAAAATAGTATATTTGCTATTCTAAAGAACTACTGTAAACCAGCATATATTTGGGATAGTGTAGACTTGCACTGTATTATGAATCTTGGAGATGCTTTGTACACTGAAATGCACTCTGTCGGTGAACAAGATTGTATGCAACCTCTAAAGTTACCAAATTACATAGTTAGCAATGACATAATCTATTCTACAAAGCTCAAAAAATGCTTTAGCGGAGAACTAACAAAATCAGCACAAACTTTACATAGTAAATTTATATCTGCACTAACTTCTACAATTAATTCACAAACTGGTATATTGATCTCTATAGGTAGATATATAATTTCAGTCTTCAAAACTCTACATACATACTCTCTATTTGATTCACATAGCCAAAATGAAAATGCAATACAACATCCTAATGGAACATGTATTGCTATCAACCTTGACTCTATTAATCTTATTATAGAATACATCCTAAAGTTAGGCAATAGAGAACAAATTACTAATTCTGAGAGTATTACTTTAGATTTAACTACAGTGAACATAACAACAATTAGCAAAAAAGGTTTACACCAAACACAACGGAATCATAGACAAGGAAATGTAAAGTCGAGAAAAAGCATATATGTTCATACGACACATATATCTATAAATGCATTAGGGGAAATTCCGTCGAATAACTTACAAGTAGAAAATACAATACTAAACACACAAAACAGCAATAGTCAGGACAATAGACTGCATGTAACAGAAGACAGTTATTTAGCTTCACACATAGCTCTTAACAATACTGAGATAATAAACACATTAACAGCTAATGTTGAATCACTAATTCAACCAACCAATATAGAAATTCTAGAAGTAAACAGTACTAGAAAAAGAAAACAGACACAAAACAAAGAGAATGAACCTAATCATAGACATATAGCAGGTCAAACAACAAATGAGATAATTAGGATATTTCAGAAAGAAATAAGATATGGACCCGAGTACACTTGCACTATTTGCAATCAACTCTGGCATAAGCAAAGTCTTCAAAATACACACAGTATTAGTAAGAGAGCTAAATTCATAGAATGTAATATTAGCAAATACAGAACAAATGAGATATGCAGAACATGTTACACATATATATCAAAAGACAAAATACCTCCATGTTCAGTATATAATGGGATGACATTTCCTGATATCCCACCAGTCTTACAGTTGCATAACTTAGAAGAAAGATTAGTATCGCCAAGAATACCTTTTTTACAAATTAGAACATTACCACGTGGATTCCAAAAATCTCTATCAGGTGCAGTAGTAAATGTCCCTGCAGACGTTATGACAACAGTAACTGTTTTACCAAGGCAAATTAATGATAACATGACAATTCCAATAAAATTAAAAAGGAAATTAAGTTATAAATCTTATACCCATTATGAAAATGTTAGACCAAACAAAGTTAAACGTGCAGCTTTATATTTAGCCACTACAAGCACTTTGTTTCAAGAATATGGAATCACTATTAATGAAGATTGGGATTATACAACACAAGATATACATTCTTGTGATGAGACTTCAGATACAAGTAATACGTCAGATTCCTCAGACAACATTCCAGCAGGAAATTTAGATACTATGTTAGATAATGAAACTATTACTACAGAAACAAATAATATTTTAAGTTTAGCACCTGCAGAATATAACACACCAAGAGGCCTGTATGAAGACAAAGATTCTGAATATTTGGCATTCCCAACTATATTTGGCGGGAAACGAAGGCCGACTAATGAAGAAAGGCATGTCCCAATACATTACAGCACAATCTGTCAATCAGAAGTAAGAAGTAATGATCTAAGAGTAGCAAAGTGTGTTACTAATCTTTTCTTTAAATTAAAAACATTACATATTAAACAATTACAGAGCAAAATATTTATATCTCTTAGGAAATACTTTAATAATGGAAACATTATAACTGCCAAAGACATAAAGAATAAATTAGATACAATTTTGCAGTATAATGAAGGATACAAAATACTTAAAACTATCCGTAGTTCACCACCATATTGGGAGCAATGCAAAAAAGACCTCTTTGCTATGATTAGACAATTAGGATTACCAACATTTTTTTTAACTTTATCTGCTGCAGAAACGAAATGGTATCACTTAATTAACATATTATTACGTACAGAAAAGAGACCAGAATGCACAAAAGAAGAATTTAACAATATGTCATGGGAAACAAAATGCAAATTAATACAGCAGAATCCCATTACATGTGCAAGACATTTTGACTTTCAAGTTCGGAAATTATTTAATTCTGTTTTATTGCATGAAAGTAATCCAATTGGCAAAATTATTGATTACTTTTATAGAGTGGAATTCCAACAACGGGGATCACCACATATACATGCTATAATATGGATAGAAAATGCTCCACTATATGAAACTTCTGATAGAGATGAAGTCACTACTTTCATAAATAAGTATGTTACATGTGCAAAAACAGAAGAACCAGATATAGAGTCTTTACTACCTCTACAAAGACACGGCCATACCAAGAACTGCCGTATCAAACATAAAAGAACATGCAAATATCATTATCCCAGATATCCAATGCCTGAAACTTTTATACTAGAACCAATAGAGCTAGACAAAACAAATAACGAGCTCTTACAGCAAATTGAACTAATACATCTAACTATAAATAGCCAAGAATTTTCAAATTATACTTTTGAACAGTTTTTGCATTCAATGAACATAGATCTAAAACAATATACTTTATGTATACAATCTATTATACAAAAAAATACTATTTTCTTGAAAAGAACACCAGCTGAATGCTTTATAAATAACTACAATCCAACTATTTTGAAAGCATGGCAAGCAAACATAGATATACAATACATCTTAGATGCATATGCATGTGCTGTGTATATTGTTTCATACATTAGTAAATCACAGCGAGGAATGAGCAAACTAATTGCCCAAGCTGCTAAAGAAGTACATGCCAATCCAAGTATTAAGGAACAACTTAAGCATATAGGGAACAAATTCTTAAACTGTACAGAAATAAGTGCACAAGAAGCAGCATATCTAATACTACAAATTCCTTTACGGAAAAGTTCAAGATCTTTTGTATTTATCAATACAAGTCCTAATGAAAAGCGTACATACTTATTAAAAGACATCGAAACTATCAATTCTTTACCAGATGAGTCTTGTAAAATACAATATGATAATATTATAGTCAGGTATAGTAAACGCCCTGTAAAATTAGAAACATGTACATTAGCTGACTATGCATCTATGTATAATGAAAAGAAAAAATGTAAAGGAAAAGAAGAAACAGGCCATGACAATTTCCTTATTGAAAATAACTTTCATAGCTCAGATGACGAAGAACTTGAGATAAATTTAGTAGACGAAACAAACTGCATAAAAAGAAAAAAAGCAAGAGTAATTCGCTATTGCAGATTTAACATCAAAAATGACTCAGAAAATTACTATAGAGAATTGCTCATGCTTTTTTACCCATGGCGAAATGAACATAATATAATTAATAACAAGGGAACTTATTATGAACGCTATCTAGAACTTAAAAATGCAGTTGATTCAAACCATAATAAATATAATAAACATAATAAACAACTAACAACTAATAGCAATGAAACTAGTATATTAGATACATTGCTACCACCAATAGATACAGAAGAAGATAACACCATATGCCATGAAGTGCAAAATAATGAAAACCCATTGTATGACCTATCATTTGATTTAGGGATTAGAAGTACAAGTAGAGAAGAATCAATAAGCAATAACATAATGCCAAAAGAACAATATGATAGTATAATGCAAAATCTAACAGAAGAACAACTTAACTTTATATATCATCATTTGCATTGGGTTAAAACTAAAGAAACACCATGCTACACATTTTGTACAGGTGGTGCAGGAGTAGGCAAAAGTTTCCTTATAACAGCACTTTACCAAACATTAGTACGTTATTACAATACAAAAGCAGGAGAAAACCCAGATAACATATATGTATTGCTTACAGCTCCAACTGGCAAAGCAGCACATAACATTCAAGGACAAACACTACATAGTACTTTTAAAATACCTATTTCACAAACACTAACTCATAGACAGCTAACTCATGAGAATAGAAGCACACTACAAGGTCAGCTAATGCATCTTAAATTGCTAATAATTGATGAAATATCAATGGTAGGGGCTAATGTATTCAACTTTATACATAATAGATTGCAAGAGATAAAAATGTCTGATCTCCCTTTTGGCGGTATATCTATTTTAGCAATTGGAGACTTTTACCAATTGAAGCCAGTTTTTGACCCATACATATTTGACAACCCAAAACATTCATATATGCCAGTAAGTACTAATTTATGGCAGACACATTTCAAGTTATTTGAGTTGACTAAAATAATGAGACAACAAAATGACTTGCCATTTGCTCAACTACTAAACAGATTAAGAGAAGGGAAACAAACAAATCAGGATATTATACAGATAAAAACACGAGAAATAGAGCCACCTGAAAACATTAGCAAAACGATCCCTTACATTATGGGAACTAACAATGAAGTCAATAGCGTAAATAATGCAGTTTTATTAGAACATATAACCCATTACCCAGTTTACACAGCTACAGCAATAGATACAGTTGCAGCAGACTTAAGTGAAGCAGTAAAAAAAAAAATACTAAAACAGTTGCCCACAGATTCTACTAAAACAATGAGCCTGCCATCAATATTACATATTGCATTGCAATTAAGATATGATTTAACTAACAATATAAATGTCAATGATGGTTTAACAAATGGTGCAACAGGTATAGTAGAATTTGTGGAAACTATCAATAACAGCCCAAATGTAATTTGGATTAATTTTGATAAAGAAACAGTAGGCAAATTAACAAGACAAGAAAACAAACACATATATCACAGTAATATTTTGCCTCATTGGACACCCATTCATGCTATTACACGGCATTTCCAATATACACAGAAATTTATAACTATTATACGCAAACAATTCCCATTGAGACAATCATCTGCAAGAACTATACATAGAACACAAGGAGAAACAATTGAGCCCATTTACATTCACTTTAACAACAGTAAAGTACATCATCTACATTATGTAGCTTTAAGCAGAGCTAAATCTTTAGACAACATATACATTAGAAACTTTCAGCAAGACAAAATAGCTGTACATCCAAAAGTGCATGAAGAAATGACACGTTTAAGAACACACATGCTATTACAAATATCAGTACCACAATTACATAGCTATAGACAACAGTGTAATATAATTGTCCATAACATACGGTCCTTGCAAAGAAATTACACTGCTATGAAATCAGACAAAAATATCATGAACAGTGATATTATATGCCTTACTGAAATCAACACAACTAGAAAAGCAGATAAGAATACGTTCTTAATAGAACAATATCACCTAGTATTATTTGATAAATTTCACAACCAGCACACTAAGCATGGTATTGCCATTTACTACAAAAAAAACATGCTTTTATCGCCAATATATCAAACACAACACGAAATTGACTTTTTAATTTTCACTCTGCATCTTAATGATTCTGAATACTTATTTATTATACTGTACAAACCACCACATGTACTTTTGCAGACATTATTACAAGCTTTAAGTAGCATAATTTACTTGTATCCAAATTCAAAATATGTCATCATGGGAGACTTCAATATAGATTTAACACAAATGTCACCAAACAGAACTTTGCTATTAGAATATATGCTGCAGCAATTTCAATGCCAGCAAAAAATACAACAATACACAACAGACTACAATTCTACACTAGATCACATCTATACTAATGACAACATCATGCACTACGGTACATTAGAATCATATTACAGTGATCACAAAGCATTATGGGTGGCAGTTTAAAATGCAACCACTTCATTAACATGCTATTTTATTACAGGTAATAGCAAAAGGGGAAAAATGTATGCTCAGAATGTGTACTAACATTTTCTCTCATTTCAGATGATTTCCATAGAAGACCTCAAAAAAATGAAACATGAAGACAACAAACCTTACCAAAAAACAATCCGAGCCAACGTAATAAAATGTTCGACAAAAACAAACTATACAAATGCTAAACAAGAGCACAAAGTAATGTATCATCTAGCTCTAGCTGATGAAAGTAGTTGCATTAAAGCAACGTGCTACAATGAGCCATTTTACCAGCAAACTAAAGAAGGGAATGCTATTATGATTCGCAATTTCTTAGCCAAAAATTATCATCACGAAACAAACGAAACTATCACGCATAATGCCCTTATCTATACCTCAAGAAATAATACAGGAGGCACAATATATCCTACAACCCCCTGCTCCACCAATATCACCGATAAAAACAGTAAAAGCAGCTTCACTACGCTCATTAATGAGCATTTCTGGGACTATTGCTGAGGTAAGCTTATAAAAAAAAAACTCACCCTTTTACACACACACTATGTACCAAAAAGTCTTGCACACAATACTTACACCTTTGACAAACTCTCACTCTTTGACAAACTCTCGCTCTTTGACAGACTCTCTCTCTCTTTGACAGACTCTCTCTCTCTTTGACAGACTCTCTCTCTTTGACAGACTCTCTCTCTTTGACAGACTCTCTCTTTCACTCCCTCTCTCTCTCTTTAACAGACTCTCTCTCTCTTTAACAGACTCTCTCTCTCTCTTTGACTCTCTCTTTGACTCTCTCTTTGACTCTCTCTTTAACTCTCTCTTTGACTCTCTCTTTGACTCTCTCTTTGACTCCCTCTCTCTCTCTTTGACAGAGTCTCTCTCTCTTTGACAGACTCTCTCTCTCTTTGAGCAGACTCTCTCTCTTTGACTCTCTTTAACTCTCTTTGACTCCCTCTCTTTGACAGACTCTCTCTTTGACAAACTTTCTCTCTTTGACAGACTATCTCTCTCTTTGACACTATCTCTTTCTTTGACAGACTCTCTCTTTCTTTGACAGACTCTCTCTTTCTTTGACAGACTCTCTTTGACTATCTCTCTTTGACTCACTCTCTCTCTTTGACAGACTCTCTCTCTTTGACAGACTCTCTCTCTCTTTGACAGACTCTCTCTCTCTTTGACAGACTCTCTCTCTTTGACAGACTCTCTCTCTTTGACAGACTCTCTCTCTTTGACAGACTCTCTCTCTCTTTGACAGACTCGCTCTCTTTGACAGACTCTCTCTCTCTCTTTGACAGACTCGCTCTCTCTTTGACAGACTCTCTCTCTTTGACAGACTCTCTCTCTCTTTGACAGACTCTCTCTCTCTTTGACAGACTCTCTCTCTCTTTGACAGACTCTCTCTGTCTTTGACAGACTCTCTCTGTCTTTGACAGACTCTCTCTGTCTTTGACAGACTCTCTCTCTTTGACAGACTCTCTCTATCTTTGACTGACTCTCTCTCATTGACTATCTCTCTTTGACTCTCTCTTTGACAGACTCTCTCTTTGACAGACTTTCTTCAACAGACTGTCTCTCTTTGACAGACTGTCTCTCTTTCACAGACTGTCTCTCTGACAAACTCTCTCTTCTCTCATTGACTATCTCTCTTTGACTCTCTCTTTGACAGACTTTCTTCAACAGACTGTCTCTCTTTGACAGACTGTCTCTCTTTGACAGACTGTCTCTCTTTCACAGACTGTCTCTCTGACAAACTCTCTCTTTCTTTGACAGACTCTCTCTCTTTGTCAAAGAGAGAGAGAGTCTGTCAAAGAGAGAGAGTCTGTCAAAGAGCGAGAGTCTGTCAAAGAGCGAGAGTCTGTCAAAGAGCGAGAGTCTGTCAAAGAGCGAGAGTCTGTCAAAGAGCGAGAGTCTGTCAAAGAGCGAGAGTCTGTCAAAGAGAGAGAGTCTGTCAAAAAGAGAGAGTCTGTCAAAGAGAGAGAGAGTCTGTCAAAGAGAGAGAGTCTGTCAAAGAGAGAGAGTCTGTCAAAGAGAGAGAGTCTGTCAAAGAGAGACAGTCTGTCAAAGAGAGAGACAGTCTGTCAAAGAGAGAGAGAGTCTGTCAAAGAGAGAGAGAGTCTGTCAAAGAGAGAGAGAGTCTGTCAGACTGTCTCTCTTTGACAGATTGTCTCTCTTTGACAGACTCTCTCTCTCTTTGACAGACTCTCTCTCTCTTTGACAGACTATCCCTCTTTGACAGACTCTCCCTCTTTGACAGACTCTCTCTCTCTCTTTGACAGACTCTCTCTCTCTCTTTGACAGACTCTCTCTATTTGACAGACTCTCTCTTTCACAGACTCTCTATCTCTTTGACAGACTCTCTATCTCTTTGACAGACTCTCTATCTCTTTGACAGACTCTCTCTCTCTTTGATAGACTATCTCTTTGACAGACTCTCTTTAATTTCTATTACCAATTTTATCTTACAGGAAGAAGAAATAAAAACAATTGTTATTGCCGGACAAGATACAAAACTTAAATCAATAACTGTGAAAGACACAACGGACTCAGTAAAAATAACTCTTTGGAGAGATGCCACAGACTTTCCCATTGAAATTGGATCCTACATTAAGATGACGCACTTGACAGTGCATGAATTTAACAACAATAAAATGTTAAACACAACAAGGAATACACAATTTCAAGTAAGTACAAATAATGAAAATATTAATAACTTGCTCTACTACTCAATCTATACTATCTACTTCTTAAAACACCATCAAACTCTATATTCACTAATTAAAATTCACTCAAACTATCGCTTCTAATACTCTCTATCTAAATGCATTAAGCTACACTATGTATTATACTAATCACTACTATAAAACTAACTTATACTCTCCACTTTATTAAAACGTATTTTTACTAAAGTATCTATAACATTACAAAACAGTCTATAATCCTCTATTATACCTTTTCACTATACGTACTCACAATCTATCCTTTCTTAAACTATCTTCACTACTTATTAACATTATTTAAGACTGCATATATCAAGAAATTTGTCCGTAGGTCAACACAAGAAAAGAAATAAAATAACTTCATAAATATGAAATTAACTAAATTCTTTTTCCTTCACAGAAAATAGAACCGCCAGAAGAAGAAATAAATATGACTATATATAGCCTCGAAAATGCGAATCAGGAACACAGTACACTAAATGTACATATTGATAATGCAGAAAATTTACAATCAGTCGAAATAGATAACAATATTCTACTGGACTACTTCCAAATACCACCGGACATTGACGACATTCAAGAAGCACTAATGCCAATCTTGCCCAAAAATGTCAATGTAATATTACAAAATGGATACATACGGAAAATACATGAGTTGTGAAAAACAACACAATACTTGACTGTAAATAAATGTACAAAATGGGAGATATTCAAATTATGTTTCAGTAAAAAGGCTAAAAATACAGTATTTTAATTAAAGTTTCATTTGCTTGCAAACAATAACACTAAATATATATTTACTTAAATAAAAATTTTTAAAGGTTTTTATCTTGTATTCTCTTTGACAGACTGTCTCTCTTTGACAGACTGTCTCTCTTTGACAGACTCTCTCTTTGACAGACTCTCTCTCTCTTTGACAGACTCTCCCTCTTTGACAGACTCTCCCTCTTTGACAGACTCTCCCTCTTTGACAGACTCTCCCCCTTTGACAGACTCTCCCTCTTTGACAGACTCTCCCTCTTTGACAGACTCTCCCTCTTTGACAGACTCTCCCTCTTTGACAGACTCTCTCTCTTTGACAGACTCTCTCTCTTTGACAGACTCTCCCTCTTTAACAGACTCTCTCTTTGACAGACTCTCTCTCTCTTTGACAGACTCTCTCTCTCTTTGACAGACTCTCTATTTGACAGACTCTCTCTTTGACAGACTCTCTTTGACAGACTCTCTCTCTCTTTGACAGACTCTCTCTCTCTTTGACAGACTCTCTCTCTTTGACAGACTCTCTCTCTCAGACTCTCTCTCTCTTTGACAGACTCTCTCTCTCTTTGACAGACTCTCTATTTGACAGACTCTCTCTTTGACAGACTCTCTCTTTGACAGACTCTCTCTCTCTTTGACAGACTCTCTCTCTCTTTGACAGACTCTCTCTCTTTGACAGACTCTCTCTCTCTTTGATAGACTATCTCTTTGACAGACTCTCTTTAATTAAAAATGGGAGATATTCAAATTATGTTTCAGTAAAAAGGCTAAAAATACAATATTTTAATTAAAGTTTAATTTGCTTGCAAACAATAATACTAAATATATATTTACTTAAATAAAACTTTTTAAAGCTTTTTATCTTGTATTTGCATTATTATTACAGAGTACATAAGATATGTTAATGGACAATTTTACTTGAAAAAGACTACAACAAATGTAATTATTCTATAGCAAATTGAGCTACATGCAAAAATGTTAATGTGTAAATTTTTTTTTACAGAAGCTACACCACATGTGCACTCTTTCGATGTTATGTAGCAAATTCATCTGGCTTATACATTGAGAAAATGGTAACATAAAAACATATCCAACGTTCATTAAAAATGCTACTCCCATGATAATGCTCATACGCCCACATTTTCATCCATCCACCCATCATTCATCCCACCACCTTTTCATACATCATTCATACATGCAACATTTTCTCCATCCAAACATCCATCTAACATTTCAGTCTCCCAAATATACATCCATCCACACACCCTTTCATCATCCATCATTCATCCACTTACCTTTTCACACATCCATCCATGCAACTTTTCAATTAGCCTTTCATCCTCCTATCCATACATCATTCATCCATCCACGCTATCATCTATACATCCATACGCCCACCCTTTCTCCATCCACACATCATTCATCACATCCACCCATCATTCACCACAGCACCTTTTCACACATACATCCAGCCATCTTTTCTTACATCCATACTTCATCCGTCCACCCTTTTATCCTTTCATGCATCCTTTCATCCACACTTTTATTCATCCATCCACACTTGCATCGTTCTATCCATACATCCATCCTTTTCACATCCACCCTTCAATTCATACACCCACCTACATTTGCACACATCCATCATTCATGCAACATTTTTATTAATACATCCATCTACCATTTATTATACTAACAATACATCCATCCACACTTTCAGTTTCCCATACATACATCCATCTTTACACATACACACACTTCTATCCATCCACTCATCATTTGTCCAACAGCATTTTCACCGATCCATCAATCATTCGTCCATGCAACATTTTTGACATCTATCTTAAAAATTAATTCCCCAATCTATACACACATCAACGCATCCATCAAGCCACACAATACTTATCCACCTACATTTTCACTCATACATCATACATCCATGCAACATTTTAACTATCCATCCTTTCATTTTTCCATCCATCCATCATGCTTCATCCATTCAATCTTTCATCTATACATCTATACATCAATACACACACTTTCATCCATCCACCCATCATTCATCACACCACCTTTTCACACCTCCATACATAATTCATTCAACATTTTATACATCCACCTTTTATTACATCCAGCCTTCTTCCGTCCACCCTTTCATCATTCCACGCATCCTTTCATCCATTCACACATTCAACACTACATCCTGCATCCAACCACACTTTCATCCTTCCATCCATTCATCCATCCTTTACACATCCACACACCTTTTCACACATCCATCATTCATCCATGCAACATTTCATACATCAATCTTCTAATTATTCGAAAGTTATGGAATTGTTCAAACTAGTAAAGTCACTATGCAATATAGTTCCTATGCATAGTTCAGTGGCATCCTAAAATGTCTTATTGATGTTTTACAACAAAACGTGAAAACACTTTCTAATACCTTGACTTCATTGTATATGTTGTTTGAAGAACTTTCAAAGCAACTGCCTGCATCCATCTAACAGTGCCATGCATCCTTTCATACACACTTTTATTCATCCATCCTTCATCCAGCCACACTTCCACATTTCCATACATCCATCCTTTACTCATCCACCCTTCAATCTATACACCCATCATACAGCCACATAAATTTCAACACATCTATCCATCACATTCATTTACCATTTCATTCTACTAACAATACATCCATCCACTTTCAGCTTTCCATCCATACATCATTTACACATCCACCCTTCTATCCATTCACTCATCATTTTTCCAACAACTTTCTCAACTATCAATCAATCATTCATCCATGCAACATTTTCTACATTAATCTTAAAAATTCATTCCACAATCTATACACACATCACATCCTTCCAGCCACACATTATTTATCCACATAGCTTTTCACACATGCATCATACATCCATGCAACTTTAACTATCCATCCTTTCATTCTTCCACCCATCCTTCATACATCCTTCATACATCCATCATTTTATCTATACATCAATTCACCCACACTTTCATCCATCCACCCATCATTCATCACACCACCTTTTCACACATCCATCAATTCACCCACACTTTCATCCATCCACCCATCATTCATCACACCACCTTTTCACACATCCATACATCATTCATCCATGCAACATTTTATACATCCATCCACCTACATTTTCTTTTATCCGTCCTTCCGTCCAACATTTCATCCATTCACACTTTCAACAATCCAACCTGCATCCATCCACACTTTCATCCTTCCATACATCCATCCATCCTTTACACATACACACACGTTTTCACACATCCATCAGTCATCCATGCAACATTTAACATCAATCTATGGATTCTTCAGAACTTATGGTTTTTTCAAACTAGTAAAGTCACTGTGCAATATTGTACTTATGCATGGTTCGGTGTGACATCCTCAAGTGCCTTATTGATGTTTTCCAACAATACATGCAATTGCATTCTAAGACCTTCACATCATTGTATATGTTCTTTAAAGAAGTTTCAAAGCAGCTGCCTGCATCCATCTAAAAGTGGCTTGTACAAGATATGTTTCCATAAGTTGAAAAAAAGTACACAAAACTTTACTGTAAATTGAACTAAAAAAACATAAGTAAATTATGTTTCCTACAATATGTAAACGTATTTTCAGTACAGTTTAATTTGCTTACAATAATAAATATATTTACATAAATAAAAAAGATAAACATTATTTTGTCTTTGCATTATTATTTACAAACAACATAAATGTTACTATGCAAATCTAGTTTAACAAAAATACAACAAATGCACTCATTCTATGTTCTATAGCAGAGTGGAGCTTCAGAGTGGAGCTTCAGAGTGGAGCTTCAGAGTGCAGAATGTTAAAAGCAATGCCAATAGCTCTAACTTTAACAAAGGCAAAACCATTGCATTGTAAATGCTTGTTGTTGTGTTGAATGGGTCATTACCAGCTTTTCACACCTGGGAACTCCCGCTGACAGGGCTTCCCAAAAAGTCAGGGCTGCCTGTTTATTTGACAACGTACAGTGATAAGATCTGTAGAGTTCATTAATCAAATAAACTTTTCAACCATTTGAGCAACAAAAACAATTCCAAACTCCGTGGAATAGGAGGGTTGTGTGTCAGGCGTGCATATCTGCAGCATTCCTGGGCCTAGGATCGGATTGCAAAGTGACATGAAAAGGTTTTGCTTGGTTTAGCGAGAGAATGCCCAATTTAGTTACGAAGTCTGCACATTATATACCAGCATTTTTTTTATCATGGACCAAGTATGAGAAATAACGTTGTCATGGGATTAAATAATCCGATAATCATTTAAGTAATGGTGCCCGTGTGTATGTGGAGAAGTGAGGCTCAATGGTTAGAGCAGCAGACCCTGATGCAGAGGTCTAGCCCAGGACCAGGGTTCAATTCCCTGCCTCGGCGGGTGTTTTGGCTGAAAAAATTCCACGGACCTGATAATTCTCGGCTCGGTGCCTATTCCAATCATGGAGTCCCACTCTGCAACTCTGGGCAATAGCTTGCTTAAGCTCCACAACGGCCCCCACAACGCTAAGGATGCCTGGCCTCCACCTTGGGGGGCCCAGGAGTGGACGCCTCACAGGGAAAGCCAGGATGGGTTCCACAGCGGTATTCGTACAAGCTCCTTGAGACCCTTGGGGGTGAGTAGTGCGCTATACAAGTATCAATTTACATTACATTATTTTATTCGGGTCCTGGAGGTGTCAGAGCACCTCATGTTAACACAGTTCATACACGAGATATGTATGGAAACACTTCCACATATTGGTAGAGAAGTAATGAGTGAGATACAGACTGTGTTCGCGGATCAAATAATCACAACTTTCAAGACATTTGATCAGGAATATGAAAGGCCTGAGATTCTTCCAATCGGGTTGTGCCCGGTCCTGGGTTGCCTGTGTTGTAGTTCAGGGAGGACCTGGCCTGGCAGTTCAGACTGGACTGTTCCCATGAGGCACAGGGTCAAGACTGATTTGGATATGGCTGTTCCAAACTGAGGTTGCATGGTGTGTAAAATAAGCATGGACTGAGATGCGGATAAAAGTAATTACCAGTGGCTGCGATTAATTAATTTATTCCACCCATCAATTTTTGTGACCTCCGCTGCCTGCATTTTTTTCCCAGGAATTTTATATTGTATTGTAATTGCATTTATATAGCGCTTACTACCCCTGACGAGGCGTTGAAGCGCTTTTTCGGCAGGTAGCACGCTACTCCGGGACCCACAGAGGATTCGTTTTGGATTAGTATAGTGAAACATTTTGGCGAGTAGCACGCCACTCCGGAACCCATAAAGGATTAGTGTTGAAAATTAGTATAGTATAAATATGAAGTAATTTGAATAGTAGATATGTTATTCAGTTATTTGGGCAGTATATTAGTATAGTTGAATACGGAACATGGAATTTGAGAAGTGAACATGTTAGTCTGTTAATTTTGATAGAAAAAAAGTGGAGGGATAAAAAAGTGAAGGATTTATTTTTATTTTTTAGGAGAAAAAGGGCAGCATTTCTGGCCCTAGTCCCGACCAGTCTCGAACAGGCCCAAACAGGCAACTACCCTTGTCCTCTCCACCCTTAGCCTCGACGCCCGGGCTGAGACGACCTAAGCCTGGCCCTTTTTGTAGCCCTAGTAATCAGGTGACCCCTTCAGCCAATGGGAACCCTAGCCCTAACACTATCCAATCACAACACTAGCCCTAACATCTAGAACCAATAGGAGACCAGGACCTTGCAGCCAATCTTAACCCTAGTCCAAGTACCCAATCAGTTCAAAAACCCTGATCTCGACATCTAATAAAGGCTTTAGTCCTACCACTAGTCCCAACCCAAGTCCAAGCAGCCAATGGTACAGGTAGCCCTAGTCCCTTCTTGCAATAGAAAGCCTAACCCTGTTTTAGTCCCACAACTGGTCCAACAACCAATCACACCAGAAGCACTAAATAGCTACTTCCAATTAAAGGTCTAACCCTAGACCTAGTCCCACCCTACTCCCAACAACCAATAACATAGGAAGCCCTAGTCCCTACTTCCTATAGAAATCCGAACCCTAGCCCTAGTCCCAACCCTGCAATGATTGAATCACAGACCGAGAAACCAATCAGAACCCTCAAATACCCAACCAATGAGGACATTAACCCTAACTCAATAGAAACACCAGATACAACCACCAATCAGTGTACACATGTGCCAACCATCAGCACACCATATAGGGTCCCAGCAACCTCAGACAAGGTTTGCTGACCAGGGAGTTGGAAGCTGCTTGCTCCTGTTCAGAATCTCCTAGGAGACAGACAGGCTCAATCCACAACTTTGGACTTCAGCAGGTAAAGGCTTCACTAACTCGAAATCTAACAATACTGTTTGAATAAAGCTTTACTCCCCCTGCTGGCCAAAAAACGAAGTGCACAGGCCCCAGTAAATACAGGTGAAAAAATATGCAATTACAGGCAGGCTAAAACTACAATTTTTAACTGTAACAACCACAGGTATAGACAGTAAACACAGAAAATGAAAATCGTTTTTTAAACAACTTTTTGTCTTGGGAAGAGACAGCACTAGTCTGTCTCCTTACCACTTCCTTACCCCCACCCTTTTCTCCAGTGAGGGGGGCACTGGTGCACCCAGGCATGAGGGCAACTGACTCTGGCTGCTCTACTGCATGCGGTGGCAAGAGTTCTCCTGCACATCACACAGCTATGTCATTGTGGTTACCAGCATCACTTCTGTAACCAGTGTTTCTTTCCCACTGTTGATGCCCATCTCTTTGTGCTTTTTAACTTCCTGTAAGATGTCTCCATACTTGTGGCAGATGGCCGTGGTCCTATCATCTGGACCATTGCTGTGCCGGCCTAATATGTCAGTACCTCCACCTGTGTCGCCTGTAATGTTGAGTGGGTCATACGTGTGTTATTTATGCATGCCTCAATTTGTGCTCATTTATGCTGCAGTCGCAGTGAGGCTGGTGAGTTGCGACATGGTCACCTACTTCCTCTGCTCCTGCTGCAGCAGCCTCCACGTAAGACAAGTCGATGAGTGAGTGCCCTCTGTGCTCCCATATTACAGTCTGAGCACGTGAGCACTGCTAGCACATGGGGTACGGCATTGCTTCTGACACTGGCTCATGAGGGACCTCACCCATCTCATGAAGTGGTTACTAATTTATTTCAACTCACAAAGATCCTCACCCATCTGTTATTAGTTGTTCCTAATTTGCTTACAATCCTCTACATCCTAATTGTAATTGGATTTATATAGCACTTACTACCCCTGGCGAGGCGTTGAAGCGCTTTACGGTGAGTAGCACGCTACTCCAGAACCCAAGGTTAGTGGTTAGTCTAGTGGTTATTGTTGGTTATTGTGATTAGTAATGTGCTACATCATGCTTTGCAAATGCAATGGCCAGCGTCACAGCAAAAGTGTTCTGAGCCTTAAACGTTAGCAATGAAAACAAGCCCTGGATTGGAAGTAAAAACCAGCTATATTTGCGGTCCAGCGGGCCATTCGCACCTCCGGGAGAGGGTGCCGCTGTACATGTTGCACTGTTAACAACTATGGCCTTGGACACTGCTAGCCTCATTGCAGTGTGAGTGCCATCGGTTTGTCCATCTACGTAGAAGTGTTGCCACAAAAGGCTGCCCCAAAAGTTTATTAGATATGTGATATCATCTTCAGAGGGATTTGTTTCTCCTCGCTGGTAACCCTGGACTTGCACTCAGCTCCTCCTGACATGCTGCCAAAGACTGTCGTGCTGGGGTGGGGGAAGGTGTGCTTCTGCCCGATGAGGAGGACTGTCTCAGGCAGTGCTTTAAATGAAAATATAGAAGTGCTGGTATTTGCTATCTAGAGTACCTGTTTGCTCCTGAGAAGTGCCGGTACTCTTCCATTAAATATATTGCGGAAATGCTGAGATAGGAACTTTCCTTTCCAAATTAAAGAAGTGCAGGTATTCAGTACCAGACAGCGCCTGCCCATTTATAGCACCGGTCACAGGATTTCTCCTTCTCGCCAGGCAACTTTTCAGCACATGCGCAGAATTTCTGTAGTGCAGAATTATCATACGACGATTCTTCAGCAATGGCTTATTACTGAAGAGGCGTGTTTCTGGTCCAGGGAACACCAGGGAAGACCCGGCAGTTCAGGCTGGACTGTTCCCATGGGGAGAAGGTTCAAGACTGGTTTGCATATAGCTGGGTCCAAACTGGGGGCCATGGTGAGCAAAAGAATGATGGATTTAACTCAGATCTCTTGACTGAAGTTGAATGATTGATTTGTTCTGCATTCCGTCCATCATTTGTGTCTCTTGCTTTTTACTGGACACTGCATTTTTTACAACTCACTCACTTTTTCAGTTTCTCCTCGTAAACTGAAAAATACAATTGCACCTCATTTGTAAAATGTGTTAACAGCAATACTGTCTGATTTAAACACTGTACTTCTAATTATGTCTCCACTCTCCTCTATTCTCTCTCTCACGGCTTAGTATTGTTAGTTGCGCCCCTCTGTTCTCCAGCCTGTTTTACTCCCTCCCTCTTCCATCCTTTCTTTACTCCCTCACACATGGTGCCTTTTCTGGGGCTCCTACACAGTTCCCGTCTCCTGCCATAACAGGCTCGGGCAGGCCTCTGTGGAATGCATCTTCCATCCTGTGTCATCAGATCTTGAGTTTGTTTACAGGTTGTGATAGGCGGGGAGGAGGGACGTCACTGGCCTGATGAAGGGAACATGTGCACCCGGCTGACCCCAGGAAATGAGCGCGAAGCTGCGGTCACAGTAGGACATGCTCGGCCTGTGCCCAGGCTCCGGGGGTCTGCAGCTATCCAGCACTGACGTAGAGTGAGTTCAGATCTCTTTGCGGCCTACAGCAGCGTGTCCTTGGTGACCTCTGACCTGAACTCGAGAAGCCTTTGGTTTTCAGGGTAGCCTGCCCTGCAAGAGTGGTATCTTGCAGCTCAGAGCAAGTGGAAGTAGGTTCTCTAGTAATTTGGAATTCTGTGTAATAGGCACAATGTCCATTTTATATTTTCAACCCTTGACTGCAACTGCCTGTCATTTTTGGCAGAGGTCTCTTGTGTCTCCAATGTAGTTCTGAGTCCGATGGGTCACCCAGGCCGGTAGCAGCCTGTCGCTGCACTCACTGGGGACTGCTGCGGGCTCACAGAGAGCCCTTTGTTTGCTAAGACTGCAGGACACTAGTGCTTTTGATAGAGAGATGTGGGGTCACCTGGGGGGCTGTCACCTGACAGTGCCATAATTGTGAACTGCAGCAAGCTACTACTTTATGGAGCACTCTTGCGTCACTAAGACTGCCGCTGTCAGTCTGTCACTTTGGAAAGCTCAGTCATCACTTTGCACTTCACGTTTCACAGAGAACCATGGGATAACATAGACTACAAACACAAGAGGATGGTGGACGAAATGCTCAAACTTTTCAGACACTCACCCCCAGCCACAGATCTGGGTTGAATCCATCATCGTTCTTTAGCTCACTTCGCCACCTACGTTCAGACCCAGCTATATGCAAATTAGTCTTGACCCTGTGCCTCATGGGAACAGTCCAGCCCGAACTGCCAAGCCAAGTCTTCCCTGGACTGGAAAGAAAGCATCCTGGGACCGGTTTATGGGTAACACCCCTCATCAGCCAGGCTAGCTTGAATTCAGTGGCAAAGTGAGCAAGGGACCCATGTCTGGGCATTCCCTGCCAGCTTAGGGCGAACAAAGCAAACAAAAGGAGATGATGGACGGAGCGCTGAAACTTTTCAGACACTCACCCCCAGTCACAGATCTGGGTTGAATTCCTCAACATTCTTTAGCTCACTCCACCACCCCAGTTCAGACCCAGCTATATGCAAATCAGTCTTGTGTTTGCATTACATAGACTGTAGCAGGATGATAAAAACGTTTTACAGTCCTGGATACATACAGCATTAGCTGTCTATTGGCATATATTTAGAGTGGGCTTGGTTCAGCCCTTTTCTGATGATTGGATGACTTTTCTGTCTATTTCAAGGGTCTGCTTTTGATTTCTTGACTTTCCTCTCAATTGTTATGCTTGTTGCACCCAGGAGCATGTTGAACTCGTAGTGTTCTGATTAGATTTTATACTTCCACTGCTGACTTGATGGGACATTTTTAAGGCTTGCCTATTGTGGACAAATATAGAACGAAACAAATGCCAATACTGTTATCCCTACTTCTCTTCTTACTCTTTAATACATGCGAATTGTAACAACATGTACAACCACACTTAGTTGGACAGAATAAATCTCTTTCTTTTTTTTGTTTGCCAAACAAAGAATTTAAAATGGAAAAATAAAAAGAAAGAGATTTATTCTGTCCAACAAAGTGTGGTTGTGCATGTTGTTACAATTCACATGTTTTAAAGAGTAAGAAGAGAAGTAGGGATAACAGTATTGGCATTTGTTTTGTTCTATATTGGTCAGTGGCTTGTCCTTAATGTGGAGAGCCCAAAACCCAGTGATGGTATTGTGGACAAAAGCAATACTTACAGTGAGCTTTTAGCCAGCACATTGCTAACCATTGGTTGGCTTTGCTGTCACTCTTATTTGCTGGAGTCTTATTCAATGACTTTTCTGTCTCTTCTTGCGTTTGTCCGTCCCCTGGAGCTCTATCTCTTTACCATGGCTTGAATTGGTTGACTTGTATCCTTCCTCTGTTCACATCAATGGAACATTTTATTTATTTTTCTTCCAGGATTCCTTAGGAATACAAGTCTTTTCTTGCACTCTGCCTTCTGTGCTGCTCTCCTCCTTAAATATCTGCTGATGCCCTCTCTATGTTGCTCCCTTCCTGTACAGCTTGTCTGTTGTATTTCACAACCATCCCTGTCCATTTTGTAAAAATGTCCCCCTCAGCAGTCTCTTCTGCTCTTTCCCCATGCACTTCATCGAACCCCTACATAGATTATAATGCAGCAAATATCAAAATGTTGATATAAGTAGCGTGAGAGCCTAACAACCATTCCTAATTAAAAAAAAATAAACCTAATCAACCCAGTCTGTGTCTGAAAGCCACAAAAATAAAGCCTTATTCCATTACTGTAAGTGGGAGGTTGTCTGGGCTTTAAGAAGGAGCACTGAGTACTGAGCTCAGATGTATCTTCTTATATTTGTCTTGCAGGAATATGTACCTCATTGGTATGGGAGCTGCTGCTTGCTGTTCACCAGTAAAGCCATTGCACTGGGGAGGCGTGCGGGATACAGCAGTTTTGCAGTAACTTACTCTTTTGTAGTAAGCCCAGCTCTACGCACAGCCAAACACTGGTTACGTTTAGTTTAGTTGGTACCGCAACACCCTTCCATTGAAAATGGAGGTAGAAAATTAAAATAAAAATCCATAGGAAATAAGGTCAAATTAAATTACATTATTTAAAATAATTTAACATATAAATAGATATAAAGTAATATCAAACATATATAAAATAGTACATATTTATTATTTAATTATAAAATGTAAATCCTTTTATACAACATAACATGCTGTGCTCGGCTCCATACATAACATAGCTTAAGCAATCATGACATAACATAGTATTGGCTTTGAAAGCCACCATAAAATGCCATCGCCTATGTTTAGAAAGCCAGCATAAGATATGCTTTGAAAGGCAACATTCCATAATACATGCGTAGAAAAGCAACATCGTCACACAGCTTTTGAAGCAAGTTTGGAATCCTGCTCCTCAAATAATCCAATAAATCAAAACCCAGAAAGTATTTTCGTGCACTTCAAATGTACTGACTGCGGCTCCTCAATCTGGTACTCATTTTGCAAATTTTACACTCCAGCAATCAAAACCTTTGATTTCAGAATTTGTTACCAAATCCCTAAAAAACAAAACTTGGGCCAGAAATTAGACTCAGCCAACCACTAAAATGCAAAGACGGATTTAAAACAGTCGTCGTGCCGCTCGAACAGACATCTGACTGATGCTCCGGAACCCGAGCCCAGGAAGCGAACACTAGAAATAAATAAGAGATATTGTGGAGCAGAACTTACGTAGTCCAACACGCAGTCTTTCAGCCTCCAATCTCCACCCACTCCTCCTGTCCCTGAAGACACCACCGGTTACTGGATATAGCAACTATTTTCTACATCAAAATTCTCAGCTATCATTTTGGCTGCCCCCCCTATATTTTGTTGCTGCGTTTGATATTCAGCAAAGTGGTGAGTGTGTGATTGGAACTCATACACCCTAACGGGCCTCCCGCTTTGGCTGCACATTTACTTATTCCATGTAATTCCAAACATGTTCACCACGAACATGCCTTTTGAAACTTGGGGCCATATTTCAAGAAAGGCCGATGCATTATCGCCGCTTTTATCGGCAGGGAACTGCCGATAAAGCGGCGAGAATGGCTTGATAATATGGCCTTGTGAATTCCCATAGAAGCCCAGGTTCTGGTGTTAACCTGGGCTTCTATGGGAATACACAAGGCCATATTATCAAGCCCATTATCGCCGCTTTATCAGCAGTTTCCTGCCAATAAAAGTGGCGATAATTTGATCACCTATTCTTGATAATATGGCCCTTAGTCCGCTTTTCTGAGTAAGCTCATGTGTGGTACTGGGCCTGAACAGCGTAAATTCTAGAAATTTGTCTGAAGTAATTTTTAGTGGGAGCTGTAGCCAGAATTCCCATACACAGTCTGTAATATATATCATCCTCACCAGTGAAAAAACATAAAGGTTAAAGTGACTTTACAGATGGGTGCTGAAATGAGCTAAGAACTAATGTTTAAAAAGGGAAAAAACGCTGAAATGTGTCAGTTATATTTTAGTCTAAATTAGTTATAAATTGCATCCCTGTCATGCTCTGCTTATGTTCTCACATATTGCATTATGCATTCATGACATGTTAATAACATCACTGATGATGTGTCAGTGGGCTAGAGGCTTTTTGAACTGGAATTAATTCAAAAAGCTGTATCTGTGCCCAATCAGCAATCAACTGATGATGGGTATAGCCTTCGGCAGCAGTCTGGACTCCGCTTATCCGTCAACTCACCCACTGGTGGATGTCACCCTCTTTTTAGGGGTCGCCTGTCGAAAGCTGTGCAAGCAGCCTTTCGCGCAGGCGAAATCTTATATCTTACACTGTGTGGCTTTGTTCCGCCTCTCTGTTCCATTGGCTAGCTCCATAAATGGAGACTAGCCATTGGAACAGACATCTGTCCGTCATTGCCGGAGGAGATTTGTGGGCGTTCCCGCGATTTTTACTCATCCCGCCCCTTTGCGATCGTCATGCAGCGGTGGGCGGTGGTTTATTTATTTATTTAATTTTACTTTTTTGGGGTCATTCCTCCAGGCCGACCGCCGCTGGAAGAAGTCCTGGTGAGTGCTCCCCCCCCCGCTGTCCGTGTGCCCATGTGCCCGTTCCCGTTCCCACCCCCCCTCCTGCTGTCCGTATGCCCGTTCCCGATCCCGCCCCCCCCTCCCGCAGTCCTTATGCCCGTTCCCGCCCCCCCCCCCTCCCGCTGTCGGTGTCTCCGGCCCCGGCCCCACTTGTTTTTTCTTTCTACCGGCAGAACATCTGCTGCATTTAAACTTCATATAATCTGCGAAGAAATCCACTTTGAAGATTCTGTGCATTGGAGCAAGCTATGAGGACTGAATGCCCTTCCAGTTTATTTCGCCGGGACTCCTATCTGACCGCTCAAAGACAAAGTGCCTTGGATTTTTGTAACCCCCGCCTTTGTGCTCCGCAAATTTAGCGATATCTAGGGTTGCTTACCACCTCTCCCCCTTTCTTCGATGGTCCCAGTGTTCGGTGCTCTTACAGAAGTGGCTTTTAAAAAAATATCTTCCAACACTCTGATTGTGTCCGCCTTCTCTGAGACTGCCTTCTCGGGATCGCTCGCACTGTCTCCGCACCAGACATCCACGCGTTTCAAGTGAAAATGTGCTTTGCCAAGGGGCGCTACTTGCTGATATTTCTGTGTGTCCAGCTCGTGGGCATGGCCTTCCTGTACCGGAAAGGTTACCGGAAAAGGATGTCCTACTTCTTTGGAATTCTGTACAAAGGAGGTCCCCCTTCCGCAGCGGGTCCTGCAGTTGGTGCCCAACTGAACTTGTCTCACCCTGGAGATGTCTATGCCAATCTAAGCCTGATCATGAAACCCGATTCAGAAAAGGGGGTGGTGATGAACAGAGTGTCTGAATTAAGCAGACCACTCTTACCCAGTCCAAAGATCAGGGCTTGATCCATCACCGTTTTTTAGCTCACTGCACCATCCCAGCTCAGAACTTGGCTATATGCAAATTAGTCTGACCCTGGCCCAGTGTATCATGGGAACAGAGCAGACCAAACTACCAAGCCAATTCTTATACTGGGAAGGAAACAGGCTACCGGGGACCGGTTTCTGGCATTTCAGCCGTCTTCGGCCCGGCTTGCTTGAATCCTGATGGTGCAATGAGCTAGGGACTCACATGTGAGTATACCCTTCCACGCTTATGGTGGACACAAATGATTCAGAAAAGGGGGTGGTGATGAACAGAGTGTCTGAATTAAGCAGACCACTCTTACCCAGTCCAAAGGTCAGGGCTTGATCCATCACCGTTTTTTAGCTCACTGCACCATCCCAGCTCAGAACTTGGCTATATGCAAATTAGTCTGACCCAGGCCCAGTGCATCATGGGAACAGAGCAGACCAAACTACCAAGCCAATTCTTATACTGGGAAGGAAACAAGCTACCGGGGACCGGTTTCTGGCATTTCAGCCGTCTTCGGCCCGGCTTGCTTGAATCCTGATGGTGCAATGAGCTAGGGACTCACATCTGAGTATACCCTTCCACGCTTATGGCGGACAAAAATGATTCAGAAAAGGGGGTGGTGATGAACAGAGTGTCTGAATTAAGCAGACCACTCTTACCCAGTCCAAAGATCAGGGCTTGATCCATCACCGTTTTTTAGCTCACTGCACCATCCCAGCTCAGAACTTGGCTATATGCAAATTAGTCTGACCCTGGCCCAGTGCATCATGGGAACAGAGCAGACCAAACTACCAAGCCAATTCTTATACTGGGAAGGAAACAAGCTACCGGGGACCGGTTTCTGGCATTTCAGCTGTCTTCGGCCCGGCTTGCTTGAATCCTGATGGTGCAATGAGCTAGGGACTCACATCTGAGTATACCCTTCCACGCTTATGGTGGACAAAAATGATTCAGAAAAGGGGGTGGTGATGAACAGAGTGTCTGAATTAAGCAGACCACTCTTACCCAGTCCAAAGATCAGGGCTTGATCCATCACCGTTTTTTAGCTCACTGCACCATCCCAGCTCAGAACTTGGCTATATGCAAATTAGTCTGACCCTGGCCCAGTGCATCATGGGAACAGAGCAGACCAAACTACCAAGCCAATTCTTATACTGGGAAGGAAACAAGCTACCGGGGACCGGTTTCTGGCATTTCAGCCGTCTGGTGAAGAATTGGCTTGGTAGTTTAGTCTGCCCTGTTCCCATGATGCACTGGGCCAGGGACAGACTGATTTGCATATAGCCAGGTTCTGAGCTGGGATGGGGCAGTGAGATAAATAACGGTGATGGATCAAGCCCTGATCTTTGGACTGGGTAAGAGTGGTCTGCTTAATTCAGACACTCTGTTCATCACCACCCCCTTTTCTAAATCGTTTTTGGCCACTATAGGTGTGGCAGGGTATACTCAGACATGAGTCCCTTTCTCACTGCTCCATCAGGATTCAAGCAAGCCGGGCCGAAGACGGCTGAAATGCCAGAAACCGGTCCCCGGTAGCTTGTCTCCTTTCTGGTGAAGAATTGGCTTGGTAGTTTAGTCTGCCCTGTTCCCATGATGCACTGGGCCAGGGACAGACTGATTTGCATATAGCCAGGTTCTGAGCTGGGATGGGGCAGTGAAATAAATAACGGTGATGGATCAAGCCCTGACAATTTACATAACATTATTTTGTTTTATTTCTTTATAGTGCTACTCAACCCAAATTAGCGTCGGAGCGCTTTACATCACATTGACCATAAATAATTCTAAGGTGTAAATCAGTGTACATGATGTTTTAAATAAGAAAGTGAGGTTTACAAGGTGTAAAAGTGACATGTATTACATAGTTCGCTGTGCTATATTAGGAGTATGAACTGCAAGTAACAAAATGATCTATGTTTTAACAGCAGTAACCTGCTTACCTAGCTACATAAAATAAAACGGCATATTATATGATGTGCTTTGCAGAAGACACATGCTACTTTGATTAAAAACTGGGACTAGATAAAAGAGCTCTCTCACCCGGAATTTGTGTTAACTTTCAGAGTTATATTTCCATTATTATCCCTTGAGATTTTCTCAGCACTCAATGATCTCTGCAGCAGGTGCCATAACCCCATAAGATAATTTGAAATGCTGACTTTGCAAAAAATTAAATTGGGCGGAATGGATCAATTCTCCACGTTTTTCCTTGTTGCTAACTAGGGAGTGCAGAGTGACTAGGGAGTGCAGAGTGACTAGGGAGTGCAGAGTGACTAGGGAGTGCTAGGGAGTGCAGAGTGCTAGGGAGTGCAGAGTGACTAGGTAGGGCTAGGGAGTGCAGAGTGACTAGGGAGGGCTAGGGAGTACTAGGGAGTACTAGGGAGTGCAGAGTGACTAGGTAGGGCTAGGGAGTGCAGAGTGACTAGGGAGGGCTAGGGAGTACTAGGGAGTACTAGGGAGTGCAGAGTGACTAGTTACTAGTATTCATTCACCTAACAAACAAAATACCTCCATACACTGATGCAGTCAACCACTTATTAAACCTTGAATGCCCTCCAAAAAACGGATCATTACCTATTGACCCTCTGGATCACTCTCTTAAAGACTTCACATGAAGGGTCTTGTAGTAAGAGAGACTGCACAAATCAGCCGCGTGTGGTTTCTGTCAGGACACTCTTGTGAGGTTCATCCATGTCGTTTTTAGGTCTTGCTGACGCAGCGCGCATGCCCTGCATAGGAGGACCGTTAGCTGTCATTCTGCTCTTTTTTTAAGCACATACTTGTGCTTGTGGGGCATTCACCTTGTTGGACCGAGTAGGGGTGCGCCACAAGCACGAGTATGTGCTTTGAAGAAGAGCAGACTGCGCGCGCACGCATACACGCACGCACCACTCCCGGGCCAGTAAACACATGATTGCAGTGCCAGTTTCCATGTTACCCTTCTCTGCTAGCACATGCACCTCTCCATTTTCCTGTCACATTTCTTCCCCTTATCTCTTTATTTATTCTTCTCTCAGCCTTCTTCGTACGAATATTTTCCCTTCCACAGTCTCTTCTCTTACACCCCAAACGGTCCTTCGCTCGAGCACTTCTGTGTCTGACTTAATTCCACCGCCTCTCTTCCCCTGCTCCCTCCACTCCTGCTGACTCTACCCCCCACCTCTGTTTCTATCCGGTGGCACTGCCCCCCCTCACGCCCTTTCACGGCCACAGCAGAGCATGTCTTGACCCCCACTCTGCTCCTCACTCCTTCTGGCTTCCCTCTGCCAGCCCCGCCTCCCTCAACATCCTTCCTCCCAATCTCTTGCTCCCTCCTTCCTCTCACCTCTCTGTACCCTTTCTCTTCCCAGCCCCTCCTCTCTACCCACACTCCTCTCAGCTCTACTTCCTATGCTTGCGGGGCGCCGAGGCTTCCATCTCTCCCTTTCCAGCCCCCACTTCCCCCACCCCTTTCCTTCTGTGTTCTCCCTGCCCCTACTCACTCCTCAGTGTCTGTCATTGCCTCCCTAATGCCCTGGTGCTCTCTATTTCCTATTTGTCCTTCTCACGCTTCACCCGCCTCTCTCACACTTCATGCCTCTCCCCGGTTTCTGTAGTGCTGTGTGTCATTGCCTTTCCACTGGTCTCTCTCCGTGTATTTTTCACCCTAGGCCTCCTTCCTCCTCACAATTCCCTGTCAGTTCCCTCCTACCCTCTCTTCCCACTTGCAGCTGTCGCAACAACCCCCCCCCCCCCACTGCCCGCCTCCTCCTCCCCACCCACTGCTGCGTGGAGTGTGTGGAGTCCGTTTCTATCCATATTCCTCGCGCAGGCTTCTCTGACCAGGACAGTCTTTTCCTCACAGTGTGGCACCTTCTATCCTCTCCTCTCCCCAGTCGGTCTCCAAGGTTCTGCTCCTCTCCATGGCCCCTTTCGCGGTGTATATATATATATATATATATATATATATATATATATGAATGAATGAATGAATGAAATGATCTTTATTCGGATTATGAAAAATCCATAAAAGTACATACAGGATGAAATTTAAAATACATAAAAACATATATAAAAGTTAAAATACAGCCCAATTAGGCATTAGCAGCATATGTGGCATAAAGTGCATGATACAAGATATAAGACATTATACAATTTGGAAGAGCATTCATAGATTTCTGTTTAGATAATACCAATAACATTGATTCCATACAAATAATTAAACCTCTATACAATTTATATTTAGAGTTTAAAGTGCGTTCGCATCCGAAGGCCATTATGCATGTTCCATACTTGCCCTCGATTTTACACAGGCTTTTATGAAGCAGCTTATGGTAAATATGACATCGTCGGTGGATAACATTTGCAAAAATTTCAATGCCAATTTAAAGTCTCTTAGATTGTATTTTCTGAAAATTGGCATTAGATAATGATGGATATGCAATTTGTAATGGCCACAGAAAATAAAGTAATACAGTAAACTTTGTTTCCCACCGACAGAACACGGACAATCAAGTTCTTCTAGATTCTTATTATAGCCGAGTGGGAAGCTCAGTAGATTTACAATACTGCCGTCCCGGAACCTAAATAGAAGGCTCCGGTTCCATCTTCCTATCGGTAATGACAAATATCTGCAGGGCTTGTGGGGTTTATTTAAAACAGCATTGCTTGTCTCAGTTAGTGGAAGATATTTAGTAATAGCTGGTTTCATTATTTCAATTCTCATACGTTCCTCTTTATAAGACTCATGCAATGCCCGTTTTACATTATTCTTGTGGGCGGGCACAATTGTATTTGGAGAGCTAAACAGAGAGCCATGTCCCACGCTAATCAAGCTAGTCTTGACCGCATTTAGCCAAGGTATGAGATGGGATCGTTCATGAGATAGACAATCTGAGATTATACTACGGGTCAAAGAAGCCGCTGGATTTGTCCATATTTTTATCCAAAAAAGCGTAGGCCTTGACCTAATAAAATCAGCTATGTATGGTAACTTAAGTTCTTGGTGACAAATGAAAGTTGGCGTACAGGAAATACCACCCAACACCTTCCTGCAAAATCTATTTTCCTCCAACTGCAAGGGCAGGCTATTACAATAACCCCACACTTCAGATCCATATGTCCCAGTTGGCAGGCATTGGGTACGATAAATGTTTAACAGGGGGGTAATCACATCAGCCGTTCTCGGTTGGCGAAGAGATAAAATTGAGTTAATTGATTTACCAATCTTATTTCTTGCGTGGGCAGTGTGATGCTGCCACGAGCCTGTGTTGGAGAATAATAGCCCTAAATAGGGGAAAGTGCTAGTGCATTTTAACTCATTTTCACCGCTTTTAATTGAGAGGATGTTATATCTTTTTAAACCACAATTCATAATAAATGATTTTTTAAAATTGGTATTTAAACCTAAATCAGACATAAAAACAACAAACCCTGTAATTAATGAACGCAAAGCATTTGGGGTGCGCCCCATTAATACTGCGTCATCCGCATAAAGTAAGGTGGTAATAGGGGAACCATTAATAATTGGAACATCTTTGGAGTACTTGCTCAGGGCAGGGCTCAGCCCATTAATATATAGAATAAAAAGCAAAGGGGCGAGTACACAGCCCTGCCGGACTCCTCTTTTAATGGAAATATCACCAGATAGTTCACCATCATTGTTAATGCGTACTCTTGCCTTAAGGTCCCTGTGTAAATATGAAAGAAAATATACTAATGAATCATCTAAACCATATTCGAGCAATTGTGACCATAACCTGGAACGGTTGACAAAATCAAAAGCGGAACTCAGATCCATAAAACCTAGATAAAGTGGGGACTTTTTAACAATAATGTATTTGGCCATGATTAGATTCAAGTTGAGACACTGCTCAACCGTACCCACGTGGCTTCTAAACCCCAATTGGCTGCAATGTAACACATTATTATCCTCAGCCCATTCCATTATCCTCTTAAATAGTACCCTACCAAGGACTTTTAATGTATTGTCGATCAGTGAGATCGGACGGTAGCAGGCCGGATCGGCCCTGTCACCTTTCTTGAATATTGGTACGATGACACTGTTCGACCAGGATTCGGGGATGGAGCTGTCGGTCAGATTGTTAAATAAGTTACATAATAGAGGGGCCCAAAAGTTAATTTCTGATTTAATCTGATCGATATATATATATATATATATATATATATATATATATATATATATATATATATATATATATATATATATATATATATATATATCCATCCCCAAGGCTCTCTGCCACCTCCATGGTTGCCACCAGGGACCAGCTCTGCCCCCTGCTGTCCTCCCATACTGTCTCCTCTGGAGCCCTCTCCAGGTAGAATCGTTCACCTCCATGCCCCTCCAACCTCCTCTGCCATTGCCCCTTTTCAGGCACCGGTCCTTTCCCCTCCAAGGTCCCTCGGCTGCAACACCCGCAATCTCATGGGTAACCCCCCACCATGACCCCCTTACCATCGGCCGTACCCCCCTCATGGTCCAACCTCAAGCCCTCAACCCACAGGGCCTCTGTAAGCGGCCTCTCCCTTCTTCATCGCTCTGTAAAGGGAACTCCCTCTTGGTGGAGTGGCCTCTCTATGAGGGCATCTTTTCCTCAAAGGCTGCACCTGGTGGGCATCTTGTGATCTGCCCTCCACAAAAAGTTACTTTGCAGGGCATCATTAGTTTTCTTTGTGGAGGGACGAGGGGCTGTGGCTCCCCACCGCACAAAAGCTTTATTTACACCTTGATTTGTCACCTCTCGGGGGCATCACCACCAGAAGGATGGGGTCTAATCCCCCATGTAACCCACATTCGTCCTCTTCCTCCTTCCCCCAGGGTCAGTGTCCGCACTTACCAGCCACTTAGAGCTTCTCATGCCCTTACATTGCAGAAAGAGTGGGGCAGTAATTATCCTACAAGGATGACTTTCCATGACCTGACACATCTTCATTTGACGCATCTTAATGCTCTTCCATGAGGGTTTGAGAAAAATATGGGGGATGTTATTGAACATGTGAATTTTTATGTTAAATATTATGTGCTTTGTCAAGAAATGTTACTGGGTGTATGCATTGGAAACATCAATTGATACTACTTGTACCCCGCTACTCTTGTGAAGTAAATCCAAACTATGTCCTCCCTTAGAATCTCACCAACTTATTACTCTTGTTTTTAGTCTGCTGTTGAGTGATGGGAGTCCATGACAATAAACTTCTCTTTCCTCTTGCTGCCATCTCTGTGGGACCTTAACTACTCTTCTTCAGGACACTGCCCATCTTCAGGTCACTATTATCCCTCAGAACTTCCTGCCTTTGCTGGAAAACCGGGCACAGCCCAGGAGGTGGGAGGGCATCTATTAGCGCCAAACAATCTCCATCTCCTGCTATGCTGAGACACTTGTCACCAAGGTGGGTGACCGGCACTAAAGAAGTCCTATCAGCTTCAGAGCCCTCAATAGGTCTCGCCTTTGGGACCTTATAAGTGTTTATCCATGCAACTGTTCATGTTGTTGCACCAAGGATATTGTGCTGGATAACTAAACACTTATAAGGTCCCAAAAGCGAGACCTATTGGCTATGCCAATGTTTTTTTTGTTGTTGTTGCAGATTTATATAACGCAAACTCGACCCGAAGGAATTGGAGCGCTTTACATGAGCAACAATTACATTACACATTCATTTGAAGGTCTCGGCTAGTGAAAGGCTGCGCTTGCGCAGTCTCGCTCCAAGATTTTATGTCTTAGAGAGTTGGGCTTGAACCCGCCCCTCTTCTCCATTGGCTAGCTTCCTAAACGGAGGCCAGCCATTGGAGGAGAGGGGCGTCACTCCCGTCTTTTTCGGATTCGGGGGTGTGTTTTTGTGTTCTTTCTCTCCTGACGTCATTGGTACAAAACACGCCCCCATTACGCTGCCTGCAAGTCCAATTCGGCTCTCTGATTGGTTGACAACTACCAAAAGACACTAGCAATGGTGTTCCTTATTAACCAATCAGAGGGCTGACTGGCACGTGCAGGCAGCATGAGCAGACTCTGCCTCGCTTTTCTTGTTTTCATCGCTTTGCCCTTCCCACCCAGACAGGAGTATGAGAGGCAGGCGGGCATGGCTCCTGCTGAAGCATGCACAGCGCATACTCGTCGGACAGCCTCCGAGGAGCTACGAGAACCTGGTGAGAGCCCCCTCTTGTTCTTACTCCTGCCACAGGGGAGGGAATTTATTTATCCATTATTTTCAGCGAGTTGAGTTTATCAGTTGAATTTTCCGCAATTTTTCGACCGAAACAAAGTTAGCACCCGGGTAATGGGGGTGTGGTGTTATACGGATCATAGATAAGTAGCAGACGAGATTGTGGACACCTTTTTTTGCAGCCTGCCCTTAGATGTGTAATGTTTATCTTTTTTTTTTTTTACTGAAGTAGGCTTCTAGATGTGTGTTGTAAATAGAGGTACATCTTGATCGCTGTGTAGCGAGAAGGGAGGGACACCTGGAGGAGGAGTTCGGATGGAGGGAGCTAGGCACACAACAATAGCATATGATTAAGGGCCCTAAGAAGCAAGGCTACCTCTGTGGTTCACAGCAGCGGGTCCAGGTGCCCCACGATACAGACTAGCACCTTGTTGCTCCTTAATTCCCTTAAATTATAAACCCATTTTCGTGATCGTGTTTAGTTTTAAGTAACCGTTCCAAGCACTTTTTGCCTTGCTTTCAACGTTTCTTTAGCTGATCACCGAAAGTGTACACAGAATGGCACAGCGCAGCCATGCTGATGACTGACACTCTAATGCACCTACGTAAAATGAGACAAATTAACTTTCCATGTATCAAAATGTTGGCGTAGAGATGCCCCTGTAATATTTGCCCCTCGCTATACACTAACTGCACAAAGAAGCATGGATAAATAGTGGAACTCAACAGCTGCTTCTTTCATGTCTTTTGAGCGGATCATATCTCGCTACTTTCTCATTTTTACTAAGACATGGTTTAATTGTATTTTGTTCAATAGGTAGAGCCGTTCAGTGTTTTGTAGACACGGCAGAGTAGGGATATGACATTTACATAGGCAGATTAGTGGGACCTAAGTGGCTGCATTTCCGATCAGTTCGAGCCACCTTTTTTTCTACACTTGGAAAAGTTTGCGCTGGCACAGTTGCAGTAATGTTTAAGGAATTTGTCTCGGGCTAGCCATTTATTGGTTACTTCATCAGAACATTATTAATTTCCACAGAAATTGGAAATTCGGCTTTTATAATCTAAGAATATTTTTGTATTAGAGTGTTATATTTTCTAAATGTATTTTCCATGTAGTGAAGCATGTTGTAATGGGATTGGATTTATATAGCGTGTCATTGAGTAAACTCCTAGCTTACTACCTTTAAATGACTCTCATTTTTCTCAAGTGTGTCTCTGTGTGTGTTGGGCTCTGTGTGGCTCTGTCTGGCTCTGTCTGTGTGTGTGTGTGTGGCTCTGTGTGTGTGTGTGGCTCTCTGTGTGTTCGTGTGGATGCAAATGCAATAGGTCTCGCATTTGCGAGAGATTAAGCTATTGGCATTGTAATATGCAATGCCATTTATTTATGTTTTATTTTTCTTGCCTCTGTTCCCTCCTGCTGTTTGTTCATTTTTTTTCTTGCCTCTGTTCCCTGCTTCTGATCGTTCCCTGCTTGTCATCGTTTTTTCTTGCCTCTGTTTCCTGGGGCGTTACTGGGCAGAGATGGGCGTGTGGCTGACCTAGACCGAGGGATGTCTGTGTATGTGTGTTAGGCTTAGTGTGTGTGTGTGTGTGTGGGGCTCTGTGTGCCTGTGTGTGGGGCTCTGTGTGTCTGTGTGTGGGGCTCTGTGTGTCTGTGTGTGTTGGGATCTGTGTCTGTGTGTGTGACTCTGTGTGGCTGTGTTGGGCTCTGTGTGTCTGTGCGTGTTGGCCTCTGTGTGTCTGTGTGTGTTGGGCTGTGTGTGTGTGTGTGTTGGGCTCTGTGTGTCTGTGTGTGTTGGGGTATGTGTTTGTTGGGCTCTGTGTGTGTGTGTGTGTTGGGCTCTGTGTGTGTTGAGCTCTGTGTGCGTGTGGGGCTCTGTGGGTGTGGGGGGGAGCGCTGTGTGTGTGTGGGGGACTCTCTGTGTGTGGGGGGCTCTGTGTGTGTGTGTGTGTGTGGCTCTGTGTGTGTGTGTGTGTGGCTCTGTGTGTGTGTGTGGGGGGGCTGTGTGTGTGTTTGTGTGTGTGGGGCTCGCTGTGTGTGTGTGGCTCGCTGTGTGTGTGTGTGTGTGTGAGGCTCGCTGTGTATGTGGCTCTGTGTGTGTGTGTATGTGTGTGGGGGGCTCTCTGTGTGTGTGCCTCTCTGTGTGTGTGGCTTTGTGTGTGTGTGTATGTGTGTGGGGGGCTCTCTGTGTGTGTGCCTCTCTGTGTGTGTGGCTCTGTGTGTGTGTGTGTGGCTCTGTGTGTGTGTGTGTGGCTCTGTGTGTGTGTGTGTGGCTCTCTGTGTGTGGCTCTGTGTCCGCTTATACTCTCTACTACTCTCTAATGCTCACCTATTGCCTCTGTAAATGACAATACCATTTTCTTTTGTTTTTAAAAAAAATTAAAAATGAAAAAAAGGCCATTTGCAATGCCAATAGCTCTAACTTTAACAAAGCCGAGGCCATTTCATTGTAAATGCTTGTTTTTGGTAGGCACAGGAAGATTAAATAATTTGCCCAGAATCAGAGGATGCGGAGTTGACCCCGAGGCTCGAACCTTGGTTTCCCAGCTCCAAAGTTGGCAGTTTAGCCATGAGGGCACATTTAGACCCGCTCCATGGAGGGTGCAGTCATAGTGTCGGAGTGGGTGATTATCCGGCATGACGTGGGGAAGGCGGGAGAGATTATGTGGCTTCTATCTCACGCAGGCTTCCTACAACCCCCCCTCTCTCTATACTGGATCACTCTCTTAAAGACTTCACATGACCCACAATTTAGACTTGAGGGGTTGGCACTTATACTTTAGCCACTGATATGACAGCTTCAGCCAGCCTCCCCCTAGTTTGGTAAAATACGCCACTTGGATTAGCAGAACAGCACCCAAACTTGGAGCCATTGTATTATCACAAACATTGTCTACAGCAAGTCAAATGAACGCTGCCTCCCATATCTTGCAAAATACACACACAGCTTGTTTTAAAAAGGCCCATTTTCTGTTCCAGTCAGACTCTGCCTAAATCTCTAAACAATCTTATGAAGCCTATTGTCTCTCATCCTGTGGTTGGAGCGGAAACCCATCAGTTTTAACATGCCACGGTTTTGATTCAGATTGCAGTAAGGGAGCATTCACCGCTCTTGGTTCCAACTGTCAAGAACATAATCTTTTAGGGTGACAGCATAATATTTATTCGAAACCAACCGCTAGAGCAGCCCTGAAAGGTCTAAAGCAAGTTTATCCCAGGTAAAATGAAAGTGGAACATTTTGAGAAGGTAAATGTTGATCTTGTCAGAGGGAAGAGTTGAAATCCATGAGCTGAGCGCGAGATATCAGTAACTGGTCCTCTTCTGCCCTCTTGTGGACAAATAAAAAATAACGCAATATCATAATTTATCTCCCGTTGATCAAGACTATTCAAATACGCTATTAAAGTTTTAATACAGATACAATACAGACACACGTAAGCGCAATGCATAACTGGCCGTGAAAAATGCAGATGCTCTTGGGGTCCACTCTGTGTGGATTTACATAAACATCAATCTAGCAATTCATGCAGATTTTTGCGTCTAGGCACTGTGTAGAGACGTGTCATTCTTGGTTTGTCTTGTGTGGTGGAAGGGGATGCAGGGGCCGGGATGTTACACAGGCGCGCAACACCCACTGGCCTCAAAGGGCTTCAGGGCTGGAAGTAGGTTGCAGTTGGAGGTATGATGGAGCCCAGCAGAGGCCATCAAGCTGCAAGTAACTGAAAGGCTCAACGTGAAATAAAGACCTTATCTTGGTTGAAGACTCTGCCCTCCAACTACAATACAATGCTGCTATGAATCCTTTCCCCCCTCCTTTTTTAGGTCGAGCCTAGAGCAGCGCATGCACTGCTCTAGGAGTGAAATTTAGAAATCTGTCAGCTCTTTTCAAGCACTCGTGCTTGAAAAGGCATCGCGCAAGAAATCCTTGTCCACATCTCTTTTTAGGAGCAAGAAAGGCCACTTTATTTTAGGACAGGTGCATCATAAATTTCATGAACACATTTCATTATTTATTTATTTACATAATCCAACTCTACAATGATCCTATGAAAACTAAATCCAAAAACCCCGAACGAAACTCCTGCCTACTACCCCTAGCCTACCCAACGCTACCCTTCAGGATGGCCAACCCGCTCCAGGCTGCCCACCCCCCACTACCAAAAACCCGCCTCTAAAAGAACAAAGGCACCCATCCTAATAGTGGCAAGCTACAGAAAACGAGCAGCACCTAGAGCACCGCAGAAGAAAAAAACCCCCACCCAAAAACGAAAAGAAAAAAGGGGAGGGTGGGTGGGGCAAAACAAACCTCCCTACTAGCCTCCCGCTACGCAGTTCCCAACCGCCAGCCTGTCTCCCTTATATCTGCTCGCTAATCAGTCCCCACCTGATTTCCTGATTCTCGCGCGAACCTACCCAGGAAGAGACCGGCTCGCGCCTGGCTCTCCCTGGGTCCCCCCTCGCGCAAGAAATCATTGTCCACATCTCTTTTTAGGAGCAAGAAAGGCCACTTTATTTTAGGACAGGTGCATCATAAATTTCATGAACACATTTCATTATTTATTTATTTACATAATCCAACTCTACAATGATCCTATGAAAACTAAATCCAAAAACCCCGAACGAAACTCCTGCCTACTACCCCTAGCCTACCCAACGCTACCCTTCAGGATGGCCAACCCGCTCCAGGCTGCCCACCCCCACTACCAAAAACCCGCCACCCAGGAAAACCTTTAGCGTTTTCCTGCCCCACCTAAAGGACAGGAAGGAGCACACCACAATTGTACCTGAAGAACTTTACTAATCAAATCCCTGAGCTCTAAAAGGTAAAAAGAGATGCCCAAAGCAGATAGATGCACACCGTCCCCACAAAATAGATGATGTTCAGAGACCTTTAAATGATAATGATCCAAACAGTAGATACCCAAATGATGACAAAAAAGCCGCATTGTCCTGTTCACTTTCCTTCTAGCCTTTTCCAGGGCGGAATGGTTCCTCGCCCCACGCCATTGCAGACGAGGCACAAACTCAGTCCATATCAGCATGGTGCTCACCCATGTGGTTTTGATGATTTCCATGTCTTGCTTCATTAGTTTTAACAAAGTCAAACCAGAGAGAGAAACCAAGTCATTCTCGCCCAAATGTAGCACCAGGAGATCCGGAGGGCCCCCCAAACACTGTGAAACCAAAGCAGCCAAGGCGGGAAAAAGCCCACCCCAGCGCATGCCCCCTGTTCCATGCCAGGAGACTTCGTGTGTCATGCTGTTTAGACCAAGTGATCTCCCACAGAGCTGAGTGGCAGCGGCTAAAGCTGCTCGTTTAACAAAAGAGTGCCCCAGTATCCACACCCTCCGTTTGCATCCGGCGACTGATGGCCAAGGACCTAGGAGAAAAAGAAATGTTAGACAAGCAAAATGCACTATTTTCTCACATATTTCTCACAGCACTTGGAACGCCAACGACCAATGCGTCGGATCTGGGACCAGTCCCACCCCAAACGAGCGGCCTCCGTCGCCGCACCAATTCTGAATGAATGGGTACCAAACTGAACAGGATCCTTCCCCAAGCGCAACAAAACTTTGCGCAATACAGCCAACAATTGAGATGCCACTATGGGACTACCATCCACATGACAAAATATAGACCCCTGAAGAAAATGTGGAGAGGACACAAACACTTCCCATTCCCCAACCGGGCAACATGCAGAGACACCACTCCTACCAAGGAACACCCACTTACCCCTCCCCAACTGGTCGGTTTTGGATGCCCGCAGCCACAGCCGCACCCTGTCACTTTCCAACACCACCTCACTGCTGGTCATGCCTACCCTGCCCCGTAACCCCAGCAATTCTGATGCCCGAAATGCCCCAAAGAACAACCAAATGAAACACAAACGAAATTTGGCACACTCAAAAGCATCATGACAACACACCTCCAATTCCGGCAACAACAACTGAAGCAACTCAAAAGTCACTGGCTGCCTGAGCTGCGGACCACCAGCCCGAAGCCTAGCCAAACCTTTCAACACTTTACGAACCAACACCCCCCCAACCGGATCCCTACCCCACCAAAGCTGCCCATAAAAAGAAATCCCAGCCAACTTGCCAGAAATGGTAGTGGGCGATAGTCCTTTGTCTGCTAAATGCAAAACAAACTGCAAGATGCATTGTTCATCAGACCAACCAGCCCTGATCGGCCCCACCAAATCCTTACCGAACTGCAGAAACTCATTCCAGGCCTTCACATAACCCCGCCTTGTGGAGTCAGCCACCGAATTTTCTACTAATTGGTGAACCCTCAATCCCCCAGGTCCCATACGTACTGTGGGATCGCTGTTGGTTCCAGGTCCGCCCCAGGAGCTAACTTGCGGAACTCGGACCACTGAAATCGAGACAAAGAGTCAGCGATGCAATTAGAAGTACCAGGAACATGCCGTGCTTTAAAGACAATATTTAATTGCAGACACCGCAGCATGAATGCGCGCAGGAGCCGCAAAACCCGCAAATCGCGAGCCTTCTGGTGATTGACAAGATGTACAACTGCCAAATTGTCCACATGAAACAAAACTGAGCGATTCTGAAACTCATCCCCCCACAGATACAAAGCAACCAGCAGCGGGAAGAGCTCCAGAAACGCTATGCTACGACCCTGTTCCTTCCAGTGCGCCGGCCAGCCGGCCGCGCACCACCGACCTTCCCAAAAAATTCCGAAGCCGTGAGCCCCCGACGCATCAGTGAACAACTGTACTTGCCACACCATGTCCTCATCCGCAAAAAACAAGGACACGCCATTGAACTCCTGCAGAAAACGAAGCCAGACAGTCAGATCGGCACGCACAGCGGTGGTAATGCGCACCCGATGATGGGGAAGGCTCGCACCGGACATGGACAGACCCAGACGTCTGCAGAACGTCCTGCCCGCCCGAACAACCCGACAAGCAAAATTGAGGTACCCCAACAGCTTCTGAACAGTTTTCAAACGACTTTCCGCTCCCCCAACACCAGATGTATGAAATCAGACATTTCCTGCACTTTAGCCTCAGGCAATCTCGCCACCATAGACAGCGTATCAATTTCAATCCCCAAGAAAGTCAGGGACGTACAGGGACCCTCGGTCTTGTCCGGCGCCAAGGGAACACCCAATTCCTCCGCCAGAGCCTGAAAGCTGTTCAAAGCCGACTGACACTGCCCAGAGCGACCTTCCCCAATGAAAAGAAAATCGTCAAGGTAATGACAGACCAGGATGTGGCCACTAACAAAAGTGAATCGCCACTGCAGAAAGGTACTGAAAGTTTCAAAAAGGGAGCAGGACACTGAACAGCCCATGGGCAACACCCGATCTACGTAGAAACAACCATCAAAATGCATGCCCAACAGACTGAAATCCCAAGGATGGATGGGCAATAGCCGAAAAGCCGACTGAATGTCGCTCTTTGCCAGCAACGCCCCAACGCCTGCCGTGCGCACGAGCCGTAAGGCATCGTCCACCGAAGCATAATTGACAGTTGAGTCAGCCGGATCAATGAAGTCATTAATTGATGTACCCTCGGGCCAGGACAGGTGATGGATAAGACGAAACTCCCCTGCCGCCTTCTTGGGCACCACCCCAGGGGTGATACAATCAAGTCAGGCAGAGGACAATTCACAAAAGGACCAGCAATCCTACCAGCCGCAAGCTCGGCATCCAGCTTCTTCCGCACAACATGGGGACTCTCCTTCGCAGACTTCAAATTGTCCGACCACCTGCCCACCCTGGGTCCCTGATACCCAATCCGAAACCCAAGTTTGAAACCCCAAGACAAAATCTTAGCGGCTTCAAAATCTGGATAATCCACCAGCCAAAGATCAAGAACCTCCTGCCTAATAGGAGTAGGAGCCCTTGTAAACAGACTGTTGCTGCTGTCCCCTACCCCCGGAACCTCGTCCCTGATCGCCCAATCGCTGTCCAGGAAAACACTGGGTGAGGGCATGCTTCCCTCCACACTGCGAACACTCATGCTTGTACCTACAAGCTGGCCTGTTACAGGAACCCCGGTTAAAATGCCAGCATGTGCCAGAGGCGGCTGATTGACCTCTGCCCCAAACCCCCGCCCCAGACTGAGCGGGGCGAGCTGAAAAGGGCCGATAATACACCGGCTGCCCGCTAGCCGTGTGGGTCGTAGCAGGCGGATTCGCCGATGCCATCCATTGCAGCCATAATTCGGAATCAACGTCCCCCCACGAACGCTCAGGAAAAGCGCTCATGCGGGCCCTGAATTCGTCATCATAGGACAACCATGCAAAGCCACCAAAATAACTGTGAGCCTTGCGGACGACATCTGCATACTTAAACATATCAATTGCCTTCGCAGGATGACGTTGACAATAAACACTGGCATAAATAAGAAAGGCCGAAGTCCAATTCTCTATAGACTTCGGAACACGAGGCCTCCGAGCCAGTTCTAATTCCTCCTCCTTCGACCCTTCTTTTGCCTGAACATCTCTATGGAGAAGTCGAAAAACATCCACAAATGCCCCAGACCATATCAGATTCTTCGTTTTTTCGGACAAATGAGACCCCAAAGGCATCCCCACCCCAGAATAAGGCAACTTTTTCGGTAGGATACTATCCTCCGTAACCCTTGGGGCAACCACCCCACCATCCCCTGCTGTAGAAACCTCTTTGGCAACTTGCCCCGTAGAAACATTCGAAATTACAGGCCGCTCAAGCCTCGGTGCCAGAGCGACTCGCTCAACCACAACCCCATCACCCGTACCAATAGATCTTGTACTCTTAACAGGGAGACTCTCCCTAGGTTGCCACACAGACCACCACCCATCCTTACCTCTCGGTAACTGCTCCGACTGCCGTGTGACAGCCCCACGATCCTTCTGAGAAGGTCCAGACCTCACTGCCCCTCGTACACCTGCACGGTCCGCTCGAGACTCCTGCAAAACACGAGAAACAGTGGGTTGCCCCAACCCACCCCCCTGGGCCCGTGCTGCCAAAAGCCCAACAGCTGTGTCGCTCAATTCCCCTTCCTCCAAATCCTCATCATGAAAACTCCCACAGAAAGCTTTATCAGAAAATACAACTTGGTCACTGCCGCTGGGCATAGCCCCATCACCAATACCCCCATCATAAAACTGCCAGTCAATGGGCTGAAAGCTGTGTACATTGAAAGCTGTAGAAGAGCTATCCGCTCCAGATAGCCCCCCTGTATGCCCACCACTGGAAACAGCCGTGTGGACAGTTCCCGGGCCCGTGGAAGCAGCCGACAGCCGCCCAGCCGAAGGCGCAGAATGAAAACTGCGGCCGCTCGAGCCAGACAAGGAAGAGGACCCAAAAACAGGCTCCCCTAAAGCGAATTCGCCATCACCCCCCGAGGAACGACCCGCCGACGCCAAACCATGGTCACCCCCCGACCCAGGCTCAGGACCACCCAAAAGGCCACCCGGCCGACCCCTAGGAACCGGGAACAGAGATGGGCCAGTGGCCGGGGGCGCCCCCTTTTGCAACAAACCCCTCCCACCAGGAGCCAGGGGCGTGAAGGAGGTAGGCCGTAGGCCAGGCACACCGGTGGCCGCAGACTTGGAGGCCGGGGGTGGCAGCCCGCTGGGTGCAGCACCCTCAGAAAGAACAACATGATCAGGGGGCGGGGCTTCAGGGGGGGGGCAGGCCGGCAGCGCGGCCGTAAGGGGCCGGACATCAGCCCCACCCAGGGGTGGGGGGCCAAAAGAGAGGTGAGGAGCAGTACCAGGCCCCGTCATGGCGGGGGAGAGCAGAAAACATTGCCCGTTCAGCCACAGGTAAGGAGAGGCCCCTTCCGGCAACTGCGTAACCGCGGAGGAGGGGACAAAAGGCACCGCTGCAAGGGGGGGGGGGTTGCACGCGCCCAGGCATATCCAGGCTCCGCCCTCGCTTGGGCTTAGGGCCCGCCTGAGGCTTCCCCGACTTCCCCTGTACCAGCCCGCCGGAGCTCGGAGCCTGCCGGCCCACCGAACGCCCCCTCCTCCCCCCGGGCGCCCCACGTGTACCAGCACTGAAAAATGGTAAAGCACATACCTGCTGGAGGGCGCCCGGGGCATCCGGCGGGGGTTCCACATCAACGGCGGGCAAAACAAGCCCAGGCCCGTCTGCCGGCATGGCCGCCTCCCTGTCTTCCTCCTCCTCCAGGCCCGGCGATAAACAGGCCTCCACCGCCCTGGAGACGCCCTCCGACGCCTTGCGAGGGGGGCGGGCCATGCCAACCCACGCCTCCGCCGGGACACCCAGCCGTAGTAGGTCTTCACGCCCCGCCTCACACAGGATTTGCACAGCCCTCCGGACCTCCGCCGCTTCCTCCATGACCCGGGACACAAGGTAAACCACGAGCGCCGCAAAACAAACCTCCCTACTAGCCTCCCGCTACGCAGTTCCCAACCGCCAGCCTGTCTCCCTTATATCTGCTCGCTAATCAGTCCCCACCTGATTTCCTGATTCTCACGCGAACCTACCCAGGAAGAGACCGGCTCGCGCCTGGCTCTCCCTGGGTCCCCCCTCCACCTTGCGGGAGTGAGCTGCGCGTGCAGGGGCCATATGTTTGCAATTAGCAATGGCTGCGCGAGCTCTACTGGTGTTCAGCAAAGCTATTCTCTCTTTCCCCACCTTGCTAAGGGTGCAGCAGTTTCTGGGTAGCACTGAAGCACTTGTGTAGCTCTCTGAATGAACGAAGTTACCTCTGCTATTAAATATTGGTTCAGCATTGTACTGGTAGTCTTTCAGCTACTGCTGGATGAGCTTATGGAAGAATGGTATTCGCTTTACTCTTCCCTCCAACAAAGTTGCATACACTGTGCAGTTATCTACTTCCAACCATAACACTGACATGCCACATAATTCCTAGCTCTTTATTATACAACTATGCAACCTTTCTTTCTCCGATGTTATTAATACACCTGTGGCCGGCATAACAGTCATCTCCACTTATACCATTAATTAACGATGACTTAGGTTTATTCCATTACCTTTATCTACTGGCTAAAAATCTCACAAACACACTGACGTTTTGCAGGACAATACCAAAAGATCAATGGCTGTGTGTTTAAACGAGCATCTTGCAATCAAAGCGGACACACCCTTACGCAACAAGCACTGACAAAGGCAACAGTCTAAGCTTTTGGATCCTATTGGCTTTGCCAATGGTGTTTAACTACGCTATAGAACATCCCCGAAGCTGTACAGTATGTCTAAAGAAAAAAGAAAAAAAGGTGCTATGGTGCTGTGACGCATCATTATGTAGGCACACCCCACATGCGACAGCCTACAAAATAAAACAAGACTATAGTTATTTTTTACATTTACCGTGTTGGAACATTAAATAAAAAGAAAAAAATAAGTAGCATAAATAATTTTTATTTCTCGATGTTTGATGATCAGGAGCTACACAGAAGGCCCAGGTGGGAGGAAGTGCTACAAAGGATGAGAATAGCGGGAAGAAACAATGAGTTTGTGGGTTGAGGAAAGCAACATGAAAGGGGTGCGGTTTGAGGGAAGCTCAACTATCGATCGGCTACAAGACAGAAAAAAAGGAAGCTAAACTTTGTTTTGAACAAAAGTACAGCATGATTGTCAAGGCCATCAGTGAAAAAGCGCACTCACTGACCTCCACGCTCTGTGCCCTCCTCCACCTGCGCTCTGTGCCTTCCACCACTTCCTCTCTCTGTGCCCTCCACCACCTCCTCTCTGTGCCCTCCACCACCTCCTCCCCTCTGTGCCCTCCACCACCTCCTCTCTCTGTGCCCTAAACCACCTGCACTCTCTGTGCCCACCACCTCCTGTCTGTGTCCTCCACCCTCCAACACCTCCCCTCTCTGTGCCCTCCACCACCTGCTCTCTCTGTGCCCTCCACCACCTGCGCTCTCTGTGCCCTCCACCTCCGCTCTCTGCCCTTCACCTCCTCTCTCTATGCCCTCCACCTCCTTTGTGCCCTCCACCTCCTCGGCGCCCTCCTCCTCCTCTGTGCCCTCCTCCTCCTCTGTGCCCTCCACCTCCTCTCTGTGCCCTCCAACTCCTCTGTGCCCTGCACCTCCTCTCTGTGCCCTCCAACTCCTGTTTGTGCCCTCCACCTCCTCTCTGCCCTCCACCTCCTCTCTGTGCCCTCCACTACCTCTTCTCTCTGTGCCCTCCACCACCTCCTCTCTCTGTGTCCTCCACCATCTTCTATCTGTGCTCTCCACCACCTCCTCACTGTGCCCTCCATCACTTCTTCTCTGTGCCCTCCAACACCTCCTAGCTCTGTGCCCTCCAACACCTGCGCTCTGTACCCTCCACCACCTGTGTTCTGTGCCCTCCACCACCTGCGCTCTCTGTGCGCTCCACCTCCTCTCCCTGTGCCCTCCACCACCTCCTCTCTCTGTGCCCTCCACCACCTGCGCTCACTGACTGACTGACTCACTGACTGACTCTCTCACTCTCTCTATAACTGACTGACTGATGCTCTCTCAATCTCTCTCTCACTGACTGACTGACTGACTGACTCTCTGACTGACTGACTCTCTCACTGACTGACTGACTCTCTCACTGACTCACTGACTCTCACAGACTCTCTGACTGACTGACTCTCACTGACTGAGTGACTCTCTCAATGACTGACTGACTCACTGACTGACTCTCACTGACTTACTGACTCTCTCACTCTCACTGACTGCCTCTCACTAACTGACTGACTGACTCTCTCACTGACTGACTCTCTCACTCACTCTCTATTACTGACTGACTGTCACTAACTGACTAACTGACTCTCTCACTCTTTCTCTCACTGACTGACTGACTCACTGACTGACTCTCTCACTCTCACTAACTGACTGACTCTCTCATGCTCACTCTCACTGACTGGCTGACTGATTAATTGACTGACTCTCTCTCGTTGACTAACTCTCTCTCTCACTGACTGACACCCTGACTGACTGACTCTCTCTCTCACTGACTCACTCTGTCTCACTGACTGACTCTCTCTCTCTCTCTCTCTCGCAATCGCTTTCTCACTGACTGACTGACTATCTCTCACTGATTGACTAACTCTCTCAATCTCTCTCTCACTGACTGACTCACTGACTGACTCTCTTACTGACTGACTGACTCTCACTGACTCTCTGACTGACTGACTCTCACTGACTGACTGAGTGACTCTCTCACTGGCTGACTGATTCACTGACTGACTCTCTCACTGAATCACTGACTCTCTCACTCACTCTCTCTCACTGACTGCCTTTCACTAACTAACTGACTGACTCTCTCACTGACTGACTCTCTCTCTCACTGACTCATTGACTGACTCTCACTGACTGACTGACTCTCTCACTGACTCACTGACTCTCACAGACTCTCTGACTGACTGACTCTCACTGACTGACTGAGTGACTCTCTCAATGACTGACTGACTCACTGACTGACTCTCACTGACTCACTGACTCTCTCACTCTCACTGACTGCCTCTCACTAACTGACTGACTGACTCTCTCACTGACTGACTCTCTCACTCACTCTCTCTTACTGACTGACTGTCACTAACTGACTAACTGACTCTCTCACTCTCTCTCTCACTGACTGACTGACTCACTGACTGACTCTCTCACTCTCACTAACTGACTGACTCTCTCATGCTCACTCTCACTGACTGGCTGACTGATTAATTGACTGACTCTCTCTCTCGTTGACTAACTCTCTCTCTCACTGACTGACACCCTGACTGACTGACTCTCTCTCTCTCACTGACTCACTCTGTCTCACTGACTGACTCTCTTTCTCTCTCTCGCAATCGCTTTCTCACTGACTGACTGACTATCTCTCACTGATTGACTAACTCTCTCAATCTCTCTCTCACTGACTGACTCACTGACTGACTCTCTTACTGACTGACTGACTCTCACTGACTCTCTGACTGACTGACTCTCACTGACTGACTGAGTGACTCTCTCACTGGCTGACTGATTCACAGACTGACTCTCTCACTGAATCACTGACTCTCTCACTCACTCTCTCTCACTGACTGCCTCTCACTAACTAACTGACTGACTCTCTCACTGACTGACTCTCTCTCTCACTGACTCATTGACTGACTCTCACTGACTGACTGACTCTCTCTCGCAATCTCTTTCTCACTGACTGACTGACTCTCTCTCACTGACTGACTCTCTCACTCACTCTCTCTCACTGACTGTCACTAACTGACTAACTGACTCTCTCACTCTCTCTCTCTCACTGAATCACTGACTCACTGACCGTCTGACTCACTGACTCGCTTACTCTCACTAACTGACTGACTCTCTCACGCTCACTCTCACTGACTGGCTGACTGACTAATTGACTGACTCTCTCTCTCACCGACTAACTCTCTCTCTCACTGACTGACACTCTGACTGACTGACTCTCTCTCTCTCACTGACTCACTCTGTCTCACTGACTGACTCTCACTGACTGAATCTCTCTCACTGACTGACTGAGTCTCTCTCACAATCTCTTTCTCACTGACTGACTGACTCTCTCTCACTGACTGACTAACTCACTCTCTCAATCTCTCTCACTGACTGACTGACTCTCACTCTCTCACTGACTGACTGACCCTCTCACTAACTGACTGACTCACTGACTGACTGACTCTCTCACTAACTGACTGAATCTCTCACTGACTCATTGACTCTCTCACTGACTGACTGATTCTCTCTCACTGACTGACTAACTGACAGCCTGACTCTCTCAATCTCTCTTTCACTGACTGACTGACTCTCTCGCTGACTGATTCTCAATGACTCTCTGACTGACTGACTCTCTCTCTCACTCACTCTCTCTCTTTTTTTTTTTTTTTCTTTTTTTTTCTTTTTTTTTTTTTCCTTTTTTTTAAATATATTTTATTGGAGTTCATGGTGCAATGAAAAAGTACATAAATAACCACAAGCAAGGTATGATAACATCTGGTACAATTACATAATCACTCGAATAAAGCATCCAAAAAACATGTTATTTGTCGTGGGGGAAAAAAAAAAATAATAAATAAATAAAGAAGATCTATCAATAAATATAACAATATAACCATACAACGCTTTTCAAGTTCTTATTCTGTCCTCCAGCCATTTCTTAACCGGGGCCCATAATCGTCTTCCCATCTCTCGTTTTTTAACACCTTTAAATTCATAGAGACAAGACTCAATATTATAAATACCCAAAAATCTGGACACCCACCTTTGAAAAGAGGGGGCTGTAACATCCTTCCATCCGGCCGAGATTAAGATTCTAAGCACAGCGACTCTCTCTCACTGACTGACTGATTCTTACTGACTTACTGACTCTCTCACTCACTCTCTCTCACTGACCGACTGACTCTTACTGACTGACTGACTCTCTCACTAGCTGATTGACTGACTCTCCCACGCTCTGTCTCACTGTCTGACTCCCTAACAGACTGACTCTCTGACTGACTAACTCTCTCCCCTCTCTCTCTCTATCTCTCACTGACTGACTCACTCTCTCTCACTGACTCACTCTCTCACTCTGTCTCACTGACTGAATGCCTCTCGCTGACTGATTGACTCTCTCTCACCGACTGACTGACTCTCTCTCAATCTCTTTCTCACTAACTGACTGATTCTCTCCCACTGACTGACTTACTCTCTCAATCTCTCTCAGACTGACTGACTCTAACTAACTGTAATTCCCTGTTTCCTCAGGATTGGGTAAATACTAACACCACCCTGACGTTATCGTCAGTGCAAATACACAGGATAGACTGGTTGGGTTGGTTAAACCAGGTTTAATAAATCAAAGTGCGACCACTTAAGTACAGTACAGCAATGATCCGTTACAGGGTTGAAAAACACCCTGTGGTGGTTACAGACCTCTCCTTCCAACCGTCCTCTGCACGAATGCCGGTCGCGGCATTCACCAACAGAGGGCACTGTGCTAAGCAGTGGCCGACAATGCCACTCGAGTATCTTTGTGGGTCGTCCACCTTACTCCCAAGCTCGTCCTCCACATTAGTGTCGGTCCCAACACTATCCAACGGAGGGCAACAAACAAGTAAACCAAGGACAGCTCTGGTCCGGCTCGAGACACTCGAGCTGGGGCCGTTACAACTAACAAAGTAAAGTTCAAAGCACCCAACACGCTCGATAACCCTCGAGCGGGGACTGAGACAGACTGCTTAATAAGTTCAAGTCCAGCGCGCTCGATAACCCTCGAGCGGGGACTGAGGCAGACTGCACAACACCAATGTACAAGTCCAGCGCGCTCGATAACCCTGGAGCGGGGACTAAGGCAGGCAGCGCAACAAGGGACAAGTCCAGCGCGCTCGATAACCCTCGAGCGGGGACTGCTGCGGCTAGGAAGTAATGCGCTAGAAGCTTGCTCGATAACCCTCGAGCGGGGACTGCGGCTTCGAACTCTGGGTCTCAACAATGGTTTAGCGGGACTCTATCCAACAAGAGTGCGTTCGCATCCCCTGCTTCCCTGACTGCGGGAACAAGAAGTAAGTCCACGAATCAAGGTCTCACCTTGTCAGAAGCACTGGCTCTGTGTTCCGAAACCAAAAACACGGAATATCCGACGCCGTCCTCTGCGTCAGATGTCCGTTTTATGCCGGCGCATACTGCGCATGCTCCATGCATTGCCCTCTGGGTAGTGTAGTTCCTTAGCGAGGTTGATCTGGGGGTTGTAGTTCTGATAACGGAACGGTAACGTAGACGATCCGGTTTGTGTCCTAACACTAACTGACTGACTTACTCTCTCACTCACTCTCTCTCTCACTGACTAACTCTCTCTCTCACTGACTGACTCTCTTAAGCTCTCTCTAACTGACTGACTGACTCTCTCTCAATCTCTTTCTCACTAACTGACTGACTCTCTCTCACTGACTGACTTACTCTCTCAATCTCTCTCACTGACTGACCGACTGACTGACTTACTCTCTCACTCACTCTCTCTCTCACTGACTAACTCTCTCTCACTGACTGACTCTCCTACGCTCTCTCTCACTGACTGACTGACTCTGACTCTCTCTGTCTCAGTGGCTAACTCTCTCTCTCACTGACTGACTCTCACTCTCACTGACTGACTCTCTCTCTCTCTCTCACTGACCCTCTCACTGTGTCTCACTGACTGAATGACTCTCTCATTGACTCACTGCCTCTCTCTCTCTCACTGACTGACTAACTAACTCCCTCTGTTTCTCACTGACTGATTGACTCTCTCACTCTCACTGACTGACTCTTTCTCTCACTGACTGACTGACTCTCACTGACTGGCTGACTCTCACTGACTGACTCTCTCACTGACTGACAGACTGGTATTTATGCCCACCCCATAAGAAAAAAACTCATAACAAGCAACCATTGGGACAGGCCGATAGAAGATGCCAGCATTGAAAGGACAAAAAATACTCAAGACATTATTTACTGTTAATACTTTTTTAATATGGTCGTTCAGTTGTACATAATGCTTTCTTGGGTATATATACGGTAACAAAAATGCATCTGACACTTCTTTATTATAACTTTTCAGCGTGCTGCAGACTTCTGTACAGCACAGCTTAGACACATAGTCAAAGTCAATATCGCTGGCTAAACACTTATAAGGTCCCAAAGGCAAGACCTATTGGCTATGCCAATGCTTGTTCTCATTTGTAACTGGCTTCCTGCATGCGGGAAAAGGAAAACTTCAGAGAAAAGAAGTGGGTGCCTCGAACAGGGATGCGGAGGGGTGGACTTACAACTATAAAGAGACATCTCAAGAGCACAGCATCATCCCAAAATCTGCAGATGCTCCAGAGGCTGGCCCTCCAAGTGTGAAACAAACACCCCTCCAGTACATGTGGATGTGCCAGCGACTGTAATCGGTCATCCTACTCCCGATGAAAAAACTGACATCTCTGTTGTTCGGTTGTGGGTATGTCAGAGAAGAAATTTGACCATGGTGTAAATAATAGCAGGAAAGGTTGAGATGCTTTCTGGAAAGATTGTGCACCAAATGGCAACATCACACTGTGCCATTTCAGAAATCATAGACTTTCAATACTTGCAAACAAAAAATATTTAGAATGGCTATTGTCTTCACCATCAACAGAACATGTGAATTGCTTTGTTCGCGATCTTTTTGCACAAACCCTCTTCCAACATTCTGGCTGTGTAGATGGACGTTGTGGAACACTGTTTTAAATTAAACAACATGGAGATGCCACTACTGACAGAGGTTGAATGGTAGTACATTTTGCGAACTTTCGCGTATTAATCAACAGAGTATTGTACCAAGAGATGCGTCCCTCACAAATGGAAAATTAGTTGAATGAGTTATAATATTCCTCATTTTGAAAAGTGACACAGGTGAAAAAATTGCGAAACAGCATTTTATGCAGCGAGTGTGCAAAATAGATTTCGCAAAGTACACAGGTTTTTCCTTAAACAGAACTACAGCTGGAAACATGGAGTGTTACTGAGAGATTGTGGATGAATTTACAAAGTAGAGCTGAAAATCAGGCCACTGAAATTATGCGATTCTGTGGCTGCAGTGTTTTATGCGTAATAATGGACTCATTACACTTCCACATTATCTACCATTAACTGCATAGGTTGACGATTTCAGCAAACAATGTTGTTTCTAGCTCAGACTGAGTAAAATTTATTAAAAAAGCATTACACAGCAGCTGACCATTTGCTGAGGTTAACTGTTCACCTCTTAGTTGCTGATCACTTTATTCAGGTGTTATTAAATTAATACTATTATGATGGGATTCTTGCCCAAATAGTATTAATGTGTGTTAAAATGACAAACTAATGAAACAACACTGCCACAGAAGGTGCTGTATTACTACACATTATTGCCTTTTCTTGGATATAGTTTAGTCAACCAAGCCACGCAATTTGGCCCTTCTTTGCAGCATAATTTCAGTAACCCTTAAGAGCAGTCACAAAAGAGAGACACTATAAAATAATCAAAAAGGTTTGAAAACAAGAAGAACTAGATTTTATATTCTTGTTGACCCTGAGGAATGATTATTGTCTCTGTACAAGTTAATCTCTCTAAGAATTGGATCTGAAAACATTTACAGACCTCTGTCAACCATTAGCAAACATTTACACACAGTAATGATTTCAAAAGATCTGAATATGTGCTGTGGAAGTGGGGAGGAGAGAGGTATGGTCCTGAAGATTGTAGCCAATACCTCTGTCTACAGGTCCCAGCGTTCCGGGCAGTCGGACAGAATATGGGCCACGTCGCGACCCGGGTGGGTGCATCGTCAGCACCATGAGTGGTGCAAGAGCCCTGCACGCTCCAGCTTGAAGGGAGTCCAGTACCAGTCCTGAACTGTCTTGAAAATTCAGAATTTCATCCTGGACTCCCTCAACCCGCGGTCCAGTTTTTCAAGGACTTCGACCCAATGCTCGTCCTCGAAATCAATGTGTAATATCTCCTGCCAGGTAGTAAACAGATGCTGTGATTTGAACAAGGAATACCTGTGTAGTACCATAAGACTAAATAGACCCAACATCACCTCTTTTTGGCAGCCCCATAAGCGAAAGGTATGAGACTACTGGTGAGGTGACAATACCCATTGGGAGTTGCCTAACTTACTGAAAAGACAGTGCCAGAGCTGAAGGTATCTCCATTTCTGATTAAGAAGGAGATGGAATTCTTCTCTCAGGACTTCCAAATATTTGGGAGTTCCCACATCAAGATATTTCTACAATATCCACCTGGCGCCCCATTAGCCATTGCGGCAATGCTCCTCCTATGTGGATACATTCCACCAGAGGGGGACCGCCTTATGGAAGTATGGGTCAGTCAATGGAAGCGTACGGAGCTTTCAGGAGTGGACCATGGCTCTGATCATAGGATTAGTAAGACGATAGGAGCATACCCAGGACATAATAAATCTAGGTACGGTGACCATGTTAACGGCCTGAGTTCTATCCCACAGCAAGAGATTGAGATGTGTCCTTTTGTTGAAGTCCGCCTTGATCCATTTCACAAGGGGTTCCAGGCTATCTGCCATTACATGTTCTAGCCCTCTGTTAGCATAAATACCCAGGTATTTAACCTCTTAGCAGCTGGGCAAATTCCCATGCTGTGCTGGGGGCGGGGGAGTGCGCACAGCGCCCCTGTGCTCATGACGAGGTCAGCTCGTCATGAGCCACGGTGGTCGTGTGCTCATGACGAGCTGAGCTCGTCATGACCACACCTGTTTCTTTAAAATGTTCAGACAGCAGGGGAATTAGCCCAGGGTGCAAGCGTTCTAAAGGTCATGACGAGCTCAGCTCGTCATGAGCACACAAGCACCATGGCTCATGACGAGCTGAGCTCGTCATGAGATGCGAAGGGGTTAAGACAGGATGGCATCCAACGAAACTGAGAGCCCTGAATGGCGGCCATTGTTGTGGTCATGGAAAGGGGTAGGGCTTCACTTTTATCCCAGTTAACCCTGGAGATGGGTAAAATTGGCAGAGTTTAATTCGGTTGAATTCTGTGGAATTGCATTACAATTCTTCTGGATTCCGTGAAGGGGCAGGGTGGACCCCTCAATTTGCAGTGCGTGCCCTTTGAGCCCTTTCATAAGTATGTATGGGCATCGAGGGGTATGCACTGGAGTAGATACCCCTCAATGCCCTTACATACATATGTTAGAGCACTGAGGGGTATGCACTGTACTGATCTGCAATGCATACCCCTCGTTGGCCTTACATAAATATGAAAGGGCACCAAGAGGTATCTTCTCCAGTGTATACCCCTCACTGCCCTTTCATATGTATATAAGGGCACAACAGAGTATCCACTCCCGTGCATAACTCTCTGAGCCCTTACATACTAATGTAAGGGCACCGAGGAGTATGCGGTGCCATGCCCATAGTTGTTCAAACATGGGAGGCAAGTCCTACGAAAGAAGCTTTCTATTTGGGTCTTATTAGGGATGGTTTCTGGGTTATAAAGGGCTCTGTTTTAGTCTGTGAAAACATCTGCTATCCCTTGTAGGTGCGTGACAAGGTGGCCAGTCTGGTCCTTCATGGCCAAGATGGCAGATGCTGCCCGGCGCTGTGAAAGAAGTGCTGCAATGAGCCTTCTAGCTTTTTCACCCTGGGAGGCTTCAACCTATATTGGATTGACACAAATAGCCTCCTGATACAACATCAAAAATAATTCCTCAAAACCAACAAATTAAAAGAACACTCCCATGATCAGGCACACACAAAGGAATCCAACCTAGACATTCTCAAAGCCAAAACTCACTCACTGTCTCTACACTTCATTCCACTACTTTGTACGCTTCTACTTAACTGCAGTGAACCAAAAATACATACATCAGGCCCACAAACCATAATGCTGGGTGAAAAACACGGACCACATCGTCATTAAGGAACTGGAGGACATGATCAGGGCTCAACTACAACCACCTGATGGGCAACAAACACTCAGTTGACAACGCATATATTCAGAGACAAATCATTCTTCTTCTAATAACAGTTAGATACAGCCAGACACACTGAATGCAGCAGCAAGACTATGATCACCTCACCCCCCACTCTGATTAAGGTGGAATGGCTCCCAGTTGAAGTAAGATACATTTTCCTCAAGACAGCCTGCATCACACACAAAGCCCTCCACACGGATAACCCAAAACACTTATCAAATAGAGTATCAAGTTCAGGAACGAATCACACTCTTTAGAGCTCAGCCACACTACCTCTGATACTACCTACACTCAAGAAGAAAGATCCCACACTCTATTCTTCTTAGGGAATTCACCCTGAATCTGGAACTTGCAATAACCCCTCCTTAAAGAGTTTCAAGACAAAATGTGAAAACACTACTTTTAGATAGATATCTCAGCCATTCTGGGCACTGATTCACCTCCAAATGCACATTATCTCCCACATTACTGGATATTATGCAATGGTACACTGGGACAGGTGCACGAACCATTCCAATACTGTTTATGTTTCCCCTCGCCACCTTCACCAGCCCACCCAATGCAAACCCTAGTCTCAGGGCAGGAATCCCCTAGAGCTTTGAACACACACTGAATGCACTTAAGGCGGTAGTCAAACTTATCATATGTAAACACCTACTCTGGTGGGAAAATGTGCTTGTGTTCACTGTAATTAAGACATATGAATATGTAATCACTGATATCTATTTGCTTGTGGAAACATTTTTATACACAATTTGGCCTGCTGAAGGTACGTAACGAGGTTGTTGCGCATAACAAACAACAACTCTGGTGTAAAAATGTATTTGTGTGTATTGTGAAATCTTGTATATATTCATGTTGGTGTTCATTGTAAAGACGTGTACATATACAACGTGTCCTGCAGAATGTGCATTACGTGGTTATTACCTTCTCATGGTTTGTAAACCCCAACCCTGGCGCTAATATACTTCTGTCTTTATTGCAAAATGCTCTGATGCCATCGGGTTAGGTTCGTGCTATAGAAAGAAACCTCTCCAAATAAGTAGGTACATACATTAATAAATAATCTATTGTAAAGCTATTTAAGTAATTTGGAAATCGAGTGGAGTGTATGCAATGAGCAAACAATTTTACGATTTCACTGACATTGTTCTCACATATATTCCAAGAATCAGTTTCCCAAGAACATTTCAACTATAAATATGCGCCCCAAGTTGAACGTAGTAAAGAAGGTGGAAAATAATGCAGAACCTTGGTAAATACACTGATTACGCAGGCAGTGCCACATGCTGCCAGTCTCATAGTGGTGCATGGAGGGACATGTACAAGGTGCAGGTATAAGAGGCTGAAGGTGATCATGATAGCAAATAATGCACCCTCAAACTGGCATCTAATGTAGACTGTAGTGTATGTAGGTATGTATGCACAGGTATGTGTATATTGTAGGAAGCAATGGAGCACGAGGCTACAGGTGACAGCACAGTGGTATGATTAGGCACTTTACATGGAGCTGTTTACAGGTGCGTTCCTATAGGATGGGGTGATAATGTTTCTTGAAGAAATAAGCCTTTTGCTTCTTTTTGAAGTGCAAGAGGTTAGGAACAGTTCTGGTCAATGGGGATGCTGTTCCCAGCCCTAGTGGCACCGACAGGGAAGAACTTCCTTTTTTTCCCATTTTTTTCCATTTTCGTTTTCCAGTTTGGTAATTCCTCGGCTCCTAGCGTGGTACTGGTTTCCTAAGGTGATGAGTGCCCTGACAAGGTATGCTGAAGTTTCCTTTTTGATGGGGTTGATATGGAAGCTGGTGTTGAAAGTGATACAGGCTTGGGGGGAGAGCCAATGTAGTTCCTTTGGTGTTGAGGTGATGCGGTCGACCTTCTTCACACCATGGACAAGGCATGAGTCGGTATGTAGGATGCCCTAGAAAGGGGCCTTAGATCTTAGGTAGACCATTAAAAAGCAATAACTGATGTGCAGTCTTGATCTTCCTGGCATTGTAAGAATATGAGGTCTGAGTTATGGAAGAATCCAAGTGATTTTGCAAAGTTTTTCAGCTGAGGAATACATTTGTGTAGATTTATGTCAGATAGCCAAACCTGGATCTGGGGTAGTTGGGTTCTGTTGGCGTATATGAGGACCTCCATCTTTAGTGGGTTGAACTTTGTATTGTACTGGACATTCAATTCTGGATTAGCAGGTTTTGATTCACTGAATACTGTTGTTCAAGAAAGCAGATCTTAAAGTAATATTGAGTGTTATAGAATACTGATGGCTCTCTATGCTCTAGTCAAGAATATGGAACCAAAAGTTCCATGTAGAGATTAAAAGTGATAGATGAGAAGATGGGTCTCTTAGGTACTCGAGAGGAGGCAGAGGACCAGATTCACAAGGGGCCTTTGCACTCGTGGTGGAGGTCCCGCATGCATGGTGGGGGGGCCGCATTCATGGCCGTTCCTCTGCAAGGGGTAATTGCAGTACGGAGGTCCCGCCATGAGTGCGAGCCCCCACCATGACTGCGGGGCCCCCGCCACAAGTGCAAAGACCCTTTGTGAATCGGGCCCAGAGAGTTTTGTGACCTGTTGCCATTATCTATACAGACTGCTGGTCGTTGGCAAGGTAGGAGGTGAACCATTGAAGACCTGTGTCAAGAGAAGGCCATTCGTGTTTTTAGTGTGTGAATCATACTGCAGTGCCTTTTAGTGCAGGCCTGCCTTCCTCCAATGAGCAAGACTGTTCTGCATGCACCAGCCCCTCTAATAGATAGTTAATGACTCCTCCTGCCACGTATGGGTTTTACCCCAGGTTCCTTCCCCTTCTTCTTCTATTTTAAAAGTTGACTTACAAACCATCGCTCTGATTTGATACTCTTTCTGCAGTTGGAAGGAGTTCAGATTAAAAAACGGCCCCCAAATAATAGCAGAATCTCCAAACAGATAAGAAATGGCAAAAGCAAATGTAACAAATATTTTAAAATTCAAACTCAAATATCAAAGACAAGTTACCTTTCTGAAGACTTGTTTGCAAAGCAGTGAAGTGTATGGCTTACTCCGGCATCTCCAAGAATAAAATGTGCATTAGGCCCTCGAGGGAAGAAAAAGCTCAGTCACATTTGATGATACCGTGGGGCTACGTATAATTATTCAAGACTGTAAACATTTGTGAAGTTAGAAAGGAAAGACATTTTAGCCCCTTCACCCAAACAGATCCACCGATAAACAACCCTTAATGCCCATTAAACCTCTAGATAGTTAAGGTCCCTGTATTTTTCTGTCAACATGTTTGGGAGGGTAAAAGACCTGTCCATAGACATTAAAACCTGAGTTAATTTAGAAAAGTAAATAGTCAAACTCTTAACCTCAGTTGTCTCACAATAGATTATAAAGTCTATAATAAACTGGGTTTTAAGTTGAGGAGAGAAAGTGCCTACCTCAAGTAACATACTCTCCATCCTTGTCAGGGTGAACTACTAAAGTCACTAAATAAAGCTGAGCTCAACCCCCTGGTACTATGGCCCAGAGCAGACAAACTTAACTTAGAGGCAATGGGTAAAGTATTCATGCAGTTCTAAAACAGTAATAACGCAGAAATTCAAAACAATAACACCAAAATGACAGATTCTCAATAAGGGGAATCTTAGATATACTGTGTGTAAAGTTTTAGGTGGGAATAGCATCATGAAGCATAGAGTACCATTGATAGCCAATGGTCACTGCAGAGGAAGACCTACACGCAATTTGACGCGGACAGCGATGAAGCATAGGTCAGATGCACCAACTTGGTTCATTCTGGGAAAAGGTTTTACCATGTGACTTTAGTCCTTTAAATCCCAATGAACAACAGAAGTCCACTTCTAATGTTCCCCAGGATCTCAAGGTAGGCACTTAGACACTCACAGGGAGTTAGGTAGAGTTCCCTCCAGATTCCAGATGCCATAGATCAGCTGGGCAGCTGTAAGAAAGGCCTCTTGGGGAGTGTAGTATCCTTGTTGCTTGAATAGGATGTCAGCTTTATGACCCTTGGTGTTCACTACTTGGTAGTGGTTACAAGAGAGAGAAGGTCTAGTCCTTCAGGGCACATCTCAGGTTGCAGACAGCAGGTTCAGTCCTCTTATAAACTTCCTCTCGTCCAGGAGTATTCTGAAGTGGAGACACCACAATATGCCTGTCTCTAGCTAGTGGGTGGGAATGACCCCTGGAAACACCCTAACCAATGTGGTAAAGGGTCCCTGTATTATAGTAATCCAAGTGTCCTCCTACATCTAACATTAAAATCCAGTTTGATGCAGGTCCTGTACCCACAACAACCACAGACAGAGGACTGGTAGAACAAAGGCCGAGTTTTCAGCAATTAGATACTCACAAATTGTTTTGCATCCTGTTTCCCTCTTTAGAAATGTGACCCAAATGTTATACTTAACTTTGATGCTGCAATGTCGAAAATAGACCCACTGTGACTGGGGTGTGACTGGGGCGTGTCTAACTGAGGGGATAAAAGAAGGGCCCTGACCAAGTGTCAGCTAACATTTGCTTGTGACAGGGGAGGTGAAGAGAGCCCCAAGTGTCCTATAAAAAACCTTAGCAGACCCATTAAGCATGATGTGACACTCAAGCATGATTTGACACTTAAATCTAAAACAATCCTCACAGCCCCATTCTACATATATATTCTGTCAGGTCTAGATGGATGATCTCAAAACGCAGATTTAGCTTCTAGGGACTTCAGGCAGGGCAAAGGTAACCTTCTAAAAGGGCTGTTTCCAAAATATGTATTACAAGTCTTACTTCGCTAGTGAAATGGGCTTGTAATAAAAGTCCAAAAATGAAATTTGTAGTGGTTTTCAAGCCAGTGATAACATTTAATAAACAGCAAATTGTATCCCTATGCTTTCCTGTAAAACAGCTAGATTGAAAAAAGTGTTCAGGGCCTTTTCACTGTAAGACATGTGTAACATTAGACATTTACATGCTCTACTTTTGAATACCAAGCATTCTGTCTTGTTAGCAATATGGCCTACATAGGGATGACTTAATATTATTAAAAAAGAAAGGTTTACGTGTGTCAAAAGTAGTTATATTGACAGGTTAAATTTGCAGTTTTAAACTGCACAGTGAGGCTAGAATGGTAGATCTTGTTTCATGCTTTACAGCACCATTAAAGTGTATGGTACAACGAGCGCTGCAGTCCACTGGTAGCATTTAATTTACAGGCTCTTTGTAAGCCTGGTACCATATACTAGGGAACGATAGACAAATTAAATAAACCGTTCAGCTGTATACCGATTTTACCATGTTGAAAGGAGAAGCACAAGCACTTTGCCACTGGTTGGGGTGGGTGGGATAAAGTGCACAGAATTCTATAGGCAGTAAAAATAGGGTTTAGCAAAAAGGCATAAACAAATCTGGGGTGACCCTGCAGAAAGGTCACATTTCCAACAAAGGCTAGGATATGTCTCTACTCCAGTGGGTAACGAAACATGAAGGGTGCCCCTTGCAAAGTAAATGGAGGGGCCCTCAAGCTCCGGATCTAGTCAGGAGCTCTCAGGCCAGGGGCCCGCTGCCTGTGCACAGTGCCATGGGAGGCCCCCTGCACCTCAGGGCCCCCTGCATGATGGGGGCTGCAGGGGACTATTCTTATGTCATTGCCCCACTTCTCTAGACATTATTTCCGTACTCTAAACCCTACTTTGACCATGATCTGTTGGAAGTCTAAGAGATCTATGGAGTAGGCATTATACTCATAAGTATTTTAGAATAATACATGGCATACTCTCAAGCCTAATTTGCTGACATTCACTTTGGAAGACTAAGGGATCTCTCCCCAAGAGATCACCCTCATGCACAGACCTTTTTCCTACTGATCAGTCTGTGAACAATTAAGTCCATCAATTGTCATCCCACACCAAGCTCAGTTCGGTTCTTGATGAAACTACTGTAAATAAAAACAGGTCAACCACCAACTAGTCTGCATTAGCAAACTATCCCAAGAAGACAGCAATTTCCTGGTTTCAAGCACACCTGGATGTATATAACCTACTGGAGCCATTGGTATTTATTTACCTTTTTAAATACAAATGGAAACCACACTCTTAAAAGACCAAGACAACTTAACTGCTGATGTAAGCAGAGAGTTCAAAATGCTCCACGTAGATCTGAGCGAAAAGCCAGGTAGACTGTGTATGGTCCACCCTACTTTTCTAAAAGATCGGTGGGAAAAAGTGACTCTCTGATCCCTTCTTTTGCTGGTGTGCCTGGGTTATTTCAAACAGAACAGCTGCTCTTGGCACCTGATACCTAACTGGCAGAATACCAAGGGGTATCTGCCATCAGGCTTTTTCAAGGACTACTGCCAGCCCCTCAGACCTGACTCATTTATGCTATTCCAATGAACCTGCTAATGATATGTAGGTTGATCTGCATATCATTGGATTTCAGGGATTTCCCGTCCCGGGAATTATATAGAATATTTTTTTAAGCATTTTCTCAATGATGACACCTAATTCAAGGTTGAATTCAAGGGACGTCGGAAACTTGACTTGAATTGACATGTTTATATTTGTTTTCTTTTCTAAACTTATATTTTAGAAATCTCAAAACATGATAAAAATGCACTGTGCATATGATCAGCGTGTATGACCGATTGCTAGCTCTCACTGAAACTAATCAGAAACAAAATGCCAGCCTCCTCTTTACAGCCAAATTGACTTCCATTTAATTTATCACCGAAATGCAAGTTATAAATATGGGCACGAACCTAATCGTATTTACTGTAATGAGCTCAAGATTTATGTGTTTGGTTTACAGCTACATTTCCAAGCTCAGTGGGAAGTGTAAATGTTAACAGCATCCCAATCCCATTTCACATTTTTGATTAATGTCGGTAACATTTCTCATTTGTTTTTCTGCAATAAGGCGTTTATGAAAAGAAAAAAATATGCATTCTGCGCATGCCCAGTAGCATGTAAATGTACTGTATGGAACCTGGCGGGCGTAGTGGTGGAGGGGATTTGCCAAGCGCGACAATACACAAATGATGTCCTAAAATAAGATTTGGGGTACATGGGAGGGAATGTTGGATAAGTTGTCAGACTTAATTTTCTGTATGATAACAATTTTGGTTTTTTTTGCAGAAAGGTGGAAAGACAACGGCACCAAGGATACATGTGTACCCCAACCATGGCCCGGTACCCTGAAAAATAAGAGGATAGACTATTTGTAACTTTTTGATGTTAGGTACAAGATAATTCAGAGAAATGGGGGCTGGAGCGGCTGAAAAAAAAATAGGTGGGAGCTGAAGTGGAGAGAATGGAAGTTGCAAGGTTGAGGGGACATGAAGGATAGGGGTGGCTGGATTAAAACTTGGTAAAATTAATCTAGAGTTGATATAAAATTAGTACAAAAGGTTCTACTCTCGGAAGAAGGCAGGGATTCCATCTTGCTATGGAACTTCAGAAAGCAATTTGTTGCACAGTGTTTTCCCTTGCGAAATTATATGCACTCTGTGAAATATACTTGGCTGGTATCTCAAGCGAAAATTTAATGTAAGATCATAGCTAGCATTCAAAACATACGCAAGATGGCTGCTGGTGAAACATGTACATTCAGAAATGCCTTCGGGCTCATTAAGAAGTACCACTTTTTTGAAGCTTATTTTAAACAATCCTTCTAAAAGACCACACTGTTATCCTTTCTTTGTATTAATTGACGTTTTATTTTCCTCCCCAATGGTTTGATTATGCAAAAAAAGTAATAAGGATTGCCAGATGTTGCTCTCGAGTCTTTTCAAATGTCCATGCTTTTTTATTTCTACTTTTTTCTATTTCATACTGTTTCCGGAATGCTCCAACAAATGATGGTCTATAAACTGGCAGATCGTCCAACTAGAGCCATCTGAATACGTTGCCTCCTCTGAGATTCTTTTACTTCATACACTATTCTGTCTATTTCTCTTGTTCGTTACAAAGGGTCATTTCTCCTCCTTGTCTTGGAAACTACTCTGTGATTCATTTTCACCAAACCTCACTCTACCCTTAATATTTTCAGGTGTTTGCATCAATACTCTTAAATTCCACTGAGGCGAAAAGTCTAAAACCAACCACTGTTGTCAAATGTGTTTTTAAATCGTTTTCCTCTGCTGTATAATTTGAATTAGCTTTACAATATTCCTCGGTGTCCATGACTGAGGGTTTACTTGTAATTGTAACTGCAGATGACTTTAGGCGTTTATTTCCTATAATTCCAGCTGCAGAGGAGTATATTTAGGCTTTTGCTTACAGCACAGATACAGGCAAAAGCAGAGGAGCACTTCATAGTGAGAAACAAAAATACATTAATTTACTGGGTTTATTGATGAAAAAGCTGCATTATTGAGCAGAATGTGGAGTGGATTGCATTTTAGGAGTATCAGTAGTACTCTTTCCTGCTTTTAATTACAGAGCTTGGGTTAAGGAATCATAGGAATCATGACCATCTTTAGTATATGTGCGGTTGAGGATGATCATGGTGACCTCACAAGAATATGCCTTTCAGGATCACTGATCTTTGAATAAGACCAGTCTTTCAGGATGAAATTGTTGTCTGTCTGGAGGGCGGAACCTCAGGTGTCTGTGCAATATAGCTTGAAGAGAGGACACGTAGTCAATAACACTAGCCAATTCCTGAGCCAACCAGGAGGTCAGGATGTCAAAATCAAAGTCAGTGGTGAGAAACTGAATAGTGAGTTCAGCTTTAACATGTTTGATATGGGAGGGCAGGTCATCTCTTCCCTTTCTGCTTCGTCAGTGATGATCAATTTAGATCTGATAACTGGTGCTTCGGTTATATAGTCAATGAATTTCAATCAACCTATCAGCCCAAGATTCTGGGAAGGAGCACAGCAGATGCTGGCACAGTCCAAGGATGAGGGCCATGTCATTGTTCCATAACTGTTCAAGGTTTAGCTTACAGGTTTTCTTGTTTAATCTCCATTTCTATTTTTCTCCAGTCTTTTGCGCTTTTTAGGTCTCGTGGCGTTAACCGCGCGAAGCGCGGTCTCACCGGTGGGGAAGCATAACATTAATGACAAACAACTAAAGACAGGCATGGCAGCAAGGTATAAGCAGGAGGCAGTGGCATAACTAACTAAGGGGGGGGGTGTTGCCAGGATACAGGCACAAGCAGAAAGCAGGGAACATGACCACCGTAGGAGAGAAATCACAAGGCCACTATGTGTCTTGCCTTTTTAAAATGGGCTTTTAGCGACAGCTCCATTCTCTAGGTGGCTTATAAAAGCTGCGTGTATTTAAAAGCAAGTGGTGCCTTGCTGGCGATAGGGTAAAATGGGCTTTTTCGACACGGCTCCATTGTCTAGCTGTCCAGATGGATCTGTATAAGGACAGGCATGATAGAAATGCAGTACATTTGCGCCTTTTTAGGGTTCTGTATTCTGTTAAATTAGGCTTTTTGCGACGGCAATTCAAAGTGACGCGATTTAAGTTTGTCCAGATGGTTCTGAGTTTTGCACACACTTGAACACGCGATCTAATACAACTAATGATGGGGAAGCATAACATTAAAGACAAACAACTAAAGACAGGCAGAACAGGAATGTATAAGCGTTTTTTTTTTCTTTTCCAGCTTTCAGTTTAAGTTTTGTTCTTACTGCTGTCCAGATGGCTTTCTAGGAGACAAGACCTGTCCACGCGCATCTGCCAGGATCGGATCGGAACGGGTGGCGCGCACAACCACGCGCTCCGATTCCGGCAGGCTGGTCACAGACACACCCACACAGAGACACGCGCACACACACACAGGCACACAGGCAGAGACATACACATACGCAATCACACTAGCGCACATACACGCACGCATACACACGAGCGCACAGAGACACATGCAAGAGACACCCCCGCGCGGCACACACGCAAGAGCGCGTGCACACACACGAGTGCACACACACACACCAGCGCACAGAGACACCGCCACCCCCCACTTCAACTAAGCCCCACTCACCTCACTCCGGACTTCAGCCGCCACCGCAGGGCTCTCCCTCGGGCATGGGAGCCCCGCGTCACCACTGCTCCTCTGGCCGGGCACTCCGTGGGCGCGGGCTTCCAGCAGAAACGGAAGTCCCGCCCCACAGCAGGTTTCGGCAGTGCACGCGCACGTCTATTCCTGCTTCCGCTCATTCCGCTCTCTCGCCCTGGGGTTGCATATCTGGTATGGGTTTTACCTTTTTTTTACAATAGCGATCGTTTTTTTATTCTTATTGCTATTTATGTATTGCGAATTTGTATAGCGCGAACTTTACCCGAAGGTGTTGCTCGTTATTACTGGTTTGGCCCCAGAACAGCCTAATAGGGGGACATCTTTTTCTGACTGCTGAACACTTTGTACGTTGTAGGCTGAACTCTCCTCACGACCCGTGTGATGCTTCCCGAGGGCTCCTGCTGCGGGGCAACAGGTGGAAGAGAGCCCGTAAGAGTGAAGCGGGGTCCGGTCTGTACTGCATGGATCCTCTCCCGAGCTTAGTCCAGAGCTTAGACTTAAACATGCAGCTGAGGCAGCAAAGTCTTTACACTGAGTAACTTCACTGCTTTTATCCAGCCAGGTTGCCCCCAGTAAAAAGAAGGAAGCACCGTAACAGCTGTGAGCCTGTGCCTAAGGTACATCATCAGAGCTGTGTGAATAATAACAGCTGTGAGCCCTTGCCTAAGGTGCATCAGAGCTGTGTAAATAATAACTGCGTAAACCCCGTGCGTGAGGTGCATCATCAGAGCTGTGTGAATAATAACAGCTGTGAGCCCGTGCCTAAGGTGCATCAGAGCTGTGTAAATAATAACTGTGTCAGCCCCGTGCGTGAGGTGCATCATCAGAGCTGTGTGGATAATAACAGCTGTGAGCCCGTGCCTAAGGTGCATCATCAGAGCTGTGTGAATGATAACTGCGTCAGCCCCGTGCGTGAGGTGCATCATCAGAGCTGTGTGAATAATAACAGCTGTGAGCCCGTGCCTAAGGTGCATCATAGCTGTGTAAATAATAACTGCGTCAGCCTCGTGCGTGAGGAGCATCATCAGAGCTGTGTGAAAAATAACAGCTGTGCGCCCGTGCCTAAGGTGCATCATCAGAGCTGTGTGAATAATAACTGCGTCAGCTCCGTGCGTGAGGTGCATCATCAGAGCTGTGTGAATAATAGCTGTGAGCCCGTGCCGGAGGTGCATCATCAGAGCTGTGTGAATAATAACAGCTGTGAGCCCGTGCCTAAGGTGCATCAGAACTGTGTGATAACTGCGTCAGCCCCGTGCGTGAGGTGCATCATCAGAGCTGTGTGAATAATAACAGCTGTGAGCACGTGCCTAAGGTGCATTATCAGAGCTGTGTGAATAATAACAGCTGTGAGCCCGTGCCTGAGGTGCATCATCAAAGCTGTGTAAATAATAACTGCATCAGCCCCGTGCGTGAGGTGCATCATCAGAGCTGTGTGAATAACAACTGTGAGCCCGTGCGTAAGGTGCATCATCCACATTGCTCAGGTCACCCAAATTCCTGCACTCTCTACCACACTGCTTTCAAAAACAGCATACTCTTGCACACATTCTTACTGCTCACCAATTCAAAGTTTGCTAAAAATGTTATGCACCGCATTGTCATACACAATGCCAATAACTCAAACTTTAATGCTGCGAGACCTATTGCATTGTAAATGCTTATTTTACTATGCAGTTCAAACATTGAGGAACTCGCTAGTTTAATATCGTTGTATGAATTTAGCTTTGGGGCACTCTGAAATGGTTGTGTTTTGCTATTAATACCAATATTGAGTGTGGTGGTGAATCTTAAACCCTGCGCAAAAAAGGAGTTTGAATAGGAAGAAGAATTCTAGGTGTTAAATACTGCACCACTGATAATTTTCCCTGGCAAAGTTTTGGCCGGTATTGAGAGAAGAACCCCAATGCATGAGGACATATGTGTGGTAAGCATCTCTCACGTGTAATTCTTCATTTTCTACTGTAAAAATCAGTGGTATTTGCCACATCCAGTATTACCCTGGGAAACTGGTATTTACTGGGTGCAGCAAATACACAGGAGTTTGCCAATGTGAATCAGGGTTTTAAAAGGAGAATGAATTGAAGGTAGGATACAGACTCTAGGGAACACAATATGACTCTGATTTTCTTTTAGCAAAAAATGGAAGATGGTTCTGTTCTGTAAAAATCATGTAAAAATAGAATTTAACAACCATTGGCAAAACCAATGCATTAATGCTAGCGCTGTCTGAGGAGATTTGTGGAGAGTTACCCATGGAGAGATGCCTGAAAGGCCTGGGGGCTGGCTGAGTGCAGCTGGCTGGGCTCTGAGCTACCAGCAGGAACCCTTGCCAGGACTGCAGCCTCTGTAGTAGGCAGGTCTGTGCTCCCTTTGTGTGCAGTAAGGAACTAACTGCCGCATCAGCCACGACATACTGTAAAGTCAGTGACAGAGAGTAACCATCAGTAACACAATGCCACCTTGGGTCTAAATATTAGCACATGAACCATATCGTAAAAGGGAAGTGCAATAAATGTCTGGACTCTCTCAAAATTATAAATGGATACAACCAAAAGGGGGGAATTATCCCTTTAGGACTAGAACCCTCACTCACCCAAGGGTGACATGCTTCATCATATGGGTTCCTCCTACTAGTAGGAAATCCTAATCCTACTGGGAGCTACAACTTCCTCACTGTGAGCAAGGGGCTCAGAGATGTTTTCATGGATGTTCAATCATGGATCTAAGACGCTAAAATCCCATATGTGAAGATTACGGTGTAGTGGAAGTGCAGTGCAAAAAAAGTAAGGGAAAACTAATGGTGACTTAAAACTGCCTAGGAAGATGCAAAAAACTATTTTTATTAGATTGCTCTCACCGGCAGGGTTAAAAAGCAGTGCAGAGAGTAGTATGGGTTTAGAACTACTATAAAAACGGGTGGGCATGTTTCAGCCTGTTGATCAGTACTTTGTATCAGTGGCTCTCTTCAGGACCAAAAAGAATATTGGTATTGCTGCTGCTAATACAATTTATAGTGGTAATAAAAGGAACTATACAACACCAGTAGTCCTGCGTAGCGATGTCAGGTATTACTGGGAATATCCTCAATAGTAGGATAAATACCTCACCTCATCCTGGCAGACAGCTCAGGGAAGGAGGCCCGCTCTGTCCGTCGGTACCTTATTGCTTTACCAAGCTGCCACCGGAGGCATCTTATCCGGTAAAAAGACAAAACATCGAATTCAAAATATAGAATTACCAAAATATCGAAGTCAAAATATAGAATGGACAAAATATCGAAGTCAAAATATAGAATGGACAAAATATCAAATGGACAGAATATAGTAGTGAAAAATCTCGAATTGAAGGAAAGTAATTTAATATCAAATAGTAATTTTTACCCCTACGCTATTCAACGCTTTCCCTACTGTTGCACTCTCTGAAGTGGGAATAGTAATTTTTACCCCTTCGCTATCCAATGCTTTCCCTACTGCTGCAATCTCAGGAGTGGGAATAGTAATGTTTACCCCTACACTATCCAAGGCTTTCCCTACTGTTGCACTCTCTGGAGTGGGAATAGTAATTTTTACCCCTACGCTATCCAACGCTTTCCCTACTGTTGCACTCACTGGAGTGGTAATAGTAAATGTTATATTTATTATTTCATTAATTTTAAATTACTTTTAAGACATTTAAAAAAATTCGATATTTTGACTAACTATATTTTTTAAAACTATATTTTTGATTCGATATTTTTGTACCTACCTGTTTGTAGATAGGAATTTGATATTTTTGCATTCTATATTTTTTCTTCGCTATTTTGGTAATTCTATGTTTGTGAATTCGATATTATGTCAGTGATCCCATCTGCGTAATGCCATGGCCCTGTATTGATCACATTAAGCTTGCAACTGACAGCTATATCTGTCTATAGTCAGACTCTAAAAAGCTAACTTTGGGCCACAGGTATATTGCACAAACGGGCAGCAATAAAATTAAATCCTAATGTGAAAGGAATAGAGGGCAGCTATACACTAGAACTGATGCATCGATACCATAAATTATTGTAGAATCAGACCTTTAAAATGATCTATGATATGCATGTGCAGTATATATTTTAAATTGTATAACCCACAGTACAAATCCAAATGCAGGATTGTGTACATAGAGATCAGACCTGCCACTTTGTTGTCCTATATTTACTGTATTACACTTTAAACTTGGTTGGTTTTACATTTTTAAAATGTATTTTTAAATTTGTATGACCAATTATAGACTTGAAGTGCGTTAACTATGCATTTTTTTATAGAAGTCAGACATCCTACTGAGAACTAGGGGCGGCTCCTCTGTTAGCGCAGAGAACGTCGCCTCGCCAACCAAAATGCCTCCAAAAGCACCAAGTAGATGAAAAGCATAAATGGGATGATGAGTTGATTTCAAGATTCTAATCCTGGCCGGTAAATTCGGTTTCCTCATTTGACTGAACATCTTGTGATTCTGGGTAAACCACTTATTCTCCATGTGCTTAGCAGCGTAAATATTTGAAATGCAATAGTAAATATGTGAAATGTGATAGAATAATTCAAAGGTTTATGTGACCACCTGATGTATGTGGCAGGGATATGTTTTGTATCCCAGAAGGGGCGAAATACACCCCGTGGGTGCCCTGGGTAGGAACAGCGTTTGACATTCATTTTCAAATTGGTGGTGCAAACAGGGTTGACGTGAACAATAGTGAAAACATAATTGAAATTGCCCTGGTATATTGCCATATCCTGTGGAAGAATTCAAAAGTCTACATCTCGCAGGATTATAGTAAGGAGACAGTCGAACTACGGAAGGCGTTCCTGGCCCTTCGTCCACAACTTCAAGCGAGAGGTTACCAATATGGATTCGTTGGCCCTTCCAAATACAGAGTGTCACTGCATGGATCCACACAGATTTTCACAGATCCACTAAAACTCAAAAGACTCCTGGGCAACCAAGATATCCAAGACATGGACACTAATGGTCCAACTGATGAGAATGCAAATGATGGTAATGCTCCGCCTTCCTCTTCAGTGTCTGCCTCTGCTACAGCTACAGCTTCAACGACTACTCCCGCGATGGCATCTGCGTCTGCCTCGGCCTCTGCTTCAGTTCCGGCCCAACGTTGAGTATCCTTTGTTTTATTATTATCACGCTCCATGTACGCATATCTCTGACAATGCCATTCCCTAAAGTTGTGTACACCAACGATTGACTGTCAGTTTTGGTTGCCTCCATCTACTACATACACGATATAAGGGAATCTGCAATTAACAGATTCAAAAGCTGATCACGTTCCCATTGAATATTTGCTTGGGTCCCAAGCTCCACATACTTTTACACTGAGGGAACAGTCTCTGATGTCTACATGATGGAGAGGATAAATATTGTTATTCTTACTCCAAAAAAAAAACTTCGAATTTGTATCTATAATGCTGTTGTCATGGTCACGGCTATGTTAATGCTGTTGTCATGGTCACGGACATGTTAATAACAACGCTTTGCATGCAGATCGGATATGTTTAGACAACCATTGCCTTCTATTATACAAAGTCCAATGCAAAAACTCTGAATACGTTACATGATGTTACATTATATGTTCTGCAAAACCAAGTTAGCCTCTTATTACGTTAGACTAGCCATGTAATTGCCAGAAGGGCTAGTATTAGCTTGTTCATGTTATGTTATGGTCACACCTGCTGTGATAATTTGTGATAATTTGATATGATTGGTACAGAAATCCAGTTCCAACTTCTGTAAGTGCATTATTACCCATGGGAGGATAATGCTGTTGTTATTTTTCTCAAGTCGCCATGCCTACAAGTTGCTTTTGGGGAGGGGGGGTGGGGGGCTTAGGGGTTGGGGCTGGGGTGTATGTGGGGTTGTGCATATTTTGATTTTAATTAATGTTCTAATTTTAAGCAGTGGTTGCATTTTGTCATCAGTCAATGCGCACTTTTCTTACACTGTTACAAAGAGGGATTGTATACTAGCATGTATTCCGCTGAAGATTATGCTTACAGCCAGTATAGTTGCTACTCGAATTGCTATTATAGAGAACAGGAACACAGAGGAGGATGGGAACAAAACGCAGGGTGTAAATTTACAAACTTGGGATACTGACGATCATACACTCTAAAAATGACTACACCCACGCCCGTGATTAACACACCTTTGGGGGTGAATCAGATGGGGAAACTGAAGATACTCTCCCTTAATGTCAAAGGTCTTAACAATCCAGTAAAACGCCAAAAGATCTTAGACTACCTACGCAGGCAAAAGGCAGATATAGCACTGCTCCAAGAAACAAAACTGGAGGCTAAACAGTTATATACTCTTAGGAATAGATTTTTCAGGGAAGTTACAGGCTCAGATCCGGTTGGGAAGAAGAATGGGGTAGTAACTCTGATCTCCAAAAAATCTAACATTGACCTTCTTTCATCTACATCTGACACGAAGGGGAGATGGGTCACAGCAAAACTCCTAAAGGATGGGACGGAATTCTATATTACAAACATATACGCACCGAACACATGCGACTTAAAGTTTTGGTCGGACCTTACAAAACAAATCGAAAAGATCCCGGACTTGGCAGTCCACATCCTGGCGGGGGATTTTAATCTTCCACTTGACCCGACACTGGACAGAGATTCGCGTTGTCCCTTTCGTAGTAATAGATCTCATAGGGCCTTCAAAAACCTATGTGAGCAATTTCACCTGGTAGATTCCTGGTGCCTACAAAACCCGGTTGACAGGGACTATTCATTTGACTCCTCGCCCCATGACTCATTCTCACGGATTGATTATCTGTTTATCACACAGAACGCTACACCCAGAATAATAGAAACCACAATAGAACCAAGGCTTTTGTCCGATCACTCATGCATTACACTCACCATCTCAGACATAAAACCGTCTACCCGTCAGTCAACATGGCGACTCAATGATGAAGTTCTTGAACACGAACATCACCGAGCAACTATTGAATCCGCTATCAAAGAATATCTGGTCCACAATGCTAGGGGGGATACCTCCGACTTAACTAGGTGGGAGGCGCTTAAAAGTACTTTGAGGGGTGTAATTATCAAGATTAAATCTGCCATGAATAAGAATCATAATGGGAAATTAGAGGAGCTAGAGAAAGAAATTTCAAATCTAGAGGCTAAGTACTTGCAGAGCAGAAAAGCTGAGTTACTAAATAAGCTAGCCAATAAAAAATACGAATATAATAAAATTGTAAGTGAAAGGGCAGGGGTCTGGCTCGATCGGAGGAAAAGGTTCAAGCTGTGTGAATCAAACAAAGCAGGTAAAAGTCTGGCTGCATACCTCAAATTTAAAATACAAAAAAACACAATAAACTCCATAGCTGATAACATGGGTGTTTCCCATTCTGACCCAGCCAAAATAACAGACCTCTTTAAAGAATTTTACGAGAAACTCTACTCCAAGAATGCAGAAGTGGAAAACCAAAAGATTAATGAGTATTTGAATAACTGCAATCTCCCTTCCTTGTCTGAGGAAGAACAAACAGACATAAACAGCCCGATCTCGCTAACGGAAGTTCAGTCTGCCATTAAATCTTTAAAGTGTGGTAAAGCCCCGGGTCCGGACGGCTTTTCCGCGAAATTTTATAAATGCTTTTCCATGTCAGTCGCGCAGCCCCTGCTCAACATGTTCGGGGAAATAAGCGAAACAGGGGAAGCTAAGGGCACCCTCTCAGAGGCCACAATTGCAGCTATTCCGAAAGAAGGGAAAGACCCCACCCTATCTAAAAACTATAGGCCCATTTCTCTCATAAACCTTGACTGTAAGCTATTTGCATCCATCCTGGCGGCACGTCTCCAGAAAATACTACCAAAACTCATACATTCTTCCCAGGCGGGATTCATGAAAAACAGGTTGTCTAGTGACAATACCAGGACACTAGCACATGTATTAGAGAAAGCGAAACTACTATCTACTCCCACAGCAGCAATAACGCTAGATGCTGAAAAAGCATTCGATAAAGTAGATTGGAGGTATCTGGAGGCTGTGCTCCATAAATTTAATCTAGGCCCATCAATCATAAAGATGATCATGTCCCTTTACTTCTGTCCTGTAGCGAAGGTCAGGGCGGGTGGGTCGCTCTCGTCACCTTTTCGACTACACCAAGGCACAAGACAAGGTTGTCCCCTCTCCCCGTCACTATTCGTGTTGGCGATCGAGCCATTCCTATATCAGATTAGACATAACAAAAATATAGCTGGAATCCCCTTCAACGACTGTGTCATAAAGTTAACAGCATATACCGATGATGTATTGGTAGTCTCAGAGAAAGCGAATGAAGCAATACCGGCCCTACTCAAGACGATTGATGAATTCTCTAAAGTATCCGGCTACAAACTAAACAAAGACAAGACAGAAGTCAAGTCGCTCAATAATCTGGGATCTAAGGACATGATAGGAGATTCGGGACTCACATGGCAGCCGGGCTGCTTTAAATACCTGGGGTTAGATTTTGATAGCGATCTAATCTCTACAGTCCGCACTAATGAGAAATCAGTGCTAAACAAAATACACAAGCTTCTAGATGGCTGGTCCCCTAAATATTTATCCTGGTGGGGCAGGGCTGAAACCCTGAAGATGATGGTAACCCCCTTAGTTAATTACATAGCATGTATGCTCCCAATGACTTTCTCTGATGACTTTATCCACAAGGTGGAGAAGCTGTTTGGCACGTTTCTGTGGCAAGGGAAGAAACCAAGGATATCAATGAAAAAGCTACAATTAGCTAAAAATAAAGGCGGCCTGGGTCTCCCGAACTTCAGACACTACCAAACAGCATTCTTATGTAAACAAGTAGCTTTATGGTTAATCAAAGATTCAGAATATACTCCGCTGTGGATAGACATTGAAAAAGCAATATTGGACAGCATCCCTCTCGTGGCCCTACTCACTATGGACCTTACACATATACCCCACTCCAAATATATTCTTTTGAATACAAGAAGGGCTCTCCTGAAACTTGACCAAGTAAACCACAAAGGCCTAAAGATCAAAAAATCCACATCAATTGCTCTCTGGTACAACCCATTACTGAAAATCGACGGAACACCGCTGCAGTGGGCTCACTGGTCCACGAAGGGTATTAACTTAGCAAGTGATGGAGGAGCCGAGACGGCGGCCAAGATGGCCGCATAGAAGCCCGGCTCCGTCGATCGCCTTTCCTCCCGCACTATCCTGACACCCATCCTGCGTCCCGATAGCGGCCCTGCACTGCTGAGAGTTTCCTGAGTCCGGCGGTGTTTCTCCTGGCCGAGATCGGTCTTTCGCGACCGAGTTCCGTCGTCTCCAATTTCCCGGCCCTCCCACGGTGCGAGCCGGGACCTCGCCTGATGCAACAGCCGGAGTCCGATTGAACAACAACGGCCCCGGCCGGCCATCTTTGCCCGGTGGTCGGATCGGGCTCATCACTGCCCGGGACCGGAGATTGCCGACTGTAGACCAGCACTGGCGCCACTTGTGCTGCTTGCCATCGGGTTTAGCTGGGATCTGTTTTGCCTGCTCCCTTGGTGTGCCTGCCTGCCGGCCGTTCCAGCCCCGATCTGCCCCGGAAAATGTCGGCGACCGTTGGGTCTCCTTGCATCGCTCTTTAGCGGGAACTTTGGGCACGCCTGGGGCTGTGTGTCCTTGCCAGCATTGGGTTTCCCTGTGAACGAGGTGGGCAACGTACGCCGCCATGCACGCTGGCGGACTGTGCATTGCCCCTACAACGTGGGACGTCCTGCTGGCCATTAAAGACCTACACTCTGCGCTGATCAGTGGTTGGACTCATGTGGCTTCCCCACGGGTGTCGGCGAGTTGTGTGACAGAGGATGACTACGCAGTCGAACCGGAGCCTGTGATTTCCCGGTCTGTTAGCGACCGGAACCCTCTAACGTATGTGCAACCGGACAACGACCTTGCTGGGATTTGTGACCGACCTGCTACGTTTGCTGATCACGAGGCTTTCTTTCTATCTGCCTACGTTCTGGAACCGCATCACCTGCCTCCATTGATCGCTAGAACGCTGTGGAGCTACTTTGCCGTGTGGACTTTTCCGCCCCATCCTGCTGCTACAATGGCTACAAGAGGGACTGCAGACTCATCGACTTTGTTTTTTCCCGATGCACGAAGTTTTGCTGTCCTGGTTCGTACGGGCCAGGGCTGAACCTAGACTTGTTTGCATGATGGATGTCTCTGGTGCTGGATAAATATATTGCTTACGATGGTGCTTTGGGGTGCTTGGGACGATTTTGTATTGTTGTGTGCCCTCCATTTTGGTGGGTTCACTTTGCTCACTCAGGATGGGCGGGGAGGGGCGCGGGTTGGGGGCCGGTGCTTGGGCCCTCCTCCTACTTTCCCTTCTGTGGGGTTTCTGGGGCGACAGGCATGCCTATGGGGGGGGGTGGGCCGTGGCCTTCCGCTGCATGCAGGGTGGGGGGTGGGGCTGGGACGTGTCTTTTGTGTTCTCTTCGTCTCTATGGCCCGTTCTTTCCTTTCCTTTGCTCTTCTTTCTTGATCCATATTTCCTCTTTCTCTTTCTCGTAGTTGTAGTCTGGGGTATGGGTCCCATGGGTGTAACATTGTTTGTGTCCCTTCCCAGTAATAGATCCTGCTAGCATTGCTGCTTTGTGGATGGGACACTGCTATAGATGGAGTTCCGCTAGTTTTATCTGCCGTTTGTTCTCCCATTGGTACTTTTAATTGAAGGCTGCTATCCTGACGCGTCCATAGTCTGTAATTGCTATTGCAATATTGCCTTTCGTATGATCCTTCAATTTACTGCAAATTGGAATCCTCGAATGTTCTGCTACACTGTGGGTAATCTTGGTTGTTAATTTTGCTTTAATGTTGCCAACTGAGTCTGATTACGCAGTGTAACTCTCCTGTGGTGCGTGATATTTTGGGGTTTGTTGGTGATGTATGATGGCCTCTCGGCCTGTTACTGCTTTGCACATGATGTAATCCTGAGGTTTCCTAATAAAAATTTTCCAAAAAAAAAAAAAACTTAGCAAGTGATCTTTTCAAGGGATCTGACCCCCTCCCATTCTCGTCCCTACAGGCCAAACATGCCCTTACACCATTAGATTTTTATGACTTCCTGAAGCTAAAGGCAATACTCTCTGCACGCTCCTTGTCCTCATCTGTGCCATGGTTGTGGGACTCTGTTCCACGCATCTGTAAAACTGGGCATTTCGTTTCAAAGGTCTATAAAATGCTCCTCCCACTTCCGCAGAAAGCTAACAGGAAGAATGAGACGAAATGGGAAACAGAATCGAACACGACGGGTATGAGCTTTGATTGGGAGATAATACACACTACTGCATTTAGAAACAAGATTTCCCCTATCCTGTCACAGACTAAATTCATGTTAATTAACAGAGCGTATTGGACACCTGAAAGACTCTTTAAGACAAACCTAAGGGAATCGCCAACTTGCTGGAACTGTGATGCAGGGGTGAGGGACTTGACTCACATGTTATTTAATTGCACCTTACTGAAGGACTACTGGAACAGAATATTTGACTGTATTACGCACATCTTTGGTTTCAATCCACCTAGAGAGTTTGCGTATGTTCTACTGGGGGTTCAAGAGCCACATCTGGTAAATTCGGTGGATCGTCAACTCCTTGATCTCCTCCTCACCTTGGCATGCAAGGTTGTTCTGTGTAAGTGGAAGAACCCTTCAGAGGTGACATTCAAAATGTGGCAAGATTGGCTGTCCTTCCTAAGAGGTGCAGATAACCCTGTGTTACACTCTTCAACGAGCCGCGTCTCCCATAAAAAGCTCTGGAAGGCCCTGGATGCTTCCTCCTTTTCGTTTGATCCCCCTTAGAGTAATGATCTAGCCTCTAGTCATCCTGTTCTAACCAGCAATCCCCCGAGTTAAGGCTTGTCCCGAAAACGCGCAATCTGATGGTCTCGCAACTGAGATTGTATTCATGTATGTATGATTTGTATGTCACAACATGACCACTGCTGATGTCTCTTTTCCTTTATTTAGGTTTGTCCACGTCACTTATGAGTAAATGATTCACCCACCATTTTCCTTTTTTTTATACTTTGCCTGTTCAGGCCTCGAATATGTTGAATCATTGTAATATCCTTTTTACCTCTTTGATCTTTATTGTACTGTATTGTCTTGTACTTGTTTTGTTCCTGATTTGAAACAAAAATGATTTGAAATAAAAAAAAAAAGAAATTGCCCTGGTATACATCTCTGCCGCAAAAGTGTATGGAGATTGGGAAGAGTGAATGAACAATGCTAAATTTTAACAATGGCGCTGGGGAATTTCTCTTCCTACGAAACATGTTTAAAAATGTAACCAAATCGTTTTTTTTATCCAGACAGTCAAAGGATTTTAAGATACATTCATGAAATGTTAAGGTGTGAAAGCTCTAGCTGACCCTCCTAAGGGATAATGTGGCCTTACACCCTACGAAAACCTTGAGAAAATAGTTACACAAATGTATTTCCAGCACAGCTCTCTAAAACTAACTAAAAAACGTTCAATGTTAGAGATAGTTTAGTAAAAATTAATGTGGTGTAAAACGGACTGATGCAAAAAACATTAAAATATACCACAAATTAAACAACTGAGTTCCTAGCATATCTGCATAAAAAGTAAGGGGCGATTTATATGTTGGCGGTGTGTATACTGTGTCGCATTGGAAGTGGTGTATACACACCACCAACATGAATGTCCACCCATCGGAATTAGATGCGGGCAGACCATCAATTTGAATATGGCAGTGACTACTCTGTGACCACCAGAGCCAAACCTCTTTGACAGACTGGTAGAGTAAGGGTCATTGGAGAAATGACTAGATGTCCGCCTGCCCAATTAAGATGGGATGACACGTAGCCGTGTTTTTTACTGTCCGTCACCGCCAGGCAAACCTGGCAGTGAGAGACAGTGTCATGGGAATAATGCTCCCCAACCCAAAGGAGATGACTTCCATGGTGAGGGGATCATTCATTTGTTTGTTTTTATTTTCAAGAAGAAAATCCTGTTTTGGGGTTTTCTTTTTGAAAATAAAAAATAAACCTCTTTTGTTCAGGGCTGTGTCGTGCTGCTGACACAGCCCTGCACCAAACAGCAATGTGCATTGACAGGAACGGCAGTGACAGAGGAGCCTCTTAATGCTTTATAAATGACTGCCAATTTTGTGGTCATTAATATACTTGGCAGCGTTCCCTCCATCAGGGGGGTGGAGTAATCTACTCTGTCCCCATTGTGGCCCAACAGGCCTTCCACCAATATATAGATTGACCCGCTTAGTTCATATTCTAAGATTCACACAGTGTCATCCTTTTCCTATATCGTACAGCCCTGCTAAAAAAGCTTACAGTGTTGAGAGAGCGCCAAACCGAGTTAGAAATTGTAGGGGTGCATCATATTCACAAGTAGTCAGCACCCACATATATAGAGGACTTACTAACTGTGTTCAATTATAATGTAGAGTTAAGAACTAATGTAGTTGGTATAGAATTATACTAAGAGCTAATGTAATGTGCTTTAAAAATCAATAATGCTGTTTTAACATAGAGATGCCGTTTGCTGTGTAGTATTTCACTAATAAGAGAGTGTTTAATAATTCACCATTGTGCTTTTATTCTTGCTTATTAAACTCACAGTTGTAACGTTAAAAGTGATTAAATGGCTTAGGTAGAGAATTGTATTTTGCATTAAAGATTGGTGTTAAGGAACGTAAATGTATTGCTTATGTTAGCCTGTTGGTGCACATAAACGTGCAGAGGCCCATTTCATGGAAATTGTGTAGGCCTGATTTAAAATGCCTTTTTGTAGTAAATCGTTGAAATGTTTTTACAGAAAGCTGCCTCAGCTAAAGTCATTTGCAACATTCAGAATTTGTGAGCCGATTCACATGCGTTCCTTTGCAGGTGCAGAACTAAGTAGATAAGGTAGTAGAGGGGCCTATTGTGTATGAGAGTCAGGATGCTAGGCTCAGACGTGGAGGAGTAACTGAGGAATTCAAGAAAGCAACGTGAAGCGAAGAAGAGTCCGGGACCCAAGGACGTTTTAACGGACAAGGATGGAGAGGTGCCATGGTGGAAAATTCTGGAATCCACCACCTTCTCGAGGGGCGTACCTGAAGGCGTGTCGTTCGCATTGTGGGGTTTTGTATTAGGGACAGCACCCCGAGGGAGGAGGTAGAGCAGATGGGCTGAGCAGTCAGAGAGAGAGGTTGGTCAGGCAGAGAGTTAGCTATGATTGAGTAGCCTGAAGATTGAGCTTGGAGGAAAGTGAGTGAACTCTTTAAGAGTCACCACTGCTGACACCTTTTTCTGAATGGGATATTGTTAAGTAGGGATGTCATCTAGAGTAGTGTAGGGACAGACTAACCTGGATTTTTTTTCCTTTTATAAATGCTTACTAAAACTCAGGTTATTGGAATTCTTGTTAGCCTGATGATTCTTCAACTAATTCTGGTATTATTTCTGAGTCGTCTGAGATTCTTTCGTAGAATCATGTTTGTATTAGTTCCTGTTTATCTTTTGAATCTTTTACTGAGATGTTTATACATTCAGTTGTTTTTGGCTTTATAATACATTTTTGAACTTAGTTCCTAGTCAGTGGTTCTTTGGGGGTACAAGGGGGAATTTGTTGAAATTGACTAATCATTGTTTACCTAGATTTCCTAATTCGCTCTATGACAGGTAAAAAGGTCTAGTCGACCTGTGTTCGGGATTCTGGAGAATAGTAAACCAACTCTAGAAATAAAATCCCGCCCTTCCAGTTGGTAGCAGAGTAGGATGGTTTTCTTCTAGAGTAAGGGTGATCTAGATTAGGTTAAGATTTCCCCAAGGCCCATAGAGATCTAGTGATGAGCGTCCAGAAAACCGCGGACGGAGGATGGTGTTCCATGGAAACTGACGGAGAGTGACGGTGCGGCGGAAAGCAGCAGGTCGTAAGAGAGTGAGTATGAAAAGGGTCATGCGTTGCTAGATTGCGGTTATGTTGAATTGTTGTGTTGTGTTGTATTGTCTTGCGGAGTTGAATGCCTGTAGTGTGAAAGGAGAGCAGGTTGTGAGCGGGCGCAACCGGTGAAAATCTTAGGCTCAAGGAGAGTTTAAGTGGTTTGGGTGTATCGAACACTCAGAGTAATTGTCGACCATTGTAAGGGGGTCATGAGGTACCATTGATTGCCCGCAGGACCGAGATAGGGGGAACGTATGTGTGAGTGTGTGGGTACCGGACGCTGATCGGAAGTTGCCGTGTGTTTGTAACCTATCAGTTGAGGCGATTGTCCGGTCGTTTCGTGGACAGACATTTGCCAGTTCGGTGACAATTACAGTAAGACTGTGGACGTACAGTAAAGGAAGTGGTTGTTTGGTCGGAAGTGATCATTTCAAGTGTATGTTTGGGACGCATGCGTGACCGGGAGACGAGCTGAGAGAGGAGGGGAACTGCTGCGAAGCAGAGGTGAGTGACGTCAGAGAGTGATTGCACCCTCCTGAGGCGGAAGCCGGGAGGCTAGAGTTCGAGTAGCAGAATAATTGGCTGCTCCTGCTAAATTAATCAGCCTACAAAGCTCGTTTTTGTACTAAAACGTTTCACCAGCACTTGCGCTGTTGTAAAATTGCACTGAATCGTTTTTATTGTGACTTTGTAAAAACTTTGATTATTGTTCATAATTGCTCATAATTCATGCTAAACCTACCGGAGTGAGCCGCTTCCTCGTGCAGACTAATTGCACGACCTGAAGCAGTTTTAGGGCTCCCGGTCTGCCTTATTTACTTATCCCCGAGGCACTCAATCCACGGCCGCCATCTTAGATAGGGGCCTGGACAGCGCTCTAGTGGCTGGGCGATTTCGGCCCAATCACCATAAAATGAAGCCCTCTTCTCGTCCGCGCAGCGGGCGGGCGCAGCGGGCGCGCCGATGGCGCACCGGAGGCGCGCCAGAGGCAAGCCCGTCTGTGCCCGTCCGGGCCAGGCCGAGCACAGGGCCACTCACTATGCCCAAATCAGGAGGAAAGAGACTACAATACTCAAGGGATCATCTCCTTCAATACCGCTTGACCACATCTACCCTCACCCCCATACCGCTACCTTCTGACAATACTAGAGGGAAACACCTTACAACTAAATCGGTCAACCTAGCATTACTGAATTGTAGATCTGCATCTAAACACTCCGTAGAAATCAACCAGCTGATCCAGGATATGACATTAGATGTCCTTTTCCTTACGGAAATGTGGCTGACGCCCCATTCCGAAGCCGATATCGTCAATATGCTACCCACAGGCTACCTCATACTATACCAAAATAGAACTAAGGGTAAAGGAGGAGGGTTAGCGATTGTTTATAAAAACACCCTTTCCTGCAGAATACAAAATGGAGGAATCGAGGACTGTGAAAATATACACTTTTCTCTTCAAATAAATCCCAATAAAACCCTTTCGGGATTTCTCATCTATCGTCCTCCCGCCAGCTTAGGAAATTTCGTCAATTCACTGCTAGAAGCCACCATTTCCACGGGCACATCGACCTCCAGCTTTCTCCTTTTAGGAGACTTAAATCTCCACTTTGAGGACAACAAAGATAAAGTTGCCGGAGATATAATTTCGGAATTAAAAGCATTTGACCTCCAACTTAAAAACTCCGAAGCAACTCACTCCAAAGGACATCTTTTAGACCCACTCTTTACCAATCTCCTTAATCTAGAAGTCTCTCATCCACTCCCCCTCCCTTGGTCAGATCACTTCCTGATCCCTTTTATTTGGCAGATCACTCCTGACACCCCCAGACCCTCCCCCCCAGACAACAGGATAGAATTTGGTCCAAAATATCCTTTGAAAATTGGATGCAAAAACTAACTCACTCTGCCCCTTATGCTGATCCCGACCCAGACAAAGCAGATACAAATTTTAACAACTGGCTTACCTCTACCTTAGACCAAGTCACCCCCAAGAAAAATCTAAAGAAAAAATGCACCTCTTTTAAATCCCCCTGGTATTCCCAAGAACTCAAGATTCTTCGGAAAAATTGTAAAGTCCAAGAACGCAAATGGAGGAAAAACTGGGACCCACTTATCAAAGAAGAATATAAAAAATCAATGAACATCTATAAACTGGCCCGAAAGTCAGCTCAGGCCTCCTTCTATGAGGAAAAAATCAAATCTGCCTCTAATTCGTCCCGCGGGACCTACAACATTTTTAAAAACGTATTAAAAATTCCAAATCCCCCCCCAACCCAGTTACCCTCTGTTGCTAGATGCAATCAAATAGCATCTTTTTTTCAGAACAAAATAACTACCATTCTACAAACCCTCCCCCCCAAATCTGACAAAATCCCCGCTGAAACCTTGACCCGTCCAATAAATGGACCTATCCTTGACAGTTTCCATCAGATTACCAAGGAAGAATTTCTTAAAACTCTCTCAGGGATGAAAAGTGGCTCTCCAAATGATCCTGCCCCCATTCATATTCTCAAACAAGTGGGACCCACTATCTCACACCAGGCCACCGATCTCATCAACGCCTCCCTCAGCCAAGGAGTGGTCCCTCATAGCTGGAAACACGCAGTCGTGAAAGCCATACAGAAAAAACCAGGTCTCGACCCACTTGATCTCTCCAACCTCCGCCCAATATCCCTATTACCAGGGATAAGTAAGATCACGGAGAAGGTTGTTAATCAACAACTATCGGCTTTCCTAGAAGCCAACAACCTTCTTTGCCCCTCTCAAACTGGGTTCCGTCCTGGGCAGGGGACCGAGACCGCCCTTCTTCAAGTGCTGGAGGAAGCCAGATGCATCTTGGATTCAGGGGGATCGGTGTTACTGATCCTCCTGGATCTAAGCGCTGCATTTGATACGGTTGACCACGAGATCCTGATACAGCGACTGTCCAACCTAGGAATAAGAAACACCGCACTTCGCTGGCTCACTTCCTTCCTTAAAAACAGAACCTTTCAGGTCTGTGAAGGTAATGAGCGATCCGACTTTTTCCCCCTCCAGTGTGGGGTCCCCCAGGGCTCTTCGTTGAGCCCTACACTATTTAACACCTACATGGCCCCCCTGGAGGAAGTGGTCTCCCCATTTGGGATAAAAACCATCACATACGCTGATGACACCCAAATGGTGGTCTCTTTTTCGCTAGAGAGTGCTCAAATCAAAAACCTTCATGACTGCCTTGAAGGGATCTATCAGTGGATGTGTGATTCAAGACTGAAACTGAACGGCTCTAAAACCGAGCTCATGCTACTGGGACCACAAACATCACCCCTCCCCAGCGCAATGTGGCCATCTTGCCTAGGGACCCTTCCCCAACCTAAGCCGGAGCTCAAAAGTCTGGGTTTCTGGCTTGAACAGGACCTTTCACTTAAAACCCAGGCTAAAAAAACTGCAGGTACCTGCGTAGGCCTACTTCGTTCTGCCAGGAAAATTCTCCCTCTGCTCCCTGCCCCCTCTCAAAAGCTCCTAATACAAGGGCTGATATCATCTAGGCTAGATTATGGCAATGCCCTCTTCCTGGCAGCCCCTGAAACAACCATGAACATCCTGCAGAGAACTCAAAATGCCGCTGCTAGGCTCCTGACAGGCACCTCCCGCAGAACATCAGCTAAACCTGCATTGAAGACCCTTCACTGGCTCCCAATCCGTGAAAGGGTCAAATTCAAGGCCCTATGTATAACGCACAAAGCTCTACAAGGTCAGGGTCCCCCGTTGCATAAAACCAGGCTCTTCCCATACAAACCCAACAGATCTCTTCGTTCCTCCCATGGCAACTTGGCCACAGTACACAAAATTAAGAAAGCCCGTACTGGAGGACGCCGTTTCTCAGTTGCAGCTGCAATATTGTGGAACGCCCTACCTATCCATCTTCGCGCAGAAACGAATCACAACAAATTCCGCAAGCTACTCAAAACCCACCTTTTCCCGCAATAATCTGCCTATTCCCTTCCCGTTTTTGCTTTCCCCCCTCAGTTGCTAGTACAATCTCAGCGCTGGGACGCCCCCGGGCAGCCATGCGCTCTAGAAATCCCGTTTTCATTTCATTTCATTTCATTTCAGAGAGCCGCGCTGGGATAGGGCGGTTAGTGTGGAGCCGCGCTGGGATAGGTGGAGTGACGTCAGAGAGAGCCGCGCTGGGATAGGACGGTTAGTGTGAAGCCGCGCTGGGATTGGTGGATTTTCATCGAGAAGTAAAAGAGCGCTGTAAACAAAGAGACGTTGTGGTTTTCATCATGAAATGTTTAAAAGTGTTGCAGAATTGTTTCAAAGGTGAAAAGAAGTTAGAACCTCGGGTGGGGAAGAGGCTCCACCCGAGGATACTCCAGCCCATTACATGGCTACGAATGTTGGGTTGCACACCATATTGTGGCTTGAGAACTGGTGTAAGATGACTAACGGAAGCGAGGAATTGACCTTTCCTAGATACGGAACGTTTAAATTGGAAGTGTTGTATCAGTTAAAAGCGACTATGGCTTCTTTGCGGCCTTTGCCCAGACCAACACAGTTTGAAGCGTTGAATGCGTGGATCAGGGCAGCCCATGAAAAGAACAGAGATAGGAGACAAGAAAGAGTGAAAAGATCAGTTAGGGCGGTCCAGGATGCACGGTGGGATGCACTGGCTAAGAGGTGGAGAGTGCAGACCATCGAAGGGGACAGGTTGTACCCGTTGTTGGTCAATGCAGGGGATGCGCAGAGAAGGAGTACCGAGGATGATGACAGCGAGACAGATGATAGCCTGATAGAGAGACTACTGTCGGAGAGACCACCTCCATATAATCCTGAGATAGAGGGAAGACCAGCAGCAGCAATGGACAGGGAAACTTCTGTCGTGGACGGAGGCGTCCCACTGGCGAGCGGTCTGGGCCCCTTAGGGGACAGGTCCGGCTCGGTGGAGGGAGAAAGGGCACCTCAAATTTCCCCAGAGGCGAGAGTAGTGGGAAGATTTACGGTACAAAATGTACAAAACGAAGAGGGTGTTGATTCTCAGAGATTGCCAGACTCTCTTACGGTACCAGTTACTATAGGTCCCATAGTATCAGTGTACAATCCAGAACAAAGACAAGGCAAAGGTCTGCCACAGACAGACAGGGAGAGAAGTGTCAGCGAAGGGAGGAGTAATGTGGCGGACAAATGGAGCCAATTCCAAGGCCTGTGGAAAGGAGCACCCCTTTGGCAGCATCAGCAGACTCATCTAGAGAGCAGGGGGGTTTGAGAGGACCGATGGATCTGAGAGAACCACGGCCAAGGTCGCTTAGGGAATTAAGGCCTGATTTGAGAACTTGGGAGACGGTTGTGGATACCCAGAGTGACAGGTCGAGGGATGATATTGGCCACGGAGGTCAGGGAAATAGGGGGGTGTCTCACTGCACGCCTAGCGGAAGCAGGCAGGAATTGGATCGCGGGAGTGTGGAAAGTAGGGGAATGTCCAACCAAGCACCTAGCGACAACAGATCGGAGTGGGACCGCGAAGGTTGAAGAACCGAAGGGTTCCCCATAACACACCTGAGGAAGAGAGACGAGTGAGTCAGGAGTGTGGTAGAGAGGACTCTAATGGAACATCGAGTCAGGGCACATTGAGGGCGGTAATAAAGGTAAGAAGGATTGATGTGCTGAGACTCAAGTCAGAAGTGGAGGAAATGGTGGAAGGGACATTACCACTAGAAAGGATCGAACTTTACGAACCAGATGAACTGTTGTTTGTGGCGAAGACTGTTACCCGAAGGGCTAGGACAGCTCATGAGAAATTGTCTGAGTTAGCGAACAAGTATGTTGTGGACTTGACAAGGACGAAAGCATTACAGGGTGGCCATAGGTTGCAGTACTCGGATCGAGATCTAGAAGAGAAGAGGGTGATCGGATTAAAAACCCACATCAGGGAATTGGTTGTGGGAATCCGAACATGGGTCCAATTGGACAAGTGGGAGGAAAGGTGGTCAAAGAAAAAGAGTGTTAGGCGAAGCTCTACTGAGGCATCTCCGGGAGGAGGTTTGATGCATGTGGAGCCGTACCCCTTGCAGGAGGTGGCTCATGGGGGGTATGTACATGTACCCTGGAGTAGGGGAGATTTGGCTGCCTTTACAAACTCATTTCCGAAGTTGCGTGAGAGTCCGGTGGAATGGTACAAACAGGTAGAGAGGTTCGTTAAGATCTCGAAAGTATTGTGGATTGATCTGAATTCTCTGTTTGACATTGTGGTTCCAGGGGAGCTGTGGATAGCATGTAAGGTCAGTGTTGAGTGGCCCACAGTGGAGCCAGACCGAGACCCCGCCACAAATGGACCCTCACTCAGGGTGATGGTAAAGTATGAGCAAGTGATCACGTGGTTGAAAACTAAGGTACCACCACAGGACATCGACTGGGTGAAGATAGATCGAACTAGGCAGGAACCAAAGGAGACAGTTCACGAGTACTATGAGCGATTATTGCAGATATTTAAGCAGTACAGCGGATTGGATGTGATGGATCCAAGGGACATGGGACAGTTTGTATCTACGTTTGTTCTAGGATTGAGACCCTTTATTTGTCTCATGATACAACAACATTTGATCTGTTGGCAGAATAAGCCCCTAGATGAGATCTTGAGGTACGCCAGGTACTGCAGTGATGAGATAGACTCTAAGTCCAAGAAGCTCAAAGATAAGCTGATGCTACTTCAAATGCAATCGGGAGGACAAGGTCAGTCAAGGGGTGGAACATTAGGGAGAAAATCAAGTGGTCAGAAAAGAGACAATGAAGATGGTACGAGACCGAGGATAGATCTGGCGACTCTGAAGAAGACGACTAAGTGTCATCAGTGTCACGAGATCGGACATTGGAGACGCGAGTGTCCCCATAACCCAGAAAATCAAGGAAAGAAGAGGAAGAGGAGGAGGTTCAGGCCCCTACAGTGCAGAAGGTAGCAATAGCGAAAGTTAAGATGACTAAAGGGGGGACTTCAGCTCCTAAAGTTCCGGTTCCCCAGCCACCGAAGATTCCGGCAGGAAACAAGGTTTACAAGCAGATGACTTTCATGGTCGAAGGGGACGAGTGTTACTACTTTGACCCAGTGACGGGAAGACGCCTGAGTGGGGGAGGATTGTACCCTCGGGGCAGTTCTGGAGGTAGATCAGAGGGGACCATTCGTAGAGGCCGATGTGGATGGCCATCCCACCACCTTTCTGGTTGATACGGGTGCTACCCGGTCTACTGTACCATCTGCAGTGGTCCCTAACCTACCCCTTTCAGGACAGACTATCCAAGTTGTAGGGGTTGCGAACAGGAGAATGACGAATCCACTGACTGAGCCAGTCCCCGTGAAGATAGGAAGTTTTAGGGATAAACACCAATTTGTAGTGTGTGATTCAAGTCCTGTGTGTTTGTTAGGGAGGGATCTCCTGTGCAAACTCAATTGTACTATCTACTGTACCTCCAAAGGAGTGGAGTTGCAGACAAACGATGATGATGCTGCCTTTAAGGTTGCAAATGCGCATGTGTGTATAGAATTGTATCCAGCTTTGAGTGTGGAGGAACTCCCTTGGGATTTGCGAGAGACAGTCTCACAGGAAGTGTGGGGCTTTACAGGAGAAGAGATCGGTCTGATCAAAGGAATAGAGCCAGTTAAGATTCAAGTGAAACCGAATGTTGAGTTCCCAAGAACACCCCAATACAATCTGACTCCGGAAACGATTGCAGGGATAAAACCTGTGATCGAATCCATGATTAAACAGGGAATTATGAAGGAAGTTATGGGCAGTCCATGCAACTCCCCGATCATGGGTTTGCAGAAGCCTAGCGGGAAGTTCAGGATTGTGCAGGATTCACGGAAAGTGAACAACACAGTTGTTCCATGCTGTCCAGTAGTACCGAATCCATCAGTGATACTGTTTCAGATACCGTTCCAAGCTGAGTGGTTTACTGTGATTGACCTTTGTCAGGCTTTCTTCTCGATTCCATTGCACGAGGAGAGCCAATATCTTTTTGCGTTTAAGCTGGAAAATTGTGTATTAACGTGGTGTCGTATTCCGCAGGGGTATACAGAGAGCCCATTAATCTTCAATCAGCTGCTTAAAAAGAATCTTGAAAATCTAGTACTGCCGCAGAACTCTGTTCTCGTACAGTACATAGACGATCTCCTTGTTGCGTCAGAGACAGAAGATGCTTGTAGGGTTGACACCATTGCCTTGTTGAACCATTTAGCAGAAAATGGACACAAGGTGTCCCCCAGCAAGTTACAGTATTGTTTGCCTGAAGTACAGTATCTGGGTCACAGGATAGAGAAGGGAAAGAGGAAAGTGTCGCCTGACAGGATTGAGGCGATCATGAAAATGATGTTGCCTTCGACCCAGAGAAAGGTTAGGATGCTCTTGGGGATGGTTGGATACTGTTGCCAGTGGATTGCCAACTTTTCCCTGAAAGCGAAGCCATTGCAGAAACTGACGCACAAGGATGTAAGTGATCCGGTACCATGGGACAAAGACTGTATGATGGCTTTTCTTGAGCTGTGAGAGGACTTGTGTCACGCTCCGGCTCTGGGAATGCCTGATTACACCAAACCATTTTCATTGTTCTGTTGTGAGCAAGAGGGATGTGCTTTGGCAGTTTTAGCGCAAGATCATGGAGGTGTCCGTAGACCAGTTGCTTATTTCTCGGCTACCTTAGACCCAGTAGCCACAGCGTTGTCCGGATGTCTCAAATCCGTTGCCGCAACAGGTGTCAGCATTGAAAGGTGTGAAAGCATTGTGATGGGTCATCCACTGATGGTACATGTTCCTCACTCAGTAGAATTGTTGATGACCAGGGCTAAGACACAGCACTTGACAAATAATAGGCTCACACGATACGAGCAGGTTATACTTGCTGCGGAGAATGTGACCCTTAAGAGGTGCTCAGTCTTAAATTGTGAAGACCATGATTGCCTTAATGTGACTGAATTGTGTACCAAACCCAGACCGGATATTGTCGATGAGCCATTGGTAGACCCCGATGAAATTTTCTTTGTTGATGGTTCATGTGTAAGAGACAATACTAGTCAGTTGAGAGCAGTACGATTTGTACGATTTCTGGAATTGTGGAAGTGGCTTGCCTGGAAGGAGTACACTCCGCTCAGGTGGCTGAGATAATTGCGTTGACTCGTGCCTGTTTGGCAGCCAACAAGATTCGGATTACCATATACACTGACAGTCAATATGGGTTCGGTGTGGTTCATGACTTCGGGCAGTTACGGTGTCAAAGGGGTTACATGACATCGTCAGGTTCCCCTATCAGGAATGGAGAATTTGTCAGATTACTGCTGGAGGCTTTGCAGGGTCCAGCAGAGATAGCCGTTGTGAAATGCACTGCGCATAGTAAGGGTACTGACTTTGTGTCCCTGGGAAATCGTTATGCTGATGAAGTTGCATGTTACTGTGCCGAGCAAGGATACTCGTTCACCGAACAAACTGTTGAAGGGACACAGGGAAGGACCGAGTTAAACATGATACTGGAAGTGGCTGATACTTGGGATGAGATGAGATGCATGCAAGAGCAGGCGTCGGACTATGAGAAAAAGGTGTGGGAGACAGCTGGTTGTGTCAAAGGAGAGTTGGATTTGTGGGTTTCGGCTGATGGGAGAGCTGTGTTGCCGAACGAGCTGGTGAGTCCGATGGTACGACAGATACATGGTCCTGCACATCTGGGAAGAGATGCGATGATGCGAGTGTTCAGACAAGCGTGGTATAACCCAGAATTTAGAACGGCTGCGGAAGCGGTATGTCAGAGGTGTGTTACATGTCAACAAATGAACGTTGGGAAAAGAACACCAGTCACACTGAGCCATATTGGGAGGTCCGGTGGACCCTTTAATAGGATGCAACTGGACTTCATTGAGATGCCGAGGTGTAATCGCCTCAGGTATGTCTTGTTGATCGTGTGTGTGTTTTCCAGGTGGGTTGAGGCATACCCAACATGTAGGTGCGATACTCTCACAGTAGCAAAGTTATTGTTGAGGGAGCTAGTGCCACGTTTCGGGGTTCCGACCTCTTTGGAATCAGACAGAGGGATGCATTTTAATAGCAAAATCATGAGAATGCTCTGCTCTGCACTGAACATTGACCAGAGACTGCATTGTAGCTATCGACCAGAGGCTTCTGGCATAGTGGCGCAAGTAAATGGAACACTCAAGGGCCGAATGGCGAAAGTGTGCTCATCTACGTCCCTGAAATGGCCAGATGCTTTGCCGTTGGTGCTAATGAGTATGCGCAGTACACCAGACAGGAGAACAGGTCTCTCACCGCACGAGATATTGATGGGGAGGGCTATGAGGCTACCCTCTGTTCCTTCGACAGCCTTGCTGAATATCACAGATGATTTGATTCTTGACTACTGCAAGGGACTTTCTGATGTCATCCATTCTGTGTCTCTTCAGGTGCAGACTGCTGAAATCCCGGCTTCTAGAGACCTTTGTCACGACCTGTGTCCAGGTGACTGGGTCCTGGTGCGGAAGCACGTGAGGAAAAGCTGCCTGGATATGCGCTGGCGAGGTCCGTTTCAGGTTATCCTGGTGACGAACACTGCTGTGGAGTGTGGAAGATTGCCGAACTGGATCCATGCTTCTCACACCCGACGAGTTCCAGCACCTCTGGAAGAAACAGCTCCTCTCGTAGATGAAAATCCAGCTGTGGAAGAAGATCCACTAGAGGGGACAAGTCAAGCTGTGGGGGTGTCTGAAGAAGCTGGTAGCTCATCTGATCGAGCGGAAGAAAATCACGATGACAGCGACTCTGAGTCTACCACTGAATGGGGAAGTTGCTGTGAAGGTGATTCGATCACAGAGCAAACTGAAAGTAGTGATGAGCAGGGTGTGCGAACGAGAAGCAGAAGAGTGAAAAGTGCAGAGACACGTTGGCCTGAGAGGCGGAAACGATTGAACCTAAGATTGGCCTCCGAAAGAGATCTTACCCCTGTTTCTGAAGATTCTGACCAAGGGGAAGGTGAACAGGAAATAGAGCAAGGAGGTCCAAGAAGATCAAGGAGAGTGAGAGTACCTTGTTGAAGATATGCCACTCATGAGTGGACCTACCCTGTGATAGATGCCCGGTGTGCTGAGATCAGGGAGGGTGAGGGCTGTGACAGTGACTAGTACGAACCCAAATGTCAAGTTGGATGTGGTGTTGTTAGTACCAGGACTTGAGATCGAAGGAATACTGACACTCACAGTTCCTAATCCACCTTATCTAAGCAAGATACGTGATTTAATCCTGAATAGACTGATTTTTCCTACATTTGGCCCAGAAATACCATCTCTCGAATCGATTGTGCTTCGCATGGAACTTTTGGAATACGTGCTAAGTGCAGTTGGAGCAAGTGTGATCATCAATTATTAAAGACTTCTTGTAAATAGCTGTTGAACTAACCTAGAGCCGAGTGGAAGAAGAAGAAATGTAGGGACTTCCCACAGAGGACGGAGAAGGGTTAGGGTTGTCTGATGTTGATGTTAATAAAAGAACTAAAGACTACAAGTGGATTTCTGCTTCCAGGTGTGGTTCGAGAACTTTCAAAAGCCAAGAAAGAGACTTTGTGTGGTTGCTGAGGACGAACTACAGTGTTCTGAGACCATGGAGGCTGGAAACCCGACTCGTAGAGCTAAGTGCATTGTAGGCACACTTGTAGGAGGAGTTATACTTTTTATTTTCTTAGTAGTTATAGTTTCATATTTAGTGCCACACGAGCAGGCAGTGGAGATTGAGGGAACGCCAACACCTACCACTCCTAGCAAGAAAGAGGTTAACGTAGGACCTGAGAAAGCTTTGCTATTAGAAGAGAGCCGTAGGTTACATGTAGATCTGTCTAAATGCAATTTTAAGCAGAATGCGTATGCAAAGTTGTTGTATGAGTACATTGATGCGATGGATGCGAAAGACTGTTATGTGTGTATGCAGTTGCCGGCTTCAGTAGAGGAGGGTATTAAATACCATCATCTTCCATTAACATATGGAATTTCCTGTAGTTTGCTGCTTAGCATATTTTATGGGCGAAATCATTTTGAGTATTTATTTTCGAATTATGATGCTGTGCTTCCAGAAGTCCCTGCTTATAAGCACCTGAATAAGTTTGATTATTATAAGTCAGAGGACAGACTTGGATATTTTTTCATTCCAACACAAGAGTTAGACAACACATATGCTCACCGACACAATTTGACATGTTTGCTATCAGAGACAGAGAAAAGGTTCATAGAACAAGTAGAGGACAGGTACGAAAAGCAGAAACAGTTGCGAGATTCAGGGCAAGGTAAAGTTGATTGGACGGATGAGAAGTTGCACAAGATAAAAGGGAGTTATGGTCCGATAGCTCTAGATGCGGTACAAAAAGGGAAGTTGTGCCTTCACAGACCACAGACGTATTATGAGAATGTGTATGTGGGTCATACTACATGTGAGCACACTTTTACATTGGAGTATTACACAAAGGATTTCTTGCAGAGCGTGGTGCAGGTGATTCCTACTGTGTATTTCGTCTGCGGAAAGAATGCGTATGTGCGATTGCCGGAGAAATGGTATGGGACTTGTTCTCTAGCGATTATTTTTCCCAAGATATACCATACTGAGGATTTTGCTCTCTTAGAGGGAGGACACCAGACGAGAGTAAAGCGAGGGGAAAGTGCTTGTGCGATAATTGGAGATGTGTTTGGAGCAGCGATACCCATGTTGGGAGTGATTCTGAATGGTGTGAAGATACGGCGATTGGCAACTGTGGTGGATGAACTGACAATTAATACATCTAAGTCATTAGTGCTGGTTGAGGGTGAGATGTTGTCGATAAGGACGATGGTTTTACAAAACCGTCTTGCCTTAGACGTCCTTCTAGCAAAAGAGGGAGGAGTCTGTAAACCTTTGAAGGTCCAGGAATGTTGCATGTATATTCCAGACCATTCTAAGGATCTGGAGAAATATATAAGTAACATTACTGCCATTCATTATGAAATTGAGGATTTGACGCAAGAGAACGTATGGGAGAAGGTTGGCAAAGGATTTGGAAAAGTTGGAAACTGGTTTGCAAACCTGGGAAAGAGTTTCCTTGGATTTGTACTGAAACCCCTCGTCATAGTTGTGGCATGTGTGATTGGGTTGTGGGATTTGGTAAGAGGGTGCAAGTGGTATAGATCAACTAGGGTGGAGAGATCGATGAGAGCGCAAGAGCAAAGAATGGAGAGACTACAGGACATAAGGGATAAAGATCAGAGTAGCCTCAAAAAACTCTATGTTATGGTTGGAAGGAGGTGCGGTATATCTGGTTCGTCCGCCCCACATTAGAGTTGTGGCAGTTATCATTGGCTACTCCGAAGTAGTGAATATGCCAGCCTCACCCGAGGCGCCTCTGGTCTAGGGTGCAGTGTCCAGAGAATTTGAGTGAAAAAAGGGGTGTAAAGTAAAATGTGCAAAAAAGGAAGAAAATGTTAAAAAGGTAAACAGCCCGGAAGTTCTTTAATGGGGGTTGTTTTTACCACGTTAAAAATTAGGTGGTACGATTTTAGACCGAGTTACTGGGTCTGATAGTATAATTAATAAGGTACGTCGACATGTTTCAGCTCCTTGGGCCTGGAAGGGTCTGCGGAGCTTTCGTCAGGACTCACAAACATAAAGGTATTGTACTTACACAATTAGTGTAGTCATATTTGGCGTACAAGCACTCTTGTTTTGATTATATTGTTAGGAAATTTTCCTTCATAATCTGCAATGAGACGAAAATAATGTACATAGATTGCATACACACACACACCTTATTTCGTTACTTTGTAATGTATTTCATTATTGAAGTTTGGTAAAGTGACATTTTCCATTACCAAAACATCTTTAACTTTACGAAGGCAAATAATGGAGAGTAGAGATGCTAGTTCTGAGTCTCGCTAGTTCTGAGTCTCGCTATGGGTAAACGAGCCTCATAGACGAAATGCTGGTATGATACGCTGGTATCTATATTCCACAACCCATTGTCTAAAGTGCGCGGAAAAGACTGTAAGTATGACATGAACACTCAAGCCCTATAGTGTACTGATAAGGGGAACATTACATTGTCAAACATTAACAAACATAAATCAGCGCTATCATTATTGCGGGAGGCGGGGCGGGCAAACGCTGTAAACAGTGCATAGCTTATTTGTAAAAGAGGTCATGTTTGCCTACCTGTAGCCAAGGGTGCTCCGCTTCACCGGGGTAACGCTTTAGTAGCAGTATGAAGCTCAGAGCTGTTATAAAGAGGACTCCATTAGTTTTAAGGGGAATTACTCGTCTTACCGGAGTATCTGGAGATCATGACTGCCGGCGCCATTACCCGCGTGTGTGGAGGATTTCGCCTTGTGCTGACTCTGCCCCGGGGTGTGGCTTGGGTTAGGAGCACTGAGTTTTTTAAAGGTGCCTGGTCGATCATATGGGCGTGTTAATTTCTTTGTTTTTTTCGGTGTATTGCTACTCTGATAGCTTTATTATTCCAACAAAGCTGAATTTGCATTTAGTCAATATATATATTTTTTGACACAGTTTCATATTCGAGCACAGTCGTGTTAGTATATCGGGATATCTGGTTTAATCAATTGGCAAATCGGTGCCAGGGGATGGCATCGTTCAGCCCCTGTTCGCAGGTTTTTAGGCGATCCACCCACCTTTGTTCTTTTTCGAACAAACGGCGCTCACAGTTGGTGCTTTTATCAGTAAGCATTTCAAGTACTGTCCAGTGGAGCTCTTCACATGAGTGACCCATCTCTACAAAATGGGCACATAGTTTTGTAGTATTTTTCTTCAAACGGATGTTACTTTTATGCTCGCCAATCCTCAACTTGATTTTGCGGCAGGTCATACCAATGTATTTCTTATTGCATTTGCAGGTGATCATGTATATGACATGTGATGAGTTGCAATTCGTATGCTGACGTTGTGTCCATAACAGTGTCTCCGTTAGCTGAAGTGTTTTTGATACTGTGGTTGTTTTGCAGGCTACGCAAGAACCACAGGGGTAGTGGCCAGTTACAGGGTTCATAGTCACATCCCTCGTGATGGATTGTTGTTGTTTTTTCAAAGGACGGGTATGGACCAGAACGTCTTTGATATTCTTTGTTCTGCGATTGGCAAACCTCGGCTTTGGCCAATTGAAGATTCCAGTGTTCAGGATATGCCAGTTTTTGTTTATCAATTTGTTTACCTCATATGTTGATGGGCAGAAGGTGGTAACGCAGGTCGTCAAGTCCTGTATTTGTGCCTTAGGGTAGCTCTGTAGAAGGCACTCTCTGGGTTGATTGCTCGCTCTTTTTTTGCAGTACTTTATTGTTTTTACATTGTAATTTCTTTTTGACAGTTTCAGACTGAGCTCTTGCGCTTGGATCAGATAATCTTCTTTTTTACTGCAGTTACGTTTTAGCCTGAGAAACTGGCTGAAAGGAAGATTGTCTCTGAGTGGCTTGGGGTGGTAGCTCTGATATGAGAGCAAACTATTTTTAGCAGTAGGCTTTGTGTAGGTTTTTGTTTGTAGGATGTTGTTTTCCACATAAATTGTGAGATCCAAGAAGTCCAAACTGTTGTTACTGGAAGTGTAGGTGAATTTCAACCATGGGTCAAGATGGTTGAGCCAGTGGATAAATTGTTCCAGGTCGACTGTTGTGTCCCAAATTAGGATCACATCATCTATATATCTCTTCCAGTAAAGAATGCTGGGAGAGAACATGTTGGCTGCATTGTGGATGAACTTACTCTCGAAATTGCTAACATACAACCCTGCCACCGATGGAGCGAAGGCACTGCCCATCCATGTTCCATGGGTCTGAAGATAAAGATCTTCCTCGTAGGCAAAAAAGTTTTCTTTCAGAGCTAATTTGCAACATTCGAGAATACAATGTCTTGGTGTGTTGTATTGCCAGTCTTCAGAGTAAAGTATATCTTCCAATACTTGTAGTGTATCATCTTGTGGCAGAGTAGTAAACAATGACTCCACATCCAAACCCACTAGGATCATTGTGTCCGGATCAAAAGTTTTTGCTTGGATCTGTACCAACAGGTCTCGGGTATCTTTTAGATATGATGGTGTTCGCTGTACAAGAGGTTTTAAAAAAATTCGTCCGCAAATTTTGAGAGCGGCTCGAGGACTGACCCTATTCCAGACACTATAGGTCTCCCTGGGGGGGGGACCTATTTTTGTGAGTTTTTGGAAGTGAGTAGAAATAGGGGATTCTAGGGTCCGAGGTGATAAGATATTCAGCTTCCTTTTTGGTTACCCAATTCTTGATCTCTGCTTCGTGGACCATACTAGATATTGTATTCTGCAATCTTTCTGTCGGATCGGTAGTTAGTTTTCTGTAGAATCTTGTATCTGACAGGAGGGTAAGGCATTGGTCATTGTAGCCATCTTTACTTAGAATTACGATGCCCCCCCCTTTGTCAGCAGGTTTGACCACTATAGTCTCATTCTGCCTTAGTGAGTCCAGGGCTGCTCGCTCTTTTTTGGAAAGATTTTGGAAAGTTTTCTTATTCTTGTCTAGAAGGTCCACACCTTTCATTAAAGATTGTTCAAAGGTATGAAATTCAGGCGGGACACTGGCATGTGGTGGATTGAATGTAGATTTTTTGCGTAATGAAGTATCATCTTCTGTTTGGCTGTTAGTAGTGTTGTGGAAGAATGCTTTTAGCTTGAGAGTTCTGCAGAATTCTGCTAACTCGCTTTTCAATTTGAAAGTATCCAGTCGAGGTGTTGGCACAAAGCTCAAGCCCTTGTTCAGGACTCCTATTTGGTCTTGGGTCAGTTGTAGCCCGGAGAGATTCACTACGAGGGATTGATCTTGCTGGTTGATGGTTGTGTTGCTGCCATGCTCCTGGTCTGGGCGTTTCTCTGTTGGTCCTGCCATCTTATTGACTTTTTTCGGCCTCTTGTTTGGTTTTGGCCCCTGGATAAAAAAGGTGCCTCTTGTTGGTGTAGGTTGGAATTTGTGGCCATTTGTTGTTCACCCAGTTGTGGCATCTGTTGCATGCCTCGGTTGAATGGATCCATCCACCCTCCGTATTGTGGTACAAAAGGCGGATAGAAAGGCATGTTGAAACCCGGGTAGAAAGGTCTCTGCCATCTATTCCCCCTTCTCGGGCGTTGGTTCCTGTAATTATTACGTCCTCTTTTTGTAGTATAGTCATCCACACTTGTGACGGAATTGTTGGAGGAGTTGGTCCCTGTTGATTCATTGTCAGAGCCAGTGTCCGGTGTTGTATATTCATCTGATGTATATGGGTGCATTTTTTCTCGGCTGAATTTCTTTAAATCTTTGCTGAGTTTCTGTAGTTTGCTCTGCATAATGAATTCACGGGTCTCATCCATTTCTTTATTTATTTCTTCCAATCTCTTCTTGACGATAGCGGGATTTATGCCTTTCTTTAATTCATTTTCACATTCTTCAATTTCCTTCAGTAGGGCATCCGATAATCTTTTTGCCGTCTTGACAATTAAAACAAGGTAATCCAAGGTACACTTCCAAGAGATGGACGACCAATCCATCCTGAAAGCTAGATCATGTAAAAAAATTCTGGGTGCATTGTTGACCCAAAGGCCTCTAGGTGCTGTTTTCACTCTTAGATATTCCGTCATTATTATTCCATGAATTGAGGTGCGAATCTGTTCTCTTTTTTTATCTGTCAGATTGTCCCAATCGTTGGTTTGTGCTAGGGCTTCTATGAGTTCTGCGTTTTGTAACAGTGATTGTCCTGCCAGTATTTCGTCTATTTCTTTAGCATCAAAACTCAGTCCAGGGATGCCTTCCATTACTTCTTTATATATTTGGTAATATATGTAAGAGTAAATGTAATCCCGCAGCTGTGCGCTGCCTATACAGTGATTAATCAGAGGAGGGATAAGGGATCAGAGTCTCCGTTTCATTCCCCAAGGTTAGTTACTCGTTATCAAAAATAGAAAAACGGACACTAGTTACACCTTATGACCATTGGTATAAGGGATAAAGATCAGAGTAGCCTCAAAAAACTCTATGTTATGGTTGGAAGGAGGTGCGGTATATCTGGTTCGTCCGCCCCACATTAGAGTTGTGGCAGTTATCATTGGCTACTCCGAAGTAGTGAATATGCCAGCCTCACCCGAGGCGCCTCTGGTCTAGGGTGCAGTGTCCAGAGAATTTGAGTGAAAAAAGGGGTGTAAAGTAAAATGTGCAAAAAAGGAAGAAAATGTTAAAAAGGTAAACAGCCCTGAAGTTCTTTAATGGGGGTTGTTTTTACCACGTTAAAAATTAGGTGGTACGATTTTAGACCGAGTTACTGGGTCTGATAGTATAATTAATAAGGTACGTCGACATGTTTCAGCTCCTTGGGCCTGGAAGGGTCTGCGGAGCTTTCGTCAGGACTCACAAACATAAAGGTATTGTACTTACACAATTAGTGTAGTCATATTTGGCGTACAAGCACTCTTGTTTTGATTATATTGTTAGGAAATTTTCCTTCATAATCTGCAATGAGACGAAAATAATGTACATAGATTGCATACACACACACACCTTATTTCGTTACTTTGTAATGTATTTCATTATTGAAGTTTGGTTAAGTGACATTTTCCATTACCAAAACATCTTTAACTTTACGAAGGCAAATAATGGAGAGTAGAGATGCTAGTTCTGAGTCTCGCTAGTTCTGAGTCTCGCTATGGGTAAACGAGCCTCATAGACGAAATGCTGGTATGATACGCTGGTATCTATATTCCACAACCCATTGTCTAAAGTGCGCGGAAAAGACTGTAAGTATGACATGAACACTCAAGCCCTATAGTGTACTGATAAGGGGAACATTACATTGTCAAACATTAACAAACATAAATCAGCGCTATCATTATTGCGGGAGGCGGGGCGGGCAAACGCTGTAAACAGTGCATAGCTTATTTGTAAAAGAGGTCATGTTTGCCTACCTGTAGCCAAGGGTGCTCCGCTTCACCGGGGTAACGCTTTAGTAGCAGTATGAAGCTCAGAGCTGTTATAAAGAGGACTCCATTAGTTTTAAGGGGAATTACTCGTCTTACCGGAGTATCTGGAGATCATGACTGCCGGCGCCATTACCCGCGTGTGTGGAGGATTTCGCCTTGTGCTGACTCTGCCCCGGGGTGTGGCTTGGGTTAGGAGCACTGAGTTTTTTAAAGGTGCCTGGTCGATCATATGGGCGTGTTAATTTCTTTCAGCACCTAGAGGCCTTTGGGTCAACAATGCACCCAGAATTTTTTTACATGATCTAGCTTTCAGGATGGATTGGTCGTCCATCTCTTGGAAGTGTACCTTGGATTACCTTGTTTTAATTGTCAAGACGGCAAAAAGATTATCGGATGCCCTACTGAAGGAAATTGAAGAATGTGAAAATGAATTAAAGAAAGGCATAAATCCCGCTATTGTCAAGAAGAGATTGGAAGAAATAAATAAAGAAATGGATGAGACCCGTGAATTCATTATGCAGAGCAAACTACAGAAACTCAGCAAAGATTTAAAGAAATTCAGCCGAGAAAAAATGCACCCATATACATCAGATGAATATACAACACCGGACACTGGCTCTGACAATGAATCAACAGGGACCAACTCCTCCAACAATTCCGTCACAAGTGTGGATGACTATACTACAAAAAGAGGACGTAATAATTACAGGAACCAACGCCCGAGAAGGGGGAATAGATGGCAGAGACCTTTCTACCCGGGTTTCAACATGCCTTTCTATCCGCCTTTTGTACCACAATACGGAGGGTGGATGGATCCATTCAACCGAGGCATGCAACAGATGCCACAACTGGGTGAACAACAAATGGCCACAAATTCCAACCTACACCAACAAGAGGCACCTTTTTTATCCAGGGGCCAAAACCAAACAAGAGGCCGAAAAAAGTCAATAAGATGGCAGGACCAACAGAGAAACGTCCAGACCAGGAGCATGGCAGCAACACAACCATCAACCAGCAAGATCAATCCCTCGTAGTGAATCTCTCCGGGCTACAACTGACCCAAGACCAAATAGGAGTCCTGAACAAGGGCTTGAGCTTTGTGCCAACACCTCGACTGGATACTTTCAAATTGAAAAGCGAGTTAGCAGAATTCTGCAGAACTCTCAAGCTAAAAGCATTCTTCCACAACACTACTAACAGCCAAACAGAAGGTGATACTTCATTACGCAAAAAATCTACATTCAATCCACCACATGCCAGTGTCCCGCCTGAATTTCATACCTTTGAACAATCTTTAATGAAAGGTGTGGACCTTCTAGACAAGAATAAGAAAACTTTCCAAAATCTTTCCAAAAAAGAGCGAGCAGCCCTGGACTCACTAAGGCAGAATGAGACTATAGTGGTCAAACCTGCTGACAAAGGGGGGGGCATCGTAATTCTAAGTAAAGATGGCTACAATGACCAATGCCTTACCCTCCTGTCAGATACAAGATTCTACAGAAAACTAACTACCGATCCGACAGAAAGATTGCAGAATACAATATCTAGTATGGTCCACGAAGCAGAGATCAAGAATTGGGTAACCAAAAAGGAAGCTGAATATCTTATCACCTCGGACCCTAGAATCCCCTATTTCTACTCACTTCCAAAAACTCACAAAAATAGGTCCCCCCCCCCCAGGGAGACCTATAGTGTCTGGAATAGGGTCAGTCCTCGAGCCGCTCTCAAAATTTGCGGACGAATTTTTAAAACCTCTTGTACAGCGAACACCATCATATCTAAAAGATACCCGAGACCTGTTGGTACAGATCCAAGCAAAAACTTTTGATCCGGACACAATGATCCTAGTGGGTTTGGATGTGGAGTCATTGTTTACTAGTCTGCCACAAGATGATACACTACAAGTATTGGAAGATATACTTTACTCTGAAGACTGGCAATACAACACACCAAGACATTTTATTCTCGAATGTTGCAAATTAGCTCTGAAAGAAAACTTTTTTGCCTACGAAGAAGATCTTTATCTTCAGACCCATGGAACATCGATGGGCAGTGCCTTCGCTCCATCGGTGGCAGGGTTGTATGTTAGCAATTTCGAGAGTAAGTTCATCCACAATGCAGCCAACATGTTCTCTCCCAGCATTCTTTACTGGAAGAGATATATAGATGATGTGATCCTAATTTGGGACACAACAGTCGACCTGGAACAATTTATCCACTGGCTCAACCATCTTGACCCATGGTTGAAATTCACCTACACTTCCAGTAACAACAGTTTGGACTTCTTGGATCTCACAATTTATGCGGAAAACAACATCCTACAAACAAAAACCTACACAAAGCCTACTGCTAAAAATAGTTTGCTCTCATATCAGAGCTACCACCCCAAGCCACTCAGAGACAATCTTCCTTTCAGCCAGTTTCTCAGGCTAAAACGTAACTGCAGTAAAAAAGAAGATTATCTGATCCAAGCGCAAGAGCTCAGTCTGAAACTGTCAAAAAGAAATTACAATGTAAAAACAATAAAGTACTGCAAAAAAAGAGCGAGCAATCAACCCAGAGAGTGCCTTCTACAGAGCTACCCTAAGGCACAAATACAGGACTTGACGACCTGCGTTACCACCTTCTGCCCATCAACATATGAGGTAAACAAATTGATAAACAAAAACTGGCATATCCTGAACACTGGAATCTTCAATTGGCCAAAGCCGAGGTTTGCCAATCGCAGAACAAAGAATATCAAAGACGTTCTGGTCCATACCCGTCCTTTGAAAAAACAACAACAATCCATCACGAGGGATGTGACTATGAACCCTGTAACTGGCCACTACCCCTGTGGTTCTTGCGTAGCCTGCAAAACAACCACAGTATCAAAAACACTACCGCTAACGGAGACACTGTTATGGACACAACGTCAGCATACGAATTGCAACTCATCACATGTCATATACATGATCACCTGCAAATGCAATAAGAAATACATTGGTATGACCTGCCGCAAAATCAAGTTGAGGATTGGCGAGCATAAAAGTAACATCCGTTTGAAGAAAAATACTACAAAACTATGTGCCCATTTTGTAGAGATGGGTCACTCATGTGAAGAGCTCCACTGGACAGTACTTGAAATGCTTACTGATAAAAGCACCAACTGTGAGCGCCGTTTGTTCGAAAAAGAACAAAGGTGGGTGGATCGCCTAAAAACCTGCGAACAGGGGCTGAACGATGCCATCCTCTGGCACCGATTTGCCAATTGATTAAACCAGATATCCCGATATACTAACACGACTGTGCTCGAATATGAAACTGTGTCAAAAAATATATATATTGACTAAATGCAAATTCAGCTTTGTTGGAATAATAAAGCTATCAGAGCAGCAATACACCGAAAAAAACAAAGAAATTAACACGCCCATATGATCGACCAGGCACCTTTAAAAAACTCAGTGCTCCTAACCCAAGCCACACCCCGGGGCAGAGTCAGCACAAGGCGAAATCCTCCACACACGCGGGTAATGGCGCCGGCAGTCATGATCTCCAGATACTCCGGTAAGACGAGTAATTCCCCTTAAAACTAATGGAGTCCTCTTTATAACAGCTCTGAGCTTCATACTGCTACTAAAGCGTTACCCCGGTGAAGCGGAGCACCCTTGGCTACAGGTAGGCAAACATGACCTCTTTTACAAATAAGCTATGCACTGTTTACAGCGTTTGCCCGCCCCGCCTCCCGCAATAATGATAGCGCTGATTTATGTTTGTTAATGTTTGACAATGTAATGTTCCCCTTATCAGTACACTATAGGGCTTGAGTGTTCATGTCATACTTACAGTCTTTTCCGCGCACTTTAGACAATGGGTTGTGGAATATAGATACCAGCGTATCATACCAGCATTTCGTCTATGAGGCTCGTTTACTCATAGCGAGACTCAGAACTAGCGAGACTCAGAACTAGCATCTCTACTCTCCATTATTTGCCTTCGTAAAGTTAAAGATGTTTTGGTAATGGAAAATGTCACTTTACCAAACTTCAATAATGAAATACATTACAAAGTAACGAAATAAGGTGTGTGTGTGTATGCAATCTATGTACATTATTTTCGTCTCATTGCAGATTATGAAGGAAAATTTCCTAACAATATAATCAAAACAAGAGTGCTTGTACGCCAAATATGACTACACTAATTGTGTAAGTACAATACCTTTATGTTTGTGAGTCCTGACGAAAGCTCCGCAGACCCTTCCAGGCCCAAGGAGCTGAAACATGTCGACGTACCTTATTAATTATACTATCAGACCCAGTAACTCGGTCTAAAATCGTACCACCTAATTTTTAACGTGGTAAAAACAACCCCCATTAAAGAACTTCCGGGCTGTTTACCTTTTTAACATTTTCTTCCTTTTTTGCACATTTTACTTTACACCCCTTTTTTCACTCAAATTCTCTGGACACTGCACCCTAGACCAGAGGCGCCTCGGGTGAGGCTGGCATATTCACTACTTCGGAGTAGCCAATGATAACTGCCACAACTCTAATGTGGGGCGGACGAACCAGATATACCGCACCTCCTTCCAACCATAACATAGAGTTTTTTGAGGCTACTCTGATCTTTATCCCTTATACCAATGGTCATAAGGTGTAACTAGTGTCCGTTTTTCTATTTTTGATAACGAGTAACTAACCTTGGGGAATGAAACAGAGACTCTGATCCCTTATCCCTCCTCTGATTAATCACCGAGACTACAGGACAGTCAATATCAGAGCTTGAGAGCGATGGAGATGTTTAAGCGAGGGAAAGTGGCGACAGGCTCTGTATAACTCAGTTCTTGCCTTTAGGGATGGTGTGGTGATGGTGATGACACAGGTCATCAAAGGGGGGAACTGAGAGAGCGCCAAACCGAGTTAGAAATTGTAGGGGTGCATCATATTCACAAGTAGTCAGCACCCACATATATAGAGGACTTACTAACTGTGTTCAATTATAATGTAGGGTTAAGAACTAATGTAGTTGGTATAGAATTATACTAAGAGCTAATGTAATGTGCTTTAAAAATCAATAATGCTGTTTTAACATAGAGATGCCGTTTGCTGTGTAGTATTTCACTAATAAGAGAGTGTTTAATAATTCACCATTGTGCTTTTATTCTTGCTTATTAAACTCACAGTTGTAACGTTAAAAGTGATTAAATGGCTTAGGTAGAGAATTGTATTTTGCATTAAAGATTACTGTTAAGGAACGTAAATGTATTGCTTATGTTAGCCTGTTGGTGCTCATAAACGTGCAGAGGCCCATTTCATGGAAATTGTGTAGGCCTGATTTGAAATGCCTTTTTGTAGTAAATCGTAGAAATGTTTTTGGAGAAAGCTGCCTCAGCTAAAGTCATTTGCAACATTCAGAATTTGTGAGCCGATTCACATGCGTTTCTTTGCAGGTGCAGAACTAAGTAGATAAGGTAGTAGAAGGGCCCATTGTGTATGAGAGTCAGGATGCTAGGCTCAGACGTGGAGGAGTAACTGAGGAATTCAAGAAAGCAACGTGAAGCGAAGAAGAGCCTGGGACCCAAGGACGTTTTAACGGACAAGGATGGAGAGGTGCCATGGTGGAAAATTCTGGAAACCAACCCCTTCTCGAGGGGCGTACCTGAAGACGTGTCGTTCGCATTGTGGGGTTTTGTATTAGGGACAGCACCCCGAGGGTGGAGGTAGAGCAGATGGGCTGAGCAGTCAGAGAGAGAGGTTGGTCAGGCAGAGAGTTAGCTATGATTGAGTAGCCTGAAGATTGAGCTTGGAGGAAAGTGAGTGAACTCTTTAAGAGTCACCACTGCTGACACCTTTTTCTGAATGGGATATTGTTAAGTAGGGATGTCATCTAGAGTAGTGTAGGGACAGACTAACCTGGATTTTTTTTCCTTTTATAAATGCTTACTAAAACTCAGGTTATTGGAATTCTTGTTAGCCTGATGATTCTTGAACTAATTCTGGTATTATTTCTGAGTCGTCTGAGATTCTTTCGTAGAATTATGTTTGTATTAGTTCCTGTTTATCTTTTGAATCTTTTACTGAGATGTTTATACATTCAGTTGCTTTGGCTTTATAATACATTTTTGAACTTAGTTCCTAGTCAGTGGTTCTTTGGGGGTACAAGGGGGAATTTGTTGAAATTGACTAATCATTGTTTACCTAGATTTCCTAATTCGTCTATGACAGGTAAAAAGGTCTAGTCGACCTGTGTTCGGGATTCTGGAGAATAGTAAACCAACTCTAGAAATAAAATCCCGCCCTTCCAGTGTTTAAAGGAACAAGGGAACCCAAGAGTCTGAAGGGGACCTGGGGTATAAGTATTTATACAGGAACAGCAGGTCCCCCGCAACACAAAATAGATCATGTAATTATCACAGAGAAACAATGTTCCCTATGTCGTTATACAGCCAAATGAATTATATATAATTTATTTGAAAGGTGAAGTAAACCTAAGAGTGGGATAGTATTCAGAAAGTACGGGAGTTACTAAACTCAGGCATTTGGACAAAAAGTGGCCGTAATACACCTCAAGATTGGGCCAAAAAGCATGTGAGAAGCTGCATTGCACATAATAATGATTACTAAACTCAGGCATTTGGACAAAAAGTGGCCGTAATACACCTCAAGATTGGGCCAAAATCATGTGAGAAGCTCCATTGCACATTATAATGATACAGAAATAGACAAGAAAAGTATCAAGGTGCCCCTCTCTCTCTATTTAATACTTGCTTCATCCACCATTATAAATCCAGTTATGTCACTGTTAAGGAAGAATTTGCTTCAGAATATATCATTGATAAACTTATGTTCCTATGAAGTTCCGTAATAAAATTAAGCCATGGGATCTTAAAAGCAAAATCAAGGGATGAACAATTAATTATAAGTGCCCTAAGTTTATGACCATATTGAATGCCAAAGATGCATAGGTGATATCTTGATCATGTCTTCAACACAGAGCGTTCCTAGTTTAGTATAACAAATATAAGAGGGAATGCTGTGGGGGCTGCAAGTATTCTTCTAGTGACACAATTCTCTGCTCTTTGCAGTCATTGACAGGAGGAATATCCCTAGTCCCCAGTAGAGTAAGTGGCAGCGGAAATACATTTGCTATTATATAAAGTCACTATTTTGCTTATCTGTAGATAAACCAGTGTGTTGGTGAACCAGAACTTGGCATAGTGGTTTTATTGAGCAGCTGTTCCAATAAATTTATGCTGTGAGCCCAGTTGCTAAGGTTATCAATGGATGCCCAAATAAGAAATCCTGTTTGTTCTTGGTATACAAACACACTCATTTGACAGAAAATTAAGTAGCTTTGGCGGACCCCTACCACAAATCACAATATATTTCTTTTTGTTAATATTCATATCTAGATTGCCCATATATTGTGAAACTGAATCCAGCATTGCCCATATATTGTGGAAAATAATCCAGCAAATTGTGTAGACCATTTTCAGTTCTTGCCATAACAACGGCAAGGGCTGCACATAAAAGTAAAGGGATGGGGCAGACATCCACCTCATTCAAATCGAACCCTTCTTTTAGCAACGCCATTTCCAAACCCTTTATATAGAGAGTGAATTAAAAAGGAACCAGACACAGGCTTGTCTTACTCCACTCCCTAACTTAAAGTGTTTAGTGCATTACCGATTTGGTCCCAAACTACCCTTGCAGGAGCATTTGAATAGATGTAACTGAGCAAGGACACGATTTCTTCATCTGCCCTTAAAGCTCACATTATCTGCCACAGTTTTGAGTGATTAATGCAATCAAATGCACGGCTAAGGTATGTGAAGCCCAAATAGTGTAAACCATTCTTGTCCGTGCTGCATTTGCCTAGTAAACGTTCTAGGTTCAGGCACTACTCCACAGTGTCTACAGCCTTTCCAAACTGTAAATCTGTTGAACTAGATGTTCTACTGGTCACCCTTCCAATTTTTCCAAAATAACTTTGCCAAATAATTTAACTGATGAACCAAGTAAAGATATGGGTCAATAACACAAAGGGTACATTTTAAATGGATCCAATACGGAGTTAAACCCTGAAGCTGGTAAATACCATTCCTTGCTGCTGTTAAAACATTAGTTAATAGATGGTTCCAGAGGTCATGATTCGTCTTGTAAATATTAATAGTAACCCCATCTGGCCGTCAGCTTTCATAAATAACATCTATTAAAGGATGCTTGAACCTCGTAGAAACATTTTATGGATTAACATTTTTGTACATCCTTAACAATGTACAATATGCATTTTCACACACAATTTGATATCTACAGACTTTGGGGCCGATTATGATCGCGGACGGACTTGCGTCCGTCCGCGATCATTGAGGAGGAGGGGACGTCCGCATGGGCTGCGGAGTCCCCTCCTGTGCGATTAGGATGTGACCGCCACCCTGGCGGTCACATCCTCTATTTTTAACATTGCCGCGGGTGCAGCTTGAAGCTGCACCCGCGGCAATGTTAAAAATGCACGCATTGCATTTGCATGCAGAAAGAGGCAGGCACCGCGCGGTGCCTGCCGCTTTCTGCATGCAAATGCAGGGGGGTACCATAGGTACCCCCCATGTGCACCCCTCACCCCCCCTTCACCTAGGGGGCCCGCAACGGGCCCCCAAGGTGAAGATCCGTATGCTTTTCCACGGCGGAAAACCCGCCGCGGAAAAGCACTTTTAAACACCCATCCTGATATGGCGGACGGTGTCTGAGAGACACCGTCACCATATCAGAGCTTTTCCGCCGCGGTTGTAAGCCGACCGCGGCGGAAAAGCTGCGGACGGAAACCAGGACCCACCAGCCATCCTAATGTGGCGGTGGGTCCTTGGTCAGTCCGCTGCGGTTTTTCCGCATCCTCGGGGCCGGCGGTGGCTTCCACCGGCCCCGAGGATGCGGAAAAACCGCAATCCTAATGACCCCCTAAATTAGCACACTTGGTTTTGTAACAAATGTCCTATTATGTGTAGAAGTGTATTTATTAATGTGTTTTTTTATTTAGGTCACATTTCTGTAAACAACACCATCTTGAACAAGATGAAAGGCATCTCTGTCACTCACTCCACCACGCACATTTGCTCACCACAGACTCCATAGCACAGAGTCATGCTGAAGTCATGTGGTTTATTTTCACTTTTTCTATTGTCTAGCTCATGGTGAACCTTCCACAGTTTGGATGCAAAATTGTTACATGCAACTACTTCTTCTGTTTCTTCACTTGATCTATTCATTTGAAGAAAGTTTTATTGTCATTCTTTCTAGTTTGTTTGAACATCTACGGTTGGTCAAGAAAATGGAATAGTACTTAAGTGTTATTGTAAGGATGTTTATTTTTCTTGTGTTCTGATTTGCTGAAGAACGTATAAATTTGCTGACATCACGATGACTCTACAAATGTTCTGATTTTCTATGTAAGAATTGTGCACAGAACCCTTGATTTTGAAGATAAGACAAAAGACTTTCCTATTCTATTAGGGATGCTGCCTGATTTCCTTCTGATTTTGTTGCCCTTTGGGACAAAGAAAATGTTCTGATTTTTACATACTGTGTAAAAGGCAGCATTTGAGAGCCTTTGTTGCATTTACTCTGTACTGCTTATTTTTAATTTTGTAATAAAACTCTTTACCTTTTCATTGATCTAGAACTCAATTATTGATAGGGCTCATTCAATTAAATCATTTTAATGAATTATATTATGATTGATGTTGAATGCTGTGGGTGGTGCCTTAATGCGCTGGACGCCTTGCCTAGTGAAGGTGAAGTTTAACACCATCTCTAAACCAGGAATTGTGCATGATTTGATTGAGGCACGTTTTGAGGTATCAACATTTTTTGGGCACCATTTGTTTCCACAAATCTTTGGTAGCAGAGGATGGCTGCACATTAAAGAGCACATCCTTTTGCTATAGAGGATCCCTCTTATTCCCAATCTGTAGGTATAGTGGATTTTTCCTGTGGAGTTTTCAAGATCTGGATTTTGCTGAGAAACCTGACTTGCAATGCAGTTCCTGAGTGATTTGGAGCGTCAGTATGAACAGGACAGAATGATTTCAGGGATTGTGAGAGCTTCTGCGGTCAATGTCGTATGCAGCATATACTGCTGAGTTTTCACTTAGTGATATGGATAATTAGATTATGTGTGAGGTGCTTGGTTTTGTGATGCTGATTTTGGGTTCAATTGGAGGTTTGATCACTGTTATTTTTTGTGATATTTGTGTTATAAAGTTTATGTTTTGCTGTTGATTGTTTTTGTTATCTGATTCATCAAAATCCATGGTCTCGAGATGTTATGGTTTACTTGTTGGATTAAGATGGTGTGATGTGGGAGGCATGGCATACACACAGATAGGGGTTTTTGAATTAACACGTTTTTCTTTTCAGGAGATTGTGTGTCTAATTTGGGTTGGTGTTTTTTGCTTCTAAGTGTACAGGAGTAATTGCACTAACCAGGGTAGATTGCCACTGGTTAGGAGTCTGTCTAATATGGATTGAGCCAAACTGGTGCTAAAAAGGTGCTGCTTTTGCTTCTGTTGTTTGCAAGACAATGTTATACTTTGACTTGAATATATCTTTCTATATTAGGTTGAGCAGACATGGTTGATTTTGTTTAATTGGTGTAAGTTCATTGAAAGAAGGACTTTGCAATTGTTTTCCTTATTTACAGAGAAGATGCACTGTGATTGGTTCGTCAGCTGGAGAGCAGCGCTAGGTTTGGCGAGTCATCACCAAAAGCTGTGCTGTCATTGGTTGGTTGCTGACAAAGCCACGCTGTGATAGGTTGAACTTTGACAGAGCTGCACAGGGCTTGGTTGTTGTTCGCTAGTTTATTTTGTGCAATTTTTAGATATTTTGAGCAAAATTCATAGACGGTGTGTTAAAAAAGCCTAAAGTTTCTTTTGTACCTTCAAATGAATGTCAGAATTTACCTGCTGATGGAACGCCTGCATATGTAATGATGGCGGACATTGGGTTTTATACTTTTATCTGGATTTCTGAATGGCATGAATATATTGCTTCTGATAAACGTTTACAGTTTCCTTTAGAGGGTAAATATAATATTAGGAAGCTTTATTTCACAGAGAAACCATAAATGACAGGCAGCCATTACCTAGGTGCAGACAGTTTGAGGTGCTGAGCAAATGGGATCGATTTACGACTGAGAAAGAAAGGAAGAATATGACAAAGCAAGTGAAAGGCTCATTTAGGCAATGGTTAGAAAACAAATGGTATTGACAGGGAAAATACAGGAGGGAGGACATAATGCAGGGAGTGAGAGTTTTTCCTGCAATAGTCAAAGAGAAGAGACAGATGACAAAAAGAAATTTGATGAGAGAGAAAAACAGAATCAATATTCAGGCGAAGAGGATCATTTTCTAAATGATCTCCTGAAATCCAGACCTCTCCCATATACTGATAGGGCACGGGGACAGGGAACTGTTCCTGGTCCTTGTTGAGTACCAGATATAGATGCTGCAGGTGACAGTACAGTGGTTCAGACACAGAGTCTAGCTATATCTGCGAATGTTAGTACAATATCAAGTGGCCCATCTGAAACTGAAATGGTAGCATTTGCGAGTACTAGTAGAGACACTGCAGGTGTTTCGGTAGTTTCAACTGACTCTCCAATGGTTATCTAGGAGCCTCCTAAAGAGAGAGTTACAAATATTGGCCTTTTAAAAATTTAATTTGGAGAAATGTTGCAAGGGACAGTTGATTTTAATTGATTGTTGACATGCAATGTAGAAGAAATGAGGTACTTGATCAAAGAAGCAACCTGATATACGAATGAAGCACCCAATAAACTGAAAACAAATGATGTTGACGGCAGCAAAATGAAACATGTGAGAAAGAATTACATAATGAATTTGACTAATGATGAGATGAAGGAAGTGGGTTTAAAGAAATTGAATTAAAAAAAACAGGAGACAGGAGTGATTTAAAGAAATATATAGAAATGTGGAAGAGAGGGACAACAAGTAACAAGAAAGCAAAAGAGGCAGCCAAAATGCAAAGGGGTCCGTTAGTGATTTAGAAGCAGGGGAAATTTTAGAGTTTCCATGGAGAAAGGTACATGAAGGGAATTTAATGCACATGCCTTGGACGAGAGCTGACCTTTATGTCTACACTACAAATTTTCCAAAGTTGCGAGAGGAGCCTGAAAGGTGTTACAAGGAAGTTCATAGGTTGACTATGATTTCACAAATGCTGTGGACTGATTTCAATTCACTGTTTGAAATTGTGGCTCCTAGTGACTTGTGGTCTTAATGAGAAGGTTGATATTGTTTGGCCAACTGAAGAACCAGCTAGAATTGCACCAAATAATGCTCCTTTTTGGGAGTTAGCTATATATAGGCAGGTATGTGAACATTGGTGAAAGAAGGAGACTAAAAGGATATTAATTGAGCAAAGATTTTGAGAACTTCACAAGAGCTGAAAGATTCAGTGCATGGTTATTATGAGACAGGTATACAGATTTTCAAAAAGCATCGTGGAGTTGAAGATTCCGAGAAAAATGGTATTAGTGATTTCATATCTGCTTTTGTTATGGGTTTGTGTCTGCAGCTAAGTAACCACATAAAGCAAAGTCAAATGTGCTGGAAGACAAAGAGTTTAGGCAAAATGTTGAAGCTTACCAAATACAGTAGTGATTGGTTTGGTGGAAAACAGAAGAAAGTCAAGGAAAAGCTGATGATTGTCTAGATGAAAAATTCGAAAGGAGTGCGTGGAATAAGATGTTAGGTTCTGTTTTGGGTTGTGTGCAATCTGGGATTGCTGGAATGAATGGGATGCCTCAGATGCAAGGTGTGAGAATGAGAAATGGATTGATACAGATGCGAGGTTATGGAAGAGGGATGGTGAATAATTCTAGACGCAATACAAACATTTAGATGTTGAAGAAAACATTGCTTGTTATTTCTGTGGTAAAATGGAACACAGGAAGCAGAATGTGGAAAAAATCTAGATAGAATTCAGATACTGAAAGACACACTCTCTATTCTCCCAGCCCAACAGACTTCTCTGCAGGGTACGCATTTTAAGACACTGTTTTGTGTGACAATGCCTGCAGCCCAAGTGTTGCATAAAAATATTTTTAAAAATACCATTGATGTCCAGGATATAAACAAAACCCATTGATTCTGAGAAATGGCTGTTCTCCAGTTTCTTCAGAAAATAATTGATGCTGGCGGTGCTTCAGAGGGGTTGAGGATTAACCTACTTGGAGCAGTCCTAGAGGTAGACCAAAGTGGCCCATACATTGATGGTGAAGTCAATGTCCACTCCATTTCTTTTTTAAGAGATACAGGAGCTAGCTATTCTACAGTTCATTCTGTGGAAGTACTGAATCCAGCAGTAATCCTCCAAATTCCATCAGATGTAGAATGGTATATAGTCATTGATTTTTATGCCAGGAATTCTTTTTCATACCTCTGCATGAAGAGAGTAAGTTTCTTTTTGAGTTTCAGTTTCAAAATAAAGTTCTCATTTGGTGTAGCATTCCACAAGAGTATACTGAAAGGTCTTCACTTTTAGTCAAATCCTAAATAAAGATCTTTAAAATGTGAGGTTTCTCTGTAACTCAGTCTTGGTGTAATATATTGATGACCTACTGGCCGCGTTGAAGGCAAAAGAAGACTATAAACTTAACACAGTTGCTTTGCTGAATCATTTAGCTGACAGTGATCATAAGGTTTCCCCAACAAAGATGCAGAATTGTAGAAAGAAAGTAGTTTATCTTGGTCATCACAATAAAAACAGAGCAAGGAAAATTTTTAAAAAAACGTGTTTCTTCAATTCTGAAAGTGAATCCTCCTACCACCCAAAGGGAGGTTAGGATTTTCCTGGGAATTGTTGTCTACTGTTGTCAGTGGATTTCAAGCGTTTCCTTGATTGAGGTTGACCCATAATTATATAAAGGACCAGGTACCATTTGACAAAGAATGTTTAAAATGCTCAGCAGCAATCCTGGTATTGAGAGAAAGGTTATGTAATGCAATCGCCCTTGGGATGCCTGACTAAAATTTTACCTTCTTTCTTTATTGTCACGAAACAGGTGGGGTGTACCAATAATTCTTACCCAGAAACATGTTGGAACAATGAGACCAGTAGCGTCCCTTTCAGCTGTGTTGGATCCATTAGCTGTAAGTCTTCCTGGTTGTTTGAAATCGATTGCAGCTGTTTGCATTTCAATTGAACAAAGAAAAGGAATAGTGATGGGCCATACTTTAATTGTATTTGTTCCACACTTGGTTGAGATCTTGTTGGCATGTACACAAACCCAGCATACGACAAACAGTTTATTAACCAGATATGTCATACTGACAGCTGTGAACATATTGATTAAGGGGGGCAATTCGTCCCAGGAACATTACTTCCGATTTCAAGCAAAAGTAGTGAAGAAAAGGACAGTAATGATGATGATTTGCCTATAAGGCTGGAAAAGAGATGGTAACTCATGGAAACAAATTATGTATTTCATGTGCTCGGATACAGTGCACGTGAGAATGAAACAGTGATTCAACAACTGAGCAAGATGAATCAAGAATACATTCTATGCAAATTACAGAATATGTGCATTGTTTCTTTTTTTAGTTCAATTCAAGCTTCTCTAAGTGAGTTGTGAGACATTCAGGAGGAAATTACAGAAGATTGGAAATGGGAAAAGTAGGTTAGAAGAAAAATCATCGGGATTTGGATGTTACACTTGAACAGAAATGTTCTCCAGACCCGATGTTGCATCCCATAGCTCGTTATTTTCATGACAGTCAAGCTCAGGAAGGGATTCCATAATCAGGACTTTTAGGAAATATTGGGAAAATACAACATTTAGAAATGTTGCTGAGAATTTATGTGTGTGCTACTTGATATGTCAAAGTTTCAATGAGGGAACCAGGAAGACTTTTATTCTACTAGGAATGATGCCCATATTGCTTTCTGATTTTGCTGCCCATTAAGAGTTAGGATATATTCAGATTTTTACTTACTCTGTATAATTCTGCATTTGAGAGGCTTCAAATTTTTTTTAATTAAAATTTTAAATCTCCATGTTACAGTTACAAGTCATGGCAAATTCATTGTCGAGAAAAAGGAAAAACCATAATAAATTGACATAAAAAGACAAACAACATAATTTAGTTAATCCACTCGGAAATAGGAGCCCAGGTTTTTTGCCCAAGTTTCCATCTTTGACATCCTTTCAATCCATTTACAGAGGACTCCATATTATAGATAGCTAGAATCCTTGATCTCCAAATTATAAATGTGGGAGAGTCGGGGCTAATCCACTGGGAGGTAATACATAATCGTATAATGGCCATGGCGACAAATACAAATCTAATCTCAGGACTTGCTTTTGTATTTCCTCCCCAATTGCACTCAGGGCCCAGGATTACCAATGTTGGTGTTATTGCAAGCGGGATCCCCAAAACTGTATTAAAGAAAGATTCGATATCCTGAAAGAACTGAGCTGTTAGGGCATGAATAAAACATATGTATAGGATCCACAGCCGCTAGGCCGCATCTGCTACACTTACCTTCCCATTTCGCGACCTTCCGAGGAGTATAGTAAAGATCAAAAATAGACATATACTGTTGGGTTCTAAGGCTTTCTGTTGTTAAAGTCTCATTTTCTAAAATGATTGAATCTTCTATATTTATCACCTCCTTCGCAAATTTTCCCTCCCAGTTAGTGTTCTGACTACATAGGTCGTCATGGAAAGCTTCCAATAATATTTGATAAATGTTCCGGATTTGGAACCTTCTACTTATTGTTTCCACCAGAGATATTTTTTCCAGATTTGCTGTGGTCCCTTGTGCATTTGTCCCCGTGAAGCTCCGAACCTGCAGGTATTTGAAAAAATCTCTTCTGTCTAACCCAAATTTTTCTTGCAAAGATGTAAATGTATCTGTTTGACCTTCATCACACATTTAGATTAGAATCCTTAAGCCTCCGTCGGACCTTTCGCCAAAGCCCGTAAACTGCCTTGAGGATTTTAAATCTAGTTTTTTTTTATAGTAGCTGGGTTTTAGATTTTTAACTAAGCATTGATTAGCTTCATTAACCAGTACGATTTCATAAATAGTTGGTCTTACAGCCATAGATATTTCAATTTTAATAGCAGTCACCAGAATCCCCATATGTTGTAGCAATGATGCTCAATGATACATTAGAAAATTGGGAACTCCCCAACCCCTTTGCTCTCTAGGGAATGTCTTCCATCTGGCCACCCTTCTCGCTCTAGGAAATCACCACAAATACCTAGAGCAGCTCCTTTCAATTTTTGCTAAGGATGCGGTTGAGAACTCCAGGGGAATAGTCCTAAACAAATATAAGACTTTTGGGAGGACCAGCATTTTTAAAACATTATTTCTTCCATACATAGAAATATGCAGGTGATCTAGCCTCTCTAATGCTCTATAGACAGTATCAATCAAAGGAATAATATTTAGATCCGGTATTTGATCAACCGACGGTGAGATCTTAAACCCCAAACATGTTGCCTTAGCCCATATTGAGAGATCAGAAGGAGCATAGAATTAGAATGATTAATCTGCGTTTTATCAATATTTAATTAATAACCTGATAAAACCCCGTATTGCTTCGCCTGATCCCTCACTGCTGGGAAAGCCACTGTAATATCGCTAGTGAGTATCGCGATATCATCTGCGTAGGCCAATGTCTTATGCTCCGTATCATTGATCTTCACTGGTTTATTATTCATGTTTTTCTCTAATTTGTAAAGAAATGGATCAATATACAGTGCGAACAGCAGGGGGGAGCAAGGGCACCCATTTAAGAGGCTACATGCCATTAACTCTCTATTGCTTATTTGTGAATTTTGTGATCTAGAACTCAGTTATTAATCAGGCTCAATCAGTTAAATCATTTTTATGGACAGTATTTTGATGGATTTTGAATCTTTGGTAGGTGCCTTAACACACCGCCTCATGAAATTGAGGTTTACACCATCTCTCACCCAGTAATCGTGGAAGGTTTCATTGAGGTAAATTTTGAAGTGGCTAACTTTTGGTAGACCTTTTGCTCCCACAACAGCGATGAACTCAGTCTTTTTCTGATACACTCACTACCATTGCTGGGATGTCCAGTTCTCTTTTAAAGTGGTAATTAATGGTGCACCAAATGAAATTGGAATCTTTAATGCCACACACTCTCAGCAAATTATTCCAAGTTTCTTCTCTGAGTTCCTTTTTCCTATCTTCTTATACCTTAATCTACAACATCTAAACAAATCTTTCAGTCTGGGCTGTGCATGGAAAGCATCCTTCAGCTTTGTGTAAGCCCTACTAGAGATGGAGTCAAACCAGATTTTGGATAAGCCCCTCTTCACTGGTTTTTCAGATGCAAGCATTGTGTTTGTTGTGGCCCAGATGTGTTAGAAGGAAAACCTTACATCCAAATCTTTGCCTTCTTTCTGCAGACAGACCCAGATATCTGCAAAAGAGCTAATAATTAAATCAGTTGTACATTTAGATGGATTTAAGCCAGTCCATTTAACATGAGTGCCTTTACCTCTACCCATTTACAAATTCCTTGCCCACTTTACATTGCTGTTTAGATCATATCCAAAGGAAAATTCCACAGGTATAAGATTGTGATCACTAAGACAAGTGGGAATTACTTCATAATCCACCGTTAGGGAATTAGGTTGTCTGAGACTAAAATTAACTCAAGTCTGGTGCCAGTAAAAGTGCAGAGTAAGGGAAGATTTAACTCATAAGTGAGTTTCATGCCAATTCTTAAGAAAAGAGCATTCAAGGCTCCCCATATACCATGTACTCAAAATAAAGTTGACTCTCATCCCAAATTTTCCACAACGCCACACACCCTCTTTGATAGGGAAGGAAGGGATCTAACTTAGCCCACAATATAACCTCTTCTAAAAGGTAAAAAAGTAAAATGGCTAATCTGCATTTAGCCCTGCTCGACAAGGAGCGAATGGCTGTGGTACAAAACAATTTAAACCCATCCACATGGAAACAATAAAGTACCCAAATATCTTGCATGCAAATGATATTAAAACCCACAAGATGGGCATGCCAATCTTGGTTTGGACAGACCTTCAACAGTTCATTTGGCAAATTTAATTTTTCCTTAGCCCACCCATCTTTTGTCTACCTCATATATCTTCAACATCAGTTGTCCCTTGAATATTCTCAGGGCACATAATCTGTTTGTCCATGCAAGTCCTAGGAGAGAGGGGATCAATGTATTGTCAATCCAATTTGGTAGCACTAGACAATAGCTCAAAATGATTATCAGTTGAAACACTAAACCTCCTATTATTTTAATCCCCAGTGCTCCTTCCACACAACTGCTCCTTTGCGAACCTCAAAGTCAACGGCCTGTGGAAGGGGGGCGCTAGAGGGCGCACTGCGGAATGGCTGGCTGAACTGTCGGCTCCGCCGGACGGACGCGACCATAACGGCCCTTTCGCCCCTTACATCTGCCGTTACCACTGAACAAAGGACAGCGTTCGGTGTCGGAAAGTGAAGCCGACACGATGTTGTAACTTTAGTGGCTGTCCACGAGCCATACCACGAGAAAACAGCGGAAAAGCGGTGCACCGCCGGAGCGCATTCAAAATGGCCGCGCCTGGCGTTTACTGGCTTCGAGACGGAACATCGCCTGCCGAGCGCTGAGGACTGCCACGCGACGGTGGCAAGGCGAACTGGTGATGCTGAGAGGGCTGCGGGACCGCGGGACAGCGGTTATCGGTGGCTGAGGCAGAATGCGGAGACTTTAGCGATGCGTTCCACCAGATTCAAGATGGCGCTGGCGCTGGAACGCATAAGACCGGCAATGTTGACCGCCCCCAGGGCAGGCGAAACGGAGCCTCAGCGCACAGAGGAATAACAGCAGACGTCGGAGTAAGCGCACACGAGGTGAGCCTGCCCAGCGATAGACTCTGTGGGAACCGAACCGCTGCCCCCCTGGATAGCGCGCCAACAGCTCTGCACGCTCAGGGAAGGTGCGTAGTGCGCCGGTGTCACTGAAGCACGTGGCGATCCCCCTGATGCAGTAAAGACTTGCAAAACACTCCACAGCCAGACCGCACCCAGCAATATAGCGCAACATTGCGCGGTTCCACTACGGACTCTGCGACTAGTTAACCAACAGGTAGATAACACCATCGAAAAAGCTCCTGGCCGCCGCCAACGTCGATGAGCAGACGTATCCCGAGGTGGGGGGCCCAGACACCAGCGAGGCACAGTACGCAGACGGCCAGCAGCCCAAAAACGGCCGGGCACACCTCGCCTCTGTCACAGCGGACCATGGGGAAGCCGGAGAAACAACAGTCCAAGCTCCCCTTTGAAACGAGGAAACAGCCAAAAAATGTGACGACCACCCCTGAAGTTGATGGCGACGGAGATATGACGGAAGGGTCGGCCATGGAGTCGGTGCTCCGCGCAATCCAGCAGAGTTTGCAGGAAATGAACGGAAAACTAGACAATGTGATGCAGAGGGTGGATAATATGGCGGCCAAAATAGAGAACCACGACGAGCGGATCGTAGAGGCAGAACAGAGGATTTCTAAAGTGGAAGACGAGCATAAAACCACGTCGAAGGTGTGCGGAGGACTGGAGAAAACAGTGGAGACCCTTCGCGCTAAGGTGGAGGATCAGGAAGCTAGGTCCAGGCGGAACAACCTCCGAATTTCGGGCCTGCCGGAATCCACCAACACAGGGAAGATGGAAACTTATGTCGAAACACTCCTGAAAGATATATTCGGCGCTGACAAACTATCCTCGGTGTTTCTGATCGAAAGGGCGCATCGCTCACTGGCACCTGTACCAAAACCGGGGGCTGCCCCAAGAATGATCATAGCACGCACACTTAACTACAGGGACAGAGACACGGTCCTTCGACTCGCCAGAGACATGGGCAAAATCACTCATCAGGGGAATACTCTGGAATTCTACCCCGACCATACCATGGCCGTGCAGCTGGCGCGGAAAGAATTTGCACCGGTGAAAAAGAAACTACGGGACCTGGGTCTCGAGTACGCCATGCTGTACCCTGCAAAACTCAAAATCACGAACTTGGGCAAGCCGGTCATTTTGCCGACGGTACAGGCGGCGCATGACTTTATCAAACAGCAAGGGAAGCGACGGAAGGAGCAGAACAGAGCGGAATCGACGAGCGATGTGGAATGACGAGTGGTGCGGACATGATACCTCGATGCCCCCGGAGCAGCTAAAGGACTCCACTGGGCCCCAGGATGTTGTGGCTAGCAAACGTTGGCCTGCCCCGAGGCGCTCAGCCAGACACTGTGGGACTACAACGACGTGCAGACTAGACATCACAGCGGTTGGGCCCGGGATGAACATCCTCGCAGTGAGTATTTGGAGGGCAGGTGGCCTCCGGAGGGCGCAGAGAGAGACAACATGATCGGGAGGCTTACTAGCTCCCCTGGCAGTTGAATATGTACCGGGGGTGCGAACACTGGAAGGCCCTCGGGCTGGTCCTTATTGCCGACACTGCCTTGAACTTCTACTGCCATGTGAGACTGGGGTATGTCGAATTATGATGTTTGGGGCTAATCGATGTTATACTCTTACTTTTCGATGGCGGATGGAGGGAGAAGGGTGAAAGATCTTACACACGACATTGAAGCCGGAATAGGCGTCTGTCCACGTCCACTACGTGGATGGAGATGTGTGAACCTGGCGACACCCCCAAGCGGGTGCGCCCCACACTGAGTTTTCGAGTGAGGGTACTGTTTGTTAAGGGATGGCTTTGGCAAAGTTCGGGTGCTAAAGTGGGTGGGGGGGAAGAGGGGGAACCGGGGTTGTCCGAATCACAAACTCTGTGACTGAGAAGCATGGCGACCTCCTTGACCATACCTAACCATGCAGGTTGTTATATCAGTTTCACCGATTTGATGTGGATCACGCACCACACACTCCAATGTTCAGTGTCTGTACAGAACCGTACAATGCGGTTACACCTCATGCGATATATCCTGATGAGTACAAGTAACAATGTCGAGAGTTAATACATTGGCCCTTCTCACGTGGAATGTTAGAGGGCTAGGTAACCCGAAAAAGATCAGGCAGATGTTTGCTTACTTTGACAGGATACATGTGGACATAGTGTTCTTACAGGAAACACACCAGGCCACCACACACATGCCTACATTGGGTAATAGATGGGCAGAATCGGTTACAAGCTCGAACTACTCGACCTACTCCAGAGGGGTCAGTATCCTAATACGTAAGGGGACGCACTTTGAAATCACGAGCGTGAACAGGGACTCGGAGGGCAGAAGTGTTATGGTAGAGGGAAGGGTCAGAGGGCAGAGGGTCCTGTTGCTGAACACATATGGCCCCAATGTAGATGACCCGGGGTTTTACAGAAAACTGTGGCAGACCATCACAGACAGACATATCGACCACGTGCTGTGGGGGGGTGATTTTAATGTAACACTGCAAGACCAGTTAGACCGAGCTGCACATACTACGGAACACCATGGCAATGCACGGCACATGCTGAAGGACGCGATGGAAGACCTCCAACTGACTGACATATGGAGGGATGGTAACCCGGGGGTCACAGCTGCGACTCACATTAATGCTGCGAACAATAGCTGGGCGCGACTGGACTATTGGTTGGGTACACGGGAGATGCTGACTTGGGTTAAACACATTTCACATCTGCCCAGAACTAAGCATGGGCGGAAAATCCGTTTCGCTCGCGGATTTTGCGGATTTTCGGTAAATTCGCAATCCGCGAGATTCGCGAATCTCCCGCAAAATCCGCAAATCCGCGAGCAGCGGATTTTGCTCGCACTGCTCGCACTGTTCGCGTGAGTTCGCGGCTTCCCAGTACAACTTCGCGCCCCGCGAATAAGTGCAAAATTGCAGAAATACGATCTTAGCAAAACTGAAACTACTTACCAGGTTCAAAAGTTCAGGCTCATCATTAGTAGCCATTTCCTGTAGTGCTTCCTCAGGGGCCCCTCCAGAGTTCAGTTGCCAGTTGCAACTATTATGTGACCCTGCTCTGAACCTCAGAATAGTTACACATATGCCACAAAGGTCCTGAATTACAGCTAAGGGAGACAAGCAGGAGCCAGGCTGGAGGTTCAAATCCATTAATCAGCCCCTAATTCATTATTGTCAGTTGGGGCAGGGCAGGTGTTGTAACTAATTTTGCAACAATGAAAGCACTTAGCAAGTGCAAAAGATCACTAATCAGGAAGCACTAAGGAAGCAGGTGCCAGCTAAAAAAATATTCTGTGACACATTAATCAGCCCCAAATTAATTCAGGTCACTTGAGGCAGGGAAGGTGTGCTTGCGTTGCCACAATAATGTACACTGACTGGACAACCAGAGGGTGCTGTGATGAAACAGAGGGTGGCATGGGTGGGCCAGAGGGTGGCATGAGTAGTCAGAGAGTGGCAGTGGTGACAGAGAGTGGCAGTGATGAAGAAGAGTGTCCCAAACAGGCTGGACACGTAGAAACAACAAGTTCGCGAAACTTGCGACCCGACAGGTAAGTTCGCAATTTGCGACCTTGTACAAAACCCTCGCGAACTGGCAGAAACCCGCGCAAACACAAAAAAAAAAATCCGCAAATTCGCGAGAATTCGCGGATTTTGCGGATTGCGAGTTCGCAAATCCGCAAAATTCGCTCATGCTTACCCAGAACACTGTCAGATCACAACCCAGTTTTGCTAAAAATTGCGGTCCCGCAATATGAGCCACCGCCCTTCACTTGGCGTTTCAACGCGGCTGCCTTAAAAGACCCGCTGTATGTCACCTCTATACACGCAGCAATCGTAGACTACTTCGACATAAACGGCCCGACAACGGACGACCCATGTCTTCTGTGAGAAGCGTTTAAGGCCACCATCAGGGGGTATGCATTAGTACGTCCTCGGGTATATTGAAGGATATCCGACAACAACTACGCACACGCGAAGAGGCCATACAGGGGCTGGAGCAAATATACACGCACACAGGGGACACTAAGGTGCTGGGAGACATACAGACCCTTCTGACTGAACACAGACAGTTCGCCTCTGACGAACTCAAATATGTCACTAAACGGGCAACGGCCAGGCGCTATGGGGAGGGTGGCAGACCAGGCAAGGCGCTGGCAGACAAGATATGCTCGGGGAGGGCCCCTCAAAACATAACAGCCATCTGTAGGGCCACGGGGGAAAAGGTGAACGACGTTAAAGGGATTACAACGGAATTCATGACACATTACGGCGCCCTGTACGCAGCACGCCCCTCGCCCACACAGGAAGACTTGCTCGCTTATATGGAAGATGTGGAATTGGCGTGGCTGTCAGATGGCCACAGAGCATACTTAGCGCGGCCTGTCACGGTGGAGGAGGTTACTGATACTATCAAGCGATTGCCGAACAACAAAGCACCGGGGCGGGATGGGTACGTGACAGAATTCTACAAAGAATATGCAGATCTGCTCGCGCCCCACTTGGTGAGGCTCTACGGGGCAGCGCACGAGACCCAAACCCTGCCAGACTCCATGAGAGAAGCCTTACTCATTGCGCTCTTAAAGCCGGGCAAGGAGGAAGATAAATGTGACTCGTATCGCCCCCTGTCCCTATTAAATGTAGACACGAAAATAATCGCTAGTCTACTGGCAGACAGGCTAAAACCACTTATGCCCCTCTTAATCAGGCCAGACCAATCTGGATTTATACCTGACAGAGCCACCACACATAACACTCGCACACTGTTTGCCCTGGCGCACTACTTATCTCCCGACACGAAAGCAGTGGCAGTGTTACTTGATGCTGCCAAGGCGTTCGACACCATAGGATGGTCCTTCATTCAGGCGGTCCTGGTGCGCATGGGGTTTCCCCTGATGTTCCTTGGGTGGATCTCCATGTTATATACCAACCTGTCGGCACGCATCAGAATAAATAGACATATTTCAGAGCCCATTCGGATATGCAGAGGCACTAGGCAGGGCTGCCCGCTCTCGCCGATGCTCTTTGCATTAGTCCTGGAGCCTCTGGCCTGTAAAATCAGACAACACCATCACTACTCGGCCATACAGATGCCATCACGCCCCATACACATATCACTATATGCGGATGATATGGTGCTATATGTCAAGAACCCGGCACGAAACCTAAATCCACTGATGCGGGAGTACATCAAGTTCGGGAGCCACTCCGGACTACAAATCAACTGGGACAAATCTCTCATCCTAGCACTGACAGACAGCACACGTCCTATACCCCTAGACTACCCACTCGAGTGGCAAGAAGAACCTACGAAGTACTTAGGGGTGTGGTTTCACAGGGACCCAGAAATAGTCATACGCACTAACTATGGGCGAGTTATAGCGGCCTTGGAGGATAAAATAAAACGATGGAATAAACTCCGGTTATCCCTGGCAGACCAGACCGCCATTGTAAAAATGGTGCTCCTGCCCAAGTTCCTGTACTTATTCAACAACATCCCAATTAAGCCGGCGGTGGCAGTGTTCCGCAATATAAACACCTTGGTGATTAGTTTGCTCTGGGCCGGAAAGCAAGCGAGAATGGAGTTGCACACTATGACACTCCCATATGCTAGGGGGGGCTTCAAGGTGCCGGACTTCTATCTTTACTACTTATGCGCTCAGGCGCAATTTGCGCATTACTGGCACCACGAAGTACCCTTCTTGACACACGTGGCGGTGGAGGCAGGGGACACGGACCCGATACCACTGGCAAACATATTACTACACAAACGTCCCAGACTACATGAACGAGACATCAACACTGTGGACACTACCACGGAGGCCTGGAGACTGATGGGTAGGGCAGCTAACGCTCTGCCGCTGTACGCTCCGGCACTTCCACTGGCCCATCACCCGCATATCTCGGTTACACAAGAAAAGGTAGGCATGAATCTGCTGAAGTGGGCGGGCATAGATAAAATGGGTGACCTGTATCAAAATGGGGTCTTCCAAACATTAGACACACTGCAATACATCAGTAACCCGTCCCTCCTATTCAGATTTAACTACTATAGGCTACAGAGGGCACTTAAGGAACATTACCCAGCACACCCGGAGGAACCGACGCCACTAGCGCCGCTGCAACTCCTACTCACCACACCCACGGCGTCTCACCTGGTGTCTAAATTATACACCAGCTTGCAGGGAGCGATAGGGGGAGGCACTGACAAAGCTAGGAACAGGTGGAATGAGGGCCTTGTGACACCCCTCACTGAGGAGGAGTGGGCATCTGCGTGCATGCTAACCGACATGCTGACACCAAATGGTAATTTAAGAATCATTCATTACAAATATCTACATCAGGTGTACTATACGCCTCAGAGACTATACAGATATGGGTTGAAGAAGGACTCAAAGTGCAACAGGTGTAAACAGGATGGGGCGGATTTCATGCACCTAGCTTGGCACTGTCGCAAGGTGGCGGGCTATTGGGAACAAGTGGTGCAAACGTTGAATGAAATGTTGGGCTCTTCCTTGCTATGTGATGCAAAACTTTGCCTCTTGGGTATTGAGCCACAGTTGAGAGCGAGGAGGCGTAAGTTCTGCGCAGTAGCGCTGTTACTGGCCAAAAGGAGGGTGTCCCTACACTGGAACAGTAGAAGAGGTCCGGTGGTTAAAAGCTGGTTGGAAGATATGGCGTACTGTCACGATACTCTGACCACTTATGAGGAGGAGCTACCGACTAGATCAAGGCCCAAGGACTATTGGGAGTTCCTCAGAAACTATTTATTGGAGCACGGGGCGGCAGAGGAGGTAAATGAAAACAACTAGAAAAGATGCGTGGAGGGTGGCAAACTGCTGAACACCAATACCATGGTATGGATTGGGAGGGAGGATGCTGTGACACAGATAATTCGTTGCTGATGGACACTTCTGAGTTAATTTAATGGATGGTTGAATTCAGTTACAGTTGGGAGAAAATGTTACCAAAAAAGTAAGAACCCTGGCATGGTTATGAGTGAATATAGCACTTGATACTAGTACTGTGATTACACTGTAAGACGCCGCCGGTCCTCAGGATGTCGGCTGATGGGCTGTGTACATGACCAAGCGAGCCCATTCGGGCACACACAACCGCAGCCGGCCAGTAATGGTTGTAGGCGATTCACATGTAACGTATTTTCTTATGTGATAAGTGCAAATACACCTCTTACACCAAAAAAAAAAAGTCAACGGCCTGTGGAAAAGCACCAATGGGAACTCTTGTGTGCTACTTCTAAAAATGAATAAAAACAATTTAATATGAATCCAGCAAAAATGGATGGCGAAAATGTAACTAAGCAGTCCCCCGACACATGCTTTCTCCGTATTCCTGTCTAACATCTAACCATAATAATCTCATTAGACCATCTGCATATATCTCCCAGTTCACTTAGGGCTAGCTCATTTGGTAACCAATGAATGCTTTTATTTTTTAGAGAAAGCCATGTTTCCAACTTTTGTGCTGTATCTATATTAAAAATAGGGTGTGTCTTTCATTTCAAAAGACAACAAACTGAAAAATAAAACACATTAATAGAATTTACAGTAAGGTACTAGATGGTGGCTATAACCACCCCACCCTGTTAATGACTAAGGGCCATATGTATCATCACCCAGTTTTGCGATTCTCAAATAGCGATTTTTAAGAAATCGCTATTTGAGAATCGCAAATAGGTATGTATGTACAAAATCGCATTTTTTTGCGATTTCATAAAATTCCTTAATTGCGATTTGCAAATTGCGAATCGCAATTAAGGAATACTTTCCCATTCATTTCTAAGGGCAAGGAGACCCATAGGAATGAATGGGAAGTTAATCGCAATTTGCGATTCACAATTTGCTAATCGCAAATTGAGAATAATTTCAAGGGTGCAGGGGTGTCCAAAGGACACCCTGTTGCACCCCTGAAATATGCATGGGTGCACATGTGGCGCACATACATGCCCTAAGGGCATGTATGTGCGTCACATGGCACTTTGAAAAATGCAAAAATGTGCATTTTTCATGGAATTCGCAATTTACCACCAACTAGAAGTTGGTGGTAATTTGCGATTCTTTAAGGACATTTTGCAATTTTTTTTAGCATCATACATTGTATTTAAGGAATCACCAAATTTGCGATTCCTTAAATGCAATTGCAAAATATGGAATCGCAAATTTTGCGATTCCTAGTGTTTCACCAGATTTTGGTTTATACATACCATTTAGCAAATTCGCATTCACAAAGGCCGAAATTCTGCGAATTTCGGCCTTTGCGAATGCGAAGTTGCTTGATACATATGGCCCTAAATTCTAAAGCTCAATCACAAGCAAATGTTACAAATTGAGTCTGACACAATCATCTCTCCTAATGCCTTGAGCAGCATTCCGCCCCCTTCCATAAGCCACCAAAAGACTATTGCTGCGGAGGCATCTATGTTTCATCCTGTTGTTTCTTTAGGCTGCTGTATTACTGATCTTTGCACTGTGGTGCTACAACAATTTGCAGTGCCGAGGTGCTTCCATCTATGTAAAATCACTAAAGCCATAGGGATTTTAAGAATGCCATCTGTCAATCAAAGAACAAATGTAGCTAATGATCTACTCCATTTCAACAGAAGAGTGATAAGGATATATGGGTAGATGCATCAACGTTTTCATTTGCGATTCCTTATTTGCGAAAAATAAGGAATCGCAAATAAGGAATCGCAAATGGCAATGCATCATTAATTTCGCAATTTAATTGCGATTCGGTAAAAATCGCAATTTTTACCGAATCGCAAATATTTTGCGAATTCCAAATTGCGATTTCGCAATTCCCATTGATTCCTATGGGCCAAAAGGCCCATAGGAATCAATGGGAATTGCGAATTCGCAAATTGTAATTCGCAAAATGTTAATGCATTCCATGGGTGCAGGGGGGCCCAAAGGAACCCCCCCTGCACCCCTGAAATGTATTTTAAAGTGCATGTTACACACACACATGTCCTAAGGACATGTGTGTCTGTAACATGACAGTGTTTTAAAATGCATCTTTGGGCATTTTGACACATTTTTGCAAATTACCACGAGGTTCAATTTCGTGGTAATTTGCACTCTCTAATTGCGAAATCGCAATTTTAAAAATAATCATGCATTGCTTTTAAGGAATCGCAAATTTGCGATTCCTTAAAAGCAATCGCATTTTTGGAATTCGCTAAAAATAGCGATTTTCCAAAAATGCTTGATGCATCCCAGAAACCTATTTAGGAAGTGCAAACGGCCGAATTTTGCGATCCGCACCGTTTGCACTTCCTAAATAGGTTGATGCATCTAGGCACTAGTGTGTAGCCAGTGGTTGATTTTGGAGCGCACTGTTGCAAATGTATTACCAAAGCATTGTGTGGTAGTGCACTGTCATTTACTGAAGCCCATTTTCCATCGGAATGCAACAGAATTTGCAGCAGCATGCACATTTCCCAATAAAACTATATCGTGCTCAAACGGTAATGTGTGGATTCGAGTTTCAGCAAATATTTATCATTTGCAAATCACCAAGTAAAGTGTGTTCATTGGTTTGATCCTATTGAAACCTTTCACTCCATCGCAAGTCAGTATTACAAAAAAATTGCTTCATTCATACTTTTGTAACTGTTTATGTTTCTAAATATTTGTACGGTTCATTTACAGGTATTGAAATGTTCATCTGTGTTATTAAAAAAACTGATATCTTAGAGCCTTATCTTTCACACTCCATATACCGAAGTACGATTGTCAGATAGTTCACTTTACAAAGTCCTCTAATTTTGCAGTCAGAGAAAGAAAAGCAAATGTCAATCTCCAGAATTACAAACAAATTACTTCATTTGGGCTTTCCTAACTGCTGGTATTTCAGAAACCTTGCATAGTTCATTTACAGGTATTTAAATGTTGTTGTGTGTTAGAAAAAATATATCCAGCTCCCTTTGCTTTCACACTGCTTGTACCCCAGCAAGGTTGTCACATGGTTGAGCTTGCAGCCTGGGAAAGGTAAACACCAATCCCCATGTCAAAAGAATAAGCAGCAATTTGTCAAAACGCCTAGCCTGACATTTTAACTCTGTCATTGAATGCATAGGAAACGTGACAAGATAAAACACCTCATGTAAAGGCATCTGTTTTCCTCATTCATCACGCATGCCTTCAGATTATAAGAATTCAAAGCTAATGTGATAAAACGAAAATATTTTCAAAACATGTTCTAAGTACACCTGCCAGATAGGAATTACCTGCTCTGTTCTATTCGAATTATATACAATGATTATTTATTATTGATTATATTTTTGCAGGCATATGGCTACCTCGATTAGACAGCTGAATATTGTGACACGTGTTTGTGTAAAAAACAAAAAGCATAACAACAACTTTGGCACCAACTCGCCAAGGACAGGCCGATTGGCTTTGCTAATGCTGTTCCGTAAGAATTCCGTGTATCCCTTGTGGATACTGCACACAGCCCGCTAGTGCCAATAAGCCCTATTCCGTGATACTCTACATGTCGAATGGAGATAACCTTCACATTCAAAGCTGGCCCCACTGACCCAGTCACATGCGGCTCCGAGGTCATGGGGCAGCTTAAAGAACACATGCTCCGACTTTGTTCATATTTTACAAGTCCTGCAGAGTCTAAAGACGCTCTATTATTTTTTCATCATTAGTTACCATGTGTTTTGAAAAGATTAATAGTTTGTTAGAGTCCTCATTCACTCCTGAGACTATGACGAGTTTATACATTTGCAGGGTGGTGTTTCTGGTGCAATTTCAAAAGACATGTGTTGGTTGTGACTCTGTAGTGTACAAACTTTCACAGATTTAGAAGAACCTGAGAGACAGAATGGCACAGTCTGTAGTTATAAACATGGTTCACAGCAGAAACCCGTCCTGCAAACTGAAATCTACTGTCAGAAAAGTGCTCTCGCATCAGACAGGAGCATTTCTACTCCATTTGTAACCGAGAGAGTAGCGTGAAATACTTTTTTTAAACACACAGCACTTGAAACTGCATTCTAATCCAAAACGTGGACACAGCCTTAGGGGCAGATTTACAAGCCCCTTGCGCCAGAAGGAGGCGTTCCATAGCAGGGGGGGCTTTCCAGCGCAGGAACGCCTCCCAAAAGTGGCTGAGTGAAATCTGCAAGATTTCAACAGTCACTTTTGGGCCCATGCTGCGTCAAAACCCTGCGCCTGCTTGAAGCAGGCGCAAGGATTGACGCAGCATTGTGGAGATAGAACCCCCAAGCCTTGCTGGAGCTGTGTCGCGCTTGCGACGCAACTCCAGCAATGTACTGCTTTTACGGCACAGATGCGTGACGCATCTGTGACGTTTTTGCCCCATTGTGCGCCGCATTGTAAATGCGGCGCAACCAGGGTGGCGGAGCTGCGGCGCACAATTACTGGCGCATCCCTGCTGATATGCAGGGATGCGCCAGTAATTGTAAATCTGCCCCTTAGTGTCTACGGTGAAACGGAAAGCTTTTGAGTGAAAACTTGTTATCTTGTAAGAAATATTTTATACATTTATTTTTCTGAAAATAGATCGCTGCAAACTATTCACAACGGGACTTCTCCGAGAACATTGCGCATAATGATTTATATTCTTTTGTTTTTACATTTTCATTCTTTCTCATTGTGAAAGCTGGTGCAATTTTTCTTTCTCATTTGTAAACTTTTCCTCTTTGCTCCTTAATATCTATTTAGGTTCTCAATGTTTTTCTGTTCGGAGTCGTGGTTATTTCTCTCTCGCTGGACCACTCTATGTCTCTTTACATCTCCTTCACTTTTTTTCCTTTTGAAAAATCTTTCCTGATGCTTTCTTTTTCCTCTTTAAAATTTTTTCTATTTCTCCATTTCCTTCTCTCACTTTTATCGCATATCTCTTTTCACTCATTCGCTTTCTCAGTTTCCATTTCTTTACACTCTTGTTTTTCATTAAAAACAAATTCTGTCACAATTGTTTTCATTCTCTCTCTCTCGCCTGATGTGTTTTTTGTTTTTAATTATATTTTTTTGTTCCACCTTCACAGTAGCTCACAGCCTTGAGTTTATTTTTAAATGAGCGTAGGGTCACATTTTTATTTTACATTACGGAAAGGCTATGCTTACTTTTCATTATTATCATCAGGGTGCAAATAGCAAAGCCTGATAATGCCTTGATTACTTTGGTAATCCTCATTACTCTTAGTCCTACTTATCCTCAGCCCAGTCATTACAAATGAGGCATACCAAGGCAAACCACACACCAGAAGGCCTTTGGAACACTAGAAATGAAGAAACACACACAGGAGTGAAGTGTAGCAAACAGAAGTGTTCAACAACAGAACAGGTTCAAGAGGGAGCAGCAATCTCCACTGAAAGCAACACACCAGAACCAAAATTCACACGATCATTCGAAGCACAATGAATCCGGTAGTGTCGAACAAACATAGAATTAGAAGCCCACATCCCAGCACGACAGATCTCATCAAGGGAAACTCCATGAAAAGCAGTCCAGGAAGCTGAGATACCCCTTGTGGAATGGGCCTGAACACCTGCAGGACAAGGTAAACCAGTGCCCTGATAAGCCAAACCAATTACAGACTTGATCCACTGACCAAAGGTCAGGTGAGAAGCAGCCTTTTCCAGACCAGCTAGTCAAAAGACACAAAGAGAGAGTCTGAAGACCAAAAAGCAGCAGACCGGTCCACATAGACAGACAAAGCACGTCTAACATCCAAGGAGTGCAACAACTGCTCAGCAGGAGAAGAAGGAGAAGGAAAGAAAGAAGGTAACACCAACTCCTGCGAAGTATGAAAGCGAGAACGCACTTTAGGCAGAAAACCAGGATCCAAACATAGGACCACAGCGTCATCCATAAAACGCAAAAAGGAGGAGAACAACGCAAAGCAGTGAACTCACCCAACGTCCGAGCTGAAGCAATGGCCACCAGAAAAGCCACCTTAAACTACAAGAATTTAAGGTCAACAGAGTGTAGAAGTTAAAAGGAGAGGCTTGAAGAGCCCACAGGCCCAGAGAAAGATCCCAGGGAGGAACAGAAGGATGAACAACAGTAGAGGAGAGGGAAAAACTGAGACATCCGAGAAACCAACATGCCATCAGAAACGGGCAAGGAGCTCGGATCACAGAAAGCACGAATAACAGCCCACTGCCTCTTCAAAGTAGACAAAGCATACCGTTTGTGGAACCGGTCCAAAAAGAACATCAGCAACAGGACAGGACACAGAAGAGAGACCAAGCACAGAACACCAGGAATCAAAAGAACCCTAATGTTTAGCATAAAAGGACAAAGTAGACCTCCTACAGGAGGACTGCATCATAGAAACAATTGGACAGGCAAACCCCTGTCCCCTAACCTCCAGACCTCCAGTTCGCTAAGGCGAGTGGGACCAGCAGCAGAGGGGAGGACGGCAGGAGCGGAGACTGGTATTGCTGCAAGATCCAAGGAGGGCCCATCTGCAGGATGAGCAAAAATGGGAACCAAGACCGCCTCAGCCAGTGAGGCAACACCACCACTAACTGAGCCCCCACCCTCCCAACCCTCAGCAGAAAGGTTGGGATGAGAGGAAAGGGAAGGAAGGCATAAAAGAACCAGGGGGGCCAAGGGAAAGACAAGGCATCCACTCCTCCGGCACCCCGCTCCAGAATCCGGGAACAGGAGAGGAGAAGCAGAGCATTGTTCCTGGATGCAAACAAACCTAACCTCGGAGTCCTGAACCTCCAACAAAGCAACCAAAACATCTTGGCAGAAAGTCAGGGAGGATGGAAACCTGCAGCGCAGAGCATCCACCACCACATTGTCCAAGCCCCGGATGTGCTGGGCCGAAATCGCCTGGAGATGAACCTCCGCCCAACTGGATATTACTTAGGCCACCAGATTCAATGACCGACTGTGAATACTGCCCTGATGATTGATGTAAGCCATTCATGGTGTTGTCGAAGCACACAGGAACATTGCAATCCCGCAGAAGAACCCGGAAAAACTGGAGGGCCCTCTCCACAGCAGACATTTCCTTCTAGTTGGAGGACATGCAAGCCTCTGTGCCTCGCCCATGAGCCTGCACAGAGAAGTGCCCCAGAGAAGCCCCCCAACCTGAAGCACTGGCATCTGTTGACAACGCCACAGGAGGATCACAATGTATCAACACACCCAGGAATAGATTCGGCATGACCATCCACCACTGCAGAGTGGACTCCACCTCCACGCAAACAGGAAACAACATGGAGAAACCTTGAACAGGGAAAGGAACACAGCGGTGAAGGTGCCACAGGAAGGGGCAAAGATTCAACCTGGCCCATGGAACAGTGAAAACTGACGCAGTCATGTTACCCTGTACCTCCAACCACTGCAGCAGGGGAGCCGAATTCTGAGACAACAACCTCCTCAACAGCGACTGAAGACGATGGATCTGGGAAGGAGGAAGGAATACCTTGCCCAGAGCAGAATTGAGGTCGGCCCGATACAGGATCTCTGAGTGGCTGGAAGAAGATGACACTTCCGGAAGTTCAGGAGAAAACTGTGGCTTTCTAGCGTATGAATGGTCAATTCCAGATGGCGAGACATCACCAGGGCAGAGGGGGCCTGTAGGAGCCATTCATCCAGGTAAGGAAACACTGAGACGCCCAAAAGGTGAAGATGTGCCATTAGTGGTGCCAACACCTTGGTGAAGATCCTGGGAGAGGATTGCAGGCTGAAATTGCCAATGATGACCCCACAGGCAAAATCTTAGATACTGTTGGTACTCCCGGGTCACAGGGACATGAAGGTAAGCATCCTGAAGATCCAGTGTAGGTATCACCCAGCCAGCCTGAATCTGTAGCGATCGTCAGCAGCGCAAGAATAAACAAACGCCACTAACTTTCTTCTTGTGACCAGCAGAGACGATGCCTGATGTGATTCCCCCCAATTCCCCTTAGCACAACCCCCTACATAGGAAGGCAATCCTTCTGTGTGAAATTGTGCCCAAGGGGAAAAGGGAAGTGGATAAAATAATAAACCAGCTGTATTGTCTGTAATCCCTTCAAGGTCTGGTCTAAGAAGCTGCACGGCCACAGGAGGGATAGTATCACACTGCAGAACAGGAAGACAAGACAGCAGGACTGAAGTATACTCAGCGATGATGATGTCACCAAACATATAACCTTATCCCTCTATATACTCACCAGAAATACATACAGCTAGGAACCAAAATATAATTGTGTATGCCAGGACCTTCCAAGGAATAGAGAATACTAAGAGTAGAGCAGGATGACCAGAGCGTAAAGAAATGAAGGAATAGCAAAAAGGAAGGGTACTAGGAAAGAATACCAAGGCTCCTCTAAAAGTAGCAAAATCCAGCTACTTGTGTCGTTGGCCTCACAACACCAAGAGTGGAACTGAAATGGCAGGAACAGCTTCACTTCAGGGATAATTCGAAAACATCCATAGTAACATGAAACATAGTCACGGCCTGAAAGTGAGCTGCCTAGTGAGAGGAATATTCGAGTAGTCAATTATCTCCTGTACTTAGCAATCCTTTACGAAAGGCAAATGTACTACAGAAAGTATTCCCAAAACAAACAGAAAATGCGGCTTTTGACTTCCGAAGGTAATGCGTCTTTGAAAAGAGCAGACACAGAACGCTACAATTCCTGCCTGCAGAGTCGCGTAACGAGTAAACGCGCACAGCGCGTTTCAAGTTACCGCGGCTCACTAGCAACGGAAAATAAACAAGTTTGTTCAAACGGAGGAGGCGGTCCCGCACTCCTACCAAATACCTGGTAATTAGCGGAGCACACTCGGGAGGGCTAAATATCACTGGAAACGTAGCTGAGCAGGAACGGATTCACACTGGAACCACGGCTTCTTCTTCACGCTGGGATCCGGCGGGGACACACCATCCGCCATTCCATCTCGATGTGAAGATTGTCAAGCACCTTTCCATTGTGGAGGAGGTGCTTATAACAAGACCACCCCGTTCCTCTCTCTGCCTCGCCCCTTGGCCTTCTGGTAGTTGTAGTTTCTGAAGCCCTGCTGCACTCTAAAACGGGAAATAACCCTAGGAATGGCATGAGGTTGGGTCAGGGTTCTGACACCTGAAAAGGAAAACGCTACAATACCCCCTCTCAAGGACTGCCGACTCGGCGGTCATTCAGGGTGTTCTGCATGGAAACGTTCGACCAAGTCTGGGCAATGCAAGTTGTTTTCAGGTTCCCATGTTCTGTCTTCCGCCCCATATCCAGACAAGTCCACAAGATATTTTATTCTACCCCTAACCATTCAGGACTCAAGAATTGCCTGTACTTCATACTCCTCCTGACCATCTACCTCTATGGGAAAGGGTTTATCGGGTAAACTCATACTAGGGGGACGTTGTTGGAGCAAGGAGACGTGAAATACAGGATGTATCAGCCATGAAGCAGGTAGGGACAAAACTTCATGGCTACAGGGTTGATAACCCCCTCTATACTGTAGGGACCTACATATTTGGGTTTCAGCTTGTTTATCCCTCTCAGATGGAGATTTTTTGTGGACAGCCATACCTTATCACCCACTTGGTAATCAGGTTCCCTTAACCTTCTCTTGTCTGCGAAATGTTTCTATGTGGTTTGAGCATTGGCAAGACTATGCTTAGCTGCTATCAAGACAGCTCTTAGGTGTGCATGATGCTTGTGTATGCTAGGTAATGGAGAACGGACAGGCCATTCAAAAGGAAGTATATTGGGGTGATTGTTATTGTAGGCAAATTCTGCCATCCATAACAATGTAGTCCAGTCCATTGCATTTTGCAGAGTGAAGCAGCGGAGATACTGTTTCAGCGTCTGTTTCAGACGTGTCTTCCCGTCCGCTTAGGGGTGGTAGCTGGAGGAGAGCTGAGCCTCTATGTTCAGGGTTTTACAAAGGGCCTTCCAAAAATGAGAAGTGAATTGGGTACCCCTGTCAGTAATCAAAACACAAGGAATCCCATGAGCTCGGACTATGTGCTGGAGAAAAATCCCTGCCAATTCTGAAGATGTAGGCAGGCCTGTTAAGGAATGAAGTGTCCCAATTTTGTTAAGTGATCCACAACTACCAGTATGACGGTTTTACCTTCACAGGGTGGCATCTCCACAATGAAGTCCATTGATAAGGTATGCCAAGGACATGGAGGTGTAGGTAATGTTCTTAGGAGTCCTGTAGGTTTTGCATGGATGGCTTTCCCTTGGGCGCAGACTGCACAATTGTTTACGTACTCTTGGACATCTTTACGTAAACCGGGCCACCAAAAGGAACGCTCCACACATGCAATAGTTTTGTATATACCCATACGCCCGCCCAACACAGCATCATGGGCCCACTCTAGTTCTTGTTGTTTCAGTGTTTCTTTTGGAATATATAATGCATGGTAATGGTAGGCAAGGTGAGGTACCGGGTTTGTAGGGACCCGGCGGTGCCAGGGGGAACACCCAGAGACCTCCTGAGTTCTTCCTGTTCTGGACCACAGAAACACAGAGTCTTCTAGGTGATGTCAAGGATCGAGTTTTATTGGCTGCAACCAAGTAACAAGCGTCCTAGAAGTACAACAGCACGGTGTGTATATTCTCAGGAGACTGTTCGTTTTTACAGAACCAGCCTTCTCCTTTTATACAAAAATATCAGCTTCAGGCAAGAATTCCTTGGTTTATAGTATGGTCATATACATATTTTCACAACAATGAAAAAGCAAAGTCATGATGGCAAGCCCACATTTTCGTATGTCCAGTTTGTGATAGATGACCCAGCCAGGCCCAGAACTTCCATCAGATATCGATGAAACCCCAATAAAATCGGGCACCTCCTCCTCGTAAAACTAGCCATAAAGAAGAAACAGGGACAGGTGTGTGTATGATAAAGCGTGGTTTGTATGCAGTGAATGGTTTATGACATGTTGTGCCTTGATGCTAATCTCGCTCGGCCATTGGGTTGGGGACTGCCCATACAGGTTTGGCTGGAGGCAGTGGAGGCAGTGGAGGCAGGTCGCCCAGGTCACAGAGGAGTCAGGAAAGGTCTACGTGTCCTTTCAGCTCGAGTTCGGCCTTGGTCAATTGACTATGTAAGGGCAACCACAAGATGGATGCCGCTCACAAAATGGAACCCGAGGGTTCAAGACAGAAAGTACTATTTTAAGGTGATTGCATTGCTCGATCACGACACAAATGCATAGGTGTAATGTCCCAATCATTACCGGTCTGCTGATACCAAATTCGTCATGATTCGATGATATTTTCTGACACGAGTGTTGGGCCTCAATACCACATTATAGCAGGGTCCATAATTTTCAGAACCACAGACCCTCCTTTTGCCCTTATATAGGCAATAACTCACGCTAATCTGAGTCCAAATCTGTATTCATGAAGTCATTGAGATGCTGCTGTAGCATCATCCTGTTGCTTAGTTCGTCCCTTGACACAGGCTTCCTTACACATGATGTAGCACAGAGGCCACATATTGCAGGAGCGCACTGTACACACAGGCAGAACAGGAACAGAATGGCTAAGATCATTCCAATGAATATCAGAATTTTCCATCCCCAGGCAGATATCAGTTCCCAGAACCACCCCAGCAAGGACCAGTCTCCTTTGTCCATATGAATGGACTCAGAGATTTTGTGCAGTTTGGAGATGGCCTGGTATACTGTCGGAGCATTATCGGGGATGAAAATGCAGCAACTGGATTGGATCACTTTACATACCCCACCACGGTCTGCAAGTATGACATCTAGGGCGACCCTATTTTGAAGAGTCATAAGGCGGTCCGACTGGAGCTCTGCAGTCAAGTTACTAAGGGCACCAGCCGTTTCAATCACGGCGGATTCAACTACCCTCGTCAATTGGCGAATGTTCCTGCTGTTCACCATAGGCCCCCAAAACGGCAGAAAACCTTTTGCGAAATCTCCAAACTCCTGTTCTGCAGTGTTGTCTTTACTCACGACACCCCTAACTGTCCTTGTCCGATGGTAATCTGCCTCGGCCGTGTAGGAGGGTGGCAGCAGAAACGAGATAAAACATGTGCCCGAGAAGTCAGGGGGCAACCATGTATACACTCTATCGTGGCAGACGAAGTAGGTACCCTTAGCTGCTAGGAATGAAGGGGAGGTCTGAGACGAGAAAACGTAAGTTTCAGTACAGACACTCTTCCCTAACTGAGCTCTGGGGTTTTTGGCATTTCCCTGCAGACATAGGTGACCTTGATGGGGTACCATCCAGATTGGGGAGGATTTCTTTGCTTTCTGGCTCTCACTCAAGGAAATCCCATACTTAGTTATGTTCCATCTACTGTACGCTGTAAACTCATCTTTGGGAATCGTTCGATACGTGTCGATATCCCTGCTCATATTTCTGATTCCTGCCACTAGTGCCTTGTTGCTTGAATTTCTTCCTGTGGGACGCGGAGGATATGGTTCTATTGCAAACAGGAACATGGTTTGGAAAGCCTACAGAGAACCATAGTAGCTAAATGGCAGGACAAAGTATGGGATACCCTTATCTGTCGTGTGTGGCATAAGTCCACATACCCAACAATTTGTTGTGTTCATTACAGACTGGTGCTGGTGTAGGAGTTGGACGAATGAGTTATTTACAAATTCTAATTTTCTGGCAAACTCGTGTTCAGGTAGAGGGTGAAAGGAATGCGGGGAAACAGTAGGAGGAGGTGTGGGCTGCGCGGTGTGTACAAATGAGACTCGAAAGGTGAACAAAGCATAGCCCACCAAAAACATCATTATGCTACACAACATAAAAATGCATATCATTAAGAATTGTTTTCTTGCCATCACAGTGCATATTTTCTTTTCAAAGTTCGCTGATCTAGCAGGTCTCTCCATCTTTGGAAACTCCATCCTCTAAGTTGCTGCCCGCGGTGGGAGATTGATTCTGCTAAGGAGTGCTTCTGTCAATCCAGTGTAATTCCCTTGAACCAACAGAACTGTCGACCTAACCGTCTCCAGCTGCACTCCAAAGATTGTGGCAACCGCGACCCTAGCAGCAGAACCGGATGGCTGTTCGAAAATCAAAAATGAGCAAGTTTCCTGGATGAGAGAGCTGCACAATCAAAAAGAAAAATGTTTTTATTTGTCCTTAGTCATAGGTCTTGGCCTCAAGTTATAGCGGTTTCGACCAGGTGCTGTGTGGTCTTTAAAAAGGAGTTCAGGTTCAGTAGTGTCCAATTGCATTGACGGTGGCACAGATCCTTGCAGAAGGTTATCGCTCTCCTTTTCGGTAGCAGTTCCTTTCAAACGTGCATCACTGAAGGGTAAGAAGCGAGGCACAGTCTCGGTCTCTGAGTCAGCAATTCCCTCCTGGACCCATCGGTCATAAGGAAGGGGTAACGGGACCCTTTTACAATGGGCGCCGTGCACCCAGTTCTTCTTGCCGTGGACACGTACTGCAGAGCGGGTAGCCAGCAAAACTTGGAAGGGTCCGGACCAGCGAGGCTGCTCGTTCTTGGTTCGCTGTAAGTTTCGCACCAGGACCCAGGTGCCAGGTTCAATTGCGTGGCCTGGATCATCAGACGCTGGCGGGGAGGAACTGTGGACCTGTTGGTGTAAAACACGCAATTTAGTCGTCAATTAGTGCAAATAGTCAAGCAGTACAGGATGCTCAATTTCGCTGAGCTTTTTGGGCCTTGGCACTCCCCATATGTTAGCTGGGCGACCGAACACTATTTCATGAGGACTAAGTCCCACTCTAGAATGGACAGTCATTCTGGTAGATAGGATTGCCAAAGGCAGCGCGTCAGGCCATTTAAGGCCTGTGCTGGCTTGGATCTTGGCCAGCTTCAACTTTAGAGTACTGTTATAGCACTCTACTAATCCAGCTGATTGGGGGTGATTTGCAGCGTGAAACTTCTGGTGTATGCCTAGACTCTCACACACTCTCTTCATCACTCGTCCCACGAATTCACTCCCATTATCACTCCAGATCATTCTCGGCATTCCAAACCTAGGGAAGAATTCTTTGACAAGGGCTTTGGCTGTGGACAAGGCAGTATTGTCCTTAAGGGGATACGCTTCCACCCACCTGGAGAAGGCACAAACAACAACGAGTACGTATTTCAGATTGTTGCACCTTTCCATGTGGATGAAATCTAGCTGCAACACCTCGAACGGATACGTTGGAGGCGCAAAATGACCAGCTGGAGTTGGAGTTCCCTTACCAGGATTGTACTTCAGACACACCATACAGTTCTTGACCACATTCTCTGCACATTTAGGGATTCCACTATTCTGCCACACTGGAGCTAACAACTTACAGATCCCTTTCACACTGATGTGAGCCGTCCCATGAGCCATTGTCACCACTGCAAGCACGTACGCATCGGGTAACAACCATCTCTGATGCTCTGGCAATTCAACCCAACAACCATTCGCATCCAATTTACCCTTGCTTTCTCTCCATTCATTCACCTCTTTCTCTGTGGCTTTGGATTGGATGGACTTCACCCTCTCAATTGTGTCTTCACACATACCCACATCACCAATCCATCTCGCAGGACCTGCAACATACATTCGACTCATCATATTCCTTGCAGTCTCTTTTGCAACTTCATCTGCGAACGCATTCCCACGACCAACATCATCCGTCACCTTTTTGTGTGCACTGCATTTCACAATCACAACTTGTAGTGGCAAGGCCAGTGACTCGAGAAGCTCATTAACTAGCTGACCATGCTGGATCTTAGCACCATGCGACGTCAGGAACCCACGTTCACGCCACAATCGTCCAAAATGGTGAGCCACGCCAAAGGCGTATTGGCGGTCTGTGTACACATTCACTCGTTTTCCCTTTGCCAACACACACGCTCTTGTAAGTGCAATCAACTCTGCTGCTTGTGCAGAATTGTGTGGGATACGTGCAGCTTCAACAATCGTATGCAACGTTGTCACAGCATATGCTGCAGTCGTATCACCATTCGGCAACTTGAAACACGAACCATCAACCCATAAAGCATCATTACATTCAGGAAGGGGAGTATCCTGCAAGTCTACTCTCCCTTTTGTCTCTTCTTCTGTCCTAAAGCAGCACTCATGTTGTTCGACCTCATCTGTCTCTACTGGAATGGGCTATAACGTGGCTGGGTTGAGTGTATCACACCTCTTTATGTGTATGTGACTCGCTAACAGTGTCAGCTCATAACTTGACAGTCGAGCACTAGTTAAGTGCTGTGTCCTTGTTCTGTTTAGCAAAATGTCTACTGCGTGTGGGACCATAACTATTAGAGTGTTATTCATTACTAACCCAGCAGACTGTCGAATACAGACAGCTGCTGCCGCAGTGGCCCTCAAGCAACTTGGCAATGCCTTAGCTACGGGATCTAGAGTTGCTGAAAAGTACGCGCATGGACGCTGTTTGTCCCCAAAAGACTGTGTCAGGACTGATAATGCGCAACCTTCCTTCTCATGGACATATAATGGGAAAGGCTTACTGTAGTCGGGGTTGCCCAACACAGGAGCCGAACACAACGCATTGCGCAACTCGTGAAAACTTTTCTGACAATCTTCAGACCATGGAATGGGTTTCGGTGTATCCTTGCAAGTTAATGCCACCAAAGGTTTGTCCAACAAGGAGAAATTTGGTATCCATTGTCTGCAATATGATGTAATGCCCAAGAAAGCACGCACTTCTCTCTGTGTCCTTGGGACACTCAATCTTGCAAATGTTTGTATTCTCTCTGGGGTCAGCTTCCTTCCCTCCTTCGATAAGATGTGACCTAAGTAGGTCACTTCTTGTGGACAAAATTGCAGTTTTGAAAGAGAGACTTTGTGCTTCATATCGCATAAATGACGCAACAATGACAAAGTGGCTTGCTTGCAAATCTCCTCAGTATCTGCAGCGACCAGCAAATCGTCTACATACTGAATAAGGGTCGCACCATCAGGTAGAACAATCGTGTCAAGTTGTGATTTCAGAGCTTGACTGAATATAGATGGACTTTCACAGTAGCCCTGAGGAGCGCGCTTGAAGCGGAAGCTTCGGCCTCCTAAATTGAAGCCAAAAATATCTCTGCTCTCCTCGGCAATAGGGATGCTGAAGAAAGCATTCTTCAAGTCAATCACCGAGAACCAAGTGGCTGACGCTGGAACCATAGTCAATAAGGCAGTGATATCGGGAACAACTGGAAACTGTGGCACAACAATCTTGTTCACTTCTCTAAGATCGATCACAAATCTATAGACAGGTGGTTGGGAAGGATCAGTATGCTTCAAAACTGGCAAAACAGGACTGTTACAGATGTTCCCTGTTGTCTCTTCAATGACATCTTTCTCAATCAGATCGTAAATGATCGCTAACAACGCCTTTTCGCCTTCGCTAGAGATTTTGCATTGGGGAATACGTGGCAACCTAACATTGGCTTTCAATGTTATAACATATGGCGCTATTTGCAAAAGACCAACATCATTAGAACCAGTAGCCCAAAGTATATCCGGAAGAGATGACAATTCTGTTGGAATATTTTCCCTTGACAAATACATTGGAGAAACCACTTTCTTACCTAGGGTAAGTTGTACTCCCGAAGGAGAACAGTACAAAGTCGCATATAATCTCTTTAACAGATCCAATCCCAACAAGTTTTCACCACAACCTGTTGTAAGAATGAGGGGTGCTTCCAATTCACATGGCCCAACAGAAAGGGACATAGGACTAGAGATCGGGTTCCTAACCGGGGCGCCAGAAAAACCTACTGAAACATTCATTTCGCCAGACAAAGGTGCGCCAGGAAGTTTTGAGTGCATAATAGAACTCTTTGTAGCACCAGTATCCAGCAGAAAAGGTTCTGACACACCTGATGTAATCACCTCAACATAAGGTCCATTCTGATCCACTGGAACTGAAACAACTCCCTCTCTTTGTCCATGGCTGTCCTAGCAATCATTACCCTCATTCTCGTTTTCTGCATAGTAGTCATCAGCATAGTACTGAGCTGTCCTAGAGAATGCATTATTCTGTTTGTCAAAGCTGTTCATGGAATTCTGAGGCGGAAAAGAAGTAGTATTCTGGGGGACATTTCCACGGCCCCTACCTCTAGGAGCCTGTTGAACACCTCTACCTCTTGCGCCAGAAACACCATTCAAACGTCGCAACAAAGCCGGACAACTATTCTTGAAATGACCCTCTTCCTTGCAATACGCACACTGATTCGGACCATACGGTAAACGCTGTTGAGAAGACTCGTTTCTTTGTGAGTTTCTCGAATACTGCTGAGATTGCTGATAATCGTGCTGACTAGCAGTACGATTCAGAAAAGGGGGTGGTGATGGACAGAGTATCTGAATTAAACAGAACACTCATACCCAGTCAAGAGATCAGGGCTTGATCCATCACCATTTTTTAGCTCACTGCACCATCCCAGCTCAGAACCTGGCTACATGCAAATTAGTCTGTCCCTGGCCCAGTGCATCATGGGAACAGGGCAGACCAAACTACCAAGCCAATTCTTATACTGGGAAGGAAACAAGCTTCCGGGGACCGGTTTCTGGCATTACAGCCGTCTTCGGCCCGGCTTGCTTGAATCCTGATGGTGCAATGAGCAAGGGACTCACATCTGAGTATACCCTTCCACGCTTATGGTGACAAAACGATTCAGATAAGGGGGTGGTGATGGACAGAGTATCTGAATTAAACAGAACACTCATACCCAGTCAACAGATCAGGGCTTGATCCATCACCGTTTTTTAGCTCACTGCACCATCTCAGCTCAGAACCTGGCTACATGCAAATTAATCTGTCCCTGGCCCAGTGCATCATGGGAACAGGGCAGACCAAACTACCAAGCCAATTCTTATACTGGGAAGGAAACAAACTTCCGGGGACCGGTTTCTGGCATTACAGCCGTCTTCGGCCCGGCTTGCTTGAATCCTGATGGTGCAATGAGCAAAGGACTCACATCTGAGTATACCCTTCCACGCTTATGGTGGACAAAACGATTCAGATAAGGGGGTGGTGATGGACAGAGTATCTGAATTAAACAGAACACTCATACCCAGTCAACAGATCAGGGCTTGATCCATCACCATTTTTTAGCTCACTGCACCATCCCAGCTCAGAACCTGGCTACATGCAAATTAGTCTGTCCCTGGCCCAGTGCATCATGGGAATAGGGCAGACCAAACTACCAAGCCAATTCTTATACTGGGAAGAAAACAAACTTCCGGGGACCGGTTTCTGGCATTACAGCCGTCTTCGGCCCGGCTTGCTTGAATCCTGATGGTGCAATGAGCAAGGGACTCACATCTGAGTATACCCTTCCACGCTTATGGTGGACAAAACGATTCAGAAAAGGGGGTGGTGATGGACAGAGTATCTGAATTAAACAGAACACTCATACCCAGTCAACAGATCAGGGCTTGATCCATCACCGTTTTTTAGCTCACTGCACCATCCCAGCTCAGAACCTGGCTACATGCAAATTAGTCTGTCCCTGGCCCAGTGCATCATGGGAACAGGGCAGACCAAACTACCAAGCCAATTCTTATACTGGGAAGGAAACAAGCTTCCGGGGACCGGTTTCTGGCATTACAGCCGTCTTCGGCCCGGCTTGCTTGAATCCTGATGGTGCAATGAGCAAGGGACTCACATCTGAGTATACCCTTCCACGCTTATGGTGGACAAAACGATTCAGAAAAGGGGGTGGTGATGGACAGAGTATCTGAATTAAACAGAACACTCATACCCAGTCAACAGATCAGGGCTTGATCCATCACCGTTTTTTAGCTCACTGCACCATCCCAGCTCAGAACCTGGCTACATGCAAATTAGTCTGTCCCTGGCCCAGTGCATCATGGGAACAGTTATATCCAACTATGGACATTACTGCCCTTTACACTAACATCCCGCAACAGGCAGCTCTAGAATGCATCGAAGCGGTTTTGAACCGCAGACCAGCCCCACACAGGGTTCCGACGGAGTTTATCCTCAAACTTCTGAATATAGCTATGACCCAAAATTTCTTCACATTTCAGGGCAATTTTTATATACAAACGAAGGGCGTGGCTATGGGGGCAAGCTTTGCCCCCAATCTAGCTATCATTTTTATGAATGAGTACGAACAGATGTTTGTTTTAAACCAAAGAAACCCCTTTCGAGACCGAATCCAACTTTGGGCTAGGTATATCGACGATGTCCTCCTAATATGGAACGGTTGTAAATCATCGTTGAATGATTTCCATAATTGGCTTAATCTACAACTGGTAGACATTCAATTCACCCTAGAGTGTGACAAGTATACGATTAATTTTCTGGATATACAAATCAAATCTGAACAAGGACATCTGTACACGACTCTCTTCAGGAAAAGCAGTGAACGTAATACATTACTCAGGTACTCAAGTCACCACCCCCGGAACCTCAGGGACAACCTTCCCTTTGGGCAGTTCTTGAGGCTCCGTAGGAATTGTACCAAGAAGGAAGATTTCTTCGATGAATCTTCTCTCTTGATTGCCAGACTCAGTGAGAGAGGCTACCCCATCCGTTTACTCAAGAGGGCACGCAAACGAGCCTGGCACAATCACAGAGACCAATTGCTCATTACACAAGAGAAGGATAAGAAGGAAGAAAGACTAGTCTGTGTCACTACGTATAACACAAAAAGTAACCAGATTAAAAAAGTAATTAACCGACATTGGCATTTGGTACAGGATGAGATAGGGGGACTGTCGACCCCTTTACACGCTTTTAGAAAAGGGAAAAGCATCAGAGACCATCTCGTAAAATCCCTCCTCCCTACACCAACTGCACCTTCTCAAACCACACTTTGGGGTATACCACCAGTAATCGGGCATAAGAAATGTGGGAACTGTAAAGCCTGCCCCATGACTGTGGAATGTACCACCTTACACATAATGACCAAACACATTCACTAAAAGTTCACAGCAATTGCAATACCACAGGGGTGATTTATGCCATCCTTTGCCCCTGTGGGTTTATGTATGTGGGCCAAACCATTCAAAGAGTCAAGTGCAGGATCCTCCAGCATGTGAGCCGGATACGATGCAAAACAGCAGGGGCTCCACTGGTACAGCATTTTACTAGCTTCTCACATCCCCCGGAGAGTATCAAATGGTGAGTCGTGGAAAAAGTACAGGCTAACCCACGGGGTGGGGATGTGCAGAGTATCCTAAGTAGGAGGGAATGCCGTTGGATACATCTCCTTGACACAGCACACAAAGGGCTGAATGAATTGGAGGAGATTAATAGACAGGTGGGAATCCTCTAAACATCATTGCTTTACCCGCATGTGTTCATTAGTTATGATATCCATATCTTGTACATTCAGTGTTACTGACTTTCTATATGTCTACTATGTTTTGGTTGTGCAAATTGTAAATATTGTCTTCCTCATGTGCAAATATGTGTCTGATTTTCTATATGTTTACTATGTTTTGTTAGTGTGTAAATTGTAAATATTGCCTGTTTCTTGTGTAAATATGTGTTTTAACTCTGTGTATAAGGATGACGATTGGGGCTCGATTTCAGTCTCCCCAACCCAAAATGGCCGCCATGGTTCCTTCAATTTTTATTTCCCTAGGACCACTGTACTGATAAGTGGTCTACGTCCTCCAGACCGACTATATCTGTATTCTATATGTAAAATTTGGGACTTTAATTACGATTCCGAACGGTGGTCGGTTTGTTATAAATTGCAAATTTGGGCGCATTATAAATCACAGCGCTTATCAATGAACAGACCTTGATGGTCCCCCTCCTCTTAATACGTCCTCCGGAGGTTTTATTTTGATTATGTCCTGGACGGAATGTCCTTTTTCGCCCTCTCCTACCAGGAAGTGGGTAGGAATCGGATAGTCCGTCGTCGCTGTTTACCCGGCAAACGCGCTACAATTGAGGCATCACTTTCGGTGTCTGTTCACCCGGTCCAGGAGGCACCGACGCGCGTTTATTTGGAAGGTTCCGGATTCTTACTAAATAGTGAGTACAACACCGGACGACCCCAGGTCTACTCACTTGGATCTATTGAATAGGGGGTACTCATCCTTGTTTCCTTTGTTACTTTTAGTTGCCGGTTTAAGTTTGTTGATCGGCGAGGGATTTTTCCTTCAGTATGAAACTGTGACTATCAGCTCAAATTCAGGTAAATGGTTCTTCCCCTTTTTGGCCAATTCACTAAGCCTCTGTGGAACTCTACTTTGCTGATACTTATCACAGCTCGGTCCTTATTATTTTTTAGGCTTAATCAGGAACAAGAAGAATTCTCTATACCGCATAATTGACTATGGATTGTGCTTGAATGTGACATACAGTGTCATATGGCCGCATTAATTTGTTAGGACTCCCCAACGCATAGAACAAGGTAATATGTTTACAGTATTCATCATGATATTTACTCTACTAAGTATACATGACTGTATTACTTAGGTTCCTCTTTTGAATTTTTCAGAGGATCTTTCAAAACCCTCATTTGAATTATTTGGACCGAGTTATTTTTTGAAGAAATTATTTTTTGAAGACATTACGCCCACTCCATCTTGTGAAGGGTAAGCATATCTGCCCCTTCCAATTTTAAATTTCAATAGGCAACAGCCCCAACCCTCATGGTTATTTGTATTCCCTATAGGGTCATCTACCAGATCCCTCGCCCCGTTGCACCTGTCCTGAGGAAGACTCGCATGGCCCAGGCATAACTAACCGGAAGGCCGCAAGACGAGTCGAAACGTCGACATCCAATAATACCTGGACCACTAATGTTATCCCCCCCCCCCCTTGTGCAGACATTGACTCATCTAATGTCCCTTGAATAATTAGAAGGACTACATACTGATTTGTTTAAGTGGCCAGGTATCCACTGTCCCAGTTCTTTTTTAGACTGGTGTTTGTTTGAATAAATATAGAATAACTGTTCGTATACACTGTGTGAAACCTCTCCTTTTCACCTTTTTCACGATGACGCCCTTTCAACACCTTCCTTTTCTTCACTGCACGCTCTAGATACGGGGCACTGTATATAAAATGTAAAATTATCTGTACATTGAATCTTGTTTCTAATAATGGATTAAATGCTATGAAAGAGTCTGAGGCTGTTGCTGTTGCCTATTTCTTTTGCTTTTCATTAATTGTGTTAAGGTTGTGAATTCAGTATACACCTTGAACGACTCAAATCTTGATTTTTCATTTTCTAAAATATTGGGTCGCGGACCATTGTTTGTTTATATTACATCATGGGAACAGGGCAGACCAAACTACCAAGCCAATTCTTATACTGGGAAGGAAACGATTTTCTGAATCGTTTTTGGCCATTATAGGTGTGGCAGGGTATACTCAGACATGAGTCCCTTTCTCACTGCACCATCAGGATTCAAGCAAGCCGGGCCGACGACGGCTGAAATGCCAGAAACCGGTCCCCGGTAGCTTGTCTCCATTCTGGTGAAGAATTGGCTTGGTAGTTTAGTCTGCCCTGTTCCCATGATGCAAAGGGCCAGGGACAGACTGATTTGCATATAGCCAGGTTCTGAACTGGCATGGTGCAGTGAGATAAATAACGGTGATGGATCAAGCCCTGATCTTTGGACTGGGTAAGAGTGGTCTGCTTAATTCAGACACTCTGTTCATCACCACCCCCTTTTCTGAATCGGTTTTGGCCACTATAGGTGTGGCAGGGTATACTCAGACATGAGTCCCTTGCTCACTGCACCATCAGGATTCAAGCAAGCCGGGCCGACGACGGCTGAAATGCCAGAAACCGGTCCCCGGTAGCTTGTCTCCTTTCTGGTGAAGAATTGGCTTGGTAGTTTAGTCTGCCCTGTTCCCATGATGCACTGGGCCAGGGACAGACTGATTTGCATATAGCCAGGTTCTGAACTGTGATGGTGCAGTGAGATAAATAACGGTGATGGATCAAGCCCTGATCTTTGGACTGGGTAAGAGTGGTCTGCTTAATTCAGACACTCTGTTCATCACCACCCCCTTTTCTGAATCGTTTTTGGCCACTATAGGTGTGGCAGGGTATACTCAGACATGAGTCCCTTTCTCACTGCACCATCAGGATTCAAGCAAGCCGGGCCGACGACGGCTGAAATGCCAGAAACCGGTCCCCGGTAGCTTGTCTCCTTTCTGGTGAAGAATTGGCTTGGTAGTTTAGTCTGCCCTGTTCCCATGATGCACTGGGCCAGGGACAGACTGATTTGCATATAGCCAGGTTCTGAACTGGGATGGTGCAGTGAGATAAATAACGGTGATGGATCAAGCCCTGATCTTTGGACTGGGTAAGAGTGGTCTGCTTAATTCAGACACTCTGTTCATCACCACCCCCTTTTCTGAATCGGTTTTGGCCACTATAGGTGTGGCAGGGTATACTCAGACATGAGTCCCTTTCTCACTGCACCATCAGGATTCAAGCAAGCCGGGCCGACGACGGCTGAAATGCCAGAAACCGGTCCCCGGTAGCTTGTCTCCTTTCTGGTGAAGAATTGGCTTGGTAGTTTAGTCTGCCCTGTTCCCATGATGCACTGGGCCAGGGACAGACTGATTTGCATATAGCCAGGTTCTGAACTGGGATGGTGCAGTGAGATAAATAACTGTGATGGATCAAGCCCTGATCCTTGGACTGGGTAAGAGTGGTCTGCTTAATTCAGACACTCTGTTCATCACCACCCCCTTTTCTGAATCGTTTTTGGCCACTATAGGTGTGGCGGGGTATACTCAGACATGAGTCCCTTTCTCACGGCACCATCAGGATTCAAGCAAGCCGGGCCGACGACGGCTGAAATGCCAGAAACCGGTCCCCGGTAGCTTGTCTCCTTTCTGGTGAAGAATTGGCTTGGTAGTTTAGTCTGCCCTGTTCCCATGATGCATTGGGCCAGGAACAGACTGATTTGCATATAGCCAGGTTCTGAACTGGCATGGTGCAGTGAGATAAATAACGGTGATGGATCAAGCCCTGATCTTTGGACTGGGTAAGAGTTGTCTGCTTAATTCAGACACTCTGTTCATCACCACCCCCTTTTCTGAATCGTTTTTGGCCACTATAAGTGTGGCAGGGTATACTCAGACATGAGTCCCTTTCTCACTGCACCATCAGGATTCAAGCAAGCCGGGCCGACGACGGCTGAAATGCCAGAAACCGGTCCCCGGTAGCTTGTCTCCTTTCTGGTGAAGAATTGGCTTGGTAGTTTAGTCTGCCCTGTTCCCATGATGCACTGGGCCAGGGACAGACTGATTTGCATACAGCCAGGTTCTGAACTGGGATGGTGCAGTGAGATAAATAACGGTGATGGATCAAGCCCTGATCTTTGGACTGGGTAAGAGTGGTCTGCTTAATTCAGACACTCTGTTCATCACCACCCCCTTTTCTGAATCGACTAGCAGTACGAGGCGGATAAGCTTGCTGGAGAAGAACTTTAGTTTTCAATTCTTTAGTCTTTTTGTCTGCCTTCTCTAGCTCGTCTTTGCGCCTATTCTCACAGTACTGGGCTGTGGCTAGTATCTGCGCTGACGTGGAAACAGCCCAAGCACTCTCTGAATCTTTCAGCTTATTACACAATTCAGGAAGCAAATTATGTACAAATTTGTCTACAAACAATCTTTGGCCACCCTCGGCAGCCATATCCTGACCACTATGATCAACGAAAGTCTCTTTGAACCTCGTGAAAAAGTCAGACACATTCTCGTCTTTCTTCTGCTTGCATGCAGACAACTTGTCCCAATTCACACGCAATTCAGGCATTAGTGTCTTCATATACGTGATAATTCTACCAGGAAGTTCTGCTACCAAAGGCTCGGGTTTAGAGCCACCAACTTGTCTAGCATCAGCAGCAGCAATATTAACCCACGTATCACCTAACTCTTGATCATGATCTGCATGACGAATCTTTCCCCATAAAGGCTGTGGAACAACATTTCCAAACAGCATGTCTACATCGGCTAGATTCCTTATACAGGAGCTGGCAGACTGTGATAACTCCTTATAATACCCTGCAGGATTTTTGCGAGGATCAGGCAATGTCTGCTTGAGCGCTAAAACCTCAGACCTTTTCCAGGGAACATGTACCCATACACGCTGGAAATGCGGCGGAATTGCTGGATTTGCATTTGCATCACCTTCCCTCCAAATTGGAGGAACTTCTCTCATGGGATACTGTCGCGCTTTTTTCCTACCTGGCATGTCATGCTCAGATAGTAATCGAGAATTGCTTCTCTTGCTTCTATATGATAATAACATTTCAATTGCTTGTTCAACATCGGCAACTACAATCATGCCTTCTGCCAACTTAAACCTTACACGGAATAATTCATTCATGTCATATTCTGGATCATTTCCCTTCAAATCTTCACGGAGATATACACACATCTGCTCAAATACATATCTCTGTGTAGATGCTTCCCACTGACGGAAGACTTCCATAACAGACTGAACATCGTACTTTACAGTATCAGTAACCCATTTACGTGCTAACTCATTCAGCACTTCTCTTTGCTGATAATCAGGCAGTCGACTCCGCAACTGTCTACGTTCTGTATTAGGGGTCGTCTTAGGCGACCCAAAGCAAGGTGAGAAAAGACCAGTGACAGTATTTGCCGCTCTCTGTCGAACAGAAGGAGAAGCTGGTGGAAAGGCAGATACGCCAGAAAAGACAGGCTGATGTAAAGTAGAAGTCGAGGCAGTAGCAGAAAGAGTATTAGGATAAGCAATTGGAGCAGTTGGTGAAGTCGTAGAGAAAGCAGATGGAGTATGTAGCAAAGGTGGCGGCCCTTGAGAGGGCTGCGCCGGAGGAGTAGAAACCAGCTGAAGAGGAGCTGGTGCTTGTGGAAGAACAGGTGTTTGCGCGGCGGGGCGCGGTATAACAAACATTGCAGGGTTGCAGTAGCATTTTGTGCATAGGGGGGTGGTGAACTCAGTAAGTGGGACATTAAAGGATCCTTCTCAGGTGTCTGATCCTTGTCCTTCACGTGGCAACACTGGGTAGCATTTATCTACTGCTAGTTTCTTACTTCTAAGCATTTGTTCGTTTCCTTGCTCTTCCTCATTGTCCTTGTATGCAACGGCAGCTTGTACCATTGACATACCTCTTTTATTTTTCTTCGCTAATTTCATTTCTTTCTGTTTGGCTTCTTTGCGCCACAAGCGAAAGGAGTCAAACATCGCCGGCCGGGCTTTCTTCTTGAACAATTTCACCTCGAGATTATCTAAGATTTCTGTATCAAAGCTACCATATTGGGGCCATTTTAAAACACCATCTTTTCTGGTGTATTTTATCCACACTTCATTATACGTGATGGGGCCTACTCCGTGCTTCACATAGAGCTCATATGTTGGAGTTCCAATCGGAGGAACCGGACACGAATCCTCTAATCGGGAGTCCCTACTACAACCAAGACAAAACAAGTTTCCAAGTCTGCTAAGACCAGGCATCTTCGCTTACTAGTCTAGCTTCAAACTTCAAAGGATTATCGATTACGATATTCTCGTGAATACACGAGTCCCTTGGTTTTGGCACTTGCAAGTTCCAAACAAAACGTATCTCAAGGATACCAAAACTAAGAATCAAACTAAGGACTGGGAGACGCTCCATTTATACTTCACTGAAGTATTGAAGATCGATGACGTCACCAGAAGACTCGTCTATCGTTTCGCTCTACCAAGTATCGATGGGTCCAAAACAGGGCGATAGTCAGGGCAGTAGTCCTTTGTAGCCGTCGGGATGCGGGGAACCTCGCAGCAAAGACCTTCGGAACCACGTCGACATACAGGGGTCGCTGAAGTGGCTGGCCGTCCTCGGGAATTTTCACACGAAGCTCCTCACGAACATCTGTCTTGGACCGACACCGCTTGATACCGCCCTACGTTGGGCGCCAAACTGAGGTACCGGGTTTTTAGGGACCCGGCGGTGCCAGGGGGAACACCCAGAGACCTCCTGAGTTTTCCTGTTCTGGACCACAGAAACACAGAGTCTTCTAGGTGATGTCAAGGATCGAGTTTTATTGGCTGCAACCAAGTAACAAGCGTCCTAGAAGTACAACAGCACAGTGTGTATATTCTCAGGAGACTGTTCGTTTTTACAGAACCAGCCTTCTCCTTTTATACAAAAATATCAGCTTCAGGCAAGAATTCTTTGGTTTACAGTATGGTCATATACATATTTTCACAACAATGAAAAAGCAAAAAGTCATGATGGCAAGCCCACATTTTTGTATGTCCAGTTTGTGATAGAGGACCCAGCCAGGCCCAGAACCTCCATCAGATATCGATGAAACCCCAATAAAATCGGGCACCTCCTCCTCGTAAAACTAGACATAAAGAAGAAACAGGGACAGGTGTGTGTATGATAAAGCGTGGTTTGTATGCAGTGAATGGTTTATGACATGTTGTGCCTTGATGATAATCTCGCTCGGCCATTGGGTTGGGGACTGTCCAAACAGGTTTGGCTGGAGGCAGTGGAGGCAGCTCGCCCAGGTCACAGAGGAGTCAGGAAAGGTCTACGTGTCCTTTCAGCTCGAGTTCGGCCTTGGTCAATTGACTATGTAAGGGCAACCACAAGATGGATGCCGCTCACAAAATGGAACCCGAGGGTTCAAGACAGAAAGTACTATTTTAAGGTGATTGCATTGCTCGATCACGACACAAATGCATAGGTGTAATGCCCCAATCATTACCGGTCTGCCGATACCAAATTCGTCATGATTCGATGATATTTTCTGACACGAGTGTTGGGCCTCGATACCACATTATAGCAGGGTCCATAATTTTCAGAACCACAGAGGTCCTCTTTTTCGGAGCGGTGTTCTGGGTCGTCTTGTAACCAGGCTTGTATATCCAACTCCGCTAAGATGATTTTCAAATCTTCCAAGAAATCCTGTGAAGTTAGCAAGGCTAGCTTCTGTTTTGGATTTCCTGCTTCGGTTAGGATAAGAGGAGGGTCCAGAAGAATGGTTGCATTCTCTTCTTCGGTTTCTTCCAGACGAGAAAGGGCATCTGCCTTCCCATTTTGTGGTCCTAGTCGATACCTGATTACGAAGTCAAAATCGGAGAAGAAGAGTGTCCACCGCAATTGTCGAGGAGTCAAGGCCTTTGCGGTTTTAAAAACAACAAGTTTCTGTGATTGGTATAGATCTCCACAGTGTGCAAGGCTCCCAGAAGATAGTGTTGCCACTCTTCACATGCCCTCTTTTTAGCCAGTAGTTCCTTATCGGAGATTGTGTAGTTCACTTCACAGGGAGTGAGTTTCCGTGAGTAGTAAGCGACTGGGTGTAGTTGTCCAGTTACAGGATAACATTGGGATAGTACTCCTCCCGCAGCATGTTGCGAGGCATCTGTCTGAAGTACAAAGGGTATCTGCGGATCGGAATGGCGAAGGATGGGAGCCTGCGTGAACTTTTCCTTTAACATCTGGAATGATCTAGCCGCCTCTTCACCCCATACAAAAGTGGCGTTCTTCAGTAGTAGACTGGAAATGGGTTGGATAATTTTCGAGAAGTCTTTTATGAATCGCCTGTAGTTAATGGCAAAACCAAGGAAGCTTTGCACAGATTTGACGTTCTGGGGTGTTTTCCAGGTGGTGATCGCCTCAACCTTACTCATGTCGATCTGAAACCCCTGGGCGTTGATGATGTAACCAAGAAAGGCAACTTCCTGTACATGAAAAAGGCATTTTTCAAGCTTGGCGTATAACAAATGTTGTTGTAATTTTCCAAGAATGGTTTTAACGTGAGTTATGTGCTCCTGTAGGGTTGTGGAATAAATCAAAATATCGTCAATATAGACGATGCAGAACATCTCCAGGAAGCCCCGCAATACCTCATCCATAAAGAACTGAAAGGCAGCAGGGGCATTGCAGAGCCCAAAAGGCATCACCCTGTACTCGAAGAGGCCGAACTTTGTCCTGAAAGCTGTCTTCCATTCGTCGCCTTTCTGTACCCGAACCAAATTATATGCTCCACGGAGGTCAAGTTTTGTGAAATAACGAGCACCTTTCAACTTGTCTAAAAGCACCGGTATCAATGGAAGAGGGTAACAATTCTTGATGGTTACCCTATTGATGGCCCTATAATCAATACAGGTCCTTAATTCTTCACAGTCTTTCTTCGGTAAGAAGAAAAGAGGAGAGGATGCAGGCGACGTTGAGTGTCTGAAGAATCCGGTAGCGAGGTTTTCGTCAAGATATGTTTTCAGGTATTGTGTTTCTTTTTCCGTCAGCGCATACACTCTGCTGCAGGGGATGTCAGCGCCTGGTATCAAGTCAATCTGACAGTCATAAACCCGGTGAGGTGGTAACTGAGTAGCCTTCTGTTTATCAAACAGAGGTTTGTACATTTGGTATTCATCGGGTAAGATGGTGGCACAGCAATAATGTTCCTGGGGACATGCAGTTGCCAGATATGCCAGAGGTGTTTTCTCATGGTTTTCAAGAAGGAATGTTCCCTTGTTGCAATGCTCATTACAATAATCAGATGTCATGGTGACGGTGCGAGCTGCCCAACTGACCACGGGATCATGCAGTGTTAGCCAAGGCATTCCTAGAATGAGTTGGAACTGGGGTGCATCAATGAGGTCAAACCGGATGTGTTCATGGTGATTATTGCCGAACTTCATCAGAAGAGAATGGGTATGGTAGGCCACAGGACCTGAAGACAGAGCTGTCCCGTCTACCCCTTTCACCATCTCAGGGGTCTCCTTCTTTTCACAAGCGATCCCTATTTTCAGCGCAAACTCCTGGTCTATGTAATTTCCGGTTGCGCCGGAATCAAGCAAGGCATCCACCTGCAAAACTTCCTGGGAAGAGATCCATAGAGAAAGATCGACATTGAGATGGGCAACGGCAGAGTGGAGAGTGTTGGCAAGGACTGGTGAGATCATTCTATTATGTCGTCCCAACTCGGAGATCTCATCCTGACTTGGGATCTTCCGTTTTCTGCCAACTCATCATGTTTCGTGATAGCTTGTATTCGTGGAACAAAGGGTCTCCCTGGTAGGGCATTCCTAGCCCGGCATTCCTTGATAAAATGTCTTCCTTTTCCACAATACAGACACTGCTTCAACCTTCGCCTTTTTTCCTTTTCCTCAGGGGTGAGGGGCCTCCTTATTCCGCCGATTTGCATCGGTTCGACCCCTTCAGTGGTTTTCGGGTGTTTTTCCACAGTGCTTTTTGATCTGGGATAGAAGAACCAATTTTCTACTCTGTTCTTGTCCCCTTTTCTCTCTTGGAGTCGATGGTCTAACTGAACGGTTAGATCTATTAGTTCCTCGTATGTCTGTGGCAGCTATACGACCTGGGCGAGGATGTCCTTGAGCTCTCTTCGGAGCCCTTGATAAAACAAGGTGATCCTTTTTTCGGAAGGCCAGTCTGTCTCGACCACGAGCCGGTTGAATGACGTAATATACGTCAAAAAATCATGTGACCCTTGGCGTAAGGTGAGTAGTTCTCTATCCAAGGTCATCATGTGGGATTTTCTATCAAAGAGTTTCCTCAGCTACAGACAGAATTCGGGAAAATTGTGCAACACAGGATTGTTTCTTTCCAACTAGCTGCATCCCCCCCCCCCCATGTAAGACATCATGAAGGCAGTTTTTGAAGCTTCATCGTGAAACACTAAAAAGAAGGGGTCCCAGTAAGGAGAAAGTGTTTATTTAGAGACAATTCAAAATAAAGCAATTGAGAAAGTAAATGCATCTATAATGTTTTATTCACATTATAGGAGGAGGTAATCAAAACCAATTTAACAAATGACAGTTGTATAAGTGCCCCTGGGGGTAGGGAGGACGTGCAGTCGTGAGGATAGTGTGAGGAAGGATAGTGATAATAAAAACACGTATTCATCAAACAGTAGTATTAGTTCAATGTCTGATAGGCAGTAGAATGATCCTAAATCAACATAAACGTTCACAAAGCACATGCCTCAATGTCCATACTATGCAGAAATTATGGGTAGGAGGAGGCTGTGTAAAAGGGTGAAGAAGTCGACGTTTCGACCCAAGCAGAGCAGGTATCAGTGAAATCCTTGCATGAGGGTCTTCATCAGGACGAGAGGGGTAACGGGGCAAACAACCTAAATTTAGATAAATATATTGGGTCAATGTACCATATTTAAAATGACCACATCGCAGTTATTATGAGGGTAGACGATATTAGATGGGCATACCTGAATAAATCAGAGTTGTATAGGATTCAGTTGAGGAATCGACAATAAGCATTCAATCCTGGGAAAAATCAATAAAGTGCCCATTAAAATAATAATCAATTCTGGTCGTGTTCATGTGAAGGGCTAGAGAAAGTATTGGACTTACTTGGAAAGTAACGATATCCCAAAGGGATAAGGTGAAAACGATCCGAGTACTGGACTGGGGAGGGACAGCTTTACATATATAAATAAAGGGAACATTATTCAGAGGGGTCGACCAAAATGGCATTGCTCAAGGTGGTAAAATGAGAAAACAGGTCGGCGAGGCTTACCGAATTAAGTAGAGTTAATGTGTCCCCAGATGTAGGATTGCGTCCGATTAAATCAGGATAAATATCCTACCAGGAAGAAGATAGGAGAGGGGCGTCAGTATTATAGGCTACTCGAATAAGAAGTGTAATAATGCGCGCTAATATCGGGGGCCGATATCTGGCAGGCTTACCGGTCAGTTCGTGATTCAGTACAAATCAAGCGTCTCACTCGGCTTCCTCGAGGAGAACGCCGGGCTTCCTGGTGCCGTGTTTGTCATGGCAACCGGAGGTCACGTGACAATGGAAGTTGAAAAAAGACTCAGGAAGTAGTCCGTTGTCAGAGCAACTCGGTCACAAAAGTGGATTTGGAAGATAAGCTGAAATGTTTGAAATGACGCTCGATGCCTTTGACCATGCATAATGAGTGGGATGTATTAATTAAAAATTAATAATTAATAATTAAAAATCGGTCGAAGGAATACGCGCATAATTGCGGTGTATCACTGGGTTAGATGGGTATTTAAATTATCCCGATTGGGCCAGGATCAGTTTAATCACACAGGAATACTGGTTAGAGAGACAAACTAATGAAATAGTGCATGTGCGAGTAAGATACTTCTCTCATATGAGGAGGTAAAAGACATGACAGAAAAGTCCAACTTATGGATACGCCAAGATGGGCAGTTACACTGCGGACCTATCACATGATGGTCAAGGCAGTAACAAAGGAGCATGTGAGGACCCTACCTCACATAAGGGGCAAAGAGTCCATGGCAATTCGTTCAAAGGTATTGACAAACCAACACGAGCAGTTGCACTGCGGACCTCTCACATGATGGTCAAGGCAGTATAGATATTGCATGTGGTAGCAAAACAGAATACAAATCGAGATATGCCATAGGAGAGCAACAGCATTCAAAAATTATGAGCATAATATGTTTGTACATCCGAATTACAAGGCACAACATAAACTGCGTACCTATCACATGACGGTAAAGGCAGTATCAGTTTATCGTGGACTATACGTCTAACACAGATACAGTAAACCGAGTCAGGTAAAGACTTAGAACTAGATATACAGTATTCAAGGTAGAGTAGCAAGCTGAGAGAAAGAGCTATCGTGTTCATTTAATCCTAATTGGTTAGAATTGAAAAAGAACATCCATTTGAGTTCTCTAATGTTCAGTATAGTAGAGACATTACCACCCCTGGGGCCTAAGGTGGCTTTCTCAATCACAACCCATTTTAGACTCTCTGGTGGATGTGCAGCTGATTTAAAGTGATCTACAAGGGGAGCCCCTACCACTTCGCACCTTATTCTGCTCATGTGTTGTAGGATGCGTTGTTTTATCTTTTGTTGGGTTTGGCCAATATAAATGAGATTGCATGGGCAAACGATGGCATATATCACCATGGAGGTGTTACAGTTAGTTAGAGCTTTCAATTGGATCTTATTCTGGTTATGTTGGAACTCTTTGGTCTGTATAGTGCTATTACAAGCTTTGCATTGACCGCATTTGAAGTGACCCATTACGGGTTGAAGATTCCACAGTGACCGAATAGAAGGTGCTTCCTTGGTGGGAAGGAGAGAGCGTACAACATAGTCTTTGACACTCTTAGATTTTCTGAAAGCATGAAGAGGGTTGTCAGGGTGTTCAATGTCATCTGAGATCAATTGCCAATGGCGGTTGACGATTTTTTTGATTAGGTTACTCTTGGTTGAGAAAGTAGTGACGCACACAATGCGATTCCCTTGGTTGGTGGTGGAGTCCTTTCCTTTCAGGAGTTCATCACGAGGGTAGAACCAGGCTCTTTTTCGTGCTTTCGTGACCAGTCTTTTAGGGTATCCACGTGCTGTTAGGCGATCCAACAGGTCTTCTGATTGTTGGAAGTAATGTTCCTTAGTGGAACAGTTCCTGCGAATACGCAGAAACTGCCCAAAAGGCAGATTATCTTTTAGTGCACGGGGGTGGTGGCTGCTGTATTGAAGTAAGGAGTTCCTCTCGGATGGTTTTCTATAGAGGGTGGTTAAGAGTTGACCTTGATGATGGAAGATGGTAATGTCCAAGAAATCTATTTTTTGGTTATCAGATTTGATGGTAAATTGTAAATGGGGTGATTGTTGGTTCAGCCAGTCGTAAAATGCAGTAAATGTGGTCAAATCACCATTCCAGATTATCAAGATGTCATCTATATAGCGAACCCAAACATTAAGATGGTCTTGCAAAGGATTTCGAATATTCAATATATTGTTGTCTTCGAAGGAAGCCATGTATAGGATGGCTACGTCCGGGGCAAAAGGAGCCCCCATTGCCACACCTTTGATTTGTAGGAAAAATTCATTTTTGAACATGAAGAAGTTTTTCGTCATAGCAATTCGAAGAAGTGCTGTGATGAACTCAGTTGGGACTTGCATGGGCGCCGTCATGTGATAGGTACGCAGTTTATGTTGTGCCTTGTAATTCGGATGTACAAACATATTATGCTCATAATTTTTGAATGCTGTTGCTCTCCTATGGCATATCTCGATTTGTATTCTGTTTTGCTAACACATGCAATATCTATACTGCCTTGACCATCATGTGAGAGGTCCGCAGTGCAACTGCTCGTGTTGGTTTGTCAATACCTTGGAACGAATTGCCATGGACTCTTTGCCCCTTATGTGAGGTAGGGTCCTCACATGCTCCTTTGTTACTGCCTTGACCATCATGTGATAGGTCCGCAGTGTAACTGCCCATCTTGGCGTATCCATAAGTTGGACTTTTCTGTCATGTCTTTTACCTCCTCATATGAGAGAAGGATCTTACTCGCACATGCACTACTTCATTAGTTTGTCTCTCTAACCAGTATTCCTGTGTGATTAAACTGATCCTGGCCCAATCGGGATAATTTAAATACCCATCTAACCCAGGGATACACCGCAATTATGCGCGTATTCCTTCGACCGATTTTTAATTATTAATTATTAATTTTTAATTAATACCTCCCACTCATTATGCGTGGTCTAAGGCATCGAGCGTCATTTCAAACATTTCAGCTTATCTTCCAAATCCACTTTTGTGACCGAGTTGCTCTGACAACGGACTACTTCCTGAGTCTTTTTTCAACTTCCATTGTCACGTGACCTCCGGTTGCCATAACAAACACGGCACCAGGAAGCCCGGCGTTCTCCTCGAGGAAGCCGAGTGAGACGCTTGATTTGTACTGAATCACGAACTGACCGGTAAGCCTGCCAGATATTGGCCCCCGATATTAGCGCGCATTATTACACTTCTTATTCGAGTAGCCTATAATACTGACGCCCCTCTCCTATCTTCTTCCTGGTAGGATATTTATCCTGATTTAATCGGACGCAATCCTACATCTGGGGACACATTAACTCTACTTAATTCGGTAAGCCTCGCCGACCTGTTTTCTCATTTTACCACCTTGAGCAATGCCATTTTGGTCGACCCCTCTGAATAATGTTCCCTTTATTTAGATATGTAAAGCTGTCCCTCCCCAGTCCAGTACTCGGATCGTTTTCACTTTATCCCTTTGGGATATCGTTACTTTCCAAGTAAGTCCAATACTTTCTCTAGCCCTTCACATGAACACGACCAGAATTGATTATTATTTTAATGGGCACTCTATTGATTTTTCCCAGGATTGAATGCTTATTGTCGATTCCTCAACTGAATCCTATACAACTCTGATTTATTCAGGTATGCCCATCTAATATCGTCTACCCTCATAATAACTGCGATGTGGTCATTTTAAATATGGTACATTGACCCAATATATTTATCTAAATTTAGGTTGTTTGCCCCGTTACCCCTCTCGTCCTGATGAAGACCCTCATGCAAGGATTTCACTGATACCTGCTCTGCTTGGGTCGAAACGTCGACTTCTTCACCCTTTTACACAGCCTCCTCCTACCCATAATTTCTGCATAGTATGGACATTGAGGCATGTGCTTTGTGAACGTTTATGTTGATTTAGGATCATTCTACTGCCTATCAGACATTGAACTAATACTACTGTTTGATGAATACATGTTTTTATTATCACTATCCTTCCTCACACTATCCTCACGACTGCACGTCCTCCCTACCCCCAGGGGCACTTATACAACTGTCATTTGTTAAATTGGTTTTGATTACCTTCTCCTATAATGTGAATAAAACATTATAGATGCATTTACTTTCTCAATTGCTTTATTTTGAATTGTCTCTAAATAAACACTTTCTCCTTACTGGGACCCCTTCTTTTTAACGCTAGACACCCAGGTCCCAGTGACTTTATTGGGTTAACCCTCTTTCTTGATACTATAATCATCGTGAAACACAACAGGCTTACATAAGAAATGAAGTCGGTATTGGTTCAAAAAAGTGTCGAATTTTTGGGGATCCCCATAAAATCGTTCTGGGAGAGCCAAAGGTATTCCTGTGTTTTGTATAACATGGACCGTAGGAATGGTGTCGGGCGAGGTGGGAGACGGAGAAGCCGCAGCAAAAAATCCGCCCCCTTGAGTTCCTGGGGAAGGTGTATGTGTGTCTGACACCGGGGGAGGCAATATAGCTGGTCTGATATATGAACCCCCTCCTGGACCCCTGCGGGAGAGGCCTGCTACCTCCCGGCGTAATGTGCCCTTCTCTCTGTGTAAATTCTGATTTTCCAAACGTGAAGTTGCGCTGCAAAACCGTTAGGCTTTCCAGCAACGAAGCCAAAACTACATTGGTGTCCATCGTCTGGGCTGGGCGTCAGTCTTGGGCTTGACAATATGCCGCGATCGTCAGCAGCGCAAGAATAAACAAACGTCACTAACCTTTCTTCTTGTGACCAGCAGAGACAATGCGTGATGTGATCATCCCCAATTCCCCTTAACACAACCCCCTATAGAGGAAGGCAATCCTTCTGCATTGAAAGTGTGCCCAAGGGGAAAAGGGAAGTGGATAAAATAATAAACCAGCTGTATTGTCTGTAATCCCTTCAAGGTCTGGCCTAAGAAGCTGCACGGCCACAGGAGGGATAGTATCACACCGCAGAACAGGAAGACAAGACAGCAGGACTGAAGTATACGCAGCGATGATGATGTCACCAAACATATAACCTTATCCCTCTATGTACTGACCAGAAATACATACAGCTAGGAACCAAAATATAATTGTGTATGCCAGGACCTTCAAGGGTATAGAGAATACTCCCCAGACTAGTAGGCATAAGAGTAGAGCAGGATGACCAGAGCGTAAACAAATGAAGGAATAGCAAAAAGGAATTGTACTAGGAAAGAATACTAAGGCTCCTCTAAAAGTAACAAAATCCAGCTACTTGTGTCGTTGGCCTCACAACACCAAGAGTGGAACTGAAACGGCAGGAATAGCTTCACTTCAGGGACAAATCAAAAACATCCATAGTAACATGAAACATAGTCACGGCTTGAAAGTGAGCTGCCTAGAGGAATATTCGAGTAGTCAATTATCTCCTGTACTCAGCAATCCTTTAGGAAAGGCAAATGTACTACAGAAAGTATTCCCAAAACAAACAGAAAATGCGGTTTTTGACTTCCGAAGGTAATGCGTCTTTGAAAAGAGCAGACGCAGAATCGCTTAATGAGTAAACGCGCACAGCGCGTTTCAAGTTACCGCGGCTCACTAGCAACGAAAAATAAACATGTTTGTTCAAACAGAGGAGGCGGTCCCGCACTCCTACCGAATACCTGGTAATTAACGGAGCACACTCGGGAGGGCTAAATATCACTGGAAACGTAGCTGAGCAGGAACGGATTCACACTGGAACCACGGCTTCTTCTTCTTCACGCTGGGATCCGGCGGGGACACACCATCCTCCATTCCATCTCGATGTGAAAATTGTCAAGCACCTTCCCATTGTGGAGGAGGTGCTTATAACAAGACCGCCCCGTTCCTCTCTCTGGCTCGCCCCTTGGCCTTCTGGTAGTTGTAGTTTCTGAAGCCCTGCTGCACTCAAAAACAGGAAATAACCCTAGGAATAGCATGAGGTTGGGTCAGGGATCTGACACCTGAATAGGAAAACGCTACAGAATCAACGGGATCGCCCGCTGTAGGATCTAGATCCTGAAAGGAATCTTCCGGACGAATCGATTCAGAAACCGAAGATTGATCACGGTCCAAACACCCCCTGTAACCTTCGGGACAAGGAAAATGTGAGAGTAAGTCCCCTGATCCCATTCAGTCCAGGAGACCGGAACAATCGCTTTCTTCCGAAACAGGGTCTGCACCCCTTCCAATAGGGCTTGCCGATATGACACATCCACCGGCACTGGCGTCCTCACTCTGCCCGATGGAGGAGGCAGAGACATGAATTAGATCCGGTAACCCCGTTCCAGGAAATCGAGGGCCCACTGGTCCGTTGTCGGGATCCAGCAAGCAGCCAGGAAATGGTGCAGTCCCCACCAACCTCTGGCAGTACTCCAGACGGAACAAGCTGGGCGGCGGCATAGTCAGGAACGCTGACTCCCAGGACCAGCATCAGGAGGAGGTTTCGTCTGGAACCAATGTTAGAAAGTCTCCCCAGGGCCCCTTTGGTTATGGAAAGAGTTCTTCTGCAGGGGAAAAAGGCGAGAAGGCTGCTGAAATGACCTCACATTAGAAAAGAAGGATTTCTTACAATGTTGTTGATGCCGAAAGTTCAAGGAATGCTTCCGCTCCTTAAACAGCTTATGTAATTTCTCCTCAAGGCTTTTCCCAAAAAGCTGAGGACCAGTAAAAGGTAAAAGTAATGCCTTGGAACGCTGAGCAGCATCAATGCTCCATCCTTTCAGCAACAAGTTTCTTCTGGTGGCAATGGAGGCACCACAAGACATGGCCGAAGCCCGTACAGAATCAAATTTCAAATTTCGAGTATATTGTTTAATGACTTAAAATCATTACAAAATTTTAAAACCATATGACTCACAAATATATATATGAATTTAAAAAGGAGTGGAAAAAGGACTTTGATTAATAATACAGCAGTGCAATAGTCTAGCAGTAAAATTGAATACAATTTAAAAATTGTCAGAATGTGCGTTTATCTTTTACAGATCAGCCCATAAAATAACATGGCAGTCACAGAGTGGTTTTAAGAGAGTTTAAATAGGGGAAATAAGTCAATATGACAGCTGGTTTTGGGGAGCTGAACACGGTGTCCATGAAGGCCTTGTGGAGGGGGGCCGGTGGCCGCTTAAGTTTATATTACAGGGTGATGCCTGGGCGTCCGGCAAAAGAAATGCTGCCTTTTATTTTCCCAACGTTTTTGCAGCTCTGGCAACAAATTTGGTAAACCGGATGTTCAGGATTATATTTTCTTGATTCATAGCTGCCATAATGGCCTGACGACATGTACGAACGCCTAATTTAATCCATTCTGCTCTCAGTAAGTTCCTTCTGTCTTGTAGCAGAGCTGGGCATGGGCAGGATATGTGCTCCAGGCTTTCGGAGTGGTAGCTGCATTCTCTGCATTCAATTTTCTGATTAGGGCGCCACCGTTGAGGTAAATGCTTTAAAAAAGGCCATTCGCCAGCAATAGGGCCATAAATTTGACTTTCCAAAAGATTGAATAGGTACTTGATAGGTAGGCTGACTCAACTCCCGGTTTGTAGTCTGAGACAACGGCCCAAGCGTGCTTCCTTCTGGATAAATTTGCTCTGTCGGAATGGAAGGACCAGAGCCGAACGGTTCGCTACAGAATCGAAGACAATGTCAGAAAGAAACTCAGCCTGACACTCAATGTACTCCAATAAATAAGGACAACTACCACCGTCCTGCGTAGTGGAGGCCAAAGTCTTAAAGTCAGATAATAAGGACTGCCCCATAAACTTCAGAATGGATGGCGAGATGCGACCCTGCATAGGCCTTTTTCACAGCAGAGTCAATCTTCTTATCAACACCATCCTTCAGGACATTGTCTTCAGCCATGGAAGTACGTCCTACCAAGCTGGCCACAATGGAGTCCACATGAACAGACCCAGGAATCGTGTCTTCCATATCTTGCAAAGGGTACAGTTTGGACATGGATCTAGGCACCATAATGTGGTCAGGATCCTTCCATTCTTTCAACAGAACATCCATCACAACGGGATGAATAGTCAGAGCCTTTGTCGCCTGTTTACGAAACTGGGGCACCACTGTGTCCCGGGACGTGCTGGCAACCGCCTCACCTGAAAATCCCATATTATCACTAACATGTGACAAAAGATCCGGCACCAACTCCTTAGAAATATATTTTCCTTTGAGGTCCACAGCACCCAAAGAGGAACCATCAAAATATTCTGAACTGGAAATATCAGAATAGAGATCAGGACCCCCACCAGAAGACTTCTGGGGTTGCATGGGAGACAACGTCTCAAGAATTAGCTTCTTCAGATGTGCATCATCACTCAATTCCTCTGCTTCCGAGGAGAGCGGATTCTTCACTGTCCTTTGAGGAGGAAAAACAGGGAAAAAAGGGGAGAGAAATGCCTACGCTTATGTTTATGTTTCTCCATATTCACACAGTGGAAATGCACAAGAACCAGCGGTGAAAGACCTTTTAAATAAAACATTTCCCTCCATTTCTGCAAAACAATTGAACGAAGCCAGGACCAACCAGAAAATTGTGTGTGCAGTGACAGGCAGCCCTCATCCTGCCTTCACTGGAGCAGGACACCATGTAGGAATGAAGGGAGCGTGGCCGCACTGACCGGGTAGTCCACAAATCAATCCAGAATTTCTGCAGAAGGGCAACAGCTTAAGCGGCTCATGTGGCAAACACTCACAACGTGTCTGAGTAGCAACATAGAGAGGGATGGCACAAGCAGGCGGAACCTCAGTCACCTCCCATCAGAAGCCGCTCCACCTGCCTGACAACGGCCCAGCTGGGCTGCCATATAGAGAAGCAGCCACAATGACCCAGGCCGTGCCCCGCTCACAAACTGGAGACAGGGGGTTTACGAGCCGGGACAAAAACTGAAGAGGGAGCTCCCATACAGTAAAAGTGGGTCTCCCGAGTACATTTTAGGCATGAATGATTCGGGTCTCACCTGGTAGGAATATGCCAAGCCTTGTGATAGTTCCAGGCACTGCTCCTGGTAAAGGCCTGATTCACAAGCAGCGGAGAGGAGCCTGGAACCTGACTCTTGAAGAGCAGGACCTGGCCTTCAGCTCCTTTTGGTGCAGACTATGGACAAAGAGAGGAAGACAGTTGGGGCTGGCAAAGCCCTGCAGTCCAGCCCCAACAGCACTTACAGAGTCCAGGAGGCCCCATGTTCTGACTCCCAAAGCTCCCACGAGGGTCCAATGGCACCCCCAGAGCCCAGCAATGGAGGAAGCCAGACCATACATGAAGCAGGTAAGAGCCAAGCAAATACCAGAGCTTCCCCCGTCAAGTCCACCAACAGGGAACAAAACAGGATTTTTTTTTTGCTGGCTAGGCTATTATAGCCCCTGGCTGGAGGGTGGGTGGAGCCTAAAAGCGTTTCATGTTTTGTTTCCTGTCATTTGGAAAATTACCTCATTTGTAATGACTGGGCCGAGGACGAGGGACGTAGAAGTAATGAGCCATGCTCAGTCACATTTATGGGTCTGGGTCACCGATTAAGAAACTGAAGCACTGAAGCTTAACTCTTAAATATAAGTCCTTGTCGACTCAATATTGGAGCCTGATAACAAAACAATGTTTCTGAATGCTTTTAAATGGGGTAAAATTAAAATGAAAAGTTAAAGTACTGGTTAACTCTTCATTTTAATTTTTTCCCATTTCAAAGTGTCACATTTACAAGCAGCAGGTCTTATGCTCTCAGAGCTCAGTAAACACTGTGCCATATTTATAACTGAAAGCAGTCATTTTGTTCAAGTGGGAGATATTTTAAGTGAAGAAAACGTTTTCTATGAAACAGTAAGTATCAATGTCCTTCTCCACTTACAATTAAGCCAAACCTGTCTTCATGTTTTATGAAGCATGTTTATTCACTAAAAATTCCTCCCATTTAACACATTTATTTTTCTGTTATAAATATGGCTTTATGCCTACAGGCCATTGGGATCAAGATACTTAGGGCCCCATTAGGATGGGCGGACTAACGGTGTAGAGACCGAGACGAAACGAAAAGTGGTATTCTTTCTAGATTACTTAGTGCCTCTCAGGAGAAAGCCACATCTGTAATTACACTATAGTACCTATCTGAGTGAAGGTGCTGCAGGGTGAGGAGAACCACCGTTGTGCCTGCATGGCATGGCAATGAGGGGGGTACCACAGGTACCCCCAAGTGCAGCCACCCACCACCCCGGGGGTCTGCAAGGGGCCCCCAAAGCAATTCCTGCATGCCTCGATGCCGCCATGGAAAGGCCTTCACCGCCAGGCATCTTAATATGAAGGCGGTGTCTTCCACCATATAATGCCCGAGTTCTGCTTGGCCTGTAATCGTGATGATTGCCGACCGGCGGAAATGCAGCGGACAGACTTTCCGCCTGCCGCGGTACCCCCCACCATGGCAATATGGCGGGGTAAATGGTGATCGGGCGGGGAGTTATGGCGGGCGGTTGTGATCCACATGCCATCATAATGACCGCCTTAGTGTTTGTAAATTTTACACTTGGAAATGGAAGAAAATGTTATTGAATCCATATAAACAAAGTTAACTCTTCAGTTTAATATTCTCGATACAGTGCCATATTTATAAGTGGAAAAATACAGCTATCGTTTTGAGTTGGACAAATTTAAAGTGCAGAAAAATGTTCCATAATCTGAGCATTTTTGCAGAACATTTTTCTGTATGTTAAATGTTTACCATTCGTGTTATACATGAAATGGTGCCACATATGGGGAAAGGTACGTCATGTGCCACAAGTAAATATGACACAGTCTCTCAATCACTCGTACATATCTACCCCATTCACATTCACACATGTTCATACAGTTTCAAAGACCACACTCTGGGAGCCCTATCATAGCCCCCATTCAAAATATTTTGTTTTAAACATAGCATATGGTCCTATGGACATTAGGCTTAAAGTCCATTCAGCTGGGTGTGGGGGAGCCTGGTAATAATGCACAAGTTGATCAGTGAAAATCATTGTGAGCTTTTGAAGGCTTCAAAAGCTCACAATGATTTTCACTGATCAGCAGAAAGTCTCACTACAGAAAAGGTTTGCGACCTCTCTTCTAGAGACACCTATTTCCTAATGCATTCTGGTGGAGAGGCTATGCCTAACTAATTAAAGAAACAAAGTAACATTTTATGTATCATGGAAATACAATGACTAATGAATGACATTCACAAAGAAGCTCAGGAAACCTTGAGCAGTTACAAAACAAAGTAACATCCTGGACCTGGACATTATTTCCTTGACAGAGCACACATATTACAATACAGACACCGCAAAAGAGGCTTCTTTGCAATGAGTTGCCTGAAATTATAAAACACACAAGCATACAATGAAAGAGAAACGCTTGCTTTCTTTAAAAAAAATGTGCAGTATTATTTCGCAAAATGCGAATAACTGTCAATACAGACTAACTAAGGCCTGGTAGCAGAATGGAAACCTAGGCTGAGAAAAGAATGTATTGTCACCATTCCAGGCCGGTTTCATACATGTCCATAGCATAAACGACCAAGCAATGAGATTATACAATATATGGCTTAAACAAGTCATCATAAAAAAACTACAACATTATACATGACGTTCATTGTTCCTAAAACTGCATTTGACTCATTCAACATCGTATAGCAATCTTTCCACTGCATAAGTCTTCCGCCTAAACTTTTGATGGCTGTACAAAAGCTGCGCCAAAACCACTCAGCAGCCATCAAAATCGGCGCAAAAGACCTGACGCAGGAAGCAGTGTAAGGCAAGGCTGCGTTCTCATGCCCTTATTATTTAATCTTTTTATAAACGACGATAAAAGACCTACTGTACCAAGAACAATATTTTGATAAATACAATGATAACCAAATTCATGAGAGCAAACCGCTGGAACCCCCTCAAGTCTACCTTTAAAATATTTGGCAGTGCTTGAGCAGAGTCTATTCCTTTGATTATCTGGGGATCTCAGACTTGATTACAAAGCTATCTTGATTTGCCCAAGTATACAAAGCAAAGGAACCCCCCTACATTACAGCAATGCAGTATATAGGTTCTTTCTGAAGTGCAGAAGGAGATTCATCTCACCAGCACTACACGCTCACCAAATGAAAGCCGTGGCAGCAAGCCCCTTTGGTGTGGAACTCTGGAGGTTTAAAAAACAAAATGATCCTGCTAAAGGGTGCAACATAGATTTCTACACTGCCTCCTCTGCCTGGGGCAGGGACACCAATGCCTTTAGCCGTGAATTAGGTATTGGAGCCAATTAAATCACTTCTGGCCCTTAAACTAATCTCATTTTGGGTATGAATCTGGGATAAGGCCCGACTGGGCAATTTATCAAAAAGCAATCCGTGAACAGCCTACCCTGGTATTAAGACATCTCAAAGACCCTTCTGACTCTAGGTTGTAAGGACTACTGGATTAACCTGGAGGCATTGACTCCTGCAACTGCGCAGCTCCTCAAAGACAAGTACTGGTCGTATAGAAGTACTTTAGCAGGAGGTCTTCTGCCAAGTCACTTTTGGGCATTTAAATCAACCGCATCTTTCGAATTCTATATGGACAATCATTTCCCAGTTATGAAAATACCACTTTTCCTCAAATTCCTTTTGGGCATTTTTACTGGTTGGAACATTCATCAATAAATGGCAAAGTTCTGGGGCAGTCCCAACCACATGCGACTGCAAACAAGGCGTGGAAGTATCCCCACTTCATGTTATGCTGCTATGCACAGAGTCACTGAAAGCAAGGAAAGAGTATCTCAGACCATTATTCATCAAGCACAATATGAAGCATTCCAATGCAGCTATGACATTTTGCCTACCTCTTGATAGTGAGCCTGTTTGTAGTGCAGTAGCTGGTTACATCTATGATGCTTGGTGATCAGCAAAGGGCACCACTTAAAGTATATCTCCCTCCAAGGGATGGAATTTTCTAGTTGTGGTATTTACAGTGATATTACTTCATCTAGCCAATGGAAGACAATGAAGGGATAACTTTTGGTATCTGTGTGCCTTGGCTCCCCTTCTTTTTAATCCCCATATTTTTTAAGCTAGCAGTCACTTGCTCTTTTGCACACATATTGTTAAATTTAGCCCTGTTCCCTACTAGCAGGTTCTTGCAGGTTATGCCAATAGTGAGGTGTCAATTTCAATCATCTTTATTTTGGTTTAAAAAAAAACATAAAAGATATACAATATCAATTTAAACATCATAATATTGATAAATTTCAAAAGGTACCGCTAGGCCATTAAATAAAAGCATCCAAAATTAAAACTTGTTACATAAATAAAACATACTGAGGAGTGGCAGCAAATACCGTTATAGGAATCCAAGGTCTGGTTGCATATGACTAACAGCCTTTTAGACAAGTTACTTAAATAAAAATCAATAGAAAAAGTGCAAGTGCTTTAAGTGCAATATGTGCAATTGGAACATTATTTTACCCATTTTCTTGTTAAATGTTAAAGTGCAAGTGCAGTTAAGTAAAGTAACATTAATACAAATATGGTAGAAAGAAAGTACAAATCCAAAGCTGAAGTAATACCAATATTCTAGGTACAGTATGCTAACATTTCAACCCTTCTTTGGCTCTTATTAAACCTACATCAAACAAATACCTACTAACACTAAAAACGATTTTTTGGGAGATATCAGTTTCAGTATTCTTACTGCTTCGTGGCAAGATCTAATACCCAATAGCCGGCAAATTGGTTTAATCCATTTCCTTCTAGATTTAATAATAAATGGAGATAATTTTCTCTTGCACCTGATTGGCACTCAATATTTTCTTCCCCTTGCTTGCAAGCTGATTTCAATATGTTTGACTTTATTTGCAGAATTCCATATTGAAATTTCAGATGTAATGACTTTGCCAGTTGTGGCTGCACCTCATCCAGGAAGGACCTGAAGCTTCAAATGTGTTTCATTAGAAGGACCTGTGTTGTTAATGAACCAATGTAACAATGGTTGAATTATGTAGCACACTATCTTGATTATAGGCCTAGAAAGTTGATTTTAGTATTTTCTTGGAACCCATAGACAGTTGTGTAGGCTCATCTCAGAAATGCTTTAACCCTAGTTTAGGAAACCAGGAGCAAACATGCTTAGCCATGGCAGACCTGCTCCGTGGCTGAGCCTTAAGACTTCCTCTAGCCCTTCTTCATAGTGCACTAGCTCTTCTGTGGACCACAGTCGCACCCAGAACAATAATGGTCTTAAAATTGCTTGGTGATCCATACGGCGTAGATTACGATCCATTACAATGGGTATTAGTGGTGGGCGCATTGGAAGGTGTAAAATGTTCCTAAATAACTTATTTTCTCCCACCATAAAAGTAATATTACTTGAGGGTCCCCATAGTTCTGCCCCATACAGAGATGCTGACTGTGCCCTATACTTATATACCTCAAGGGCTGGTGATACTGCTTTAGACATACTACTCTCATGTTTCTTTACTATAGGTAAGGAATTTTGGAGTAAAATGCTCTTGCTTTTCTCCAATTGCATTTTCCAAGACGTTTTAGTATCCAAGGTTATACCTAGATAATTTAAATTGTGCACATATTCATCTTCTGTCCCTTAACAGTTAAATTCATTTCAAAAGATTTGTGCAGATTAACTGCCACATATTTCTTTGTACTTAGTCTTGCAATATGCATCAAAGGTATCTATTAAACACTGTAAACCTTTGGGAGTTTGGGATATTAGAATGGTGTCATCTGCAAATAGGAGGGCGGGCACTGGCACCCCACCTAACTTGGGAGAATCATGTTCACAGCCCAATAAATATTCAGGAATGTCATTTACATACAATGAAAATAAGGTGGGTGCCAGTACACATTCCTGCCTTAAACCCCTGTTTACTTTAATTTGATCAGTAAGGTCACCCCTCGAACCCCATCTGACCCTTGCAAAGTTATCCTCATGCAATCTTATGATTTGCATGAGTATTTTTTAAGGATTTCCAGAGGAGATTTCTAGGGACCAGGTCGAAGGCAGCCTTCAAGTCGACAAAGGCGATGTACAGGTGATCCTTCTTAAACACTGCGTATTTCCAACTCATGCAGAGGAATCTAAAAACTGGTCAATTGTACTTGTTTTAACTCTAAAACCAGCTTGATATATTGGTAAAATACTATTCTCTTCAATCCAAACATTTAATTTTGTTAAAATTTGTCAAGCATATATTTTTTGTAAAACATCTATTAAACTAATTGGTCGATAATTTGAAGGGTCTTGGTGATTACCTTTTTTTAAATTGTTGTATTTTCAGACCCTTTCCATGATTACGGTATAGCTGCACCTTCTGCGACTGAATTACATAAAAAGTTAATATAAGGGCCCCAAATCTTTTTATCGTGCCTCAGTAAGTCTCCTGGTATTTTATCTGGACCTGGAGCTTTTCCCTGTTGTACCGCATACATAGCTGACAGAGTTTCTTCCAAACTAAAATGTAGAGGGGCTGTGATTGAGAGTGTAACATTATTTTGCATTTTAAATTCTGTGTCACTCGTAGATATTGAATATAAGTAGGAGAAATGGCTGAGCCATGTTTTCGCATCTGAAAAAAGGTCTTTACGCACGGCATTCTTTGTTATACCAGGGATTTTCTAAATTAGTTATAACAGTTTTTCCCTTTGTACATTCCTTAGGAATCTTACTTAAGATAGGTGTCAAAGCATCTACCAATGTGTGATGAATATTCATAATTGGGGAATCTGCGACAGGGAGATCTACATACAGTGAAATAATATCTACAAAGGTATAATAAATCTGCTTCATAGCTTCGTCATTTCCCTCTATAGAAGGCCATATTACGGCTCTGCGAATATTACTTAACTAGCAGCCCGTCCCGACCTTGTCCGGAAGCATTCAGGCTTCCCCTACCCCTGCCTGCCCCGACATTGGCAAGCAGCCCGTGCCCCGGCCCGCCCCGTCCCCCGCCTGCCCCGACACCCGCCTGCCCTGACATTGCCTTTACTGGGCCTATCTGTTTTCCCGCCTGGCCCGACCCCCGCCTGGCCTGAGTCAATGGAGGTCGGACAGTACTACCTGCAAAATGTTCCACCCGTCACCTTGTTAGTCCCTGTCCCCGCCCGCCCTGACCCCCGCCTGCCCCGACATTGCCTTTCCTCAGCCGATCTGTGTTGTTGTAACTCCCCGTCCCCCGCCTGGCCCGACACCCGCCTGCCCCGAGATTGTCCCCGGAGCCTTACCTCAGCCGCCGCTCCTCAGTTCACTGCTCCTCGCCGCTCTGCTCCTCACCGCCTGTCTGCCGCCGCTCCTCCCCCGCGCCATGTCCGCCTCTCCGCTGCTCGCACCGCCGCTGGCCTGTCCGCTGCTCCTCAGGTCTCCGCTCCTCCCCCGCGCCATGTCCACCGCTCCTCGGACGCCGCTCCTCCCAGTGCTCCTGACGTGAGCACGCACTTCGCGGCCGGCGCTACTTTGGAGGGACTACTTTTTTTTTAATATACATTTTGTAAATAAGGTTTATTTTTTACATTTATATAGCCTATGTCCTTCTGCTTGCCCTGACGTTTTCAAACATCTATTGGGTGTTTGGATTGGTGGTGTACTTTTCGAGTTTACCTGGCTCAAAGGACACAGTTGTCTCTTTATAATAGTAGTATAGAGTATAGATAATGGTTCGGTGTCACTAGAGTTAATATCTCTATTGTTCAAGGGGGTTAGGTGAAAAAAAGGGATGTTAGTGTCAAGCAATATCCTCAACTACCAGATCATGTAAAATTGGCTAAAGGCCAATGGATACCAGTATATAATCAATAAAACTCTTGCAGTTATTCCTGCTAAATATAGCTGCATTCGGGATATCAGAAGGCAGTCGACCATTACAGGCTCGGAGTGCATGTCCTGGCCCTAATCTCATTAGTTGTGCAACTGCAACTGAGCAGGGTACTACCGGGCTACTTTCCAAGGGAAGAATAATATTTACCATGTCTTCTTCTTTAAAAATATTTTCAAAACCAACAACAAGTTCACATTTACGGTTAAAATCTCCCCCCACAATTACTCTTGCCCTTGAGTCAAGTGAACATAGAAGTTGGTCTAATTGTTCTATTACAGGTGATTCTTTACTAGCTAAACTAGGTTTGTTATAAATATTTACTATATATATGTCAGTTTTGTCCTGCGTTCGGATCTTCACTCCAACTATATCCTGTGAAGGAAGATCCAACTGAAATATATCAATACATAAGGTAATTTTCATCCATATAACAAGACCTCCCAATGGCCTTCCTCTAACCAAAGGAATGGCATTAACGCTATATATTTTTAATCCTACTTTATGAGGGATTTCCAAGGCGAGTGAGGTGTCCTCTATGAGGTTTTGATCATGGTCTTGTGGAGTGCACTTGCCAGCTCCAGCATGTTTTAAGTGCATAGATTTTGAATTGCACCTATTCGCCATATTTATTTAAGCTATTGGTCACTTGCTCTTTTGTAAATACATTGTAAAGTCTAGCCCCGTTCTTATTAGCAGGTTCTGCCAATGCAGTATGTCAAGTGTGAGGCTTCCTCTATGGTGTTTTTATCATGGTCTTGTGGAGTGTGTCTGCCAACCCCGGTATGTTTTAAATGTGAGAATTGTGTGTTAGATCTATGTCCGTTTTTATACTTTTATTTAAGATGGAACAAAACAGTTCTTCTTCTGTAAACTAAAGTCTAGTCATGGTAATTGAACCACTTCTAAATTTGGTATTATTTCTAACTAGTAAAAACTCACCTACACCAGTCTCTCCAAGGGAAGAAGCTGCACTGAAGTCTGAGGCCGGGTGGATGATTGTCATCAGACGACCAAGCAGAGGCAAACATCTGGAAGGCACAGACGGGCATATGTATCAAGAAAGCATTTTGCGAGTCCTTTATAGAGAATTTTAGCGATTCACTCTGAAGGACTCTCAAAAGGCAATATATGTAGGATTCGCAATATTAATTGCGATTCCTACGTATTCCTTAATTGCGAATTACAAATTGCGATTTGCAATTAAAGAATACCTTCCCATTCATTCCTATGGGCCTAGAGGCACACAGGAATTCATGGGAAGACATTCGCAATTTCAAGGGTGTAAGGGTATCAAAAGGACACCTTGTTGCACCCCTGAAATAATGTGCCACATGGCACATTGAAAAATGCAAAAAAGTGAATTTTTCAAATTAATCGCAAATTACCACCAACTTCAAGCTGGTGGTAATTTGCGATTTCTAATGGCAAAATCGAAAACTTGAGTGCTTCCAGAATTGCATTTAAGGAATCGCTATTTGCGATTCCTTAAATGCATTCGTAAAATTGGGAAGCGCACATTTTGCGATTCCCTATTGTGCGAGGGCCTTTTAGAACGATACATCCCAAAAGCCTTTCCTGTTCGCAAATGGGACGATTCTGAGAATCTCCCCATTTGCGAACAAGAAAAAGTCTTCATACATATTGTAGGAAGGTAGATACCTGACTATGGTTACCCCCAACTTTTTGCCTGGTGTTTTGCTGGTTTTCCGACTTAGTTGACCTGGGACCCTGCCAATCAGGACCCCAGGCCTACTGCTCTCTCTCTAAAATGGATTCCATGTACCTTAGGTACATTTCCAATTGGAACTGGGCCACCTTATCAGACCCTGTAACTCAGGGCATCGGTGTACCCAGGGCCTACCAGGAGCTGAAGCATGTATTATGCCACCCCTGGATGGCCATCTAAATCTGACACAACTGGCTGCACGACAGCTGGGGCAACGTGGCGTACTCGCCCGTTGCTGTAGGTATAGTATCCCTATATCTAACCTTAAAATGGACACCCGAGTTCCTATCAGTCACTCCTATGGCAGGCCTTGACAATCCTGAAGGCAGAGTGCATGGAACCGTGTGAATTGGGCTCTGGCACGAGCCGAGCCCGGTTGCAGCTTGCGGAACCAAGACCCAATGGCTGTTCCATGATAACGCGTATCATATCGGTAACTTCGGTATCGCGTTATCAAGACATGTCGAGTAAGGTGTCATACGAATCGGGATGCTGCCCCCTCACCAATCCTGGCGACGAGGTTAGCATTCCGCCCTTCTAGAGGGACACGACATGTACGTAACTGTGAACCCCGGTTAAAGTTAACTGAAGCCTCAGCTCCACAAAATGGACGCTGCCACCACAGACACGAGTCTGACCTCCTGCTGCTGGGAGTCCTTCCAGCGAGGAGAGCTTGGACAAAGGGTTTCCTGTCAGGGGCGGTGTTCGCACCATCCCAGACAGGGTTTGTGTATTCTGGGTAGGTAGGGCTTTGCGAGAAGGTGACTGCGGAGTGGCACCCCGGTGCTCACTACGCATCTGCCGGCTAGAACCAGTTCCAGGGGCGCGCAGCCCCTGACCTGGGGAAAGTCCAGCAGGGGGAGAGGGGTGTAACTACCCCCCTTCCTGGTCCCACCCCTAAGGCCGGATCTAGTCATGTACCCACCCCTTTCTTTAGGATAAAGGCCGGAGCGGGGACCCTTCCAAATTAGATCATCTTTGAATCAAGAACTACTTTCTACGAAAGGACATTCGAGACTCTTCTCAAGATTTCTCCCTTGTGGCTAAGGAGTAGTCACCCTGCATCCGCAGGCACCATCTAAGAACTCTGCGGTTTGCTGCAAGTCCTTCCTCAGGAATCCGACGACCCAGCTCGACGAGAACCGGCTTCTCTGGCACCTCTGACCTCTACCCACATCGTCAGCTCAGCTGAGATCTGTGGGTGCGACGAGACCTCGAGGGACCGGCCATCATCAAAACCTGCACGCTTTCTTAAACCAGCACGACCACCGAAGGAATCCTCTGGTGAGTGCTCTGGGGTCCGAGAAGCCCCGATCCTGAGCAGCTCCAGCACCAAAGTGCAGCCTCCCAGCATCTCCACGATCTGCGTGGGGCCCTTCTGCTCGCCGCTCAGCACGTTGTCCGATCACTAGCCGCTGGCTTGTGATCTCCTTGACGACATCCGACAACCAACGCTGCTGGTCTGGTTGCTTCAGACCGGCCCTGCTCCCTTTTCCGAGAGGAGCCCCCCGGACCCTCCTGGTCCACTCAAGACGCCATTTTAGGCCCACCACGTGGCCCTGAAATCTGCCAAGGCTTGTTGCCCCAATCCTGGGCCCAGCGACGCCGACAGCATCAACCTTCGTGGGACAGCTCGCACCTCCATCCTGGTCGCCGACAACGCCTCCTGGTCCGTGAGACTGCAGAGCCTAGCGTCGCCCACTCACCTAGTCGAGGTGACGGCCATCCAGTGCCTTCCTGGTACCCTCTGACTACTGGCTAGTAGTACGAACTTGGTCCCCTCTGCTTTCAGGTATCATCGATCTCTGATCCAGGCTTGGATCTCTACGAACTATTCTTCACTGGTCGCCGGCCAGCAACTCCTTCCTTCCGGCTCCTGGCTCGTCAGCGAAGACCCCCAACGCCTGTAAGACTTGTGCAGCCGCAGCCCTTGTGGCTAGGTAACTCCGGCATTTCGGTGCCCGCATAGCCTCCTTACTTAAGGGTCCTGAGTCCCTCGCTTCCGACTTGCCTTATCGGGTCCGCCCGAGACCACTAAACTTTCCGTGCCCTCGGGCACTTGTATTGATTGTGCACTTGAAGTATTTTCCTAAGAGTTTTGTTCTGTACTTAGTACCCTGTCCTCATAAAGAGTACAGGGCTGTTGTGATTCTAATAAATATACTGTTTATTTTCATAACACTTGTGTGGTGTCCTTTCACTTGGTGTTCAAGGGGTATGTGATGGTATAACAGCTGGCTTAACACGCCCTCTAGAGTTTAACCCGAAGACTGCTCGTATCCACGCTACTAGGATAGCTGGTCTAAGGTTGACTTACAACCAATCACCATAAGGGTCGTTTGGACCGATGCATAGTGGTCACTAGAATAGTGAACACTGCATATCTGGCCAACTTCTCACATTGGTGGGCAGCGGTTGGGATTTGAGCTTGCTGTTGTTTTACCACGCGTATCCTAAGAATATCTTGTGAAAGATCGCATAAGTACTTCAGGTACATATAACTTAGCTTAGAATACTCTGAGTTCTCTTGAACCAGCTGTTGTAGCTCCGCAAGGCTTAGCACACATTGGCTACAACTCTTAGCAAGGGATCAGTAGGTAAACATATAGTGTAGGTAGGTGCATCACTTACACCACACTAGAAGCAGCATGTCAGACAAAGGAGGAAACTCTGAGTCTCCCCTTGTGTCAGTCGACCTTCCACAGGTCACCTCCAGATATGCTGCACTTAGCTTCCAAGAGATGCGACAGATCTGTACATCTCGGAAGTTAAAACAGGGTGCAAACCCTACCATTCCGTTTCTGATTGGTCTCTTGGAGACTTATGATGCAAGGAGGGCGGGTAACACCGACCCTTCTCATCCAGAAGTGGATATGCCCCCCCTCGAGGGAACCCGAGGTGACCCTGACCTTATCCATCTCTCCGCAGAAGGTGAAGAGGAGGACGAGGAGCCAGAGACATCTGGGCACGAGGCAGACAAAGGTCCAGAGGTAGTTAGTCAGCTAACTAGGGACAACTTAAGCCGGCACGAGAATGGTACTAGGAGACCCCTGGGGCCTCTCTCAGGCCAGCTTAACATTGGGAGTGGACGAGTTAGGTCTCTATCGAGAGGCTCTAACAGATCCATTCAAACCAATGGCTCTCGAGGCTCTGCTCGAAGAGGGATGACATCCCCTCAGAGGAGAGTGTACGAAGCGAAGGAGCGGGAAGTCAATTTGCGGATCGAGAGGGAAGAACTTGCCCTAGCCAAAGAAAGACTCGCCTTTGCTCGAGAGCAAGAATTGAGTGGGACAATTCCCACTGGTGGCAGCATTCCCCCACGGGAACCCAGGAGTTTAGACACTAAGCACCTGAATAAGATAGTGCCCCCCTTTAAGCAAGGGGACGACATCCACAAATGGATTACTGCTTTGGAGCGGGCCTGCACTGTACAGTGCGTCCCCCAGAGTCAGTGGGCAGCTATCTTGTGGCTCTCCTTTGAAGGTAAAGGTAGAGATAAGCTCCTCACTACTAGAGTCGAGGACGCTAACAATTACCAGGTCCTGAAGAACACACTGATTGATGGGTTCGGCCTAACCACTGAGCAGTAGAGGTTGCTGTTCAGGGATACCCCGAAAACTCAGTCTCAGGACTGGTCTGACTTTGTCGATTGTGCCACTAAGGCTTTTGAAGGCTGGCTACTGGGAAGTAAGGTTACTGATTTTAAAGGATTGTACAATCTAATTATGAGAGAGCAAATCTTAAGTAATTGTCAGAACCAGTTATTACACCAGCACCTGGTAGACTCTGATCTGACCTCTCCACAAGAATTGGGTAAGAGGGCGGACAAATGGGTCAGAACCAGGGTCAGGCCGAAGAACCAGGGTGGTGACCAAAAGAAGGAATCGACCAAGCCTCAAGAGAAGGGTGGGAATACATCTTCTGATCAAACCACAGGGCCCCAAAATTCCTCTGAAAAGGGTGGTTCCCCAACTTCTCCCAAAACCCAAAAGAAACCTTATTGTCACACCTGCAAACAGGTGGGCCATTACAAAACTGACAGCAGTTGTCCCAAGGCCAACAACAATAAGGAGAACATACCCCCAAATAAAGCTTCCCAGCCTCCTGTTACTACTAGTAGTAATCCCCCAGGTGATGGGAGTGCCCCCAAGAATCTGGGTGCATTTTCTTTGGGAGTGCCTGGGGACTCTGGCCTAACCAGGTCCCCTGACTTAGATACTCTTGTCTGTGAGACTGGCATGGGGTTTGCCAACTTCACAGCCTGTCCCAACACTTTGGGCAGGTACAGACAGGAGCCCCTCATCAATGGTTCAAAAGTTGAGGCCTACCGAGACACAGGGGCTAGCATCACCATGGTGGCTGAGAGCCTAGTCCCCTCGAGGCAACTTATGCCTGGTGCCACATACCAGGTAGTGAACATTGATGGAGTGCAGAGAGATCATCCCATAGCAGTGGTAAATCTCAGCTGGGGAGGTGTCACTGGTCACAAGAGAGTGGCAGTGTCACCAAACTTACCTGTAGATTGCCTACTGGGGAATGATTTAGAGACCTCAGCCTGGGCCGAGGTAGAGCAAGAAACCCATTTTAAAATGGTAAAACTCCATGGTAAGGTTAGTGGGGCCGTGATAGCCACAGCCCCAGTCCCAGAAGTCCTCCCTGAACAGGTCAGGAGGGCTGTGCCAGTCACAGCCCTATCCCAGAAAGATGCCTTTCCTGAACAGGTTGGCAAGGCTGTGACGGTCACAGCCCAAACCCAAACTGAGTCCCTTCCTGAAAAGGTTGGTGGAGTTGTGATGGCCACAGCTCAAACTCAGAACGATGATAGTGTTGTGAAGCCTGAAACAATGGATCACTCCACGCAAACAGAGAGCATTGAGGAGGAAGAAAAGTCTTCCCCCTCCCAGACACTAGGTGAGAGCCAGCCTCCTCAGGGAACTGACTCTACCCCTGGTGAAGGAACTGCCCCAGAGGTAGTCGGGCCTAGCCTGGCAGAGCCCCTGAGGACAGTGGACCCTTCCCAGGTGGGACCCAGTCTGGAGCAGGTAACCTGCCCCTCTCTACCCTGCCTCAGTCAGCCCAGGGCTGTGGAGGTCAGGGAGGCCAGTGGTGGACCCCAAAGGGCCCCCTGTACAAAATAATTTCCCAATCAGCAGATTAGGATCACTGAAGCTAGTAGTCCTAGCCAAGTGAAAATAAAACACACTCCTGAGGGATCCCCCTTAAACTTAGTTAGGGAACTCCCACAGCTGGACACTGCTGGGCACAGCCAAACATGGGGCCTAAAAACCCCTAACCTGACCTGTCCCTCCAGTAAGCCAAACCGAGGGACTCAGCCTCCAGCTTTAGGTAGCCAGAGGTTGACCCTGAGAGCTCATAGCAACTCAGTACTGGAAAGAAAGGCACATATGGTGGATAGTGATTGGAGGAAGTTGAGCCCAACAGTAGTGGAGTCTCACTTCAGTACTCCATTCCCACACCAGCCCTTTACTTTGCCAAAGCACACCACAGGTAGTGATTCCCTATGGTGGAGACCCTCAGATACCCTTAGGGTGAGGGGTTGCTTAGTGGACCATGATACAGGGGGTAACCATGCCAGTGCATGTGCCACCTCATATGGCCACTCAGGCAATATAGGCGTACCTGGTCAAGGATAGCCTTATCTCCTTTCGTTTGGGGGGGGTTGTGTAGGAAGGTAGATACCTGACTATAGTTACCCCCGACTTTTTGCCTGGTGTTTTGCTGATTTTCCGACTTAGTTGACCTGGGACCCTGCCAATCAGGACCCCAGGCCTACTGCTCTCTCTCTAAAATGGATTCCATGTACCTTAGGTACATTTCCAATTGGAACTGGGCCACCTTATCAGACCCTGTAACTCAGGGCATCGGTGTACCCAGGGCCTACCAGGAGCTGAAGCATGTATTATGCCACCCCTGGATGGCCATCTAAATCTGACACAACTGGCTGCACGACAGCTGGGGCAACGCGGCGTACTCGCCCGTTGCTGTAGGTATAGTATCCCTATATCTAACCTTAAAATGGACACCCGAGTTCCTATCAGTCACTCCTATGGCAGGCCTTGACAATCCTGAAGGCAGAGTGCATGGAACCGTGTGAATTGGGCTCTGGCACGAGCCGAGCCCGGTTGCAGTTTGCGGAACCAAGACCCAATGGCTGTTCCATGATAACGCGTATCATATCGGTAACTTCGGTATCGCGTTATCAAGACATGTCGAGTAAGGTGTCATACGAATCGGGATGCTGCCCCCTCACCAATCCTGGTGACGAGGTTAGCATTCCACCCTTCTAGAGGGACACGTCATGTACGTAACTGTGAACCCCGGTTAAAGTTAACTGAAGCCTCAGCTCCACAAAATGGACGCTGCCACCACAGACACGAGTCTGACCTCCTGCTGCTGGGAGTCCTTCCAGCGAGGAGAGCTTGGACAAAGGGTTTCCTGTCAGGGGCGGTGTTCGCACCATCCCAGACAGGATTTGTGTATTCTGGGTAGGTAGGGCTTTGCGAGAAGGTGACTGCGGAGTGGCACCCCGGTGCTCACTACGCATCTGCCGGCTAGAACCAGTTCCAGGGGCGCGTAGCCCCTGACCTGGGGAAAGTCCAGCAGGGGGAGAGGGGTGTAACTACCCCCCTTCCTGGTCCCACCCCTAGGGCCGGACCTAGTCATGTACCCACCCCTTTCTTTAGGTTAAAGGCCGGAGCGGGGACCCTTCCAAATTAGATCATCTTTGAATCAAGAACTACTTTCTACGAAAGGACATTCGAGACTCTTTTCAAGATTTCTCCCTTGTGGCTAAGGAGTAGTCACCCTGCATCCGCAGGCACCATCTAAGAACTCTGCGGTTTGCTGCAAGTCCTTTCTCAGGAATCCGACGACCCAGCTTGACGAGAACCGGCTTCCCTGGCACCTCTGACCTCTACCCACATCGTCAGCTCAGCTGAGATCTGTGGGTGCGACGAGACCTCGAGGGACCGGCCATCATCAAAACCTGCACGCTTTCTTAATCCAGCACGACCACCGAAGGAATCCTCTGGTGAGTGCTCTGGGGTCCGAGAAGCCCCGATCCTGAGCAGCTCCAGCACCGAAGTGCAGCCTCCCAGCATCTCCACGATCTGCGTGGGGCCCTTCTGCTCGCCGCTCAGCACGTTGTCCGATCACTAGCCGCTGGCTTGTGATCTCCTTGACGACATCCGACAACCAACGCTGCTGGTCTGGTTGCTCCAGACCGGCCCTTGCTCCCTTTTCCGAGAGGAGCACCCCGGACCCTCCTGGTCCACTCAAGACGCCATTTTAGGCCCACCACGTGGCCCTGAAATCTGCCAAGGCTTGTTGCCCCAATCCTGGGCCCAGTGACGCCGACAGCATCAACCTTCGTGGGACAGCTCGCACCTCCATCCTGGTCGCCGACAATGCCTCCTGGTCCGTGAGACTGCAGAGCCTAGCGTCGCCCACTCACCTAGTCGAGGTGACGGCCATCCGGTGCCTTCCTGGTACCCTCTGACTACTGGCTAGTAGTACGAACTTGGTCCCCTCTGCTTTCAGGTATCATCGATCTCTGATCCAGGCTTGGATCTCTACGAACTATTCTTCACTGGTCGCCGGCCAGCAACTCCTTCCTTCCGGCTCCTGGCTCGTCAGCGAAGACCTCCGACGCCTGTATGACTTGTGCAGCCGCAGCCCTTGTGGCGAGGTAACTCCGGCATTTCGGTGCCCGCATAGCCTCCTTACTTAAGGGTCCTGAGTCCCTCGCTTCCGACTTGCCTTATCGGGTCCGCCCGAGACCACTAAACTTTCCGTGCCCTCGGGCACTTGTATTGATTGTGCACTTGAAGTATTTTCCTAAGAGTTTTGTTCTGTGCTTAGTACCCTGTCCTCATAAAGAGTACAGGGCTGTTGTGATTCTAATAAATATACTGTTTATTTTCATAACACTTGTGTGGTGTCCTTTCACTTGGTGTTCAAGGGGTATGTGATGGTATAACAGCTGGCTTAACACGCCCTCTAGAGTTTAGCCCGAAGACTGCTCGTATCCACGCTACTAGGATAGCTGGTCTAAGGTTGACTTACAACCAATCACCATAAGGGTCGTTTGGACCAATGCATAGTGGTCACTAGAATAGTGAACACTGCATATCGGGCCAACTTCTCACACATATGCCCTAGAGAGTGTAGTACAGTAGATGGCCTTTATGGAGAGAGTGAGCACTAAACAGATTATTAATGCCCTTTGGTGTTACAGATACACTGCAGGAAGGATCTCCGTACAGTGGGCCTTACAACCTGGCACATGTAGTCACTGGATGATTTGCAATTTCCCCAGAGTCACAAATGGTCCTTACTAGACCTGGGTCATAAAATTCCTCTAGAAGTAAATAATGGAATTTAACCAAAATACATGATAGACACTAGCTAGTTATTTCTTTTCTGAGCCCAATGTATGTTGCAAGAGAAAGAACTTCCGATGATCCTTCATGAAGTGACATAGGGGTAGGAGGTCTTGAGGTGCTTCTGAGACTCATGTAGTAATGCTGCTTGATGATGTTTGCTGGATAAGTGGAACCAAAAAACACTTGTAGGGACGGGGTCATAATGGTTGTGAACTATGCCACCAGGTACCCGGAAGTTGCACTTCTCAGGAGCATTTTTGCCCAACTGGTAGCTACATTTTGATTGGCATCTTTGCAAAAGTGGTATTTCCCATGAAGGTTATTTCAGACAAAGGAACTTCACAGCAGCTTGCATGAGAGTCATGTTGGATGAGTGTGGAGTGACCTGAATATTCTTTACTGGTTTGAACACCTCGACCAAAGGGTATGTTTAGGTACTCAATTTAGCAGTTGTGGCAACAGAAAAGACCAGCACTCTCTAGGTCAGTCCTCACAGCAACCAACAGTAAATTTCCAGCCAGGGCCCAGTTCCAACAGGTTCTGTTGCCACAGAGTGCAAAAAGACAAATCCAAGATGTGATGAGCACACGCATTGCAGAAAAATAATGGCATAGACTCTGATATCCAGTTTAAATCTTCTTTTATTCTATATTTCATTAAAAAAACAGCCAATGCATTTCATATCCGATATGTTTGGAACTTCTTCAGGGCTGCTATTTAAAGGAAGCAAACCACATTTTACATTGATATATGTACTGTGTATACTCTTCATGTTGAAATCAGTGTTTTTCAATGTATTCAGAAGTGTAACCATCAGTGGTTATCAGTGTTTTCTCTATTTCCCACCATACCAAATCACATAGAGGATGTTTTTCCATATTTACATCAATATAACTTGTAAAACAAAAACATTAGAATATTTACATACTTATGAGACTAAGCGTCAGTTGCTGTATGAGTACGGGGAGGCAAGTGGCAGGTGCCTGGCCCAGAGAATGAGAACTAGGGAAGTTGCACAACGAATTAAATGTATTAAAAATGAAACTGGACAAACTGTAGAAACCGAGATGGGAATTCTGGCAGCTTTTAGACAATTTTATGTGCGTCTATACACCAGAGAAGAGTATGACAGTAGTACAGCAATATCTATGCTCGGACAAATATGTGAGCAAAATTTAGATAGGGAAATCGCAGCTAACTTGGAGGCTCAAATAGCGATGTCTGAACTTGAAGCAGCAACCAATGCACTTCCAGCAGGTAAGGCAGCGGGCCCTGACAAGCTTCCGCTAGAGATTTATAAATCTTTTTTTCAAGTTTTGAAGCATGACATGTTAGCCACATTTAGGATGGCGCAGACTGAGAATTATCCTAAAACGTGAGATGAGGCCAGTATTGTGGTTTTTAGAAAGAAGGGGAAACCTGCAGATCTACCAGCCTCATACCGCCGTATCTCGTTACTAAATACAGACGGGAAAATGTACACGAAAATATTGGAGACCAGGCTCTCAGAGGTGATATCCCCACTGGTTTCCGTATATCAGCATGGGTTCATCCCCAAGCGGGGCACAACTGATTACGTTAATCGTGTGATCACTTTAATAGATTATGCAAATGCCTTGCGTATCCCATTGAGCCTCATATTGCTGGACGCAGAGAAGGCCTTCGACCAAGTGTTGTGGGCCTTCTTATGGGACCTGATGAAGCTTCAAGGGTTTGGGACAAAATTTATAAAATCGATACAGGCGCTGTATTAACAACCCAGTGCACGGATCTATGTAATGAGGCTACAATCAACAGTGTGCCAATACAGAGAGGGACCAGGCAAGGGTGCCCATGTTCCCCGCTGTTATTCGCCCTTTACATAGATCCATTTTTAAAAATGATGGAGAAGAGTCCTCGGATCCCCCCAGTCAGGATACAACATCAACAATATCGGGTATTAGCGTATGCCGATGATGTGGCCGTGCTCTCTCCAAGGCCGTCTTTGGCAATGCCTGAGATTGAACATTTAGCGATGGTATATGGCTCGTTATCTGGGTATAAATTAAATACCTCTAAGACCCAGATATTATGTGTCAATATTAAGTCTTTTGCTGATACCTGGGTCCTAATTGAGGTCACATATTTAGGAGTGCAGACCAATGCCTTGGCCTCGGCTACGGTAGAATCTAATTGGCAGAAACTGCTCAGTGGGATCCGTAAACAATTGGATCAATTTGAATGTTTACATTTGACGCTGGTAGGCAGGTGTAATACTTTAAAAATGATGGTATTACCCAAGATTTTGTATTTTTATCTCTGTGTACCATTAGAGATTCCTCTTGCATATATCGCACAGCTGCAAGCGATTTGTATGAAATTTTTATGGGCGTAAGGAAAGGAGCGGTGCGCTAAAAAGTATATGGAACTCCCAAGGGCAGTTGGTGGCTGGTCGGTACCTGACTTCCTTCTATATTATTATGCGTGTATGCTCCCGCGGATGAATATTTTACTTATCGGGGTAGGACTTTCGGAGCCAGCATTACAACCTTCAATATACGGTTTACTCTTGGGGGCTGAAGCCAGGAATCGCCTTTTTCTTAACATAGATTGGAATTACTACAAACGCACCAGATTTAAGGTGGTAGCCGCTGCCTACAAAGTTTGGAAGGCAATAAAAAATTACTACAAAATCGAAAAGACCTCTATCTATACTCCGCTGACTGCCCCGATTTTACATCCCAGTATTTTCTGGGATTGTATCGTGGTGAGCTGGTGTACAAGAGGGTTAATCACTGTGGGGGATCTGTATACCGGCGATGGTTTAAAGCCATTTACTCAGATGAAGCAACAATATCAATTACCAACTACACACTTTTATAAATACTTGCAAATGCGTGAGTATTTAACAGAAATTACTATAATTACGATACCTAACCCTCTTATTGAGGCAAATAAAAAGGGTGCCTGAATTGGAGTACTGTACATTTTAATGCTAGAAGTAAGGCCTAATGACTTAGAAGTACAAGTGAGTAAATGGGAGAACAGGCTAGGATGTCCCGGAATACCGCTCGAGAGCTCTATTGAACTGGCTGGAGGAATACTTATGTCAGCTAATCTTATAACACAACATTATAAGACCCTGTTTTATATGTACCGCACTCCTGACAAAATCTCAAAGTGGGGGGAGACCCAGACGGAAAATGCTTTAGATGCAGTGCCCATCAGGAAGATGCCAAACATATCTTTGGTACTTGAGTAAAATTAACAGAATTATTTGGGCATGTAACTAAGTTCTTATCCGAGATTTCGGGTACACCTTTTCAGCTTTCAACCATGCAGATTTTGCTGGGTTTAGATATGGGGTGTGCTCAAGCCGAGCCTAGTAATAATGTCGGCTATTTGATATTTGTGGCTACAGCGGTTCTAAGGCTCTGCATTGGCTCATGTTGGCTACAAAGTGAACCTCCCTCATTTGACGCATGGCGAACTCGGTTCTTATTTACCTGTAATATGGAATATAATTTGTATGCTATGAAGGGAAGGCGAAAAATGGCATTGGGGCAGCAAATATGGGGCCAGGTTAGAGCTTATATGGATGCAGAAGATTGAGTAATCCTGATCTTCTTTGTACCACTTTTTATTTTATTTATTTTGTAACTGATCGACAATAGGATAGCTACGAAATATTCTAGTATGTGATTAATTCTACAATATGTGAAATATTGAACGTAACTTGACTATGCTCAGATTTTAAGGCCTGATCTGGCTAAAGTGACATATTCCACATTTCCTTTTTTTTTCTTTCTTTTCTTTGTGAAAATAATGTTCACTACACTGCTCTCGCACCACAAAATTGATTGATGAAAAACTGTATGTCTCAATCTGTATTCGTGATCTCTACTTAATAAAGATATTTAGAAAAAAAAGGATATTTACATACACATAATCACTATAAAGTGGGACCTGCTGAACACTTGTATACTAATGAAGCTACACATAGTTCGCATATGATACTTTAACCCCTTGCAGCTGCGGGTGCGCTGTGCTGATGACGGAGCGGTTCCGTCATGGCCCGCTCGCCGCTCATGCGCGGCGCGAATTTCGCGCCTGCGCTGAACGTTCTATTGAGCGGGGCGTGACATGACGGAACCGCTCTGTCATAGGCACAGCTCAACCGAGGCTGGTGACGGAGTGGCTCCGTCACCAGCATGCGGCCGCCGCGCGGCCGCCCCGCCCCCTTAGCGCGGCGGCGGAATAGCCGCCGCAGCGAAGGGGTTAAAATGTGTATTTATATTTTGCACGAAAAACCCTCTCCAGATGACATTAGCGGTATCACATCTAAACATGGACATCATTGCACCTCCTACCCATGGAAGGGATAGCGACACACAACTCCGCATGTTATTCACAAGACAAGTTGATTACAATTGTATATTTTGTAGTCCATCTTATCAGGTACATTCTATTGTTGTTTTGTATCACTCTATCTCTTTCCTCCCTTCGACACTGTTAATAATAACATTTTACAATTCTTTTCATTATGAATTTCTGTGAGCACCATCAGAAGAACAGGCAGGTGAGGCAAGTACTTCTCACAAAAGCGCTCAAGCGTCAGAACTATAATGACCAGCACAGATTTTCACTATTAGTAAGTGCCTATTTAGCAGGTGATTCCTTGTGCGACACGGTCGAGGATGTGACCCATATACACCCCCTGTAAGTGACTAATGCCACTGAAACATATATCACGGAAAGTTGACCCGCACCAAGGTTTGTACACACGTATTTAATTTATCCAATTTCTATATTTCACAGTAATAATAGATATTCAAACAGACACTTCCCACACATAAGAATTTCAAAAAAGAGTTGATTGTAGATTTTTCCGTTTTCTTTATTCAAGTTCTTAGTTAAAATTCACAGAATTGGTTGATGCCAACGCGTTTCGTCACATCCGTGACTTCTTCAGGGCTCAAAGTTAATATTCTGACAGAATTTCTAGTTAGCTTCAGCCACCATATAGTCTCTACGTATTCTGGTCTGATATACTCAAATTGATATATCCTGTGTGTTCCCCTCAAAACATTCAGTGCAACACAGGGAAGGTACCTCCTGTTCTTTTTTTCGAGGCTTAAATAATTAGTGTCTCGTAGCTAGTGCTAGTATGCGTATAGGTAGTTCCCCAAGCGTCCTGGACAGTGTATGCGTCCAGGTGAGGCAAGTACCCCAGGCTCACTCCTTTCAGAGGTCCATACGTCGTGCTATGGGTAAGGCTTTTGTCACAAGTTGCATATTTCACAATGCTTATTACTGTAGTGATAGCCTGTGCTATAAAAAAGACTGTAGCCATGCTGAAAAGCTGTGTTTGCAGCTGATGGGCTGGGGCAATGTCCACATTAGGGGGCCGATTAAGATGGCGGGCGGACAAAATCTGCCTGCCATCGCAGCTGCAATAGGGACCGGCCGCCATCGATGCGGCGGTCCTGCCTATCGAATTTGGATGTGCCCGCCACACTGGCGGGCACATCCTGTATTTTAACATTGCAGCGGGTGGCAGCACCCGCCACAATGATAAAAAACATGTTTTCCATATGTATGTACAAAGTGACAGGCACTGCGTGGTGCCTGCCACCTTGTACATGCATATGTAGGGGGGTACCTTAGGTACCCCCCACGTGCAGCACCCCACCCCCGGGGTCCCGCACCGGGTCCCCAAAAGTCATTCACTGCCTGTCTTTTTGCATCGGAAACCCGCCGCAAAAGACAGGCATCCTAATACCCACGGCGGTGCCTGCATGGCACCACCTCCATTCCCCCATTGTACCTGGTCCCGCAAAAGGGAAAGGCCCGGCTTGCGGGACCACGGAGGACGGTCTTTCCGTCCACTGCGGTACCTTTCCCATTCCTACCGCCATCCTAATTTGGCGTTGGGAATATTCAGGGTGATGGCGGGAAGTCCGCCACTGCCAGGCCGGGGGTCCTCACCACCAGCCCGGCAGTGGCGGACTTCCCGCCATCGTAATCAGCCCCTAAGCCCTTTAGACCATGTGCCTTGTTCCCAACACATCAATATCTCTTGCCAATTGCACAGTGGTAGTGCGGCATAGATGGCTGGGCCCTATAATTCTCAGTGGCCTTGAGAGTGTTGCATTCTATCTAGAAGAGAAGTACCATCTAGGCTGAGAAGAAAAGGTCTTAGGTCAGCCTCGACCTCTCACCCTTCTGCAAGTGCTGCTGGCTAGCACTCTATTTATATTAGAGGTATGAACGCTTAAATTAAAATGATTGGAATTTGGGTTGGTTCACTTTAGCACATTAGAATATATCACTTCACTGAGTGGTACTCATTAGAATTAATGAACCACACCCGTTCTGCGCTAATAATTTTACTAATGACTCTAGGGGCAAGACATTTGCCTTCCGCCTCCTTTATAAGCCTTTATTTCTATATATGGAGTAAAAATATGGCGTTTTATAGAGTACACAAGAAAGGTTTTTGAACAATACATATCCTGAACTGATTTATGTCAAGGTGCTCTAAAATATGATGACCATGGAAAAGGAGGCACACTTAAGAACATTCTTTCCCAAAGATGCACAAATTGGTAAAGCTGGGAAGTCGGGGTTGAAACCAAGTGCTTTGTGTCAGGGCCCGATAACAATTTTTTTCCCTGAGCCCCACAAAAGTTTCTGACTGGCCGGAATGCTATGGATTTATGCAGTGGCGGCTGTTTCAGAATGGGGGAGGGGTGGTGAAAAGTAAAATCAAATAAATTTACCTGGGACTACCGCCACTGCTTCTCCTCTGTCCTCTTCTCTCAGCAATGCACTGGCAGAACGGAGGCACCCAGACTCTCGCAGCCAATCACAACACTGCTTTACAGCAGCGTTGTGATTGGTCTGAGCACTGTGGTTTGGCGCTCAGAGAGGGACTGGAAGTCTGTGCATGTTCCTCACCAGGCTGCGCATTACAGCCTGGTGGGGAACATGCAAAGTGCGCATGACTGTTTGGCTGGCCTAAGCGGGCTGGCCAAACCGTCATGCTAACTAAGCGAGTGCAAACCACTCCTCCCCCTGCTCTGGCCAGCCCTGCCCCACCCTAACCTGGCTCCGTGTTGGCAGTGAAAATAAAATGATAATAACGTCATATTATTATCATTTAATTTTTTTATTTTTTTGCACTGGTCAAAGAGCAGTGGGGCGACGCTCCTCCCCCACTGGATTTATCATAGAAAGTATTACTGCTGGTGTGTTGTTTGATGTGTGAAGAACCTGAAGTATGCCTGACCATCAAAAACAAGTGCAGTCCTCTGTGTAAATTAATCCAGACCTTTCTGAACAGTAATGAGGAAGGTGATTGAATTGTAGATAACCCAACAGATTAATTTATTAAAAAGTAAACACAGTCACTCATGCAATCTGCTCAAAATAGTACGTGACTAGATCCTTAAACCTCCTAAGCATTTATCTCGGAGCCGAATTAATTTTTGTAGCCTGAGTAGAGTAAATAATATGGTGAAATTAAAAGCAGAAATGAGTGAGAAAAACAAATCAAGTTCATGGGAAAATAGACCTGGGAAGATCTCAGCAATAAAAGAGAAATTATTTAAGGAAGTGTAACAAATGATGGAAAATTGACATCTCTAATGAAGTCCGGGTTATGTGTTTTCACATGATTAAAATGTATTGCAGAGAGGAATTCTTCATATAGTTTCTGCTTGACCATATATTTTACTCTACTGAAAAATAAAATCTGCAATCCTTGAACAAGTCTAAATGTGCCTCTGCTATCCAGCAGTAGATTCAGAAACTACCAAACATTGCAGAAAAAAGTTATTATTTCACACCTTGCTAAGCAATACAGAAAAAGTATCATCCTTGTGGTACGTTTCACCACTATTTGAAGAAAGCGGGATAGATCAACAGAAGTTGGTCAAATGCACCATCTGCAATCGCTGCTTCCCTTTCCAAATCAGATTGTTAGTACTGTTTCCACTGATAGGTTTCATTTTCCGATGCCCCGCCCACTTACATTTACATTTATGAGTTAGAATAATGTGTCTAACTAATGATGTATTCATTTATGCATTTACGTTTGTATTCTCCATCTCATTATTCATTTATGCGTGTGATGCTATTCAGTTTTCTTAGCTTAGCTTGTGTGCCACCATTTTGGGTGCTTCTCTCTGCTTGCGAGTCGCACTCGCTTATTCCCCCCTCCCGTAGGAATAGGAAAAACCCTGAACGCAGCAGTTTTCGTTTCATAGCTAACTGTGACCGAATAACAAAAAACCTAATCAGTAATGTTCTCATGCGCTGGAGATGCTGAGGCCCGGCTCCGCGGCCTTGTGCAGAGATAACCAAATGTTGCTATTGCAGGTGCAGATGCCTCTTGTGTGAGGCCATTGTTCACCCTCTCCGGGGTCCAGTACTTTTCCAGCATGGGAGTGTTTTACTTTGCTGTACCATGTTATAATGTATTGCTGTGATGAGATGAGTCAGTCCTCTTGGCGCACTCTTAGGGGTGAGGTCAGACAGGGCCCTCTCATATGGGAGTTTGTGGCCTAATAAAATACTTTGTTTATTCTTCTCCACTGTCCGGCTGACTTCTTAAATGGTAGTTATAGGTGAGTGGGGTAAGTCACTCAGGTGGATTTGAGCCACGCTTATCAGATAGTGCCCGAACAGGGACCCCGCGATAAGGATCTTTCTCACCCGTAAGTGGGTAGCAGAAGGCCGGGGACCCTCTGGTCAGCACGGTGGGTCCGGGTACCCATTTGATGCCGAGCTTGGTTCTCGCAGCGCTGCCCCACCCGGCTGATCGGGAGAGGTCCCGGTTCATGATCCTGCGCCGGGGTCCGTAAGGCGGAACTTTGGAGCTGACCGCGTTGGTCCCGGCAGCCGGCGGTGGACAACGATAGAGGTCAGTACTGCGTATAGAAGGTGAGTGGTCCGACTGTTGATTGAGGGAGCTGGGACGCTCCAAGAGACTGGTGGGTCTCCGAGACCGGCGTGTCTCTAGTGGTTGGAGGAGCCTGTGCGCTTCTGGGGCTAGCGTGCTCTGGGGAACTCAGAGTGCGAGTGGTACTCTGACAGACTTGGCGGAGGTTGGGTGGACGTTTGTTTGTGGTCATCCGACCGGGTGGTACTGCGGTGGAGGCATGGCTCATTGCGGGCGGATTCTGGGACTCACCCCGAACCCCTAGTGTGTGTGGTTTGTTGGGAGCAGGTCCAGGGTCTCCCGTGGTAAAGTGCGCAGCGATCTGTAGTGCCGCCCGGGTGGCGGATGTGTTCCCCAATCTCGGAACAGTGAGTGTACTGTTCGGTCTGCAGTAGGGTCCAGGTTCCCCAGGACTTGGTCGACGGGCCTTGTCTCATTTTGGTAACACGTGTTTGGCAGGGATTTGACGCATAGGAAGCGTGAATATATGTGTGTGTGTTTAGTACATCAGGGAGAGTTCCTCTCTCCTCCAATATGTGTGTGTGCTTAGTACATCAGGGAGAGTTCCTCTCTCCTCCAATTCCGTAAACTTTTAAAAACCTGGCTGTTCGCTCAATGATCACTCCTTCCTCATGTTGACCGTTACAAATAACTGGTTTTACTAGCGCCAAGACGCCCAAGGGTAAATGATGCGCTTTACAAATATTAAAAATAAATGAATAAATAAATAAAGTAGTGAGTGTGCGGTCTGGGTGTTGGTGAGAGGGTGAGTGTGAATTTTGTGTTGGGTCCAGTTTTACAGCCATCCTTAACCCCTTCGATGCTATTGACGGAACGGTTCCTTCATGAGCGTCGGTTGGCCTGTGCTCATGACGGAACCGTTCCGTCATGAGCCCGTTGGCTCATTAGAACGTTCAGCACAACGCAGGAATCTGCGCCGCGCTGAAGGTGTTAAACACAATAGGATGTAGTGTATTCAAACCGCTATAGGCCTTGTAATTCTAAAATATGTGAATTGGGGCATTAATAACACCAGAGTTAAGGCCATCGTATGAGAAATAATTGAATTGTTATGGGATACACTCACTAAATGATTAGAGCCCATCAGAAAGAGAATGACCCTGTACAGAGAGTGTGGACAGGTTATAACATGTCTATAAGCAATGTGTTGCACAAGTTTATAGGATTAAGAATGTTTAATTGTGAGTTTTACATGTATTATGTATATGTGTATTTTAATACTCTGTATCTTTATAGGGAAGAGATAAAGTCCCTACAGTGACAGATAAACCGAAATTGTCTTGAAAAAGGTGGTGAAAATACACTAACCATCGGAACGCGTCGACACACACAACTGTATAATCTAATGAAGCACACTCTTACGAAACATTAATTTTATGAATTTGTACGCTATTTGTGTTGTTAAAAAGAACATTGGATATACAAACAGTATTGACAAATTTACGTCACGCTACCCTTTCTGTTGTTTGAATTATGCTGGCCATAATTGTCATTTGTCATTGATTGTATTTTATTGAGGTATTCTATGTCTATGCAATTTGTTTCACTGTAATTCCAATATGTATTTGATTTCTCATGTTTTTTAACTTTATATGTGTTTTTAATAAATATACGATTGTAATACAGAACTCAGAGGTGTAGACTCAAAATTGTGTTCCTTCTAATTGTGCTCCAGGGAGAAAAAAAAATTCTTGTTTGGTTAATTACCCTACTTCCCTTGATGCTCTATAAGGGGTACCTCTCCTATTATTTACCTTTACTTAAAAGAGAATTAGACAGAAACTGTGCTCATGCTATGCCCCCTGATAACGCTAGCTCACATTTCATCTATTGAAATTTCACTTTCAAACCTCAACACAAAGACCAGTAGTCCATTCTGTTAAAAGGCAGGTTAATATGCTTCTGCTCAACTGCCGCTTGCTCTCTAAACATTCTATTGAAATTCATCTTCTTCTTGAAAAGAGAAACCCTGATGCTTTATTTTTAACCGAGACGTGGCTTAATAAAGACACAGACTTTGATATGGTCCAATCTCTGCCCCCACACTATGTCATCCAAAGGCTCGAACGTAGTATAGGTCATGTAGGCGGCTTGGCCATAATCCATAAGGATACCTTTGCATGTAGAACCACTGCAAATCCGGTGCCCGATTGTGAAAGTATGTCTTTTGTGATTAAGTTATCACCTACATATACTTTTTCAGGGATTCTGGAACTACTCGATGCTGGAGCAAATTTAGCCAGTGCATCCCCTCATTTCACAATCTTGGGTGATTTTAATCTTCACTTTGATGAAGACATCTCCGCCACCCCCGTAGAATTAGCTGACAAACTTGCAATGTATCAATTTATGCTAAAAATAAACAGGCCTACCCACACCAAAGGCCACTTGTTGGACCCCATTTTTTATAACATAAATAACCTTGTGGTAGAGGAAGCTGTTCCCATCCCTTGTTCTGACCATTTCTTACTCAATTTTAACTGACCCTACCAGTTGCCAATCCACCTACTATCAGAACCACCAAAATTGCTTGTAGGTGGTCGAAACTTCCCCAAGTCATGCTGACCAATAATCTTAAAAATACTCTCCCTCCATCTCATCCTAACCCCATTGTTGCTACAGATAACCTTAGTAATTGGCTTGAGCATGCACTTAATTGTGTTCTTCCTAAGAAGGAAATTTCTGAAAGGATGGGTGTAAAAAAAATCTACGTCAGCTAAAACAGACATGTAAAAGGCATGAAAGAAGTTGGAGGAAGAACTTCTCTGCTGCCAGTAAAATAAGGTATCGTGAAGCGATCAAAATTTATAAAAACGAAATTAAAAATACTCAAGCCCTTTATTATCAGGGAAACGTTTTATCGGCTAACTCCCTGCGTGAAATATTTTAAATCGCCTATTCCCTTCTTACCCTCCCCTGTTCCTCTTAATGGCACCGACAATGTTCAATTGAAGTGTGATCAGATCGCTGGGTTTTTCTCAGAAAAGATACAAACTATTTATGACTCTTTCCCTCCTATTGCTGCCCAACAAATGTCTGCATTAAGTGATATAATCAGCCCAATATCTCTATTCTTCTGGAGGAATTCCATCCGATGGACCGTAACACTTTACAAAGGCTGCTCAGTGAGTTTAACTCGGATTCTCCTTTGGATGCTGCTCCCCCTACTATCCTCCATAAAATCTCAGAGGTGGTCTCACCTGTTATACTTTATTTTATAAATACTTCACTCAAAACTAGAATTGTTCCATCACAATGGAAACATGCTAGGGCGAAATAACTTTTAAAAAAATCGAACTTGGATCCAGACAACTGGGGAAACTACCATCCTACCTCCTTGCTGCCAGGAGTTAGTAAACTATCAGAGAAATACATCAACGCAATTTTATCTGCTTTTTTGGAAGAAAACAACCATCTGCACCCAACGCAGACTGGATTAAGACTCCAACAAGGCACTGAGATAGCTATCTTGGCTGCAGTAGAGGAAATAAGGAAGACTCCTGACAATGGAGGCTTTGTTGCTCTCATCCTATTGGACCTTAGTGCGGCCTTCAATACTGTCAATCATCAACTTATGATGCAAAGACTACGGGAGGTTGGAGTGGCATTGAAATGGTTACAGTCTTGTCTACAAAACAGGGTCTATACTGTCTTCGAAGGGGAATGCTCCTCGAAACATATTCCGCTGACTTGCGGGGTTCCACAGGGATCTTCTCTAAGCCTCACGATGTTCAACGTGTAAATGAGTTCTCTGGCGGAAATAGTACACTGATTTGAGGTACAGATCGCCACATATGCTGACGACACTCAATTCATTATTTCCTTGAAACAATCCAACCATCGAGACCCTGATCTTGCCACTTGAAAATTTTTAATTGGATGAGTGGTTCCTTCTTGAAACTTAACGGTTCTAAGACGGAACTCCTTTTATTGGGGAAATCGTCACCCACCAAATGTAGACCACTTTTGGCCTAGCTGCCTGGGTCCTCCCCCTGCCCCAAAAAAACAAAGAAAGAGCTTAAGAGTTTGGATTGATTGCAATCTCGATTTTAGAGAGAAATCACACAAAGTAGCAGGGAGTTGTTAATGCTTAGAGGGTTTAGAAAGGTGGTCCCTTTGCTTCCTTTTGCCGCAAGATGACTGCTGGTGCCGGCCCTCGTTTTGTCACGGTTAGACTACGCTAATGCCATATATCTTGGAGCCCCTCAAGCCACTATCGAAAAACTACAAACAGTGCAGAATTGTGCGGCCCGCATGTTGCTGAATATTCCTAAACGCACCTCTGCAAGGCCCGCCCTTGCAACCTTGCACTGGTTCCCAGTTCAAGAAAGAATTCGATTCAAGGCTCTATGCATTACTCATAAGTTAGTCTCCGGAAAAGGTCCGCCCCTGATTCGCCCCTGGATTCAACCCTATGTTCCTAATAGAGCCCTCAGATCTGGAAATAAAGGCTTGATCTCAGTTCCTAAGATTAAACTTGCACGGAGCGGAGGCCGGCTGTTCACATACAATGCATCCAGACTCTGTAACACTATCCCTATTCATATTCGTTTGGAACCTGACTACCTGAAGGTCAGGAAATTGCTGAAAACCTTTCTCTTCCAGTAATCCTTCTTAGTTTTTGACTTAGTGCCTAGCACTGGGATACCCCTGGGTAACCATGCGCTCTATAAATGTTCCTTCCTTCCTTCCTTTGAACACTTCTCCAAACCTTATGCTTGAGCTAATTTCTCACCCTATTAACTCCATGTGTGGCACCAACACCCTTCTAAACAACTTCAACAACTTTAACGGTAGATGAACATCCACACCCCAATTACAAAACTCAAGTTCAAGTCAAGGCCTTCTGCACCCTGGTACTTTAAAGATCTTGCTGAAAATAAATGATCCATCCACAGACAAGAAAGAAAATGGAACAAAAACTCAACTTCCAAGGACCCCTTGATACTGAAGTCTCTCCACGAAACACAAAGACAGCTCATCACATCAGCCAAAGCTAAGCATTATAATGACACAATCAATAAAGCCATGAACAGAAGCAGAATGCTATTCGAGACAGGCACTGCATCAACACCATTCTGGACCCATCTATTCCTCTCTCCACTGAAAAGTGCTATGCCATCAACCTCTGAAAAAAATCCAAAAGATCCAACAGCACATCAATTATATGCTTCATCTCTCACACTCACCCTTTCCCGTACAATCCTGTAATGGAAAACCACTCAAGTCTTATCTCACCCATTTCTCACTGACATTCTCAACTTCCTCAAAGACACTTCATATGAAGATACCTTACCTCCTCATTCAAAGCTCTCAATAAGGTTTCTCTCTTACGCCTGATTGCCAACGAAGACCCAGTACCAGTTCTCAAATGTTTCTTCCTGAAAGCGACTTTAGAATGCTTTTCAATCCTTTGTACTCTTACATCTAGGTGGTAATGCCCTACTCCGTGACCTCCCAGACTTCAAACTGGCATTTATTAGGGGCATCCTACACAACCCATTATATTACATCCAGGGCCTGAAGGAATATGATCCCATCAGTCCCTACCAGAAACGCTATAACTTTACACCCTTGCACCCATGTAGAGGAAATCGCATTGCATGGGACAATACTGAAACCCTGTGTGCCCCATGGGACGAGGGACAAAGACATGATTGGTGGACCACATAGGATGCACTAGGGCCAAGAGTGACAAAAGCGTGCCTCATTCACGCTCTCACTCCCCTTCCTTTGATAGCTTACCAGCCAAATGCGCCAGTGACTATACTTTCCACTATGATGACTCACCCTATAGATAAGTTGGACATTATCCTTCAGGAAATATGAGATTCGAGAGTGGCCCTGGAACAGAGGCTGGGGATTATCACAATGGACATTAACTAGCTGAAAGAAAATCAACGGAAATTATCAGACAGGGCAAATCTAACGAACTGGCACTATCTACATTGTCCTCGAGCCATAAAGACCGCAGCTGCAGCGACAAGTGGATAAGTCACAAAAATGGGTGGTGAATGCGGAGGGCAGAGCCCGTCAAAATAATGTGAGGATTATTGGTGTCCGCGAGGGGAAGGAAGGACCTTGTGTCATGCAGTAGGTGGAGGATTGGCTCCGGACAACAGTGGCCCCTGATGGACTGTCAGACTGGTTCACGGTTTAGTTGGCCCACAGAGTCCCCACTAGGAAGCTAATCCCTGGAGCCCCACTGTGGCCTATAGTGGCCAGAAGCCTAAGTGTTCAAGACTGGAACGTTCTGTTGCAAGTGGCAAGGAAAAGAGTGCCTATTCTTATAGAGAATACAAGAATCTCTCTTACTAAACTATTGAGGTGTAGCATAAATGTGCATCCTTCCAAAAAGTTAAATGACTCTTGCGCGCAGCTGGCCTAACATATGCTCTGCTGCTACCTGCAAAACTGAAGGTCATTTATAACCAAAGAATTTATTTTTTGACACCCCAGAACATGCCTGAGAATGGCTTAAACAGCATTTTCCAGACTCTCGTAAAAGGGACGGTATGATAGCGGCGCCACCCAAAGCGAAACGCACCACATGTTGGCGACGCCGAGGAGGGGTTAACTGAGATAACAACATGGGAACTCCTTCCCCGCAACAGGCATTGGAGAAACAGTTAGCAGTGATCTGCTCTATTACAACGCTTCGGACATCCAAACTGCCCATCAGTTCCAGCATGTCGCATGGCAGTGCCTCCGTCTCCAAATCCAATGGCAAGCTGGCACTACACCCATCGATTATTCCGTAGACTGTAAATGAGTTACTGGGGTCAAGAACGTAAGTAACATGGGGCCTAAGCCGTATGCTTGAACTGATAATCTCTGGTGGCTGTGCTCCTGCTATACAGGCCAGTACACATGCATGCACTGACAAAGCCACTGGCTCAGGTGCATCCCCCATATGCCTTTTGTTAATATGGTATTGTAATGGCGGGGATATTGATACATTGCATATCTCCTTAGACTCCCTGCAGTTAGAGCCTTCCTTTCTTAGCTGTACAATGCATTGGGGTCTTGGGTCTGTAAGGCATCCCTTTCGTGCCCTATAAGGGCCAGAGTTATAGGAGATGTCTGCATACATTTGAAGGCTATGTACTTAAATGCACAGTCGATACCCAAACATGCGCTGGAAATATGGACTCTCCTAGATCCGGAGAAACCAGAACTCTGTCTCATTACGGAAACTTGGCTTCATGAACAGGCCTCTCGGACATAGCCACCGCCTTCCCTCCATTTTATAAGCTAGTAAGGCTGGACAGAGCAGTTGGGAGGAAAGGGGGCCTAGCAATTGCAACGACAGGTTCATTAGAAACCATTATAGTGGATTCTCTGCATTCCAATAAAGCAGAAATTGTAATCTTTAAAGTTAAATGGACAGGAGCCTTATTCTATAGACCGCCTGGTTATGAAGCTAATTTTGTAAATCAGCTAGTTGAATTTATTGCTCCCTGCGTCATGGGGGCTGTTAACTTCATTCTTATCGGTGATTTTAATTATAATGCTGAGTTAGCACAGGACCCGGATACCGACCAATTGATTACATCCCTTCAGACATTGGAGCTGGAGCAATTGTTAGCGGGCCCACTCATCATGCTGGTCATACCCTCGATCCTTTGTTTACGAACTCCACTAGGATTGTCGTTGACCAACCCGTACAGCTCCTTTGGACGGATCACTATTTAATAAATGTTAGTCTTCCTGCAAATGATCCGATAATGAGACGGGATAAAGAAAGCGTCATGATTAGACCTTGGTGCAAAGTTACATCTGCTTCCTTCTCCAATAATGTCAGCATTGAAGCCGATTTGAACACCAACGACAATGAGGAAGCTATTACTGATTTCGAACAGGCTACCACAATGACTTTGAACACAATAGCGCCTTTTTCTAGAGTTAAGATCAAGCACAAACCTTCCCCCTGGTTTACTACAGAACTCAAAACTGAGAAATTATCTAATAGGAGAGCTGAGCGTCTCTGGAGAAAAACGAAAACAGCCAGCGATCAAGCTAATTATGGAGAAAGTCATCGCTCATATTTAAATAACATCAAAAAGGCAAAAAGATGTATCTAGCAGGGAGGATTGACAATGCAGCTAACTCAAGTAAAGAACTATATAAAATCGTGAAAGAGTTCACCACCTCTGAAGCTATCCAATCCTTGGTGGCTCCCTCTCAGGACTGGGTGGACATATTATCCTTTTTTTTACGAGAGAATAATGGCTATATACAAATCTTTCCCGCATGATAATGTTACTGACTTGCAGGCAACTAACAGCAGTCACCCACTAATACCCCTGCTGACTAAATTTCAACCAGTAACCAGGGATCAGGTAACGGAGGTCATTGTCAAGATTAAATCCGGATCTCCTACAGATCCCTTTGATGTTCAGGAAATTGGCACCCGCCTGATACCAAGGCTAACAGAGATTTTCAATCTTTCTCTGGACTGAGCTGTCATCCCTGGTAGCTGGAAGAAAGCGCAAATTAGGCCCCTTCTGAAGAAGCCTACCCTAGATGCCAGTGAATTAGCCAACTACCGCCCCATCTCGCTGCTGCCCTATTTCGGGAAAGCTCTCGTAGCCCTGGTAAATAAACAACTGACTAGCATTAATGCTTTTTTTGTTGTCTCAGGAGCGTCACGGATCCAGAAGAGAATTCCATACCTTCACCCTATCACCAACATGTGTTATTTACAATACCAACACAGTGAATGGTGACCAGGGGGAAAGAGGGAATCAAAACAAGGATAATAGGGAGAAAATAAGGTTTCAGCAGTCTTCGGCGTGATCAGGAATTCTGCACATCAGGAAAACAGGGCAGCTGTATAAAGAGAACACAAGTAATTAATATCAGACCCTCCCTTTGCTCTATGGGTCATATCATATAGGGGGACTATCAAGGAATCACTGACAGAATTTCGACCTCAGAAATATCGACCTACAAGAATATCGAGTCAACAATATCGATGGCAAAAATATCGACATCCTATCTACAACATGGTAAGTACAAAAATATCGAAAAAATAATATAGATGTAAAAAATATCGATGTTAAAAATATCGATTTTTTTTCTTTTTATATATAAATGTAAAATTAAGTATATAACACTAATAAATAAAATATACATATTTAAAAGTATCTAATAATGTTTAAAATTAATAAATAATACATATATATTAATAATACATTAATTAAATATATACAGTAAATATATAATATCTATGTACTGAACAATAATTATTAATAATTATTTTACTAATTTATAAATTAATAAAATATATTCTAAATTAGTAATACATTTACAAACATAAAACAATAACATAAATAAAATGTAAGTAATATAAAAAATTAAATAAACATTTAATTTTTTTACTATTAATTATATAAAACGTTGGATAGCGTAAGGGTAAAAATTACTATTCCTACTCCAGAGAGTGCAACAGTAGGGAAAGCGTTTGATAGCGTAGGGGTAAAATTACTATTCCCACTCCAGAGAGTGCAACAGTAGGGAAAGCGTTGGATAGCGTAGGAGTAAAAATTACTATTCCCACTCCAGAGAGTGCAACAGTAGGGAAAGCGTTGGATAGTGTAGGGGTACAAATTACTATTCCAACTCCAGAGAGTGCAACAGTAGGGAAAGCGTTGGATAGCGTAGGGGTAAAAATGACTATTCCCACTCCAGAGAGTGCAACAGTAGGGAAAGCGTTGGATAGCGTAGGGGTAAAAATTACTATTCCCACTCCAGAGACTGCAACAGTAGGGAAAGCGTTTGATAGCGTAGGGGTAAAATTACTATTCCCACTCCAGAGAGTGCAACAGTAGGGAAAGCGTTGGATAGCGTAGGAGTAAAAATTACTATTCCCACTCCAGAGAGTGCAACTGTAGGGAGAGCGTTGGATAGCGTAGGGGTAAAAATTACTATTCCCACTCAAGAGAGTGCAACAGTAGGGAAAGCGTTGGATAGCGTAGGGGTAAAAATTACTATTCCCACTCCAGAGAGTGCAACAGTAGGGAAAGCATTGGATAGCGTAGGGGTAAAAATTACTATTCCCACTACAGAGAGTGCAACAGTAGGGAAAGGGTTGGATAGCGTTGGGGTAAAAATTACTATTCCCACTCCAGAGAGTGCAACAGTAGGGAAAACGTTGGATAGCGTAGGGGTAAAATTTACTATTCCCACTCCAGAAAGTGCAACAGTAGGGAAAGCGTTGGATAGCGTAGGGGTAAAAATTACTATTCCCACGCCAGAGAGTGCAACAGTAGGGATAGCATTGGATAGCGTAGGGGTAAAAATTACTATTCCCACTCCAGAGAGTGCAACAGTAGGGAAAACGTTGGATAGCGTAGGGGTAAAATTTACTATTCCCACTCCAGAGAGTGCAACAGTAGGTAAAGCGTTGGATAGCGTAGGGGTAAAAATTACTATTCCCACTCCAGAGAGTGCAACAGTAGGGAACGCATTGGATAGCGTAGGGGTAAAAATTACTATTCCCACTCCAGAGAGTGCAACAGTAGGGAAAGCGTTGGATAGCGTAGGAGTAAAAATTACTATTCCCACTCCAGAGAGTGCAACAGTAGGGAAAGCATTGGATAGCGTAGGGGTAACAATTACTATTCCCACTCCAGAGAGTGCAACAGTAGGGAAAGCGTTGGATAGCGTAGGGGTAAAAATTACTATTCCCACTCCAGAGAGTGCAACAGTAGGGAAGGCGTTGGATAGCGTAGGGGTAAAAATTACTATTCCCACTCCAGAGAGTGCAACAGTAGGGAAAGCATTGGATAGCGTAGGGGTAAAAATTACTATTCCCACTCCAGAGAGTGCAACAGTAGGGAAAGCGTTGGTTAGCGTAGGGGTAAAAAATACTATTCCAACTCCAGAGAGTGCAACAGTAGGGAAAGTGTTGGATAGTATAAGGGTAAAAATAACATACTTATAAATAAACGATTTTTGTAGTTATAAAAAAATTAACTATTAAATAAATATAAACCATATACAATACCTATACTTAATTATGAAACACATGCTTAGCAAAATATATTTTACCTAAAATAAATTTAAAATAATACCATTTAATAATATTTAATTACCGATTAATAAATAATTAACAATTATATTATTAACAATACAATTAGTTTTAATACATTATTAATTAATTAAATTAACTTTACTTCCCACCATATTTCCCTATAAAACCACTACCCACAACATAACACATTTATCCATTTATGAAATAATGAAATATAATTAGCAAATAATTAAAATTCATTAAATATTAATTAAAATTAATTACCAATTAATTAAATGTATTTTATAATTCCAACTAATTATTAAATAATTAACCATAATTAATTTACTCCCCACCCTATTCCCCTATAAACCCACATCCCGCTACAGAAAATATATATCAATTAATCAATTAAATTTTTTTTTTCAATTAATTAATAATAATTAGCAATTAATCCTACTAATTATTCATCTACTTACCATAATTAAATTACTTCCCACCCTATTCCCCTATAAACCCACAACCCGCTACAGAACATATATATCAATTAATAAATTATTTAAAATTATTTTCCTATTATTTTCTAATAATTACCAATTAATTATAATTTATTAATAAATCCTACTAATTAATAATCAATTTAACATAATTAAATTACTTCCCACCCTATTCCCCTATAAACCCACAACCCGCTCCAGTACTAAAACATAATTTTTTTTATAAATTAATTTATTTTTATATAATATTAATACACATATAATAGCAATTATTTTAAATACTTAAGTTAAACATATAACACATACATAATAAAAAACTATAAAATAATACAAATATCGATATTAGTGTCATTGAAATTAGTAACATCGATATATATGCTATCGATATTACTAACTTCGATATTACTTACATCGATATTAAAAATTTCGATATTACTTACCTTGGGTCGATATTCTGTCCTACGATATTCTTGCCTCCGATATTATGCTCCTTCGATATTTCAGACTCGATATTATGGTAGGTCGATATTTCCTACTCGATATTTTGACTTTGTACCCTATCAAGATACCTGAGTCAAGGAGAACCTTAAGCCTTAAGGTTTCCCTCTGGTGTCTGAATAATGCACATATGAGTTTCGGGTTAGTGATTGTAGGATTCTACAAACAGAGGACAAAAGATATTATACTGGTGCCAGTAAGGTATATTTGAATCTCTCTTAAGTAGTAAAAGGCTCACCTTCATAGGACTGAACTCTAACTTTGTAAATGCAATCAGCAAGGTCAAAAAACGTTCTCCTGAAAGGTTTTTTGGACTATCACAAACCTCGTAAAACAACAATGGAGCGTATACAATAAATGCTTTTATACAGCATTGATATTGATTCTCAGAGTCCCAAAGAATCCACTGAAAAGAATATAAACGACATACAAACAAAAAGGCCACACAAAACTGCAGCACAGACTTTCCAACCAACCGGCTCAGGATAACAAACCAGCCCCGAACAGCAAGGCAAACGGAAAGAAAATCGGAACACTAGACAAAATACTAGCGTTGGCAGATTCAAAGAAAACTAGGAAGTCGGACAAAACCCGACAGTACTCACGGGCTATAGATATAGCACCAGGCGATGCCTCGAAACCGCAAATGCCACTCACAATGCCTACACCTCCTCGGATGCCTTCACCGTGACCCGGAACAAAATCAGGAAACTAACTCAACGGGAAGCACTTCCTAGGGCGCGAGGTGGGCTTAAATAGTATTGTACTGCGCATGCGTTATTTCAGGCGCATGCGTGACGCTGGACCTTCCATCCTTTTGGCAACCAGCTTCCGTGGTATTTTGCCAACTACGACTATATGCATGGCTACAGGCACGACAGAACACCCCCCTACAAGACCCCCCACTGGTTTGGGCTTGTGAGGATAACGTCTATGAAAAGCCCTAACTAGACGTGGGGCATGCACTTGTCCAGCAGGTTCCCAAGAACGTTCCTCTAGACCATAGCCTTTCCAATGAATCAAGTATTGAAGGCGATGTCTCACTCTTCTAGAATCAACTATAGCACCTACTTCGTATTCTTCATTGTCATCAACCAGTGTGGGAACAGGGAGAGCAGGGAGATGAGTACCAGGTTCTACAGGTTTGAGAAGGGAGACATGGAATACCGGGTGTATTTTCATAGATTGAGGTAGTGTCCGTTTTAGGGCAACAGGATTCACTATTTTGCATATGACAAAGGGGCCCACATACTTGGCTTTGAACTTACAGGAACCTTTCATGGCTAGATATTTAGTAGACAGCCATACTTTATCTCCTATCTTATAGTCAGGTTCAGGTTTCCTTTGAGCATCTGCCTTTTTCTTGTCTTCAAGTTTAGTTTGATTCAAATTGTCGTGTATCTTTGAGTGTACTGTCTGTAAGTGATTAACCAAATCTGCTACGACAGGAGTGTTGCAGGAAGGAGTCAGAGACAGGGGCAATACTCTGGGATGGAAACCGTGAGATCCATAAAAAAGGGGTATACAGGGTGGAAAAATGATGACTGTTATTATAGGATAATTCAGCAATTCATACTAACTCATCCCACTCGGACTGTGTTTGTAGCGTTTGGCATCGAAGGAACTGTTCGAAACCTTGGTTCACTCGTTCGGTCTGTCCATCCGTCTGAGGATGATGACTGGATGACAGCCGCATATCTATGTGTAATGTTGAACATAGTTGCTTCCAGAATTTAGATATAAACTGTGTTCCTCTGTCTGTGATCAATACAGAGGGAAGACCATGCAATCGAGCAATGTTATGTAGAAACACCGTAGCCAGGACACTAGATGAAGGAAGGCCTGTCAAAGGGATGAAATGTGCTGTTTTAGTAAACATATCTACTACAACAAGAAGGGTAGTATTCCCATTCTTGGTGCGAGGTAGTTCGACAATAAAGTCCATCGACACCGTATGCCATGGTTCAGGGGGAGTGGGTATCGCTTATAATAACCCCACTTTTCCTCTATGGGAAGCCTTTCCTTGTGCACATATGTGGCAAGTAAATACATAGCGTGAAACATCGCTAGCCACCTGAGGTCACCAACAGTATCTTCTTACTAATTCAAGTGTTCTCTTATAACCTGGATGTCCTGCAATTCCCTGAGTGTGGCACCAATCGAGGACTTGTTGCTGAAGAGGCACAGTTGGAATGACTATTCCTCCTTGAACGAACTGCAACCCCTCTCTAATCTGAGTTGTGTGTGGACTCACTAATTGTCGCATGGAGGGATCTTATTGGGCATCTCTTATTTGTTGTAAGAATTGTTCTTCCCCTACCAGAGCGCCTATAACCCGGTGAGGACTAATGATAGCAGGGGGTTCTTCCACCTTAAGGGGAGGTTCAAAGCCAATACGTGATAAGGCATCAGCCTTTCCATTCTTTTAGCTTGCTCTGAAATGGATGACAAAGTCATATTCGCTTAAAAACTGGGTCCAGCGTAACTGTCTCATGGATAAAGCTCTGGCTGTCTTAAAATACTGTAGGTTACGATGGTCGGTCAGGACTGTTACAGTATGGGGAGTACCTAACAGATATTGTCGCCACTCCTCTAAAACTTTCTTTATGGCAAGGAGTTCTCTTTCGCCTACAGCATAATTAATTTCAGCTGGTAAAAGCTTATGAGAATAGTAGGCAATGGGATGTAATTCACCAGTGCCGGCGTCTGCTTGAGATAATACTCCCCCAATTGCCACTTGGGAGGCATCTACTTCCACCACAAAAGGACTCCTTGGGTCAGGGTGTCTCAATATAGGTGCTTGGGTGAAAGCGGTTTTCAGCTGTTCAAAAGCAGCATTTGCTTCTTTGGACCATTGGAAAGGAACACCTTTACGAAGTAGTTTGGTTATGGGAGTGACCACATCTGAGAAATGATTTATGAATCTTCTATAAAAATTCGAAAAACCAATGAATCGCTGGACTTCTTTAATGTTTGTAGGAGGAGGCCATTGCAAGACAGCTGTAACCTTCTGGGGATCCATTTGCAAGCCTTGGGCAGAAACGATATACCCTAAAAAGGCTACTTGACGTGTATGAAAAAAGCACTTGTCCAAAGTACAGAACAATTTATTATCCTGTAGCTTGCTTAATACTGATTGTATATAAAGGATGTGCTCTTCTGGAGTCTTTGAGAAGATGAGTAAATCATCAATATATGCAATTACGCATTTATCGAGGAGATCTTTCAGTACCTCATTGATGAAATACTGGAATGCGGAGGGGGCATTACATAGCCCAAAGGGCATCACCAGGTATTCATATAGACCGAACTTGGTACAGAATGCGGTTTTCCACTCATCTCCGTCTTTAACTCTAACAAGATGATAGGCACCCCGTAAGTCAAGTTTTGTAAACCATTTGGCGTCTTTAATCTGATCTAATAAAGAAGAGATGAGTGGTAGGGGGTAATTGTTCTTAATTGTAATAGCATTGAGTGATCTATAGTCTATGCAACATCTTAATCCTCCTTCCCGTTTAGGTATGAAGAAGAGCGCAGAGGAAGCAGGAGATCTGGATGCACGGATAAAACCTAGTTCAAGCATGGTATCAAGATATTCTCTCAAATATAAATTTTCTTTTTCCGTTAAGGAGTAAACTCTACTAGTAGGTATACATGCCCCTGGTTGTAGATCAATACGGCAATCGTATACCCTGTGAGGGGGTAGAGTGGTAGCTTGTTCCTTATCAAAGACAGTCTGAAAAGAATGATATTCAGGAGGCAATATAGTATCGGGTTCATCTGGTGTCAAACTTTCCACCCAAGGAAGAACCAGATTGGCATTGAGTGTCACATGATGATTCTCAGATGGATGTGTGGTACACACAACGTTTGTTTCAGCCATGGAGTTGGCTTCTTTTATGTGGGTTTTATAGCACTCGGATAAGAAAAATAATTGAGATTGTTGCCGATCAATACACGGCTTATGACTTCGTAACCAGGGAAGTCCTAGGACTAGAGGGAATTGGGGTGACTGAATTAAATCAAAAGCTAGCACTTCCCAGTGGGTAGAAATACATAGTGTCAAGGTAATGGTAGCATGAGTGATGGGTCCTGATTTAAGCAAACTCCCATCTATAGTAAAGACCCTTTCTTGCACTTCTTTGTTTACCTCAGGTATGGCATTGTCCTTGGCCCATTGCTTATCTAAGAAATTACTAGAGGCCCCTGAGTCTATCATAATAGATATATTGATAGTAGAGTTGTTCCAATAGAGTTGTGCTGTGACAAAGAAGTGGCCTGTACGTGACAACAGGGATGAGACCATATGTTTGGAATGACCCGATGACGCAGTCTCTTTTAGCCTCGGGTCTTCTAGTTTTCCGATTTACGGGACTGTTTGGGTTTCACTGGACAGTCTCTTAAGTAATGTCCTGCTTTCCCGCAATATAAACATAGCTTGTTATCTCTTCTCCTCTGTTTTTCGGATTCACTTAATGGTCCTTTAATACTACCTATCTGCATAGGCTCGCTCTCATCGGTCCTAATCTCGATCTCTGCTTTCTTTTCTCGATTTCCTATTCTGGTATAATCAAATCTGATTCTGTCTTTTCTTCTCTCCCCTAATCTATGATCTAATTTAACAACTAAATCAATTAGCTCTGTACAGTTCTCAGGGGTATCCACTGTAGTGTAGTTCCTAGTTTCCCACTAGGCCCTGCGCATTGGAATAACATAAACAGTAGTATCGACGTGGAACTGAGGATATTCCAGGCCTCCACTGACTATGCTAAACTTAATTGGGTGTGTTACCAACTAGCTCAGAGGTCACTGGAAACTTTCTTCTCTGCATGGGAAGTGATCAGCTTCCCTGGCACAGACAAGAAGGGATTCAGTTTTCCAACAACCGTGCAACATGACAACTTTGCTCCTCAGATCAAGAGTCAATCTCTAGGGTCGTGTGAAACAATAGACATGTATTTCACTCAGTCAGTTTAGTGCAGTTTACTTTCACGAGATGTAGAGAATAGAGAGACGGGCGTTTGTCAATAAAGGGTTAACATTTATTGAACAGTCTTTCTTCTCGTACAAGAGAAATGTATTGCCACAATTGCAAGACTTGTTATGATAAAAAGTACGTACAGTAAGATAAGGATTGCGAAATAGAACTGTAAAAGCATTGATATGGTTTCTTAGCCATACAATGGTTTAAAAGTAATAAAACATATATACAGTCATATATACATTAGGCTAAAATACTCAACTGGTGCTTCTAACTAAGCCTACCCCAGTGTGCCTGACCTAAGCCTAACACGTGGAAGGGGAGTAAGTAAGTAGCTTTAAGTTAAGTTGGTTTTGCCAAGGTTTGCTTCAAGAATTCTCATCTAAGGGTTTAGTCAACACCATACCTCTGAATAGAATGATGGAAGTCTGGTATTTCCTTCAGGGGGCACTCAATATCCCAGTCACCCGCGAGGGCAGACCGGAAACGCTGGATTTCTCTGCAGGAGAAAGGCAGCGGGTCTCTTCAGCGCGTCGGGAGGAGGAGGCGGGGGACAGCGTCCGCGGCAGCTGGAATCTGCTGGGCTTCTTTCGCAGAGGGACGGCTGTTCAGCTCCTAAGCGTACTGCACCATCGTTCGCACTTTAGCAGCGATAATGGTATCAGTACCTTCACCACCAAGGGACAACAGCAGCGTACTGCCTGCAGCAGCAATGGGATGCACAACAGGGTGCACGGCAGCTTACGACAGCTCTCAGCTCTCAGCTCACAGCTCACATTGCTTAAGGCAACGTTGGTAATATTTATACCTGACAGGTGCCGGGTTTGACGCAAGTTTGCTGGACATAAGACGTCAATTAAAGATGTCACTAGGAAGTGATAGTTATCAGTTGCTCATTAGAGTTCCATTACTAATCAAAACACAGCAAGCGGGGATTTCCAGGTTTGCTGAGTTTTTATCTTGTTGAAGAACTCGGAGTGTTAATCTAGGAATATCAGATAGTGACTTCTGCTCTGTCATTGCACTAATTGGTTGCAAAGGAAGTGGCAGAGAACTATGCTGGAATGTGGCTCTGTTCGTGTGAGGCCAGAGATGACTTTCTGAAAATCGCACTCGAACGGTTATGCCAATATAGGGAATACATGGATTTATAGCCGAATAGGGGCATAAGGTTACAGTATCGATCAGGAACCTAGATAAACACGCAACACCCACTCCACGTTTTCATGTCCATCAAATTACTAAAACTAGAGCAATTAGATGCATGTGTAACATTGCCCACCCCAAAATACATAAATGCATTCGAAATAGGTGTATATTGTAATACGTGAAATTTAGGTACTGTACGTTTTTTGAAGCATAGAAATCATTCAAAAATTATTGCGTATGAAAATCAATGAACGATTATGCAAAAAGAATTACACATGAAATATCTCTGACAGAAGAAGGGCGAGATAAATCATCACATAAAAATGCATTGTAATAACATGTGCTAGAGGCTGATGTAATGTTGTTATGTCTCTAGATGTGATTAGAAATAGAAGTGTGAAGCTTCTGTTCTCTAAGAATAGTTTTTACGTTAAGCAAAGAATTGTTCGTGCCAAAAAAAAGGTGAATATTAAAAATGTCCAATTCAAAAGAATTAATGCTTGAACAAGGAAATAGAGTTCCAAAGTTTTTAGCAGTTTTTGTTGATCAAAACTGAAGGCCGAATTCAGAGTTCATGGGAACGCTGTGTGTCGGAAAGCTTCTCCAAAGTTATTGTTTCTGTATGGGTGAGAACATCGTATCAGACAGGCTCTCAAAGAATTGGTCTACAAATTCAGGTGACAGTTCAACCAAATTCGATAGTGCTGTAACTTGGCAGGTGTGAGAATGATTGCTGTCATCATAGTCGGGACCAGCAATGCTCACAGATGGTCGTACCTGGGTGATGTTGCTTTTGTCACTCGCTCCACTGTTACCACTTGGTTGTAGCACAGGAGTCTCCACGAATGCCGTCATCAGGATTGGTAGCCGCTGGGGACAACACAATGCGTGAGCCGTTATTGGACTGAGCAAAGTATCGACGTCCATTGGTACTGCTGATGGAAGTGAAAGACAGATGTCCAACACGCATTCATCGCCGCAAAGCATACATCTTAGTACCGGTAAGATACAGTTCTGCCATATAGGTCTGAATGAAAGGAACCAGGTCATGTTTAGATCTCTCAGCCTGGCCAATCCAAGGACGTTAGTTATCCTGTCCCGGTAGCGCATTGCTAGGATTGTCTCTTCCATTCCCATGGGAGCTAATTCTGAGTTTCGGCTTGCCATAACGAAGCAGGAGGGTCAAAAATAAAATCCCTGCGACGAGTCCCAAAATTAATGGTATGCCGCCAAAAACAGAGTGTACAAAATTAGGAACGATTCCCAAAATTGCCTGAAAAGGTGTTAGCAGTCCCGTAAAGACTGTCTTAAATGTGCCTGGGATGCTTGTTGCACTAGACATGTTAAGGAGTTGGCTCAACATTTCCACGAAATGCACGGGGCAATTTGTTGATAAAAGGTCATGAACTTCAGTAGCTGTCCTTGCAACTAGAAGATCATACGTCTCTTTTGATGACGTTATAGGCACTGTTGTCTGTAAAAGTACAGATTTCATTTTGCTTAATGTATCAATTCGTATAGAATAGAGATTCAGACGAGGCCAGATGGGAGTCACTGTGTCTGCAGGCCCACTTGGAAACAATGCTTGCATACAGCATTTGACCATGGATGTTACTCTTACTAGATAACTTTTCCCTGGCACAAGGCCACAACATCTGTGATCCGTTCTAAGAATGTAACTCCCGTTTGAAAGTTGCATAAAGAAGGGCTCTATCTGAGTTGCAGGTGTGACTAGCTGGTGGCATGAAAGGTTGTTTGAATTCCCATCACATGCTCCGTGTAAATTAATACCCTGACACAAAAGTATACCGCTTAGTGAATGTTTACAGTTATCACCACTAAGAAATACATTTTTGTCGCTGTCACTATAGCAAGAATGTGTGTATGGTAATTTCCATTCAGATTTTAAATATCCTTTACCCAATTGTTCATACTGGCCAGCAGGTATGTACTCAAGCACTGTTTAAATCGGAAAGTTGTTATCGGAATTGTGATAATCCCGTGTATTATCCATTCAATGACAGGACTCTCTGACATTGTCAATGGTAATCTCTCAAGTTTTTCGATGCTCAGGATTGTATAGTCTGCTCCTTTCTGTGCCAAACTGATCTGTTTATCAGTAAGGTTAAAAATGGAAAATAATGACGTTGTGTTGATTAAACGCCAAGGCACATAGCCTGAACGAAGATTTTGCAGCGTCCAGCCTAATTCTATAATACAACGTAATTGCGACTGGCCATGTTGTAACATTAGCAAGTCTCTGTCTATCACATCAAAGGCAGAGGATACAATATTGTCCAACGAATATATTTTGGAAGACAGAGTCATTAACCCATTGTCTACTACAGAAAGTGATTTCTCCAAATTAATACGATCAATTTCTCGTATTTTTTCAGCAGTTTCAATTTGCTTTACTTTCCAAGCCTCGTTGTAAGCAGCATAGATACTGGTCACTATGAAACGCTTTTGACGCTGTTTGCGTGGTCCAAGAATGAAATCGCGCAAATCAGCACCATCTTTTAGTAAAGACAAGTGTTGCTTAATTTCAGCCAGTGTGGATGATGTTAGCCATTCAAGGCAGAGTTTCCCTACACTGTATGATGTTATAATCCCTGGATGTTGTCTCTGGGAATATCTCGGGTCTAGTCTGGTCATTTTTAACCCCTGTGTTTTATTCAGGAATCTATCTTGACAGCTGTTTGTGTCAGTAGGCCAGATTAGCCACTTTTTCCAATCAGGATGTGTTCTGTTGAAATGTAAAATTTGTGACACGTCTAACTCAATATCTGTAGTTGCATTTTCAGGTATTGGCTTTGGTATAGACGGTGTTTTAAGGTCTTTGATCTTAGCTAGGCCAAGACAGGATGTTTGGTGTATTGTGTCATTTAAAAACAACATTTGTTCTGGTATCATGCAGGTTCTAAATAGTGCTTCAATGCCTTGCACCTGCCAATCTTTTGTACCCCAAATTGTTATCGTTTCAATATTATTTTTCCAATAATCAAAACCAAATGTCATCATTTTTTCATAAAATGCTTCTGAATATATCAATTTAGAATTTGTCAGCATTGTTTTCATTCCTGTTTTATCTAACAGTTTGTAATAAAACGTTTCTGCATCACTGGTGTTAAACCCTGAAAAGTATTTGAATTTCTCAAAAAATGCTTTAGAACTGCTTTTAGGTGGTGTAGCACAATGTTCCCATTGATTATACATAAAAACATTTCTAGGCTGTGCAGATTTATGCAAGTAATGATCACCATAGTGTGTGTAACAGAATAACTGCTCATAACTAGATGAACCTTGTAAATAATCATGATCTGTGAATCTAGCTGACATTACTAAATCAGACATCATGTCATTAATACTGTTAAAGTCCCAATCATCAGAGAATGTACTAGGCGTTACAAAGTCACTTAAGGAAACCTTCAGTTGATGAGGATACTTCAGGATTTCGACCGGACCATAGATCTCATAGTCTGTTTTCTCCCATACTACCCAACCAGGTATTGGAATTGCTGTGACATTTACTGTTGACAGTTCTCTTTTCTTCACGTGGGATGATCTGTGTGGTTTCAGGACTAGGTTGATGTTCTGACTTGCTGTGTCCATTCTAATATATTTTCCCTCAATTAATTTTCCCAAACAAAGTACCATGATGAGCCAAAGCAGGAGGAAAAATACACCTAGACCGAACCAGAACTTTAGCCAAGGGGAAATAAGGTAGATTTCCTTAAGTTGATGAAAGAGTTCCATTGCTTTTTCTTTAAAAGTCTTTTTTGTTTCTGGCATTACTTCGGGGTCGTTTTGATCTTCAGAGAAGTTGTCGAAGTTGATGAAATAACCAGAGGCAGTTCTGTCAATTGATGGGATTGTTCTTTCAATCTGTCTTTCGGTAGCATTTTCTGATGCCACATCATTGTAGACTGGTGTTTCTTGACGAACTGTTTCAATCTGTGTTCCAAGAGGCACGAGTTCCATGGCATTATTGCATAGTCCTTCATTGTGCACTGCAGGCTGATCGAATGTGATTAGTCTTTCAGTTTGAACCTCTTGGATTGTTGCAAGCTTGGGTATTCTGTTGTTTCTTGGGAGTCCACTGGGCCTACTGTTGATTATAGGCCACATGCTTGTGGTTTTACCAGATCGATAGACACGACTCTGTTCTCCTTTTTACCAGCAAGGGGCGGTAGCACAACTGATCTTGTTCCGGTGACTGCCAAGACAGGTACTGCTTTTCTGTAAGAAGGCCCAAATTCCTTCTTAACCGCGATCTTTTCTCTGACTAGATCCCCAATCTTTGGAATCCAGACAGGCCTTGCTGGGGCTGTTGCTGGTGGTGCCTCGTCAGTGGTATCTGGCTGTTGCTTTAACTTTATGTTGCTTAATGATTTTCTTGTTTCATTCAGTTCCTGTAAAACAGCCAAACGATCCTTTACATCAAAGTGCGTTGTTTCTTCTTGTACCACTGACATCTGACTATCGAGGTCCTGAATACGCATTCTAATTCCGAACAATAGTTCGTATGGGCTGAAACCTTTTAGAGAATTTCTTGGCATGTTGTTAAGACTAGTTTGGACACTTATTAAATGTTTGACCCACCCAGCGCCTGAACCTAATACCTTCGCTGTTATAGATTGCTTTATGTCACGGTTTTTTCTTTCTACCACACTGTTCCCTTCCGGGGTATGACGGACAAGAATACCGCAACCCAATTCCCATGCTGGCCATGGCCTCCTTATAAGCTCGAGAGCTGAAAGCAGGACCCTGGTCAGAATGGAACGTGGTAATTGCGTATGTGCCGATAAAGACTCGCAAATCTTTTATAACCGTTCTAGCGTCAGCCGAGCGCTGGGGGCCTCATTTTTTAAGTGTGTTAAGTCTTAACTATTAATAGGACGCAGGATGGGGTGTAGGCAGCGTTACGCTCTTTCTGACTGGTAGCCGGTAGCATGGTTCACTACTGCGATCCCTGCTGCAGTTTTCACAGTTGTTTACATATATTTGGTGTTCTACACTCATTCCCGGCCACCAGTATACTGATTGTAATTCAGTCAGTGATTCCTTGATCTCTCTGTGCCTAGGACCCAAACCCATGTGTGCGTCTGCTATTAAAAATATTCTCCTGTTCGTGTTTGGAATCACTCTGTCCCCCACTCCAGGGATTCGAGCAAAAGGAACGGAGTTTGCATCGATTACGTATGCATAATTGAGTGGATAGTTCACGGGTAGTGCTGCACAGTCGCCTTTTACGGTCGTTTTTACTGCCAGCATGGTTTCCCCATCTATGTATTTATCTGTACTCTTTTTTGTGGCTACGGAAGCCGGTTTAGTTGCTTCCGCTGTGGCTGTATTAGCCAATGAATTCCCTGCAACGTGAACGCCATCACGTTGAAGACTCTGTGCGTGAATCACGTGAGTCTTTTGTAGTTCTTTGTGTAAAAGAGCTACCTGTTTCCATAGCAATTTATGCTTTATTGTGGCACCTGTGTCATCTTTGTAGTCGTTTTCAATCCAGCTCTGCAGTTTGTTATTGTAAGAGTTGACGCAAAAATGAGAATCGCACACTATAAGTGATGGGAATTCACGTTCTGCATTTTCGAGCGCCATCTTTAAAGATCTGATTTCAGTTCTCTGAACCGAACAGTTTCTTACAGATTCAGTTTTTGTTACTTTCGGTCTGAATTTACCGCACAGCCAACGACCTTTAATGATCGCACATGCTGCATTGTAGGATTTGCTCACTACATTGAAATGCTGTACAAAACTATCTGTGTAGATTATACAGGCGTATTGTGGGAGAGGCAGAATTTCGATTGGCAGAGGACATTCTTCTTCATATTCTAAATCATTCAGTTCTTCAAATTGTGGGGCGAAATAGTATTTCACATCTTCCACTCCTAGAGAATCTATATACTGTATCCATTTCGGATCCAGTGACACTGTAGGCAGGTTTACTGGGCTGAATAGCGCTTCGAAGGCGGATTCCGCTGTAAGGATAATAATCCGTTTGCCGTGTGCTAGTTCTCGTTCATTTGCTAATGCGATTTGCCCTGCTTTCACAGTTCTTTCTGTGTGACTGAATGTTTTTTCTGCTTGTGTGTACAAGTGAGATTTAATTGAAATTGGTAACTTTTCTCTCTCATTAGAGGTCAGGTACGTGAATCCGCATCTTCCTGGCATGACTCGGATTACAAGATCACGTGTGTTGTCACGTGTATCTAATTTTGTTTTTGCTAACATGTCTGTTTGCAGTGATCTCAAAATTTCTGTGTGTTTTTGAGTCCAATTGATTTGTTTAAAATCAGGTTTAATTAGTTCGTAGAGAGGTTTAACCCTCTCTGCGTAATTTAGAATGTATGTTCTTCCGAAATTCAGAAAACCTAGAATGGATTGTAAATTCTTCAGCGTTTTTGGAGCTTGGAGTACAGCGCACTTCTCTAAGAAGTTGTCCGCTAGGCTTTTCCCTTCACTTGATAATTCGTACCCTAAGAACAGTACTGTCAGATGGGCAATTCGAGACTTTTTAAAGTTGAATTTGTAACCCTCTGCTGCGAACCCAAGTATAATGGTGTTCACTCTTTTCAAGTGAGTATCCAAGTCGTCGTCTGTGAGATAAATATCATCTACGTAAGACAATGCTTCATCATCATAGATTTGTAGTAACTCTGTTACCCTAGCTGAGAATAGTCCTGGGCTGTTCTTGAACCCCTGTGGGAGTCGACAGAATTTTTTCTGTGACCCAAATGCAGAGAAAGCGGTCAAATATCTGCTTTCTGGTGCAATGTTTTGACAAAAGAAACCATTAGATATGTCTAGTGTCGTTTTATATTTTTTCCTAACTATGTTATTCATTAGGGCTGCATTATGCGAGTTTTGTACTGCAAAAGTTTTGCAACATGTATTAAGATGTCTGTAGTCCAAAACTAGACGATATGAATTGTCTGGCTTGGAGACAGGAAACAAAGGATTGTTCATTTGAGAGGTGCATGTTTCAATCACCCCCTGGTATTCAAGTTGATCTAAGATCTCCCTGACTTGTTTTTTAGCTTCTTGCTTTATGGGATACTGCCGTTGGGCAGTTGGTTCACTTTTTAATTGGATTTTGTGAGGAGGAGAGTCCTCATCCCATCCTACATGATTTTTATATAATGCAGGTGCCTGGGCTACTGCCCATTTCCTTGCATATGTATATTTTTTGTGAATCGGAATGTGATTCGAGAAGGCAGGCATAATCACTTCTTCGCCACGAGGGCACTCCCTGACAAACTCTGGGGGCCAATCTTTTTCAGCTAACAGAATATCATAGCCTTTTGAGAGCTTATCCCAAAATAGACCCTTAATTTTCCTAGTCTTATTACCCTCTATACGCAATGTTATTTCGTATATTTTATGGGGCTCGCTAAGTCTGGTGTCGGCAGTTTCAACCTGAATGTATTCATTCGTGTCCACTGTCTCCAGATGACTCATCAAGATCTTGCGCGCTATACTGATTTCTGCTGCACTGTCCAACATTGTCAATGCCCACTCCCCGTTTTTCAACTGTGTCCTCAGTATCCTCGGCATGGTTGATTACTCTAATACTGGCTACCTTCTTTTTCTGAAATTGAGATTTCTTATTTTGAGCAGGTTCCTTGTCTTTGGACTTGGTGTGCTCTCCTGGGTCTGACCGTCCTCTTCTTTCCGAATTCTGTGGAAAAGATCGAGAGGGACGTGTATCAATGCTTTGATATCTATCAGGTTTTTTCAGATTATCCCTATTTCTAAGGTTATATCTTTTCTCAGAGGGCTCCCTCTGGGGAGACTGGCGTTCTCGAGTCGGAGTTCTTTCCCTCCGTTGAGGAGACCTTCCGCTGGACTGGAAAACTTTTTCCTTGGGAGTGGATTGTTTATTTCCATCCCAGCTCTTTTTAGGAGTGTTTAAATTATTTTTAATAAATAATTTTTCAGGATTTTCGAGCAGTTGGGGCTTTACCGGTTTCCCACCCAAGCTGTCTCTACCCAATTCTTCATAGCATTTCTCTATGATTTTGGCAAGCTCAACAGGATCTTTTATATCTGTTTCCTTCAACTTCTGGCGGATTGCCACAGATGCTGCTTCTCCTTTTATATTGGCTAATAATATAGCCGAGACCTGCTTGAAGTCTTTCAGTAATTTCATACCAAGATTTAAAGCGGGCTCTGGACCGTATTCATTTTGAATCTGTTTTAGCACTTCTGGTATTACCGCCATAGACGGAACACCGTGTGTTTTTGTGTAAATGGAAGCAAAGACTGTACCCCAAGTGTCACAGTCCTCCACGTGTGGTGCGATTCCCATAGGAAGGCAGATGGTCAAGATTCTGTGTTTCTCTATAGGGGTAGTATCAGGAAATACTGCCTCTATTTGAGTGATTTTCTGTGCTAACCAGAAAGGAATTTGTTCCCGTTTTACGGGTGTTTTACCAAGACATGACTGTATGTTCTGTGGTGTAATTTTATTAGTGTTCCCCTGATGAGGGGTCAGCTGTGGTACATTAACAGCTGGTCGGACTGTTGCAGTCCGCATTACATATTGGACTAATTGCCTATGTATTTTAATTAATGTTTTTAGCTGTACTAACAGCTCTTCTTTAGACATTTTTACAATGTCCGGATGTGGTGTGTAGCTGGCTAGAACCGGCCACGTTGCTCCTGGTCTACCTAGTGGACCGAGCCTGGTAATGTGATCATTATGTTTTAGGGCGCCATTAAACCAGAGCAGGTGCTCTTGAAATTTAAGTGGAATTTCAATCTCCTCGAAAGGAGCGTACTCTTCCGGGGGTTTCTCTATTTTGTAATAGTGAAACTCTTTCGTTCTAGCGTTTACCGCTGGAAAGTTTATCCATGAATAGAATACCTCTGTCTGCCGATATTCGTGAGCCTCTATCACGAAAATTACTGTACCACCTTGTGGTGTCAGTCCGTTTTCTATAAGTTTTAAAGTTATAGATTTTCTTAAGTGGACCGGGATGATAATTGCATCCGGGTCTGTGTATTCGGGACCTTGCTGAGTCGCATCTGCTGCGGCCCCAGTGGTTCTGTTTTCTCCTGGCATTGTTAAAATGCAAGGTTTGCAGAGTTGGTCTCCAAGGAGACAAAGATTAGGTGCACAATATTTTGGAACACTGTATCCTTCAACGTTGAATAAACCAGAGCTTTACATAGGAATCTCTTCCTACTAAGGTCGGGCTGATTTTAACCTTTCACCCACTCCAGACGTCTATTGGAGTATTTACGGGAGAAAGGGGTCTGTGTGAAATATGCACGACTGAGTTACTCTAACGTCTTGCGTTAGTTTATCGCCTTACCAAACGTTTGGGCGCCATGTAGTGTAGTTCCTAGTTTCCCACTAGGCCCTGCGCATTGGAATAACATAAACAGTAGTATCGACGTGGAACTGCGGATATTCCAGGCCTCCACTGACTATGCTAAACTTAATTGGGTGTGTTACCAACTAGCTCAGAGGTCACTGGAAACTTTCTTCTCTGCATGGGAAGTGATCAGCTTCCCTGGCACAGACAAGAAGGGATTCAGTTTTCCAACAACCGTGCAACATGACAACTTTGCTCCTCAGATCAAGAGTCAATCTCTAGGGTCGTGTGAAACAATAGACATGTATTTCACTCAGTCAGTTTAGTGTAAGCATGAGCGAATTTTGCGGATCTCGCGTTCGCGAATTTGCGGATTTTTGAACTCGCAATCCGCAAAATCCGCGAATTCTTGCGGATTTTTTTTTTTTTTTGTGTTCGCAAGGATTTCTGCCAGTTCGCGAGGGTTTCGTACCAGTTCGCAATTGCGAACTTACATTTCGTCGCGCAACGGTCGCGAATTATGTTGTTTCTACGTCTGGTTCATCATCACAGGTTCCCAGCACCCTCTGTTTCACCACTGCAACCCTCTGTTACATCAATGTCACCCTCTGGTTCATCATTACTGTAGATTATGGGGGGGAAAAGCAAGCACACCATCCCTGCTTCAACTCAGATGAATTAATTTGGGGTTAGTTTATTAATGTGTCACTGTTTTAAAATTCCAGTCTGGCACCTGCTTCCTTATCTGTAATTTTGCTTTCTGTTGCAGTGCATTTTTTTTCCCCAGGACCTTCTTTGTGGCCTACTTGTAGCTATTGTATGAGCCTGCTGTGAGGGTCAGAGCAGGGTCATACAATTGTTGCAACTAGCAACTGAATTCTGGAGGGGCCCCAGTCAGGAAGCACTACCGGGAATTGTTACTAATGATGAGTTTGAACTCTTGCCCCTGCCGAGTGCTTTCACTTTTGAAAAACTCGTTTTTCTGCAATTTCGCGGGGTTCGCGGGGTGCGAACACGCGCAAGATCGGATTCGGAAGCCGCAAATTCGTGCGAATATGCAATTTGTTTTTTTTGCGGCGTGTTAGTTGGCAAGGTTTTGTGCGTTTTTGCGAGCCGCTCGTAGCGCAAGACGCGAAGTTACCCTCGCGGTCGTTCAAGGGCGCAGCCATCTTGTTTGCCTGACGTATTTCCGTTTACGGGCGCGAAGTGTAATCTCGCAAAGTCCGCGGTTTGCCAGTACAGTCTCGCGCGTGTTCGCAAGGAAAATCTCGCGCGAACTTACCCGCGCGGTCGTGAACGGGCGCGGCCATCTTGTTTCTCATTCATTGCTATGGTTCTGGGCATGGTCTTTGTATCCTCTGTCAATCTCTGCCATCCTTTGCTTGTTTGAAGTTTTTTTTAATCTATTTTACTTATTATCTATCCCTCTATTTTTCTAGCCCTATATTTTTGTGTTTACTGCTACTTTTGGTTAATTTTAAACTACTTTTGTAAACTCTTTTCTTTTCTTCTCTTCCCTATTCTATTTTCTTTATTCCTTTCCGCCCAGACCATGGTGAAGGGAGCCGGGAAGCATCCCGAGAAGGGGAAGGGTCCCGCACCCCGTGTCCGGCTCCCGTGCGGGCGTTTGAGGGGGGAGCTAGTGATGCCACGGGAGATCTTTACCCCGGAGGAGGTGGCCCAACTCATTTTTTATGTTCAGCGCCGCCTCCCCAGGACCATCATGGGAGGCGGCAAGATCAGTGCCGGGTACGGGGCCCGGGAGCGCCGGAAGCGGTGGGAGAAGGTGTGCCAGGCCATTTACCACCACTCTCGGGTCTGGCGCACCTACAACCAGGCCACCCACCGCTGGACGGATGTCCTGACCCGTGAGCGAGATCTGCTCGACCTCCTTGGCCTTGAGATCCCCGGGCTTGGTGAGTAGTAGTAGCTATGTCTTTACTACTATGTTTTCTCCTGCTGTGTTATTATATTGCAAATTTTTGTTTTTTACCAAGAGCAATAATGCTGCTCATTACATTGTAGGTACATTTTATTTCAAAATCTTCTGTGCATTTCAGGTACACTGCTCTCCTTCTCAGTAGTGTTGCTACTATGCTTATTTGTTTTAGATTTTGTGTTCATTTCATTGGCCTGTGAAATTATGTATGAGTGTAGTTGAAAGAACTGCGCAATGCTACACACTAAGGTTCAGATTTTTAATTACCGGCGCATCCCTGCAAAGTTGCAGGGATGCGCCAGTAATTGTGCGTCACGCCACCATCACCCATGGTGCGCCGTATTACAATGCGGCGCGCCATGGGCCCAAAACGTCACCAAAGCGTTACGCATCTGTGCCGTAAAGGTGGCGCATTGCTGGAGTTGCGTCGCAACGATGGTGCAGCTCCATCAATTCTCTGGGGTGCCCTATCTCCCCAATGCTGCGTCAAGCCGTACGTCTGCTTCAAGCAGGCGTAGGGTTTGAGTCACGCATCATTGTCCTCAAAGTGACTGATTGAAATCTTGTAGATTTCCCTCAGCCACTTTTAGGATGCGTTCCTGCGCAGGAACGCCCTCCCTTGCGCCGGAACACCCCTATTGGCGCAGGGCTTTACAACGTGATGCATCTCCCAGATGCGTCACGTTGTTAATATACGCCGCACCATTGCGCCTCTTTTGTGCTGTCGCTGCGTCACAAAAGTCACGCAACAATGGAGCAAAAGAGCCGCAAGGGCCTTATAAATCAGCCCCTACAGACTCAAGTCCAGTCCTTCCTTTGTACACATGGCGATAAGAAGAAATAGTGGTGGTGGATTAATAGTTTGAGTATTTTAATGACTGGTGAATGTAGTAGGAAACTTTAGTGTTGTCGCTGATCTTCAATCACGATGGACTTTGGCTGTCACTTTGCGTGCTGCGGACTGCTGCCTGCCAATCCTAGGCAAACCTTTTTAGTACTTTGTTTAGTGAGTTACATAGGGTAGTTTCCAATTCGACGGTCCGCAAATCAAGCAATACTAAAGTAATGACGTAGTCGACCACATGAGATTGGTCAATAATATATCCCGTGGAGTCGTTCCCTATTTGCTATTTCGCAAAAATATTTTGTTACTTTGTTAGTTCTTTTTTAAATGTTTGATTTGGTTGAGAAATAAATATCATCCATGTTTTCTGTTTTTCTTTCTTTCATGTTGTACATCAGCTTCCCCCAGGGGCAAGAGGAGGACACAGGAGGAGGAGGAGGAGGGTGCTGTTGTCGATGCAGGCCAGGACCGGGCAGTCGAGGGCTCCTTTGCTGGCCCCAGTAAGTTTTAATTTTAATATAGAGTACTTATTTTTTCCTAGCGTTCCTCATTCGATTTTTTCTAAATCGTCTTTGATCTTCTTGTAGACAGGATCTAAATTCTTATCCCTATGACTCCGTGTGGTATTACTAGATTATTCTTATTAGTCTGTCTGTGTAGCTAACTAAGATTGCACATTTGGCATTTCCATTGGACTCCCATTCTAGTCAGCAATAGCTCTATGCACTGAGTGTAGTCCTCTGGGATTGTCCATAATGTCTTTTCAAGTATTCTAAATGTTTATGCTTTGACCATTGCCAACAATCAAAAGGTGAATGACCACCACCAAGAAATAATAAGATACTACTTTACTTTTGGTTTGGATAGGACAATCCATTCTACTACTGTTGCAGGGACAAATCTGCACAAACAGAACTATGGACACTAAATAATGCATCGCTTAGCTTATCAATTATAATAGGTGCTGTAACTGTTAGACTTTCCACATACCTCAGTGATAACAGACTTTGTAGTTGAACCCCCAATCTCCTTACTGACTAGATAGTGTGGCAGAGTCATTTAGCTCCCAAAGTCACCGATGGCAGAGGCACGGACTCATGCTTGCAAAAATTCGAAAACCTTTAGCTCATCCACTCTAGTCTGGAGGACCAAAAACCACAGAGTCTATTTAAGTTTAAAAGCTTTATTAAAAGTAAACACATTTATTAAATTCAAGTTTGTCATAAAAGTGAACGTGTAACTGAAAATGGAAAAGTGCTTAGTGCTGACGATTAATTGGACACATTTCTTGTGGTCGAGCCGAGCTCTCACCTGGTTTGAACTTGATCCTGCTCGTGTTCTTAGAAGTCAAGGTTCTGTCTGTTAGGAGAAAAAGTGGTGCGTGTTAAAAAGTAAAAAGCAAACATTCATCAGTTGTGCCAAAAAGTGCAGCAAGACAACAGCCTTCCCTGGAAAAAGGGACATTTTTACTCTAGAGTACACAGTCAAAAATTATTAAATTGTACACTTTTTTTCACATTTCTTTCTTCCTCCTAGACCAAATATTATATAGTAGTGAGTGGTGTATTCTAACATTATTAAATGTACTTTGTAGGTGGAACATCTGGAGACGGGGCCAGCGCGGAGGTGGTGGCATTGGACGAGGAGGACAACTCTGGGGAGGAGGCGGTGCAAGTGCCGGAAAAGGACATGCCTGTGAGGGTTCACACGGTGGTGGCGGGCAGAGGTAAGCTATACATTCCTTAGTCATTGAGATTGAAGACTGCAGAGTGCGCTTTCTGCACGGGTGTATTATAAAAAAAGCAGGTAGTAGCCTCCTCTAAATGTACTTCGACTTAGCTGTGAAGTTTTTGGCGAGAAGAATCCCAATCAGATCTGAGGTGAACTTGATGGATGGGATGAACGAAAAGCGAAAGAAGGGTGTAAGTAAGTGTGGAAGCACGAGAAATGTAATGATGACTGGCAAAGAAGAATGATATGTGTTTGCTTGGTCCCCGAGGTGGCTGGGAAGGTAAGAAAATGGTATGGTGCATGGCTGGGTGAATGATGAAGCAAGGATGGGTGGAAGGAGAACAGCCTGGGTGGGTGAGACAGAAACTGTATGTGTGCAATATACTTTGAATGGATGGATGCCTGCATCATTCATGGTACTATCTGACTCTTAGATAGCATATGTGAATCTAGAGAGAGTAGACGGTCACTGGATGAACTAAGTGTTACTTTGAAGAGCATGTAACACCGCACCCGCACGTCCGTTCCAGTGTAGGAAAGGCAAGGAAAAGAAGTTGTAACGTTGTCCAAAGACTACCATGAATAGTAGCAGTAGTTTGTATTGCAACTGCAAGCACAGCATATATCCAGTTATTACGGTGGGCACTCCCTACCTCCCTTAATAACTTTAGTTTAGTAGTAGTACGTCATTCATGTGTGGGGGTATCACTGTTCACTCAATAATAAGCAAAGCACCTAAAGTCATCCCATATGTCATCAAATACATCCCATGTGAAGTGATAGATAATCAGATAATTTAGCTTCTTCATTTTCCTTTTCTAATACTCATTTGCACTGTAGGGTGAAAGCTAAATTAATTAAGCAGTAGCCCTTTTAACAGAGTATTCTCAGTGCCACCCGTAATAGAAAAGTAAGAGCTTCACCACCTGCATGTACTGGACCGGTACAGTAACGCAAGTCTGTCTCACTCACCATGGTGTGCGTCTGTTTTTCTCGGGTGCAAGTTCACTGCGCTGGCATTATGCCGGCTTGCATAAGATAACGTACCAATTTTCCTAAACAAGAGAGAAGAAGAAGAATAAGAGTGGTGTACTGTCATAGTCGACTGTAATAGAAGTCCATAGTGCTCGTAGAATTTGTTCCTCAAACTCCCACTAATGTTAGAGCAAGGATGAAGAAGTCGGAGGTTACATAGATACTGTCCTCAATAGTTATGCACTGTGCTTTCAATTTGCTACTTGTACTGTGACAACTTTCTGCTCAATCATTTTGTGTTAATCTTAAGGAGCATTGGTTACAGACTATGTCTTTCTTTTTTCATGTAGTTGCTCCTTCCAAATCCAAGACACCATCAAGGAGGAAGGAGCAGGCTCGAATGGCCCGGCAACGGAGGCTGGATGCCACTGTTGCTGAATATCGGCGGCTGGTGGCCCTGGAGGAGGAGGAGACGCAGTCTGGAACAACAACAACGTCCACTGGGACAGCTGCCTCCTCCTCCGTGCGGGCTGCCAGCCAGCGCAGTGCTCCAGCGGTACGGAGCCGGGCTACCAAAGCCAAACGCCACCGCCCAGCAGCAAAGAAAGCAGCTGCCCCTCACAGGATTTGCAAGGCACACCGGCGCCGCTTATCCCTCAGACTGTCCTACCTGGAGCAGGAGGTCCATAATTATAAGAACGTGGTGGAGGGCCTCCGCTTCGAACTTGCCACCCTCCGCAAGGAGCATGATGCCCTGGCTGCTAATTCCAACAGCACCCTGCCATAGTGTCCCTGGCCCCTTTTTTAGAGACTTTTGGGGGGTGGGAATTGGGAGTTGTGATTTTTGGGGACTTTTGAAGGACAATCGTTGGGGTTAGGGAGGGTCTTGCGGGAGATTCTTTTGTTAGGGCTATAAAAATATACTTTTTGAAACTTTATCTGACCATACCTGTTTTTTACTGCTTTTGAGTCTGGTGGGTGGGGGTTTAACATAACAGTAAGTTTGTTTTCCTGAATAGTCCTAGGACTTTAGTAGTACTACCGTCAATCAAATCTCTCGTCTCTCCTAATACTCCATTATACTACCTCCAACCAAACGCCTATCTTACCTGTAATTTCTGTTTGCAAGTAGGGCTAGGCCCAGGGCTGGCTCCACGGGAAACAGCAAATAAGGTTGGCAATCCTGGGCGGATAAAATTTCCTCATAGCGGTGGTACTAGTGGTGTGACACAGTGGCAGTTGCTTGCCTATGAAAAAAAGAAAATGAAATCTGGTTTGTCCTCCTGAGCAATACAAAGGTACAATACAGAATATAGCAGGTGACAGAAGTACACTAGAACAGTGCCACGTTGTAGCCTAACAAATGTTAAAGTATAACTAATTCGGTTGAAGTTCTTTGACATTAGCCATGGGTCTTTGTCAAGCAGAGTAAGAATATATCCTCGGATTTCTTCACCAGCCTGTTGCTATCACCTTATCCTCCCCAGCAAGTGTGTGGATTTATTGCTGTAATTTAGTCACACATCAATCAAAACCACACAGCCCGGGGGAAGAGGGTTAGGGTTTGAAAAATGGATGGGTACGGGGGTTTTTGGGAAAGGTTTTGGGAGACAAGAAAAAGTAGCACAGCATGGACGAACAATTGTGAACATAAACAAATCTTTGGGTACAAACCTATCCATCAATCTTTGAAAGTGCATACACTACTGTAACTGCATGCATGTCAGTTAAAAGTAATTAGTACTTTCGACAACTGTGGAAGAAAGAATGCGACAGTACAGGGCGTGGGTGGAAATATTGATAACTATATTCAACATAAGGTCTCTGTAGCCAGATACCTGAGAGCCTTGCTGGTCACTATAAATCCATTCACAACAACACTCAATGGGGTTGGTCTGGAAGGTGTCAGGTTTACTCCCCGTGATCCAGTCGATGCAAATATGGTTCCACCTCCAAATGTCACCAACACCCAGAAGTGTAAACACAGGGTGTTCGAGGCATTAGGCGGGGGAGAAAAATAACAAACTAAAATAAAAAATGTGGGATGGGTAAAGGTAGGGTCAGCAGGGAAAGGATACCTGTAACAGAAGACAAGACAGGCATCAGTGAAGTGCTGTCCTAACATACAAGGGTACTCTCATATAGTCTCACTAAATAGTCTGCAAGTCTCCCGCCTACTCATGGGAAATGTAGTTTCATAGTACGGTAGGCGCTTAGGGGCTGCGTAACCTGACAGAAGGTATAGTAGATAGAAAAGGAGAAATTGCTTTTTTTCTAGGTGTCCCCTCACTCACCAGGGTTGCCCCTTGGTGACATGCTTCATCATTGGGGCCATCCCAGTCCTCTACGGCCTGGGGCGTGCTGCGACTTGCGAATTACGTAGGAGCACTTACAAATGACTATGTGTGGTGCAGATGTGATAGTGGAGTGGACTAAGTGATGTGTTAAGGGATCAATGTAGAAGCAGAGAGAGAGCCAAGAAATGCAGTCACAGTCAGAGAAAAAGGCAAGGGATACTGTATCTATGTGGTTGTAGTGGTCCTGTTGGAAGTGGTAAGTAAGTTGCCCGCAGAAAAAAAATCCTCCTATTAGCGGCACTCCTCCATTGCAGCCGACGCTTCGTCCATCGATGTTGGTCACCAGAAGACACCCTGTCCACTGCCTGCCTGATGCTGAATTGTGGCTCGCTACTGTGAAGCCTGACTCCATCCTTTTTTCCCCATTGCAGAGACTGAAACCCGGCCTGTAATTATTCAACGAAAAACAGGAAGTGATATAATATTACAACACCACTGATAAATAAATATAAGGTATGTAGGCTGTGGAGTGCAAAAAGTCACAATTTGTTTTTCCTAGTAGACAGTACAATGTTTTTGAAAGTGCGTACTCTGAGTCACCTTTTGAAGGATAAATAAGTATGGGCAAATTAATGTATCGGATCTTGCCCCTCAAGCTAGGTGTACTGTAAACTGTGTTTTAGAACAAAATTAGATCTTCCTAGCAGTGCTCCCACCCAGACCCTTACTAAAGCCAGTCGCAAAAATGTAGAAGACCCCCAATCAAATCTCAAAAAACGAGGCCTAGCAGAAAACTGGTGACAAAACTTACTTTGAAAGTAAAAGTAGGCCGAAGTACCCTAATTACCCATTACCCACCGTGGATTGCATTCAAACCACTTGCAAGCAACCAAGCAAAAGTAGCCATAGCCAGCATCGCTCCAAGACTCGAAATCCCCCCCACTCAAACACATGCAATAGAAATACTGCTAACCCTAACGAACCCTAAGTTAAGAATAGTGGCAAAGGCTTTCTTTAACTATGCCAAATCCCCCCTTTCCCACCATGGATTTTCTTCAAATGACTTGCAACCAAAATTACACATTCTCACGAGTGCTCTAAGACCCCAGAACTCAGTTTGAAAAATCTAGAACACCCCGAAACACATGCAATCCTGCTGCTAGGGCTAACCCTAACGAACCCTAAGTTACAAAAAGTGCCAAAACTAAAGGCTTTTCCGCGCGGATTTTGTCCCAACCACTTCTACCCGGTATTAGACCTTCCCAGGAATGCCCCAAGACCCGGCAACCCACCCGCCAAGAAGCGTAACACCCCCAAACAGGCCAAAAGCAAAATCTCATACTTGCAATATTTCTGGGCCTTCGGTCCAAACGCGCTGCGTAGCTAGGCCATAAGTCGGGGTTGGCACGACGGATTTCCTGAAAAGCAAATGCAATCAAGATTAGAGTGTCCCAGCAGTGCTCCCAGACCACGAAACTCACCCGCAAACAGACGGAACCCCCCCTAAGAGCACCTCAAAGGCAAGCAAGTCATCAAAAACACAAAAAAAATTCCGCCTGGGATTTGGTCCAAAACACTTTTATCCGGTATTAGAGCTTCCCAGCAATGGCCCCAGAGCCGTCAACCCAGGAGAAAACGAGTAGAAGACCCCCAAACAGCCAAAGAGCAAAAGTACAAAAATGGGGACTTAGTCACTTTTTCACAAATTTCCCAAATCACTCCGCGCGCGCTCTGCAGCTAGGCCCTAAGTCCCCTCAGCCACCATGGATTTGCTTCAAACCTCTTGCAAAGTAAAGTATATATAGCCAGCAGTGCTCCCAGACCACGAAACTCACCCACAAACACCAGGAAGCCCCCCAAACAGGCCCCCGAAAACGCTACATAGAGCAAAATGTCAGAAATAGCCCAAAAAAAAATCGGCCTGGATTTTGTCCCAACCACTTCTACCCGGTATTAGACCTTCCCAGGAATGCCCCAAGACCCGGCAACCCACCCGCCAAGAAGCATAACACCCCCAAACAGGCCAAAAGCAAAATCTCATACTTGCAATATTTCTGGGCCTTCGGTCCAAACGCGCTGCGTAGCTAGGCCATAAGTCGGGGTTGGCACGACGGATTTCCTGAAAAGCAAATGCAATCAAGATTAGAGTGTCCCAGCAGTGCTCCCAGACCACGAAACTCACCCGCAAACACCAGGAAGCCCCCCAAACAGGCCCCCGAAAACGCTACATAGAGCAAAATGTCAGAAATAGCCCAAAAAAAAATCGGCCTGGATTTTGTCCCAACCACTTCTACCCGGTATTAGACCTTCCCAGGAATGCCCCAAGACCCGGCAACCCACCCGCCAAGAAGCATAACACCCCCAAACAGGCCAAAAGCAAAATCTCATACTTGCAATATTTCTGGGCCTTCGGTCCAAACGCGCTGCGTAGCTAGGCCATAAGTCGGGGTCGGCACGACGGATTTCCTGACAAGCAAATGCAATCAAGATTAGAGTGTCCCAGCAGTGCTCCCAGACCACGAAACTCACCCACAAACACCAGGAAGCCCCCCAAACAGGCCCCCGAAAACGCTACATAGAGCAAAATGTCAGAAATAGCCCCAAAAAAAATCGGCCTGGATTTTGTCCCAACCACTTCTACCCGGTATTAGACCTTCCCAGGAATGCCCCAAGACCCGGCAACCCACCCGCCAAGAAGCATAACACCCCCAAACAGGCCAAAAGCAAAATCTCATACTTGCAATATTTCTGGGCCTTCGGTCCAAACGCGCTGCGTAGCTAGGCCATCAGTCGGGGTTGGCACGACGGATTTCCTGAAAAGCAAATGCAATCAAGATTAGAGTGTCCCAGCAGTGCTCCCAGACCACGAAACTCACCCACAAACACCAGGAAGCCCCCCAAACAGGCCCCCGAAAACGCTACATAGAGCAAAATGTCAGAAATAGCCCAAAAAAAAATCGGCCTGGATTTTGTCCCAACCACTTCTACCCGGTATTAGACCTTCCCAGGAATGCCCCAAGACCCGGCAACCCACCCGCCAAGAAGCGTAACACCCCCAAACAGGCCAAAAGCAAAATCTCATACTTGCAATATTTCTGGGCCTTCGGTCCAAACGCGCTGCGTAGCTAGGCCATAAGTCGGGGTTGGCACGACGGATTTCCTGAAAAGCAAATGCAATCAAGATTAGAGTGTCCCAGCAGTGCTCCCAGACCACGAAACTCACCCGCAAACAGACGGAACCCCCCCTAAGAGCACCTCAAAGGCAAGCAAGTCATCAAAAACACAAAAAAAATTCCGCCTGGGATTTGGTCCAAAACACTTTTATCCGGTATTAGAGCTTCCCAGCAATGGCCCCAGAGCCGTCAACCCAGGAGAAAACGAGTAGAAGACCCCCAAACAGCCAAAGAGCAAAAGTACAAAAATGGGGACTTAGTCACTTTTTCACAAATTTCCCAAATCACTCCGCGCGCGCTCTGCAGCTAGGCCCTAAGTCCCCTCAGCCACCATGGATTTGCTTCAAACCTCTTGCAAAGTAAAGTATATATAGCCAGCAGTGCTCCCAGACCACGAAACTCACCCACAAACACCAGGAAGCCCCCCAAACAGGCCCCCGAAAACGCTACATAGAGCAAAATGTCAGAAATAGCCCAAAAAAAAATCGGCCTGGATTTTGTCCCAACCACTTCTACCCGGTATTAGACCTTCCCAGGAATGCCCCAAGACCCGGCAACCCACCCGCCAAGAAGCATAACACCCCCAAACAGGCCAAAAGCAAAATCTCATACTTGCAATATTTCTGGGCCTTCGGTCCAAACGCGCTGGGTAGCTAGGCCATAAGTCGGGGTTGGCACGACGGATTTCCTGAAAAGCAAATGCAATCAAGATTAGAGTGTCCCAGCAATGCTCTCAGACCACGAAACTCACCCACAAACAGACGGAACCCCCCTAAGAGCACCTCAAAGGCAAGCAAGTCATCAAAAACACAAAAAATTTTCCGCCTCGGATTTGGCACAAACCACTTTTAGTGCTTCCCAGCAATGGCCCCAGACCCGTCAACTCACCTGCAAAGAGGTAGAACAACACCCCCACAAGTGCTGAGTCTTTCTTCATTGGGCGTAAACCAGCCCTCTGCTTTGATGGAAATAGGAGTCTGGAGGAGGAGGATAGAGGAGCATGTTCTTCTGAACTTGTGAACCTGAGGAATGCAGACTGCGGCACCTTCAAATAAATTAGCAAACAAGTGAAGACAGTTCTGCTGATGGGCTTGTTTTTGTGATTATCTGATTAAAGTTTGAATTATATTAACTGTGCACAACAAAGAAAGACAGACACACAGGAATAAAAGTGAATAAGGATGAAAAAGAAAGTTATTGATTCGTTGTCTCATTTTCAGGGCTCGAAGTCGGTATCACGGTCCAGGAATAAGAATAAGGCTTCGTCATCATACTCTGCGAATTCAGCCAGGGTGAGGTCAGTGCCACCTGACAGAGTAGAAATTCCCTCATCTATGGTGCTGGCCACCTCCTCTTCATCCGGCACGCTCTCTCGTACTCTTATATCTGGTGGTATGAGGTGCTGATTCATCTTGATCATTGTTAACCTCTCCACATTTTTGGGCGAGAGGCGGCTCCGTTTGGGAGTTACAATCCCACCAGCCGCACTGAAAACCCGTTCAGAAGACACACTTGCGAGTGGGCAAGACAAGTAGTTTAAAGCCAGGTTGGTGAGCTGTGGCCACAATTCTTTTTTCCCATGCCAATACGCCAATGGGTCAGAATTAACATAGACCTCTGTGGAGTCATTCAGATAGTCCTTCACCATCGACTCAAGGTCCTCCTCCAAGGTTCCTCCACTTTGCGTAGCTCTTGCTGTGCCTCTGACCTTTTGAGAACCAAACCCACGCAGAGCTAGCCAATCCTCTTCAGCCTCCAATGTTTCTGTTGTCTTTCGTGCAGATGATCCGGTTGCCGGTGTCTTTAACGGCTGAGAGGTCACTTGTGCCACAGCCACAGGTGCAGAAGTGGATTGTTTTGACTGGGGATGGCCTGCTGATGTACTGCCATTTCCTTCAATTTCCAGCCGTTCTGTTTCAAACTTCTTGGCTGACAAGGCTAGCCAACGTTTGTACTTTGTAACATCTTCATCAGCAAAAGGAAAGAATGCTCTGCCTGCCAGCGCCTTTTTGTAGCGTGGATCCAGAATAGTAGCACAAATGTAATGCTGTTCTGAGTGGATCTTTTGAAGACGTTCATCACCTTGTAGGAGCTCTAATAATTTCTCAGCCAGAAGCAAAGAGTCTTTCTTTTTGTCATCTTTTCGAAACACAGAACACACCTCCTTCAGTTGGTCCTCCAGCATGTACAACAATGGGATAGCTTTTCCCAAATTAGAGTCCTCCTTGCTGACTGCACGTGTGAAGACCTCAAAAGGACGAAGCATGCGTGTTAGGCTTTCAACTATGTTCCATTGCGGCCCACCCATCCTCAGCTCCTCTATACCCTCTTTCAAGAAATATTGATCGAGTTGCGTATACTGCTCATACAGACGCTCAAGCATGTAGAAGGTTGAGTTCCAACGTGTTACCACCTCCTGGATGAGTGCTTTCACTGGCATTTGACATTGATATAGCATGCTCCTCAGCTGCTTGCGGGCCTTAAAAGAATGCCTGAAATGCTTGCAAATTTTTCGGCAGTTCTCCAATACACTGTACGCTGCACTGCGTTTATTACCCAAGAATTTTTGGACAACCAGGTTTATACAGTGCGCCAAACACGGCACTCTGAAATAGTAACCGTCCCTCATGGCCTTAACTATATTGGAGCCATTGTCCGTGGAAACATAACCAACCTTGCGTTTTAGTGGGGACAGACAGTTAAGGACCTTTGTGTTAAAGACATCCAAAATGTTTTCTGCTGTGTGACGTTTCTCCAAACCAAACATGGCTAGTGTTGCATGTTTCCGAGCACCTTTAAAAACAATGTTAGTGTCAACACCTGAGTTTAGCTTTGCTTTAGCCCCTGAAAAAGAGACCCAGTGTGCAGTGATGCACATGTAATCAGCGCCTGCGCCACTGGTCCACATGTCTGTTGTCAGATGTATAGTGTGAACAGCACTCTTCTGCAAAGCTGCCCCAATCACCTTCAGAACATCTTCATGTAGTGCTGGAACCGCAACTCGGGCAAAATAGAACCGGCTAGGAACCTTCCATTTAGGGCAGAGCGCTGTCACTAATTCTAGAAAACCAACCCCTTCTACAAAAGAAAAAGGGAGAAGGTCCAGAGCTAGCATTTTAGCCAGCTTAGTGTTATACAGACGGGTCATTGGGTGGTTGCGTTCATATTGCGCTTCTGTAAACAACATCTTTTTAATGTTGCCCTGGACCAATGATTTACGGGATGATGATGATCTCTTCGACCCAGTTACGCTCGCTGATGAACTTTTCCGCATTGATGTCTCACTCTCTCCCACACTCTTAGTGTGGCTCCCATGGGGTGTGCTGCTGACATGGGAACTGGGTGTAAGTGAAGTGTTTGAATCGTCTTCTTCTACCTCCTCGTCATCAGCAGATGACAAATCAACGTTTTCATTACGTGCAATTCCGGCTTTCTTGACCGCCTCTAGGTGCGGAAACCATTCGACAGCGTGCCTTCTCTCAAGATGACCTCTCTGGCCTCCGGTACCATAGTTAGAACCAAGCTTACCACGACTAAATCGAAGCTTACAAAGGCTACAAATGGCTACGTTTTCCTTTTTTGGGCAAACACTAAAGAAGTCCCAAACTGGAGACTTGAAATGTCTTCGGGGGCCGGAGGAGGCGGCGATACTGGTGGTGGTGGTCCTGCTGCTAATGACAGATGAAGTGGAGGATGTGGATTGCCGAACTTCAGTACGTTTTGCACTTTCACCACCACGAATTGAGGTCGAGGACGAGGTGGGTACCTTCTTGCGAAGAAATATGGAAGCGGTAGGTTTTGGTGTACTACTTAACTCCAAATCTAATAATTCCATTTCCATTGCCTCCTCGCCGACATCATCATCACGCTCAGCAGCTTCTCGGGATAGGGTCAAAATGTCTCTTTGCTGCATGCCCGGTGGGGCTGCAGTGACCTTTGTGATGACTGGCTCGTCGTCATCGTGAGAGGCTTCATCACCAGCAGTATCTGTCACTTCTTGTTGAGCCTCATCACACTCCATAGGTTTGAGTTTTTGGACGACCTTCCTTTTACGCTTAGGTAACGGTGTCAGATCATGGTGTGCCTCTGCCTCACTGTCAGACCGCAGTTGTGGTTCCCAAGACAGATCACTTGCACCAGAACGAGGTGGGCTTGAAGAAGATGTAGACATCCCCCTTGATCTTTTCCTTGCTAGGGATGTGGAAGACAATGAATGATCATCAGGAGGAGTGGCTTCCAATGATACCTCAGCTTCATTGTCGATTTCCAAATGTGCCCCTACTTCGGGAGGAACAACTATTGTGGGCACTTGTGAACGTCCATGCACCTTTGCTTGCGCATCTCCTTTTGCTGCCTCTCCTTCCACATGTACTTGGGCGTGTACTTGCACATGGTGTTGTTGTTGCGGCTGTGGTTGTTCAACACTTGTCAGATGAGTTACAACAACCTGTGTTGATTCAGGGACATTGCTGCTACTTTCTTGCGATGAGCCAACATCACTGGTCGATGGTGATTGGAGAAGTACACTGACTGCCTCTGAAGCACTCAAGGGCTTTGACTTAAGTTGGCGTGGTGGTGGAGGCACTGAACCCAATGGAGCAGGGGTGCTGCTCTCAGGTTGGTCCCCAGCAGATCCTGCTGCTGCAGGCGTACTTTTTTTTTTGCTCCCAAAAAAAGTGGCGGGTGGCACACCAGCCTCCTTGGTAACTTGCTTCTTCTGCTCCTTACTAGCAACTTTCTTGCTAGAGGAGCTACGGAGAACTTTCTTTGGGGGCGGGGCCATCTTCTTCAGAGCAGGTCAGACAGCAGGCCGCAGTTGCACGAATTGTAGAGTTGTCTGAGGCCAGACGTGACGTCGCGTGACGTTATGCTGCACACACACACCGCTGCAGGACTTCTTCTTGGCACTGGTGGTTCTCTTGAGTCTTGTGCACCTAAAAAAAATGGAAGACAGAGGAACATCAGTTCAGTTATACAGCACAAAAAAATCGAAAAACACTGCAAAATCAGCACAATCCCAATCCATCCATGCCCTCCATAATGTTTAAATTCAAGACAACCCACAGAAAGACTAGGCCCATGCAAGACTCACTACCCCTGGGCATAAATAAAGGTTGAAAAGTAGGCAAAATGGTTGGAGGCCTAACAACAAAGCCTGCATTCAAAATGGCCACTTGCCTGCCAGCACATGGCCAGTGCCTGTAGCTGCACTCAAAATGGCCACCAGCCACATGGCATGTCCCTCCCCATGAACACCCCCAAAAATCGAAAAACACTGCAAAATCAGCACAATCCCATTCCATCCATGGCCTCCATGATGTTTAAATTCAAGACAGCCCACAGAAAGACTAGGCCCATGCTAGACTCAAATACCCCTGGTGAAAAGGCCACAAGTACAGGCCCAAAAATCGAAAAACACTGCAAAATCAGCACAATCCTATTCCATCCATGGCCTCCATGATGTTTAAATTCAAGACAGCCCACAGAAAGACTAGGCCCATGCTAGACTCAAATACCCCTGGTGAAAAGGCCACAAGTACAGGCCCAAAAATCGAAAAACACTGCAAAATCAGCACAATCCTATTCCATCCATGGCCTCCATGATGTTTAAATTCAAGACAGCCCACAGAAAGACTAGGCCCATGCTAGACTCAAATACCCCTGGTGAAAAGGCCACAAGTACAGGCCCAAAAATCGAAAAACACTGCAAAATCAGCACAATCCTATTCCATCCATGCCCTCCATAATGTTTAAATTCAAGACAACCCACAGAAAGACTAGGCCCATGCAAGACTCACTACCCCTGGGCATAAATAAAGGTTGAAAAGTAGGCAAAATGGTTGGAGGCCTAACAACAAAGCCTGCATTCAAAATGGCCACTTGCCTGCCAGCACATGGCCAGTGCCTGTAGCTGCACTCAAAATGGCCACCAGCCACATGGCATGTCCCTCCCCATGAACACCCCCAAAAATCGAAAAACACTGCAAAATCAGCACAATCCCATTCCATCCATGGCCTCCATGATGTTTAAATTCAAGACAGCCCACAGAAAGACTAGGCCCATGCTAGACTCAAATACCCCTGGTGAAAAGGCCACAAGTACAGGCCCAAAAATCGAAAAACACTGCAAAATCAGCACAATCCTATTCCATCCATGGCCTCCATGATGTTTAAATTCAAGACAGCCCACAGAAAGACTAGGCCCATGCTAGACTCAAATACCCCTGGTGAAAAGGCCACAAGTACAGGCCCAAAAATCGAAAAACACTGCAAAATCAGCACAATCCTATTCCATCCATGGCCTCCATGATGTTTAAATTCAAGACAGCCCACAGAAAGACTAGGCCCATGCTAGACTGAAATACCCCTGGTGAAAAGGCCACAAGTACAGGCCCAAAAATCGAAAAACACTGCAAAATCAGCACAATCCCATTCAATCCATGGCCTCCATGATGTTTAAATTCAAGACAACCCACAGAAATACTAGGCCCATGCAAGACTCACTACCCCTGGGCATAAATAAAGGTTAAAAAGTAGGCAAAATGGTTGGAGGCCTAACAACAAAGCCTGCATTCAAAATGGCCACTTGCCTGCCAGCACATGGCCAGTGCCTGTAGCTGCACTCAAAATGGCCACCAGCCACATGGCATGTCCCTCCCCATGAACACCCCCAAAAATCGAAAAACACTGCAAAATCAGCACAATCCCATTCCATCCATGGCCTCCATGATGTTTAAATTCAAGACAGCCCACAGAAAGACTAGGCCCATGCTAGACTCAAATACCCCTGGTGAAAAGGCCACAAGTACAGGCCCAAAAATCGAAAAACACTGCAAAATCAGCACAATCCTATTCCATCCATGGCCTCCATGATGTTTAAATTCAAGACAGCCCACAGAAAGACTAGGCCCATGCTAGACTCAAATACCCCTGGTGAAAAGGCCACAAGTACAGGCCCAAAAATCGAAAAACACTGCAAAATCAGCACAATCCCATTCAATCCATGGCCTCCATGATGTTTAAATTCAAGACAACCCACAGAAATACTAGGCCCATGCAAGACTCACTACCCCTGGGCATAAATAAAGGTTGAAAAGTAGGCAAAATGGTTGGAGGCCTAACAACAAAGCCTGCATTCAAAATGGCCACTTGCCTGCCAGCACATGGCCAGTGCCTGTAGCTGCACTCAAAATGGCCACCAGCCACATGGCATGTCCCTCCCCATGAACACCCCCAAAAATCGAAAAACACTGCAAAATCAGCACAATCCCATTCAATCCATGGCCTCCATGATGTTTAAATTCAAGACAACCCACAGAAAGACTAGGCCCATGCTAGACTCAAATACCCCTGGTGAAAAGGCCACAAGTACAGGCCCAAAAATCGAAAAACACTGCAAAATCAGCACAATCCTATTCCATCCATGGCCTCCATGATGTTTGAATTCAAGACAGCCCACAGAAAGACTAGGCCCATGCTAGACTCAAATACCCCTGGTGAAAAGGCCACAAGTACAGGCCCAAAAATCGAAAAACACTGCAAAATCAGCACAATCCCATTCCATCCATGGCCTCCATGATGTTTAAATTCAAGACAGCCCACAGAAAGACTAGGCCCATGCACCACTCACTACCCCTGGTCAAGGCCCCAACAACAGGTCAAAAATCGAAAAACACAAAATTTTACAAAAAAAAAAAAATCGAATAACACAGAAAAATCAGCACAATCCCAATTCATCTATGGCCTCCATGATGTTTAAGTTCAAGACAACCACAGTCCACCCACCACTGAGTACCCCTGGGAAAAAGGCCCCAAAACAGCCCAAAAATCGAAAATCCCAAAATTTTAGTTGCAGCAACTGTAATGCCCCAAACAAACTTACTTGTAAAATTTCTAATCCAACAGTGATCCAAAGAAAGTCAAAAAGGCCTCAAATCCAAAGATCCAGCAGCATCCACAAAAAGTAATCCTTCCAGGTCCACATCCGAATGAAAAGTGACCAGGAGATGGACAAAGCACTGGGAGGAGCCTGCTGAACAGGAACAGGAAGTTGAAGACTATGGGGCACTTCCTTCCTCCCACCCCCCTGCCCCCCTCCCCAAAATGGACTCCTCGCTAAAAAAGTGCAGGCAAATGTCAAACTAAGGAGTTATTCACATAAAAATCATCATTTCTAGAAGGTTTATGCTGCTTGCTGGTGGATTTCTTGTGCAGAATTGCAAATTTATATTTTCGCTCGCCGCATCTCAAATCTCGCAATTGCGAAGTATCGCGAGACGTGATCTCGCCGTACTCGCGTTGACAAACTATCGCTGGCAAGCCGCGATGACGTAATCGCGCTCGCCAATTCCCGCGGGATCACACAGCAAGATCCAAAATGGCGCAGCACTCGCAAACTATCGAAAAAAACAACTCGGCAAACGATGATAAACGCCGCGCGCCGCAAAAATTGTATCACCAACGCCGCGCGCCGCCAAAAAAATCCGCTGCGTGCGAATTTGCGGATTTTGCGGGAAATCCGCAAATCTCGCGGATTGCGGATTTCCCGAAAATCCGCAAAATCCGCGAGCGGAACGGATTTTCCGCCCACGCTTAGTTTAGTGCAGTTTACTTTCACGAGATGTAGAGAATAGAGAGACGGGCGTTTGTCAATAAAGGGTTAACATTTATTGAACAGTCTTTCTTCTCGTACAAGAGAAATGTATTGCCACAATTGCAAGACTTGTTATGATAAAAAGTACGTACAGTAAGATAAGGATTGCGAAATAGAACTGTAAAAGCATTGATATGGTTTCTTAGCCATACAATGGTTTAAAAGTAATAAAACATATATACAGTCATATATACATTAGGCTAAAATACTCAACTGGTGCTTCTAACTAAGCCTACCCCAGTGTGCCTGACCTAAGCCTAACACGTGGAAGGGGAGTAAGTAAGTAGCTTTAAGTTAAGTTGGTTTTGCCAAGGTTTGCTTTAAGAATTCTCATCTAAGGGTTTAGTCAACACCATACCTCTGAATAGAATGATGGAAGTCTGGTATTTCCTTCAGGGGGCACTCAATATCCCAGTCACCCGCGAGGGCAGACCGGAAACGCTGGAGCTGGATTTCTCTGCAGGAGAAAGGCAGCGGGTCTCTTCAGCGCGTCGGGAGGAGGAGGCGGGGGACAGCGTCCGCGGCAGCTGGAATCTGCTGGGCTTCTTTCGAAGAGGGACGGCTGTTCAGCTCCTAAGCGTACTGCACCATCGTTCGCACTTTAGCAGCGATAATGGTATCAGTAGCTTCACCACCAAGGGACAACAGCAGCGTACTGCCTGCAGCAGCAATGGGATGCACAACAGGGTGCACGGCAGCTTACGACAGCTCTCAGCTCTCAGCTCACAGCTCACAGCTCACATTGCTTAAGGCAACGTTGGTAATATTTATACCTGACAGGTGCCGGGTTTGACGCAAGTTTGCTGGACATAAGACGTCAATTAAAGATGTCACTAGGAAGTGATAGCTATCAGTTGCTCATTAGAGTTCCATTACTAATCAAAACACAGCAAGCGGGGATTTCCAGGTTTGCTGAGTTTTTATCTTGTTGAAGAACTCGGAGTGTTAATCTAGGAATATCAGATAGTGACTTCTGCTCTGTCATTGCACTAATTGGTTGCAAAGGAAGAGGCAGAGAACTATGCTGGAATGTGGCTCTGTTCGTGTGAGGCCAGAGATGACTTTCTGAAAATCGCACTCGAACGGTTATGCCAATATAGGGAATAAATGGATTTATAGCCGAATAGGGGCATAAGGTTACAGTATCGATCAGGAACCTAGATAAACACGCAACACCACCACATGTGCTAAGGCGTCTTTAAGCTCTTCATGCAACCCTTTGTAAAAACGAACACTACGTTTTTCCGTGGGCCACTCAGCTTCAGCAACGAGTCTATTAAATATAGATATATAGGTGGTTATGTCTTTTGAGCCTTGCTTAAGATTGAGTAACTCGGTGTCTGCGGCATGTGTGAAAGTATGCTTATCAAATAGTTTGCGGAGTTCTCTTTTAAAAGTCTCATAATTCAATAACAAAGGATCATCTTTTTCTATAAGAGGTATGGTCCAATTGGCAGCTGAACCTCCCAAATAGGAAATGACGAACGCCACCTTTGCTTGGTTGTTGGGAAAACAAGCTGCCTTACATACAAAATGCATCTGACATTGTGTGAGGAATGCTGCACATTTAGCAGAATCGCCATAAAAGCGTTCAGGTGGGGCCAAAGGAATGGACTGCGGGGTTACTACTTGAACTACAGAAGTAGCCGTACTAGCCCCTCGCTCGCTCTCTCATTCCCTTTGCAATGTATCTAATCTTTTTGACAGAGCTTGGGTCTCCCTTTGGAGATTCCCTATCATGGTGGCCAAATCCGTAAGGGTGTGTTGCAAGTCGCTCAGGAGACAAATATATAGAAGGCTTTGCGTTCTGTAATGCTTTTGTTTGTTGTCTCAGGAGCGTCACAGATCCAGAAGAGAATTCCACAACCTTCACCCTATCACCAACATGTGTTATTTGCAATACCAACACAGTGAATGGTGATCAGGGGGAAAGAGGGAAACAAAACAAGGATAATAGGGAGAAAATAAGGTTTCAGCAGTCTTCAGCGTGATCAGGAATTCTGCACATCAGGAAAACAGGGCAGCTGTATAAAGAGAACACAATTAATTAATATCAGACCCTCCCTTTGCTCTATGGGACATATCATATAGGGGGACTATCAAGATACCTGAGTCAGGGAGAACCTTAAGCCTTAAGGTTTCCCTCTGGTGTCTGAATAATGCACATATGAGATTCGGGGTAGTGATTGTAGGATTCTACAAATAGAGGACAAAAGATATTATACTGGTGCCAGTAAGGTATATTTGAATCTCTATTAAGTAGTAAAAGGCTCACCTTCATAGGACTGAACTCTAACTTTGTAAATGCAATCAGCAAGGTCAAAAAACTCTCTCCTGAAAGGTTTGTTTGGACTATCACAAACCTTGTAAAACAACCATGGAGCGTATACAATAAATGCTTTTATACAGCATTGATATTCATTCTCAGAGTCCATGAGAATCCACTGAAAAGAATATAAACGACATACAAACAAAAAGGCCACACAAAACTGTAGCACAGACTTTCCAACCAACCGGCTCAGGATAACAAACCAGCCCCGAACAACAAGGCAAACGGAAAGAAAATCGGAACACTAGACAAAATACTAGCATCAGCAGATTCAAAGAAAACTAGGAAGTCGGTCAAAACCCGACAGTACTCACGGGCTATAGATATAGCACCAGGTGATGCCTCGCAACTGCAAATGCCACTTACAACGCCTACAACTCCTCGGACGCCTTCACCGTTACCCGGAACGAAATCAGGAAACTAACTCAAACGCAAAGCACTTCCTGGGCGCGAGGCGGGCTTAAATAGTAAAGTACTGCGCATGCGTTTTTTTAGGCGCATGCGTGCCGCTGGACCTTCCATCCTTTTGCCAACCAGCTGCCATGGTATTTTGTCAACCACGACCATATGTATGGCTACAGGCACGACACTAGCCATCTAGAAAGGCATAGTCTTCTTGATCCTTCTCAATCGGGGTTTTGTGAGGTGCACAGCACCAAAACGGCGGTAGTTGAAATGGTAGACAATATCAGGCTTGCCTTAGATAATAAGGAATCGGCTATTCTAGTTCTGTTGGACCTATCGACCGCTTTTGACACCATCTCCCATGACATTTTGTTACAACGGCTTTGGGAGATGGGGATTTAGGAGATGGCCTTGGACTGGTTCAACAACTATCTAATCGTTCTACCACTGTGCATCTCAGTTCAATGGCAGCGTGCAGCAGGTCAGTATGTATTGGAGTACCGTAGGGATCTATCTTGAGCCCTATGCTTTTCAATCTTTATGTTACTCCCTTGGCCAAGATAATTAGATCTTACGGCTTTGAAACCGTATCATATGACGATAATACCTAATTGCTGGCCACCTTCGACCCTGACCCCGCGGATACCATCATCTGGTTCAAAAACTGCATGACCCACATCGACAACTGGATGGGTCAAAACAAACTGCAACTGAACAACAGCAAAACGGAGATTATTCTGTTCAGCAGGGCTGAAGATCATTGGTCTAGTGACTGGTGGCCCCAGGCACTGGGCCCTTGTCCGTCTTCAAAACTAACTATATGCAACTTGGGGATCACCATTGATAATAAGCTCTCGATGAAAGCACATGTTTACAGTGTATTGGGCACCTGTTATGGCATTCTACGGAAATTGCGGAAGATCTTCAAATGGTTACCAATTGAAACCCGTAAGCCACTCGTACAGGGCCTAATTATGAGTTGAGCAGACTAAGGCAATGCCTTATTGGCTTCCATTAATAATGACCTCTATTCTAAATTACAGACCCTTCAAAACACCGCTGCCAGACTTATTCTGGATCTACCCTTTAGATAATCATCCTGTGCCAACCTAAAAGCCCTTCACTGGCTTCCAATCAGGTTGAGAGGCCAATATAAAATTATCTGCCTCACACACAAAAGTATCTATCACACAGGCCCAGGGTATCTAGGTAAAAAACTGTGAAAACATCAGCCAACCAGAACTTTGAGATCCAGTTCTAAACTTCTCTTAACCCCTTTACGGACACACACTGTGAGAAAACGGTGGCCGATCTTTTTCCTATCTTGCCCCCCATTTCTGGAATAAGCTTTCCCCATACATCTGGTCCATTCCAGACCATTTGCGCTTCAGCAGAAAATTTAAAAACTGGCTGCTCCCTAATTAATGCGATATAAGAATCTAGGTGAGTCGATCTGTCTGCAAACGCCTTGAGACCTAACGGTGACATGCCGCGCTATACAAGACTTTTTTACTTTGACTTTGACTTTGACTAACTTTAACTGTGATGTACATGCTACATAACAGAATTATGGGTAAAACCATTCCCCCAACCACACGCCCCATTACACGTCAAACAGCTGGCGCAACAACACCACTCTTGAGCCTAACCGCAATTGACAAAATGCTCCAAAAGACTATAGGGGTGGCCATAGAAAACACTGAGAGGCGTCTATCGCTGACACCTGCTATTCCTCCTAACACGCCATCTGGGAATGCTTCTATGGCCACAGCTAAATCCCCTGATTCGCTGCCAGCAACCTCTTTTGTGGACCTTCCTTGTGCACAGATAGAGTTAGATGTGGGGTCTAGTAGTAACCCTCCCCCTCCTTTGCCCCGCCAGGTAGTCAACAAGCCATCTAAGAACTGCACTAGAAAAAAGAAGCCCAAACCACAAAAAAGGCTGTTAGGCCCACTACACCTCCCCCAGATATTCCACAGCCAGACCTAGGGGCTTCTTTCTCCACTTTAGCTCCTACTTTGTGGGCTACCCATTTATTAATTGATCTGCAAGCCCATATGGAACAACTTATCAAGTCTCAGTTTAAAATCCTGATGAGTAGAATTGATGAAGTTGTGTCCATGTTAAATACTAAAAGCGGTGCAACCCACCAGCCAACAACGCCAACTAGGAATAATCCCCCGACTCTGGGTGTAGGTAATGCGAAATTGACAACTCAAGACCGAAGTCAAGGTGTAGAACCTCGAGCAGATAATTGGGAACAAGGGCCAGGTCCATTGCCAATGACCAATTGTGCTGCTGGACCTACCAATCCTTGCCCTGCTACCTGCCCATGAGATCGTCCAAGCATAGCGGGCTCCTCCATCAGCATCCCGACACCAACCTCAGCGGGGGTGAATAAACAGCTGCCAATCCAAGGAATGGTACCCCATAAGTCCACACCCAACCTGCCAGTCAATAGACCCAAACAACCTCCACCCTCCATCCAGCTACCCCCAGAGGCTTCTCCCTATGTTTTGGTTTTATCTGGAGTGCCGCCACTGGCTGAAGAGCGAGGTGAAACGTACACCGAGCTAAAGAATAAAATCATATTCTGGTTGAACAAATGCAGGCCACTAACGAATCCAGGAAAAGGGGAAATACTATTTGCCAGGAGAGTTAGTTGGATAGGGAATAATACCAAAGATATTGGTGGGATTGTGTGATCATTAATTTTAGAGATCCTGGCGTGGTTGACCATATATTAGTATGGGGCGGTCCCTGTCATCAAGGCCCAATTATCCCCCTCCACTTAGGGTATTTCTACCCACAGGTAAGGTTCCCTGGTGGCCCAGGTGTATCCTACTTTCATAATGACGGTGTGAGGTTTAATTACAACATACCTGTGGAAAATAGATGTATTGCTTTGAATAATGTGGATTGACTAGCCTCCTCCGCCCAGCATAATTATATAGATTGTTTTCCAGCCAAGAACAGGGAGGTGAAGGCGGGTGAGAGGCAAGGGGTGGAGCACCCACAGTTTACAGGGGGGACAGTATTAGTGGACCCATCACCGTCTCGATCATCTGAAAATCTCCAAGCTTGTGGCCAAGGAGATGGTAGTGGGATAACCAATCAAGAAGATACCCCTTGTATTACTTTGCCACTGCCCGCCACAACTAATTCTACAAGGCATCACTTAAGTAGCTCATTTATTGGGTCTTGAAATGTAGCGGGGTTAGGCACTAAGCTATCAAATTCGGATTGGGGTTAGTTGGTGGACCAATATGACGTGTGTCTGTTCCAAGATACTTGGATGACATCCGTTCCCCTTAGGGTGGGTTATGCATGTTACCATATCCCAGCTGCACAGGGCCCGAGGGGCAGACCATCGGGGGGTTTGTGCACATGGGTAGCCACTCATCTGGGGTGTTCAGTGACAGTTATTGACACACACTCCCCGGATCTTCTGTGCATTGCCCTCAAATATCTGGATGGCACGTCAGTGGTGATACTTAACATTTATCTGCACACCACTCCCCACTCCAGGGGTTCACCCCTGATTGAGGCTATTGACGAACTTCTAGCACTGTACCCTGCTCCTACACACAGAATATTGGGTGGTGACTTTAATTGTCATTTCGAACCCTTGGTGGGGATTTTGTTTGTAACTGCAGAGGAGGACTCTATCTGGCATACCCAGGAGTGCTCAATGTACTCAGCTAAGCGCCTGACTCCATTAGCCTTGTTGCAAGCTCTTAGTCTCTCATTCCCTTAGAGCTTGCAATGGCAGATTTACTGCCGATTCCCCGGGAAGCCAACTTATAATAGAGTGGGGAAAACTACAACTATAGACTACATTATGGCCAATGTCGAATTGTGGTCCCTAATCAAGTCCTTCTCTGTAATCGAGAGAGTGGATAGTGACCACAACCTCCTGTCCCTAGAACTCCATTTAGCATTGGGCAATAAACCTGGAGTGGGAAGTACAATCTTTATTCAAACCCCAATGTAATTACGGCGGCAGGTGGCAGACATATTAAATGGGCCAAGTTTGCACTGGCTTCGGATAAAGTATCTGAGCTTCACCAATTAGTTGCCTCGTCCCTTGCAGAGGCTTTTATTCTGCCTGTCACTTACGATTGCTCCTATTTTCGGGTGTTTGAAGTCATCCATTCCAACCTAATTACCTCCCTAGCCGACTACTTTTACATCTCAGCCCACGGGAGGGCCCGGCCAAGAACCCAGGAGCAGTGGTTTGACAAATCTTGTAGGGAGGCAAAACGCACCCTTGTTAGGGAGGTTAAAACTGGTTCAGTCGAAAGTATAAGATCCGCTAGATCCGCTTACAAAAGCATTACAGTGGAGTCCAAAGCAGAATGGGAGGCCTGATCTTTGCAGATCTTCGATCTGCATTTGACCTGGTCCAGAGGGAGAAGCTATGGGTCATTTTGTTGGAGATGGGTGTTCCAACCTACCTGTGCCATTTATTCAACCGATTACACCACGGTACTTATGCAAGAGTGAGGTACGGGAGGAATGGGGAGCTTTAGGCGGCATTCCCGGTGGAAAAGGGAGTGAAACAGGGGTGCGTGTTGGCCCCCAAGCTCTTCTCGCTTTTTCTTAACGGGTTAATTAAACATCTTTGGGACGCGCGGGACCTGGATTCTCCAAGCTTGGCAGCCCAAAAGATACCAGCCCTGATGTTTGCTGACGATACCCTTCTGTTATCAAAATCTTCAACAGGTATTCAGCGAACATTAGAGGCTTTCTGCTCCTTCTGCAGACTAAGAAATCTAGAGATCAACCTGTCTAAAACCAAATTTATCGTTTTTAACTCCAAATTCCCAAACTGTCCCCTTCCCCATATGGATGGTACGGCCCTTGAAAGAGTCTCCACTCTTGAATATTTAGGGGTAACACTGAACGATAAGATGGAATGGGGGACCAACATTGCCAAGGCAAATATGAAGTGGGCCCAAGCAGCGGGAGGCATCCTAAAGGTACATAATGAGTGCACATCTAAAATTCTGAGAGCTCCAGTAGCAATCTATGAAGCACAAGCTAGAGGTGGGGCGCTCTACGGCGTAGAGCTATGGGGCCACGCCAATGCCTCCTCGCTTTCATCTTCTGAGAACAGTTTCATTAAGCGTCTGCTGAGACTCCCATAGAGCACACCGCTGATTCCGCTACGCCTGACTTGGGTTTGGTCCCCATACACAAAGTTATTCCTAAACGCCCTTTATTATACTGGAGGAGACTCTGGTCCACACCTGAGCTCTCAAGCTATCGGGAGGAACTTACTTACCTACAGACGTTAAGGGGTGTGGGAAAAATCCCTTGGTTAAAGCATGTTAAAGATCTATGCCTGGCTTTGGGGAAGGGCGATCTGTGGCTCGCCCCCGCACCCTCCTCTGTCACGATACCTAAGAGGGCCCTGGTCACAGCACTTAACCATTTTCAATTGGAACAGATGGCATCAAGACCATCTCTGGGTAGGTTGACAAGTAGTTTCCTGGAAGTCAAGGATAGGTACCAATTTGAGAAACTCTTGGAAAATATCCAGCCCCCTCTGGCGAAGAAATTGTATGTCCAATTTAGCCATGGATCCCTACCAGTAAGGGCAGTAACAAACAAGTGGCCAATGGATCCTTATGCAGCTGGCCTTTGTCTGGAGTGTGAACAAGCCGAGGAGACAGATCTGCACGTTCTGCTCTTCTGCCCTTCATACTCGACGGCCAGAGCTAAATGGATCCTACGGCTTTGCAAGTCTAGGGGCTTCAGGGATTACAGGGATGTATATAGATTGCTGAAATACGATCCATCCCCGTTAATTGTGTTTGCGACTTCCAGATACTTGTTTTCCATGTGGTGCTCTAGAAGAGCCAAACTCAAGCACCAAGCTGCCCCAATTAATTAACTGTGTAGTACCTCGTTGTATATACTAGGGAATTTCAATACCATTCTTTGTGGGCTGTTTTTGCTATTTTAAACTCTATTTATTGTTTTAAGCATATTGTTTATCTACTTATACTATGTATTGCTGCTCACTGATGATCAATTGGTAGTGTTATGTAATTATGCACTGTTGCTTTTATGCTTTTTAACCGATAATAAATCTTTTTTGACTGACTGACTGACTGGCAACATAACAACAGTCCCCCTCCTGGGTCTGAGAAGGCCTACCCCTACAGCAAAGGTACACTAATCATATTGTTGCTGTTTGTTTTAAAACTTGGTCAAATTATGAAGAATCACTGGACTGGTTTGGGTAATGCTTTATACAGTTCGCTAAAGTCACATAGAAGAATTCTGGGCAGTAATCCAAAATGTGCTCGAGATGTCACAAAGGAATGATGGTGTTATTCCAGGGATATCTTCTGTGGCAACTGCCTACAATGTGATAACGTGGAATGTGAGGGGTATGGTTCAGTACATAAAAGGCACAGAAAACTGGCCCCGTTGCATAGGTGTTGAGCAACATCACTTTTATTCAGGAGACCCACTAGGGGCCACAGAAGCGCAAATACAGCATAAACGATGGAGAGGTCAACTTTTTCACACATCCTATTCTGCATACTCTCGAGGGACCGTGATATAGCTTGGTGCAGGGGGTTCCCTTTGAGATGCTGGACTCCAGGATTGATTCCCAGGGTCGTTATGTACTACTGAAGGGCACATTAGATGGAGAACTATTAGTGCTAGAATGTATTTATGCACTCAATAGTTACCAGGACACCTTCTTTACCCATCTGGCAGCAGTGTTATTGGATTGGAAACAATATCCATGGGTACAGGGGGGACTTTGATGCAGCATTGGACACAATGTTAAATCGATCCCTCAGCCCCTCCCGTGCACAGGCCCAGTGCGCCAGGCGTGAATGTTGCGGGAATGGGTGGATGATAGTGGGCTTATGGATGTGTGACACAGCTGCAATGAGGGCCTGAAGGAATACTCCTTCTATTCTCGCCCACACATGCTTCATTCCAGACTTGACATATTCCTCTGCCCTGCACATCTCCAGCCTTATATCACGCATGCTATGTATTTGGGAAAAACAATATCTGACCACAGCCCTCTGGAGATAACGCTTGCATGGTGTCACATACCTACCCCATTCCCACTTGGAGAATGCAGCTGTGCCTACTCCAGGTGTTGTCTTCAGGGAGATCATGGTTACGACCATTGACAACTTCTTCTCTGATAACTCGGGGACCGCCTCCTTTCCCTTGGTGGAGTGAGATGCCTTCAAATTGGTAATACAGGGTACGGCGATCAACACCACGGTAGGTGCCAGGAAGGAGGTTCTCATGGAGCTTGTGAGCCTGGAGGCCACCTTGCGATCCTTGGAGAGGGGGTAGCGGAGAATGTTGAAAATGCAGCCCAACTGCAGTAGGCCAGAAAAATCATGTGGAGTTGTTAGAACGACTATAAGTGATAAATTATAGGACATATACAAACTGAATGAATGAATGAATGAATGAATTTGGGATTTGTATAGCGCATGGCTGCCCGGAAGCGTCCCAGCGCTGTGATTGTAGACCAATAACTGAGGGTAGAAGCTGAGGGGGAAGAGAAAAGGTTATTGTGGGAAAAGGTGAGTTTTGAGAAGTTTTCGGAATTTCATATGATTAGGTTCAGACCGGAGTTGGATTGGGAGAGAGTTCCAGAGGGTTGCGGCAACCACCGAGAAACGGCGTCCACCAGTACGAGCTCTTTTAGTTCGGTGGACCTTGGCCAGGTTGCCTTGTGCTGACCGTAAGGGTCTGTTCGGGGTGTATGGGTAGAGCATAGATTTCAGCATTGGGGGTCCTTGGTTTTGCATAGCTCTATGGGTGGTACAAAGGGACTTGAATTTGACCCTTTCGCGTATCGGCAGCCAGTGCAGTGTCTTAAGGGCAGGTTTGGCTGAAACTCTACGGGGGGTGCCAGTGAGTATCCTTGCGGCGGCATTTTGTGTTCGCTGCAGGACATTGAGCGTGGCTTCAGGGGCACCCAAAAAAAGGGCATTGCAATAGTCCAGTCTTGATAATATTAGACCTTGCATAAGCATTTTCTGGAAGGTTGCGGGAAGTAGTGGCAGAATCTTCCTGGTAGATCGGAGTAGACCAACACAGGTGCCGGCTGTTTTTTTGGCTTGTGTTGTCATGGAAAGATTCTGTTCCAGCCAGAAGCCTAGACTCTTGATTTCAGTTTTAGGCTGGGGAAAGGGTCCTAGGCATGAAGGCCACATAGCAGTGGGGAGGGATGGTGGTTGGTGTCCCAAGAGCATAAGCTCGGTTTTTGAACCATTGAGCTTGAGCCTTGAGTTAGACATCCAGGCATGTATACTGAAGCAGATAAATCAGGCACATTGCTTGCGCAAATGATGTGACCGGGCCCATCCTCCGTGCCGATCCTAAAGATCACTACAACTAATGGGCGAGCCAAAGTGTCACAGTGAGGAATCAACAAGGCGTTTTGTGATTTGTATTCAGTTCTATATTCTGCCTCGCCTCCCCCCTGACACAGTGGAGCTCTAAGTTGGCAGAGTATGCTCAGACGTGAGTCCCTTGCTCACTTTGCCACTGGATTCAAGATAGCCTGACTGATGAGGATTATGAATCCGAAACCGGTCCTCAGAAGCTTGTTTCCGGTCCAGGGAAGACATGGCTTGGCAGTTTGGGCTGGACTGTTCCCATGAAACCCAGTAAGCCTCCCGCTGAGCTATTTGGTATAGGCCATAGTCACTGTTAAATACAGAATACTGAGCAAGATCTCAGCCTGGCGATTGTTCCCACTGTTACCACAATTGATACACATGTAGTTTATATTATAATTAGTCTATGCAGATGATATGATGCTGTATTTTAAAGATCTCTGGAAGGATCAGACAGATTGTGGCCCAATTGCTCTCCATCTTTGGTAAATTGTCTGGTTTACGTATAAACCCAGATAAATCTTGTGTCTACTCCTTTGCTGTTATGTACAGAGTGCCAACATTCCAGGTGGGAGACGTGCAGATACCAATGGCCCCACAGACCTTCCCGTATCTTGGAATCCAGGTTTACAGAGAGGCTCCAGAACTGTTGGAAGGTAAACAGATTTGCATGGTGACAGCACTCAAAACGCAGGTGGCCTTCTGGATTACCTTCCCCCGCTCTATGGCTGGTCGCCTTGCTCTGTCATAAATGGGGATGTTGCCATGCCTACTGGACCATTTTGTGAACCTTCTTATTATCATACCTCCATAGGTGTACAAACTACTAAATACTATCCTTATAGACCTGGTGTGGGGAGATGGAGGCCGCAGTGTCAGCCTTGTGAAGTTGCTGTTGCCCTCGGATAGGGGTGGGATGGGAGCCCCCGATTTTAAAGCCTATTGTATAACTGGTTAACTATAATGATTGTCCTATTAGTTAGCAGGGCACAATTTGACAGTAATATATTATACTACAGCTCAAGTCAGCCAAGGTCAGCCACACAGATTACTCTGTCCCCCATGAAATGCACTGGTACATGTAGACTCATTGTTATGCACAGTCTCAGCATACTGGAAGATGGGAAAGAAATAAATAGCAATAGAAGCGTCCTATGCACCGAATATACCACTCTGTGGGTTACCTACGTCCTCCAGTGCACTGAGAGCGTGCAGGCTCGGCCCCTTGGAACAGGCGGGAGTAACGACGTGGAGAAGTGTGGCTCACTGGTTAGAGCAGGCAGACCCTGAAGCAGAGGTCAGACCCGGGACCAGGGTTCGATTCCCGACGCGGCAGGGTGTTGAGCTCATATGTCCACGGACTCGATAATTCTCGCTTCGGTGCCTGACCTAATCATGGGTTCACACTCTGCAACTCTGGGCATTAAGCTTGCTTAATCTCCACAACGGCCCCCCGCGGCGGGATGCCTGGCTTTCACCTTGGGGATGCCCTGTAGGGGCTATCTCACAGGGAAAAACCAGGACGGGTTCCCAAGGCAAGCGCGGAGATACCCCTTCGGGGGTCGATTCTGGCGCTATATAAGAAATGTAATAATAATAATAATAATAATAATAATAACGACAGTGGGTGCGCTATTTGAAGATAGCATATTAATGACACATGATTTTGTTCATGGGCTATCTGCAACCTTGTTCTTAACGCATACAGGTATAATATGTATGTTCGCAAATATTGGGCAGCAGATGGTAAGGAGCCTGCGGCTCATGGGTTCCTACGAGCATTCCACACTATGGGTCATGGGCTCCAACTAGTAGGCATGCTCTATCGGGGTCATCTAATGCCACCACTCACAACACTAGAACGCAAATCAATGGAAGGTGGACCTAACCAGGGAACTCTCGGACAAGGAATGGGTTGGTGTAATAGAATACCCATAGAAAATCTAAACAAAAGGGGATGATGGACGGAGCGTTTGAGCAAATCTAACACTCACCCCTAGTCAACTGATCTGGGTTTAATCCACAACCAATCTTTAGCTCACTCAGCCACCCCAGTTCAGACATGGTCATATGCAAATCAGTCTGACCCTGTGCCTCATGGGAACAGTCCAGCCCGAATTGCCAAGCCATGTCTTCCCTGGACCGGAAACAAGCATCCTGGGACCGGTTTCGGATTCATAATCCTCATCAGCCAGGCTATCTTGAATCCAGTGGCCAAGTGAGCAAGGGACTCACGTCTGAGCATACCCTGCCAATTTAGGGCGAACAAAGCGAAACAAAAGGGGATGATGGACGGAGCGTTTGAGCAAATCAAAAACTCACCCCCAGTCAACTGATCTGGGTTTAATTAATCCACCACCATTCTTTAGCTCACTCAGCCACCCCAGTTCAGACATGGCCATATGCAAATCAGTCTGACCCTGTGCCTCATGGGAACAGTCCAGCCCGAACTGCCATGTTTTCCCTGGACCGGAAACAAGCATCCTGGGACAGATTTCGGATTCATAAGCCTCATCAGCCAGGCTATCTTGAATCCAGTGGCCAAGTGAGCAAGGGACTCACGTCTGAGCATACCCTGCCAATTTAGGGCAAACAAAGCGAAACAAAAGGGGATGATAGTCCGAGCGTTTGAGCAAATCAAACACTCACCCCAAGTCAACTGATCTGGGTTGAATCAACCACCATTCTTTAGCTCACTCAGCCACCCCAGTTCAGACATGGCCATATGCAAATCAGTCTGACCCTGTGTCTCATGGGAACAGTCCAGCCCGAACTGCCAAGCCATGTCTTCCCTGGACCGGAAACAAGCATCCTGGGACCGGTTTCGTATCATAATCCTCATCAGCCAGGCTATATTGAATCCAGTGGCCAAGTGAGCAAGGGACTCACGTCTGAGCATACCCATAGAAAATCTCCCACAATTCAAGAATCAAATGTATTACATTTTCAATATTACATTGTGCATACTTGACGCCGCATAGACTCCATCGAATGTTTCCTGCGGCATCCTCATAGCGTTTCCATTGCCGTGCCCAATGGGCCGAATTGCTGCACATGTTGTGGGCTTGCCCCAGTGTGTCCAGTCACTGGGAGGGAACTACACAGACACTGGTGGAACTGACGGACTGCACCAATGGGATAGCCCTACACAGTGTATACTGGGATTGCTTTCTAGACCCAGGGGCTAAAACTTAGTGACTCGTTCACAAACATGGCACTGATATTAACTAAAAGATCACTTAAAAAACGTTGGAAATGCCATGACCACTAGGGTAGAAGAATGATGGATGAGGTGCAACGATGGAGACTTGCTAAAAGCGAGGCCCTAAAACGGGAAAATATAGCGACCTGCATAAGACACCCATTTCAATGGAATGAGATCTACTACTTGAGAAATATGTGAAGTATATTATGAATTTTAATTAATGACATTTTGAGTTTTCTCGTACATTTATACCTATTTTTACATTTTTGTCAAATAAGTGCACTAAAGGTTTTATGAATGCTTTTTTTACTTTTCTTTTTTATCATATAGTGTAATGGTTTTAAAAAGACTAAACACTAGAGTAAAAACTTGAACTTGAACTATTACTTGAGAGCTTAAAAGAGCAGGAGCTGGAGCCCCGAGGGGAGGAGTCCCAAGGAAAGGGGACTAGAGCATGGGCGGTTCATGGAGGTTGATCCTGGACCGAGGACCGCTTTGCGCACGTTACAACCGTCCACCCCATTGCTGTGTGTACTAGAAGCACAGCAGGTGTGTTTGTTTCTTCTCCTGCACCTTTGCTGAGGCTTCCACCCCTCCCCTACAGGCTTCATTAGCCTCGTCCACAGGCTGGCAGCAGCAGAGCATGTGATGAGAGAGAGACGCCGGGCCGGGAGCGCGCGCCGAGGGAGCGTGCTTTTATTTCTGTCCTTCCTGGAGAGCTCTGAGGAGAGCGGAGGTTGAGACATCTGACGGGAGAGAGAGTGAGAGGGGCCGAGGATGGATGGACGTATCTCAGAGGAGCTGCGGGCAGAGAGGGTGAGACGGGCCACCTCCGGGGGATAGGGAAGGAGAGCAGAGGAGTGAGGAACTCTCATGTGTGTGTGTGTGTGTGTGGTAGTAGGGGGGTTGGGGGGTGGGGGGAGAGGGGGAAAGGGGGTGTTACAGCAAGGGGCAACACCTTTAGCTAATCTTGGGTTTGACAGGTAAAGGGGGGTGAGGCGAGTGTTATATCTCAGGGGTCTGGTGACAGAGGACGCTGTGCGTTGACGTCGCTGGTTGACGGTACTGGGACAGATGGGTAAGGCACAGATAAAGGCGAGGAGAAGGAGGCATGTCAGGATGTAGTCACGTGGAGGATAACTGAGGTGTTGAGAATAAGGCATTGCGCAACCTGTTAAGCCGCTACTGCTCATATCTGTATAACCAAATTCCCCGAGGGCTGACCCAGTCTTTTATTTTTCTGAAGTTGATTAAAAAAAATACCTCTGAGTATATTAATGTGATGTATGTTATGCACTCGCTATTGAACGGTGGTAGCACCTGCTATAAAATAAGTATGGTGGCTGGGAGGGGCAATTACAGAATCCCACCCCCACACTATAGCTGGCTCGTACCCTGCGTTATGCCTCTGCACAGTGGGACGGAAGGTGCGAGTGTAGGGAGGGTCTGAAGACTGATAGAAAGGAAGGCGGGGACATCTTTGCAGTCTGAGGACTAGAAAGAGAAAACAGAGGGGGACATGAGTGATACTTCAGACGGGGGGAGGGTGTGCACCTGTCTGTAACACGAGACCCGGAAAGCGGACAGAGGCTATTTGCACACTGGACCCCGCGCCCACTTCTCTCGCCCCAGCCAGTCGCCTTACGCACTGTTTAATTTGGATCTACACGGATTCTTATATAGGAAGGTACTGCACACGATTCACAAAACTGCGTGCAGGCACATCCGTGTGTGAAAGGTGTTATGCCCACCACACTGTCTAAACAACATACAGTTACATCTTGGAAAAGCCCTGGATGGGTGTGCAGAAGTGGGCACACGGGAAGCACTGCAGAAATAGCTAATGACATTTCGGTGAACTTTTTGGGCTGTGCACAAGATGTTGAAAATTCATATCCTAAATTGCGGACGAAGTCCACCAATCTGTGCAACGTTGATAAAATGTTTCCAACAAAGGGGTGGCACGTCACACTTATTCACTAAATGATTAAAAGAGCTGGAAGTCGAAGTAGTGTAGCAACTACGGCATTTGCGCAACTCGAAATATTGGTAAGGTATTCCAATACTATACACTAGCACACAAAGTTTAATATAAACGTGTGTTTGTGTCACACAACTTGAATTATCATTTCACCACACTTCCAAAAGTGCAGAAATTGGCGACATCTCGCCTTCTTTGGGAAGCTATTTTAAACCCCCTGCAGGCGCCAAAAGATACAAGTTTCAGACTCAACTTAAGAGGATGATGTAGAGAGCCACCCGGTCTCTATGCCACCAATGTATCCAGTCCACCCCTATGGCTGAGCTTGGCCCGAGGGTATAACTAAATGGTTCTGGGGTCGCTCGTGACCTCACACCAGAACAGACTCTGAGTATGTATCCTCATTTAGGAGCATGTCAGGGCCCTGCATGCTTACTTGACTACGCACGCTACACTGGCGACAAGGGAGAAATGACTCCTGGCATCAGCCTGCCAGCGCCCTCACTCCAACGCTGCTGCAGATCGGAGACTGCTCACCAGCCGCAGCTCACGTTTTCAGTGACCTCAACAGACCCGCCTGCTCTGCCTGCTGCTGGTCTCCTGACATCCCATTTCCGTTCCACGCCAGGTTATGGAAACTCACACGCACCTGCATGGTTCTTGATCAATGCAAGGAGATTTAAGCACAAACCTTCCAGGGATGCAAGTCAGTCGCCCTATTAAGGTCAGCGTCACAAGCTCTCACCGCACTCGCAGGACAAAATTCGATGTCACTAAAGGCTGGAAAGGTACTTTACTGGAATGCCGCATTGCAGAGGTCTTGGAAATGGTGTTCTTTGTGAGGCAAATCAACAATTCCCATGCAGATGACATGCTGAAGGAATTCTCCAAACTGTTCCAAGGCCTGGGGAAGCTTAAAGATCACAAAGTCACCCTACACATTGACAAGGCCCTTCAGCCCACGGCACTCAGACATCAGAGTGTCCCATTTCATCTCCATCTACTAGTGGAGAAGGAACTGCAGGAACTAGAGACCTAAAGGGTGATTGAGAGGGTGATGGGCTCCACTCCATGGGTACCTCCACTGGTCATTGCATCGAAACCAAAGCAGCCAGGAGCTCTACGACTCTGCGTGGATATTAGACTGCTGAACTAAGCCATCTGGAGGGAAAGACACGTGACATCAACCATGGATGACATTGTTGTGGACCTAAACAGCGCTCAATGATTCTTGAAGCTAGATCTCAATTCAGGGAACCATCAGTTGAAGGTAACACTTGAAAGTCGCTACATTACGACATTCTCCACGCACGTGGGTCTCCGGCGGTACCCCCGGCTCAGCTTCGGCATCTCCTTTGCGGCAGAGGTGTTTCAGAACGCCATCAAGGAAACACTCTCCTGGCTGATAGGTGTGATAAACCTGAGCAAAGATATCCTCATCTACTCTCAGAGCCTGGAGGAGTACCATGCCTTATGCCAGCCACACTCCAGCGCTTGGCAGACTCCGGCCTTACCCTACACCAAAAGAAAAAATGCTCTTTATATCAGAACTCAATTGACTTCTTCAGATATGTGTTCCCCCGAGATGGACTCAAAGTCGACCCGAGGAAGGCAGAGGCAATACGCAATGCACCAATACCACAAAACCCAATGGAGGTACCATATTCCTAGCGATGGTGACATACTGTGGGAGGTTCATACTGGGCCTAGCCACTCTATCATAGCCCCTGAATCAACTAACAAAAACAGGTGTGCCATGGCGGTCGGGTCCCAAGGAAGAGAGTTTGTTTCGGAGCATAAAGGAAGCACTGTTAGATTAGGCCACTATGGCCTACTTCCATACACAATGCATGACCGAGCTAGTTATGGATTCCAGCCTGGTAGGACTCAGAGATGTCCTTCCGCAGGAAGATGCAGAAGGGGAATGCGTTCCTGTGGCCTGCGCGAGCCAGGCATTATCACCGACGGAGTATCGCTATGCCCAGGTAGAACGCGAGTCCCTCTCTACCTGATGGGCGTGTCAACATGTCCACTTCTACCTGTGTGGCCACCGTGTCAGAGTAGTGACAGATCAGAAGCAACTCCTACCACTATTCACTGGGTCATCCCGCTTTGCACACCCACGGATAGAGAGGTGGGCCATCTAGCTGCAAGCGTATGCCTTCCAACTGCTTTATAGACACGATGCCAACAACCCCATTGACTTCCTGTCATGCCACCCCTCACAAAACATTCCCAGCGGGCAAGCCCAGGATGAAGAACTCAACAAAGTGCTTTGTGAACATGATTGAAGCCAGTGCATGCCCATTCGCGGTCACCCGAAAAGACATACGAGAGGCCACGGAGGCGGATGACACCCTCTTGAAGGAAAAGAGGTCCTGGCGTGGAGGCAATGGCACCATTTCCTTGAAGTATCCGGGTCCATGGTAGCAGAAGAGCAGAACATGCATCGCTAGCTCTGAAAGGTATGACAAAGCTGAGAGTGAGTGGTTCCGACCTGGTGTTGCGAGGGCAGAGAATTGTCATCCCAAAACTTCTCCAGGGCAGATGGTCACCCTCACCCATCAAGGACACCAAGGGGCCACAAAGACCAAGGCAAGGCTGAGAGCGAAGATCTGAAGAAGACCTTTTCATTACTCGGTCTGCCAGAGGAGGTGAAGTCTGATAATGGGACCCCCTTCCAGGGATAAGAATTTCAGGTTTTTCTCACACAGTGAAGGATCCAACATCAAAACATTATCCCCCAGTGGCCGCAAACTAACAGGGAGGTAGAAAGGTTCATGAGGACATTGAACAGAACCCTCAGAATCGCGGTTGACCAGCATTAGAATGTCGTAGTCTGTCTCCAACAATATCTCCAAGCATACCGACAGACCCCCGCATTCCACCACAGGGTGAGCCCCAGCAACCTTACTATTCAAACAATCAACTCGCAATGTCATCCCCAAAGACTTGGAGTGGGTGCCACCAAGTACAGATGTTGAAAGGACTCAACAGAAGTGGCAGACGACCAATGACAAGGCTAGCAGATGTCGGCACACCAAGATTCCAACTCTGCAGGTGGGAGCATGAGTTGTGCTCAAAGATGGCCTCCAGGGGTGGAAGTTCAGGACACCCTATGAACCAGATGTGTGGACTGTCGTGCAGGTCAACACTACCATTATAATAACCGCAAAGCACGGAAGGCAGACGGTCATAAGGAAAGAATCCTGGTTCTAGGAGATATCACAAGACACTGCCTCTGCTAGCCCCCTGGAGGGACGATGAAAGCAGCCTGGTAGATGAGAAATGCATACCGGACATGGCTGAAGGTGGAGACGTTTTGTTCCCTCCCCTCCCCAACCAACAGAGGCAGGTGACAGGTTGATGTCAGCTGAGTAGTCCCAGGCGAATCCGTTGGTGCCTCCCCCTGGTGCCCCAGGTGAAGATCCGCAGCGGACAAGAACCAGGTGCAGTGTCAAGAAGCCAACGGTACCAACTGCGCTTGAATCCGGCACCCAGTAAGAAACTGAGAGACCTTATGTGTTGATATAGTTATGTGTATTGTTCTGTTTTTTCTTTTGACCAAAAGATGGGAGGGATGTAGAGAGCCAACCAGCGTCGGATTGGTAATGCGGGCACTCGGGCAATGCCCGAGGGGCCGGTGTCCAGTTCCATCTGGGGGCTGCTTTTTTGAGCAGACTGGGGGGCCGATTTGGGTGGTGTTGCTGTTGTTAGGGTTCAACCATCAGCCCAGTGGGTGTCTGAATGGCCTTTCTGGAGGAAGATGGGCTTCCATTGCCTCCCTTTTATCAAAGGGCAGAGGTGTCATTCCCTTTCTCTCGCTGGGCCGGCCCATTCATGTATGTATATGGAGCGGGGCAGGGGGCCCGAGCTAAAGTGGCCTCACTTGTTTCAAGTGTGTTTCACCAGTGTAAACTAATCTGTGCATTTTTTTTACCCCCTCCCCAATTTTTTTAATACAATTTCGCCGAAGGCAATATGCAAATGTAAACTACTTTTTTTAGAGTGCCCGGGCCGATTTTTAATCCCAATCCAACTCTGGAGCCAACTTGCCTGTACGCCCCCAATATATCCACTGCACCGCTCGGTCCGGGTTCGGCCCGAGGGTATAAAAGAAGGGGTCTGGGGTCGGTCGTGACCTCACACCAGAACAGACTCCGAGTGTCCATGTGTCCTCATTTATGAGCGTGGCAGGGCCCTGCATGCTTACCTTACCATGCACTATACAGATAGTGGAGCAATTTAGAGAAAAAAGGCAGAAAGCACATTATGTCTGTGGAAAGCACCTCAGGCCAGGAGAAAACACGTAAAGCCAGTGAAAGCACGTCAGGCCAGTGGAAAGCACGTAAGACACTTTGCCAGTCTCCAAAAGTTATTCCAGAAGTTGCAGGAATTACCCAGCGGTATTAAAAGTGAAACAACCTGTGCTCCCAACAGACAAAGGCACTGGATGCTAGTCCTGGAATGAAAGCTGGGTCGCAAAAGAATACGTGTCTCTCTCCTGGTCGTACAGCCACGGCCTGGCTCATGTTATTCCACAGATAGAGTTTCACCCCAATGGACTGTAAGGGACCATCTAAAGAGCCCATGTGGTACAATTATGAGAATACACTGATGTTGGCATTGGTGCCCCTGAATGACTAGTAATCCTCCTATGTATGTATGTATGTATAGGCATTTATATAGCGCACTACTTACCCGGAGGGTCCCAAGGCGCTTCGACCGCTGCGAAACCCTTCCTGGCTTCCCTGAGAGATCCCTTAATGGGTATCTCCAGGGTGAGACCAGGCATCCCCGGCGGTCTGGTGGGGCCGTTAGTGAAGATGAGGCAAGCTAATGCCCAGAGTTGCCGAGTGTGATCGCTGATCAGAGTGGGCACCGAGGCGAGAGAATTATCGAGTCCACTGACCCTGGTCCAGAAACCTGCCGCGCCGGGAATCGAACCCTGGTCCCGGGCCGTCCTCTGCTCTCGGGTCTGCCGCCTCTAACCAGTACCAAACTTTTGAATAATTAAAGATTTTCTGAAAAAGAAAATTGTCAATTGAAAGTCAGATTGAAGTTAAATTAAAACGTGAATAAAACTTAAACTATTTTCTTTCTTCAGTTTCATTCGAGGCACTGTATTCTTTCATGCAAAAAACGAATGCACTGCTGCCATCCTGTGGCCATTTGTGAGAAACAAATCCTTCCAATTTCCAGGGCTTTATTAACAAGCATTTGCAATGCAATAGATCTCGCATTAGTAAAAGTTTGAGCTTTTGGCATTGTGAATGAGATTGGTTTTTATTTTTTGTATTTGTACGTACATTAACACATAAACAAAAATGCGTACTCACAAAGACACATACAGAGATGCAATTACAAAAACGCAAACACACACACGAAAGCAAAGACGCACATATAGTGACAGACATACACACAGAGACCGACATGCAGACACAGAGAAACAGATATGCACACATACAGACACAGATATATAGAAGCACATGCACACACAAACACAGATGCACACACAGAGACAAACGCACTTACAAAGACAGATGCACACACAGACACCAAACAGAAATATATGTACACACAAAAACAAGTACTCCGTCATTAAGACATAGACATACACACACCAAGACAGAAAAACTCACTTAGACAGAGAGCCAAGACAAAGTTGCACATACAGGCAAAAACACACACACATAGAAACAGACACACAGAGACAGAGATGCACACACAGAGACAGAAACACAAACAGAAACTGAGATGCACAAACAGAGATACACTTAGACACAGATACACAGACAGAGACGCACATAAAATAGGCGCATAGTAAATGCAGGCACAAAGATGCATATACAGAGACAAAACCAAATATAAAGACAGGCTTGAACAAACAGACTTGCACATAAAGAGACGCATATACAGAGACGCACATACAGAGACAGACATGCAGAGATAAAAAGTAAAGACAGAGTTACACATATAGAACGAGCTGTACACACAAAGACAGTGATGCACATATAGAGACAAAAGATCCTTTAGTGTCTAACAATGTGCAACTAAAGGAATTGTTAAAATATGAGCTGGGTATTTAATTATTAAATCCACAAATCGATGATGCAGAACCCAATTGTAATTGTGGAATATGGTCAATGACTGGCAGAGCTCACAGGCATATTGCAAACTGAATGAATTCTGCACCAGTCTAATTAATATTTTAATTACATTATTATACTGCAGGCGCAACAAGTTTGGAATAAGATTACAGTTTCCTGGTTTTTGTTTTAGGTGGAAACCATGGAGATACACAAAAAATTAAGTTCAGAATTCTGGATCAACTGCACGTAACGTGCTGAAAAGAACACATTTTATTTGATCACCCTTATTGAGTTATGAGGAAAAATTGCTGCTGTTAGAAGCTAGATACCTCGGTTCTAATCCGAGCTTCAACACTTCACCAATCATGTCATTATATGCAAATGCAACACAAAAAGATGATGAACGTAATGTTGAACATTGTCAAACATTCACCCCCAGTCACAGAATTAGGTTTAATCCGTCGTTAATTTGCTCAATACACTATTCCAGTTTGGACCTAGCCATATGTAAATTAGCCTTGACCCTGTACCCTATAGGAACAGTTCATCCCAAACTGCCAGGCCAGGTACTCCCTAGACCGGAAAACAAGCATTCTCTGACTGGTTTATACGCAAATGACAATCTGAGTGTCTACATAAGTATACCATGTAATACAAATGTGTAAAACATGTACACAAATGTACAATATTGCACTTGACGCGAGCGACTGGAATCAACAAACAACTCCCTATTGCCGTACTCCTGACCTATGTCCATGCTGTATTCAGTGGAAGTCGAAATGGCCACAAACACCAGGCAAATCGGGCCATTTGAGAGTATTCTTAACCTTCTCCAGTAAATACTGATCAATTTGAATATCTTCTGGGCGAAAACGTGCAAAAATATGTAATGCTGGTGAGTGCAGTGTTCTTACTCAATGCCAGTGACCAGGAAGACAGACTCAAAGCATGCCTCCCTCACTCAGCAAACCAATGCAAAGAGTGGGTAGTGTGTCTTACTTTTCTCACGTGTGACAGCGACCACAGATCTCTCCTGCCGCCCAAAGAGAAGGAGGCTAGGATGACTGAGTCTGTGAAGTAGATGGCGTCCACAGCTCTCTCCGTGGAGCAGGGAATGTAGGATGTCCCCCTCCAACCTCTCTAACCAGGTGGGGAAAGTAGGGCATCCTCTACTCTCCCCCAGGTCGAGGTGGAGTAAGAGTGTAAAGTTTACTAGAGAGGCAGTGTAGGGTGAATTGCCTGTGGTGCCCCTGCTAGCTGAGGCCAGTAGGGCAGGTTTCCACCAGTCCTTGCACAGACACCTTCCACTACATTCTCCTGTATAGAGGAAGAATAGGGCACAGCTACTGCTCTCACTAGCTCAGCCATCTTTCATTCACCGGAACCGATCTGGGGGATGGTGGAGAGAGCGGAAGGGTTGTGCTGACATGGCTCACTTTGCATCCAGATCCACTTTTCAAAGCAACGACAGTCTAGCGCCTAGAGTGGATTACCACAGCGAGCTAGATTCAAGGCAACACAGGTGTCCTGTATCCCCGTTTCTTAAAATGCACAATCACACCACCCGTTAAGCCGCGCTGCACAAACAATGAATGCATTAAATGAGCTCGACAGCTCTCCGTGCTTGTGCATTTTTACAAAAGGACGGAAAACAATCTACTTTCCGGCCTGTGTGTCATTTTAAACAAGCATTTACAATGCAATGGTTTCGCCTTTGGAAAAGTTAGAGCTATTAGCATTGCTCATGACATTTCTTTTTTTTTTTACTTATAAATAAATGGCATTGTTATTTACATTGCCAACAGCTCTCTCAGCCCACACAGCTCTCTCAGCCCACACAGCTCTCTCAGCCCTCACAGCCCACACAGCTCTCACAGCCCACACAGCCCACACAGCTCTCACGGCCCACACAGCTCTCACAGCCCACACAGCTCTCACAGCCCACACAGCTCTCACAGCTCACACACAATGCAACGGTTTCGCCTTTGACAAAGTTAGAGCTATTGGCATTTTAAATGACAAATTGTTTATTTATGTGTTGATTTTGAAAACAGATAAATAAATGGCATTGTCATTTACAATTTCAATAGCTTAATCTTTCACAAATGCGAGACCTATTGCATTTGCACCCACACACAGCCACACGCACACAGAGCCACACACACACAGACAGAGCATGCCCCCCGTACGTTCCTAAGAGAAGACCAAAACATGCTAGAGAAGTCTATAACATAACTGGTACTCGGTATTGGTAAGTGGTAACAAACCCAAATTCGAGGGTCAAAAGTAACTGAAGGCAGACAAATCACTGTTTTACTATGAATGTGTATAGTCGAAAAACACAGTGTGTAGTGAAATTTCAATGGTTAAGATGTGGTATAGAGAGGACTAGGCAGAATGGGGTGCACACAAACTAAAACAAAGGTGCTTATTAGGGAAAGGTTGTGTGTGAACACATGTACAAATGTGCACTACAATTAGTATAGGTGATAGCAAATAGCGCGCTGAAGAGCTCATGGGCGCCTATCAACTGTGGAGATAATGCGGAGCCGTAGGGCATGGGCACTCACTGGGTACGTCCACTCCTACAAAGTCGCTGGGAGGGGGAAACTCCTGTGTGCACAAACATAACTATGCATGTACAGTATAACAAATGGCACGTAGAAAAGGCACGTGGCTGTAGGGTGCGATCTGGAAAATGGCAAAGAGACAGTACATGGGCATGAACGCGGATAGGGAAACATGCAGTGGTGCAGTATGACGAATGACCCAGGGTAGAGGGAGCGTGAATGACGGAGACAGTAGCGGAGCAAGGAATAGAGATTGTGTGGAAACAGTAACAGCGCTGTTAAAATGCACATACATGTAATGACGGGTGGTGAAAGAATGTAATACTGGTGAGTCTGGTGTTGCGTACCTTGACAAACTGTAACAGCTAGAGACGGTCCGAGAAGGATATCTTTAAAATTAAAATAAAGCTCTGGGTGAAATAGCCGGTCGTGGCAGTTTCACTAAGCCATTCGTCTTCTGTGACCAATGAAGGGAATATATTCACTTGGTTGGACGGATATCCGCAGGACTGTGGAGGTAAACAAAAGCAAGTTATCAAAGACACTCGCTGCTCTGGTGTTAGTCTGTTGCACACGAGGCTGGCGCATTTAAAGGGATGGTGGTCCTGGCCCGGGGAAGATGCACTTGGCGGGCTTCGGCTAGTAACCTTTGCCTAGCCTTATTTTCCATTCCCAGACTCGCCGGCCTGCACATCTCGGCGTCCCTTCACGCTAGCAACCTCTGGCTACTGGGTTAATGTTTCGGCTGCAGCCAGGCCGAGCGGTGCTGATGCGCAATGGTCCTTTCAGACACGGGTGTACAACTCTCCCCCGTAAAAAGGAATTATCTTCTCTTCAGTGAGGCTGCCCCTGGCTGCGCCTTTCAAGGCCCAGACTGTAAGACATTGTGTCTCTTCCAAGGTCTTTTTGTAACTGTTGGTCAGTTTCAAAAGGTTTCTTTATCACTTTTCGAAGTATTCCATGTTGTGAATTGCACCTGTGTAAGAGGATGGCGGGGAGGGCGAGTTCCATTGCCGTATTCGGTGTACACACAAAGACACCCATCCCGGCCCCTCCCTCACATGTTGATGCCCAGTTTGTATCTAGCGCTTACAGGTGGTAGTCAGTTTCTAAGCACTCTCGGCTGTGACCGTAAAATGATTTGCAGCACAGGAAGTTATGCAGGTCCGTGGGACTCTTGTTGATGACCCCGTTGTTGGCATGCCAGCAGCAATCTGCAGGGCAGACTCAGATCTCTGCAGCAGGTGCATTGCCCCCCTCAGTAATGCCACCGCATTATGATGGCTGCCAGTCACTGCAGACTTTGTGCCCCTACGCCACCACAATCAGAAAAGCCATGTGTGGTCATCTGGGGGCTACCACTGCCCCTCACGAACTTCGGTGAAATAGCATACTTCCCAAGTGCCTTATCTCCTGCCTCAGTTAGCTCATCCCCACTGCCCAATCCCCGCCGGTGAGGTCATTTCCGCTGGCGCACCCTCTGTCACTTTGTAGGAACCTCTCCATGAAGCCTGTTCAGGCGCTGCCTGCCGCTGATTATCACCAGCTCGGGGCTAAATTTGTATTTTCTGGAGTTGCAGCAGGGCGATAACGCAGGCCCTGTTGAGCGGGGATCGGCCAGGGAGGAGTTTCCGCTCTATATTTATGCAGCGGGAGGAAAGGGTATTCTGTATTTTTTCCGGGGCCGGCTGAGATGCTGAGAAGCAGGTTTCAAAGCACAGTGTGCGGTGCCCTGATCGACAGCAGACCCCAGCGGGGGCCATTTACACCGATTAGGGATTTATTTGTTAAGGATCGGCCTCTGGCCGCCGCCCTGGCTTCACTCCCACGTTGCACATTAAATCTGGGCCAGTGTTTCCTTCACGTGCCAGCCTGGCGTGCGGGTGCAATCGGGTGGTTTCTCTGTAGGCTCTGGGCGCTGGTCTGCCAGGATATGGTGCGTGGTTGGCGCAGACGTGTGCGGCCCGCGGTGCTGTGCAGCTCATGGCGGACTCTTCCGTCAGCTCTATTGTTTTCTAGTAAATATAAAATGCGTAAACCACGGCTCTCGCTGCATTTGGCAGGCTTCTTGTTGGTGGGTTTCTTATTTTCTTGCACTTGGGGAGAACAGGGTCGCAGCTTCTGCCCCTGGCTTGCTGTTTAATAACTTTGCCCCTGCCTTTCCTTGGGAGCAGGAAGGCAGGGGTTACAAAGAAACCAACCAGGACTTTTACACCTCTGTTTCCCATGCCCTGTGGTTCTGCAAGCTATGAATTTTAGATTGAAGGCAGGCGAGGGGATACGGCTGGGGTGGGGGGGTGGGGGGGAGGTGGGGGGGGGAAAGGAACGGACAGTGGGAGAGGGGGGGCGGGAAAGGAACGCACTCACCTGGACTTCTTCCGGCGGCCGTGGTCGGCATGAAACGACTAAAAAAAACACCCCCCAAAAAAAAACGAAACTCCGCCCACCGCCCAATGACGATGCAAAAAGGGAGGAGAGGGAAAACATGCAGGAACGCCCACGAATCTGGTCCGGCCTTGACGGACAGATCCATCTTCCAATGGCTAGCCTCCATTTATGGAGCTAGCCAATGGAAGAAGGGGCGGATTCAAGTCCCCCATACTGAAAACTAAAGATTTCTCCTGGGGTCGGAGCTAAAGCTCCGTGCCCCAGGCAAAACCTAAAAAGGGAGTACGTCATCTAAGAAACTCTTCCGGCTGTTACGACTGCAAACCCTGTGCATGATGAAAGCGTGGGGGGGTTAGCAAAGAGTCCGAATTACGATTCTGTAACTGCAGAGGTGTGATGTGTAGTACAATGCTGTTTTCAGGCACCTATCTGTGAGGGTACGTTTATTGCTTACATACATGTGTAATTTACAAAAGGCAACTGTAAAAATCACACAAAAACACACGGTGATGCTAAGATGAAGACACATACGGGTCCCCAGAGTGCCATAAATCAATTCAAATCTGTAGCTCACTTTCTAAAGAGCAGGAGATGACAGCAGCACATTCAGGGCAGCCTCCAATGCCTGCAGGACACTCGCTGCTGCGGGGCATGCCAACAGCCGCAACATCACAAGGTGCTTGGCGCTTCCTCTGTCCTGAAGGGTGTCTGACAAGTGGCAGTGTCCATGCAGACGGGCACGGGCAATCAAGAGGGCGGGGTTAAGAGAGAGATTCTAGGTGAGAGATGATCCCATTCACAAGCCAACCAGCAGGCGGCACACGAGGCGAGAGGCCGTTTCTCACTCCCCATGACAGAAGCACAGATATTGCAGGAATATTCCTGCGAGCTTCGCGATAATGTCAAGGCTAGGTCCACGTTAGACCTGCCTACCCACCCGTGCGAGCAGACCGCAAACATCTGGATTCAGAGGGCTCTGTGAGAACATCACAAGAGGATCCGGAGGCAGAGATGGCAACAAAAAACGAGGGCAGAAATCGAAACTAGTGAAACAGAGGAGTGGGGGCGAGGGAGCCTGTCTGTGTCTAGGATGCGCTCATGCTCGTCCTAGACACTGGTGGGATTGGGTGGAGCATAGGTGGGACATGAGCCCGCCTTTGTCCATTTGCGTGCCTTATTTTTTTTTTAAAAGCACGCTAAAGCAAGTTGCGGGCCCCGAAAGCGAAACCACACGCACAAGCCTGTGGTCAGCGTTCTGAAGCCCGCACAAGAGGTCTTGCGCCTCGCGCGCAATGCTGCGCACTGCAACGCTAAGCATAAGACCTAAAAAGCGTTACTGTTTTGATTTTGCTATAACTTTTCATACCTACTTCAAATTTCCTTCCTTTTGTGTGATTTTACTAACTGGTTTCTTATCTTTCTAACTATTTGAGTTTGTAGTTGTGTTGTTTCTTATTTCTTAATTGTATAATTGTTTAGGTTTATTGTTGCACATGTTACACATTCAGCTTTGCTGCTGAGCAAGGCTACCAAGGGTTAGCTAAGGATTATTCACAAAAGGTAAATAACCTTTTAGAAGTCACATTTGGATTTTTAATAGTTGATTCCACTCCTTCACAGTTTTATTTATATAGTGCTTCATAGCCCTGACAGGTTGCCGAAGCGCTTTAGTTAGCATTTAGGCAGTGGTAGAAGAAGCCAAAGGGCTGCTAGATCGTGAAGGCTCGGCAGCCATTATCCTCCTAGATCTGCACTCAGCATTTATTCTGTAAATCATGACATTCTTGTTGATAGATTACAGAGTGCAGGAATCACAGGACTAGCTTTTTCCTGGTTTAAGTACTTCCTGGAAGACTGGTCTTTTCAGGTCTTTGACAGTTGATGTACTTCAGACACTTTCCCTTTAAAATGCGGATTACCTCATGGCTCGTCACTTAGCCCTACTCTTTTTTAGGTTGAGCATTCAAGACCTCTTGTATATACTTTAGTACATACGTATATTAGTATATACTTGTATGTACTTAGTGGGCTCTGGAAAACAGCCATAGGACTTGTTTGCTTCCGCTTAACCCCTCTGATGCGGCGCAAATATCCCTCCCCAGTGCTGCGCTGTCCATTGGAACTAGTGCTGAATGGACGTCCAATGGTCGTGCGCAGCACTGGGGAGGTAGTGCACGCGACGACCGTTGGACGTTCGCAGCACTGAAGGGGTTAAGGACCTTTTTTTCTGTTCAACTGCCTCTATTTAACTGTCTTAATAAAAAATGACCAGTAGAGGTCAGTAAAATACCAGAATTGCTTTCTGCTGAGGGACTTTCTTTTTTTAATTTTTCTGGCAACTGCCTCTATTTAACCTTCTTGAGAGAATACGACCGGCAGGGGTCAGTAAAATACCAGAATCACTTTAGTGTTCTCTAGTTTCCAGTCCATAGAAATTGTCTTCCACGAGCACCCCTAGATAATAGTATTTTTTTCAAATCTTGTATTTTCAGTGATATGAACACCGAACGCCCTGATTTTATATTAAAAACAGAGCTTTAGACTTCACCATTTCCTGCTGAACTGCAATATATCTCTAAATGTGTTCCCATACCTTGTGTGTCACGCAGTTTGGTGCTTACTTTCAATCATGTTAAAGAACAGTAAATATTTCAGCACCCAGTTTAATGTGCTGCATAGCAAAATACATATAAGGTCCCAAAGGCGAGACTGATTGCATTGCAAATGCTTGTTATTTGTTTATGAGACCACTTGCAGATATCGTCCATTCTTTCTGGATTTCAATAATATCTTATGCAGATGACTCTCAATTGGTCTTTTTCCTTACCCAGAATAAAGACTTCTTTTTCTCCTCATTAGACCCCTGTTTAGAGAAAGTTACCAGCTGGATGAATAGCTCTTGCCTTAAACTAAACGGAGATTTAATGGAGCTCATGATCCATGGCAACAATCCTAACCCTCCTACGAGTCTGAGCTGGCTGAGCTGTTTAGGTCCCCATCCTGTCCCAAAAACAGTTATAAAGAACCTAGGAATGTGGCTGGATAAATCCTTGAATTTCAATTCCCAAGTAGTAAAGCTTGCAGCTACCTGCTTCGGCATGCTCAGGATGCTTCAAATATTTTCGCTCTACTCCCTTCTACTTCGAAGAGGTGAGTGGTCCAAACTCTCATTCTCTCACGCCTGGACTATAGCAATTCACTCTATTTGGGAGTGCCAAAAGCAACAATAAGGAAACTGCAGGTGGTACAGAATTGCACTGCTTGGATACTGTATGACATACCTAGACATCAATCTGCCCAACTAGCCCTGAGCACCCTCCATTGGCTCCCAGTGATCAACAGAATCAAATTCAAATCACGTTGCATCACCCACAGGGCATTCCTTGACAAAGGACCTTCTGTCTCTCATTCCTTGCTAGTCTCCTATTCTCCAGGGAGAACTTTGTGATCCTCTGACGCACATTTGGCCAAAGCATCCAGTGTTAGAAGGGCAAAATACGGAGGGTGGCCCTTTGCCTATAATGTGGCCAAACTCAGGAACATCCTTCACCACTCTCTGCGATCAGCCAAAAAGGATCTTTCCTTTCGGAAACTATTAAAGACCTGGCTCTGCAAGAACATCTCCCTCTAAACCCCTCTACCTAGTCTGCATCTCACTATCAGTGCCGGGATGCCTATGGGTATCTACGCGCCCTATAATTGCAGCATAGAATAGAATAGGCTAGACTAGAATAGACTAGAATAGAATAGAATAGAATAGAATAAAATAGAATAGAATAGAATAGAAATGAATGTATAGGTAGCAGGCTACTCTATAGGTTTCTGTAAGTTTCGGGTCTACAGTGAGAGCTTAGTATACTTGCTCACGGATTAAATCAAAGAGTGTGTCTTTTCTCCGCCAGAGCTTCAGAATTTGAATTTCTACAATCTGTAAATCTCAGACTCTACGTCCCTAAAATGTAACTACCAAGATATTCCTCAGCCACTGGATCTCTACCTTATTGGACTAGCATCTCTAACCTTGTAGTCTGTAGGCTACTCAAGGGTGGTCGTTGGTGTCTAAATGCCTGAGTCCCACCTCAGAATTCCAAAAAGTCTGAACTCCTTGGCCAAGCGTTGACTTGTTCAACTTCCCCCAGCCAGTGCTCATTCGCAGTTTAACACATTGGCAAAAATAAAAATCTGCAGGCTCCTGGCTGGAAAGCGCCTGCATTGGTAGGCATTGACGAAGAGCATATCAATAAAAACAAAACGTGTTAGGGAATCTTGACAGGGTGAGTAGGTTGCCTGGGCTCTACAGTTTACTGAAAATGAGGTCGCAAATGAGTAAAGATTTGGCTGAGTGTTAGTTTTGAACCCTGGCAGTATGGTGTGGGAACTGTGCAGTTGTACTCGATGTAAACCTTGGTTTGAATTAGGCGTGTGAGGCAACCCACACAACAAGGGACGGGAGTGAAGTGTGCAATTGGTACCTGTGGAGAACGAGGTGAGTCTGACGTATTTATTTCGCTGTTTGTGAAGATTATAAGGTGAGGACCTACAGAAAACTTACAGAGTGTGAGCCCTGGGTGTCTAAAGTTTTTGAAGACTCTAAGGTGAGGACCAACAGAACTTACAAGTAGTGAGAGAGGTGGGCGTCTGCAGTTTGGGGTGAATCTGATTAGAAACCCATCAGTTTTAAAAATCAGCTATAGATCCCTTAAGTTTAAGGGTAGGCTTAGGGCACGGTGTAAAGTTTTGAAATCTGCACTTGAGTTTGCTGTTTGGATCCTTATTTTTCATAACTGACTTCCTATACTTTTTGGATGAATGTCGTGTTTGGGGCCTTGTATTGTGGGTTTGGGTTGTGGGGTTTCCCCCTGCAGTATATGGTCATTCTGAGGTAAAAACTTGTTCAGGTTTGAGAGCCTGCAATGTGGAGTTAGTGTGAGGTTTGGCCTGGGGTGTTTGGGGTCAAAGTGGAGCCTGAATGTCTACACTTGGCGGGAGATTGGATGTTGTTACAGTGGCGAGAGAAATGTACTCCCTATGTGGCGGTGAATATCAGTCCTGCATCTCAGCATTGTGTTCAGGGTGACTACTGGGTTCATACCCTTGGGTCTGAAGGAGAGATATGGACGTCTGCAGTTTGAAGAAGTCTGAGAGAGGGGCTCCTGTTTGGTGTGAGTGCGATTTGTGGATCCCTGTAGATTGAAAAACGTGGGAGGTCTGTGCTCTCTAAGTGAGGTGTAGATACAATGTATGCTGAATGTGAGGGCTGGAGCCCTGCTGTTTGTGCTTAGTACTCGACTCCTGCAATTTCGAGGGTAGTTTGGTTCCTGCTGCAGTTTGCATCGAGTTTGAGTCTGGATGCCTGTAGTTTGGGCTAGAATGGATTTTTGGGCCCTGGGAATAGTTTGAGCTGAATGTGAGGATGGGAATCCCAACTGCCAGTGGGGTGTGCTCTTTGGGCCCTCTGAAGTTCAATATGAGTCTTCGCTGCAGTCAGGGATGTAAATGTGGTTTTCTGTAGTTTGGGGTCAGTGCGGAATTAAGGTGTTGATGCAGTTTGAGGTCAGGATGGGAGCCCCCACTGTCTGTGGGGTGTGCTCTTTGGACCCTTTGAAGTGTATGATGAGTTTGGGTGGATGTATGACATTACAACGCATGCTTTTACATCAATCAATCAATCAATCAATCAATCAATCAATCAATCAAAGCATTTATATAGCACACTACTCACCCGGAGGGTCTCAAGGCGCTGGGGGGAGGGGGTCCGCTACTGCTCGAACAGCCAGGTCTTGAGCTGCTTCCTGAAGGCGAGGTGGTCTTGGGTCAGGCGGAGGTGGGTCGGAAGGGAGTTCCAAGTCTTGGCTGCCAGGTAGGAGAAGGACCTTCCTCCTGTGGTGGCTCTTCGGATGCGGGGGACGGCGGCGAGGGCATGGCTGGTCGACCGAAGCTGGCGTTTGGGAGCGTAGAAGTTGAGGCGGCTGTTGAGGTATCCTGGGCCTTGGTTCTGTAGGGCTTTGTGTGCGTGGGTGAGGAGCCGGAAGGTGATTCTCTTGTTGATCGGGAGCCAGTGCAGGTCTCTCAGGTGTCCGGAGATGTGGCTGTGGCGGGGGATGTCCAGGATGAGTCGTGCTGAGGTGTTCTGGATCCGCTGGAGTCTTTTCTGGAGTTTGGCGGTGGTTCCGGCGTAGAGGGAGTTGCCGTAGTCCAGACGGCTGGTGACGAGGGCCTGGGTGACCGTCTTCCTGGTCTCGGTGGGGATCCAACGGAAGATCTTACGTAGCATGCGCAGGATGTTGAAGCATGACGAGGAGACGGCGTTGACTTGTCTGGTCATGGAGAGGGAGGAGTCCAGGATGAAGCCCAGGTTGCGTGCGCGGTCTGTGGGTTTGGGTGCGCTGCCCAGGGCGGGGGGCCACCAGGAGTTGTCCCAGGCGGAGGGTGATGATCCCAGGATGAGGACTTCTGTCTTGTCCGAGTTCAGTTTCAGTAGGCTGTTTGTCATCCACTTGGCTACGTCTGTCATCCCTTCGTGCAGGTTGATTCTGGCGGTGGCGGGGTCGTTGGTGAGGGAGAGGATCAGCTGGGTGTCGTCAGCGTAGGAGATGATGTTGAGGTTGTGCTGGCGTGCGATGGCTGCGAGGGGGCTCATGTAGACGTTGAAGAGTGTTGGGCTGAGCTAGGAGCCTTGAGGAACGCCGCAGATGACTTCGGTGGCCTCCGATCTGAACGGGGGGAGGCGGACTCTCTGTGTCCTTCCGGCGAGGAAGGAGATGATCCACTCTAGTGCCTTCTCCCGGATTCCGGCGTTGCTCAGGCGCTGTACTAGGGTGCGGTGGCAGACAGTGTCGAAGGCCGCGGAGAGGTCCAGGAGGATGAGGGACGCTGTTTCTCCGTTGTCGAGCAGGGCTCGGATGTCATCGGTGGCTGCGATCAGGGCGGTCTCGGTGCTGTGGTTGGCCCGGAAGCCGGACTGCGAGAGGTCGAGGGAGCCGTTCGTCTCGAGGAAGGCGGCCAGTTGCTTGTTGACGGTCTTCTCAATGACTTTTTCCAGAAACGGGAGCAGTGAGATGGGGCGGTAGTTCTTGAGGTCTGTGGGGTCGGCTGATGGTTTCTTAAGTAGAGCGCTGAGCTCGGCGTGCTTCCAGCTCTCCGGGAAGGTGGCGGTGTCGAAGGAGGTGTTGATGATGTCCCGCAGGTGGGGTGCGATGACAGCGTCGGCCTTGTTGAAGACGTGGTGAGGGCAGGGGTCTGTCGGCGATCCGGAGTGGATGGAGTTCATCGTGCGGACGGTGTCTTCGGTGCTGATCGGGGTCCAGGCGCGGAGGGTGGATGTGGGGGGCGGTGGTTCGGTCGTGACGTGCGTCGGTTGAGTGCTGAAGCTGTTGTGTATGTCCGCGATCTTGTTGTGAAAGTAGGAGGCGAGGGAGTTGCAGAGGTCTTGCGAAGGGGTGATGTCGTTGTTTCCGGCGTTGGGGTTGGAGAGCTCTTTCATGATGTTGAAGAGTTCCTTGCTGTTGTGTGCGTTGTTGTCCAGTCGTTCCTTGAATGCGGTTTTCTTGGTGGTGTGGATCAGTTGGTGGTGTTTTCGGGTGGCGAGCTTGAGGGCAGTCATGTTGTCCGGTGTTGGGTCTCGCATCGCATGCTTTTACAACGCAGGTTTTACAACGCATACCATTACAACGCATAGTGCTTTGGGGCGCTGGATAGTGAATAGTTTAATTTACTATTCCAACTCCAGTCCCCGTGGATAGTATGGAAGGTGTTGGACAGTAAATTAAACCTATTCCCTATCCTAGAGCGCCCCCCAGCACAATGCGTTGTAATGGTTTGCGTTGTAAAAATTGCATCGTAAAGGCACTGCGTTGTAAAAGTTGCGTTGTAAGTGATGTTTCCCGTTTGGGTCCTTGCTGTAGTTATGAGTGTATCACTGGTTTTCTATAGGTTGAGGCAACTGTGAGGAGGAATTGCAGCAGTGTGAGCCCAGAATGCATTATGGGATGAGTTTGGCCTTAAATTACTTTGGTTAGGGCGGGTGTGCGGTTTAGAACGTTCAATGTTGGGTGGGTGTGAGTTTTGATACGGCTATACGTATGGATATGGATCCCCGCGCAGTCTGAGGTGAGTATGAGGATGAGACAGGGCCGGCTTTAGCGCTGGTGGCACCAGATCCGAAAGTCTTTTTTGGGTTAAACCTCCATGATCTCATCGGATTCGCTCACCACCACCTGGCAAAAATGCCCCCTACTCACCATAGCCCCTCTATCACATACATTTCATTTGTTTTTAAAGCGCTGGTAAAGGCAAGGTTTACTAATCCACTCGCCTATCCACATAAAATACAGACCTGTTCTTTGCAGCAGGCATATTAACCCTCTATGCTACTTTAAGGCGAGTCAAAAATGCCACTAGACAAAACTTCCATCTCTCTCCCTAGCAGGAACATTAATCACAGGAGTTATCTTGAATTTTTTTTTTGCTGCCTGAAAGCTGGACGCCCAAGAAACTCTGCAGCAGGTGCTTTAAAATCTTAAATTATGCTAAACACAGCTCCCCCCCTCCCCCCTCAGGTCAGTGCCCCCCTCCAGGTAAGCGCCCAGCCGCACTGGTGCACTTCCTTAAAGCCGGCCCTGAGATGAGACCTCTATGGCTTGCGTGAGGGCAATATTTGGACCCCTGCGGTCTGCACTAAAGTTGAGTCTTCCATGCAGTGTGGGGTGAAGTTGGTCCCAGCTGCAGTTTGAGGATGAGCCCTCCGTAGGGTGCGTGAGTGTAATTAATGTTTAGACTCTGCAGTACGAGGTGAGCTTGAGTCCTGGCAGCAGTTTGGGGCCAGGGTTGGTCCCGGCTGCGGTTTGAGGTGAGTGTGAGGATGAGACCTCTGTAGTTTAATGCATTGAGTGTAATAAGATGTGGACTCTATTGTGCGAGTCCATCGTGCAGTGTTGGGTGACTGTTGATGCCACCTACATTTTTGGCTGAGTGTGTGAATGAGACCCCTGCAGTTTCCTTGAGTGTGACATTTGCACCTGTGCAGCATGAGGGGGAGCCCTCTGCAGTTTGCGTTGGTGTGATGAATGTCTGGACTCTGCAGTGTGAGGTGAGCTTGAATTCTGGCTGCAGTTTGGGATAAAGGTTGGTCCCAGCTTGCAGGCTGGGGCTGGGGCGAGTGCGAGTCAAACCACTGCCCCTTGGGGTGTGTGATTTCTGGAGCCCTTGAGAGGCGCTTGAGTCCCGGCTGCAGCAGTTCGCGTCAGTGTGATTCTAGAACCCCTGCAGTTTGCCGCCCAAAGTAGGGACAAGAGTGTGGCAGAAAGTGCTAGAAGGCGGATCCGTGGCGCTCGAGCCAGGCAGCGTCAAACAACAGTTGTCTTTTTACGCAGACTGCGCGCGCCACCAGAGCCCTCGGTAGCAGGTACAGCTCTCAGGGTTTCGCGACTGCCGTGTTCTCCTTTAACGGGTTATTCTTATTTTTTGCCGATTATATTTTAATGCGGATTTCCGAGCACCCATTTGTTTGATTAAAAAAACACACACACAGCAATTGTCTTTCCATGAAGCATGGCTCCGTCTCTTTCACCTGACGGGGACGCGAGTGGGCGGGGGGCGGCAGGGGAAGAGACAATCTCGAATGAAAGTGGGGGGGGGGGGGGGGGGGGGGGGGGCGACTGGAAAATATTGCTGCAAATTAAAGCAGGAACGAGAAGGCACGGTGAAAAGGAGGACGGAATATGGGGAGGAAAGAGAGAGAGACAAACAGAGAGGAAGGGGTGAAGGGAAGAGAGCTAGAAAAGAAGGGCTAGAGAGAACATGATGGTGGAAAGGAGCAATGCAGAGGCGAGGGGGCAGGATGGATAGAAAGAAGGTGAGAGGCTCGGTGAAAGAGGAAGAGAGTGCGGTAGAAGCAAGAGAGGGGGCTCGAGCGGTAGGTGGAGAGCGACAGATGCGAGGGAAACAGCGTAAGGGGGAGAGAGGGCAGCAGCGATAGAAAGGGAGAAGAGTGAGGCAGCGGGTAGGGAGGGAGAGGAAACTAATGGGCAGGAGCGCGAGAGGCATGGATAGGCAGAGGGTCAGGGGAAGCGAGCGGGGGCTGGCAGGTGAGTGGAAAGACGGGGTGAGCCACGTGTGTGTGTGTGTGTGGGGGGGGGGGGGGGGGAGGGGGGGGGGTTAATAGGGCAGCATGGCACCGAGGTAGACCAGGAGCCGCCTTAGATATACGGCCGGTCCGCTGCTTTTCCGTTTTTTTGCTAATCTTCACCCACCTGCTCCGTGTTTTTTGCTCATGCTTGTTTGCTTGTGAATTGTTTGCAGACGCTTGGGAGCTGAGAGACAGCCAAAGCCCGTGGGAGCCGAGCGAGTGAAGGAGGAGAAAAAAGGGAGAGGCAGTGAACACCTCTGCAAAGACACCTTTCGGCTGGTAGAAGACCTCCCCCCTTCGGACCAGATCCGTGCAGAGCAGACGCCGGACAAAATATTGCATGTGTGCAGTCGACGGCACCCGCAAATTGGGGGCTCGGCATTTCTGTGCAGCCTCCCCCCCCCACCCCCGAGCTGCAATCACTGACAGGACTGCAAAAGCGAGGAGGAGGGGCGCTGATCTATATTCATCAAGGAGGAATATTCCGGGGCCTTTAATGAATCCAGGGGAATGACTGCTCCCCTGCAGTGAGCCCCGTCCTCGCCCCTCCTTCCGCTGCTGCAGGATCGCCAGCCTCCTGGCGGATGCTCCGGGAAAGGTCCGGCTGAGGCTGGTGTGGACGATGGGCTTCGGTGTGTGGATCCCTGACGCGGCGGGGAAGGGAGCAGCGTAGAGTGAGTGCACGCATCAGGGTCGACTGGTCCATGGGGAGACTGGTGGTGGCCACATCATGGTCCAGCAGGCACCTCCCTCGCCAGACGATTGATCTCGCGCTCTTCCCTGGGGATGCTCGCCCAGCAGGGATCTTCATCACCGGGCCATGATCTATCAAGGTGCCATTTAGCGTCGGTTTCGCCTTCTGGCTGTGCTTCTGGCATAGGGCCAAGAGGACAGGAGGAAATATATGCTCGGGACTAGTTGGAAAAATGAACCGTTGCAAGAGGTCGCCATGGACACTAATTTGTCGACAGCCTCCAAGTGAAAGCTGACAATGGTGCAAACCATTTGACGCAAGCGGCAAGGGATGGTGAGCTGAAGGTGCATGAAGATGAGCGCGTGCCATGTGCGCATTAGCGGGGCAGGACGACAACCGCGGTGGAGGCTACTCATCAGCAAGGAATGACTGATCCTCCCCATGGCTTATGGGGGGTCTTTATTTTCAAGGTTCTGCTGGATGATCTCGTAAGACCTCAATGGAGCGCTGGAGAAGCCTGGCCAGGGGCTGGGCACCTTGATGCGTTCTGTGGGTTCCAAGCTCCAGAGCAGATGGCGTCCCCTTGGCTTGCATGCTAGAGTGCCTGCACTTGCACTCAACAGAAACCACTAAGAGACATTATACACGTGGAGGGTATGATTCCGTGCCAGAGGAGGAACTAGTGCCCGGCTAAACAGTGATGAGATTGTCGTGTAGATCTGCTTTAGCCTCCTTGCTGCCTGTCTGCCAGTCTCAGTTCACTGGAAGTTCCACTATTGACCCCTCCTTCCTCTGGACCTTCTCAACTGTTATGCACAACATGAAATAAAACCTCTGGGAGTTTACTCTCCTTTTTTTGTCCAACTCAATTACCTGTCGGGTCGGCACCATGTCTCGACCCGGCTCAGGGATTCTGATCTCGGTGAATGGGCTGGGCTTCCCACCCCAAAATCTAGCCCGTGTAGTGGTGTGGGAGTGGCTGAACGAGCATGGCCGGTGGAGGCCCTACACCGCTACGGTATGCCATCACATTGAGAGCGTATTGAAGGAGGACCCCCGAGGCAGTGTGGTGCTGGGGCAAGTAGATGGTCAGCTGACGCCCTACATCATCGACCTGCAGTCCATGCACCAGTTTCGCCAGGACACAGGTGAGTGCACTTTATGTCTGTCAAGCGGCAGTCATTTTCTAACATCCACGCATGTTAACAAGCCAGACTCCTTCAACCATTTCTTAATCTCATTCCTTGGGATAGGAGGTCTGTCATAAGGAACGAGACACCTGGGACACTCTACTAGTGGAACCATTCAGGAAAGGCCCAAGGGGTGGAGAGAATATCCTGCTTTCCACAAAACTGCTACAGCTACCTGTTGGCAGAGTTTGAAGTCTGAGGGTTGGTTTTGAAGTCTCCTGTTACAATAGATTGTCGAGATGTTCTTACACCTCTATGGAGGAGTTTTGTTTCCAGACCAGGACACCCTTGAGTTGATAGTGCGCTTTACAAATACACATATTTATTATAACAATGCCCTACAGCTTTAGTTGAAATTTACAAGCACAGACAGGTGAGTTGCTCTAACAACTCGTAGGTAAAATCTTGGGTTGTAAGTTTGATGTTTTTTGTTAACTCCCAGATGTCTCGAGCAGCTGCTTTTCCTGCTCTTGGTTTATGGGGTATCACTGGGCTCTACCATTGTGCAAGAGGGAACTGTTCTCATGCTCTGCATGACGTTTTGTGTTCTGTCCGAGTGGTGTTATTGTGATTTCTCAGTTAACAAGAGTAGATGCCCCTCAAGGTGGTGGTGGAACACTTTTCAAAGTGGGGGTGCTGCCATTAATGTTATTACACTGAAGTTATAAAGATTGTGAAAAATCTAAGTGTTATATAAAAAACACACGTCCAACAAATGTGCCATGTCCATTCAGCAGGCGAGTGGTAAGAGTGTAGTATGTAGATAGTAGTACATTTTAGAGCACTGGTGTGGTAGCGCACTGTTATTTACAGACAGTACAGTTTCAGTTGAAATGGCCACTAAATTTGCATAGGTAAAATTATACAATGCAAAGACGATAATGTGTGGAAAGTGGGTTTCAGCAACTGTTATTATTTGCACATCACCAAGCAAAGTGTCTCGATTTCTCTTGATCCTACTTAAAAATTTGTTTCCACCACACTTCAGAATTACAAAAAAGTGCGTAATTTGTACTTTCCAAATTGCTGATGTAATCTGAAATATGTATATAGTTTATTTATTGATATTTAAATGTGGTGTGTTAGAAAACAACGGATATCCTACAACATTTCCATTAGTTTCCTGTACCTCAAAAGGATTGACACCTAAATCACTTTTACAAAATCCTCTCACTTTGCAGTCTGAATAATAAAAGTACACTCCAGTTTCCAAATAAGCAGCGATTTGTCAGAAGACAGCATGACATAGCATGGCATTTGACCTTTGTCCTTGAGCACACAGCAATATGTGACAAGATAAACACAACATTTAAAGACATCTTTACTGCTCATTCACCTTCTAAACTACAGCATGATTATTTGTGGGGGTGCTGCAGCACCCCTACTTCCAGCGCCTACACCCTCCACTTTGGGGAGGAGCTTTTGGGGTATACTTTTGAATTAAGTTCCTCTCTGGAGGGGGGCACTAGGAGCTAGTTTAGAAGGGTCAGAGCCAGTGCTCCTATGGGTACATCAAAGACTCAAAAAATTGGGGCTTCTGTTCCTGAGAAGAGAGAATACGAGTGTTCCTAATAGGTGTGTTTAGACCTATATCACGAGGATAGTCAATTAGACTTTCTCATGTTGCCCTCACACATCCCCAAGATGATATCATGCGTCATCATAGAGTGGTGGTCCTCGTTGGGCCGGCACTGCAATGACCTATGGGTCCCCCGATGGGTCACTTTGGCGGAGATCTCTTTAAGAGAATCCGTTTGATGCGTGCAAGCAAGATGATTGGCGTGGTGCAGTGGTGAAACCTGGTTGTGAGTTAAAACTGATAGGGGAGGTCATAAACTATCCTTTAATAAGTAGACCGCCCTGTCATAGATAAAAACCTATAACAGGCAAATGCTACCCTAGAGGTTTAAAAGGAACCCTGGTTGTCAGTGTGTATCGACTATTCGGGGAAAGTACCATATAGACATGAGTTGGAGGCCTTACTCAGGTCTCTCACTTAGTGATTAGTCGACATGTTTTGCGAGTATCAAATGGCCATCTCTAGAGACACGGATACGGAAGGATAGCTGCAGACGCACGGTCTGCACACCAATACCCAGGGCACATTTGAACGTGGCATCTCCGCGTCACCTGATTAGCTTTAGGTTGGACCTTGAACCACACAGACATCAGGTTGCACTTTAGGGGCACCACATTGTGTGGGGGAGTTTTTAATTATATGTTTTATGCCCTGGCGAAGCGCCACAGATCCTTAAGACCATTTGATAGGCACAAAAAACATGTTGACAAATCACTAGGGGGGTCATTACAATGGCAGTCGGACTTTCGTCTTACCGCCATCGCTGCAATAGTGAGACCGGCCTACCCACCTACTGCATTATGATGCGACCGCCACCACGGCGGTCGCAGCGGCCATACTTTACATTGCGGCGGGTGCTGCAGCCCCCGCCACAATGTAAATAGGGCGCTGTTTGCATTTCCCTGCACTACGTGGCAGGCACCATGAGGTGCCTGCCATATGGTGCATGGAAATGTAGGGGGACATAAGTGCCCCCAAACCCCAAGAGAAAGTGCCAAGTCAGAAGGATGGCCCGCTACGGGCCCCCAAAGTCCCTTTGCGCCAACTTGTTCATGGCGGGTTAACTGCCATGAACAAGCGGGTCGAAGGGGATATCATAATAGCAACGGCGGTGCCTGGCAGGTACTGCCGCAATGCTGCCTAACGTAGGTGCTCCGACAGGTGTCTGAAAAGAACCACCTGTTGGAATTGTGGCAGTTGGTCTTTCCGACTGCCACGCTTCACCCTACCATCATAATGTGGAGGGCGGAAAACCGTTCTGCGATGGTGGAGTGCCCGCCACCAACAGGCTGGCGGTGGCGGGCCTTCCGCCATCGTAATGACCCCCTAAGTGAGAGACCTGAGTGAGGCCTCCACCCCACGACTATAGGGTACTTTCCCTGTATATTCAATACACACTAACTACCAGGATTCCTTCTAAACCAGAAATGGCTAAAAATGCCACACATTTAACACTGGGCTGCTTGGAGCAATGATGCTTATAGCGTAGAAAGACACACCAGGGACTAGGCAAGATTGTCGGTACTCCATTTGTGAGTGAAAAGCGGGCTTCTGCATATGCAGTGCCTATATAGAGTTTGGGGGGTACAATACTTCTAGGATTAAACACAGAGCCTCCAAACCTTGAAGATTGTCTATTGCCCGAGCCAATCATGTCAAATATATCAGTTTCCTATGTGAAGCTGGGTTTCTAGGATACCTCACTGTATGTCGTTGGGGACACCCTTTCTGGTCTTGGCAAATAATTGTGATTAGTTGTTTTAGTCTAATTAGAATCAATCAATTGAATCAAATCATGACTACAGTACCCAGAATGAATTATGCTATCGCACTAAAGTGGAGTTCTGGAAACAGCGCCTGTGATGACGTGTAGCCATGCTGCGACAGATCTGTTGTTGATGATGAGCAGAGCCCTGCCCACCTATTGTAGTCTTCACTTTATTGTGAGTGCTTTAAACTGCTTCCCCCACCCATGGTCAACACCACACACACAGAAATGGAAGGCGTGGATAGGCCTACCTAGAGATAAGAGGATTCCTGGGAGGACATCACCTCTGAAAGATCAGAAGAGCGTATGGCACAGCCAGTAGACTCATGCTATAATCCTCATTTTAATCAGGGATTTTTTTTAAACCATCATCTCTCTGCATCTCTCAGGTCGGTAACAAGACAAAATATTGAATTCAAAATATAGAATCACCAAAATATCGAAGTCAAAATATATAATGGACAAAATATGGAATGGACAGAATATAGTGGCGAAAAATATTGAATTGAAGGTAAGTAATTTTATATCGAATAGTAATTTTTACCCCTACGCTATCCAACGCTTTCCCAACTGTTGCACTCTCTGGAGTGGGCATAGTAATTTTTACCCCTACGCTATCCAACGCTGGCCCTACTATTGCACTCTCTAGAGTGGGAATAGTAATTTTTACCCCTACGCTATCCAACGCTTTCCCCACTGTTGCACTCTCTGGAGTGGGAATAGTAATGTTTACCCCTACGCTATCCAATGCTTTCCCTACTGATGCTCTCCCTGGAGTGGGAATAGTAATTTTTACCCCTACGCTATCCAACGCTTTCCCTACTGTTGCACTCACTGGAGTGGTAATAGTAAATGTTATATTTATTATTTCATTAATTTTAAATTACTTTTAAGACATTTTAAAAAATTCGATATTTTGACTAACTATATTTTTTTAAAACTATATTTTCTATTCGATATTTTTGTACTTACCTGTTTGTGGATAGGAATTCGATATTTTTGCATTCTATATTTTTTCTTCAATATTTTGGTAATTCTATATTTGTGTATTCGATATTATATCAGTGATCCCTCCGGTCCATAGGCCCTTACCTATAACGTGAAAACCCAAACTGCAAGCCCCACAATTCTACTGATGTGCACAGCTGCCAATTTTATCAAGTCCAAACATGACTAGCTGCTCCAGTCCAGGGTTTTTCTTTGCATTCAGAGATGTGTAATCCTGGTTTTAGGATGGGCTAAAACAAGACTGCAGGTCACAGAATGCAAAAATAAAATAAAATTAGAAAAAACTGACTGAAACAGCTAGTCAGGTATGCACAAGCAGAACGTAAAATGATGGTGCCCCGTCGCAGAATGTGATGAGGGGGCCCTGAGTCTCTCATATCTCACAGATATTCATTAGTCTTGGGCTCAATGGAGACCGCCTGGATGGCTAAAGCCCCCCTGCGACATAGGGGACTTCATTACATCACTGCTAGCATCGCCCTGGGAAACTTGGCAGGGTTGCTTGTATTATTGGTTAACAACCTTGGACTGACCTAAAGAGACAATGTGCCGTGAGGTCATTTGATAGCCCTTCTTGAAGGTACCAGGTGGCTCCACATCACCTGGGTGAGCGTGGTCTTCCATATAACTTGTCGCTGCATTCTGGGAGTTGTAGTCCTGTTCACTTCAAATGAACGAGCTGGACTGATGTCCGAGATGACAATTATTTGTGGAAGGAAAACCGGAGCTGGAATGTCGATTTCCAGATGACATGAAGTCATCGTTTAAGCTGACAGCTTTTGAAAGAGGACATTTCACCTCAGTCCAAGACACTTTGAAGAGAATTCTTCGGAATTTTATAGAATGGAAGAAGCCAATGGGGAATGAAACCAGTGTATACATGTAAGACCCAAACGCATTTAAAAAACAAAACTGCTGCTCACGTACCGTGGTAATGCACTCATAAGGTCTGACGCCATGACTCGAAAGCCCGACCTTTATCCAGGTTCACATGTTATCAACCCCGTCGAGTTTCCTCTGCCCCTGCTTGACTAGCTGCTGATTTGTGGACTACACGGTACAAAAGGGGGTGGTGATGGACGGAGCATCTGAACCAATCAAACACTCACACCCAGTCAACAGATCTGGGTTTAATCCATCACCGTTCTTTAGCCCACTCTGCCACCCCAGTCCAGATTTGTGGACTACAGGCCAAGGAATGAAAAGGGAAATCCTGGACTGGAGCAGATAATCACGCATGACCTGGGATGCTCGGGCTATGTGACATCAAGCTAGAAGGTGGTGCTTTACCAGGTAAGGCCTGTGGAGAAGGAGTTGCAGGGCTTAGTGGAGTCCTTTGCATTTTGGGATTTGTAGTTATTCTTTACTCTTATAAGTCTGGACTTCAATAAAAACAGCATACAAATGCTGGTGGCTATAAAGCCAGGACTGGCTGAATATGTCCCCATGCCAAGGGACCAGTATCTATGGCTACCACAAACTGATATGGAAACAACTTAGCAGTTTTTCTTGGTTACTAGTTATCATTATATGGACATTTCATGTATTCGTATATTTATTAAGTTGTTTACTGATTAGCAAATACATATTTCAATTTAGCATTTTTATTTAGTACTACAACTCTAAGGTAATTAAGCTTTCACAACATTTCAAATTGTTTCCTTCATATGGTAACTAGACAACTCTGTGTCACCAGAGACGCAGTGCTGTAGCCACAGAGGGTTGTCTAATAACATATTAATAACACTCTTCATCCATTGAGTTGTAGATCTGCATAGTTTGGGTCCCGGGAATGAGAATGCTCTTCCGCTTACGGTGGTTTCCATTTCTAGGCTTTCCTTTTTTGAACCATTGCCATTAGTTGTGGACCTGCAATTCCTTCAATGGAAGCTTCCTAAAACTACAACTCCCAGGATGCACTGGCTTGTCAAATAAAAGCCTAAAGGGGCCACCCAATGTAGAGAAAAAAACTGTTCTCCTTCCTCAGTCTTGCATCTCTAACAATCACCAACGATTAGCATTCTAGAATGTTCCCATGATGATGTGTATTTGGTTTTAAGACTTCTTGTGACATAATTCACCAGATGGCCAATTAGGACAGGAGGCAGTGACCCTGGCATCATTGATCTAGGTGGCAACCCTTTAGCTCTAACACACAAAAGGCGATTGGAGAAATGCTTGCAATTAATCTGACCACTGCAATCGCTTGGGATAGCATCCCAACCCATCATTCTAATGCTCAACGTGCCACCTCCATTTCAGACTTAGCCGTATGCAAATCATTCTCGACCCTGCTCCAATAGGAGCAGTCCAGCCCGAACTTGCTAGTGGTTAGACAAATTGCAGCCATTCCTCCCATCACAATTTGCGTGTTTGATTCACCCTCTAGCTCACCCATGTGTTGGTAGCCGATCTGAGGCCGCATGTTGACTAATCAGGGGTTGCCATGGTTTGGGAAAGGAAAATCCAGAACAAAATTCATGTCTCTGTGGCATGGTGTGATCGTGGGACTCCATCTCCTTGCTACTAAGAGCCTAGTTTAAAGGTGTGGCAGTGACTGGCCATGTGTAATTCAGTCATTGATCATGGAAGGGTTTATTTGACCCTTCACTGCAACTTTCACCAAGGGTGGCTCCTCCACGAAGGCGGAGGAGCATTGCCCGACTGCTCTGTGAGCAGTGGAAAAAGGGAAAATAAAATGATAACAACATCATTATTATCATTTTATATTTCGTAGCTGCGGGGCTGGGTTACGGCAGGGCGGGGCTGGTGTCACGAGGGAGGAGTGGTGGGCACTTTTTTTGTGTGCATGACGATTTGGCCAGATGTCTTGGGCCGGCCAAACAGTCATGCACACTTTGCATGTTCTCCACCGGGCAGTACTACACAGCCTGGGTGGAGAACATGCACAGGTTCCCAGTCCCCCTCTGAGCAACGAACCACAGCACTCAGGCCAATCACAATGCTCGTTGCAGCATTGTGATTGGCTATGGGGAGTCTGTGTGCTTCCTGCTTCCGTGACTCTCCAGGAAGCCACGACTGGGGAAAGACGGTGGCCGTGGAAAGGTAAGTGGGTTTTTTTCAAACCCCCCTGCCCCACCATTCCTATTTCCTGCCGTCTGCCACTGCCTTTCACCAGTGTATCTTCTGGTGTATCGGAGTGGCTTTGGGTAATTTAGAACTTCTTGGGAGAACGATTTGGCACTAGTGTATGAATCTTTTGCAGGCATGGTACCCAAATTTCCTAGTCCTATGTATGAGTAGCTCTTACAGTACAGTTTGTTTTTCTTTTCATTCTGGGATTTATAGTCCTGTTTATTCCATTATGACATCAGTTCTAGAAGTCTAATAATACAAAGGGAAACACCTGGGCAGCTGTACCTTTGTGTGACCACGCCTGCCAAGTTTCCGAGGTCCATTGGTAACCAGCTGCTCAAGTACAGATTTGTTCTCTTCATTCTGGGATTGCTAGTCTTGTTTATCCCATTATGATATCAGTACTACAAGTCCCAGAAGGCAAAGAGAAAAACCTGGGCAGCTGTAACTGTATATTAAGCTCACATTCGACCACCCCTGTCAAGTTTCAGAGACTCATTGGTGACCAGCTGCTCAAGTTCAGAGTTTTTCTTTGATTTCTGGGATTTGTACTCCAAGTTTTATTATGGGGTAGAGTAAGCTACAAGTCTCAGGATGCATAGACAAAACCTGAACTGGACGAGCTGCTAACTTATGGCGCTAGGACACTTGAGAGCTCTAATTGTGTCTAATGGGGAGACAAAGCAGCATATTCTGCCATAGTCATTTCCCAGGGTTTCCTTTCATTATTGCGCCCAGACTTTTTGTATTCAGCATCTATTGCAAACGTTTGCTGTGCCATGCGAATCGCTCTCTCAGTCCAGGTTGCTTGTTTGCATTCTTTAATGCGATAAATGAATTGATATGTATCATCATGCAGAGAAAAATGTGACTTGGATTAACTATGTACGCATGGAGACGGAAAACAAAAGACCTCTAGTTGAGGGGGTGCGGTTTGATGGAGTAATGTCTACTCTTAATTACTTGTAATAATGCAAAATCTGTGAAATCCACTCATGAGAATATTACTATCCTCAATCCCACTTGAACCAATGAAACACCAACATTTCACAGCTGTAGGAAACTGTGAAAAAATGTATGTTTTGCATACCTCACAAACAAAAAATAGTTTACTCACTTAGAGCATGCTTGGTTTGGAGCAGAATTGTGCAGCAGAATTGTGCAGTTACGTTTTAGGTCTGGCGTACAGACACCTTTGGCTTTCTTCACAGCCTCATATTTCCTAAAAAATAATTAAAGTATATTCAGTGCTTTAAGTGAGATTAAAAAGCTGGGGATGAGGGGGGGACAGGGGGGGGGGGGGGGGGCGTGGCCGATGTAATTAAGGGCATGGCTTAACAAGCATTTGCAATGCAATAGGTCTCGCAGTTATGTGAGTTTAAGCTATTGACATTGTAAATAACAATGCCTTTTATTTTTGTTTTCTTTTTAAAAACTTAAATAAAAGGCATTGTTATTTACAATGCCAATAGCTTAAACTTGCGTAACTGCGAGACCTATTGCATTGCAAATGCTTGTTTTCTTTCCGACAAGCACTCTTAAAGAGTGTGTCTTCAGTCCTCTGTTTCACTGCCGCACTCGGTTGTTTTTAACCCACACCCTGCCCTCCACCAGCTCTGTTGTTTTTAAGCCACCCGCCCTCTTCCTGCTCTCAGCTGCTGTTTTTAAACCCCCCCCCCATTGTTTTAATCAACTCCCCTGGCCCCCCTCTCTGTTTAGGTCGAGTTTACTCGAACCTATTGTTGTCAACCCAAAAGCTGACTTTTTACGATGCGGATTTTCAAAAGTTCACGTGAAATCACGTGACCACAAGCTCCTTCGTGCACGAGCTTGCATTTCCCCACAGGCTTCCCCCTGCCAGCAGCAATCGCAGCAATCAAAGGCTTCCGCTGCCCTGCCCCCCCGCCGTCACTTATTCACGGCCGCAGGCCGTGACTTCAAAGGGTTCCGCTGCGCCGCCCCCTGCTTCACGGACATCTGTTCCCCAGCACCTCCCCTCTCTCTCCCCTAATTATTCACTGCTGGCCGGCCGGCACATCTAGTTTTCCACGGCTTTCCACTTGAAAGGAAACCTCGCACACCAAGCCTCGCTCACAAACATTTGTCTTTATCTACTCCCGATATGCTCGTTCCCTCCCCTCCCCCCCCCCGGCTCTTTTATCTACTTGTTTTTTAAAGCGGCCGCTCTTAATCCTAAACAAAGGCGGCCACAGGCCCCACCCAGCTCTATTTTTACATTATTCAAATTTTTTAAGCAGTGCGGCAGCGGCCCCTAATCACCAACAAGAGAGGCCGGGCCATTATTTCAGTGTTTACATTTGCTTTGCATTGTCTCCCTATACATAGTCGGCATCATCACATGAAATGTTTCATTTCTGTGGTGCAAACATATGGGCAGCAATCTCCCTCGAAACAAGCACTACACACCTGCCGCTTTATATATATATATATATATTTTGCATTGGCAGCCCACCTTCAAGCTTTAAAGTCGGCTACTCTCTTGCTGTGCTCTCCCAGTTCGCTTTTAGCCCTCCCAGTGCAAATCTTGCATCCCCCCCACGCCCTTTCTCTGCGCATCGAGTGAGGCACCATCCACGTCCTTATTTGGAGGGGGAACGTTTAGAGCCTTTTCTACAGGTCAATGGCCTGCAGTTGAAGAACACCATGTGGTGCAAGCATATGGGCAGCCATCTCCCTCGAAACAAGCGCTACACACCTGCCGCTTTACATATATATATATATATATATTTTACATTGGCAGCCCACCTTCAAGCTTTAAAGTCGGCTACTCTCTTGCTGTGCTCTCCCAGTTCGCTTTTAGCCCTCCCAGTGCAAATCTTGCATCCCCCCCCCCACGCCCTTTCTCTGCGCATCGAGTGAGGCACCATCCACGTCCTTATTTGGAGGGGGAACATTTAGAGCCTTTTCTACAGGTCAATGGCCTGCAGTTGAAGAACACCATGGTATCCCGGAGGTAATACTGGAGGAGAGAAGGAAATACGAATGGGGGAGGAGCAGTTATTTGAGGATTTTGAAAGGTAGAATTCAATCTTGCTTTGCTATTCATTGCTCTTTATGGTTTTGTCAAAACAAAATCCTTGCATGCAATATTTAAAAAAAATATATTGATGAATGTTTTCATTAGCTATTACCGCTTTGCACTTATATCTTATGAATAATTGCCTAGTTTGTGTCGTTCTGCCATCTGTTTCAATCGTTTTTTGTGTCCTTCTGCCCTTTGTATCCCTCGTTTTTTGTGTCCTTCTGCCCTCTGTTTAATAGTTTTTTGTGTCCTTCTGCCCTTTGTATCCCTTGTTTTTTATGTCCTTCTGCCCTCTGTTTCAATCGTTTTCCCCTTGTTTTTCGTGCCCTTCTGCCCTCTGTATCCCTCGTTTTTTATGTCCTTCTGCCCTCTGTTTCAATCGTTTTCCCCTTGTTTTTCGTGCCCTTCTGCCCCCTGTATCCCTCGTTTTTTGTGTCCTTCTGCCCTCTGTTTCAATCCTTTTTTGTGTCCTTCTGCCCTTTGTATCCCTCGTTTTTTGTGCTTCTGCCCTCTGTTTCAATCGGTTTTTGTGTCCTTCTGCCCTTTGTATCCCTCGTTTTTGTGTCCTTCTGCCCTCTGTTTCAATCGTTTTTTGTGTCCTTCTGCCCTTTGTATCCCTCGTTTTTTCTGTCCTTCTGCCCCCTGTTTCAATCGTTTTGTGTGTCTTTCTGCCCTTTGTATCCCTCGTTTTTTTTGTCCTTCAATTGTTTTGTGTGTCTTTCTGCCCTTTGTATCCCTCGTTTTTGTGTCCTTCTGCCCTCTGTTTCAATCGTTTTTTGTGTCCTTCTGCCCTTTCTATCCCTCGTTTTTGTGTCCTTCTGCCCTCTGTTTCAATCGTTTTTTGTGTTCTTAGGCCCTTTGTATCCCTCGTTTTTTTTGTCCTTCTGCCCTCTGTATCCCTCGTTTTTGGTGTCCTTCTGCCCTCTGGCCTGCAAACTATCCCTTTCCCCCCTGCCCTGCCCACAAAACTCCCCCGACCCCAGCCCCCCTACCCTGAGCCCTGAACTCCATTCCCTACATCCCTAAACTACCCTGCCCTGCCTCGACATCGTAAACTGTCCCTTCTCTGTCTGCTTTGAGCCCTAAAACTTAAGCCTAGGCCCAAATGGATGGATGGGTGGATTTTTTGGGTAAAGTTTTACTTAATGCGATTTTATATAGCGTGAACTTTACCCGAAGTTGTCAGAGCGCTTTACATAAGAACCAGTTGCAAAACATAAGGACTTTGGATTACATGCGTTTGATAAAAGATACAAATATAAAAAAAAATTAAATGTCTTCACGCAAAGAAGACAAAGAAGAGACTGTTGATTATAGTTATCTCTATATACATGCGGGCTCACTCACAAACCATATGCCTGCTCCCCCTCCCCCATCCCCATCTGCGAGCCTGAACATTCATTCATTTATCCACCCACCCACCCATCGATGCACACACCCATCCATGCATCCATCCATACAGTCATCCGCCCATCCATGCATACACCCATGCATCCATCCATCCATCCACCATCCATTCACCCACCCATCCATGCATCCATCCATGCATGCATCTATCCATCCGCAATGCATCCATTCATCCGCCATGCATTCAAGCACCCATCCATGCATGCATTCATCCATACACTCATCCATCCAGCACCTATCCACTCCGCACCACCACATTATCACTCAGCACCACCACAGCATCACTCAGCACCACCACAGTATCAGTCAGCACCACCACAGCATCACTCGGCACCACCACAGCATCACTCGGCACCACCACAGCACCACCACAGCATCACTCAGCACAACTCAGCACCACCACAGCATCACTCAGCACCACCACAGCACCACCCCACCATCACTCAGCGCCACCCCAGCATCATTCAGCGCCACTCCAGCATCACTCAGCACCACCACAGCACCACTAAGCACCACCACAGCACCACTCAGCGCCACCACTGCATCACTCAGCGCCACCCCAGCATCACTCAGCGCCACCCCAGCATCACTCAGCGCCACTCCAGCATCACTCAGCGCCACCCCAGCATCACTTAGCGCCACCCCAGCATCACTCAGCACCACCCCCAGCAACACTCAGCGCAACCCCAGCATCACTCAGCACCACCACAGCATCACTCAGCGCCACCCCAGCATCAATCTGCGCAACCATTCAACAACAACTGGTTCAAATATGTTCTCTCAATGTATCAAGCTTTATTACAAATGTCACAAAAAGATGTTAATATTTCACTTCTGTTCTTGCATTTTCGTCACAATAAAATACACTGAACATAATCTTTACAAACGTTATTTACAAAAGTTTAAGCTATTGCCATTATAAATTACAATCACTTTTAATTAAGTATTAATTATTTAAAAAAATGAAAAGCCATTGTTATTTGTAATATCAATACATCTAAGTCACGTAAATACAACATATGTTGCATTACAAATGCTATAGGTGTCAAATTTGCAAAAGTTAACACTATTGGTATTGTAAATGACAAAGTTATTAATTTCGCTATTTTCAAAACAAAAACATAAATAAAAAAATTGTCATTTACAATACTAATTCCTCTAACTTTACTAATGCGAGACCTATTGCATTGCAAATGCTTGTTATTTCTTCCCAATGCTCCTCCCACACTTTCTTGTTTCAACTTGCAATTTCTGTATTTTCACCCACCTCCTGGCTCTCCCCTCCGCTCTCCGATGTGTTCCTGACCCTCCTCCTTCATTTTGTTTGACCCCCCCTTCCACCACCAGTGCTGTTTAAGACATATTGCACAGCAGCGCAGGCTGCGCTGCTGTGCAACATGGCTTCCGCTGGGTGTGGGAACCATGACCTGATCAATACTGGGCTGGCCACGTCATAGTGCTTTTTTATTTAATAACTTTAAGCCATGTTTAATATGTAAAAAAAACTTTGACAAAGCCAGTACATTTCACGTAGGTGAAACCAATTGACTTTGCCAATGCTTCCCCCCCCCCCCCCCCCCCCAGCAGCTGTCCCCTTTTTTCTCAGTCTAAGATGGCCTTTAAGATACAATCTGAAGTCTCTAACACTAAGGACGAACATCAAAATCCTAGGTGCACAGCTCTGGAAGATGCTAACACCAGACCTGAGAAGCCAACAGATTTGTCGTCAATTAAGAGAAATGAAAAAGGAGGCTCTTCGCTTCTAGATGCCAAAAGAAGAACCCCTTCTTCTGAATACAGGACTCCTCTGCACTCTGGAGTTGAACATACATGATAGGTGCTCCCTGATCTTGTCTCTGATCCACAACTTTTGACCCTGGAGAAGTCCTAAAACTTTAAAAGGCTTAGCGCTATGAAATGGCTTCTTGTTGCACATCAGCGGCTTATAAGTCAATAAAATGGCATAATTTACGCAATCATTTAAATTGGCTGTCACTGCTGAACAGGGACGGTGGGGCTCTTGAGTGATGCGACCGGCGCAGCCACAACTGGCTCTAACCTCGGGGTGCTGTATTTGGAAACAATATAAATAACTTACATGTGTAAAGGCACCTGCTAAATTGTTCCTTGTGTGCCCAACAGTTTTCAGGCAGCAATAAAAATGTCAAGATAACTGTGGTGATTATTATGTCTGCTAGAGAGAGTGAGTTTCCTCTAGTAGCAGTTTTGACTCATCATGAAATAGCGCTGAAGGTTAATGTGCCTGCTGCAAATAACGTTTACCATGCAGATCACAGAACTGTATTTTTTGTGGATAGCTCACTGGGGTACTGCTTTTGCAACCGAGAACCTTTTGTTACTTACAGTTAATAAGTAACATTCTCATTATATTGCACAGTGACCTATGAATTGTCATCAAAGAGATGCATGCGAGGTATAGGCGTTAGAACATTGCTTTTTCCCTACTCTTTCATTTTCCTAATGTTGCTAAAAAGGTTTGCTGGGGTAGAAGTCCTTTCTTATTAGTAAAGTCAACCCAACCACTGTCGTACTTTTTTAAATCGTAAATTTGTGCTTTTTCAGACCAAGCACTCTTAAAGTATACTGGCTACTAGTATGGATGACACTCGATTCCTGCACCGTATCATCCTCATTGTGTTATGTAACATTTCCTATAGACTGATATACACAGGTATGTTTCATTGTTTCTGTATAATGTGTAAGTGATGCAAAGTGCTCCCTACACTGGACTTGTATGAGTAGCGCTATAAAACAAATGAAATGCTTGTGAGAGAGGTGCTATGGAGGAATGAGGACACTATTAGAGGGTGTTAGTGAGGCGATCAATCAAGGAGATATATTTTATTTGTATTTGAAGAGTTTTATATAGCGCTGGCTAGACCCGGAGGTATCAGAGCGCTTTACATGAGAATTAGCGTGTTACATAAATTACATCAGTTGCTGCAGCATAGTATAACATAGGGAAAAAACAGTGATTACACAGTTACATGATTTACTAGAGCATAGCATAACATAGACACAAGTCCTATGGGGCATAAAAGGTAGAGGAGGAAAAGTAAAAAGGCTTGGAATGTAGATCGGGGTAGGGTGGAGGGAGGTGGGGTAGCGCGCGTAAAAAAGATTGTCCCACCGGGCGCCACCAGCGCTAAAACCGGCCCTGGGGCTGAAGTAAAAAATGTGCAGCTGCTTCAGGGTCCATATTTTGTACAGTTTCCTCTGTAAAAGTAGATATAGGTTTAGTGATAAAAAAGCTAGTCCGGGTACGCGCACTTGCCTTGCAATAAAACCATGGCCAATACCTGCCCTTTATGACGGCTCCGATGTGGTGTTGACAGGATTACCGGTTTCGCAATCCGGTGCTCTGACATCTGTTCCAGTTACGCACCTGATCGATCTCTTTTACGGTGAAATAAAGTGAAACCTACACCCTCCCCTGTCACTCCTCGCGCATTCCACAGCAGGGCCAGGGTGAGCACTTGAGCTGTTTAACCATTTCGTCGTCGTGGGCCTGTGCGCGACCGTATTTAGCCAGTAACAGGTAGCGCCTCCGATCAGGAACGCACAGGTGGTATATGGGACTGTGGCACACAGACGTGTGTCTATGCAAGTAGTTAAAGGAAACAGAAACTCACACACATTACATTAGCCAAGAGATTTCGATTTCAAAAAGATCACAGTCATTTTTTTTCTGTTTTAAGTGAGTTCTGGGCATATGCTGATTTTTTTCTTCTTTTCTGGAAGGCATGGGTGTATAGGTCTAGTTTCTGTCTGGATTTCGAAAGGTTTGACCTGTCAGGAGACCGGTACCGGGAGTTGTAATTAAATGTGTAGGCTTTGAGGATGTTTTCCTGGGGCCACCTTCGCTGAAATTGTCTGCCATTTTTCTCAATGGACGGCATAGTTTATCACTGAACATTTCTCTTGTGCGTACGTACATAGCACTCTGGAATGTTATGTTGACTCATTGCTGGAAAGTTACACCGAGTGTGTCTGGCGCTGTATTACATCTCCGGCATTCACAAACTCGGTGATTAATAGCGCGACTCCTCTGAGACAGGTACGTACAGACCAATATAAAACAGCGTGAAGAAGCTTCAGATAAGAAACTTTGTCACGATGGCCGTAATGCAAGCTACCATGTCCGGAGCGGCCATTCCAAAAGCGGACAGGGCGGCAACGAAAAACCCTCCTTTCTAATGGGAAGCCAGCGTTTACCATGAACGCTGATGCTACCCAATAGAAAGGAGGGGTGGGGCTTAGGCTCCCTTTTTGTTTACAAGATTTCTCACAAGGCTGGGCAGCTTAGCTGCCACACCCACGCGAGACCTAAAAACACATAAGGTAAAAATCTGTGCTTAGCATAGACTGGTATTTTGCCGCTTCTGTCATTGCATCCAGATATATAATATAACCTGTAACATTACGCCTACAACATGCCTGGGCTATTGGCTTTGTCAATGGTTGTGAGTTGCATAAGATAAATAAGCACCAACTACCGCTTTGTTGTAAATAACAACAAAAATGCTTCAGTTCTGACATGATGAGACTATGAAAGAACTAAAACGAGAATCTTCGAAGTTACATCAAAGACTTAAAAAAATGTAGAGCCTGATAGTGACCCATCTAAGCAACTGCTTTTTAGAACTGCTGGTGCTGAGCACCTGCAGGACCCGGCCCACTTAAAGCCTTGAGTATATCTACTTACAAACATAGGTGGGCTTTCGATCAGCTCTCCTCATCCATTAGTTTCTTCAAGCGCTTCACATTTGGCTTCCACCCACTAGAGCACGAGTCATGTAGCAGAGGATCAGTCCTCTTCAGACATTGGCTGTTTTGTACTGTGAGGGACGGCATTTTGACTAATCGTATGTAAACAGCTGCCTGAACAGGAGTGCACTTTAGTGCCAGGGCTAGTGTGCTACGCTGCTGGACCACTGCTTTATTTTCATATTTCTTAATATGTGCACTAAATATTGCAAACGGAAATTAAATTTAAAAATGCATATGTTTGCAAACGAAAATTAAATTAAAAACATACACACTTGCCAGTTCAGCTTTGCCAGTGCTTGTTTACCTTTAGTATCACCTTCCCACTCTAGACAGCATGTGTTATAAGAGCAGCATTGCAGCTTGTTTCTGAAAGAAGTGTGGCTAAGGCTGAGTGAAAATGATGCGCAGAGGGGTCAAGGATGGTTTACAAATAAAATATTACTACCTCCCCCATAACGTAGAACCCCCCTCCTCTTTAAAAAACAATTATGCATTTGGCGTGCAGACAGAATCGGCAGTATCTCACAGACGTGTCGTGTACCCATGTGTTTGTGCTTTAGTTCAGTGGTTCTTGGGAGCTAGAGAAATTAGTACCCTCAAAATGATTTGTGGGAGCAATACAAGTGCGTCAAACAGAATATAGTATGGACGACGAGTGACATTAATTGAATTTAGAAAAACTTCAACCGTCCCATTTAAAATAAAATTTAGCTTTTTTATATTTGGCTGTGAATTATATAAAAAATGTAATAATTTGTATACTTTGTTTGATAAATGCTTGTCTCTGTATATTTTATGTATAGATCATCAGACATGCACAGTACAGGGTCCCCAGCTTCCAGTAATGATTCAGTGGGGGTCCTCAGATTCCAATGGTGATTCAGTGGGGGGTCCCTGGGCTCCAGTAATGATTATATGGGGTCCATAGTACTCAAAAGGCTAAGAACCATTGCTTAAGCATAAAGCAACATATAGCAGCTCTCCGGTGTCAGGCTAGGTTGCACGTGCTTCGGTGTGTCGGTAAGGCTTGCAGCCTGAAGGCTCAGAACAGATGGCTTGGAAGCATGCAGACTGTGTTGGAGAGAGCTTTAGGTTTCCAAAGTATTTAAAACTAATGATGACTGCGAGGCCACCTGCCACAGAAGTCTTATCCTACCCGCCCCCCCTTCCATTGGAATCTTCCTATATTATCTCATTCTATAAGTCCGCCTATAAAATGCAGCGCTGAGTGTCAATCGCAAGATTGACTCCTATTTTGTAAGTGACTTTACATTACAGTTTTAAGCGCTTTGGGACCTTTCAAGAGATATGAAAGCGCTAGGGAAAGGCTGCAGTACAATCTGATCATGTAATGAGTTCGAACTGTGAGGAATGATGTGAGGGCTATGCAAAGCCCCCAAATAAAATATCAGCACTCCCTCAATAACAGGCTCTTCTACATAATATAAAGCCCATGCCCCCCTCCATTCACTCATTTTAGTGACCACCTCCTAACCGTAAATATGCACCTCTAACTAACACCCAACAAACACTCTGCTAGAGTTAGCCAGCAACCACCTCCCAGCCACACAGAAGCAACCCAGCATAATGCAAGAAACTGGAAACCTGGCTCTTCCTTTAGGCCCTTATCAGATATGGCACACCCCCTGTGGAAGCAGGTGGATGCAACTGTGTTCACTTGGTTAGTCATCAAAATTTGGTTGTCAGCCATGATGCGTAGGTTCCTGGCCGACTTGGTTGGGCGTGAAGTTGGTCATAGCTCTGTGGGCAACCAGCCAATAGGCCAGAGGGAGGTGACCATTCTGAAGACGACCATTTCCGTTTTATCTCTGTGGAGGTCCAGGCAGTTGATTCTCATCCAGTCTGTGACCTCGGACATGGAGCTGATGATATTTTTCTTGGATGTTCGAGGTGTCCTGAGAAAGAGAGAGGTTGGGCTGGTTGTCTGCATTTGAGATGATGCTGAGTCCATGTGCACGGAGGATGTTGGCGAGAGGAGTTATGTAGATGTTGAAGAGTGTGTGGCTCAGCGAGGAGCCTTGAGGGATGTTGCAGATCAGGTTGGAAGCAGTGGACAAAAAAGGGGGAAGGCTGATTGTTTGAGTGCATCCTGAGCCCCCCAGACTTTTCTTTACATTCTGAAGAAGTATATTAATGTTTCCTCAAAATGAATGAAAAAACGGCATCTATCTGCGCTATTTGCATTTTTTGGCAACAGTTACGAACGTTCAGAAAGTAATTCACTAGAAAGGTGTCTGTAGTTCCGAAGTCCTCCTCTTTACATCCAGATGTTATAGTCTATGTCCTCATAACTTATCTTTCCCTGCCTCTGTGTGATTTGATGCCAGGGTCTTTGCATACTTGCCTTATTCCCAATTTATGTTTGTGCACCTGAGAGCAGTCTTGTGCTTGCCACATTCAGCTATTGGTTACTAAAAAAGCCACAGGGACTTAGCGACTCAGGCTGTGCAGCTTTGTCAGAAAGGGCACCCTGTGCTAACACTGGTCCAAATTATAAATGTATTTACATATAATATTCAGGGATAGTCGCGTGTGTTTTCAATATAATAATGCGACGGCAGCTCCCTAATAATATTTCAAATAATCTTTCAGAACCCTCCCATTTCTCATACGTAAGTTCCAGTTTGATCTTAAAGAAACCTTTTTAATGAATGTTGCATGGTGTTGAAACGCAAACATTTCTCTCCAAACATGTCTGTAACAGTCTCCCATGCACCACCCACATTAAAAATAAATGAAAGGAAAACGATATTTAAAGCATCCTGCAGGGGCGGCTCTAGGCTCATTGTGGCCCTGGGCAAGGAGTGTAGGTAGGGGGCCCCGGAAGATGGGGTCCAGGCGGGGCGGAGCACTGAGGTCAGTAAAGAGGTGGGGTCAGGGTGTTTGGAAGTGGAACAGAGCCAGAGGCCGCCAAATCCCTGCCAGGGGCCGCCACGCAAATATTTATCTATCCTCAGAGGATTATTATATTAAGAATATATATTGGCGTGGTGGCCCCTGGGATTTGGTGGCCCGGTGCCGGTGCACAGCTTGCACATGCCTAAGGCTGCCCCTGCATCCTGTTTAAGAATTATTTAAGTTCATCAGGGCAAGAGACTCCACAGAACAGAGCTGGCTCTATCAGAGCCCTCTCTGTTCTGTAGCCCACGGTCCACTTTGCCCACCCCTAAAACGTCTCTGAGCCGGGCCATTCAGAATCCCCCCAAGATTCCACTGTAGTCAACTCCTAATGAGGGCTTCAGTTTTGAAATCTATTTGTGAACCCCTCCCCTCCTCACGCCTAGTACCTCACATGGGTATCTCTGTTTGAACCCTTGGCCTTACCTTTCAATCAATCAATCAATCAATCAATCAATCAATCAATCAATCAATCAGACAGGATTTGTAAAGCGTGGCTAATCACTCACGAGGGTCTCCAGGCACTGTGACTCACCCAGAGGTGGAGGGGATTCAGTTCGACAGCCAGATCTTGAGTCCTTTCCCGAATTCCTTGGAACCTTCAGAAATCAAACCAACATCACCTCACTACACCTGATCGCCACTGCACCACTTGAAGATTTAGATCTTTGTCCCAACTGATACTTTTCCACTGAAGTACTCTAACTCCTCTGGTCGCAAGATCATACCCCACCATGTGTGTATTCAACATAGACCTCAGACTCCTTCGCCTCTAAACTGTCATGGGTAGATTTCCAAGATGGCTGCTAAATTTTAGAAATATACTGCTGTATCTTTTCCCCTATATTACGAGTTTCATGACTTTTTTGAGATATCCATGAAAGTTGTATTTTTCCAGGCGAGTTCCTGTTGGGCAAAAGGCTGCACTTGGTGCAACATCCACATGAGTAAATTACGTGAAAATGTTAATGTTCATATTTAATCGAATAATTGTCCCACTTGCACACTCTGCTTTCTCTAAATATTCAATTCCAGCATGCTCTAGGGTGCATCCTCCGTGCTGGAGTGCGTCCAAATCAAAATTCAACAGCGTGTCCCTTCTGGAAGACGTCCCCTAGTCACAGCTCTTTCGCCCCGATGGGGTATTCCAATTGATAATGAGTTCCAATAATCACAACGTTATTAAAAACCAAGAACAGAATATTCAACAACTAATCTATCTTTCAAAATGTGAGATCAATCAAAGGCTGCACGCAAGCACATTGGTGAAATATCATAAAGCTCTTCGCATACCAAGAGGCTTGAGAATTGCTCTTAAACCATCTCTTTGTAAAAATGTTGTAATCAATAAGATGATGGGTACTTCAAGTTGGATTGATCAAGTTACTTTATTAAGTTAATTAGTTAAGATAGAAAGGAAACCCCATCAGGAGCAGCTGTCCTGAGCAGCAGGGAAACACAAGTTATAACAAAAAACTCTCTCAAATTTAAAGAAAAGTGGTTCGCGATTCCGAACAAATGTTCCTTAGACCTTATCCTACTTATAATAGAAGAGCTCCCATCAATTCTGGAGGAACTACATAAAGAAATAGAATCAATCACAGAGGAAATTAGCAAAAGCATGCCAACTGAAGATTGGGCTAAGACCCTAGAGGATATTAACATACAGTTGGCAAAACACTCTCAAGAAATAAATGACCGCAAAATTAGAAAGCTACGTAGGGATACAATGGATTACAAACTCGGGGAGGTGTACACCTGGGCAGAGGTGCATGCCCGCCGCCGACAGCAGAAACCCTACACACAAAGTACAGACACATCTTCTTCTGATAGTGACCAACATTCTCGGCAGAGATACACAGGAAAACCAAGACAGCAACCTGTCACTGAACAAACATTAGTACCATCAGACCAACAAGCCACAACATCTAGCTCTAGCACAGAACGACAACAACAACAAAGAAACGGGGAGTCTTTTTTAGAGAAGGGCCACTCAGAAAGAGACGAACCAGGAGGAACAAAAGGAAAGGAGAAAGAAAAGGAGGCCCCTACCACACGGAGTGTAACCGACAAGAAGAAGGACAAGCCAAACAAAACCTAATGGAGACGAACTTAGTGATTAACATTTCGGATATACCCTTGGATAAATTCACTATTGAAGCCTTACAGAAAAGATTATAATTTGTTCCAACTACTGAGGCTGATAAACTTGAAATGGAAGTGAGCTTCTATAAGCTGATGCGAAAACTTCGCCTGCGTCACTTTTTTGATAATGTGGTTACTGATAAAAAGGAAGAAAAAGAAGACCAACTGCTGGGTTTATCACCCCATAGCACATACATTGCTCCAATTTCACATAAAACCTTAGATACTTTTGAAAATTTGGTTAATTTTAAACTTGAAATATCCAAATTGGATTTCAGTAAGAAAAGCAGGAAACATAATCTAACTAACAAACAAAAAGACGCCCTCAAAAACATTGCAAATAATCCGGAGCTAATCTGCCAGAAGGCAGACTAAGGTGGAGCTATTGTAATAATGAAAAAATCACATTATGAACAAGAAGTTGAAGCTCACTAAAATGACAAAGCTATTTATCTACCGTTGGATAACAATCCCACTGAACTGTTTTCTAAACATCTGGAAACATTGATTAAGCAAGCCTATGAAAATGGGGTAATAAACGAGAGAACTAAAACGTTTTTGATCACCTGCAACCCGAGAAGCCCGACAATATACATGTTGCCAAAAGTTCATAAGTCCTTAGAAAAACCACCTTTCCGACCGATCGTCTCAACTGTGGGCAGCATCCACCAACCTATAGGACAACTTTTAGACAGGTATCTGCAGCCCTGTGTGATGGGAATGAGGACTTATGTCAGAGACACGACCCACTTTCTTAAAATCCTTGAGCAAGTGAGCATTACTTCTGAAGAACAAATAGTGATGTGTAGTATGGATGTCAAATCCTTGTACACGTCCATACCCCACCAAAAAGGCATAGAAGCCATTGAACGTGCCCGCTTGGAAACTGAACTAGAAGAACAATTTAAAGTGTTTCTTATGGAACTTCTTTATTTTACCCTGTACCGCAGCTATTTTCGCTGGAAGAACCAATTTTATCTCCAACAGACAGGACTTGCTATGGGAAATTCGGCAGCCCGAGGGTACGCTAACATTTTTATGAAATCTTTTGAGGAAGAACATATCTTGAATCAAGAACCATGGAAATCACAAGCCAGACTGATATTACGATACATTGATGATATGTTCATCATTTGGACTGGCTCGAAAGAGTCATTACTAGAAGCCATTACTATTCTTAATTCCAGATAAGAACAAATTCAGTTTACCTCGGAGGTAAACAGAGAGAAAATCACATTTTTAGACGTGCAGATTTCTAGAACAAATTCTGGGTTTGAAACTGATTTGTACAGAAAAGCTACTGATCGCAATAACCTCCTTCATCATAAGAGTTTTCACCAAGATTCTCTTAAAAAACACCTGCCGTACTCGCAAATGCTTAGAGTTAAGCAAATTGTTTCCTCTGTGGACAAATATGAAATAAGAATTCAAGAAATTGAAACGAGATTTAAAGAGAGAGAATATCCCATTAAAGTTTTGGAGGAAGCTCTAACACGTTGTGCAGCAAAAAGTAGGACAGAACTTCCACAAAAAACCCACAAGAGAAAAGAAACCACCAGGATGGTAGTGGTGTCAAAATACACCACCAAGAGTAACACCTTCAAAAAAATTGTTAAAAAACATTGGATACTGTTATCCCAAGAACCAGATTTTAACAATATATTCAATGAACTACCACTTTTTGCCTACCAACGAGCTCCTAATTTAGGAAGTTTAATTAAGGCTAAGAAATCTAGTGAAATTCAGAATTTTAGAGGAACATTGCCCTGCTATAATTGCAGTCACTGCAACTGTATAATATAAGGAAATATTATGACACATCCAAGCAAAGGATATAACAGTCAATTGAGGTTTTTGATTTTGGAGATAGTTTCAAAACAAGAAGGAGTTGATAATAACAAACTACTTTTGAAACGTGAAAACTTTTGGATTTATAAATTGGACACTTTAAAGCCCAATTGGATGAATGACAGGGTCGAATTTAGTTGTTACTTATAGAGTCAGAACTCTCAATTAACTTTATTGACAAAGTACTTGCTATGCCTGCCATTGATTGACCACGATCAGACTGTTTTCTATTGCAATGTTTTCACTTTTATTTTATTTTAATATGATTACGATTCATCTTTGCTTTGATGATATATCTGTTGTTTGTTTAAACTTATTCCTATAATGGGAACTTTTTCTTAGGCTTTAAACATCGTTCCAATATGGCACTCATTCTTTTAGTTAGAATGTTAGTCCTCTCTTTATGTTTATGGGTAACATCTTACCGTGGGTAGAAACGCCGGCTGACTTCAGATGCGAGCAGTATATCGAGCGGACACTCGAAGCTTCATTGCTTCTTACTTATGTAAGTTTACGATCAGGAACTTAACACTAGGATTGTAGGAACATTCTGTTCCATTTAAATTGTGAACGCTACTTTAAATTGCTTTATGGTTTCTCAAAGTCGTGTGGCAACAGCCATAGCGCGTAATCAACTTTCTTAAGTTACCACTTGGGTATATGACGAGCGCGTAATTAAAATACTTGAATTTGATGACATTCTAAGTTGCCATTATACTCCATGTCACCTAACGGTTATTTATAGTATAGGAATATGTGAATATATTCGATTTGTATGAATTCATTCATTTACTGATTTTTTAAAATGCCACGGGTGATTTGACTTACTTTTGGTTAGTTAGGTTTAGTTTATCTCGAAATCTATTTCTGGGGGCGTTGGCCTTTTCACTATCTTATTTTTCTCCTTTGGTAAATTTATAAAATGTGGGTCGAATAGTTTCTGTTACATCATGTATTATACTCTTTTGATTGTAGACATATATCCCTGATGAAGGCTCATTAGCAGCCGAAATGCATTGGAGGATGGATATGCTTTAAGGATGTGATTGATCATAATTCGTTTGGATTTGAAAATGAGATACATTTAAGAGAATGAAGGAATTCTTGAAAATAAGAAAAAATAAACGAATGTGAATCAAATAACGTTGTGATTAATTGGAACTCATTATCAATTGGAATACCCCTTCGAGGCGAAAGAGCTGTGACTAGGGGACGTCTTCCAGATGGGACACGCTGTTGAATCATGTTCATATTTAGCAAGTACGAGTATTTTACCAGAGGATTTTTTTTTTGCCTTGTAAACACCTTTTTTCTGCGGACCCGTGAGAGAAGGTGTTTCCTTTTCCATCCTAGTATTCATGAGTAGCTTTACATGGGCATTGAATATGTTAAACTGAATACAAAATGTTAGTGAATGTCCACAAAATCGCGCATTTGTAGTTCTTCCTTGCATTTAACAGGGCCACTCCCACTGTAACACGTGCTACATTTACACTTAACATCAATTTAGAATGTTGGTAAATCCCAAATGCGTGTAGATATTATGCCGTGGTAAGTATATTTTGTACTTCAAAGTTCTTCAAGTTTTCATGGGTAAGTGCATTTGTTTTTGTGTATGTTAATTACACTTAGATATGCGAAAGCATTTGTGATACAGGCCCTCTTCCACAATCCCCCTAGTGTGACCACTCTTGCACAGAGTAGTCCGGAAATACTCCTTGGATTCTAACGTGCAATGTTTGATGGAACAGTTGTAATCCTCGCTTTGTTCACAGGCACTGCATGGTTTTGTCTTGGGAATAACCCTACAAACTGTTTACCCAAGATGTTCTAACAAGAGGCCTATGGTTGGCTTTCCAACCGTGTCTTACTCTGCTGCTACCAAGATGTAAATGTTTTCAGGGGAGATCTCTACACTACCAAGTATGAACATTGATTAAGCATAATGTCAAGGGAAGTGTCATCGCTCACCCTTTGACCACCAATGACATCACATATTTCAACTCTTGTCCTTCTCTTAACCTCATTGAGGGGCTGGAGAAAGGCGAGGACTGGAATCTACAGAATCCAAGCATGAGCTAGAGCTTTCTGTCCCTGCTGTACCCGTAACCCTTGACCCCATGGGTAGCAAGGAAACGCTAGAGGTTCCAAAAGGCAAGTCAGTTACTCAAAATACTCACACGCTTTAAAGGCTTATTCCCTTGGAACCGCCTTCTCTTAGCTGTTTACCTTGAATAACCTGGAAACACCCAAAGACTCATATCTTTCAGCAAAAGTTTGGCCTTGAATATATATAGCCCTACAGCCCAATGCAGAGGGATATACTAGTTGGTAAAGGCCCTGAATCTGTGGCTATGGCCTATACTGAGGGAGAAGGCATTTAACAACCAGTATAACCCGAGGCACAAGGACTGTAAGGCTATTAGAACCTTCCACCAACTGAGGCTAGAATTTTGTTTGTTCAAAATAGACAAACAAACTGACAAAAATGGGAATGTTAGAGCAGAAGGCTTATACCAGTCATTATTAGCCCTTAACCACTTCATTGTCCTCACTGGGGCTCCCAGCATTCCAAATCTCTTAATTACTATTATAGCTCCTCCTGCTGTTTGACATTGCTTGCTGCCTCTTCTTCCTAACTCCCTGACAAGCGTACGCTCTTGTTCTTCAAGCACCATTAAGCAAGCATCCTCTGGCTGCCCACAAAAAGTGTCTCTTGGTTGGAGCCACTTATCATCTCTTGGCTCCGCCTTTCCGCTAGGATTCAACGCTGAGTTGCTAGCTTACATTTGATGAAACTTCTATTCAAGATGCTCAACATATAAATGCATAAAAATACATCTGTCCTGATTACATTTGTTCTGCTAATCAATAAATGGGTTTCTCGCATAGAAGGTTTGTTAGCCTATTTAATGGCTGAGTTCTCCACATGCATCACGTCATCAGGACTCTCTCTCCTGACTGCACACACCTCTGCTAATTAAAACATTGATTTCCTCCTTTATAGCCCTTCCAAAACACTGCTGTCCCACATATGCCACTGCCTGTGTCATAATTATGTTCTCATCAAGCTTAGCTCTGTTAAAGCACCTCTGCCCTGAGATGCAGCATCCATCCTCTACTGCAGGGTCCTCTAGCACGTGCTTGCCCTGCATGCTTCTTCTACCCTTCCTTAGGTCAGGAGGGGTTGTTCTTTCTTGGGATATGAGTTGGTATTGATTGCTACTGTGACTCTCCTTGAGTATGCAGCTATATATTATATTCACTGGAAGTTTTATTGTTCTTGGCTTGGACAACCCTTGGGATTCCCTCCATCCGCCTCGCTCCCCTCTCCTGAAATGAGTCCCTGTTTTTGCTGTTGAACAGAAAACCACAAGCCCTCAGCTAGAAGCAATTCATTAAATATGCACCAGGCTATAAATGAAAATTAGCCTCCTTTAGTTATTACTCCATTTACCACTCCCACAGGGGTCCTCTTGGACCTGGTTTGATCTCTAGAACTTGATGCTGGCTGCATCCTGAAGCATTTCAATTAATTATTTTGTCAATATTTAAGGCATAAACATTGATCTGCAATAGGTTTCTGCAGAGAACCAACTCATATGAGCCGAAGAGAAGACATCTTTTCGTTCTAAGGAACTTTCAGGTGTCCAGAGTTTCTGAGAGTGCATGAAGAATCATCCGCGGCATGGTCTATTTTCAGCTTTGAGGTGGAAAGTTCCACAGGGTCACTCCTCACACTGAGAATATCTGTCTGGATCTTCATGATTGGCTGGAAATACCTCGTAGGGGCATGTTTAGCTGCTGTGCCATTCAAGGACTTTAGATCCTTCTTGTGTAGTCGTCTTGCACCATGGATTGACACCATCCTCTCATTCTGGGCAGTGGAAGATCTTTAGAACTGGCTTTGTGTTGTCATGTTGTCCTGCCCTTGAGGCTGGCCATGCAGCTGAGTTATATACCACCTTGAAAAAACATTTACATTTTCCCCCAGAGAGGTCTCAAATTCACTCATACAATGGAGGGCAGCGGTTCAATTTTGGAGATTTTAGGTGTCAGAATGGTTTTCCCATCCACGTCGGTGAAAAATCTGCTAGTTTTCATAGTATAATGCTGTCTGTTGATACTACTGTGACCAAGGTCACTTCAAGACATTGTGACACAATTCGGTATGCTTGAGATTAGCTCAACCCTTCTTCCTCCCGCCTGAAGCCTTACTCTATTGAAGTCCTTTTTCTAGTTTCATATTCCCTACATGCTCACTCAGAACCGTAGAGTTCTGCACTCTACAGCTAAGCCATCATGTCTTCCTTCTTAACCAATGTTCTCTACCAACCACCTCTTGAACTGCTACTCTCCCATGAAGGCATTTACTGGTACCCTCAAGACCAGTGTTACAAAGTAGTGACTCCCTCCCAATATCAAAGTTTATATGTTCTTAAACATGTTTGTGGCTTAACCCTTTTCTCCATAATGACAAGAAGGTACCTCCCAACTTTAAAAACAGTTCTTGAAGCAGATTACCAAATAAAATACAATACTAAGAAACGAGAGGTAGTTACTTTATTGAACACTTTCTGTGACCCTATTAGGGCTCAGACATATGGTTTGAGAAGTACTAATCTAGTGGTTTGTATTAGGAGAAGACATTTAATAGACTGGGTTAAGATAAAGAAAATATTCTAAGGTGGGTGTAAAGTGCAGGACAGGTCAGGTCACATACCAGGTTTTTAGTGATGCTAATTAGTAAATAGAACCACTGTCCCACCTTAACTGCTCGTTATCAATATCTCAAAAAAACAAATACCCATTTGTCAAATTTCTCCTTGATGAAAGACTAAAGCCAGAACCACCATCCCAGTGACACAGATAATACCCAAAACGCTGGGCCAAAGAGTATTTGAACTCCTTTAAATACATTTCAACTAATGACTTAGTGAAAACCTTACAAAAAATACGACCTTCATTTTATGAAGAATACAGTATTGCAGCCTCCTTAATTACAACATTGGGGAACCACCTTTCTCAGGTCACTCTTATGGAACTATGCACTATGGAAGACGGAATATGCGCTGTCACTTTAAAGCAGTTCATGTCAAACCCCTACTTAAAAAGACAAGTCTACTTTTTTTGGGCAAGAAAGCGTGGTCAACAAACAACTAAAAGAGCGCACAACGCATAGTTTGTTGGACTCTAACTAGTCAGGTTTTAGATAAATATTATGTGCAGCACTGTAATGGTAACTCTAGCAATAATCAGCAATGTTGTAAATATTCTTGACCCCACAACAGTCTTGGACACGGGTGACCATGAGACCTTCCTCTCTATATTTCAGAAAAGGGTGGGAATGAAGTGCACTTACTTAAAGCCTTAACCGCGGCAGGCAATTCCGCCGCGGGGCGTTCCATTAACTGAGCGGGGCCACGTCGGCCAACGGACGTGCGCAGCACTACTGAGGTAGTGCGCACGACAGCCGTTGGCCGACGGGCGCACTGAAAGGGTTAAGTAGACATGATCTCCTACACAGTTAAGATGGGGAAGTCCTCTTTAGACGCTTCCCAGTCTCGTCTTGGTGTACCAGAAGGCTTCCTATTATTAACTTATTTGATGAATCACTAAATAAGAAAATCAGAGACCTACACTGCATTACATTAACTTCATTACCCATTAATAAGCCAACTACATTCTGGTCTATCTCAAACTTAGTTTTGAACAAGATACTACTAACATAAAGAAAGACCTGAAAACAAATCGGACATGGTTAACCAAACACCCTTTAAAGCTGAATCCAGACAACAGAATTCCAAATAACAAAATGGACCCTGCACACAGATGGATACTGGACTCAAAACCTTTGTCAATATATTTGGTTTCATACTTGGCAACAGATTATTTCTACTTGATCACGTTATTAACATCCTAAAAAAGGCTCAGTGGGCAATCCGAAATATCTGATCTTTGAGTAGGATGTGTAAACCATGGTCCAATGCACAGATATTTCCAGAATGGTCTATACGAAGGCCTTGCTCACTGACCTTATTAAATCAAGATTGATACCCACGAAAGTATTACTAAAGTCTGCAGCTATATAATAACAAGCATTTGCAATGCAATAGGTCTCTCATTATTTAAGTTTGAGCTATTGGCATTGCTAAATAATGCAACACCAAAAGCACAAACAGTAATAATGCAAGACCTATTGCATTGCAAATGCGTGTTTAATTTGTGTATGTTAAGTATTTATAAAACACTGCAAATACCTGAAGGGAACATTTGAGCTGAAAACTCCTAAAGGTGACTTGTCATCCATGGTGGTTCAGAGTCATGTTCAAGCCATGTTTATGAAGTCTTTTTACACTCATGGGTGAGTCTAGAGACCCTTCAATGAGAGAAGTGTAAGTCTACAGAACACTAGCAAGTGAAACAAGCACTGGGCACAACCAACGAGTAAACTCTCATCGTACTGAGCAGCCACTGAATACTTGGCGACTGATATCTGCAGCGGCGCAAAAGCTTTTCATACAGGTTAGACCACGAAAATAACCCCAAACAAAAGCCTCCTGTGACAGCTGATTTGTTCCAGTTTATGAACAGAATACAGTTCGAAAGTGGTAACAAAAACGCAAGGGGCGAAAGTAACTGAAATAAGTCACATATGCGGCAGGTGTCTGAAGGCGAAAGCTCTTGTTCCTACGCAAGCACCGGTGCAGCGGGCTGCAAGCCTACAGTTGCGCAGTCGGCGGTGTAAAGTAGCCACATTGTGCTCCAAGCCGTCCTCCTCGTCTCCTCCACAAAATATCCTGCTGGGATTTTCTTTCCCTTCTTCCATAAGCCCTGTGTTTTCATATTGACATTAGTGCATGCGGACAGCTGCTCTTGTGTGTCACTGCGGCCAAGGTAGAGATTTCCTGAATATACGTAGACCCGGCAGGGCCTGCAGCAGCCGGGGTCTGGAGCTGAGAAACGGGTTGCCAAACCATTGTTTCAAAATGAAACAGAGGCGGAGTGTGGCCCCCTGGTTCTAGGACACTCTCTTCGTGGGGTTCACCATGAGAGACTTTGCAAACATTACAGTCCTCCAAATCCTTGCCCTGGCTGTGCTGTGCTCGGCAGAAAAACTTCCAAAAGGGGAGTGGCGCTGCACCTCTCTTGCATGTGTGTGTGTTTGATTCTGGGGCTAGATTTGTGGTAGCAAACGAGATCCGCTCACATCAATACCAAGCTTTTGGAATATAGAAAATAAATGACTATGGACATAACTTTGCTGTATGACGTTTTCTTGAATATGAATAATCAATCAAAAAGTGGGAGGTGCACTACTATGTATTATCCGTGGTTTAGATTCAATATTTTCTTGAATATGAACATACGTCAGTAACGTACCTTTGCTTGTACGGTATGGCATTCATTCTCTCCTCACCCGTTACTTCATTTTCGTGTTTCTGACTAGAGGAGTTAGAAGCTGTGCAATAAATCCATCGCAGTTAAAACACGCCTGCGAGTGGTGCGCGTGCGCCTCTGCAAGGCATATGTTTTCAATTATTCGGCCCCTGTCTGGGCACGATAATTGAAAACATATGGGCTTTGGTGCTCGTAACAGACAACAATAGGCCATGGGCGGAGCAATGCAACACCTTTGGCCTACTGCGTGCTCTGTTACAAAAAACACGCACTAAAGGCCCAATACCGGAACCCAAAAGGAAAAGCACACGCACAAGCGTGTGCGATTCCATGGTCCGTTTTCAATCCCCGTATAAAACAGCTCTCACCTGCACGAGGACTGCTGCGCCGTGCAACGCAGGGCGCGAGCCCTTAAAAACTAAGCATCTTTCTTAATATCTCTCTAAACTAGCTCCTTGTGGAGAAACATGACACTCAGGATGGCGTCCATAACATAAAAGCCATCAATCACAACAGTCCAAAATACCAGGACTAAAACTACATATCCATTGTCGGAAACAGGAATTTCCAAATTAAAGAATGACTGTTGTTTAAAAACCTGAAATTTATATAGCTCTGAATTAGTTCCAGGTTCCAGAAGAACATTCCCAAGTACTGGGAAGGATCCTTCCCACGTCGCTTTTAATAGAGGAATAAAAGATTTCCTATCCTACAACTAAATTACCTCTCTTACTCTATATAGTCTTTAATATGTACCCACTTCCTAAACTGATTCCTAATTTTTTATTACTTAACTGCACTTCACTCATTTTTGCCAATCTGTATGAGAACCAGAAACCCAGTTTCAAAATGTATATATCTTTTTACATAAGATACTGCTGCACTTCTGTGTAAGCCTGTCTGATGTGGCACTGGTTAAGTGTACTACTGATCTTCAAATGGTATGCTCCAATTTGCATATTTGCATGGAAATTGCAAGGTTTGTTTTGAAATCACACTTTGGTAGCGAAAATGGTTTGCTCACAGCTTGTGTCACTTTTATCACGCAAGGGCATACTTTGTGCTTGAAAAGACTATTGTCCATGCCTTGGTAACCCCCCACCTTGATTATGGGAATGCTCTGCTAGTAGGCTTGAGTGGGAAAGGCCTCCACCAACTTCAGTGTGTTCAGAACGCTGCTGCACGCCTTGTGCTCGGGCTTCCTCGCAGAGCCTCTGGGAAGACCGCGCTGGCCAACCTACATTGGCTCCCAGTCAGGGAACGGATTAAATTTAAAGTTCTTTGTTTTGCGCACCGCGTCGCCCAGGGCAAAGGCCCAGGTTATCTTAAAAACCTCCTCATTGTACATCGCCCTATCCGGAATTTGAGATCATCCGGTGCGATGCTGTTCAAACTTCCCCGAATCAAGAGAGCCAGGATGGGTGGCCCCTCGTTCAGGTACTTAGCCTCCAAACAGTGAAATTATCTCCCGCTCCACCTCCGAATGGAACCCTCCGAATCTAGATTCCGGGGAAAACTCAAAACATTTCTGTTCCCCACTATGTAACCATCTTTGGCTCTGCTAACATCTGCCTCATGAAACCTAGCAGCAGTGAGCGCGGGGACGCACTGTTTTCTGTGTAACCAGGCGCTTAACAAATGGCTTATTATTATTATTATTTATTATTATTTAAAAGTCCTATAAAATAGCTACATTGGACTGGTTAAAGCAGAAAACGTCTCCTGGCAAGACTTTTTAGTGTGCAAACAAGTCCCCCACAGTCAAAAATGACCAAAAATCATGTAATGCAAAAGTTTGAGAAATTTTGTCTACCGTGAAATTGAATTATTTGCGATACATAATCAAATTATAAATCATCTGTGTGTCCATAGGTGAGAAAGCGAGGAAAGAAAGGGATCTTTACTGTCTACTGTGGTGTAAAAAGGAACCAGGTTCATGTGAACTGTATTATTCACAGACTAGAAGGACTAGCAGACATTTTCCTCTCAATAGGGCTGCATTCTCCAAAATGGAAGGCAGCATTTATCTAGCTGGGAATCAGACTGACTAGCTAATCCGCGTAAGCGGCATAGAAAAAGCGCTAACTGCTGATTCCCAGCAGGATGAGCGTATCCTGTTGACATTTTACATTCATTTCTGCAGAACTTTTTTTCCTGTATGTGGACATGGGAAACATCGATCAATGGGCAATAACCCCAGAGATGCTTCTGGACCTTCACCACTTAATATAATAAAATGCGATTTGACTATGTTAATCTCTAGGTTCATTGTAGTGCCCACTACAGGCTTATTTAATCTGTAAACAGAACTCGGATGTATTATGTCTTACTACAAAGTGGGTCAAGGATCACTTAGGGCCAGATATCTCCTTAATGATGCTCTCTGAATGGAAGCAGTGCTGTACAGAAAGGAGGGACTGTTGCATAATTTATTGTGAATTCCTTGTATATAGCAGATATGCCACTCTCATTACTGGCTTGTATAAGTCATATATTTATAACATTGGTGTCTCTATTGTAGTGATAGGATCTTAGCAAAGACTGCTTTTAAGAGGGTCTTTCCAGAGCTGATAAATCTTGGAAAATAAAACCTGTTTTGAGGACGGAGGTGCAGGGCAGATGAGGACAACGATTGCTGATATCTTTCGTAAATAATATGATCAGGTGTCCCAGATTTGCCTAAAAAATCAAACTTTTCCACCATTTTTTTCCAGCATATTTGAGTAAATTTAGCTAATGTCTAGGTTTTCACAGAGAGTTGACTGAACACAGAGGGAGACTATTTTTCAGCATAGAATTAGTTAACACCCCTTAGCAGAAAGCCATTTACCCAAAACAGATGATATTGCATGTAAAAGTTGCATTTAATTCCCTCATTGCCTCATTGTTGTGTTTTCTCTATGTTCCTGAGTGAACAAAGTCGTTCTGTGTCCCAGAGCTGGTGCAAAATGATAGTTCTACTCCTATGTTTGTCGAATGTCTCGGTTTACGGTTTTCAAAATCTGGTCATCCTACCCATAACACAGGCCATCCACCTGCCAATAACATGGCAACATTGATGAAATTACAGCTGTAAAGATAGATGAGAAAGTTCTTTGTGTAATTGCTTCTTTTAGAAATAAAATGCCACCTAAACACCTTACCCGGGCCTACACCTACCTCAGGCCATGAAATCCCATGTGAAGGGATATTAGACTATCTTTCTGCACAGCAGACGATTGAAGTGATCAGGCCAGAGTATTATAATCAATTTCACACTTTCACAGTACCTTCGATCGTGTAATCGATAGCCCAGCATGTACTAATCAGTGATATGAAAGAGAAAGAAAGAAAAAACTGATGATTCTCCCCAGGAACGAATACCTTCAAATCTTAATTAAGAATAATAGTGATTGAATGGAGAATAGCAACTAGCATGACGAAAAAAAAACCGTAGAGATAATTAAATGAACAAATAAGAACAAAAAAAACGCACTTAAGGCTAACTTGGCTCCTGATAAAGCTGAGACCGCAAATGTTGAACTCTTTGTCCGTTTGATTTCTGAAACCATAAACACCCTTTTAAAGCAGCCCTTGGTTATACTTGATCTCAAACAATCATGAATTTCTACTATGTAGAAGAAATGTAGCCTGGGTGGGAGCAACCCCACTACTTTTTGTCCCAAAGCAAAATCTCCATTCTGGCTACACACTCTCAGCGAAGCCCTATTTTAGAGAGCACATTTCCTATAGGAAGTTTTTTGTGGACAGAAATAGGCCTATATGCTCCTCTAGCTAATATTAATGCTCAGTTATTAATGATTTCATGAATTTCCTCTACTAATAGGCTAAAACTTCGACTTTCTTTCCACATCCTTCATCTATACTTTGTATAAAAAAAAACATGTAGTCTTATCCTGGAATCTGTTAAATCGCTTTGAGTGGTTATCCATAATATGCAAGGTCATTGTTTGAAAAGAACACTACTTGATGTCTCTCTGACTGTGTTGGACAATCTTTGAATAAGTGACATTACATATGATTTTTATTTAAATGTTTCATGTATTTGTTGTATTTTTGTAGTGAAACCCCATCAAAGTAAAACATTATTATAAAATTTTGCTTTGTTAGTATTAAAGTATGTGTGCTATACTTTTAGTGTAGATCGAAATCATTTAAATTAATTTCAATCCATATCAAATGGAATCATTTCCTAATTGGCATGTATCTTTTCGATATTATTCCTGATTGGTTCTTATCAACCAATCAATCTAAAAACGAATATATTTGCCAAATAATTCCTACAGGAGTCCTATTGTTTTTATTTTCTTTGCATTATTTACCTATCTCCTGAGGGAAGACTCGGTTGCCCTAGTGTGTTTTTCAATTAATAAGAGAGGCAGGTAGGGGTCAGACGTCTCTGTTAGTGATGCAGTCTGGTCTGAGCATTTGACTCTATGGATCAGTCCATTGTGCCAGATAAACTGAATATGTGAGGAGCCTAGTGATGTTGCACCATATATCTTTTTTTTTGTTTTTAATCATTTTATTAACAAAAGCTTGAGAGACCACATCATACAGAGACAATATCATGAGGACATTAGTTGCCATGTACAGAAAATTATAACCAACACATTCTCGGGTTGAGCAGGACCCCTTGTTGTACCTCATCATATTATTATTCTGCCCCCCACAGCCTTCTGTACCTCCTCCACGGTATCCACACCCTTTCCCATTTCTTGACACATCCCCTGCTCTTATACAGTGTTTCTTCCACCCTCTGGCACAAATCAAGGTCACGCTTCCATTCCTCAATCAGGGTGGGTGCCGGCGCCCCCCAGTTTCTGGCAATATTAGGCTTCGCCACCCCCTCAGACAACGCCAGCCATATACCCACATATCCGGACCAGTCTGCCTCGCCTCTAATTATTAGAAAAAGCCTTTTTGGGTCTATTGGGACAGGCTCGTCCATCACTTCCGACATGACATCCGTAACCTTCTGCCAGAACCAGCTTCCTCAGGACATTCCCATAGTATGTGTATGAAGGTACCCTCTTCCTCGCACCCCCTAACGCACTGCGCAGATGGGACACGGCCCCAGGAAAATAGGTGAATGCGAGGATAGTAGACCCGATGCAGAACCTTGAGCTGTACCAATTTGAATCTGACGCGCATAGCCACTTCCCTAGGGCTCTGGAGTGCCTCCTGCCAGTCCTCATCATCCAGAACCCCTAGGTCACCAGCCCAAGACACCCTAAGAGAGACCAAGGTATCCAGGAGGTTGTTAATCAATTTGCGGTATATCGTGGAGGTGGGTTTCCCTTGTGTGGGTTCCAGCAGTAGCCCGCCTTCAAGCGGGGAATAGTCTGGAATGGAGACCCCCTGTTGGATATGGGTATGCAGAGCATGCAAGAGCCGCAGATGCGTGTATCGCTGCGAGTCGTGCATATCATACTCTTTCTGCAGGTAGTCAAACGTGCGAGGGGAGTCCCCCTTCCACACATCCCCCAGATATTCAAAGCCAATCAGGCGCCAGCCCCTGAGGCCCAACAGCGCAGCCACTTCCCTGAGAGGATCGCCCACCCAAAGCGGGGTTCTGAACGTCAGGCTCCTAGCCCAGCCCAGCCCAGCCCAGGGATTTGTTGGCGTCTTTCCAACATTGAACCACCACCTTAGTATGCTTCGGCCAGTCTGGGCGCGTAAGCCGGGAATGCAAAAGGGATTCACTATTGCCCTGCAACATCAACGCCCTATCCACTCTGTAGGTCTGCTTGTCCCTCCCTACATAGACCCAGTCATTAATCACCTGCATTTGGGAGGCCCAATAGTGCAGCCTTAAATCCAGCACTACAATCCCTCCATCAAAGATTCCCCTATGTAACTTATGTAGGGCGATTCTCAGTGCCCCCGCACCCAAAGCAGAGACAGCACCTCCTGTGCTATGTGCTTGAAAATCGTCTGTGGTATCTGAAAGGGAGTGTTTTGCATTATATAAAGAAGCTGCGGTAACATCAACATCTTATAAAGTGCCACCCGTGCCATAAGTGAGAGCGGGAGTGTGTGCCAGTGGCTAACATCAGCAGCCAGACGACTCATTTGGGGCTCCAGGATTCTCACCAGGAATTATTTCTGGTCCCTGGTGATGTATATCCCCAAGTATTTAAAACCATCCACCAACATCGGGGCCACGCAGCTCCATGGAACCCTGGGGGGGGGGGGGTCCAGAGAGAGGAAAGATCACCGACTTTGACCAATTAATATTGTATCCCGAATAGCTACCAAACAACTCGAAAATATGGAGGACCCGTGCAATAGAATAATACCGCTGTGCCAGGTATAGTACAATGTCTTCCGTGTACAAAGAAATGCGCTTCTGCCAATCCTCCGGCGCCCGCAACCCCCAAATCTCGGGATTCCTCCTGACCCAGTGAGCCAGGGGCTCCAACGCCATGGCAAATAGGAGCGGGAAAAGAGGGTACCCCTGCCGCGTGCCCCTCAGAAGCTGAAAGGATCTAGACAGGGCACCATTCATCCTCACTCGCGCCATCAGCCCCTCATTCAGGAATCTGACCCAGCTGCAAAAGGAATGGCCAAAGCCCAGCCGCTGGAGGACCATGAATAGGTACGGCCATTTGATACTGTCAAAGGCCATCAAGACGTCCAATGACATCAATGCTGTCTGCTGAGATACGTCACCCTCAGTCATATGCAGAAACTCATAAAGCCTTTGCAGGTTGTGCCTAGTACTTCTACCAGGCGGCATAAACCCTGATTGGTCGACGTACACCAGGTCTTTAATTACCAACAGCACCCTGTCTGCCAACACCTTTGCCAGGACCGTGTCCTCCACATTGATGAGGGAAATAGACCTATAGGAACTGCACTGGTCTGCTTGCTTACCCTCCTTGTGATTCACCACGACCGTGACCCACCTCCCGCACCTCCTGCAACATATCCAAGAGTCAGGGGAGTAAGATCGTTGCCTGCTTCTTGTAAATTTCAACCGGGAGCTCATTGGGTCCAGACGCCTTCCCCAGCTTAAGCGAACTGAATGCTTTACACAGCTCCTCTACCGTGAGGTCCGCCTCTAGATTGTCTTATGCTTCCCGGCGCACCGTTGGTAAGTCCGCACCATATATCTAACTGACACCCAAGTCTATAGTATGTATTGACACCTTTGAAGGTTCTTCGGTCTACTTCTACATGCAGGGTTATATAGGACATCAGTGTGCTCCCGTCTGCCCAACGTAGATTTCGTGCCGCTGCATGACCTGCTAATCTCTAGATGGGTGAGCCGTAATAATTATGTGGTCAATACACAATTGTTTTTCTACATAGCTGGCAATGATTTACGTTACTCCGTTGAGAGGTCACTTTATGAAATCACATCCAATATAAGAACGATAAGTTGTTTTTATATAATGCTTCATGCTGCATTTCTGTTTCTAAGCACTGTTATTGACTAGTGTTAATATGACTCAATATTACTGTCTTCAGAATGATAGAAGGCTTGAATTGCCTTTCCAATATTCGTACCTATGACACGGAGCACGGGCGTAACACAACATTGCGGGTCTCACTGCAGTATGTGTTAAGGGGCCCCTGGATCGCCTATATCTTAGAGATATTCATTGGCCATCAGCTGACTAGGGGTCCCCCTTGAAGTGCTGGGGGGCCTCCTGCTGCTGCAGGGGCCTACATCACTCCCCTGAAGAGGAGATTACTGCATATGTGTGCACCAATGCAAGTGAAAATGAAGCTTCAAGTGTATCGAAGCTTAAGATCAGTGGACAAATGTCCACACACAGATATAAAAAAAATCTCTGGCTGTCTCCAGTGTCCATAAAAGGAGAGCTGAGAATGGAGGAAAGGATGTGACATGGTGTGCTGATGGTTGGAGCAAAGAATCTTGATCTTCATTGAGTTCAGCCCAGGGTGGTCCATCTAGTACCTGTAAAGAGCTAGGCAGTGAGAGATCATGGAAAAATGATCTCATTGGCTGGGGACATGGTTGACCAAATGTTGATTTGATTAACAATCTCCTATGCTAGCTGAGTCAGAAAACAACATCTGTTTTTATTAAAAAAATGTTTTTTGTTAATTTATTTTTTTCATTTTGCTCTTAATTGGAATTCCTGTTCAGCACACTTCGAGCCTGGATATCTGAAAAGGTTTATCACTGCAATCAATCAATCAGGCATTTGTAAAGTGCGCTACTCACCTGTGAGGGTCTCAAGGCGCTGGGGTGGGGGGGCTACTGGTCAAACAGCCAGGTCTTGAGGAGTCTCCTGAAGGTCAGCAGGTCCTGGGTCTGTCGGAGGGGGGGAGGGTGTTCCATGTCTTGCCGGCAAGGTGGGGGAAGGATCTGCCGCCGGTGGTTGTTCAGTGGATGCGTGGCACAGTGGCGCGGGCGAAGTCAGTGGACCGGAGCTAGCGGTTGGGGGTGTAGAAGGTGAGCCGCTTGTTGAGGTATGCTGGGCCAGTGCCGTGGAGTGCTTTGTGAGCGTGGGTGAGGAGCTTGAAGGGAATCCTTTTGTTGATGGGAAGCCAGTACAGGTTCTTCAGGTGGGCGGTGATGTGGCTGTGGCGGGGGATGTCGAGGACGAGGCGTGCGGAGGCGTTTTGTATGCGTTGGAGACTCTTCTGTAGTTTGGCTGTGGTTCCCGCGTAGAGGGCGTTGCTGTAGTCCAGCCTGCTGGTGACGAGGGCCTGGGTGACCATCCTTCTGGTTTCAGTGGGGATCCATCTGTAGATCTTGCGAAGCATACGGAGGGTGTTGAAGCAGGAGGAGGAGACGGCGTTGACTTGTTGTGTCATTGACAGAGAAGAGTCCAGGATGAACCCCAGGTTGCGAGTGTGATCGGTGGGTGTCGGCGCCGTTCCCAGTGTGGCTGGCCTCCAGGAGTCGTCCCAGGCGGAAGGGGTGGAGCCAAGGATGAGGACCTCTGTCTTGTCTGAGTTCAGTTTCAGGTGGCTGCTCTTCATCCATTCGGCGATGGCCTTCGTTCCTGCGAGGAAGGTGGTTTTGGCGGTGGCGGGGGCTTTGGTGAGGGAGAGGATCAGTTGGGTGTCATCGGTGTATGAGATTATGTTGAGGTTGTGTGATTGGGCGGTGTTGGCGAGCGGTGCCATTTAGATGTTGAAGAGGGTCGGGCTGAGGGATGATCCTTGGGGTATGCCGCAGGTTATCTTGATGTCTTCGGATCAGAATGGAGGGAGGCGGACTCTCTGGGTTCTTTCGGTGAGGAAGGAGGTGATCCAGTCTAGGGCTTTGTCACGGATCCCTGCTTTGTGGAGGCGTGTGCACAGGGTGTGGTGGCAGACAGTGTTTAAGGCAGCCGAGAGGTCCAGGAGGATGAGGGCCGTGGTTTCGCCGTTGTCCAGCAGGGCCCTGATGTCGTCGGTGGTGGCAATGAGGGCGGTTTCGGTGCTGTGGTTGCATCGGATTGGGACGAGTCCAGGGTATTGTTCTCTTCGAGGAATAGGGTCAGTTGTCTGTTGACGGTCTTCTCGATAACTTTCGCCGGGAACAGGAGCAGGGAGATGTGCCAATAGTTCTTGAGGTCCTTTGGGCCTGCCTTGAGTTTCTTGAGTAGGGTGCTGATCTCTGTGTGTTTCCAGCTTTCCGGGAAGGTGGCGGTCACAAATGAGCTGTTGAATATCTTACGGATTGGGGAGCGATGATGGAGCTCGCTTTGTTGAAGATGTGGTGGGGGCAGGGGTCTGATGATGAGCCGGAGTGGATGGTGTGCATGGTCTTGATGGTGTCTTCGTCGGTGACGTGGTTCCAAGTGATCAGGAGGCCGATGTGACTGGGGGACTGTGAGTCTGGAGTGTTGGCGGCAGTCGGAGAGGTCTGGATGTCAAAGCTCTCATGGATGTCAGCGATCTTGCGGTGGAAGAAAGTGGCTAGGGAGTCGCAGAGGTCCTGTGACGGTGGGATATTGTTGGAACTGGAGCTGGGGTTGGAGAGTTCCTTCACGATGTTGAAGAGCTCTTTGCTATTGTGAGCGTTGTTGTCCATGAGGTCCTTGAAGGAGGTCCTTTTGGCTGTTCGAATGAGTTGTTGGTGTCTGCGGCTGGCATTCTTGAGGGCTGCATGGTTGTCTGGAATTGGCTCCTGGCGCCATTTCTTCTCTAGCCTCTGGCAGGTCTGCTTGGATGTCTGAAGGTTGGTGGTGAACCAGATGGCTCTTCTGTTGGTGCGTCTGTTTGTGGGTTTCTTGATCAGGGCAAGTGTGTTGGCGCAATACTCTATCCATTGCTTGAGGTTGCGGGCTGCTGTGTTGGTGTCGGTATGGTCGGTCGGCCGGTCTTGGGCGAGGGTGGTAATTACCTGATCTTCGGTGACCTTGTTCCAGCTACGGTGGGGTATACTTAGCTGGTGATTGTGTGCGGTAGTTTTCTTGAAGGAAAAGTGGATGCAACGATGGTCGGTCCAGTGGAGTTTGGTGGTGTGGCTGATGGAGACATGGCTGGTGGCAGAGAAAATGGGGTAGAGCGTGTGTCCAACGGAGTGGGTGGGTGTCGTGAGCAGTGTGGTGGAGTTGCTGTCGTTGGTGTTCTCGAGGTGGAAGTTCAGGTCTCTAAGGAGGATGTAGTCTGTAGAGGCCAGGGTGTGCGTGCTGACAGCGTCTATGATGGTGTTGATGAACTGTGGCCGGCGTCCGGGGGGTCTATACATGAGGGTTCCTCTGAGGGTGGTATTCGGGTCGATGTGGATCTGGAAGTGCAGGTGTTCAGCGGTGCTGAGGGTGTCTTTGGTGTCGGTAAGATTCTGAGGGTTTTTCTGTGGACAATGGCGATTCCTCCTCCCAGTCTGTAGGCGCCGTCCCTGTGGGTGATCTTGTAGCCGTCTGGGATGGCTATTGGGACATCGGGAGCCGATGACGAGTTCATCCAGGTGTCCGTCAGGAAAGAGACATCCGGGGAGGATGAGTCGAGTAGGTCTCAGAGTTCGATGGCATGCTTTTGAATGGAGCGGGTGTTAAGCAGTATGCCTCTGAGGTGGCTGTGGTCCGCTTTGGTGGGGTGTGCCTGACGTGCACGCATGTGCAGGCAGGTGTAGCTGCAGTTTCCGCAGGTGAAGGGTCTATGGGTGAGCTTCGGCATGGCCTGGAAGCAGGTGGAGGATCTGCTGGCGTTGAGTGCGTGGAGGGTGTAGGTGTCGTAGCAGCGTCTAGTGCAGTGGCGCTTGCACTTGCGGGGGCCAGGGGGTCCGGCGGTGGGAGCGATCCAGGCATTGACTGATGCAGATGGGCATGCCTTAGGCACACCCTTGGTGCACCAGTGGCGCGACCGTGGTCGGCATATGTAGGGGAGGGGGGCGGGAGCAGCGGCAAGGGAGGCAAGAGCTGGCTCGGTCAGGGGCGGGGCCACAGGGGCGGCAGAGGCGGGAAAGGAAAGAGAGGGTGGTGTAAATTCAGGGGGCACGAGGAAAACAACAGTATCACAGTTTACAATAATTAACACAGGTAGAAAGGAAATTCATGGGGCATGAGGAAAACAACAGTGGCACAATTTACAATAATTAACACAGGAAGAAAGGGAAAACAATTGGCTGACGAGCAGGAAAGAAACCACAGACGCCAGAGGACCTGCGGCGTAGTCACAGCAGCCGGCTCGAACCCAGCCGGGAGAGAGCACAGAGCCGCGGGCAGCTGATCGGGTGGAGCTGCTGGAGAGAGTTTTGGCCCAGGCCCAGGGGGTCAATGAGTCACTGATAGCAAAGATAGAGACCTAAACTAAACACGGGCTCCGGAGAGGTGGAGGCTTAGAAGGTACAATGTTCTTGGCTGAAAGTCCCAAATGTGGCTGAGAATGAGGATTAGGTAGGGATACCCTGTTTTATAAACAACAAAATTCTAGGATGTGATCATATATCCTAGAGTAGCAAAGAAAAGGAGATGAGGGAGGTCAAGGAGATCAATTCTTGCATAAGTTGGCAGTGTTAACTGTTGATGCCCTGAAAATGCCATTTAGATTGAAGTGGGGATGTTTCTGAGTAGAGTGTAGAGCGCAAATTTGGTTTCATCCCGTGTCATATGCGGATGACACGCAGCTCCTCTTTCCCTTTCAAAAACTCACCGCTGAAATAAGAAACTCCTTCTCCGCTGGCATGAAAGCCGTCGCACAGTGGATGTCCACCAACTAGCTACAGTGCAATGTCAACAAGACGGAAGTAATGCTGTTTGGAGATGCCAAATTACTGTGGACCCCAGATTGGTGGCCGTCTGATCTTGGTTCTGTCCCAGAGCCCAAACAGGTCGTCAAAAACCTGGGGATTCGTCTTGACCACGACCTTTCACTCAAACAGCATAGTAACCTTGTAGCTGGCTCATGCTTTCACACCATTAGCATGATGCGCAGAATCTTTCCCCTGTTACCAGATTCTTTTAGAAAAACCCTAGTGCAGGCCCTCATACTGAGTCGTATCGACTATTGGAACGGATTGCTCCTCTCCGCTAATGAAGGAGTTCTGGACAGACTCCAGGTGGTCCAAAATACGGCAGCTCGCCTTGTCCTAAATGCCCCTCCCAGAACAGCATCGAAACCTCTCCTTGACAAACTGCATTGGTGGAGTATTCGACAAAGGGCCAAATTTAAGATATGCTGCATTATCCACAAATGCCTAAATGGACATGGCCCGACCTACCTGGAACAGAAATTCACCCCCTATATTCCCTCCAGATCACTGAGATCCAGCAAAAATCTTCTGTTGGCCGTACCTCGTGTCAAAAAAACCAGACACGGAGGGAAAGCACTATCTGTTGCAGGACCCACACTGTGGAACAAACTTCCTCTGGCCCTCAAGCTATGCACAGATCACTTAAAATTCAGAAAACAACTGAAAACTCTGCTCTTTACTAATAAAATCTAGTTCCATGCCTCCTCTTCTGCTTATCTGTTGTATTCTTATTCGGTACCAAAGCGCAGAGATACTCCAGTTGGAGTCGATTCCAGCGCTATATAAACTCACTAGCAGCCCGTCCCGACGTTGTCCAGGTATGAATTGCTGCCGGCCAGTAGTATATCGTTTTGTAGGATTTCGTTTTGATAGCATTTCTTATCTGTGACAGGCCTGTGAAATGCTCCGATTCACAGTGCACTGCTGATGCACTTAAGAGTGCGCGTTCAGTAGTGTGTGAACTCGAGTTTCTCTATCCCTACTTTATTTTTCCTTGCAATATTATATAGCGCGAACTCGACAACATGGCATGATTACAATATAAATTACAGAAGAACACATTCATTTGTGGTAGGCACGGGGAGACAAAGCGATTTGCCTGAAATCACAGGATGTTGAGCTGATGCCGAGATTCGAACGTAGCTCCCCAGCTCTAAAGTTCGCAATTCTAGAACTTGTGGCGGGAGGTGTGTCTAAAAGTGTATGTCGGTGCTGGCCATCAATGAGAGAGACAAGTGCATTTTTCAAATGGGTGGTGAAAAAATATAAGTATGTTGCTGGAGATGTGGGCCGCCGTGCCACCAATATACTTACCGTGGGAGGGTAAACACCCATTATTCCGCAACTTTCTTTCCGCATACCATCACCCCGCATACTTTCATTAGGAAATTACCATGACTCCGCAATGCCATTATAACGCATGGCATTACATTTTATATGCTTTTACCACGCATACATTTACAACGAAATTCGTTGTAAATGCATGAATTGTAAAAGCATGTTTTTTTTAATGTTTGGATAAGGTAAGTATGGGTATAGGAGTATATGTTTTGGGGTACTGAGATATATGATTTGGGGTGTTTGGGTATTTTAAGGTTTCAGATATAGTTTTGGGTTATGGGGTACAGGAATAGTTTTAGGGTTTAGGGATAGGTATGGGTTTTGGGGTACATGGGTATTTTTAGGGTTCAGGGCTAGGTTAGGGTTTTGGGGTATAGGGGTATTTTTAGGGTTATGGGGTAGGTTTGGGTTTTGGGGTACAGGGGTATTTTAAGGGTTCAGGGCTAGGTTTGGGTTTTGGGGTACAGGGGTATTTTAAGGGTTCAGGGCTAGGTTTGGGTTTTGGGGTACAGGGGTATTTTTAGGGTTCAGGGCTAGGTTTGGGTTTTGGGATACAGGGGTATTTTAAGGGTTCGGCTGTAGGTTTGGGTTTTGGGGTACAGGGGTATTTTTAGGGTTCAGGGGTAGGTATGGGTTTTGGGGTACAGGGGTATTTTAAGGGTTCGGCGGTAGGTTTGGGTTTTGGGGTACAGGGGTATTTTTAGGGTTCAGGGGTAGGTATGGGTTTTGGGGTACAGGGGTATTTTAAGGGTTCGGCGGTAGGTTTGGGTTTTGGGGTACAGGGGTATTTTTAGGGTTCAGGGCTAGGTTTAGGTTTTGGGGTACAGGGGTATTTCAAGGGTTCAGGGCTAGGTTTGTGTTTTGGGGTACAGGGGTATTTTAGGGTTCAGGGGTAGGATTGGGTTTTGGGGTACAGTGGTATTTTTAGGGTTCAGGGCTAGGTTTGGGTTTTGGGGTACAGGGGTATTTTTAGGGTTCATGGGTAGGTTTGGGTTTTAGGGTACAGGGGTATTTTAAGGGTTCAGATATAGTTTGGGGTTTTGGGGTATAGGGGTATTTTTAGGGTTCAGGGGTAGGTATGGGTTTTGGGGTACAGGGGTATTTTAAGGGTTCGGCGGTAGGTTTGGGTTTTGGGGTACAGAGGTATTTTAGGGTTCAGGGGTAGCTTTGGGTTTTGGGGTACAGGGGTATTTTTAGGGTTCAGGGCTAGGTTTAGGTTTTGGGGTACAGAGGTATTTTAAGGGTTCAGGGCTAGGTTTGTGTTTTGGGGTACAGGGGTATTTTAGGGTTCAGGGGTAGGATTGGGTTTTGGGGTACAGTGGTATTTTTAGGGTTCAGGGCTAGGTTTGGGTTTTGGGGTACAGGGGTATTTTTAGGGTTCATGGGTAGTTTTGGGTTTTAGGGTACAGGGGTATTTTAAGGGTTCAGATATAGTTTTGGGTTTTGGGGTATAGGGGTATTTTTAGGGTTCAGGGGTAGGTTTGGGTTTTGGGGTACAGGGGTATTTTAAGGGTTCAGGGCTAGGTTTGGGTTTTGGGGTACAGGGGTATTTTTAGGGTTCAGGGCTGGGTTTGGGTTTTGGGGTACAGAGGAATTTTGGGGTTCAGGGGTAGGTTTGGGTTTTGGGGTACAGGGGCATTTTTAGGGTTCAGGGCTAGCTTTGGGTTTTGGGGTACAGGGTATTTTTAGGGTTCAGGGGTAGGTTGGGGTTTTGGGGTACAGGGGTATTTTAAGGGTTCAGGGCTAGGTTTGGGTTTTGAGGTACAGGGGTATTTATAGGGTTCAGGGCTAGGTTTGGGTTTTGGGGTATAGGGGTATTTTTAGGGTTTAGGGATAGGTTTGGGTTTTGGGGTACATGGTATATTTATAGGGTTAAGATGGGTTAGTGTTTAAGGGTGTTGGGGTATTTTAAGGAGTAAGGGTGGGTTATTATGATCATGGGGTGCAGGGGTATTTAAAGGGAGCAGGGTGGGATTAGCACACAATATGAGACATGGCATGAATGGTGGAACGTACCACACGCCCCCAGTGTTTGTCACGCCTCCAGCACACGCCCACAGCACACGCCCACAGCACAACGCAGACACACCCACAAGGGACTACTTTGCTGGCACGGTCTTTTACCTTTTAAATGTATATGGTGGGCATCTGTATAGCCTATGTCCTTCTGCTGCAACTGCCCTTTCCAACGCTGTATTGGGTGTTGTGATTGGTGCTGTGGTTCCTGAGATTACCCGCCTCAAAGGTTTGGGCTCTCTCATTATATTATTAGTATGGATAAATAAAAAATAAATAAATAAGTGTCTGGCTCATCCATATACAAGCCTAGGACCGCGCATGCACTCAATAAGGAGGTGTGGTGCAGCAGCCAGGGCGTCTGACCATGAAGCACGGGGGCTTACGGCTCGTTCCCCGGCAACGGCGGCAGATCAGCCCAGCACCATGTGACGCAGGGCAATAGCTTGCTTAATCTTCCTGAGGACCCCCAGCACCTTGACGCCCTTGGATAATTGTTTGCACTTTACAAATACTGAAATTAAAGAGGTGAGTCCAAGACCGGTGGACTTTCATCATCTTCCTCTCCAGCCGCAAGCACAGCTTCTTGCATGCGCTGCCTACCTTCACCCCATAAAAATCAAATTCCTCTGGAACATCTTGAGGCAGGGCGTCCATGAAGTCACGTTAAACATAAAAGACAGACTCCCTGATAGGAACAGCTGTACTGCTGAAGGTGAACGTTTTCATCCACTGAATTCAGGGCTAACCATCCTCACAAGTAGGGAGGCTTAAAAGGATGCTGGATGGGCTTTTGTCTATTGTGGGTTTCAAGACCATTGCTCGTGTGACTTGTAAGTAGGGCTTTATGACAAACATGGCATGCTTTAGAGCCCTGTACCTTTTATCCATAGTCAGTGTCGCAACCAATTAAGTCAATGCGGAATTCCCACAGAACCAAATCCAGTCTAAATTTTGATTAGAAAACCTTTAGCAGAAAAAGTATAAAGTAAGATATTGAGAAAAACAACCAATGAAAGTGATGAAATTGTTCAGTGAAACAGGCATTTTAGACTGATTTTAGCTAAAAATATACAGATTCAAAACAGTAAAATAAGCAAATCCGATTTAGCAGCAAATACAGCACATTACAGTAGTGCATATAAAACCAATATGCATTTCTTTTACTTTTGAAATATTGTTGATTTCTTTTTCTTGCCCTGCAGTAATCCTTGTGGCAGGGATTAATGGTGTTCCTTACGTGTAGTAGTAGGTTCAGCATGTTAAGTACTGAGTGGGTAAATGTAACAAGGAGATCATGTTTGTTGGAGTTTTTCTGAAGTGTTTGTAGCAAGTCTAGAGTCTCAGAAAGCAAGTTTTGAATAGATTTTCCTTTATTGTAATGGATGAGTTGGATAGTATCACTTTTATTCATGATATTTTTTCTCTTCCCTATTACGCATTTTGAAGACATAACCTAGATCCATCAGAGCAGAGAGCTGATTATTTTACTGTTCTAAGGCTACATTAAATAGGGAAGACTGGGGTTCTTGTCTTCAAGTTGAGTAATGGTTTGTACACACTGCTTGGGAAAAAATAGTCAAATTCCAGAGTTAAAGCACGTCTGGAAAATGTTCAGCATTAATCTTGTAGATTTGCTGTAAGTGCTCTCTGTAGTCTTTGTATTATGCCACAGATAAGGCATCGATGAACTGTGTTTGCAGGCACGAGGATGGGCATCCTACCAAAGATGTCCTGGTGCTTTTTTTTTTATTCATCTTGTTGCCCCAGTACTGACTGGGACTGCTTCTGTTGCCTTTCTTAACGTGCACTCGCCTTAGATTTATCTCAGGGTATTTCTTCACCTTAGGCATTTTCCTGTATAGGACAAAGTAATCTATAATACCAGCCATCGACATGAATTATCTATTACTAATAGTATGTTTTTTTTATAGTAATCTTTTTAGGTCTAGCGTTAGCCAAGGCCTTTTGAATTTAATAACATTATGTTTATATAATATATTTAGATATAGGGGCTTTCAGCCAGATTTTTTGATCCATTGGTCTGCCAGTTGTCATTCGAATTTTTGTTCCACCCACCACATAATGCGACATGATACGTAGGGCACAGGTGAGTCCATTTCAGCTATTGGCTTACCTCTGTGTAATTGGTGGCATCCTGCCCTCGCACAGTGAGCACTTACGCAAAAAAAAAGTTCCCTTGAACAGTATTACAAAACACATTCAAAAACATTCACAAAGCTAAAAGTTGGTAGCCAATGCCAGAAATATTGGCTTTGCAAATGCTTGTTACATGTTGGGACTGTGATATCCCTGTGTCATTGCAACCTTTGTATAATTATGGATAGATTATCATGTCCATGTTTGTCTGGTACTGCGATGTTATAATGTTTACATAGTTTTCAATGGATTAGACTGAATATTTTGTTGTCTATGTTTAACAGGTTTTTGCCATGAGCGCTGGACATTCAGACAGCAGGTGTGTGTCACTTTCCACCACGTGTAAGGCAGAACCTGCATTAATTTGGTGCACCCCATTCCTTTATATATTCAGCGTATGGCTCTATGAATAAAAGACTGCCGTGGGATGCCCTTTAAATGACTTTTCCCCTCCTGTGCTGGTGATGGAGATTTCCCATTGTTCATGACGAGCTCAGCTCGTCATAAGCACAGCTCCAGCGTGCCTCATGACGAGCTGAGCTCGTCATGAGCAGCGAAGGGGTTACGTCTTTTATGTGCATGCTTCAATTCTCTAGCAGCTTGTGCTCGTAGTTCAAGTGGATACTCTCTTGGGTGGACCTTCCCAGTGCAGGTTTGAAGATGGAAGTAGAGCCAGGCAGTAGCGGCCGGTGTCCTTTCAAAGTGGCGGAGTGGGCAGGGGGAGAACAGAGCCGGGGATGACGGACAACCAAACATAAAAAATAAATAAGATCATACCTGCCCCTCTGACGTTCCTCTCTGGCTCTGTGCACTGCAGGCCCATCCTGACTCTGCTCTCATGCTGAGAGCAGCGTCAGGATTTGCCGGAGCGCTCTGAATTTGCACGCCCAGGTAGCCTGGGAGCCTGTGCCTGTTGTCTCCAACCCGGCAACGCAGCTTGGGTTGGATGTAGCTTCAGTGTGCATGACAGTCTGGTCCTCCTGAGACGGCGGCCAAACCGGCATGCGCACTGCTAACAGTGCACCTACCACACCCCCTTGCCTATCATCCCCATGGCCCTGCCCCGCTGTAGTCAGGCCTCCTCTTTTATGACTTCTGTGCATTTAAATGTTTCAATGCTGTTAAGTATGTTAGCAGGCCACTTATTATGTACCATTAAATGTAGTTGATTCTTTGAGGCACATGCTACTCAGAGAACGCACAGGGACGTGTGAATTACCTGCTGGATATGCACTAACGTCATTGCTTTCACACAGTCGGTCTATTTCAATGTCTGACCACATTGGTAGGTCTATCAGTCCTGGCACCTATTAGCTTTTGGCATGCAGAGCTATCCTTGGACATTTAACACTCGGTTGGTTTGAGTCGATTTTAGTATTTCTTCTTTTTCTACGGATATGAAATTGATGGCTGCTAGCATGGTTATTCTTATTGTGGTTCCGTGATTCCGAAATGGGTTTGATAGTGCTGAAACCCGATTTATAAAGATCGTCGGAAATTAACGATCTTGGTCTCTTCAGACCGCAAATGATGAGTGTAGCGTGTCTGAGTGTTTTCGTATGAATCGATATAGGAGAACACTCTGCATTTGAGGATTTAGTTTGAACCCTCGGGTTCCATTTTGTAATGTGTCAGCCATCTTGTATGGTTGCCCTAACATAGGCCCTATGATTGTGGCCGAGAGAGTCCTTGACACGTATGCCTTAGTTGACTCTTGGTTGACCTGGCCGAATTGACTTTTCCCCTGGGGCGAATCCTGCTGAGCCAGTTCCTTGGTTAGCAGCTGCACTGATAGAGATCAAAGAGCAGGACGTGGTCCGACTTTATGGCCCACCTTTCCCACTCCCTTATCTCCTTTCCATCTGTTTCTGCCTTTCCTTTACAACATGTTCATCGATCTGAGTTGAAGGTTTTATGATGGGTTTGTCCGGCCTGATCGAACAGGAAACTAGCATATGTGCGATCGTTTTTGGTGGGCTGGACAACAGAAAGTGGGATTAGCTTTGACTGTCGTGATTCGTTACTTTTTTAAATACTACTTGTTCATTGGTTCTTTTTGTATGCACCAAATGTAAATTGTGATGTTGCCAGAAGCGTAATTTTCGGCATAAAAGACCGAGTTTTGTTCATTGAGGGTGTGCAGTCTCTTTCGAACTACCCGTGTGCACTTCGTAGACCTCTGTCCCTGGTTGCAACCATTAAACTTTGGTCTTTGACGTCATCGAGAAGTATCCCGTGTCTCTGTTTGCCAAGACAGGGGAATCCGGGGTCTTTGGGTGTTGCCCTGACACCGCTGGGTTATTGTAATAGTATTGGTTCTGAGAAAAGCCCAGTACCTCATTATGTCAGGCTTGCTAATTCTTTAAAACGTACACAGAGTGAGCTTTGGCGCCTCTGAGAGCAGTTTCTCGCTCTCGCCTTATACTATTGGTGGTTTGACGTATCATTCTTCGTTCTATGTTGTGCTTGCATTGCAGTGCAAGATGGACTATTTTAGATTCACCAAGCCACTGAATCATGGCACATTTAATTATCTCATAGATGTATTCTACAAAGAAAGCAATCGTTTTTTGTTTTTATTCAAAGCAGGGGCTTTTAAAGAAATATTTTTGTACCAACTCAAAATGCAAGCGAGATCTATTAGCGCTACCAGTGCTTCTTTATATGTTCCGGGCTCAGGTGTTGCTATTGCTAACTGCTGCTAAATGCTATGTCAGGGCCTTACCATGACATGAAGGGGGTTCATGAGGACGAAGAAGTTGATCTGCAAGGATCAGCCACATACATGATCTCAGTCAGAACGCCTGCCTGAGAATGGCAGTGCCTATAACTAATCCTATAGGCCACGCCTGTCTTCCTGCATGTGTAGTGGCAAAATCAAGAGCTGTACTACCCTTCTTAAAGGGAACACAACACACATATTCCCAACTATACATGACAGATATTAGCATGCCCAATCCATTTTCTATTTCTATGGCTTGAGTGTGCTGGTGCAAGTATGCTGAACCACGGTCGAACTGGCCTAAAGTGTAATCAGAGTGTGGGCCAGGTGTTTGCCTAGTTGTAGGCTTGTTTTATGGTCTACGTGGACAGTTTTCATTGTTGGGTGTCCTGATATTTAAACAAACATTGCCTGCTGCAAGTTGGAATCCATGCATTCTTCCATACCTCACAAAACACTTATCCAGCGTGTCTCTTCAAGCTCAGACTGCCCGAATAAGCAAACATGGGCTACTTTTTTTGTTATCTAATTCACTAATGGGCAGTGGCACAACAATAGCCCACAAAGCCCGAGCTCCAGGGGGTCCCTGCAGGCACTGTGCATGGGTGTCTGGCAGGCGGCCTGAGAGCTCCTGACCAGGTCCGAAACGTGGTAGGCCCTCTCCATGTACTTTGCAAGGAGGGCCCCTAAACTTTAGTTACATCACTGCTAATGGGAGCCTATTTTATTTTAGTGCCTGGGACTATTTTCCATCCTAGTTCAACCCTGGGCCCAACCTTTTCATAAATTGTACTCTATTTTTTTTAACTCTTTTCATTAACATTTGTATCATACAACATATACAGCATTTTTAACTACCATGAGAATTCAGTAGATAAAATCTGTTACAATTATCCAATATATTCCATCTTAGAGATATTTTACGTTATCTGTACTTTTACGACCCATTCACTAATATAGTAAACTGTCCCCACGCTAATGAGGAGGTGGGTGGAAGAGCGACTCCAGGGGAGGGCCTCCCAGATACATTCTCTTCCCCTAGGCCCTCTCACAACCCTTGTTTAAAAAACCCCAATACTCCTGCGAGCTCCCCACACCTCCCATTTCCCGGGGTATTCCCTACTTTGAATCACCACACCTTCTACTCTTTGACACCAGTCCATGGCCGCTCTACTCCATGCCTTTGCTTTATTTCTCTTGGCCATCCCAGCCGCTAGTGTGAGCCAAATATTTAGAAATTTAGGCCACGGTTCCTCACCACTAATATTCAAGAGGAGCTTCTTAGCGTCTAGTGGGACCGACCTTGACATTACCTGGGTCATTACCTGGGGAAGAGGTGTGGTGCAGCGGCCAGGGCGGCTGACACCGGTACACCGGGGCTCACGGTTCGATCCCCGGTGCCGGCGGCAGGTTATCCCAGCACCCTGTGATTCTGGGCAATCGCACGTTTAATCTTATCTACTGCCCACAGTGCCGGGACACCTCTCCAGAGGTAGCTGTGCACTTTACAAATGCTGGTATTTCATTACTTCTACAATTTGTGTCCAGTACTCTTGAATCTTCAGGTATTCCCAAAGAACATGGAAAAAGGAACCCTCCTGGCTGCACCCTCGCACTGTTGTGTCCCCACCCTTCCCATCTTACATTGGACTGTCCTGGAGTAGTAGGCTCTATGAAGAATACCCAGTTACACCAGGTGGAAACAGGATCTAATGGCGACTTAGAGTCCTGGGAGTTATTGAGCAGTTTCTTGCAGTTGATAGAAATGCACTTTTCAGGCATAGGGTCCGCTACCAACCGGTCTTCTAACGGGGATGCCTCAGGCAGTTGCTAGCCTTCTATCATGCACTTCCAGAAGGCATGTCCCAATTGCATATATGTAAAATGTTCTGTATCTGCCAAGTCAAATTCCTGATGAAGGTCGACAAAGGAAGTCAAGGACTGTCATCCCAGAGCAGGCCCAATCGTTCACCACCTGGAGCTGTTTTGCCCAGTAATATAATGTAGAGACATCTCAGTGTATTCCCCAGAAGGTTTCCTGGGGATCTTGAATGGGGTGTTCTAGAAGACATAAAACAACCGTGTAAGAATCATCATTTTAAAAATAGCTGCCCTCTCCATTAATGAGATAGGGGAAATTCGAAGCTACTGTGTACCACCTCAGCCGCACAATTGGACTGGAATTGAGGCCCCCCTCTCGCCAGAGAAAAAAAACATGTATTTTGACCAGTTTATACTATAGTCAGAAAAGGATCCAAACATTTTAAAGACTTGTAGTATTCTCCTGATGGAACTATAGGGCCGTGAAACATAGAGCAGGATATCATCTTTGTAGAGTGATATGTGTAACACCCAGCCCCCAGGTGCCTGTATACCTTTTATTAGCGGGTCCTTTCGCACCCACTCCGCTAGTGGCTCCAAAGCCAATGCAAACATCATAGGCAAGAGGGGGCAGCCTTGTCTTGTCCCCTTGCTTAATGCAAATTTTCTGGATTCTACTCCATTAATACAAACCCGCGCCAGTGGAGATCGATAAAGGAGGTGAACCCACCCACAGAATTTTGGGCCAAAACCCATCTTGGCCAGCACCGTAAACAATAACTTCCATTCTATATTGTTGAACACCATTTTAGTGTCTATGGCCAACAAGGCTGCCGGCCTCGTATCTGCAGAATCCGTCACGTTTAGCACCCCATATAGGCACCTCAAGTTCACTCGGGTGCTTCTATGAGGCATGAAGCCCGATTGATCGAGATGTACTTGGGAGGTACTCACCATACGGAGACTACTCGCTAGGATCTTAGCTAGTACCTTTTCCTCCACATTTAGGAACAATATTCGTCTTTAAGAGCTGCACTCCATTGGAGGCTTGCTGGCCTTGTGAAGCTCCGCTATTGTGGCCGTTCTTTGGTCCCTGGGAAGGCAACCCTCTGAGCCCACCGGATTGAACATGTCTAGCATTGGTTTGACCATTCTGGTTTTGCAGAGTTTATATAGTTCTATTGACAGTCCATTTGGGCCTGCCACCTTGCTGGATTGCGTGGTACGAATGGTCGCTGTCACTTCTTCTTCTGTTGAGGTCCAACCTCACTCTGTCCTCTCCCTCAATAGTACATAGGGCTATTCCTTGAAAAAAGGCCCTTCACTCCTCCTCCGTCTCGGTCGCACTCGAGGTATACACTTCCTCATAGTACCCGGCAAACATCTCTGCTATTCTGGCATTGGACTTCTGCACTACCCTTTCCTTGTCAATTACCTCCAGCACCCAGAACCTGGTTTGACCTCTCCTTTCTAGGCAGGCCAGTAATTTACCAGCCTTGTCTCCCACATCATATAGACAACGTTGAGTCACCAAAGCATGGCTCCTTGCCCTGTTTTCCGCCTGGGCCATTGAATTTATGCTGTTTAAGCCTTTGTAGGTGGGTCAGGGCTGGCATGCCCTCCGTTGTTGCTCTTTCTACCAGGGCCAGAACTTCTCTTTCAGCTGATCCGCACTCCAACCTTTGGTCCTTCTTTTTCCCCCTATCAAGAACTGTACATGGCATCGTAGAATGGTCTTAAATGCCTCCCAGATGTCAGTAGCTGATTCGACTGAGCCCTGGTTTTCTGCAAAATATAGCTTGCGTTCTTTCTGTATTTTTTCACTGATACCCTTGTCTCGGAGGAACCAGGTGTCTATTCGTGGGACCCGTGGAAATTCCCTAGAAGGCCCATGCAGGAGAACTCTTATTGGGGAATGGTCAGAGATACCTCTTGCATAGTGTTTTTCCTCCTTGAATTGTGCTACCGTAGTAGTGTGTGAGAAGATATAGTCGATGCAAGAATAGCTGTTACGTGCTGAGGAAAGGTGAATATATTGCCTATGGGCCGGATTGTGCAACCCCCAAAGATCCACCAGTACCAACGCTTCAACAAAGGAGCATAATGGTCCCCTCCCATCCCTGTGGATTGCCTCACCCATTCTATCTGCATCAGGGTCAATCACGTCATTCATGATCCCCTCCCCCAAAACCTGGCGCCATTGCTATGAGTAGGGAACTCCCCTCCAGCAGAGTCACCGAATGTAGGTGAAGTGGGAAATAAACAGAGTAAAATTAGATCGTCTAACCCTCCTATGTGCCGGTAACAGCCAGGTATGTCCCTTATGAATCATTCCATGTGTAGTGCACTATATATGGCCCCAACTTTTTAAGCAGTACACCCACCCCTCTGGAGCCAGTGGTCAATCTTGAGTGAGCTATCGTCCTGTATCCAAAGCGATCCAGTGCTTTGTTTCGTGTACCCCTGAGGTGGGTTTCCTGAATCAGGACCATATCTGGGCAGTGTCACTTTAATAGTTTTATTATTAGTGTTCCCTTAATTTTGTTCCCCAGACTGTTGGAATTCCAGGACCAAATATTCAAAGCTCCCCCTCTCGAGCATGCCATGGTAATGTAAATGTGATGTGCAACACCCCGTCGTCTTGCAGGATGGATCAGAGACAAACAAATCTGTGGCGGGCTCCTATCAACTCCTTTATCTTCTCTCCTCTCCAATTGCAATTGCAATGATACAGTAACATAACTGAAAAAACCAACCCCTGAACCTCCCCCCAAACCACCCCTCCCCTGCTATCCTGCTGAGTGGGATTGAAATCCCCCACCTCACAAACTGCAGAGAGCTATCGCCCCAGAACTAACATGATGAAGCATGGGTAGGGTGCGCTCCCCACCGCCACCCATATTATAATGATAACATTACAGATCAATCCTCTGTGAAAAACATCTCTATGAAGGTCGCATACTGATGCCTCAAGAGCCCATCCCTCGACAGGCAGGAATCACAGTTTAAATTGCGAATTATTCCACCCCTCTGTTTCTTACCACCTAGTACCTCTAATGGCACATGTCCAATCAATCCACTGCGAGGTGCCTGTCGCCCCCAGTGTAGTATCATGAATCTCTCAGGAGCCCCAATGGGAGTCCATAGAATGAGGCTTCTCAGTAGGATCTGGGCTCAGCAATCCGTCTGTTGGGCCCTGGCCCCTACCAGTCACTGTCTTCCTTCCTTTGTGACTCTGTTAGACGGGAAATCTGAGGGTCAGCCGAGCCAGGGGGAGAGGCCTCCTGGCGAGGGTCCTCTCCTAGATCGTACAGTCGAGCAACCACCCCCCTACAGATGGACACCACACAAAGATAGGTTCTTAACTCTTTTATCAGTACTCTTTGGCAGGTTATCGTAACGATACAGTAGAAATGGGATTCTAGGATCCCCTTAAACTTAGTCTCTGTGGGAAGGGGGTAGCGGGACAGTCTTGGTACCGGTCTGGTACAGGGATATCTTGCGGACAGCTCTCAATCCTCGAGCTGGAGGGTTCTTCGGTAGGGGCCGCGGCAGCGCCAGCAGGACCCCAAAGATGGTTCAAGAAGAGGGGCCGCGGCAGCGCCAGCAGGACTCCAAGGGGGATTCACGAAGATGGGCAGCGTCAGCGCCAGCAGGACTCCAAGGATGGTTCACGAAGATGAGCCGCGGCAGCGCCAGCAGGACTCCAAGGATGGTTCACGAAGATGAGCCGCGGCAGCGCCAGCAGGACTCCAAGGATGGTTCACGAAGATGAGCCGCGGCAGCACCAGCAGGATTCTAAGGATGGTTCACGAAGATGAGCCGCGGCAGCGCCAGCAGGACTCCAAGGACAGCTTCACGAAGATGGGCCGCGGCAGCGCCAGCAGGACTCCACAGGTAGCTGCAAGAAGATGAGTTTGTCTCGGTGTCTCTCGACTCCAGGATACAACTGCCGACCTGCTCCGGAGCTGCCCCAGTTATAGGTCTGGAGCCCTTTGATGTCCGGACCCTCGCACTTGGGGGTTGGAGGATCAGGGATGTGCGAGTCCAGACACCCAGCAGGGGGGTGGAGCCAGCGCCCAGGGAGGCTGTGGGCGATCAAAACCAGGCGGATGGGGGACCATCGAAACTCCTTCCTCCATTGACTCGTCAAGTGGACTCTTTACCTCCCGGTTGGATCGTGGTGCCTCAATGTCGGGGCTTTGCTGGGTCGGTGGCTGGGGTTGGGTCGAGGCCACGAGGCCTGGTCGTGGAGGGTCCAAGATGGCGGCTGGGCCGGAGACGGTGGTCCGGGAAAGGGTCCGGGCCACCCGAGGGGAGGAGATTGAGTTCCACCGGGGAAGAGCTGGGGGCGGCCCGGAGGGGCGGCACTCGTGGAGGGTGGAAGGTGCTGCTCTTGGCCGGAGAACAGGGGCGAGGTAGTCCGGGACCCGCCATGTGGGAGGAGGGGGGACCACGCCACGAGGCCGGGTCCAACACGCGTCCCCCCCAGCTGAAGGCAGGGAGAGTCACCCATCTCCTTGGGTATTCTCCTCGCCGAGGCGGAAGAAGCGGGACAGGCCGTCTGCATTGGTGTGGTCCACAGTGAAGTCCATCCCTTGCAGGGAGATGGACCAACGCAACAGCTTCGGATTCTCCCCTCGCATCTGCATCAGCCATTGCAGAGGTCGGTGGTCAGTTTGTACCCGGAAGTGGGTGCCGAAGAGATAGGGCCGAAGCTTCTTGAGAGCCCACACCACGGCGAAGGCTTCCCGCTCGATGGTACTCCAGCGTTGTTCTCGGGCCAGCAGACGTCGGCTAATGAAGGCTACTGGCTGGTCAATTCCCTCGGCATTGATTTGGGAGAGAACTGCTCCGACACCGTGATCGGAGGCATCGGTTTGCACTATGAATTCCCGGCTGTAGTCGGGGGCTTGGAGCACGGGGGCGGTGCACATAGCTGTCTCGAGGGTCTCAAAGGTGGTCTGACACTCAGGTGTCCAGTGTACCTTCGGTGGGTGTTTCTTTGACGTGAGTTCTGTGAGGGGGCCCACAATGCTGCCGTAGTCCTTCACGAAGCGCCGGTAATATCCCGTGAGCCCCAGGAAGGCCCGGACCTCTGTTTGGGTGACCGGGGGTTCCCAGGCCAGGATGGCGGCGATCTTGGGTTGGGGGGGGGGGCCACCTGGCCACTTCCCACCTGGTGCCCCAGGTAGGTCACGGACCCTTGGCCGATTTGGCACTTGCTGGCTTTTATTGTTAGTCCTGCCCATCGGAGGGCGGCCAGGACTTCATGGAGGTGTTGGAGGTGTTCGGCCCAGTGGAGACTGTACACCGCAATATCGTCCAGGTATGCGGCGCTGAACTCCTCGAGCCCCGCCAGCACTTTATTTACTAGTCTCTGGAACGTGGCGGGGGCGTTTTTCATCCCGAAGGGCATCACCCTGAAGTGGTAGTGGCCATCAGGGGTGGAGAAGGCGGATCGCTCCTGGGCACCCGGGGTGAGGTCGATCTGCCAGTAGCCCATGGTTAGGTCGAAGGTGCTCAGATAGCGGGCGGCCCCCAGGCGGTCGATCAGTTCATCAGCCCGAGGGATGGGGTGAGCGTCTGTTCGGGTGACGGCGTTCAGGCCCCGGTAGTCCACACAAACCTGAGTTCGGGGGCGGCACCAGGGGCGGCGGCCTTGGGGACCAGCACGACCGGGCTGGCCCATGGGCTGTCGGAGGGCTCGATCACTCCTAGAGCCAGCATCTTGGACACTTCCGACTGGGTGCAGGCGCGTACCCGATCGGGAACGCGGTAGGCCCGGTGCCGTATAGGTGGGCTATCCCCGGTGTCGACATCGTGGAGGCACCATGGGGTGATCCCGGGGGTGAGAGAGAATAGATCGGCAAATTGTCGTAATAAGTCTTGGCAGCTTTGGCGTTGTGCTGGGGTCAGGGTGGAAGAGAGGTTGACTCCTTCCACAGAGCTGTCTTTTTCGAGGGTCTTCAGGAGGTCAGGTAGGGGCTCGAAGTCCTCTTCTGCCCCACTGTCGGTAGCCATCAGGAGGCTAAGTTCTGAGCGGACAAATTGAGGCTTAAGTTGGTTGGCATGGAGGACCCGGAGGGGGTTCCTGGGGGACTCCATGTCCACCAGGTATGTGACAGGGCCCTTGCGCTCCACCACCTTGAAGGGCCCCGTCCATTTGTCCTGGAGGGCGCATGGTTCGACCGGGGACATGACCCAGACCTGTTGTCCCGGCTCGAACTCAATGGACGAGGCGTTTTGATCATACCACTGTTTCATGTCTTCTTGGCTGGCTTCGAGGTTGGCCTTGGCAAGTTCCCTGAACCGCCGAGTCTGGTTCTGTAGTGTCAGGAGGTACCGGTACACATCAGGAGGAGCATTCTGGGTGGTCACCTCCCATCCTTCTTTGACCAGACTTAGGGGAACCCGGACGGGGTGCCCATACAATAGTTCGAAGGGGCTGAATCCCAGGGACTTCTGTGGGACCTCCCGGTAGGCAAATAGGTGGCAGGGCAGCCACACGTCCCATTGGCGTCATAAGGGCTCCTCCAGGCCCATGGTCATACCCTTGAGGGTGCGATTGAAGCGCTCCACCAGTCCGTTCCCTTGCGGGTGGTAGGGGGGTCGTAAATTTGTACGTGACCCCGCACTGTTGCCATAGGGACTTCATGTACCGGGAAATGAAGTTCGTGCCTCGATCACTGACGACTTCTCGGGGGAAGCCCACCCGTGAGAAGATGCCCATCAGGGCCCGGCCCACCACGGGTGCTGTCACGGTCCGGAGAGGTATGGCTTCGGGATAGCGAGTGGCATGGTCCACCAGGACGAGTATGAACCTGTGACCTTGCGATGTCCGGGGCTCCAGGGGCCCCACAATGTCAATCCCTACCCGCTCAAAGGGAGTGTTGATGACGGGAAAGGGTTGCAGGGGGACTTTTAGTTTTCTGCCGCTCTTCCCGCTGGCCTGGCAGGCGGGGCAGGCTCGGCAGTGGTTGATCACATCGTTCCTCATCTTGGGCCAGTAGAAGTGGGTCACCAGGCGGCTATACGTTTTGTCCTGCCCCAGGTGCCCGGCGAGAGGTACATCATGAGCCAGGTTCAGGAGGAAGTCTCTGAATCGGAGGGGGACTACCAGCACCCGGCTGGCCCCTAGCTCGTCAATCTTCTGTTCGCTGTAGAGGAGCTCATTGTCCCAATAGACCCAGTGAGCCCCCGAGGCATCCCATGCGCTCTGGGCGGCGGCTTGCTGTCGGAGCCCCTCGAGGGAGGGACACGTTTTTTGTTCTTGGCGGAACTATTCTTGAGTGGGGCCACCTTCCTGACGCCACTGGGCCAGCTCTGGGAGGTCGCGGAGTGGGTCAGGTTCTTCGTCGTTGGGCCCCGGTGGACCGGGTTCAGGGGTGGTGTCTTCAGTGATGACGGGCGGTGGAGGCTCGGGCCACTCGGGTTCTTCAGTGGAGGGGATGGCGCGGGCGGCCATGGATCGGGTCGTTGCACAGACCCATTCAGGGAGGCCAAGCATCCCCAGGTGCTCCCTCCGCTCAACGGCAGTCCAGGGGGAGCACTCGAGGTCGTTCCCCAGGAGGCAGTCCACAGGGGCATCGTCTCGGACTGTCACTTTCAGCATGCCCGACACTCCCCCCCATTCAAAGGGGACGCGGGCCATCTGGCACAGGCTTTCAGAGTTATCCGCGGACCGTACTGGGCATAGCACATTGGGCAGGATTTGATCCGGGGTCACCAGATGGCAACGGACGGCCGTTACGCTGGCTCCCGTGCCGCGGAGGACTTCGGCCCGGTGTCCAATAATGGTGACCCACTGGCTGTACCTCTGGGTGTTGGCCAGGATGGGGGCCCGTGGGACCATGTCCCTTTCGCCTAGACATACCAGGGACATGGCTGCGGGTTTCCACTCGGTCTGATATTGTTCACAGTCGTCTGCTTCTTCTTCGCCTTGTTCCTCCCCCAGAGAGACGGCGGTGATCTGGCGGTTTTGCGGACCCGGGGGGTTGGATGGTTGGTTTCTCGGGCAGTTGGGGTCATTGGCGTAATGACCGGGTCACTGGCATTTGTGGCAGATAACGTTGGAGCGGGGTCCCGGCTGTGCCAGAGGGCTTCCTCTTCCGGCCAGGGACGGGGGAGTGCTGGTGGGGGGCACCGTGGCGGTGTCCCAGCCCGGGCCTCCTCCTCCTCGTCGCGGACGGTGGGATCCCTGGGAGGCTCGGCCTTGGTCTCCCGCCCAGTTCCGGGGGACCCGGGTGCTCTCCCATCGATCCGCTTCAATGGCGAGTTTCCGGGGCTCGGTCAGTTTGCTGTCGAGGAGATGCTGCCTTAGTTCAATGAAACAGTTATTGGAGAGGTGTTCCCAGACGATGAGATCGAACAATTGTTCATAGGTGGTGACCTGGCTGCCCTTGATCCACCCCTCTAAGGCTCTGCTATAGAAGTTTACATATTCTACCCAGGTGGTACCGGGGATCCTTTTACAGTCTCGGAAACGCTGCCGGTACATCTCGGGGGTGAGCCCATAGCGAGTGAGGAGGGCGGCTTTCATATGCTCGTAGGAGGTCATCTCAGCATCGGGGAGCTGTAGCAGGGCGTCTCTCCCTTCATTGACAAATCTCCCCCACAACCCGGCCCCCCAGTCTTTTCGCGGAACCCGGTGGGAGGTCATGGCTACCTCGTAGGCCTTAAACCATTGCTGGATGTCATCGTTCTTATAGTACTCTCGGACGACATCTTTGGGGATGTGGACCTTGGTGTCCGTAGAGGGAGCGGAGCTCTGGTTCCCGGAGACGCCGGTGTCCCCGCTTCGTTTCCTAATCTCTAGTTCTTTCAAACCGCGCTCGTGCTCATACGCAAGCTTCTTCTCCTCCAGCTCCCTCTGGCTTCTTTTCTCTTCCAGGTCTCCCTGTAATCGTAGTTGCTCAAGGGCTATCTGTTTTTCCGCTAGTTGCAGTTCCCCGTCTAAGCGGAGTCTAGCCAGTTCCAACTCCTGGAGTCGGCTCCTCTCTCGTTCTCGGGCATCCTCCTGAGAGAGGCCCGTGTTTCTCTCCTCCTCGGGGGTTGCAATGTTTTCCGTGATTGCAATGTTTTCGTTTTGGGGTGGTGATGCTCCCGTCTCCACCCAAGTCTGCAGGGCCTGCTTGAGATCATCTTTGGTGCTTAGTCCCGTGGTAGCGATACCCAAGTCTATGCAGAATTGCTTCAATTCCTTGTGACTGTAATCTTCCAGCCGTTCCATCTGGAATTTTGCGGTTGGTCCGGTTTCTTTAGTCGTCACGGTCGCTGTGTGCTTTTTCGCTTGTAGTGGGGTGAGTTACTCTCTGTACGATTTGCGTCGGTTCAAATCCCACCGCTGCCACCAATGTTAAAAGGGAAATCTGAGGGTCAGCCGAGCCAGGGGGAGAGGCCTCCTGGCGAGGGTCCTCTCCTAGATCGTACAGTCGAGCAACCACCCCCCTACAGATGGACACCACACAAAGATAGGTTCTTAACTCTTTTATCAGTACTCTTTGGCAGGTTATCGTAACGATACAGTCGAAACAGGATTCTAGGATCCCCTTGAACTTAGTCTCTGTGGGAAGGGGGTAGCGGGACAGTCTTGGTACCGGCCTGGTACAGGGATATCTTGCGGACAGCTCTCAATCCTCGAGCTGGAGGGTTCTTCGGTAGGGGCCGCGGCAGCGCCAGCAGGACCCCAAAGATGGTTCAAGAAGCGGGGCCGCGGCAGCGCCAGCAGGACCCCAAGGATGGTTCACGAAGATGAGCCACGGCAGCGCCAGCAGGACTCCAAGGAGGGTTCACGAAGATGAGCCGCGGCAGCGCCAGCAGGACTCCAAGGATGGTTCACGAAGATGAGCCGCGGCAGCGCCAGCAGGACTCCAAGGATGGTTCACGAAGATGAGCCGCGGCAGCGCCAGCAGGACTCAAAGGATGGTTCACGAAGATGAGCCGCGGCAGCGCCAGCAGGACTCCAAGGATGGTTCACGAAGATGAGCCGCGGCAGCGCCAGCAGGACTCCAAGGACAGCTTCACGAATCTGGGCCGCGGCAGCGCCAGCAGGACTCCACAGTTAGTTGCAAGAAGATGAGTTTGTCTCGGTGTCTCTCGACTCCAGGATACAACTACCAACCTGCTCTGGAGCTGCCCCAGTTATAGGTCTGGAGCCCTTTGATGTCTGGACCCTCGCACTTGGGGGTTGGAGGGTCCGGGATGTGCGAGTCCAGACACCCAGCAGGGGGGTGGAGCCAGCGCCCAGGGAGGCTGTGGGCGATCGAAACCAGGCGGATGGGGGACCATCGAAACTCCTTCCTCCATTGACTCGTCAAGTGGTCTCTTTACCCCCCGGTTGGATAGTGGTGCCTCAATGTCGGGGCTTTGCTGGGTCGGTGGCTGGGGTCGGGCCGAGGCCACGAGGCCTGGTCGTGGAGGGTCCAAAATGGCTGCTGGGCCGGAGACGGTGGTCCGGGAAAGGGTCCGGCTCAGCCGAGGGGGTTGAGGAGAGGAGATTGAGTTCCACCGTGGAAGAGCTGGGGGCGGCCCGGAGGGGCGGCACTCGTGGAGGGTGGAAGGTGCTGCTCTTGGCCGGGGAACAGGGGCGAGGTAGTCCGGGACCCGCCATGCGGGAGGATGGGGGACCACGCCACGAGGCCGGGTCCAACAGACTCACAGGCCACCAGCCCTCCTCCCAGCTCCACGCCTCCTCCGGGGATGTGAAGTGCCACGACCTGCCTTCAGATATAATGCACAGCTTAGCTGGGAACATCATCCTATACTCAATGTCTTTGTCTCTCAATGCTTCTCGACGCTGGGCCCCTGCAGTCCTTCAGGGACACCCAGCACCTTGATGTTGTTTCTGCAAGATCTCTCCTCTTGACCTACGCTATGAGGATTGCATTTTGCCTCGACATTGTCTGGACCTGCTCTTCCAACCTCTTAGAAATGGATTGGAGACTGGCGATCTTGGTGTCCGTTGTTTTAACTTTGAGATATTACGAACATCTCCTCTTAACAGATTGACATCTATTGTTACTGGATCCTGCTTTGGCTCCAGGATGCCGCACAAGTCTTTGCTAGCCACCATTATTTCGCACAATGAGGGTTCCTCTTCAGGTCGAGAGTCTTGTCCCCCCATCTACTCTGGCTCGGGATGCAGGGGTTGACATGGTCACAGTGTACTTGTTGAGCTAGTTCTTTTGTGCGGGTTTGGGCCCACGATTCCTGACCATGTCAATCATGGTGGACCCCCGGGGTAGGACCACTCCTCCCGGCTCCGTTTCTCTCTGTTTGTGCCAGGGGTTCAGTGTGGGTGTGCTGTAAGAGACCCTGCTATCGTTCCTCATCTGCAGGTCTTTCCTGTTGCAACTCGTTTACCCAGTTGCCAGCTCATTCGCCCCTCTATTCCAGGACCAGTGCCACAACGTTATAGCCCTTCTGGGCTCCCCTCCCCCACCCATCACTGTGCTACCCAGGCCGAGGCTTTACTTCAGTCTGCTGTGGTATCCTTCACCCCCTGTCCCTTGATTCCCTCTTTGAACCACATCTGGGCTAATCCCCTCACTTGTGTCTCTCTGAGCCCACAGGGCACTTGCCATCCTTTCAGTGGTTGCCAGAAGAGGGTGTATATTGTGGCCAGGCACAAGGGCGATCCTCCTACTCAGCAGCAGACAGGTCAGCCGAGATAGAGCCCCAGTTATGTGACTTCCTCTCCAGACTCCGACCGTTACCTGCTACAGCTAGGCCTAGGCGAGTGTCCATTCCCTGGGGCAGGCCGCCCCTTCCATTTGACTTCCACATTGGGTGGGCCCTGGGCCCTCCCTGCATCTGTATGGTTTAACGGGTGTGTAGACCGGTGGCGGTCACTCACACTCTCCCCTCGCTGCCTCCATGGCCCAGTCTCTTGGTGATTCAGCGCCATCAGCCACCAGCATCACTCTTCACACGTTGGACTTATGTTTCCGCACGCCTAAGTCTCCCTGTCTTCAGGCCTGTCCATGCCCACCCTGCAATTTCCCCAAGCTTCCTCCTTCAATAAATTCCGTTTCCGGTGGTATTCAGCGGTGAAGAAATGCTACAGCTCACTTCTCGGGCGGGACGCTCCACGAGCAGCCGGGCGATCTGCGGCCTACTATCCACCATGTCTGCATCGCTCTCACATTGGTGCCCGGTTGCCTCTAGGCCATCTCCTGCTGCTGTTCCTCCTCAGGCCCACAGCACCTCGGTGCACACTCACCAGTTGGGCAGGTGAGGGTAGGCTGCGCGTGCCCGCCAGTCCAGCAGACACTACCACTCTGGGCCGCGGATTTGTCCTAGTAAGACGTCTTTACTTTCGTCCAATTTTGCCCAGTCTCGAGTCGTTTTACTCTCAGTGTGCCAGAGGCCTTGAGCCTCCAGGTCCCTCTACCTGGACGATTGCTTCTTCGCTGCTCTCTCTCCCCAGGCCTGTCTAGGCCTATGCTCCTCCAAGCCGGGTGGCTCACTCTCCACCGGGCGTCGTATCTAGCAGCAAAACGACCCTGGACAGCTACGACCCTCGCTGCGGGTGGGTATTGAGCTGTGATGGCACCTTACGGCTATTGACAGATTAATATGGATTTAGTTACTGGCAGCTGCAGAGCTGTCTCAGTGTACCACCATCTTGGTCAGTGGTCAACCCCATAAATTGTACTCTTATGTCTGAAGACAGCTAGTGTGCACAGTTCTTTTTCTACTCGAATGTCTTGAGGGTCATATTAAAGGCGATATAAAGTTTTGAATGACCCCCCCCCCCCACCCCACTTAAACAGTGCTACGTATTCTGTGTCTGAGAGGGTAACAGTAAAAAAAATAGATAGCAAAACAGAGGGAAGATAGAGGGAGAGAGAAGGGAGTCGAGAGAGATGAACAAGAGAGATCTGCGTTGGATGCAAATGATCATGCATAAAGACGTAATATTAATGTAATGTGCATACACGACATTTGCTGCATTACTGAACTAATACAAAAAAATCAAAGTAACTAAAATGAAATACTGAAAATCCAAGATTCAGAATCCATAATCATTAGGATGAACAGCAAAGAGGCTACTGAGGGCCTAGTAATGAAGTGGGGAATTCCCATCTTCCTGCTGACACTCTGTGTGATCCTGCACAATTCACTTTGTGCGTGCTACGAATAGTACTACTGTCAGATATGTGTAGCTTGAGCTGTATTTCTCTTTTCTGAGAGGAAGGCATGTTAGATAGCTTTGTTTTTTTGCGTCTTGAGCTTGTAATAACTTTACCACCTATGGGACACTTAAGCTACCTAAGGCCTGAAATTGTAAATATTGTGTAGTCAGAGAGATATTATAACTGTTATTTGTCAAAGCCTGTAAATCGGGTGTCACTTGAGGAATAATTTTGCTCTCAAGATGTTTCATTTGTCAAAGAATAAGTGCTGGGGCCCAAAGCTCTGCTTAGAAGCCCTCGCCCTGTGCCATTAAATATCAAGGCTTCGAATACCAGGAATGTGTGGTCTTGATCCGCCTCATACCTCTTTGATCTACTACCAGACGCTCCCTGCCCGTTTATCTCACTGTTGCAGGTTCCTGCTCCCTCTCTATGTGACGGTTTTATTGTCTTTCTCTACCTCCTTCTTTCCCATTTGTGTCTTTTCCCTTTCTTGCTCTTATTAAATGATGAGGAAAAATATGCACCGGCCCCCCCACACAGGCACTGGCGGCCTCCACTGGCTCAAATTAAGCACAGCGTCTCAAGCATATTCCTTTTAGAGCTGTGCAACTTGAGCAATAGCTCTCTGAATATCTTCCATGTAAGTTGCTGGACAGCTCTCCAATATGAGACATGCACCTAATTGGTGAAACCAGAGATGTGTCTATGTTGCTTGAAACATAACACATGTAAATCTTTGTAATCTAAGGGATACCTCTGCGCTCTAAAGGTAACATCTTTAAAATGTGTGCACGCATATAGATAGCTCTGAACCCATTATCTAATTGTCAGCAATGGTTGAATCTGTAAGTTCTTTGAATCTGGGGTCATAGCTCTGGGGTCTAAAGCCAGGGCATGTTTGTCTTTGCAACCTGAGGAATAGCTCTGATGTTTGAGGTCTAGTGCTTAATTTGAGCTAGTGAGGTCCAGTGCTTGGCACCGGCACTTAATTTGCTACATGGCACTAATGGCAGTCTACCAAATGGTGGCCCTATCTGTCTAATTTAGAGAGGAGTACAACAACAGTTGTCTAATAATTCAATATACGTTAAAATGACCAACACCTGCCGCCCAAGCTTTTCTTAAAGCTTTGGGGTCTGTAAAGTCTTAATTGTCACCATTGTAGTAGTTTGATGGTTAGTAGTTGTGTATGTAATGTCGCTGGCAGCGCCTGCAGGGGCACTGGGTGACACAAACTGCAGTGGCCTATTGCCGAGAGCCCTAGCACTTATTTTGCTCAAATTGAGCACTGCTGAGGTATGAGCCTATGTGATGGTTCTGCTACCTGAGGCTTAAGCAATTATGCTGTCTTTCTTGCTGTCTGAAACTTGAACTTGCACATATGTGTGTGTGTAAGATGAGCGATAATTACTTTCTGTTACCAATGTCTGTATGTTCTGTCTCTCTGAGGAATCGTTTTTCCGTAGGAGGTCTTAGCCTGCTGTAAGGTTTTGATGTGATCTATGGCTTGTTCGACTCTGTGCTTTGCTGTAAGCAAGGCAAACTGATCATGTTACATGCAACTCCAGTCTCCAATGTAAGATGCGTGGTTGCCCTATTGGTATTAGAAGAGTAACATGTCCATGGCATTAGGGTAAACATCTGTTCAGAATTATTTCTTGGAGAGTATTGAGACGGACCTTTTTATCTGTTATCAGTGTTTTAACAATAGTTGTATGCTCTGTTATTATGACAAGCAGGGCCAGAGTTTGCAGAGCCAGTGTGCTCAGAGCCAATCACCTAGCTGCAAAAACATTATATAAGTGGTGTGAAAGTTTGGTGACCTTGGATTGGTTGTCAGAGCACTTGTGATGTGATTCGGTCAGAATCTCTTTTCATTTGGACATTGGTGGTAGACCCTTAGAGAGCCCATGAGTTCCAGCTTCCGCATTCAACGCTTCTATGTCCCTGTCGTCCACCAGTGGGTGGGTTCCAGTGTGTAGACTTGAGCACATGGATGTGGACACTTTCTTGGGTGGATGCCGGTCACTGTCAATGAGCCTAAATTGGGCCTGAGGCAGCCAGAGAACCCTCCTTATAATTATGGTTCCTATAGCACAGTTGTCTTTATGGCTACTGCAGAGGTCTCTTCCTCTAGAATTGTGTACCACCATGTAACCCTTGTCTTTCTCCATGTTCTTGCACCATTTTCCTCCCTTCAAGTTCCTGCAGTGCTTCAATCCCTCCAAGTTTATGCAGTACTTCTCTTCTTCCAGACTCCTGCAGAACACCCATCGCTCTCCAGTCTTTTATAATGGTTCCTGTCCCCCAGCTTATTGCAGCACCTCTCTACCTCTCTCTCGAAATTCCTATAATGTACCCTTCCCTTTGTAGGCCTGCAGCACTTACACCCCTTCCAGGCTTCTGCAGCACTTTCCAAACTCAAGACGCCCTGTTTCCTGCAGAGCTACTCTCTTTCCTGCCTTCACTACTTTGGTCTCTTCTAGCAGAGACTACCTCAAAACCCATACTGCAGTCTTTCCCACCAGCAGCCCTCCCTCCCTATGTCCTAAACCAGGCAACCCTGTCAGCACACATTTCGTTCATGCACAGTTGTCTTCAAGTGTAGTGTGCAGCTTCATATTCTCCAGAGTACACAGGTGCCTTGAGATGAGGCAATGAAGTTTCCTTCACCACTTGGGGAAATTTGGAGGAGATGGGCAGATGATGGGGACCTTGACAGGTGGCGCCATGAATTGAAGACAGGATCGGGTAAAAATGATGTCATTATATTTTCCAAACTGGTTGTAATTGGAGATCTGTGGATTGTTATGTAGAACCGGTTTGTTCATTTGAGTTGATTAAGGAAAGAGCTTGATAATCATCACCAGGTCAGTTATTGGTTATCATATGGGTGTTGTGTTAGTTTAGTTTACTAGAGCTAACCATCATATACAGGAAACAATTCTAAGTGGACTGAAGCCTATACCCCAGCAGGATGGTACTGTCATATGGATACTTCATTACATATATTGCGTTAAGTTAGCATGAGTGTATTACATGTTTAAACAGCCGTTTTTTCCTTCAGGCTTCAGTTTTGCACACGACACGTACTTGTTGTTGTAGCTTTCAGCCTAGAAGTGGTGAGGTGTTTTATTTGAGAATAATATGTTGTTCCTAAGCTATCAGCTTTGCCTTGTACACTTGGTACAACTGTCTGCACACTGAGAGCTGCACACTCTAAGATTAACCTAACACAAGGTTGCTGGGAAGTCTGATCCTCGCACCACATTAGACATTAGACATAACACAAATAATGTTGATGCCAACATTTTGGGCTCTACGCGGGTTTAAGATAGAGTTACACGGAATGAACGCAGACACTTGGTGCTGCGCATGAAGAGAACTGGTAGATGCTGATGTGAACTGCTCCTACTGACATTGAGAGGTATGGGGTCGCCCTGCTAAAGCCCGAATGAGACCTTCTTAGATATAATATAATATGCTAGATAGGGTGCGCGAAATATAGGTGATATAGATTTCTATTGAAATTGCATTATAACATGCTAGCACCTTTTGCTTACTATGGATTAGTGACTATGCTGCTGACTCTGATTTTTATAATCTGCATTTTGGTATTATACAAGATACTGCGTTTGAGAACTTTGCATTGAATAATAAATATTTCAAACTTGCACTTGTGTTCTCTGACTCTCAGTTTTGGTTTGAAATGATTATAGAACGAAAGAGTGTTCATGTGTTCCACGACTCCTGAGGTATTCTAAAGATCATGTTCTGGTTTGTCTAATACATGTATCATTCCATAATGATCCATGAGACACTGTAGCTAGCTAGGTAACTAGATTTCTGACACTAAGATGAGTATTTGGATCATCCTAACTCACTAAGGTTCTAGATCTCTATGCACAGTTCTGTGGGAGAACGGAAACCCTGCTACATGGCGCCCAACGGATTGGTTGGCCGTATTTCATGACACTCGAGTAGTATAACATTCAGACCTTGACACCTACATTGCCGTTTCCGGAAAACGGTGGTGTCGGAAAAACCTACCTATTTATGTGATAGGTGTTTTCAAGCTTGAATTCTTCTAAAAAACGGTTTCTTTGAATTACTACCCAGTAGTGCTACACACAGTTCTTTGTCTGGTTTTTCATCTTCCTGTGCTAACATGGCAGTGGAAATAGCGCAGCATAGCCGCGTCGCGGTTCGCGATCACTTGCGGGGATATAATGTACCCGCTGAAGGCTTAGCTGTGGTTCTAGTTGTGAGTGCGGAACATGCGTACCCGTACGAATTGTTTTATTCCTGGGTGACATTTCCGGAAGTAGACGCTAATTCGGGTGTCTATCACACATACACTGCCTCAGCAGTACCGGCAGCTTATGCTCCGTACAGGGCACTGGAAGTACCTATTGACGCTTGGCAGCACGGTGTTTGGTTTGGTGGCGCCCTACCCCATTCTTTGAACGCTACGAGGTTAGGTCCTTTGTCCATTCCGGGCACAAATTGGCCCGCCTTGGGTGGATTTACTCCTCATCCTAATCGCGCCACGTGTAACGTAGCCGACCTGAGACGTCTACATGAGGTCTCGGTTGGAGTGATTAGAGCGCTTGTTCATTACATTAGTCGTAATATTCAAGGCGCAGCCCCCGCAGGTGCGCAGCTTCGAGCAGAACAGGCTGGTTTGAAAATCAGTCCTGTCTTGGTGAATTCCGTTATGGGCAGAAAGCCAGATAGTACGGATGAATTTCCTTACTGGCTAGCCGAGAAATTCGACCAGTTAGAGGCTGTGTTTCCTAATACGACTCCGAGTGAAAAACACCGGATTCTTACGCTTAGTTTACCGAAGGAAATAGCCCCGGACCTTGCTGACTGTGAGACATGGGGTAAGACTTTTGCAGCGGTTTACTCGAGGTGCTTTGGCACACCGTCAGTTTCGAACCTGTCTGCGATCCTCAAGCGTGTTCAGGATGATCACGGACCTGAGTCGGCGGTTGAGTTGGGTATGCGCCTGAACGGTTCATTTGAGACAGTTTGCGGTATTATCCTTGCCAATGTAAAAGGGGATGCAATGAACTTTCAAGTGGCCAATGGTCTGGCGTTAGTACCCGATGCCGAGAAACCCCGTCAGCTGGCAAAAATTATTGTGGCGGCTTATAAAACGGTTGGCCGCAATTCAAGGGGTGCGAAAGTTTTTCTTGAAAAAGAAAAGAAGCAACCCCAGGGGCAGTCTTCGGAAACAGGTGGACAGCCCAAGTCCAAAAAACAAACTTGGCCGAAAAAGCAGAATAGGGGTAACCAACAGCAACAACAGACACAGGTCTCTAGTCCGACACCTTCGCAACCTGCGCAGTCTGAGCGAGTTTATGAATTGCGCGATCGCGCTACGATTAAATCGCCTGACAGATATCAGGCAACTGACCAACGCTCTCCTCGTTCCTTTCAGGACTCATCGGCTCCGTCAACCGGTGGTGGAGGGGGCGGCAGGGGCAGGGGTGGTCAGCAAGGACGTGGCCAGCCCCGCACGCGAAGTGAAGGGGACAAGCGGGACGACTCTACGCCAAAGAGACCGCAGTTTGCCAAGAAGAAAGTCGCTGCCTTAACGGCGCATCGATATGCCCCAGATAGTGAGAACGCGGCTTCGGAATCTGACGTGGGCTCTGACCTTGCTGGACAGCGCGGCGGAGATTACCATAGTGAGAGAGGCCCTCCGTCCACTGTTGAAGGTGACAGCGACTGACACTTATGTTGTGATCGAAACGGCTGATACACATGTTGCTCCCCCTGAAAGACTTTTTGAAATTGTCCTGTTAATTGAAGGTGACATGCAGCGAACTGTAAAAGGGGTGTTTTGGGAAAATCTTTCAGATACGTATGACATTTTGCTTTCGGAGGCTGACTGGCCCCCACCTTTTGTTCTCGCAGCTCCGCGAGGGGAGGAGGTAATCCTCCCCAGTTTCGCGCACACTGTACCGAGAGTGGAAGCGCTGCATTTTGCAGAAGAGTGGGCTCTGGCGCTTGCGCCGGCTGTGTACCGAAATCAGTGTGGCTGGGATAAATTGTCCCCTAGCCATGAGATTCCATTACGGTCACAGCCTCAGCCACAACCCCAGTACCCCATACGGCGTGAAGCTAAAGCTTCGGTCGCGGCTATCCTTGAACAATTGGAATATCAAGGTGTAATTGAAACGTGTGTGTCACCAATGAATAATCCCCTTTTTACTGTTAACAAGCCGGACGGCTCATATCGTCTAGTTTTGGATTACCGGCATTTGAACTCGCATTGCCGTAACTGTGCAGTACAGAATACGCACGGCTCTGCCCTAGTGAATAGTCTTGAGCGTAAACGGTTCAAAACCACGCTTGACATTTCCAATGGTTTTTATGCACATAGATTAGATGGTCTAAGTTCCCAATGGACCAGTTTTACATGCGGCGGCGTACAAAAAAAGTTTAAACGACTCCCAATGGGATATAAAAATAGTCCTGGAGTGTTTTCCGCTCGCATTGTCTCTCTTTTGGAGAGTTTCGACCCAGTTGCATGTTCGTATGTGGATGACATTTATCTCACAGACGACGAGCTTTGGGTGCATCTGTGTCGAGTAAACAGCATAATTTGTAACTTTGCAGACATGGGTTACAAGTTTAACTTTGCAAAATCACACATTGCGGAGTACACAGTGTTGTTTCTAGGTTATGAACTTAACCATGAAGGAAAGGGATTGGCTCCTCACTTCCTGGAGAAGTGCGCGCAGTTGCGCTCTCCGACAACACTGAAAAAATTACAGTCTTTACTGGGTTTTTTAAATTTCGGGAGGACATACATTCCGGAATATGCCCAGCGTATCAAGCCTTTATATGCCTTGGTACAACCATCTTTTTCCAAATCATGCTGGCTGCCTGAGCATTCAGCCATTCTGCAGTCTTTGCAGGCTGATTTGCTCACTTCTGACTACTTACAGACCCGTGATAACCGGACCAACCTGGTGATAAGAATAATCCCTGGGACGGTGGGTTTCACGTACCTGACTTTTAATGAGGGGGATACTGTACCTATTGCTTACAAGTCACACTTGTACACTTCGGCTGAACTGCGTTTTTCCACTGTGGAGAAAGTGTTAACGGCTGTGCAGATGGCAATTCTTAAAGAACGTGCCCTGTCGCAGGGAAAGCGCATGTTGGTTGTAACCCCGTGTCCTGCCTTGGAGGCGGTCACGAAAGCCAGTGTACCTAATTCTAAAGCTTTGCACCCTCGGTGGATTCAGTGGGCTACTTCCTTGACATCTCAGGATGTCACGTTTATTTTTGACGCCGCTTTACGGTCGCAGGAGTATTTACAGTATGAATTTGTTCATCCTGCTCCTTTAGCAATGCGGCCGTTGGAGGATTTCCACTGTATCATTTACACGGATGGTTCGGCGCAGGTTGCGCATGGCTCTAAACATGCCTACGTTTCCGCTTGCGCCATTGTGGTCGGTGCCATGGTGAACGATGAGTTCAAGTCCAGTGTCGTGCACACGCAGACACTTGGAGACTGCACCGCACAATTAGCAGAGCTCCGTGCTCTTATGCTTGCATTGGAGTACGCAGATCCTAGTGTGACAACTTTAATCGTAAGTGATTCTTACTACTGTGTCCAGTCTTACAATGAGAACTTGTTCTTTTGGATTCAGAATGATTTTCGTGATTCCAAAGGTAGCACAATAAAACATAAAATGATCTGGGTCCGAGTGGCGGAACTTAAAGAAAAGCTGCCGCTCGTGTTTGTGATTCATACTCTCGGCCACCAGCGCGTGGGAGTCCACGCTGTTGGCAATTCGCTTGCTGATGAGGCAGCGAAGTCTGCGGTATCAAAATACTTAGTTGCAGCGGTCACGAGGTCCAAGAGCAAAATAGATGACGACATCTTGGCGGCTGTTGCTGCCACGGCGAAGGGAGGTAAATATCCTGCGGGGTTCCCTTCGAAATACACATACCACTTAAGTCCCGATAAGGTTCCTTATGTGAAAATTCCTGAAGTTGGAGAGCGTCTGATTCCCAACTCGGATCGCAGAGCTTCTCTGATTACAGCGGCTCATGAAGGTGTGGCGTCTGCGCATGCGGGCGTCTCAGCCACTGTATCACAGCTACAACAGAGGTTCTGGTGGCGGGGACTGTACAAACAGACGCGCGATTATGTCCTTATGTGTGACATTTGTCAGCAGATTAAGCCTTCTACTGCTGCGCGTCCGCCTCAGACAAGGTTGTACATTTCTAATAAACCGCTTGGTTGTGTTTATTTGGATCACTGCGGTCCTTTCTCTTCTGATACTGCGTATAAATACATCTTAGTAGCAGTTGACTCATGCACACGCTTTGTGTGGTTATGGCCGCATCGCAGCGCTGATTCACGGACTGTCATTAAGGATTTGCGTGTCTTTGTGGGAATCTTTGCTTGTGGTGCTTTCCATTCGGACCAGGGTCCGGCTTTCGCCTCTAAGGCGTATAAGGATGCTATGGTTTCGTTGGGAGTACAGGTGAAGTTTTCAAGCCCCTACAGGCCTGAGGGCAATTCTGTGGTGGAAAGAATGAACCGCGACTTAAAGCAATCTTTGACAGCCCGAGTTATAGGCACTGGTAGAAACTGGCTGACCCACCTCTATGGCGTGCAGCGTGCGCTTAATAATCTCCCTAGAAGGTCTCTGGGTGGGCGGACCCCATACGAAATGCTCTTTGGTATCAAGATGTACGTCCCTGACCTTGATGGTGCAGACTGCCAGGCCCAGGCCGCGGCCTTTGACGTAGATGAACATTGCAATGTTTTACAGGATCTACAAAAGACCAGAGACAGTCTTGCAAAGGAACACTTGCCCTCCACGTCGGATGATGCGTTGCAGATCCCGGTAGTTGGCTGGCTACCCCAAGTTGGAGAACTGGTTCGGGAGAAGATCGATAACAAAAAGGAATTTGGTCCCTCATATCGAGCACCAGTTCGGGTCCTTGGAGTGAAGGGCACAAGAACAGTCATTTTACCACCACTTCCAGGTCGTAAAGAAAACAGATTTATTTCTATTGACAATGTCAAGACACACAGGGTGGCCGATTCTTCATAGCATGACACCGGCTGTATCCTGTCCTTCCATGGTGAGGCACTCTGTGCTGGCTATTACATCCGGTGCAGATCAGGAGGTGTCCCTCGAGATGCCTGCCATCACAAGTCCTTTATTAAATACTATTCCAGTTACTAACATTGATGAGGTGACCTATGCAGATCCTGCTGATTTATCCATGTCCGATTTACATGCACGTTTGGCTAACCAGTCCAGATTCTCTTTTGACTCTGATTCGGAACTTTCAAAGAAGCCATCAAGTATTGCAAAATATGCCACGTTGTTTAAAAAACATTTTTTAATTCCGCCTTGGACATACGTTTGGCTGATACTATTTTCGTTTTATCTTTTTATGTCAATTGGTTTTGTGTTTTATTTTTTCCGCCTGATTGATGGCCATTATGTGAAAGAAAGAACAGGAATTCGGTACCTTAATGGAACATTGGCCCCACACTCCTCCTCGCATTCAGCACACAGACTAAAGAGAGACTTACATTCAGTACAAATTACTGCTTGGCCTGTCCTTGATGGGATTGTGTGGGATGCGGTTAGGTTTCAGATACATGGCCCCACAGAAGTTATTAATGTTCCTAATGTGCTTAGAGTAAACATGGGAGATGTGATTAAGCAAAATATTCGTTCTGATGATTGGGATCTTCAGGCAGTAGAAGCATTGTTCTCTGATTTAAAATATTATGCGGCCTTTTGATGATGAGGATTTGTATTTAGATTCTGTCAATTATGGTGATTTATTTTGTTACCAACATTATGGAAATCATTTCTTGCACAAGACAAGCTCCAGGCGGGTTCCTGTGAATTACACTCAGTGGGAACATTGCCCTGCTCCTTTACAGGGGAGCTCAAGTACTTTTTTGGGAAAATACTCTTACTTTACAGATTTTAATCAATCAAATCCTGAGTCGTTTTACTTCAAGGTGAAACAAAAATCAATGCCAAAATTTAGACTGACTGACACAAAATTGTTGTATTCAAAGTCCTTTCTAGAAAGGTTATCTGTGGATGGCTATGAGTTATGGAAGGATGTTATTGACCTTAAATCGGTTTGGGGTACCAAAGATTGGCAGGTACAAGGCACTGAGGCTTTGCATCGTGCATGTCTCATCCCAAATCACATGTTGTTTTTAAATTCGACTATTTCCCAAACAACATGTTTTGGATTGGCCACATCTAAAAAATTAAATACCCCTACTATCCCTGATTTGGAAGAATATTCTGGTTGGAGTAATTTCACTACATTGTCCATAAGTGAGATACAAACACTTTTGCAGAATTCCTCCTTTAATATTTCCAGTTTTGATCCGGATGGGTGGCTTTTATGGCAAAGAAGCTCTGATTCTTGCCAGAGTCGTTTTTTGGGTTTGTCTGAGGGTTTTACACACATCAGGCCAGATCCCAGGTTTGACCAAGATCACACTATTACAACTTATTCAGTAGGCAAATTGTGTCAGAACTGGTTACAACATTCCACTTTAGCTGCAGTTAAACTGCATCTGTCCCAGTTGAATGAAAACATAGAGTTAAATGATTTTATAAAAGGCCCAACTATGGGTAGGTCTAAACGCTTTATTTATGCTATTTATAATGAAATTTGGAAATTTTCAAGAGTCGAAGCAGCTAAACGCCTGAGGGCTATTGATCAAGCCAATTTGGAAAAAGTGCTTGCAGTGGTCGATAATAGTATTAACACGCTTTCATCCAGAATTTACACATTGGATAATATTGTTTCTTCTGTTGTTGATATTGTACATGATGAAGTGTCCACGTTATACCATGGTCAAAATCAATTACGTTCTGTAATGCAGTTTGCCTGGACTCTACAGACAATTAAGGCTGGTCGAGTTCCCTGGACCTCATTGAACGTTTCATCACTTTTTGCACCTTTTAATCTTACTGATAAACAGCGCATGCTTTCAATGCGTGATGCATCGTTTTCTATGTTACATATTGAGAAACTAGAATCCTTACCTTTCTCTGTTGCTGAAACAACCACTGCCACGTGGCTTATTCATGGTTTAATTACATTACCATTTCCTTTATATAAATTTACTAACTGTATGCGATATATTGCTATAGGACGATATGAGCCACTAGGCAATGCATTCCTACATGAGGCATGGTCCTTACCATACACATACAGATGTTTGAAAGATGGAAAAGAAGTGAATCTTAATGGTGAGGAATGCACACAGTCACCTGACCATTCATTAATATGCAGACACATTCAGTTACACGGTTCTTGTAATCAGGACCGCCCGAATTTAGCATGTGTTTTAAAAGGCACGCCAGTTCCAGCAGTAGTGCCCACATTTACATTATTAGCTAATGGTAGTTATTTGCTTTTAAACAACGAATTATGTTGTGGTTTATTAATTGGTGTGGCTTATATAGTTACTGTATCAGAGCGTGTAGTGTGCTGCAAGAACGTGCTTTACCCACCCACGCATGGCTCTTCAGATGTCTCCATCTGGCCACGGATCCCAACCTTGGAAGCGAAATTCAATGGTTTAAGCAGAATAAGGGCTCTTTTGTCTCAAAAACAAGTGACCCTGAGTTCGGCCCGGGAAACTTATGTCCTTCACATTGCTAACACCCGCACAGAGGTGCAGGCGCTTTTAAACACTGATTTGCCATTTCATTTCTGCGAGCTGGTACACCAGATTTTTAATGCTTCTTCAACGACTGGGCTGGCACATTTTTTCAAACTAATAAGCAGTGGACTCGTGACTACGTTTGAAAAAGTTTTTGGTATCATTCCCACGTTCTTCCACACTATTTTTGGGAGTTTGTTTGGTGGAATACCTGTGTTGCTGGCTGTGGCCGCAGGCTTTCTGTTGGTGTTTTACTTCATAAAACATGGATGCCCATCCTGCGCAAGACGCCGTTCAACGCCTCCTGACACTGTGCCGTAATCGGATGCTCAATTACTATGGAACTTTGCCGCTTGCAGCATTAAGCACGGCCTATAGATTGTCATTTCGGTTCACCGACTTCACGTGTGTCCAACCTGTGTTTCACTGCCTAAACTGCGAGTTCGATTGGGCCATTGATTTGTGTCTATGCTTGAGGACTGCTCCTGACGTCGATTTTGATCAGCTAATGCGTCCCGTTGTGGCTCACGAGCTGATCTGTTCTGGCGAGAGAGTTATGGCCTTGGCAGCGATAAATGGAGTTCTGGGCCAATGGGAGATCTCTGCAGCGGCGAATGCCTTTCTGACACACAGCGTTCTGGTGAACCCACCGAGTTGTCCTCTGACGTTGCAAGAGGATCCGATGCTGGAAGAGCACGTGTGTTCTTTCCCATTGCTAAATTGGATGGCTGAACTATTTTCGGATGATGGCAGTGATTTCATACTGGAGGCTGTTGCAACTTTCTTTGCATATACTTTCCAATCGTGAGATGCCTGGAAGGAATGCTTTGTTGTGAAATATGACTTTCCCCTCGCTGGATTGGAGGGATGGACTATGTTCAGCTGATGGAGAGTTCGCTCACGTGATGTTGCTGGAGATAACGTCTAAGTGGCACATGACTTTGGATATCGGATGAGTGCCTTGGTTTTTTCTCTTACAAACATTTGAATGGATGCGAACTGGTCATACATTTCATAATTTTTGAACCGGGCGGAAGACTTTTGGTTCAAGACTTTTGATATTTTTTAGATTTAATGCCACTGTAGGCATTCATACATATTCTTTAATACATATTCATTCATACATATTCATTCATACATATTTTTAGCTTATTTTAGCTCAAAGCTATTGAATTTTGCTTTCAAATTGTGTATCTGATTTAGTATTGCCTTTTCCCTTATGATTGGCGGTGCTCGGACCAATGGGGGGGTGTCATATGGATACTTCATTACATATATTGCGTTAAGTTAGCATGAGTGTATTACATGTTTAAACAGCCGTTTTTTCCTTCAGGCTTCAGTTTTGCACACGACACGTACTTGTTGTTGTAGCTTTCAGCCTAGAAGTGGTGAGGTGTTTTATTTGAGAATAATATGTTGTTCCTAAGCTATCAGCTTTGCCTTGTACACTTGGTACAACTGTCTGCACACTGAGAGCTGCACACTCTAAGATTAACCTAACACAAGGTTGCTGGGAAGTCTGATCCTCGCACCACATTAGACATTAGACATAACACAAATAATGTTGATGCCAACATTTTGGGCTCTACGCGGGTTTAAGATAGAGTTACACGGAATGAACGCAGACACTTGGTGCTGCGCATGAAGAGAACTGGTAGATGCTGATGTGAACTGCTCCTACTGACATTGAGAGGTATGGGGTCGCCCTGCTAAAGCCCGAATGAGACCTTCTTAGATATAATATAATATGCTAGATAGGGTGCGCGAAATATAGGTGATATAGATTTCTATTGAAATTGCATTATAACATGCTAGCACCTTTTGCTTACTATGGATTAGTGACTATGCTGCTGACTCTGATTTTTATAATCTGCATTTTGGTATTATACAAGATACTGCGTTTGAGAACTTTGCATTGAATAATAAATATTTCAAACTTGCACTTGTGTTCTCTGACTCTCAGTTTTGGTTTGAAATGATTATAGAACGAAAGAGTGTTCATGTGTTCCACGACTCCTGAGGTATTCTAAAGATCATGTTCTGGTTTGTCTAATACATGTATCATTCCATAATGATCCATGAGACACTGTAGCTAGCTAGGTAACTAGATTTCTGACACTAAGATGAGTTTTTGGATCATCCTAACTCACTAAGGTTCTAGATCTCTATGCACAGTTCTGTGGGAGAACGGAAACCCTGCTACAGTACCAAAATACACTGATCATAATGTTTTATGACAAATAGTGTGCCCTTAATAGGAAACCAAAGGTGTTGCCCCCTTGGAGATAATAATAGAATATTTGCATCCAATTTTTGTAAAAGATATTTAGGACACAATATTAATGTCATCCAATCCAGCACTTGATTGCCATTAGGATGGAATTGCAGCCTTAGCATCTGTGGGAACCATCATGCCCTGCTCTCTTGAGATTCAGATACAGCCCCGAGTCTGTTTTCTGCTTGAGTAGGATCATCAGTGGTGCGGATGAAATTCATCTTTTGTGTACATTTGGCAGCCTGTGAGGTCCTGTTCTGCTCGGGTCACCAGGGGAACGACCATGTGTGCTTCAGAAGACTGATGCTGGGGAATGAGCTCTACATGAATGCTGCAGCCCGAATCAGTCCTAACCCCTCTGCCATGCATGCTCATCCTTCCCATCAGGCTGCTGGCTTGGCTATCCGTGTAAACTGAAAAAAGCTCTTATGAGCCAATAAAATGAGATTTTGTTTCTTTTTTTAATCTGCAAAGAATTAATTCCGAGTAACCAATCTAATTTGATTAAGGAGAAGGAGTTACGAGGAGGAACTTTGCAGATTTGGTGGCCCTTTTTGAAGTTTTATAGAGGTTCTATCCAATCGTGAGCAGAATCATAACCAACTGCATTAATAACTCTGTGACCTAGCTGGTACACCTGGATCAGAAGGGGCTCATCACTGGGAGAATTATCTCAGCTAAGATAAGAAGGCTGTTAACACTTCCTGGCGAGCTCCACCCTCCGGTGGTTTTAATTGACCTAGAAAAGGCTTTTGATTTTGTCAGTTCAGGCGGTGCTCAAGGAAGTGTAAAATGATGGGCATCTCTGCTGGGCTCCGAACCAGCAGCAGAATTCCGTACAGCCCAGCAGTTCTTGGAAATTTGCAGAATCAAAAAAATGCACCAGGCTAGTGTACGTCCTTTTACTCCTTATTTTTGCACTAATGGTCGAACCGTTCAACTGTGCATTGAGAGACAGTGAAGGAGAGCTGGGAATAAATATGATGGGTATCCGGCATAGAAAAAAATTGAAAAAGAATAAAAGGTTTGGAGAGGCTCTCTGAGAGGAACAGAAGGCCCAGTTTGAGAAAGACGTCTTCAATTCTAAGAAGAAAAGTGACTGACAGGCCTGATATAGGACCGGTAAGCCTAGAAATGCAGATAGGCATATAATAAGGAAAACATGGGAAAAGGTAATAGGGTGATAAGATACAATGTGGACTATTGTATGTTTATGGAATTGGAGATTTAGAGATAGAAAGATGTATTACCTAGTAGCAGGGGACACTGATAGCTTCTACAGCAAATTTGACTGAAGATGCTATAATTGAGAGCTGGTTCCTGTTTCCTTAGTGAAGTGATCTCCTTTTGTTTGACTGTGAAACATGTCCATGTGGTCTTTGCCCGGATAGCAAAGAAATAAGGCGATTGACAGGCCGCTTCATCCTGGCTTGTGGTTAGACATGACGATGAAAGAGGGAGTGCTGCCGTCCACGCTCTCGCCTCGTCACGTGCTCTCTGTCTTCTTACCTTCAGTAGGGCATCTCCCTAGAGCCTAATGTTCTCCAAGACCTCAATCCTCTGTGCTCTGTGCCGGTGACATTCACCATGAGGCCCTTGAAGTGATAAAAGCAAACTCTTACCCAGTGACCAGGGAAAGGGAACAGAGGTTTTCAGAGGCAAAGACGAGACAACGTGGAAACTGCTCTAGATTGAAAACGAATAGAAATGCATGCCATTCTCTTGATAACTATTTGCCAATGATAAGAAAGTAGGCAATGAGGAGGGCTGGAATAGCCTTGTGAAGACACAAAATGTGAGATGGAGACATCTTTGGTCTTAGGAAAGGGTTCAACATGGACAGTGATGGATGGACGACAGGATGTTATGTGATCTTAAGACAAAATGTTACATGATGCTTGGTGGCAACATTGTGTGTAATTTGATGTAACATGATATGGGATGGGAAGGTATGTTGTTTTGTGTTATGTTATGTTACCTTTATTCTGTCTTGTTGGCTTGAACAGGATGGTGTGTCTTGTGATGCGCTGTGATGTTATGCCTGCTATGGATCCACCATTTCAGCAGAAGACAACTTGGCATTCTGATACTAAATTTTGTCCAGCACTATCTCAAAGCACCTTCTAAGTTAATGTCCCTCTGCAGTTTAATCATAAAGCATGACAATGGATTTGGCGAAATATATTCATGTAATAGTTGAGATGAAGTGTAAGAAAAATGTACTGCAGCATCATGGCTACCCATGAAATTGAACAAACGACGATTACCTCTGTATTCGTTTATAGGATTTCTTTTCCCTGACTATTTTTCCGGTGCATTTCTAAAGTCACTTAGTCATATTTCCTAGAGCATCCCAAACATTACAGAAGAATGTTCCTGGATTTCCTTCCCCTGTTCTGCTTGCACTTTAAACACGTGACATACAAAATTAACCAGTTTTAATTTTAGTAAATCTTAACAGTGAATGGACCCTTGAATTATGCCCCTCGCATAATCTTTTAAGCTAACATACACGTTCATTTTTTCCAAAGCCAGTTTAAGAACTGTACTAATGAAAATGTCCCTTACTCTCACTGGTGTGCATTTTATTGGCTCTGTGCCAGCTTTCATTAGAGCTCTGAAAAAAAGCATAATATCAAGCTGTGAATGTGAGATGAAAAGTGGAAAAGATGTACCTTAATATCCTTTTCTTTATGGAGCTCAACGACCGCCTCCTTACACGTGTTAATACCGATGAACACTTTATTATGTTGAAGTGTACGTGTTTTTCTAAATCCCTTTGCCCGGACTGACTGTAATGGTTTTGGTATACAGTCATTGCTGGAGATGGATTGAAAGCCTCTGATTAAAAGCTTTACTCTCATTAAAAGCTTATTTTGACAAACTAATTTTTAGGGCATATTATTAGTGGCCATATCAAGTACATTAATGACACTTCTGCACTCATACTGGGTAATGTTTCACTGGTTTGGGGCAATTTTGCTGTGATGCTAGACAGGCAGTGATATTTTCTCCGGTAATCATTGCAAAACATAATTTGCGCTGAATGACCAGTGCAAAAATGGCGCTTTGTGCCAGTTGGTGAATATAAATGTGTATAATTATGTAAGATTGTCTGGCACCAGAGTAGAAAATACCTAGCCCTGGTACAGTTAATGTGATCTGGCCTTAGGAGTAGCATGTGCTCCATTGCCATGTCTGAAACCAAATCCACTGTTATCGTGCTAGTCAAAAAACGAAGGTGGGTACCATGCCCCTGAAAATAACGCACACATTGCCAGCCTTCTTTTGACCTTCCCTCCATAGGTAAAGCACAGTTACTATGTTAGTGAAACTCTAAAGCAGCAATGCTATGCCGGTTGAACTTTAACACACTATGCTATGTCAGCCAAGATTACCTATCAGTAGTACTTTGCATTATGGGTGAAAATGTGGAAACTGGCTTACAATTGTTACTTGATTCTGGCAAAATATGAAAACAATTGGTTTAGTATTGCTCTATTAGGTAGTTGGGAAATGCAGAATTGCTAGTTTCCACCTTTTCCCACAGTATGTGGAGCACCACTAATTTGCCAGTTTATACTGCAACTCATCAGCACCATACTCACACCCATTCTGAATTCCTCTATCTCTTCCATGATCTTCCCAGGAATTTGGAAGCACAAAACTGTCCTCCCATTGCTGAAAACACCCGCTGCAGACCCTTGAGCCCTCGCCAACCACAGATCGATCCACCTGCTACCAAACAGGCCAAGGTCTTAAAGAAAATCATCAACAGACACTTCACTTAATACCTCAATGACCACCAACTTCTCAACACCACTCAGTCTGGTGTCAGACCCAACCACCGCATGGAAACGGACCTCAACTCCACTATGGGTGACATCCATATACCTCTGGATGGACACAGTGGGCCTCATCCTTCTGGACCACTCCGCAGCATTTAACTTGGTCTTCCATCCCTTCCTCATCCAATGCCTACACAACATTGGATTCCAAGGACACGACAAATCTATCAGTCAGCCTGGCACTGTACACCTCTGACACTGGCATACTCATTTGCAGGCTACCGCAAGGCTCCTCCCTGTGCGCAATCCTCTTCAACTCACACATGATCCCTCTAGCCAGCATCATGTGCTCTCACACCATCAGCATCCTCTCCCACACCAATGAGACGCAACTCATTCTCTACCTGACAGACAAAATGCCCAGTACCTGAATCTGCATGACTGAAAATGCCCACTGGATTAGAAGCAACTGTCTGAAGCTGAATACTGACATGACTGAAATTGTGGTCTTCGGGCAGAGCACTTCACTGTGAGACTCCGCATGGTGACCAGCAGAGCTAAGAGTGACACCCACCCCAATCACCCACAAAAAGAACCTCAGGACTGTCATCAACAGATAACTTGAAATTACTGCCTCAGTCAACGCGGTCAATGCCTCATACTTCCATACCCTGAAGATCTTGGAGAAGATTTTCAAATGGCTCTCAATCTACACCCAGTAACCTGTCATAAACACTCTTGACCCACTCAAGATGGACTACAGGAACACCCGTTATGCAGAGATCAACAAAAAACTCACCAGAAGGCTGCAGACTTTCAGAGATCAGTGGCCCGCATCAATTTCAACCGTACAAACTTTCTAGACACGTATGTTCATTCAGAATTTTAGTTGCACATATCCCACGCATACGGAAAACCAGATTGAGGCCTTCTACGTTGCTCCTAAAGTGTGGATCGACCTGCCACTACACATCACAGCTTCCCTCTCACGTCTTGAATTCCACAAGAAGCTGAAGATCTGGCTTTTAGAGTAGACCCACTAGGCCCTCTATGTGACTAGATTCACACCTGCTCAGCGCCAGGATACCCTCCCTGGTGATGCTGCGCTTTACTAATCTGCATAACATAGCATACATTTTGTTCTGCACTGGATTCCTAATCCTGACCAGCAATGACTGAATGCCAACAAGTCTTGGTTTCCAAGATGGCCTGCAGCAAGGCCCTCTGCAGAAAGCTATAGGACTTTGCGCGATAGCCATAAATTTGTGTTTCTGACCCATTTTCTCTAGCAATCGTGCAGATAAATGTCCACGTGGAGAGTCGTAAAATAGAAGGCCCTACTCTGCAGGTATCGGCACCACCACCTGCCGCAATCTTGAAATATTCATCCGAGAGAGCTGGCCGCAGAGCTCAATCTGTCGTCGCTGCTGCAGCTTATTGTGTTAATCAGCAATGGGCACACATCTGCGGTGAAGGATAAACCTGTAACTGCCATGGGCAGCTGCAAGGGGTGGGGAGTGGCAGATAAGAGAGTCCGAAGAAGGCAGCCATTGTGTACGCTGTTCTGCCCCACCCCCGTTGGATAATTTTTAACATGTTGATTGTATTGTGTAACACAAGCTGTTGTTGTTCAGATTTGCTATTGAAATGCATAGCCTAAATTTAGAAAAAATCACATTCTTGAAATTCTAAATGTAATTCACAATATATTTTTTTTGCTGTGTTTTTCGTCGCACTGTTTTTGGTGGAATTTTTGTGAAAAGGATGACCGTGCTGCATTGCATTTATTATTTTGAGGTTCCCTTTTCCCTTGTGGGATCCAAACTGACAGTGATATCAAACTACGAATAAAACATTCACTTTCATTTGAAACGTACTGGAGCGTGTGATTACTTTTGAGGGTCACAACCAGAGGTTACCTAATTCATGGCTTAAAAGGAGAGTGAAATGAGTGTCAGACCTTACAAATGTGGGTCACTTGAGGGTTCACCCAGACCAACCAGAGGCCTGTCAGGGTGCGAGATCATTCCAGTCTGCGATCTTCATTGACAGGTGTAATGTAAAAAACGCTATGTGATGCCTGGGCTGTGGCTCTGATGAGAGTTTGCTCACCTTCCTGCTTTGTGTCTGTCCGTCTGTCAGTCAGTGAGTCAGTCAGTCAGTCAGTCAGTCCGTCCGTCTGTCTGTCTGTCTGTCTGTCTGTCTGTCTGTCTGTCTATCTATCTATCCCTGAGAAGCTACAAGACAAGCAAGGGGTCCTGACTCACAGATTAGGGGGCTGCGGTTGTTTGCCTATAATGTCCTGGGGTCCCTCCTAATATGGCTCTGAAGAACTTGGCAAAGTTCAATCCCTTTAGCACTTGGTTCTTAGTGATCGCTATGACGAAAATGATAGGCTTCTCAGGGAGGTTAGTGCGAGGTACAGCAGTCTCAGCACTAAACACAATACCCTCAAGCACAATAATGTGACCTTCCAGTCCAGTGCTACCCCCTGCTGCACATTATAAGAATATTGCAAGTCAAAGAGGAGTTTTTATAACCATATAGAGGAACGAGGCCTAAGGCCAAGTTCCTTTATATGGTTATGGAACACTGAGGTGACTTGTAATAGTCTTATAATTTACGCTAGGGGGTACTTTATCCTACATAATACATGGCTTTCCCACAAACCACTTCAAACCTTGGTGGCGAGGATATTTGCAAATATGAAGAATAAAAATAAAACCCTCTAGTGCAAAATTAATCATATCAAAAACCTGTTAGATATTTGTAGCAACAGATATTAGAAACAGTTCAATACAACCCAGTTCTAAAAAGTCTAGGTTTCTCTATCTAAAGAATGTAAAATAAACATATACTCTCTGTTTGTCATTGTAAGCTATTTAAAATAGAACAGAAGAAAGAAAAGCAATGTTCTGTTTGTTGCTTTAAACAGCTGCTTCAATTTTGCTCCGTAACCTCGGCTGCTGGGTCTGGCAACAAGTATTGTGATGTCAGAACTCGACTGTAATAACTTATAATTGTAAAGTTCTGACATCTTTGGTGACTTGGTGTCACAGTAACCACTTCTAAGCAAACTATAGACTGACGTTTAAACATTACAGATTTTACACAATTTCTATATAGCGCAAACTCAACCACACAGGTATTGGAGCACTTTACATGAGCACCAGTTACATTGTACAAGGACTCATTCTTTTCATAGGCACGGGGCGATTGAATGATTTTCCCGGAATAACAGAATGTTGAGCTGACGCCGATACACAAACCTGGTTACCAGTGCCAAATTCAGCGTCTCTGGCCATTATGCCACATCCTGGGTAACGGGCAGGTGGCAGGAAGAAGCCACATGAAAGCTCGGCTCGTAATGAACTCGAGGTTCCAACAGGCCCACAAGCAGAGCCAGAGCCAGGCTTCAGGTTCGAGCTTTCAGTGGCTCACCCCCCACTATCACTGGGTGGTTAAAAATGCCTGCTGCACAAGCAGCAGCAGCAGCTAAAAAAAGAAAACAGATAACCATTCACTATCAAAGAAATCATGATATTTCTGCTATCCAAGCACAGTGCCTCCCAATCTTTCTTCTTCACAGAGCAGTGCAATAATGGCCCTGTCAGTCGGGCCAAAGTGCTCAGATAGATTTCCTGCGCTCATGCGTGAAGGGAGGGGGGGTCAATAACACCTAGAGAGGAAAGAATCCTTCTTTTTTTATGGCACTTTTCTTTTGTTGTCAGTGACAGTCGGAGGAGTGTGGCACACTGATTGGAGGAGTGTGGCTCACTGATTAGAGCGGCAGACCCTGATGTAGAGGTCTGGCCCGGGACCAGGGTTCAATTCCCGTCGCGGTAGGGTCTTGAGCTCAAATGTCCGCGGACCCGATAATTCTCGGCACGGTGCCTACTCTAATCATGGGGTCCCACACTGCAACTCTGGGCAATAGCTTGCTTAGTCTCCACACTGGCCCTAATCGCTAAGGATGCCTGGCTTCACCAGGAGGGTGCCCAGGAGTTGGGCGCCTCACAGGAACAGGCCAGGATGGGTTCCTCTGCGGTTTATTCAGCACGGGGACACACTGGTAAGTGTAACCATGCGCTTTATAAGCTTCAGAATTACAATTAATTACAGTTCTTCTTATGAACGAGGTGGAGAGTTACAGTTGTGAAGGAAAATAAATATGAGTGTAAAGTCTGATTGCATTTTTGAAACTTTTGCCATGATTAAGTTTCCGCAACGGATATATATAGCAAACTTTTGTACTGTTTGATTTTTACTGGGTCCAACGAATCAAAATAAAAAAGTGAGATAAATAGAAGCTACTTCTGATTGAATACATGTCCATTTTATACGGAGCTTGGGACCAACGCGTATGTATGTCACTTAGTGCAATACTCTCTGTTTCATCAAAATCATAGGGTAACCAGAAGTAACTGTACACAATGTTTCTCTCTAATGGCATCACAGGAATCGACTTCACGTAACCTTGTATTCAAATTACATAACAAGAAACGACAACTCTCAATCATTGACACGGGTGAAATCCCCAAAAATAAATAAGTATGTCCTGCTGTAAGGCCCTAAGCAGGGGCGGCTCTAGGCTCATGGTGGCCCTGGGCAAGGAGCGTAGGTAGGGGGCCCCGGAACAGGGGATCCGGGCGGGGTGGAGCGCGGAGGCCAGTAAAGAGGGGGTGGGGGGGGTGGTCCGGGTGTTTAGAAGTGGAACAGAGCCATAGGCCGCCAAATCCCTGCCAGGGGCTGCCACGAAAATATATATCAATCCTCAGAGGATTATTATATTAAGGATATATATTGGGGTGGTGGTCCCTGGGGTTTGGTGGCCCTGTGCAGGTGCACAGCTTGCACATGCCTAAGGCCGGCCCTGCCCTAAGTAACAGAAGGTGTGAAAAACTGTGCTGAACATGTTTGTATTTAGAGAAAGACTGTGACAACAACAACAAAATGAGGTAAAACCACTTCGGTGTTTGCGATATCCCCACCTACTAGCACCTGTAAAAGCGGGCACTAATGTTGCACCTTTCAAAGCAGGAATGCAGGCAGAAACACTGTTTCCGTATGTGGCAACATGTTTACCAGAATATTGGCATTATTTACAATGAAGGGTCCGTCCTTCTCCAAATTAAAGCCAATGTGTACATATGTGTATATATATATATATATATATATATATATATATATATATATATATTACCTACTGGCTGTCGCCAGTAGGTATATATAGTTAGGATTTTTTCCCTATGGGATTTTTGAAAATTCTATGTCTAATAACTTTGGCGTTTGTGGACGGAATCGGCTGAAATTTTCAGGAAAATGGCACATTTTGTTTCTGAGCAGCCCTTGAAAATTTGGGGGGGTTTCGTCAAGGGGGGGCCGAGAAAAAAGGGGGGTCCCAAAACACGTTTTTCCCATGTTAATTTCCATAGGGCGGTTGGCCTCACTTTTAGCTCGAACGGCTGAATGGATTTGCACGAAACTTGGCAAAATTGTAGGGACTGTTAGCCCGATGTGCCTTTGCTAGGTCCCAATATATGTGCTTCAGTGGATTTTGAGAAATTAACGTTCAAAAAAAGATATATATCTGTAACAGCGCTCCGGGCTGCGCTCCGGTTCGCGTACTTTTCGCGAAACGGAACTTTGCGATGCGAAGCTGATTGGCTTTCCGGTGTCTGTCAACATTCTAAACAGTCCGGAGCGGCCGCCATCTTATCTCTCGGTAGGATCGAGAGAGAAGAGGTGAAAAACGAAGGGGGAATTTAATGAAAGGGGGCAAGGTAGACCCCTCTTGACCCCCTAGGAATGATGTTGGGGTTATTAAAGGGTCCCATGGGGAAAATAAAAAAAAATGGATTTTTCACGGTAGAAGCGCTTCCCGGGCCGCGAACTGGGCCGCAAACTGGTAGCGAAACGGGAATTCGCCATTTTGTGTTTCGTTTTAATTAAATTACTAGGTATAAGGGGGTGCGGGAGACGTATCCTGATCCCTTATGTTTTCTGAGGGTGGCTGAGGAGGCTCATATATGTTGATGTCTTCCAGCGGCTGTGCATGAGCGTTTTTTTTTTTTGTTGCTGCGTGACGTCTGTTAACGTTCGATTCGATGGAAATCAGGAAGTGTTGACCGCCAATTTGTCACTGCGATAAAATATTTTGTTATAAATGAATCCTTATTGATAAACATTGTCTGCGCCATCTTGCCTTTTTTCCAATGCCACAATTTTGTCGTGCACGGCAGCCATTTTAGATGCCTTGACCAGACCCACTCTCTGCATGCCGTCGATTCTCAGCACGGCCCCCCACCCTCGCAAGCATCTCCCCCACGCACTGGTCACCCCCGCTCTCTCTCTCATGCATGGGCCATAAACTTCCCCCCATCTGCGCTGCTCTTCCCTGAGAATCACACCCTGTGCCCGCCCGACACCTCCCTTTCACCCTATTCACTACCGCACCCTCTGACACTCCTCTTCCTCTGTGTCCGATTGTCCAGGCCGGTCCCAGGCTATCACCTAGCCCTGCGGATGTAGTTTATGGCCCCAGCTGTAGAGAATCCAGACATGCCAACCCTCCGGATTCAGGCGTGAGACTACCGATTTCAGTGCTAGTCTCCCGCCTCCCGATTCCTGCAAGCAAAAACCCGATTCCTCGGGGTTTCAGCTGACAGGGCTTGGTATTGTGTTACGTGCTAATTCTTCCAGGAAACGTCAGAGGGCCGATGCAGGGGCTCTAGAAGGGGTGATAAACCATTTAAGCCTCATTAACAAGCGCATGGTCTTTTAAAGATCTGTGAAGTACTCGGGGCGGCGGTGTGTGTGTGCCCTCTTTCAGGAGCGGGCGGGGGGGGGCACTGCCAGCAACTTGCCAGGCCAGGCAGTGTTCAACACTTGCATCACCCTTTCTCTGCCTGCTATTGCGCTCCATGCTTCGGAAAGGTAAGAAAAAGAACGTGCATTTGAGTTTGAAATGTCCGATCCTGTAGCAGCACACTTCCAAAGCTCACACATGACAATAACCCGATTCAAGGCCCCATTCACCCGATTTTTTAAAAATATATAGCACTCCAAAAAAGTAGTAGGATTATAAAACTTTATTAACTTATAAATATATAGAACGCAACAAAAACTGTAAATACATTTAAACATTTTTTTGGAAAAAAGAAGCAACAATGGTCAGTTGCTGTCTTTTGTGCGAATAGTCCCAAGGCAGCACAACGTGCTGAGTTCTGGACGGCACCCAGGTGATGTTACCTGGGTGCCGCACTGGTTTTTGGTATCCTACAATGCAGCTCAGAAAAACAGCGTGGGGCGCCCCGGGGGGTGCGCGGGGAGGCCTCGTCAGTAGCGGTCTGTTGTGCGAATAGTCCCAAGGCAGCAGAACGCGTTGAGATGTGGATGGCACCCAGGTGATGTCCAGTAAGTTGCCGCACTGGTTTTGGTATCCTACAATGCTGCTCCGAAAAACGGCGTGGGGCGCCCGGGGGGGGGGGCGTGGGGGAGGCGGCGTGAACGGGCCTCCCCAGGTGGAGGCTCGTCTGCTGTACTGGGGCGCCCCTTTACCGTTTCAGTTGCCATTCCGCCCGCTTTTGCTACACTGTGCCTCATCCTCCATTCAGCTGTTTATCGCCCGCTCTTGCGGCTACAGCGTCTCGCTCACCATGTAGTTGAGTTGCGCCCACTCTTGCGGTGCAGCGATAGGCGGCTGCCATAGGACTCTTAAAATGGCGGACGGCTCTTCGGATTTGGGCCTGGTCCACTAAAATGGCCCTGGGACACCTTGAAACTCGGACGCTTGCCTGCTAGGGCTTGGGCTCCATTCTCGAAAGCGTCCCCTCAGCCGTGAAGATTCTACAAAAGTCTTGGGGGCCCTCGACTCCTGCAGGCTTCCGGTGGGGAGCAGCTGCCATGATTGCTCGCGGAATGACCATGACGGAGCCAGGAGATGGTGGTGCTTTCATGCTGACGCCAGCTTCAGTCTGAAACATCCAGAAACAAGGTGGGGCTTTCATCGTTTGGGAAAAAAAAATGTTCTAAACCAATGAAAAGTGTTATTTTTAGGTCATATGACCAAGCCTTCCATCATTAGGAAACCAAAAGTAAAATGAACCAATGAAAAGTTTTATAAACAAGTCACATGACCTGTTATGCGGCATAGGGCTACAAAAAGCGTAGAAAATCCGTTGGCACGTGAGGCGGCGTCAGTAGCGGACCGATGTGCGAATAGGCCGAAGGCAGCACAACGCGCCGAGATCCGGATGGCACCGAGTTGGTGTCCAGCAAGTTGCTGCACTGGTGTGGCTATCCTACAATGCTGCGCCGAAAGTCGGCGTGGGGCGCCCCGTTGGCCTGTGAGGTCGCGTCAGTCAGTGGGGGCTGTGCGTCTCCCCCAAGATGGAGGCTCCTCGGCTGCAGTGGGGCGCCCCTTAGCGTTTCACTCGCCGTCCAACTGAGTTGCGTCCGCACTTGCGGCTACAGTAGGCCGAAGGCAGCACAGCGCGCCGAGATCTGGATGGCACCGAGGTGGTGTCCAGCAAGTTGCCGCACTGGTGTGGCTATCCTACAATGCTGCGCCGAAAGACGGCGTGTCCAGCTGAGTTTCTCCCGCTCTTGCGGTACAGTGACTCGAACGCGCCGAGATCCGGATGGCACCGAGGTGGTGTCCAGCAATTTGCCGCACTGGTGTGGCCATCCTACAATGCTGCGCCGAAAGTCGGCGTGGGGTGCCCCGTTGGCTTATGAGGTGATTTCAGTAGTGGACCGATGTGTGAATAGGTCGGAACCAGCACAAGGCGCCAAGATCCGGATGGCAAGTCCTGGATGTTGAGTGCCATAGTTGAGAGTTCTGAGCAGTGTTTGTAACACTGTCTGAACCTTATTTGCACCTGCTGCAGCTTCACTATTGCCCTGGTGTGGCCAAAGATCGCCCATGACATAGGCGGCCGGCTCCCGGGGTCCGGCGGAAGTTTTTTCCTTTTCCTTTCTGCATCTTGTCCCACAATCCGTTTGACCTGAAGACACGACCAGGTCCCTGAATGTGTGCAGGGGGACGTTATTGATTGAATCAAAATGGCGGCTTCACACAAAGCTGACTCAAGCGTTGCTGTTGATGCTATACAGACAAAAATTGGTTTTCAGTTTGTACATTCTTCAGGATTTTTTTTTCCATCCAAGGCTGATTGAGAGTTTGTAGAACAATAGCTTCAGATTTTCAACATACTACTCTTCAACATTCTTCCTAAATGTAACAATGTGAGACTCACTAGGAGAACGGCTGTTTATCTTTCCTTTCAAAATGCTGCCAACAATATTTTCTGAATGGAAGACACCATCTTGTAGCATAAAGGGCCGAAAGGGGTTCTGGTCTGGCCGATGGTTGGTGGAGACATTTTGACTATATCTTGGACCTGCCCGGCCTCGCCCAAAATGGCGCCGGTATAAATGGGACTCGTAACTCCTTGTTGTGTACTGGTTGAACAACCTTGATATCACGAGATATGAATGCAGTTTTGATGCTCATGGCGGGCGGGGACGAGAATTGATTGAATATTTCGACATCCCTATTGATATTAAGTTCTGATGTGTTATTGATTACTGTACTATTGAAAGTTCGAATTAACGTCACCCATGGTACTTGCCCGCAAATGTATATCTAGATAATTGTTTTGTAAGTGGCCCTGTCGTATTTTAATTACAAAATGTACGTCCACCGATTCCGCAACTGTTAGACACCTTAGTTCTTGCAACCTAATGGCCCGCTCGTTACGTTCCTCTACAGTGTAAATGTCTCCTCATCATATACGATTTCAGTTTGCTCCGTGGCCGGCCCACGTGGTTATAGGCCCGTATTTGTATACTGACATTTTCACAATAAAGGTTTTTAAAACAAAACATGGTAGTAGTATTTACATTGGTAAAGTTTTTACTTTTAGTCACTGTTTTCGAATCAGTAAAAGGCAAGTGAAATAAAGCAGTCCAATTACATGACGGATAAAAGGTATAATACGTAGGAATGCAGTAAAGATAAATGGTCAAGGGCAGTTGTGTTTTCCACTCCTGCAACATAAAGTGATCGATAAGAATCTGATAATCAGGCGTATCGGCGACTAAGACAGCAGGCCGAGCCTCTTTTACTCAACGGCTCCGTCATGGGACGAAGAAACGCCCTTTTTCTCGAAAAAGGAATATATTTTACTTGCAGGACAGTTGTAAATTTTCCGGGAAAGTACATTAGCCTGGAACATTATAACATATATGTTTAAAAAAAATTATGTTCGAAACCAATAAAAAGCGTAATTTTTAGGTCATATGACCAAGCTTTTCATCATTAAAATAACAAAAGTAAAATGAACCAATGAAAAGTTTTATTAACAAGTCACATGACCTGTTATGCTTACGTTACGAGCTGCGCGCCGCGCCCCGGATCGCTTCCGGGAAGCTGCGCTTCCCGCACCGGAGCACTTCCGGGTGCGCTAACGCGGCGTGTCATATAACGCATTACGCGACAACGTAGGTCAAGAATATAGTCAAAATGTTTCCACCAACCAGCGTTCGGAACACAACCCCTTTCAGCAGTCCAAAAAGTTCTGTTAAATGACAACAGAGGGGACAGGCAACAAGAACCATCAGTCAAAGAGGGGAGGGCAAGTTCTTCTCCACCGGGTCATGTTGGGGCGCTACTGGAACTGATCGAATTGGTAGTCTACAGTGTTTCTGGATGTTTCAGACTGAAGCTGGCGTCAGCATGAGAGCACCACCATCTCGTAGCTCCGTCGTGGCCATTCCACGAGCAATCATGGCAGCCGCTCCCCACCAGAAGCCTGCGGGAGTCGGGGGCCCCCAAGACTTTTGTAGAATCTTCACGGCTGAGGGGACGCTTTCGAGAATGGGACCCAAGCCCTATCAGGCAAGCGTCCGAGTTCCAAGGTGTCCCAGGGCCATTTTAGTGGACCACGCCCAAATCTGAAGAGCCGGCCGCCATTTTGAGAGTCCTGTGGCAGTCGCCTATCGTTGCATTGCAAGAGCGGGAGCAACTCAACTACATGGTGAGCGAGACGCTGTAGTCGCAAGAGCGGGCGGTAAACAGCTGAATGGCGGAAGAGGCACAGTGTAGCAAAAGCGGGCGGAATGGCAACTAAAACGGTAAAGGGGCGCCCCACTACAGCGTGTCTTCAGGTCAAACGGATTGTGGGACAAGGTCCAGAATAGAAGAGTCATCAAAAGGCAAAAAGTTCCGCCGGACCCCGGGAGCCGGCCGCCTATGTCGGGGGCGATCTCAGGCTACACCAGTGCTATAAGACTTGGGGAGGGGGTCGGAGCCAAGCGTCTTCTCCGAGTCCGTGCCATCACACCGCCCCTCGGGGGCCTCCGTCAAGCGGTTTAGGGAGGTACCATATCACATTGTTTTCCAATGCAGTCAGGTCCACAAACGGCCCTCACTTACTTTGAGAATAGTGAAGCTGCAGTAGGTGCAAATAAGCTTCAGACAGTGTTACAAGCACTGCTCAGAACTCTGAACTATGGCACCCAACATCCAGAACTTATGCCATTTGAGAATGGCAGTGACATCGAAGCAACTCAGGGACCAAAACCATTAACGTACTTTCACGTATGAAAATCTTACTTGGGGAGGGGGCAGGAGCCAAGCGCCCCCTCCCAGTCCGCGCCACCACACCGTATGTTGAAAATCTGAAGCCATCGTTCTACAAACTCAACCAACCTTGGATGGAAAAATCTAGAAGAATGTACAAACTGAAAACCAGTTTTGGTCTGCATAGCATCAGCAGCAACGCTTGCTATCAGAGTGCATGAGTTTCATGCTCGATCGATTGAGCTAGCCGGATCGGGCAACAAAAAGTATAAAATAGTTATGTAAATAGTTATTTAATAAAAATGTTTTACCCTGTTACTTTGCTGGTGTGTTGTATATATTTTTAATATTTGCATAGGGTTTGTCGTTATTTTGGGCGGGGTGGGTGACGGAGCCGAGCTGTCTTGCAGCCCTCATGGTGTGGAGCTCAGTTCATCTCACTATTTTCGTATTTCTCATGAAGGGTTGTTCCTAATGTTTCTATTTTAGCGAAGTCAAAAAGAGATCCAATTAGTGGCCTACTGATTTTGCTCGATTACTTTTATTTTTTTACACGATTTTTCACGATTTTTCACTATCTGCAAAGACTAAACAGAGTATTGCGACTTTGTGCTTGTTTGTAAATAGAGAATGAACCAAAGAGAATCAATTGTAAAACAGTAAATGCTTGGATAACAATCAATCAAATGGAGAGACAAGCAGGCACGACGGATTACAACGGGGGTAAAGGCCAGCGTTAACTACCCTTCACTATCTGCAAAGAGAGAGTACTACTAAGAGAAAAGAGGGGAGGGGGGGGCAGCGTTCAAAGCACATCAGCGTGCATAAACACGAAAAAGTTTTTACCTATCACGTACTTGACATTTGACAGCTTTTGATATTTGCTATTAAAAAACCATTGAAATTCACAGAAAAAACCATAGGTTTTAGGCCATATATAGTTAGGAATTTGCATTTACAAAACCTTGAAAATTCACTGAAAAAACCATTGGTTATAGACCATATATAGTTAGGGATTAGCCTTTTCAAAACCTTATTTTACTCACACAAAACCATTGAAATTTCATATATAGTTAGTTGCACTAACTATATATCGCGCACCCGCAATCCACTGCTGATGATGTCACATATTACATCATTCATGACATGGTTAGTGACATCACTGATGACATCACTGATGACATCTCAAATGACATCACTGATGACATCTCAAATGACATCACTGATGACATCACTGATGACATCTCAAATGACATCACTGATAAAATCACTGATAACATCTCATTTGACATTACTGATTACATCACTGATGATATCATTCATGTGATAATACCATGAACCTCTTCAGACTCTAATATAACCTTAGATACAATCAGTGTAAACAGACAGTCACAGACTGTCACTCATCCATGGAGTTACTCACACACCTAGTCAGTTATGCAAAAAATCAATCACACCTCCATTTTCTAAACTATACAGTTATACACACCTTACTTATTCAAACATATACTAACACATATTTACTCTCTTATACAATCCCTGATACATGTTCACAATGATCCATACAGCCACTCACACATTCACTGGCTCTTATGCACAGTTATTTATATATGTCAACTCTCACATGTACTGTGTTTTACATATGTACTTACTTTGACATGTAGCACTGAGATATCCATTCACTCACCAATACACTCATGCACAGTCAACCGCCCATACAGCTGTTTCCACATGCACTTTTGAACCCATACATATAGTGAATCAACTACTCACACATCTATGTACAGAGTCACACACCTCCCAGCCACCCATACACACACACTCAGTTTCCCATACAAATACTTGGACAACCAATGAATAACCCATACAGTTACTCATATAGCTACTGATTAACACATGCAGCAGTTTGTAGAACAACAGATATAATGATGCACAAATTAAGACAGTTTAGTCACTAACCCATGCACTCAGTAAGACACATTTAATCATTCTCTCATACAGTCAGTCATGCACCTACTAAATCCTTCTTCCAGACACTTAAACATCCACTCATTCTTCAATATGTAAGACATATTTTAACTTTACAGAAACATACAGTCACTGGATGTTGTCATCAGTGATGTCACTAACCATGTCATGAATAATGTAATATGTGACATCTTCAGCAGTGGATTGCGGGTGCGCGATATATAGTTAGTGCAACTAACTATATATGAAATTTCAATGGTTTTGTGTGAGTAAAATAAGGTTTTGAAAAGGCTAATCCCTAACTATATATGGTCTATAACCAATGGTTTTTTCAGTGAATTTTCAAGGTTTTGTAAATGCAAATTCCTAACTATATATGGCCTAAAACCTATGGTTTTTTCTGTGAATATATATATATATATATATATATATATATATATATATATATATATATAATATATATATATATATATATATATATATATATATATATATATATATATATATATATATATATATATATATATATATATATATATATATATATATATATATATATATATATACACATACATATATATCACGCTCAAAACCCTCCATGTCGGGAAAGGAAACAGCACTCCGGCGGTGACAAATAAACAGCGAGTTTATTATTTGCAGCATAAATATATATATATCAACCAACAAGCTTCTTGATATCTTCAAGTTTGAGCCACACCGATCCAAGTTTGTAAAAGCGTGTTTATTTGAGGGCAAAAAGACTTGTTTCGAGCTATCCAGCTCTTGGTCACATGACATCAGTTCAGAGTTTTTATACATTGTGGCAAAACTAAAGAAAAGACTTAGGATTCAATTCATCTCCCGACATAAACGTGAGTGTTTCAATACATTTCACTCCGTATATATGTATTACTATTCTTTAAATTATTATTGTCACAATTGCTTGTACAGAGATATTTTAAATAACACTGCGCACAGACAGTAAGTTTGCATGTTGCGTAATGAAAAACATAAAGAGCGGTGACTGGGTTTAGTACCCTGTACTATGTCACTAAAACTGTATTCTCTCCTTGTCAGTGATCCCACTGATAATACTGAACACAAATTGATGTATATATAGTGAAGTGAGTGCTCGTATAGGGTATGGTACCCATAAAGTGAAAAAATATCTAATATCTAATATCTAACTCATAATATTTGTCTATACAATCGTAACTGTGTCTATTATTCAGTAGCCCAAATAGTGTCTAGAAAAGGAGAGCGTGGTTGTAAAAACAAACACCTAATGCGCAGTGCTCGTAGCTCATAACAGTAGTTGGTGACCCACACACTCCATCCGTCCAATCTATATAAAGACAAACAGAAACAAAGACAGGTTATTCATATGCTCTAATAAACAACTTTGCTGTGTACAGTCAAGCCTCATAGTTTTCTTGTCCACTTCATAACAATTCTGTTCAGTAGCATAACATCTGTTTTTGAAAAATCACATCTGCTTTTAAAGGGATTTTTTTTTTCTTCATTTCAGTTAAGTCAAAGCACCGCTTTCAACTACAAATCAACATCGGGCATGCATGCTATACAAAAGTGAGGGGATACAAAACGTAAAATATGACAGGGAAGGGATAAGTGACACAGAACTAACTATGTACAAGTTAAAATCGATATAGATCTCTAGTCCTGTAAAGGTGCATCGGGACCTTTAGTGGTACTCAAGTTATAGATGTATGTGCATCTCTGAATCATTGTTCATCCCAAACGGAACGACACTGCCAGCTTGCAAAATAAATCCCGATTCTGTTCTACGTAGGGCTAGAATTCTATTACCACCCCTGGGGTTATTAGGGATGGTGTCCAGTGCAAAATATTTGGCTCTCGTCCAATACCTTTCATGATCTTGGGAAAAGTGTCTAGCCGTACTGTAGCTGAAATCTTTATTGGTAATTCCACGCCAATGCTCTAGTATCCTTTTCTTTACAGGGAAGGTGGTTGAGCCTATGTACCACTTGCCGCAAGGGCAGGTGATTACATAGTCTACAAAGTCTGTGCTGCACTATATGTTTTTCCGGATATACCATTTCCTGTTGGTTCTCCGTAGTGTCACCTCTCTCACATTATCACTATGACTACAAGCCTTGCATTTACCACATCTATGGAATCCCCCATTCTGTCTAGCCATGTGCATTTCTGATGTTCTATGTGACTCCTCACTATTTTATCTTTGATGGATGGGCCTTTCCTGTATGATATTGCTGGGCGTGGGCCTAGTTTTTCTTTAAGTGATTTATCCTGTAAAAGGATATCCCATCTCTTTATGTTTATCTGCCTGAACTGGTTTGACTGGGAGTTATAGGTTGTGATAAGTCTGATTGGAGAATCAGTTTCAGTTTGTTTTGTCTTAGGTGCTTTATGCAAGGCTTCATTTCTCTCAGTTTCATCTGCTCTTTTCTCGCCCATTTTGAGCATTTTGAGGGGATACCCTCTGGCTCGAAATCTTTTAGACATCTCATTTTTGTTCTTCATGTCAGCTCCCTCTGAGCTGCAATTTCTCTTAGCCCGGAGGAACTCTCCAAAGAGTATGCTCCACCTAATATATATATATATATATATATAGACACACACACACACATATATATATAGACACACACATATATATATATATATATATATATATATATATATATATATATATATATATATATATATATATATATATATATATATACATACATGTGTGGGGTATTTGTATAGTGCAGACCTACCGCTGTTGGAACATAAAGAGTTAAAGGCAAGCATGTAGCCAAAAGGTGATTGGAGGGTAAGCTGAGTTCTCAGAGTAGAGGTGGACTGTTGCTTCCTCATAAAATGGAGTTCTTCCAAGAGGTGCTGGGGCGGTCCTGAGGGACAAAGGCACCTAGTTCCAGAACCTGGGTGCATAATGGAGGTGGCCTATTACACTGTTTTTCTTTTGTTTGCAACTTTTCATTTCCCTCTTGATGGTGTCCTGGCTACGTGTGTGTTGAGAGCCTCTGGACATGGTGAGTTTGTCACGCGAAATAGGTGGGTGTGGCGATTGTGTGGACTATGTACAAGACCTATTCAATTTTGAAGATGGTGCAGGCTGGCAAAGAGTGCCACTGGAATTCCTTCAGGGTGGGGGTGAGTTGGTCATATTTCATCAGGCTCTGGATGAGGTATGCTCTGATATGCAGGGTGCTTTTAATGGACTCTAGTGTGGCGTCAGGGTGGCAATAAAGCAGTGCTTTGCCTCTACAAAGATGCAAGAGTATGTGATTTGAATGCCAGTTTTGAAGACACTTCCTAGGAGAAATAATGACACTTAAGTATGTAGCAAGAAATGGTACCAAGCTGCCTTGAGTTTGTTGAAAATGTGTTCTGTGAAGGTGAGGTTTGTTTTCTGAGTGAATTGTAATGGTTTGGCATTGGGTGAAAGTTGCTATTTGAATTATTCCTGGTTCAATTAATTTAGCCAGGTTTGAACTAGTTACTGTTTTTTGTTCTCGGTGAAAAGTAGGAATTCTGTCTCAGTGTGGTTGAACTTTTTAAATAGATACTGAGCATCCACGCCTGGATGAGGTTTACTCAGAGTTTGAGGCATTGGATATCAGGAGGAGTGGACGGAACTTTGAGGTACGGATGTGTTTCATTCGTGTATTGTTGAGTTTTGATGCTGTTACCGGTGAGTGGTGTCCCAACGGGCTCCATGTAGAGGTTGAAGATGGCAGGGGACAAGATGGAACATGGGAATATTCTGGCATCTGTAGGTGCTATGGGAATGAACTGGTGATGGCTGGATGGGTAGTTTAAGAACCAGTGAAGGATGTTGCCGTTGATTCCCATTTAAAGCTGTAGGTTGTGGATGATGGTGGAATGATCAATGCTGGTGAAGGTGGTTGAGCAATATGGAAAAATAAGGAGGAGGGGTCCCCTTATCTGTGGTCATATGGGCATTGTCTTTGAATTGCTATCGCTGTCTCCATGCTATAGCATGAGATGAAGCAGGGCTGGTAATCATGGCAAAAGATGAATGGTGCTGATGTGAGTTGCCTTTAGACTGCTTTTTCAGTCATCTTGTTGATAGGCTAGTGATGTGGTGGCCGTTGGCAAGGCCATCAGGGAGTGGTTTGCTTTTCTTTAAGAGTGGGAGGATTTAGCTTGTTCTTCAGAACTTCTGAGATGATGCTGTGAGGGAGGTGTTGGCAATGGTGATGAGAGACCATTTCCGGAGAAGGCTTTGATGAGGGTAAGACATCATCTTCATAGGAGATGGTATTACGAGTTGAGGATGCAAATGAAAAGTACTTAAGACAGGGGTTTTGAAGGATGAATACTGTGGAATCAATCTGAAGGGGTGAGTGTTAACCCCTTCGATGCTGATGACGAGCTCAGCTCGTCATCAGCCACGGGTGACGTGTGCGGATGACGAGCTGAGCTCGTTATGTATCGCGGTTAATTGAAAACAGCCGCACAGCGCAAAAATCACCGCAGCAGCGATGCGGTTAAAGGAGAACCAAGCTTTATGTTGCTGATGTGCATTTTGGTCTTCTGTATTTTTTCACTGACGAAAAGATTGATAGCATTGCCCTTGTTTGTGGAGTAAGGGAGTGGAGGGTAATATTTAGGCAGTGCTTAAATGTCTTCAGGAGTATTTTTATTCTACTGGTAGGTTCATTCATGTTGTTGGGATAGTACTTGCCTTTAACAGATGTGATGAGCTGTCTGCGTGTGCATGGAGGTACTTTAGTAGCGTGACTTTATCAAAGGTTCTGTATTTCTTCCCTTTTCTTTCCTGTCTGTGGGTGGAGCATTTGTATTCAGAGAGGTCTTTGGAGTACCAAAGTGCTGACAGATTCAGCTTTCACTTACTTGTTTTTGTTAGAGAATGGGTGTTCACATGGTTTTCCACAAGTGGGTTGAAGTAATTTAGAAGGGTATTGAGGGTGGCAGTGCAAACGACGCATTTGAGCATAAGGTTGCTGATGGAGAAGCATTTAAAGTATCTGAAGGTTTCTTGTTCCCTTTTAGGTTTAACTCTGTGTGCTGGTTGGATGCTGAGCAAGTTGACAGGGATGGTGAGGTAACTGGCCCAGTTCGGGGTTTGAGAGGCTTGCACTGAATGTGTGGTATTGTGGAGAAGACAAGGTTGATGATTTGGTCTTTGAGGTGTGCTGGCTAGGTGGCATGCTGTACCATGTCGAGAGTGTTGTTTTTTCATGCTTTATTTGTCTGGGATGTTTAAGATACTGAGGAGGGTGTTGTGTGTTATTCTATTGCTGAGGTCAGATAATTCCTGCATAAAATTCTTGTTCGATCCCGTAGGCTTGGAAATGAGGTGGAAGATCATGGATTGCATTGTGCAGACTGGGAAGTAGCATGTGAAGAGCTCCACATATTGGAGTGCTTGTTTGCATAGGATGCAGCAAAAGGAGGACACATGGATGTGTGCAGTTCACATGCTAGATTCTGTAGTGTGTGGGACTAAGGACATCACGATAGGTAAAACAATAAATAATTTAAATATCTCATGGAGGTAGATGAATGAAGACATAAGAATCAAAGGTAGAAGCATAGGAGGTGTAGTGGCTACCTTTGAGCATCCCAAAAGGAGGCCCCTCTGCCATCAGTTACTGTTCCACAGAATTCCTGCCAACTGGTTCTGTGCTGGCTCCTTGGATATGGTTGATGGTACTATAAAAGCACTCCCTCTATACTTCCATGGGTGCTTGTACTTAGAAGAGGATTCATAATAATGTTGAGGTCCGAAGAGCGGGGTCAGGGCCGCTAGCAAAGACATAGATGTTCACAGTTGTGACTACTGCATTATGTCCATACAGTGGAGGTGACACTTCCCTTTACTTCTCATGACACTGTGCTGGGTGCTCGTATGAAAGTCAAAAGGTTCCTGGTACTTAGAAGCATGAAAGGATGAGTCACGCCTGGTGGGATTCAAACATGTCACTGCTGGTTGCCTCTACATTTCATTTGTATGTACTTAACCCATTGACTCATCTTACTGGCAGAAGTCTTCCTATAGGTTTAACAGCAGAGAGTATCCTGACTTGAGGCCAGTGGCGTGGCCAAACTAGAGGGGCCACCCCTGCAAGGTACATAGGTGGGACCCTCTCTGGGCTCAATCAGGACCTCTCAGGCCAGGGCTCAGTGCTGAGGGGGGGCCCTAGAGCTGGGGCCCCCTGCACCACAGGGGCCTATATTATGCCTTTGCTTGAGATGTGCTCTGAGCTGAATTCACCTCAGGCTAGGGGGGCCCCTCTGTGGGTTTGTAAGCTCTGTGCTTCCCTTGAATAGACTGTTCACACCTGAGGTCATTATCATTAATGCTCCAGGATGAATTACTAAACCCTCAGGAGTGAAGAAAGTCTGGGCCAGAGACTGTGAAGATGAATTATTAATGCTTTGATTTAAAAAAGTATTTTCAAAGCATTCAGAGACAGACTAATCAAATCATCAAAGCTTTATTCAATTCATCAGCAATTACAAAAGGCGATACACTCATTCAAAATATATTATCGAACCTAATTAAAATACAATATTCAGAAAATATTAAAACAGAGAGCTAAGCTGTTTATATGCCATAAATAAAAACATTGCCAACCGAATAACAATTCATCTCTTTTAAAAATGTTTGTCACAACATTTACCTGTACCGCTTTCTAATTACATGGGCGCCCCTTATGAAATTTATTAGAGCAGTACATATATCAATAGAGTCCAATTAATACAAACATTTAAAACCATTTCTATAAGAACAGGGACGTTGTTCTCTCAATAAAGGAGCAGAAATCTCGCTCTTACTGTTTTATAAAGTGCACTGAGACGGACTATACATCATACTGGGTAGAAAAGTCTGTGCAAGGATTTTGAAATGGATGATTAACATCTGAGGGAGGGAGGTTTCCATTTTAGACAATGAGAATGTTTTGTTTGTTTCTGCAGTTCACAGTCGAGGTCCTGGAGGATGAATTAGGTTGTTGATTTCTGGGCTAGGGCAAGGCACTGTGGCAGACTTCTGGGTCACTATGTGGTATCAGAGCTCAGTGAGCAGAAGAGCAGTCAATACAATAATAGCCTTGTGAATACAGCCATGGTAGAGGTAGACTGATTTACAATGGCATCTTGTAGCATTCAGCACACCTTGCACAGTCCTATTACTCTTTCTAGGCCACCAACATATTGGAAAGTTGGGAGATGCCCTTGTAAGCAAATTCACATCTTGCCATGGCCATTGAATATTTAAAATTATAGTGGAGTGTTTTGTCTTTGCTGTGATAGCTGGCCATCAAATAAATAGGCCTGGTGGCACCATCTTAATTTTTTGTACTATTTTTCAAGGGCAGTTGCTTTTCAGTGTGTTTTCTTCAAAGTCTACAGGCAACAAAGATCTTTTCAAAGTAGGCTCTCAGCAACCTGTCAGAATATAATTTGATGTGATAACAAATTCCCATGTGTTCTTCTTGTGTTTTTGTGACCTGTTCTTTCTTGACAACAGCCATACCTAAACCATCTGGCTGGCTGGTTCTCTAGGGTCCTTCAATGCTTTGGGTTCCTTTCTTCAATGCAGGCTCTGAAAACATCCATCTTCCTTTGAGGACTTCGTGTCTCTTCTGGATACTGTCACGGGGAAACTCTCATGGTTTTTTTCTCATTATTGTCCCTTCTGCTCTGAATCAACATTGTGGCCCTCATTCTGAGTCAGGTGGAATTCCAGGTCCATTCTGTCATTTCCTCATTCAGAGCACAAAAATATGGAATGGCGGAAACTGAGGTGGAGATACCAACCTGGATTAGTAATTTCAACCTATCTATCTTTGCCTTCAATTACTAGTGGACCCAGAATGGGATCCTAAGCTTTTTAATTCATATTTTTGCTAGATTGACACTGTAATAACTTCTGAGGGCTCTTATCTCTATGCTGACTGGAACTACTTGGCCATTTCATGTAGTGGTGTACTGCCATGTGACCTCACCTTCAAGGGTCAGTTGGCGCCATTGGCATTTAACAAGTAGCTTCCTCTTTGAGAGTCATCTGGTCAATTCGTACTATTTGCCATCAGACACTTTCTCTTCCGCTGGTCACATATTACCACCATTTCTATGCCCATCACTCAGACTGGATCCTGATTGGTTTGGTCAGTCACACGGAACTGTCAAATAACAGGACCGTGTTATGTTTTCCATAGTTTGTCAAACTTTGTCATCTTCCAGTTCAACAAATCAATCCACTTTCTGAGTACCTTGCAGCGTGATCCCAACCAATTTACCATTTTGTTTAATCTGAACAAGATTTCCAGACCTTACCAATGACTTTCAAACTATTTATTTCTCCTTTGAGAAGGCCAATGGTACAGGCTGCCCCTTAACCACTGCAGTCTACTGTGGTTTAATTTAAAATGAGAACATTTTAATCTTAGGTGTTCAGTTAGTCAGTAACTGAGAAAATTGGAGTCGATCAGTAAAGTCTGCTGTTAGTAAGGTGAGCGCTTTGTACAAATGTTTAATGTTCGGTGTTGCTAATAGGGTGGGGATTATTGATCCACTAGAAACCAGAACCCAGGCTGGTCTGCATAACGACCCTACCAAAATATGCATTTTATTTACATTTTTCTACGGCTTCTCAACTGTAGACGTCCTTTCCGGATTTTCCGACAGGGTGCATCCTTAGGTACTCATTTTACTTTACCTGCCCTTTTTTGCATTTCTCCACATGCAATATCTGTATTCTGTTCTTGCTGCGGGCTGTGTTTCCTCTGCTGGTTTCTTCTCGACCGCCACCCTTTTCACTTCAGTCCCACACTCCCATCTGTCTTCCTGCCATCCCGCAGATCAGGCACAGACCCGGCGCGCGGCCTCCCCTCGCGCGCGCCCTTCGCAGTGATGGCGGCCGCTCCCCGCTGCAGGGCTTGTTTGCTGCAGTCGCCACAGGGCACCGCGCCAGGATGTGTCAGGCCGCAGAGCGCCAGGTTCTCGGGATGTAAACAGGAGACGAACCACTAATGTTGGCCTGTTTAGCTTTATGAGCCCCCGGGGAGGTATCTATCTCTAACACAACACTTCAAACAGCATTATTCATTATACACCGAGCCTCGCGCTGTGGCTCCGGTGTCATGCTGGTAGGCAGGGGCAGGGAGGATGAGAAGGGAGGGAGCGCGAGGACACGGAGGCGTACAGGAGCCTGTCAGTGGCAAGCTCATGGACGCATATTTTTTTTTAATTACGTTTTTTTGGTTCCTCATTTTTAGTTTAAAATTATCGTCCACAGAGTTGACTGGGCATATTGATATCATCATTTCACTGACATATGCAGTATACACGTCATCACCCTTCTCACCACAGTTACAGCAAAGGAATACACGAGATGGTGGACTCGTTACTCCAGTCAATTTACTTACATCAACTCATAACATATATACAAAGAAAAATCATGAACGATGTATTTTATTGATCTACAAATGGTCCCTAATATCTATACGACCAAAGGAGCTTTTGACCGAACTAGTGTTTTGTGTTTGTGTGTGTGTGTGTATGTACATGCACCAGCAGTCACCCCATCCGTGCTCTACAAATGCAGGCCTTCTTTGAGAAAAAGACCTGACAGGATCCTGGTATTTTCTGATTTCATGTCACAGAGTCCATATAATGTATCGGTGGGCTGTGATCTGATTTAGGGGTGATGGTTGTATCAAAGGTTTCCAACTTAGGTGACCATAAATGATGCACGACTGCCCGCAGCCATTTTGGCTATAGCAAATTTGAGTAGTTCAGACTTTCATCTATCTATTTTCAGGAGAAGGGAAGATCTCCAATGCATCATGATCAATCTTTTTGCATGGATTAACCCCTTGCATGCTCGTGACGGAACCATTCCGTCACGAGCCACGGTGGTGCTGTGCTGGTGACGGAATGGTTCCGTCACTGCTCGGCCGCGGCGCCTGCGGGGTGCTGATTTCGCGCCTGCGCTGAGCGTTCGTTGAGCAGGCGGGCCATGACGGAACCATTCCGTCACAAGCACAGTGCCACCGCGGCTTGTGACGGAGTGGTTCCGTCACAAGCATGGCGGCGCCGCGCGTCCCCCTCCCCCCCTAGCGCCACGGCGGAATTACCGCCGCGGCCAAGGGGTTAATGCCAAATCGATGAGTTTGCTATTGGGTTTGTCAGCTTTGGGGCGGGGTATTTAGCCTAGCAATTATACCCGGTCAGGTCTGACACAACTGTTGTGATTTCTGTCCACCAGCGTCTAATCCCCACACAGTGCCATATCATGTAAATGAACATTGCCTCGTCTGTTACACATTTGTGTCAAAACAGTGTCATGTTTGGTAATTACACCTTATGCCCCAGCACAGTTTTCATGGGGCAGCTCTGGACAGGCCAATTGGGCAACCAGGCAGTGCCCGATGGGCTGTCCGACCGATCAATGTGCGTTACTTTTAGCAGTTTGTGGGTCTGTTTTATGGCCAGATGGGCAAGTTTTTATTGTTGATTTGCTGATTTTACTAAAAACCATGCCTATAGCAAACACAAATGCATGCAGTCTCCCATACCATGCAAAATACTCATATATTGTGTTTACGAGTTTAAAACTGGTCTGATTTGCAAATGTGGGCCACTTTTTTAGCTACCAGGTTCGCTAATTGGGGCCACTTTTTTTTTGGTGCCTGGGCCTATTTTTTTTCCTCATTCGACCCTCTGCATGGGTTGGGTAGGTCATGTGGATATAGTTAAACTGCAGAAGTTTGAACCGTGCATTGCGAGGCACTACATTGGTATACTGCAGTGCCTGGCCCCACTCAGAGTCTGCCAGGTCTTCTCCTATATCTGTGTTCCACTTTACTCAAAGGTTTCTAGGCTGTTTTCCCCAGTGTTACCTATGTACTTATAGGCTGCTGTGACAAAGTTCCTCGTTTCGCCCGTGCTAAAGAGAAATGTTGTGAAGGTGTCAGCTTGGGCTCTACTCCTTCTCCTCCCAGCTATTGCCCTGGTCATAGATGCATGTATTAAGAATTGACCCTTGTATGTCAGCGCTAAATCTTCAAATTACATGAAATTTCCTGAGTCATATAGGTAACCTAGCAAAGTCACTCCTGCCCTACTCCAGGTCAACTTGTCTGCTGTTCCTGCCATTAAAGAAAACTTGGTTGACCCCTAATCCCACTCTTAGTTTCTCAACAACATCCTATTCGCTGCTGAGGAGCTTTTGGAAACGCAAGGAATTGAAAAGATGGAGAACACCATGTCTCTTATAGCCCTGATTACATCCACTTCCTGGTGCTGCCTTCAAGCCTCCTGAAAGAAGGCTTAGCAAGGGCAGAGCCGTGTCCTCCCTGCCACGCCCCAGATGCAGACATTAGGCATATTTTATGGGACTACCCTGTAGTGAGTTTGTTCTGAAGTGTTCTGAGTTGAGTGCTGGGACTGGTCGTTCTGGGTTACACTCTATAGAGTGATGCATACTGGGGAGGTATAAGCGCCCTAAGGCTGGAAAAGTGGTAACTAGATTCTTACACTTAGCCCTCCTCTTAGCTAGATGTTCAATCACAATGAAATTGAAGTCCCATCCCAGCCTGGTGTATCCCGCGGGAATGATATGATGGCTCATTGGGATGGGGTGGACGCATACTCACTGCATAGAGGAGGCGAGAGGTCTATGCTAGCGTCCAGTTGCCTCCGCCTGGGATGAGCTGATAATTACTTTTAAAGAAACCACACAAGACCACTCCAGACCCCTTGAGAGGTCTGTATCCACATTCCCACACATACATGGAGCACACTCTATTACACTGGATGTAGTGCAAGACTCCTCGCCTCATCGACCTATTTCAGGTCTATATGTAGACCCAAACACTTGATGAAAGTCTTCAGATTATAGGCTATTCTCAGCAAAGCTTATGTACTTTTTATCTTTAAAATCTTAATAAAATAGTTTCTTTAAAAAAAAAAAACAAAGACAACACCAGTGTCACCATAGGATACGGCCATGGTAGAAACTGCTATTCCTGCGCCCATCATTGATGGCATGCGCTTCAATGTAATGAAACCAGTCCCTACAGTTTTTCTTGAGTAGTGAACTCTTCATGCTGTCTAGAGGATTAAAAAGTGCATTTTCAATACAGTAGGAATGTGCTAATGATACTGGATATACTAAATACTTCCCAACATATCCCCTACTGGCCTCTGAGATGCAGCAGCTCAACAACGGCCGCTGTGGCGTCGCCGAGTGATGAAAAACACAAGGACAAGACCATCAGGGAAAATGAGTGGTCAATAGGACTGTTTCGGGCACACCTGACTATCACCATTGCTCAAAGACACTTTTATAGAGGGGATGGGGTATGTCGTTTTCTTCACATGGAATTTTTATGTAAACTTGGAAAAATAAATTAGGTTGTTAAATCTGAAAAAAATTTAAAATGATTTCTTCTTGGAAAACTAGGGGCAAATGTGTCACTTTAAAAGTTAGGAGTGAGCTGAACTCGCTGGGTTGCACTCTGTGGTATTCCTCGTAGTTACATAAAAATTCTGCCAAAGGGTTGAAAATATGCAGCTTGCGCTGCAATTTAGCACCGGTACCATGAGCAGTGCTGAAAAGTTACCTAAAACAGCACCAGCTTTGCGCAACAGCGGGCGCCCTTTTAAGTTTATTTTGCTGCCGCTCGAGTAGAAAATCTACTTGAGCGGTAGCAAGTCTACATGAGAGGCAGCCCTCTGACTGCGACAGCTCATGATTGCCTACCATTGCCTGCGGCCGCCCAGGTCAGAAAATTGCACGAGGGGACACCAAATCTCTCTTGTGCATGCCAACTCTCATTTTATGCTGCCTCGCAGTGGCGTAATACAGTCCCCCTAGCACAGAGGTCTTCAAACTTTTTTACTCTGAGCCTCCCCTGAGCAAAATGTTTTGAGGTCGGGCCCCCCTCCAAAACTTTATGGCAAGGATTGGGGGAGCGGGAGGGACATGGCTGCGTGAAGGGAGCGGGGCTTATGAGATGATTTCAGGAATACCTTTTCTATAGCTTATGAACCACAATAAATATGAGACTTATAAAACAGCAAATGCATCAAACAAAAACAGATATCCCAAACAAACTGCTCCCCATAATTGGGGTACTGTGAGCCCCTCACACTCTTTGACCCCAATACAACTATACTTGCTGCACTAATGATAACTGCAGTCCTGAGTAGCAGGCTACCTCCTCTGCCTCTTTTACCCCTTCCCCACCTTGATGGATCATCACCTCTGTCCTGTGCTTGAAAGGACAATACGCTCGGATGCCCCTTTTTTTAAAGGTAGACAGTCATTATTGTGATGCAGTGGGCCCCCCAAATTCCTGGGCCCAAGTCCTTCTGCATCTGCATCTACTCCTTTATGATAACCAGCAGTGGCCACTTACACACTTGGCAGCAGTACCAGCTTCACTAATGTCCCTTTAAAAAATAAAAACTTAATTGTCCCCTTCTTTGGGGTATCTCTCTAAAGAAGCGGTCTCTGGCCATTTGTAAACATTTGCATAGAGTTCTCACTATTCTGGGCCTTCTCTTTGACAATATCTATGAATCTCGATCCTTTCCTCTGTCTCCTAGACCATTTCGGTGAGGCCCCTAGGATCGAGAGGATTAGGGCTCTGCATCTGAATGCAACCCTACTGGCCTTCTACCTTCTACCAGCCACCCCATAGACTCAGCTTTCACACAAAAATCTTCCCCTGAATGGTTAATACTGACTTTGACATGCCTGTGCCTGAAATTGAAGTGGGTGGTGGTAGTGCAGAAAGTTAAAAAAGAAACTGGCCTTCTTACCAGCCATTAATTGATTGAGTCACTTAAAGCCAGGGCCACTGGAATTATGAGTTTCTGCAGCAGCAGCGCTTTCCACATAATTATCAGTTTACCGCATTTGCTAAATAATCTCCAGATTTCAATGACAAAAAACTTGATTCTAGCTCAAACGGAACACAAGTTACTTAAAGCGGGACAAAGTGTTCTGGAGCAGTGGAAGGCCCTTTGCAAAGACTGGTAATCTTGCAGTTGCTTACTGCTGTATTTGGGTGTTAAACTGGTACTAATGAGGTGAAATATTTCCCTTGACAGCGTTACCGTGAGTTAAAATGACAAAATATTGAAGTAATGCTAACTACAAAATGTGGCGCATTGTGCCGCATAATTTTCCTTTTCTTGCTGGATAATTTAGTAAAACCTGCCGCATAATTGTGCTGACTAATTACAGTGGATCTGCTTAAAGCTTTATGGGGGCAAAGATCTATTCTTTTTAAGATGTAATGTAAAGGAGTTATCAGCCTGGATCTGGAATAGTGGAGACACTTACAAAAATGTCTGCATTAGATACAGTTTGATTACTTACTATTAAAAAGTATATTTTGTAAGAACTTGTTTTATCTCAATCACTGCATCATTTTGCAGCAGTCTAGCTTAGAGTATGGAAATACTGTTTTAAAATAATGACTTACATATATATTCACAGTGCTTTCTGCCACAGGCTGGGACTTCTTAGCACTATAAACAGGGCCATTGTAATTATGCGGCAGGAGAAGGCCAAATTATGCAGCATGGTTGACTAAATTCTGCAGCAAGCAAAGGCGAATTATGCTGCATATTTTCTAATAGCATTACCGCACTATTTTGCTATTTTTACACTTGTTAACATTGTGCTGGCCTTTATTACCCCTCATAAGTACCACATTAAAACCCGCATATAGCAATAAACAACAGAAAGGTGACCAGTCAACCTTTAGAAAGGGCCTTCCACTGTGAGGTAACATGTTTTGCTGCATTTTTTAATCTGCAAATTATGCAGCAGACGATGGATTATGTGGCAAATGCGGGAAAACCATAACTGCCTGAATGATTCATGACTGAAAATAGGGACAGAAAGTCACATTACAAATGAATACATACTTTTTTATTTAAGACCCTATTCAGTGTCAAAGCAAGGTCTTTGCAGGCTCTTTAAACATACATGGCTAGCATTATTTCTATTGGCAACCCTTTTTTGTATTACTTTTCATGAAATGCATTTTCACACTACAGCAGTAGGTTTAAAATGCAAATGTAAGGAATAGGCAGAGTCGGGGCCCAGGGGGTACTGAAAAAAGAAAATAAACTAAGCTTAGGTAGCAGTTTCCAAATGCATGGAAATGGTCTTTAAAGACCCGTGAAAAACTCGGCTGTGCTGGAGTCTTAATAAGACTCCAGACACTGCCCAGCCGAGCGCCCAGCAGCACACCCACTGATCTCTGGCCCCGGGGCACTCTGAGGCCTCCAGAGTAAATGAAGACAGTCTGGAAATGCAGCGAATAAACATCGCTGCACTTCCAGGTGTCTTCATTTACATGTGCTTGGAGAGGCCTTTGTGCCCCCCTGGGAACCCATCCACGCCCCCCCAGGGGGGCGCGCCCCACAGTTTGAAGAACTGTGCCCTAGCACCTGCGGTGGGGGGGGGGGGGGCACCCAAGCTCCAGGCAGGAGCTCAGAACTCTGGCAGGACAGCTCCTGATTTAGTCCAGAGGGGTCCCTCCACGTACCATGTTGGGGGGGGGGGGGGGGGGGGGGGGGGCTCAAGTTTTGTTATGCCAGTGCAGATTCGTGGGAGAAAATGTCCACCATGCAGCAATTGGCATAATTGGATGGAACTTGGTGTTAAGAGTAACGCAGTGTGACCAAAATTCCGCCAGTTCTGCAGGAGGAACAAAACATTCCACCCACCCCAATTTAAAATACAATGGGCCAGGGACATTGGTCAAAACTAGATTTATTCTAGAGGCATTTTCACAGGAAGACTTCGGTTGTCTCCCCCAAGGAGATTTAAAGAACATTTGGGTCAAATTGTGCAATTTATAGCACACTAGAAAAACCCCATCAGCTGAAGGAGAATCTGATCCACATACAATATTAGGGGCAGGATAATGCCACTCCAGAAATTTGGCATGAAGCCTTTGTGACGCCTTTGGCTCGCAAGATGACAGTTGATTGCTCACACTTCCACACTTGCCAACATTTGAGTAGAGGAGAGAGGGAAGTTTTTGTAGAACAAATCTTTGGATGACTTTATTTTTCAGATTTAGGGCCATATGTCTCAACAAACCCTTTTGCGATTCCTAAATAGCGATTTTTAAGGAATCGCTATTTAGGAATCGCAAAATGGTATGTATAAAGAAATTAGTTTTTTTTTTAGCGAATCCTTAATCTTCCTTATTTGCGAATTCGCATTTTGCGAATTCGCAATTAAGGAATCATTTCCAATGCATTCCTATGGGCCAGGAGGCCCATAGGAGTGATTGCGAAATAATATTCATATTGCAAATTCGCAATTTGCTAATCGCAATATGAGAATTATTTCAAGGGTGCAGGGGTGTCTCAAAGACACCCTGCTGCACCCCTGAAATGTACATGAGTGTGCATATGGCGCACATACATGCCCTATGGGCATGTGTGTGCATCACATGCCACCTTCAAAAATGCCAAATTGTGCATTTTTTGAAGAATTTGCAAGTTACCATCAACTACAAGTTGGTGGTAATTTGCGAATTCTTAACCATAATTCATAGCCCAAAAATGCTACATACATAGCATTTAATGAATCGCAAAATTGCGATTCCTTAAATGCTATGGCAAAATAAGGAATCGCAAATCTTTGCTATTCCTTAATTTGCGAATATTTCATACATACCAAAACATGCAAAAAGGCCTTCTGCGATTCGCAAAAGGCTTGATACATATGGCCCTAACTCTCATTGAAGTGAATGCAATTTCAGGTGAGCGGCAGCTAAAATAAGGCTATTTTTTATTTAAAAATATGGATTCACTGCACTGAGTAGAAATATCATGGCAGGGGTGGGTGCTGAAATGCCATGGCTGGTTAGTGAGAGGGATCAAGAATACTGGGGTCCCCCAAAAAGAAGCAGCGATATGGGGGCACCCACTAACAATTTGCCACCCCTGCAAACAAAATGCTCTGGATGCTCTTCTATGTTGCAGTGGAAAGTGGTGGGCAGTGTGTTCTTGCTTTATTTTGAGGGTGCTGTGACCTGTATAATGTTGTTGACTTCTGTCCACAACATTATACAACATTGCTGCAGCAGTGATATCTGAATAGACGCTAGCACTGATATCGGAAGAGAAGGCTGCATTGATATCTGAAGAGGCCCAACACCTGCAGGTCTGCTCAAAGCTGAAGTGGCTCTGACGACAATATGTACAGGGCCGCTGCTGCCAGTGCAGTGTTTGGAGACACATGACGAGTGTTAGTACATTCCCTTGATCTCGCGCCTGCTTGCTTTTTCTGTCGTTGGGAAGACCTAGAAAGTCCTCTGGCCAGACAATGAGATGGCTAGCCAGAGGGAACCCAGCGGTCCTTCTCCCATGATGAATGGTGGGATTGATCAATGTCCACTCTGGTGTCGTTATGGGACACTTCCCTGCATCTGTTTGAGGATGTACAGGGGTCCCACCCACATTTCCCAGAATAGTGTAATATACCGGCCTGTTAGAGCATATACATTCTCTCACAGTTACAGGCAGTGCACCCAAGCCCGCTCCTTAGCTCGTCAGTCTGTCACCTATTCTGAATTCTCGATCCCAAATCTGCCCGCCTAAGGTAACTCTTAAATCAATGTTGTATTTCAGCTTTCACTCTTCAGCTGCTTCTGTTTCCTGTTTTATTGTTTATTTGACCTGTTCCAATAATTGCGCAGGCGCTGCCTGTGTGTGATCCCCAAGGTGTGTTGGTGAGACAAAGCTTGTTGCAGCTCCCACTGCGAAGTTGGAGAAACCTTGAGCAGCCTCTGCAAGCCATAAAATAAAGAAATCTGCACAAAGAAAAAAAATTAAAAAATACTAGCAAATTGTGCGACACTGCCATCGTTCCAATTAAACAATTCTGCTGTCCCGTGTAAAAGGCAGCTCCTTACGTTTCTTTGTTTAAGCCACTGGCCACTGAGCAGAGGGGGGTCCTGTAGACACTGCCCGCTGTCTGGTAAGACGGGGTGAAAAAACATAACAAAGCCTCATTAACTAGTGAATGGTCTTTTTAAAGACATGTTAAGTACTTGGGTGTGGCTGGCGGACAATCACACTTTGAGATCTGTTTATCGGCATGTGGTTAAATGTGTGTCTTTATGGCTGAAAGTGCTCCTGAAGCTATATTGTACACGACCCTGCACACATAAATCCCCACAGGCACATTTTACAGCTAGTGAAGGGCTAAAAGAGATCTTTATTTTTATTTATTTATTTATTTTACAGATTTATAGAGCGCATGGCTGCCCATGGGCGTCCCAGCGCTGATAGACAAGAACCTAGTGATAACCTAGTGATAACCTAGTGAGAAATATTTTATGGGAAAAGCCATGTTTTAAGTGCTCTGCGGAATGAGAGAAGGTTAGGTTGGGCTCTAAGGTTTGAGGGGAGCGAGTTCCATAGTTTAGCCGCGTTAAATGAAAACAGTCGGCCGCCTGAGCGGGCTTTTCTGATCCTGGGTACTGAGGCTAAATTGCAGTCGGAAGAGCGGAGCGTTCTTAAGGTGGTATGGGGTGAGATAAGGTTTTGGAGTATGGGAGGGGCCTTGCCGTGCAGAATCTTATGGGTCGTGCAGAGTGCCTTAAATTGGATTCTCTCTTGAACGGGGAGCCAATGTAGGGCCTTCAAGGACGGTTTGGCTGAGCATCGACGATGGGTTCCTGTAAGAATGCGGGATGCCGCATTTTGAGCCGTTTGAAGTTTTGCTAGAGCTTTTTTAGGGGCCCCCAGGTATAGGGCGTTGCCATAGTCCAATCGGGATAGTACAAGGCCGTGGATGAGGAGTTTGCGGGATTGTGCCGGAAGCAAGGGTAGTATTTTCCTTGCTGATCTTAGCAGGCCATGACAGGTTCTAGCAGTTTTCCGCGCTTGGGCTGAGAAGTTGAGCTCTTCATCTAACCAGATGCCCAGGCTCTTAATTTCTGGTTTGGACACAGGGGGAGGGCCCATGGCTGACGGCCAAACGGAAATGGAGCTGTATAGAGATTTGTTGCCTAAAAACATTATCTCGGTTTTTTCGTTGTTTAACTTGAGGTGGGAACTACTCATCCATTTCGTTATTTCGATCAAACAGGTGTGAAGGTTGGGAATGGAGTGGTCTTGCTGGTTAAGGGAGAGAGTGTCGTCAGCATAGGTCAGTAGTTTGATACCGTAGGGGGCGACGACTTTCTCGAGGGGGGACATATAAACATTAAAAAGGGTTGGGCTCAGGGATGAGCCCTGGGGTACCCCGCAGTTGATGGCTGTAGGCCTGGACGTAAAGGTGCCCTCTGTCACCTGGAAGGATCTGTTTGTGAGGAAGGATTCTAACCAGGCCAGAGCCGTTCCTGTGATTCCAAGATGTTTGAGTCTTTGGATCAAGATTGAGTGGTTGACGGTGTCGAATGCAGCGCTGAGATCCAGGAGGATCACTGCCACTGATCCCCCTGAGTCTATGATCTTCCTTGCCTCTTCGACTACCGCCAATATTGCGGTCTCGGTGCTCTGGCCTGGCCTGAATCCCGTTTGGGAGGGTTCCAGTAGTTTGTTAGATTCGAGGTATTGGGAGAGATTTTGGTTGACATGTTTCTCAGCTATTTTGCTGATACCTGGGAGTAGGGAGATCGGCCTGTAGTTGCCGAGTTCCAGTGGATCAAGGTGGTTTTTTTTTAGCAATGCTTTCACCATTGCTTTTTTCCAGCTGGGAGGGACGATGCCTAGGGTGAGTGAATTGTTGATAAGTTTTGTCGGATAAGGTAGAATGGTAGGTCCGACTAGTTTCAAAATATTAAGTGGAGCAGGGTCAGTTGGGCTACCACTTGTGATGGAACTGAGTATTAGGAGGGTGGTGTCAGTTGTAAGCGGGGTGAAGGCTGACAGTTGAGTGGTGGGCAGGTTGACGTCCGGGGGGGCAGTAAGGGCATCCGGGGGGGTAGAGGGAAGTAATTTGATGATGTTAACAATTTTTGAGTTAAAAAATTCTGCAAGTTCATTGCAGCGAGTAACTGAGGGTTCCACCAAGGGGGGGGGGGGGGGGGTGGCTCCGGTATTTTGAGGAGTTTCCTGGCTATTTGATACGTTTCTCGGGCTGAGTTGAGGGATGATTTAATTTTCTCCTCGAAGTAGTTGATTTGTGCGGCTTTAATTGCTTTTTTGTAAGTGAGAAGAGTAGTCTTGTATTCGATTTTCCTGGTGTGGTCAAAAAAGTTTCCTCCATTCTCTTTCTGATCTTTTGCAGGCTTTTTTTTGGAGTCGCAATTCATCAGTGAACCAGGGGGAGGTGGCTTTGTTCCGTGGATTACAGGAGATTTTTTGGGGGAGAGTTTTGTCTAGAGTGTTGCCTATCCATGCTGAGAATTCTGCATCAGCGCTGATGGGGTTGTTGTTGAGTGGAGGCGGGGAGCTCTCTAGATGTTGTTTCCAGATTTCAGCATCTAGTTTAGACCAGGATCGTGAAGGCTTGCTAGGGGGGGGGGCAGTGGGCGGGCCCATCCAGTGACCGTGAGATGGTTAAGAGGGGCATGGAACCAAAATGAAAGACGACAGTCGTACCGCAGCGCCTTTGTGCTGGCAAAGGGACAGGAGCCACGTTTTCAAAACAAGCCCTCAAAATGCGGACTGTTTTCACTACTCACCTCCCTCCTACTTGCTATACTTCCACTGGCGTCGTCTTGTTGCTATGGTTACCACCTGTAGTGATCCGCATGTGGGCCCCGCCCGGGCCCACAACACCACACCACCCATTAGCAGCATTCATCTCCTTGTAACTCCAAGGCCCTTCCCTTCTGTAAATAGCATGAGCATCAGCTTCATCCACCTGTCTCTTCCGTACTCCTTATGCTGAAAGGACGGACTGATGATTCCAGTAAGTTACATGTATGCTTTTCAAATACACATACCTTGATTGCCCCCCTCCCTGGAATGTTGCCTCTCATTGGTCATGTATTTACCGTATTTTCCGGCGTATAGGACGACCCGGCGTATAAGACGACCCCCTACTTTTCATGATGAAATGTAGGTTTCGTCCTATACTCGCCGTATAAGACGACCCCCACTTCCGCCGGCTGGAACCTTCTGAAGTCCCCTTTCCATGTCCATGAACTGAGCGCTAGTGACGCTCCTCTACTTCCGATGAACGTGAAAACGTGAGGATTATGGCGCCAGATCAGCGCATACACCGCTGTGTCTCTAGGATGAAGACGCGGGACTGCGCTGTTTCTCTAGGATGAAGACGCGGGACTGTACCGGTGAGTAACTGTGCACTAAATCATGTGCAATTTTTGATTAATGTAACCGGTAAACGTGGGAGTGGAGCGCGCGAGTAGAGCCCAGGTCATATTGGAGGGTTCCACGTCGGTGGAGCGTTGCTTCCACTCATCAAAATTTAGTGTCCGGCGTATAAGACGACCCCCGACTTTTGAAAACATTTGAAGGGGTTAAAAAGTCGTCTTATACGCCGGAAAATACGGTAGTCGGATAATGGTATTCATTCGATTGGCAGTGTGTGTTGTGAGACAACGTATTATGTACGCTCTGCTCAGTAAAAAAATGGACATCATTTCTGAGGTCATTGAGTTCGCAAACTTGTTTTGCGATACTGGTTGTGACCCAGAAACAGCGACACATCTTTTATAGTTGCTGGTATAAGTGAAGCAATCCTTTTCTAAGAACAGTGGTTAAAATTTAGTATCTGGACAGGCTTTTTAACTTTCTTTTTTTCCATGCGATGATGGTCAATGCAGAAGTCAACATGTTGTACTTAAGAACTTCAAAATGTAAGTTAAATCCAAGAAAGTTCGTGGTCACTATCTGAGTTCAGCAAGCGCAATTTTAGGACGTGCAAATATGTAGTGTTTGGAACTTCCAGTGTCGCACTGTTCTCAACTTGAGCACTGTGCCACCTAGGGACGACACTGCTTCAAATGGCTGTTTAACCAAAGTGTACCTGTTACGATGAATGCATGCACATCACTGCTGTGTTCCTTTCCATGTCAGCAGCTTCTCTTAGATAGTCTGTGTGCTTACATTGGCGCTGGACCTTTCTGAAAGGGTGACAGAGCAAGTACAACCCTAATTCACAGATGTGTTGGAATGCTGCCATGTACCTACTACCTTACACTTTTTTTTCCTAGCCTTTTGAAACAAGAGTTGCTGTAGAGCATATGCTAGCCCTCCTCTGATACCGAACTTTACACAAAATATAGAGCCCAACTGGATTGGATCAATCTAAGAACCCTCCCGTCAACCTAAGGAGAAAAGAATCGCCACGGAGAAGACAGAGGTATTCTAGGCATGCAGGCCTGGCAGGGACATTGGAGTCGGGGTGACAACAGGCACGCCTCTCCTCTTCCACAGAGGAGACATAGGTATTTTAGGTGAGCAGGCCTGGAGGTGACATTGGAGTCTGTGTGACAACAGGCACGCCTCTCCTCCTCCACAGAGGAGACATAGGTATTTTAGGTGAGCAGGCCTGGAGGTGACATTGGAGTCTGTGTGACAACAGGCACGCCTCTCCTCTGTGTACCTAAGGAGCACTATTAAGTGCCTTAATATATATCCATTTACGGATGCCAAGCAGGTGGTTTAGTTGTGCTTGACGTATGTATGGTAACTTCTATAGTTATATCAGCATTATGGAATAGGGGTGGATTGTGGTAGTATAGTCTGTCCTGACAAAAGCCACAAGCATTTGGGAACATAAGTGGCGGAAACATGTTGACCCCAGGAGGAAGTAGGGGTAACAAGAGCCCTGAGACTTCCTAACTTTTCCCGTTTTTAATCATACCATCTGGTTCCCCGATTAAAACGTTAGGCCAACCAGATAGGTACTTTTAAAGAGTAACTCTACCCCCACTCACTACCCTATTCCTTTTCCAACAAAGTGCTACCGTGTACCTCATAGGTTGTCACATTCCATGTTCTGCAACGAAATGGATAGGAATTTATGATGAGGCATGCCACCAATTGGTACCCCTGATGGGTGAAAGTTCTTTAACACAAAAGGATTATTTTCTCCTTCGGCTGACGGGAGGGTTCTTAGATTGATCTAATTGAGTGGGGCTTTATTTTTGTGTAAAAAACATCTGACTCCAACTTGAATTAAAGATGGTTGCTGGTGTTTCTCTCAGGCTAATCCATAGTGGGTCACTTTGCAACATTGACTGTGCCAGGATGCTCACCCTCCTCACATGGACTAGTTCAAAATGAGGAACACTTTAGACCCCACATTTATTTTCAGATGCTTTGTCTTGCTAGACATTTGTTACACTATGAGACTATTGGTTTGTTACATAGCTTGAGTCTTACTGCCCCAAAAGACATCAACAGAAACAATAACCAAGGATATCTTAAACAAGGATATGCAACACCTGGTCATAAGTGTGTTTACAAGTGGTACTCAGAAATGTTTGTCTAAAATCTCCAACTGGATGACACATACACTGCTACAGGTCGTAAAAACAGCTTTCTAGCCCTCTGCTGAGATCTATACTGGTATTAAAGGCCCTGAATCCAAGCCACAGGGCCTTTAACAACCAGTATAACCCTGTTCAAAAGGGACACTGGAATATTCCACCCACTAAGGGTAGAATGTTCTGAATTAAAAAGGGAAAAACACAAACACAAATACTCAAATGTTGAAGCATAAGACGTATTCCAGTCATTATTCGCCTTGAGCACTTCAATGTCTTTTGTGGAGCTCCCAACATACAATATATTGTAGAGGGTGGCTTTAAGATGCAATATCACAACACCATTTCTCATCGGACATATCGCACACCACTTTACAACAGACCCCATAAAGCAGAATACTGACCATACACTACACACAGCCTTACCAGGTAATTAACTGGTTATACAAGCATCCTATAGCACCTGCTATGGTTAGCTACTTAGAATACATATACATTTGTAGGGCAATAACCACCCATACTAACTGAGGGCATATGTAAACAAGACGAGCAACTCTTTAAAAATGACGCTCACCCTCCTGACCACACACTGTATAAAACCAAATCAGACTCCAGTTCGCGATGGAATCAGCTGGGAAGTCATGTCATTGGCGACTAAAGATTTGCTGCAATGTCATACTAATGAAGGATGCACCTAAACAAGCAGAAATTGAAAATAACAGCATGTTAAGTCATAGAAATGCTCTCAAAATGGCCCAATACACTGCAGAGGCAGAATTATAGTGGACCAGCACTGTTACTCCTCTCTGTTGTAGTAGAGATCTGGTACATATCTCCTATTCTTGAATAACCTGTATTGGACACCTTCTATTGAAACACATCTGAGAACTAAAGGTTCCCAATAGATCCACTATTATAAAATAAATACTTTTTGATATGTTTTACTTATAATCGAAATTCTGAATGAAAATAAAGAAATCAAAACACAATACGTGAAACTGAACACTTTGCGAAGAATTGATTTTATGCTAGGTTGGCATCCTTATGTCATAAAGTGGATCTTTTTGATAGCAGTTGTAAAGAGAAAATGTTAATACAAACTATGTGATGAAAAATAACCTCATACATTTCTGTTTGTTTTCTTCCAAAGGGACGATGCGTCCAGTGAGGAGGAACTTCTATGACCCATCCTCGGCGCCGGGGAAAGGAATTGTCTGGGAGTGGGAGAACGACAATGGCTCCTGGACACCGTACGATATGGACATCTGCATCACCATCCAGAATGCCTATGAGAAGCAACACCCCTGGCTTGACTTATCTTCTCTGGGATTCTGCTACTTAATCTACTTCAACAGCATGTCCCAAGTAAATCGCCAGACGCAACGGAAGCGCCGTTTGCGGCGACGCATGGACCTGGCATACCCACTCACCATGGGCTCCATTCCCAAGTCACAGTCTTGGCCTGTGGGCACAAACTCTGGCCAGCCCTGCTCCTGCCAGCAGTGCCTGCTTGTGAACAGTACCAGGGCGGCATCCAATGCTATTTTGGCATCTCAGAGAAGGAAGGTGTATTCTGGCAATGGCACTGGGACCATGACTGTCCGGCAAAGCAGCACCTTCAGTGGAACAGCGCTGTGGTCCACTGCCAGCGCACCTACTGGAGGGACAACCAAGATGGAACAGGTGCGGACACCAAGTGGCACACAAGTGAACACCTTCTCCCGGAGTCAGAGTGCCCCTGCCACCACACAGCTTCCAGGACAGAACAATCTTAATCGTCCAGGGACTCGGAGGGCAGCCATTTTGAGCACCCGGGCAGCCATTCCTCCTGGGTAAGGCTTTTTCCTTCTCTTCGCTCATGTAATGGCTCCATGGTACTGAGCTCCTTGACTGTCTTACACATGCTCTGTTATTGACACAGGTTGTTCAATACCCCAAATCTCTTTCGTTTTCAGCCTCTAAGAAAGGCAGATTTATTTGTGGGAATTAATATATCATTCAATTGTTCAATTGCCTCAGGCCACTTTTTGTTTTTTTCGTCTAGAACATGTTTGTCTGCTATGTTCAGTATTTATTGTAGTGTGTCACCCTATCACTACAATCTTTCTATGTTCTCTCCTTCATGACTTGCTCTTAGCGCTCCACTTTTGCCCTTGACTGTCTCACTTCTTGTTCACATCTTCACTAAAATGTATCTTCTCTCTCACTGTCTTTCTTGATCTCTGTATGCCCTTCTCACACGACTACTTATCTCATTATCTGCATTTCCTTCACCATCACTCTCCCTCCTTGCCTTTTATTTCCCTGCTCTCTTGTGGTCATTGAGAGTCGTAACAGTAACAAATTGCTTAGGATATCGCACAAAAGACTAATTCCTTTACAGAAATACTGTAGTGGGGAACGTCATCATATACAATCTCATATTAATTCCTCCTCATTCCATGGTTTTATCATTTTTTCTTTGTAACAAAATTTCAGTTCATACACTATATCCTATTGGCGTCCCCAAGCAAATATCCTAGTTCAAGTTGTCAGGTGTTATTTATTTATCTATTTGTGTTTATGTAAATTACTACAAGTAGATGGTATCTGCCCCGGGCACTTTAAGGGGGAACGGAGGTGAAGAAGGGCATACGGAGATATTATTGACACTCTGGCACGGTCCGGTGCTGATCGATTTTAGGATCTTCTTTGTGTGGCTGCTGTTGTGTTTTTGGATCAGCTTGGGGTTGGTCCAATTAAAGGAGATATTTTGGTGCACATCTAAATCCAAGTGTAGTTGCTATGTTCATTGTAAATTATTTATTGAACTGCATGCATAAAGATATCATGATGGCCAAGGCTTCATTTATTTGTTCAATGTTCTTATACAGTGCTCTAGCACCCACAAGTATTTAGGCACTTTATATTGAAACACAAACAAAACAGTGACTAAATAGATGGCATTTAACTAATAACACACACAAAGTTCTTTGGACGTCTGTTCCCTAAGTTGCTTCATAAGTCAGTAAATAAGTGGTAAGGAGAGGAGCTATTGGATAGGACTTCAGGAAGGATATGTTGGGGAGATAAGACTGAACTGAGGAAAAGACAGATTGTGTTTGTTTTTACGTGTTTCCTGAGGGTTATGAGGATGAATTGAGTACTGACATTTGTTGGTTGCAAGTTCCAAGTTGAGAAGGATCTGAGAAAGATCTGTTCTGGGCAAAAGTCAGTTTCAATTTGAAGATTTCCTTTCTCTGGTCATTCCGCTGCAGAGATTGCTTTTGCCTTCTGAAATGAGAAGCAATGCAGTGAGGTAAGGGATTATTAATATTTACTATACTGTAGGACAGCCAGCCTTCATGAAAAAGCACAGCTCACCATCATTTAGCCAATGGGTTTGATGGTGATGGAAACCAGTTTTAGGCATCTTCTCAGCCAGCTGAAAGAAGAGACTAGGTAGGCTTATGTGACACAGGAATGGCTGGCCTAAAATGGTTAGTGTTTCGCTTAGCCAAACATGATCAGCGGAGGTACATTTTCAGTCCTGTGGATAACTTGGTGGGCTGGGAAAGAATCTTGAAGGGTTATGTCCTGTGAATGAAGTGATCTGACCCAAACCTTTTAACCCCTTCCACGCTGCGCAAATTTTCACGCTGTGCGGGGTTTTATTGAGTGGGCGGGATTCGGACAGCCCCCGGCCGTCGTCAGCTCACGACCACCGTGATGTTGGACGGCTGGGGGCCGTCCGAAGCACACAAGGGGTTAATAAGCTAGGTAGAAGACAAGATGGTTGAGTGGCCGACCTCAGATGTCTGGATAGTTGGAAGAGTTGAAAGACGTTATCAAGAGGTTCTGTGGTGCAGCTGTGAAGTGCCTAGTGATGTACTGAAATACGTTCTTTCCTTGATCGGAGTCCTCACTGCAGCTTAAACAAGCATTTACAATGCAATGGTTTCGCCTTTGGAAAAGTTAGAGCTATTGGCATTGTAAATGACAAAATTTGTATTTATGTGTTAGTTTTGAAAACAGATAAATAAATGGCATTGTCATTTACATTGCCATTAGCTTAATCTCTGCAGTCACTCTGCACTCCCTAGCAGTCACTCTGCAGTCACTCTGCACTCCCTAGCACTCCCTAGACTCTCTGCAGTCTCTAGCACTCCCTAGTCTCTCTGCAGTCCCTAGCACTCCCTAGTCACTCTGCAGTCCCTAGCACTCCCTAGTCACTCTGCACTCTCTTCTCTAGCACTCCCTAGTCACTCTGCACTCTCTAGCACTCCCTAGTCACTCTGCACTCTCTAGCACTCCCTAGTCACTCTGCACTCTTTAGCACTCCCTAGTCACTCTGCACTCTCTTGCACTCCCTACTCTGCACTCTCACTACTGTGCACTCACTACTCTGCACACTCACTACTCTGCACTCCTTACAAAGATCCGTTACAATTAAAATAAAATAAAACGAGGTGTAAAAAATTATATGAAGTAATCTTCCTCGAGTTTTTCTAGCACCCGATTCTCTCCCTTCCTTCCCCCTTCTAGCTCCCCACCTCACCTTCTGCCCACACTTTTTCAGATAATGCTGTGAATGGGTGCAAGTATTTATTTTACTTAATGCAGTTTTATATAGCGTAAACTTTTCTAGCACCCGATTCTCTCCCTTCCTTCCCCCTTCTTGCTTCCCACCTCACCTTCTGCCCACACTTTTTCAGATTATGCTGTGAATGGGGGATGGCGGGCAAAGAGAGATGGGGTGAAGGAGGGACGAGGGGGTCGTAGGGAGGGGGGTGGGGTGCCAAGGACGGATGGTGGACGTGGTATACAAGGACGAGGAGGGATGGAGTTATTGGGTGTAGGGACAGGGAGGGTCGTAGGAAGTGGGTACAAAGGGAAGGGGCCGGAATGGAAGGAGGGAGACGAGGGAGGAGATGAAGAGAAGAAACGTCAGGAGAGCTGAAGGAATGGGGCCGGACAAGCTGGCTGCAGAGGGAAGAATGGCTGAGTGAAACCGGGTAGTGGAGAGAAGGAGGGACGAAGTGAAGGAGATGTGAGAAGGATAGGATGAGAGGGTTGGAAGGGAGCCTGGCTGAGGCTCGGCAGGGCCTGGAGCTGAATAACAGACGGGATGCAGCGGGGTCTGTGTGGAGTGATGGAGGGGTAGGTGAGGCGAAGTGTCGTGAACTGATGGTGGGAAGAAGGGGCACCAGAGGAGAAGACGGACTCAGGAGAGACAGGCAGGGAGGAGGAAATGAAGGGGAGGTGGACTGAGAGATTGGGGTAACTGGAAGGCGTCTTGGAATGAAGGTTTGGCAAGTATAGAGCCGGACAAGAGTGAAGGGATGGGTGAAAGGGGCTTAGGGGGTCGTGGTAGATGACACTGGTATAACAGGCTGGTGGGTTAAGGCCCCTGCCACTGGGAGGTCCGAGTGCAACGTGCAGGTCTTAGCTTTGAGTGCCCTGAGGGGGTTCAACTGCGTCGGTGCAAATCAAGAGTGCCAGCTGCACAAATGCGTGTACCATTTGCGGGCCCAGTGCTAGCAAGGTAGAAACAAACTCCTTATCACACGTATATCAAAATATAGTTCTATATAGGTGTTGCCACCCGTTTGACACAATTGCAATACGTAGTCCTTGGTAATACAGGTATTCAATTTATTCTTGAATGTTGCAAGTTCTCCACACAGCCGACACGTGTTTCGTCGTGACCGAGAGTATAACCCAACGACTTTTTCAAGGCTGTAGAAGTTCAAAATAAAGAAATATATGTTGCCATTTCATGTACACTTTCTTTACCATCTTAAAAAACAGGGTTCCTTCTCCTGAGTTCAAAAGATTCTAGGTGGTATTACTGTCCCCAGTTAGGGTTGTTTTCCATCAATAAGAGGGATTGGAATGTTACAATGGTTACCAAATTCACAAATTCATATATCTATAAGTGGCCCACATGTATAGTTGAAAGACATGAAAGACATGAAACAATTTTATGAAAACTTTTTTCATTCATTTATTTAAAAAGAGACATTTTTATAAAAAATGTTTGCTAATAGCACATTCTCGTATTTAAAATCATATACATCAACATTTATAATCAGTTTCAGAAATAAAATCATACAGTATTCCTTAAAAGTTGCTGATCTAGCAAGGTTTCACAAAAACATTACATTAATAATATCATCATTACTCTTTCGAAAAAAAATTTAAAAATAGATTTCCCCCAAAAATCTATTTTGAATTTTTTTTTCGAAAGAGTAATGATGATATTATTAATGTAATGTTTTTGTGAAACCTTGCTAGATCAGCAACTTTTAAGGAATACTGTATGATTTTATTTCTGAAACTGATTATAAATGTTGATGTATATGATTTTAAATACGAGAATGTGCTATTAGCAAACATTTTTTATAAAAATTTCTCTTTTTAAATAAATGAATGAAAAAAGTTTTCATAAAATTGTTTCATGTCTTTCATGTCTTTCAACTATACATGTGGGCCACTTATAGATATATGAATTTGTGAATTTGGTAACCATTGTAACATTCCAATCCCTCTTATTGATGGAAAACAACCCTAACTGGGGACAGTAATACCACCTAGAATCTTTTGAACTCAGGAGAAGGAACCCTGTTTTTTAAGATTGTTGACCCAATCCTTTTCCTGGTAAAAGGGCAGCTCCCTCCTTACAATTGTTGATCACTTTCTTTACCATACATTATAGTGTTAGTCCGAAATTACACAGGTCATGTGGCCCCTGTCATGCACAGTTCCGCTCAAGTGTCCAATTTGATTGATTACAAGCCATATTATACACATTTTTTCTCCTCAGTGAGCAAGTGTGATCCACATCTTGATAAGGTGTCACATTGACAATGTCCATGTACCCACATATCTTTAGTTTGAAATCACATTTTGTTTGAGTATCATTTGAATGTTTATTAACACATAATGTACCTCATTATCTTTATAGAGGTCTATGATCCCGTATGGTCTGGAGAGATCTGATATCTAAGTAACCTTATTAAGGCGTGGGTTTTGTATCCAAGTTTGTGTTGTGACCGTCATGCATCTTGGTGTGTGTTAAGAAACACCCCGAACCTACACCATGTGTCAGGCATTCTCTTCTAAAATATAGTGAAGTATTTCGTGCTCATGGTTGTTTTTAAATTTAAACAACATGTAGTGATATGTGATTGATATTTCAACCATAAATACCTATTTTCAAATCCGTTTTCTTTTACTGTAAAATAAAGTCATTTTTTAGGTCATATCTATCAATTTTATAGATGAGTAACATGCTAACATTGATTTTACGTTTATTCTCATTAGTTAACTTACTTAGTATGCGGTGATAATTCCAACCCGCATAGGGGTTCTACGGGGGTCTTCTGATGTAATATCCACTATAATATGTCCAAAGAACTCCACTTCACACTTTGGTTGAGTTTGGCTGAAAGGAAGTTTAGTATCCTTATTAGTATATATTTGGATCCCAGTAGTTTTAAGTAAACTCATTATCTCATTGTTATTCTTTGACCTTTCTATTTACATGGAAAAGAAGGAATGAGAACCAGGTCATGGAATGCGAATCAGAAGAAATAGACAATGTTACTGTAATGAATTTGAGTGATGCTGTTTTGACTGAGGATATGATCTCTGTATTGCAGAAGGGTATGAGCTTTTGTCCTAATGATATTGGGGATCTATGTACCACGAAAATAGATTTGTTTAAATGTATCCGATGTCTTAAACTAAAAACACACTTTGATTTGAATAAGACTACAAATAAAGATCTGCAACCGAATCTTGGTGTATTGATATGTAATGAACAATCAATTGAGGACATTCAAAATACTAGATTATTGTTATCCATTACTGACTGTGAGGATGAGGTTAACACAATGGAAATGGTAATGAGAGATCTAGAGATACACATGGATTACAATATATCAAGCAATCTTAAAGATAAGTCCAAGTGGACACCAACTCTAACTGCGGGAAATAGCATTGATGTATTTCACAAGCTCGTATCTGCAGACTTGGATAAACATGAAGTTAAAGAAACAGCATCACACATACAAAGAGACAATCTAACACATAGGGAAAGAATAGCTCTTAAAGAACTGAGTGAAGACGAAACACTAACAATCAGGGAAGCGGACAAAGGGGGCAACATGGTGGTCATGAGTACTAGTGACTACGATACAGAAATATTATCACAACTGGCTAACCCTGAATGCTATGAAGAATTATTACATAACCCTATGTGGAAACTCACGGACTACATCAACTTACACCTAAAAAAATGGCATGGATCAGGTCTCCTGGACGACAATGAACACATGTACCTTAGAGTTGATCGTCCAAGATACCCATGCATATATACCCTCCCCAAAGTACATAAAACAGACAAATTTCCCCCGGGTAGACCGATCATATCAGGTATTGGTGGACCAACAGAAAGGATATCTGAGTATGTTGATATTTTTTTAAAACCACTGGTTGGGAATCTTCCATCCCATATCAGGGATACAAAACATATTTTGGGTATAATGGCCGACCTAGCCTGGGATGATACCATGTCATTAGTCACCTTAGATGTGGTATCACTATACACATGCATCAAAAGAGAAATAGGCTTAACTGCAATCAAGAAAATGCTAAGCAAGAGAACTGCCAGCTCTTGGTTACATACCGAGATGCTTGTAGAAATGATAGAACTTATACTTGACAATAATGTGTTCCTATACAAGGATAAGTGGTACAGACAAAAACAAGGTGTAGCAATGGGCTCCAGGTTTTCACCCTCGTACGCGAACCTAGTAATGGGTTGGTTCGAGGAGTTGATGATCTGGGGCCCATTGGGCACAGAATGGAATGACTCAATTCTTTACTGGGGCAGGTACATAGACGATTGTATCATGATCTGGACGGGAACTCCAGACAAACTACTTGAATTTCATGTGTATCTAAACAGCAATGAGTTTAACATCAAGTTCACAATGGAATCAAGTAAAACTAAAATACCATTTTTAGATATAGAACTCCTTGCTGACAATGATAATATCCACAGCAGACTATTTCGAAAACCGACAGCGTGCAACTCACTCTTGCATGCGTCTAGTGCTCACCCTGCACACCAAATACGAGCTATTCCGTATGGTGAACTTATAAGAACCAGACGCAACTGCAGTAGAGATGAGGAATTTGAACAGAATAAGAAAGGAGTTCTGAACAGATTCAAGAATCGTGGCTATAATATGAAAATCCTAAGAAAAGCCGAACTGAGAATAAATAAGATCAAAAGAGCAGATACTTTAAAGGAACAGTCAAGGAACAAAAAGAAAGATGACAAGATAAGACTAGTAACAGGCTACAATAACTGGTCTGGAATACTAATGAAGAGCTTGACTAAACACTGGCAACTGCTTAGAACAGATACTGCCCTTAAGGGATACATATCTGAGAGACCAACACTGACTTATAGAAAAGGGAGAACAATCAGAAACTTACTAAGTCCAAGCTATCCAAATGTAAAAACCCAAGACAGTTGGTTGGATAAACATTCAAAGGGATTCTATGGTTGCAACAACTGCAGTGCGTGTAAATTGGCCTGCAAAAAAGTGACAGAATTTGAGGGTCCTTTTGGGAGAAAATACCTCATTCACACCAATATCAACTGTATGACAAAATTCGTGACATACGTCCTTGTCTGCAAATGTGGTAAAAAATACATTGGCAGTACTATACGGATGTTAAGGGAAAGAATCAATGAACACATCAGGGCGGTTAAACAGGGGTATATGCGATACCCTGTGGCTGCCCATATGTCAATCTGCCCCGCACAAAAAACACATCGAATGTTTGAATTCTTTGGAATAGAACATACACCCAGACATCCTCGAGGCGGAAATAGGGAGCTTACACTAAGACAGAGAGAGGCTCTCTGGATCATGAAAATGCGCAGTGTGGAACATGGTTTGAATATTGACCATGAGCTACATTACTTTCTAGGGAAATAGTAGATACATGGTGACATTGTAGAATAGAAGAAGATTTCTGATAATGTGACTCATGTTTTCTAATGTATGAATAATGTATTCCTGATGAATTATATATATGAGATGTGATAAAATAACCATCCATTAATGTGAGTACCATGACTATGTACTGACCCTACATGATGTAGAGATCAGTAGTTCACTGAGAAAAACTTATGAACACATAAGTGCACCTTTTGCGACTTTTTTTAATTACACACGTTTTAGAATACTGGTAAGTATTAAATTGATGTAGCATCACCCTAAAGAAAACACTCACAATAGCACATTATTTAAAGGGGCAATGTGGTTAATATGCATGACACATCGCTAAGCGGTCCGCAATTCATCACACTTATCAACAGAGATTTGGCCTTCCATAATACGCTTTACCGCATGGGACACAACTACGTGCCTCTGTGGATTATCTAAAATCGAAGAATATCTTAACTCACTGTTATGAAGGATACAAAAATAGTTCCATGATACAAAATAATCAAGAGTTTTATTTAAGCTCGTATGAATCAAAATGAATGAATAAATGTTTCTGACTGAACTCTAAAGAACAGCTTAAAGATCCTGTTGGTTTAATTAAACCAGTGACCAAGACGCTTTTAATAAAATTAGTGGTGCTACATATAGATTGGGTTTAATAATAAAACGAGCGTGTATAAAATAAAATACGTTTCAAATAATTGAATCACTTAAATAAACCCGATGGATAGGATAAATGAGGATACCTAACAAAAATTATTGTGTATGTCTCAAAGAGCCTCATCACTACTGATATATTCTTTTAATATATATGCCCATAATCAAATTCTCATTAAAAAGAACACTATAAGATGGCGCCTATTTCGCCACAAGAAGTTGTGTTTAGATAGACCCACATGACCGCTCTGAGCCATTTGACGGGGATCGGTGAAACGGGGATCACGTGACCCTTAACAACCAATCAGGTACGTCCGCTTGAAACACGGAAGTGTTTCTAAATAAAGACGCGGGGCATTCGAAGGAGTAATGACCGAGCGAACACGCTGATCCTGAACGGGGGGACTGACGGATAAAAACTACTGAGGCGAAAGGTAAGAGGAAAGGGAGAAGGACTAAGGGGAGAACGCGCGTATACACTGTAGTGATATTGCTTTTAAAATAAATAAAATAGACATTCTTTAGCGGGTAGAAACAAACGACTGGGACCGAAATAGTTAAAAATGGATAAGTGAGTTTAAATACTCCGAACCAATGGATATTTCTTTTAGGTCTGAGTACAATTGGGAAACACTGGAAAATAGCTAATGTTGCAGACAAATATATAAATGGGTATTCAGCGAATGCTATGTTATTTGGTTAAATACTGACAACTTGAGCTAAGATGTAGAGTTAAGGAGGGGATCCTTACGGGAACAGGTGGAATCTTTTCCATGTAAATAGAAAGGTCAAAGAATAACAATGAGATAAAGAGTTTACTTAAAACTACTGGGATCCAAATATATACTAATAAGGATACTAAACTTCCTTTCAGCCAAACTCAACCAAAGTGTGAAGTGGAGTTCTTTGGACATATTATAGTGGATATTACATCAGAAGACCCCCGTAGAACCCCTATGCGGGTTGGAATTATCACTGCATACTAAGTAAGTTAACTAATGAGAATAAACGTAAAATCAATGTTATCATGTTACTCATCTATAAATTTGATAGATATGACCTAAAAAATGACTTTATTTTATAGTAAAAGAAAACGGATTTGAAAATAGGTATTTATGGTTGAAATATCAATCACATATCACTACATGTTGTTTAAATTTAAAAACAGCCATGAGCACGAAATACTTCACTATATTTTAGAAGAGAATGCCTGGCACATGGTGTAGGTTCGGGGTGTTTCTTAACACACACCAAGATGCATGACGGTCACAACACAAACTTGGATACAAAACCCACGCCTTAATAAGGTTACTTAGATATCATATCTCTCCAGACCATACGGGATTATAGACCTCTATAAAGATAATGAGGTACATTATGTGTTAATAAACATTAAATGATACTCAAACAAAATGTGATTTCAAACTAAAGATATGTGGGTACATGGACATTGTCAATATGACACCTTATCAAGATGTGGATCACACTTGCTCACTGAGGAGAAAAAATGTGTATAATATGGCTTGTAATCAATCAAATTGGACACTTGAGCGGAACTGTGCATGACAGGGGCCACATGACCTGTGTAATTTCGGACTAACACTATAATGTATGGTAAAGAAAGTGTACATGAAATGGCAACATATATTTGTTTATTTTGAACTTCTACAGCCTTGAAAAAGTCGTTGGGTTATACTCCCGGTCACGACGAAACACGTGTCGGCTGTGTGGAGAACTTGCAACATTCAAGAATAAATTGAATACCTGTATTACCAAGGACTACGTATTGCAATTGTGTCAAACGGGTGGCAACACCTATATAGAACTATATTTTGATATACGTGTGCTAAGGAGTTTGTTTCTGTTTGAAGCGTATGCTCGTTATTGGAAGGATTAGGTGGTTCCTTCTATCTTTTAGCACCGTGAGAGATAAAACATTTGCACCTAAATAAAACTGTGAGACTGTCTAAGTGGCGCCAGTTAGCCTATACCAAACCACTAAATTGGACAAGACTGCTAGCAAGGTAGTTCGGCAGGTTTGGAGCTTGCAGTATCAGCTCCCAGGTTTCCACTACATTCAGACCGCACAAATGTTCACCGCAGAGGTCTGAATGCCACCTGTAAAACCATTCCAATCCTGGTAAGATAGCCAAGTGGGTTGTGCACCTGATGCGGACCTCTGTCCGCTAACTACTGGTAAAAAATTCCAATTCAGATAGCTGAGCGGGTTGATGCACGGACTGCGAGGATCTGTGCATGTGTAATATGCCGGTCCCAGGTTCGAATTCCAGTAAAACAGCTGGCTCGTCACTTTCTAATTTTGCTCAGTCCACCCAAGGTTACAGTCCTACATCTCATTGCCTGGCAAAGGAACAAGGAATGAAAAGTAAGGTATGGCAAAAGAAAATTAGGGAGCTAGGGCAGAAATAAAGAAGGGGAGAAATAGAAAGGAATGAAGAAAGAGACATGGAGACTGAGAAAAAACCTGAAAAATAGAAAGGAAGAAAGAAAAAGAAAACAGCAAAAAAAAGAGAAGGAAAAAAAGAAGAGAAAACAGAACTAAAATTAAAGAAATAGGAATGAAAGCAAGTGGAAAAATAAACAGAAAAGGAATAAATAAAGAACAGGAAAGAAAGCAGCAGAAAAAAAGAAAGAAAAGAAGGAGTGGAAAAAAACAAAAAACACAAGATGTAGTGAATGAAAGTTGAGGAAGAAAAAGATAAAATCAAGAAAAATAAGTAGCGAAAGAAGGAAGGAACACGAAAAAAGTAAAGTTAAAGAAGAAAGAAAGTAGAAGAAACAGAAATAAGGATCAAAGAAAGAGAAATGGGAAATGTAGAGGAAAAATAGAGAAGCGAAAAGTAAAGAAATAAAAACATCAAGAAAGAGAAGGGAAGAAAAGATGAAAAAGTAGAAAAGCAAGCCAGAAGGAAAGAAAGGAAGACTGAAAGAAAGAGAGTAAGAGAGTAAGAATGAGAAAGGAGAGAAAGCAAGAAAGAGGAATTAAAAAAATGAATTAAGATGGGAATTTTCTTTCAATTAAGATGTAAAAAGAAAAAATGAATTAAGATGGAAAAGACTTGAAAGAAAAAGCCAAGGAAGGGGAGTAGAGAAAGAAAGGAAAAAAGAAAGAAAGAGAGACAGAGAGAAAGAACGAGAAATAAAGAACATTTTCAGACGAGGGTACTCTGCGCTTTAAGTTTCCTGGGCCTCACAGAATGAGGTGCACAATGTTTGGAAGTGCTTCCTCAGCAAAAGGGCAGCTGCATGGTTTTAAAACCTGCTGACAGACATATGTGAGATTCCCAGGGGCAGGCAGAGCAGAGAGCTACTTGTAGCTCATGATCGACCTGTTGGAGATCCCTGTGATATGGAACATCAGTTTGGAAGCCAAGGAGGTCGCCATGTGTCCTAAGTACGTTCGGCGCAATGCAGAAGCACTCCATGGAGGTGCCTGGACCTCAGCAAGGAGCTGTGGTGCTCGGGAGCAGTTGTAGGGGCGAGAGGAATTGGGCCACTGGATGTGATGTTCTTTTGATGCACCCACACTGTGTCTCAGGGGACTATAATGGCTTCAGTTTCATTTTTTAGCATGATCTGCACTCTATTCCAGGTTAAAGCTACAGGTGCTCATGACAAAATCCATCTGCCTTAAAAGACATCCTTTAAATGAGCTCTTTTTTTACCCAAATGTAGATTTACAATGTTGTTATTAATACAGTTCTATAGGAAAAAACAACATAATAATGCTGTGTGTGCAAATAAAGAAAGCCTAGATTGATTGACACTCCGCTTGCCAGAGTGCTCCACTTTCCTTGCACAAGAATAGATCTTGATTAAGTTTCAATGGACGCCACCGTTTCAAGATGGATGCTTTGCAGCAGCAAACCAATCAATCAGGGGAGGATACCTTCATACAGGAAGTTCAGTGTATCTTGCTTGTACCCAGAAGTAATGTGCAATGATGCGCTCCTTTGGTGTAGGAGCAAACTATATACCATGCAGTATCCACATTCTCCCTCGAGAAATACCACTACAATATTTTTGCTTTAGCAATGCTAGTGTCGATTTGCCAATAGACTAAACAATAAAAATCCCACTAGCCGCTGTGTGGGGGGTGCTACCCTAATTTAAAGGTGGGCCTCATGACTTATCGCAGAAGACTATTGCTATAAGATGCCTGAGTGCCAACTAATTCATCCCACAAGCTACTAGGCACTAGCTTGTACTAGATGTCTCCGCTTCGCCTCACAGTCATAAAATATCGTCCTGCAAAAACATTGAGTGTTGCATATCGACTACCACTATGCCGTCAGGTAAGTATGCATATGTAAGTGTAGTTGTGCAATTTTTAAACCCACATCAACATACCTTGAAGATATTCAGTCCCGATCTGGCAGTACTGGACATCAGGTGACTTCCCAGTGGTCTGGCAGGCCGATGCCTGGTTTTACTGCTGGTGTGGACTAGTTTTGTTTCTAGGGTCTTTAGCACTTTGGTGCCTTACATTCAGTTTCATTGATTGTTCATACCAGCAATATGGGGCTATTTTGCCATGACCCTGTCAGTCAGCAAATTTCAATCTACTTGGGATAGACGTAGGACAGCATATAACATACATAATTTCAATTCGTTCAAAATGTTGGATTATCACGTCAAATACTCGCAGTTCTTCAGATGAATTGTATTCAGCTCCAGCTACAAACACCCTTCCCCAACTACCCCCCCACCTCCCTTCCCTCCCTCCAGGCGTGTCACTGAAGTCCAGCTCAGTAATGTATGGTAGACCTAGGTACCAAGGAGGGCATTGTCAATGATTGAGATATTTCTGTAGGGGATCGCGTCCCAGCTGGGTAACCCAAGGCCATCTCTAGCTGGTGCTTTACAAACTATGTAAAGCAAATGGTTTTGTCCACTCCAAACCCATTTATTTTTGCTTTTGGTTGGTTCCTGTCTCATGCAGGGTCGCCACCAGCAGTGCTGATGTTCAGGGGAAAGGGAAGTTAGGGTCTGCTTTTGCTTGGCTCACAGAGTCCAAGACACATGAGATTAAGACACTTCAAAATTAAAGAGAACATCTTTCTTTATAATGTGATCAATGCAACCCATTTCAGTTTAGGGTGTTAAATGATACCATGGCTTTGCGTCACAATTGTTAAAAGTGATTCTAATCATGAACTTGGAAACATTCATGCCCCCTTGCCACTTCCCTGATGATGATATTATTTGTGAACCAAGAGGAAATTCAGGTGTCTTTTGCCCCCTATGTGTGGCTTGGAGCATTGCCATAAATGGAGTAACATGACTGTCTTTTATGTGCAGCATACACCCTAAAGTGATGTGTTTGAAAGTACTCTCATCTGATGAAGAGGGGAAAGGAGTCACAGTGAAAAAAAGGTAACTGCATAGGATCACACAGTGTGGGGCAGTGGAAGGTTTCATGTTGTTCCATTCAGTCACTAAAAGGTTATCTGTTTCTCTCTCCCATTTGAGCTCAACGCTTAATAGTTTGTGTTTATTTCTTTGATGCGCTAAACCAGTGTACATGCATGCTTCTCTATGATCGGCGGTAGTAGTGTTTGCGGAGGATGATTTTTTATTGCAGAAGATAAACTGAAAACCAGAGCATCCACCCTTGGCCAATGCATTGAGACCGTCTGCTCCACGTGATAAAAGTCTTTGTCTTCTATTTTTGTATTAATTCATCACCCACCCCTCACCCAACCAGCTATTCATTCATTCAATGAGCCATGCAGTCATGTCTCCAATCTCCATCCAGTGATTAGACAAGGTTCTATGATGAAAAATGTGTTGTAAAAAACGCACCTTAGCTGCCATTTTTTAAAGCATTTTATGGGGTCAGAAGAACCCACCATCCACGACTGGCTGTGCTGAGGCTCTCTCGCTACGTGCAATATGAGTGCTGGTCTGACAAACTTTGACAGGGCTGTTTTTCGTTCTAAGCCCAAGCCCTGACTTGATGTGTGAGTTCTGATTTAATCCACACCCAGTGACACAGTGATTTATTGTGTTATGCTGGAGGATTTTCAAATGTCTTTCAAGCAGCTGTCTGACACTTGTCTAAATTGGTTCACCCTGCCTAGGGGAATGTTTGCTGTCAGATGGTTAGTTGGTCTCACTGAAAGCACTTCACCGTCTTCTCAAGGGGATCTGGGCACTATATGCAGGACCACTGGAATTATACGATTATCCGTCTGCTTCCTATTTTTGCATAGTTATAGATTTGCTGCAATTTAATTTCCATATAATCTATTGTCTAGTGCATAATCTGCAGATTTTAACCCTAAAAAATAGTTTCCAATCCAAACGGCTGAAAAGTTACTAAAAACGAATGACTAATGTTGCTGTGCAGTTCAAGGCCCGTTGCAAATGTTGAATAGTTACTTTTCTGTTGCCTTTTGCTATATTTAGGCGTCAAACTGATACTTATAAGGTGCGCCCAATGCCTAGAAAGCGTTAACAAGTGTAAAAAATACAAAATCAGCTAGCAAAAAAATTTGCCACATTATGCTGCATAATTTGCCTTTTCTTGCCGCATAAGTTACTGAACCCTGCTGCCTTTTTGGAGTTCCCCTGCCGCATAATTCCAGTGGCCCCATCTATATGGCTAATCAGTGCAAAGGATGCACTTCAAGGTGTTTGGTCAGTGCTGTTTTCTAATTGATCGAAAGGCTAGTTAGCTGTACGTTCACCACTACACTGGTGAAATGTGTTTGCCTGATTGGTACATGCATGTTTTGTGAGGTTCTCGAATCGCATGTGGTCACGTGTGGTCTTCAGGTGCCGTCACTCGTGCTTTCTGTTTGTACTGGTGCCCCCTACGAACGTTTATTGGGGAAGCAAAAGGGAGTACATGGGCAGAGCAGCTTTCCTCAGACTGGCCAAGGGAGCGAGGGCGCTGCGCACCGGCCCATGCGCCTGCTGCGCCGACTGCGCACCGAGCTGCCTTCCTGAAGGTCGCTGATGCTTGTTGCCAAGGTAACCCGGCTCAGGTGCAGCCTGCTGGAGGCACAAGAGGATTGTAGGATAATCGCTGGAGCTCAAAGCACACGCGCCCTCCCGCCCTCACGCCGCCTCTCCCCATCCCCCTCTTTCTCTCGCTAAGCATACCTCAGTCACCCTCACCTACCCTTCGCTCCGTCAATCTCTCTGTTACCCCCCTGTCTAGCATACCTGTCCCTCCCCTGCCCTTCTCTCTCTTACGTGTTCCCTCCCTCGCCAACACCTCTCTGCATCAGCAGCCCTTCCCGTCTATCTCTCGCTCTTCCAGACTCTCTGCCTCTCGCTTCTAAAACACACAAACCACACTCCTATCTCCCACTCCCAGTCCCTACTCGCCTTCTGCATCTCTGACCAGACACATTATTTCTGCCTTTCTCTCTCTCACCTCCCCCTCACACATCTCTTGCTCGAATGCCCCTCTCTCTGTCTCACACCCAAATTTGCTCTCTTTCAATCCTCTCTTTCTCATGCTCACTCTGTATCACGTTGTCGCCCTTGCGTCCTTCTCAGCTGCTTCTCTTTCTGTCTTTCACTCGCACCCCTCCCCCTCCTGTTTTACGCACGCCAGGAGCCCTTCTCTGTTTCTACCGCATCACTTTCGTTTTAATTTATACATCGGATTCTTTACATGCTCCGCGCTCTTTCGCTGTCCACATCTCTCACCTCCCTGCTCCCCCAGTCTGCCTCTGTGTGGCACTCACGTGCATCCCCATCTCTCTGTCCTTCTTCCTTTCTGTCCCCTAGTCTCCCCCGCCGCTTCCCTCCCTCTCCTCCCGGCCTCACCTATCGCTCCCCCTTACCTCTCACACCTCTCGAGTCCCGCCATCTGTCCTGAATGGCCTCGCTGGGCTTCATTGCGTCTGGCTGCACGGTACATATTTCTTTCCCACTCTCCAGCCTCTCTTTCACCCTTTTTACGACTCTCTAGACGGGCGCTTGTCTATATATACCTTTATTAGGTCTCGCCTGTCGATGCGCATGCGCATCGAGCAAGGCGAGAGTATTGGCACTTATCCGCTCTTTATCCACACTGCAAGGAATCGTGGCGATTCCTTGCAGTGCACGATAAATTTAAGCTCAATGCGCATGCGCATTGAGCTTAAATGCGCGTGCACATGCCCCCAGCCGCCTACTCTCTCTCTCAGCCTTCCCACAACTCCGCCCCCTCACTACTTGATTGCACGGCTGCTAGGCCGTGCCTCCCCTACTCTCCTCCCCCCTCCTCCTCTCCTCCCATGCCTGCCTGCCTGCCTCAACTCTCCGCCTCCCGATCTTTTCCTAGCTCCTGATCTTCTCCTGCCGGGGTTCCGATTTCCCTTGCACCCCCGATCGTCCCCTGATTTCCTCTTGTTTTAGAAAGTCACTCTACTCTTTCTGTCCCCTTAATATCCATTTCCTGCCTCTGACCACCCTACCCTTTGATGTCTAAGACCCTGTGACTCGCAGCGAGTGTGGATTTACAGCTCAGCCCCTCCCCCCTCCTCCTCTCCTCCCATGCCTGCCTGCCTGCCTCAACTCTCCGCCTCCCGATCTTTTCCTAGCTCTGTTGAGGTAGGCACAATTAGGCCGTTATTAAAAGCATAACTAAAAGGATCCCAATCACGTCAATTGTTTTTTATCAAGAAAACAACCTAGATACTTCAAATGTCATTCGCCACAAATACAAGAAGCTTTCCATTAAACACCTGCAATCATCCTTTCACAGGGGTTAGTTATAGGGATAAACCGTTCGTTCTAAAAAACCGCACAATTCCTGCCCATCTTCGCTCTCTTTGGCGGGTACAGCAACGCAACATCACACAAAGTGCTACAAGAAGGCAGCGCATAGGAAACCAAATCAACAGTGAGCAAGAAAAATACAAATACACACGAGTAGAGATAGTCATCCACGCTAAAAAGGGGAGGAGGTCTCATTTTTATGTTCATACACCAGCAGGGGGTGGTAGGATGCAAATCATGCACACTGCACGCACAATCCAATGTTTCACCCGTGGCGAATGAAATATGTTTTAAGAGAGTCGACAGCGTAAAGACATAGCAGTTTCAGATAAACACAGACACAGTACTGAACGAGGCGCCGAGGGCACATGAGCGCCTGCAAGGCATTGGTAAATACAATGCTTCTGGATGCTGCCAACATCTCCCCAGGGAATCCCCGATTCTGTTAGGACTAGCAGTGCACATATAGCGCTTTACCGAGACCCCAGTGTTAAGTGTGAGTGCAAAAACTCCCTGGCACAAATCACACTTTACAGCAGGTACCAGGTGGTCAGCGATTTGCTACCTATTAGGTGTCAAGGCTAATAATGGGGAATATGCCCATTAGTGGTACCGGCACTGTTTTAATTTACTTTTTTCTAAAGTTTTACTCTCACTGTTTGATCACCTGATCAAAGTTGGTGGGAGCAGAGCACCGGAAACACGAGCGAGCAACATTTCAGCTTGGTTTCTAGTCAGGAGTAGTGCAAAAAAAAACGGGAACTACTAACTAGCATAACCCGTAGAGTCTAAATGACCGCTGTGAACTCTCTCCCTTGTGGAAATAGCTTGCTGCTGCTAAATGTCTCTGTAGGAAGTTATTTTGATTTCTTGCATCAAATGGTGCCAGTACAGATGCCAGTCTCATGTCTGTCCGTTCCATGGTTTGCCATGCACCACCAGGCTAGAGAGCCCATCCCACACCGTTTTGCACTTTTATTGAAATGTGGCACCACTTAATGGTGCGCAGTAATGATGCTGCCTTAGCCTCACTTTAGTCTATATGTATGCACTGGCCCTCAGCAGTGAACAGAATATTCGTCGGGTGGTAAGAGGGAAAGAAGGCCTCTCTCTCCAAGTTGACCTGAACCTTCACAGTCACAGACGCCTCCTCAGAGGCGGAACTTCTGTGTAGTGGCACTAGAAGAAGTGCTTATTTTTCTCTGTGAAATTAATGGCATGGTAAGTGTGTGAGCACTTTTGAGAAATTGCATTTTACAACTGAGTTTTAAAATGACGTTCGGAAGCCCCCCCACCTTTCACTTCTGAAAGATATTGAGTCATTTGACACACAAAAATACTGACTGGAGCACAGAAGTGTGTTTTCACAACAAAGAACAGACGTTAATTGTTACAGCACTGTAGTTTTGCAGCAAAATTGAGTTTGCGATGCACTCGCTATTTTGGAGAGTTGCACTACAAAAGCAGAAAAGCTATGTTAGTGCAGAAACTGTAGCTGTAAAATTAGCGTGTTGTTCACCCCACTCACCCACACTGTACTAGAAACAATTCCTCATTAAAACATGAACTCCAACAAGCAATGTGGCGGCAGAAGGCAAGGCAAGGTGTGGACTACAAGATTACTGGCATGGCAGGCACAAATGATGCGTAAGTCTTTGAGTCTTTGCACATACATACCTAGAAGATCACCTCACACTCACTCACCCTCACCCTCTCTCACCCTCTACCCTCACTCACCCTCAATACCTCACCCTCACTCACCCTCACCCTCACTCACCCTCACTCACCCTCACCCTCACCCTCACTCACCCTCACCCTCACTCACCCTCACCCTCACTCACCCTCACTCTCACCCTCACTCACCCTCACTCTCACTCACCCTCAACCCCTCACCCTCACTCACCCTCAACCCCTCACTCACCCTCACTCACCCTCACTCACCCTCACCCTCACTCACCCTCACTCACCCTCAACCCCTCACCCTCACACAGTGCAATAGGTCTCGGAGCATTTGAGTTAGAGCTTTTAGAAATGTTTATGGCTTTTTTTTTTAATTCTTTAGCATTGGCTACAGGAAACAAAAATGCTAAAGATTTACAAAAAAACCCATAAACAATTCTAAAAGCACTAACTCTAATGCTGCGAGACCTATTGCATTTCCAATGCTTGTCTAGTTTAGTGGTTCTCTGCCCTCTTTTATCTCCTTTCAGGGCAATTTTATGCACACACACTAATTACACTGTAACACTTGCAGAGAGCACGTCTCTCTGTTTTGTCTCCTTTCATGTTACCCATCGTCTCTCCTATTATCTCCATCAATATGATATTAATTTCCCTCCAGCCCTCGATTACCTTCGTGTTCTATATCCTTCTGCCTCTGTTTTTATGTCTCTTCATGTTACTCGCCGCCCCTGCCTTTGTCTGGCTCCTTCAATCCCCCCTCGTGCTGGGAGCCATTGCTATGACAACTGCAGTGAAAAGTCGACATGGCCAGATCCTGCAGCAGTGGTTACCAAGCTTTTTAGAACCACCACCCACTTTTTAGAACTTGGCAACTAACATTTGCGACCCACCTACCTTTCATGGACATGAGATGGGGGGATTTTCGAATGTAATGTGTGGTAGCGCATTGTCATTTATAGCCAGCACATTTTCTATTAGGATGGGCACTCGATATGCACAGAAATAATGTGTTGCTGATCAAACTATATAGCACAGAAAGGATAATGCATGGAAATCGGTTTTCCGTGAACATTTATCATTTGTGGATCACCAAGTAAGTGTCGATTTGTTTTGATCCTATTAAAATCTCTGTTTCCAGCACTCTTCAGCATTACAATAAAGTGCTTCAGTTTAGCTTTCCTAACTGCTGGATTCATATAGGTAATTTAAAGTCATCTTTATAGTTCTGACCCACCCAAAAATCAGCTTGAGACCCACCGGTGGGTCATGGCCCACAGTTTGAGAATTACTGGCCTAGACATTGCTTCATACCTGTGTTCACAAGCCTGGCCCAGGGAACAGCCCTCTTGCCTCCAAGACTGGTACACCAGCCAGACTACCAGTGGTGCCCATGCAGACCCGATGATCTCCCTGGGGTGCACGGGGTGGGTGACCCTAAGGCCCTCCACAAGCCCTCCACAAGAGGCACAACTTTCTCTTATGCTTGCTCCTCCCAGTGGCACAGTCACCCTCTGTCCTCTGCCGGTCTTTAATTTCTGAAATAGTTGGTTATTTCTAACTCGAGCAACCGCCTTCCCTCTGTTGGACTGATTAAGCAGGGCTATATGAACTATGAAAAATGAGTAATCAAACCCGACTGGGTCTAGGGACAAATCCCAGATGTTGCTTCAATAAAGCATGATTTAAACCAAATTTGTGCATGAATCTCCTCCTTTTCTCGCTGTAGCTTCTCTCTTCATTCTATGGTTTTCTTGTACCAATCCTCTCTTTCGCCACAGTTTGTCTTTTTTATTCCTGTGTTGTCCAATGTCTGTTCCATCTCCCTCTCCTCTCACACACCCACAATCATTTATTTGCCTCTCTTTTTTATTTCATACCCAGTCTCTAATACTTGCCCTCTCTAGCTCTTTCTCTGTTACATTCGTTCTGTTTTCACTATTGTTCCCTCTTGTTGTCTGTCGCTCTCTCATTTTTAACCCTCTCTCTCTTTATGTGTTTCACTCTCTACCTCTTTCCCTCTTTCCCTCTCATCCCATCTTATTTTCTTTCTTTTGCCTGTTTTTAATCACCCTGAACCCACCTGGGCCAAAATCTCAGGCTGTCTCTTTGCCCTTTCCTTCTGTTCTCTGTGACAGTTTACAACCTGAAGACCAACACATCAAACATGGAAAAGAGTCCCTTCGCTTCAAGTTTCATAGTTTCTTCCTGTGATCTTGTTTGGATTTCTGCTGGAGCATACTGCACAAATGAGGAATTACAGATGGGTGATAGTGAATAACAGGGGTGTTTTCCATCCCGTGGTTCTGGGTGACATGAAATAGACAATGAAAGTGAAGCTCGAGTTGTCTATGATTTCCCTCAGCACTTCAACTTGAAAAACATCCCACATTTTCAGTGTTACCCATCTATAATTTTACTTTATGTAATGTATGCCACCTCCATTCCTGCCATCAGCTGTGCATGACAAAAGAGAAGAGGGGACGAGGGGACAAAAAGGTCCAACTTACGTTCCCCAGGGTATAAACTGTGAAAACAAGAAGTATGCTGTTCCTATAAAAGGAGGGGAGGCAGGAATGGAAGTGCAGTACTCACCTAAGGGGCACACACGGGGAATGCTCCTAATAGGAGCAAGAGCCCTCACACACCCGAAGGATGTCATGCTTCATCATCGGGAAGCTCCTCGCTAGGCCGGCCCTGCAATGCCCAACGTGCCCCGCAAGGGGGCTCTTTGCCAGAGACCTTTTATCTGTGATCTTGGCCGATGATGAAGAGTGGGTGTGTGTGGTATGTGTGGTGTATAAAAGGGGTTATTAGAGTGCAGGGAAAAATGTGGGCTAAAAATAACTATGAGAATCTGCTGAACCAACTTTAATTAGCTGGTTCTACGTTATGATTAAAATAACCTTGAATGTTGCAAGAGAGGGATGTAATAATCCTATCGAGCATATGTTGAGTAAGGATGTGGGTCTACATGTTTTTGCCTACTGGCGTCTATGAGATCGTGGCATTTCTTCAGGACCAGTAAACCCTATTATCTACTCGCTGAGGGGGAGTTAATATACATGTGAAAATAAGTAACCAAACACTCACCAAGTTACACCATTCGTAGCGGTGTCCCTTCGGTGTAAGAACCCAAAGGGGGTAGGAGATGGGAGCCAATCGCTCCAGTATAAACAGGCGCTCAATTGCATCGCAATACACTGTGAGTTGGTAAACGCAATTAGCGGCCAACCTACCCTCCTATCAATCCGGAGCCGATGCACTTCTATTCCTATCTCCTCTCCCTTTATGGGAACAGCATACTTCTCTTTTTCATCAGCTGTGCATGAGCAGAGATGCCATGAGGAGACATGCACATGCTTCACCTCAACTCCTATCCTGTGTTACACCAGGTGTCCTGCAGTTGCCTTCACCATCCTGTGTCTATCACTAACAAAAAAAGGAATACCTTGCATCCTGCCACTCTTCCATACCAGTCAGTATTACTTTCCTCTGCCATGCAAACATACCTGGTGCCCTACATCCACCATTTGCATTTATCATCTCCTGCCCAGCAAATAAAAAAAAAAAACTGGTGCCCTGCCACCACATACCCTCCTGTCTTCAGTTGGTTGTAAAACGAAATATCAGAGATAAAATATTGCCAAAATAATATCGACTTTACTGATTTTTTATGAAAAGGACAAAATATTGATAATGAAAATACAGAAGGCCAAATATCATCACTAAATAAGTATATAGAATTTTTAATATAAAACAGTATATTAACTTCAAAAATATATTTACTTGAAAATTACATTAAAATACATATAATATAAAAAAAATCAATTATATTTTATAAATTACAAGCACATTAAACATAAACTTTAAAATACATCTAAAAAAGAATAAACATAATATATAAATAAACACAGCTTTAAAATAAACATGAATAATAAAATAAAAAACTAACGATTAACAATAATTAAAAACACCATTTACCCAATAATTAATCATACATGAAAAATACTAAAATAAAAATATATTTTTTAAAACAATATACTTGAGCACTCCAACAATTTGTTTAAATAACACGGTTTGACGACAAATAACCAGAAAAGTCAGTCCATAAGTCCAAGGTCATGTGATATATTTTCATTGTCATTATTATGCTTACACGCTTTCAACCAAGTACATGATCATCAACCGACACGTTTACCCTCAATGAGACTTTTTCAAGGCATGTGACTACAAACTGTATTTATTTTTCCTCTAACAATAATAGATGAATTAAGACAATGTAAGTGCCAGACTATGAGCTTCTTCTGGGTGATGTCTTCTGTGGCCTATTGGACTGTTGGATTTTTCCTAATGGCAAACATAGTCATCCTCATCTGTTTATCATCAATATATACATGCTTACACTGCAGTGGTGGTGCTATTCAGTTATGGGCAACACCAGTGACACTTCCATTTCCCTCTGTCTATCCCCTCACATCTTTTGAGAGGTCACCAGGAGGTTCAGAACTCACTGGTTGGAACTCTTTGTCATGGAGACCAGTGCCCTTCTTCCCCAGTGTTGCTCCTTGATTTCATCTCCTATAGCACTGGCTATAGACTCTCTGTCGTTCCCATGGCAAAGGGCTCTTCTGCATGACTTCCCTTCTTTTTCATGATTCTACAATCAGAGAGGATCATGCCCGGGTACTTCTAATAGTCGGAGGGTGGTAAAGGAAGTCATGCTAACTTCTGTTTCTTCAGATGGCCAGCTTTTACAGCATGGTACTTCCCTCTGCAACCCAATCAGAAGAACAACCTCAGTCTCTCATTCAGTCACAACATTTCTGGTGAGAGTATAGAATATCTTGGCATCCATCTTACTGTAAGTGAAAGGCAACTCTCAATGGGGCGCTACAGGAAGGAGACAGCTGGCAATAGCATATTACATGCAGCCAACCATCATCCCACCAACGTGAAATGGAGCATCCCATATGGTGAGCTACTCTGCGACACATCGAATTGGTCCAATAAGGAAACATATGATGCTGAGTAACAGGGGTGTTTTTCATCAAGTGGTTCTAGGTGACATGAAATAGACAATGAAAGTGAAGCTTGAGATGTCTCTGATTTCCCTCAGCACTTAAACTTGAAAAACATTCCACCTGTTCAGTGTTACCCATCTATAATTTGACTTTATGTAATGTATGCCACCTCCATTCCTGCCATCAGCTGTGCATGACAAAAGAGAAGAGGGGACCAGGGGACAAAAGAGGTCCAGCATACGTGCCCCAGGGTATAAACTGTGAAAACAAGAAGTATGCTGTTCCTATAAAAGGAGGGGAGGTAGGAATGGTGTTACAATTGGAGCGGGTTGCGGCGCGGGAGACAAGGGCAACAAGCGAGCTCTGGGTAACTTCGGTTTTATTGAAGCAAGTAATTGATCGGTACAGCTTTGTCTGTTAGGAAACTTCCTCGGAGATCGGCTTCTGCTTCGTCGACGACGGGTGTCCTTCTCCTTCTTCCGGATCCCGTCCGGTCGTCGGGTAGGGCTTTCTTCGTCCTCGGAGTCCGTCCCGACTTTTGGAGTAGCTCTCCAGCGATCACCCAACCAGAGGAAAGAAAAGAAAGAACAGTGTCAGGGGTCTGCTTCCAAGATCAACGACAGGTGGGGGTGGGGCAGTGAGGGGACTCCCGGTGCTCTAATTAACGCGTGAGCGAATGTGACGGGTGCACGAGTAACCCCTTAAACTACACGTCCCGCGGTTTTGTACCTAGCGTACGTGGACCTCCGACCCAGCCCCTCAAACGGTCACGTACCTGGAGAAGCCACGCACCTCCCCTGGGTGAGTGGCTGGGCGGCTCGTGGAAACGTTGGCCTCCTGGCTTTCCTCCGTCCTGGGCGGACGCCGACTCTGCAAGCAGTTCTTCTCCGGGAGTCTGACTCCTGAGTTGTTCCCCGGCTGTTCTGCTCTCGGTGTTTCCGAGGTCTTCTCCCGGTCTTTTCTTCAGTACTTCAGTCCTCCTCCGGTCGATATCTTCCTCCTCTTGAATCTCCGTCTGTTGCACTCTCTCTCCTTCCGTCCTCCAGGTGAACAAGCACACCTGTCTCTCATCAGGATCTCCTTTTGTGGGGCAGGGCAGGTCAGTCGGCTCCTCCCACTCGTCTTGTCTTTCAGAGTTAAAGGGCCAGTCCAGCTCACTCGGTTCCGTCCAGCTCGCTAGCGGGTTCTGTGAGTGAGACAGAGAGAGGGGTGGGGTGGGAACAATAGTTAGCTCGGACCTCCCCTCGAACTCCCCCTTTTCACAACGTGGCCCCTCGCCGGGAGGCACGGAGGTCAGCTTGCATGGCACCTTTTTGTACACCCCGTTACACACCTCCCCCCTAGGACGCTCCCGATCGGGGAGGGGATGACGGGACAGATAGTCCGCATTAACGTTTTCAGTTCCCTTCTTATGATGCACCGTAAAGGAATACGGCTGTAGTGCCAGGAACCAGCGCATCACCCTAGCGTTGTTAGATTTGTTCCTGGACATCCACAAGAGGGGAGCGTGGTCAGTGTACAGGTGGAATGGTCGACCCTCTAGATAGTATGCTAGCTTCTCAATAGCCCACTTTACCGCTAAACACTCCTTCTCAATGGTGGCATATTTGAGTTCTCGGGGAAAAAGCTTGCGGCTGACGTATACCACTGGGTGTTCCAGTCCGTCCTTACCTATTTGGGACAATACGGCACCTATTCCATACTCAGAAGCGTCCGTATGCAGCAGAAACGGGACTGAGAAGTCAGGGGATGTGAGCACAGGGGTAGATGTTATGATTCTTTTCAACTGACTGAAGGCATCGGCCATGCTCTCAGAGGGCTTGATGGGGGAGTTGGACTTACCGGGTTGGCGGAGGGCATCTGTAAGGGGTGCAGCTATATTGGCAAATTGAGGGATGAACCTCCTATAGTACCCGACCAACCCTAGGAAGGCCCTCATCTCTTTCCGGGTGGAGGGGAAAGGTGTGTCCATAATAGCCCTGACCTTCTCAATCTGTGGTTCTATCATGCCGTGTCCTAAGACGTACCCAAGGTACTTCACCTTCTGAAAGGCTAGCCTTGATTTCTTGGAGTTCACTTTGAGTCCAGCATTCTCAAGTACCTGAAACACCTGGTGTATATGTTGCAAATGTTCCTCCCATGTTTTGCTGTGAATGACGATGTCGTCCAGATATGCTGAGGCCATAGATGAAACGGGGGCCAGTACTGTGTTCATAAGCCTCTGGAAGGTGGCAGGTGCTCCGTGGAGCCCGAACGGGAGGACGGTGAACTCATAATGTCCTTCATGCGTGCTGAAGGCGGTTTTCTTCTTGTCTTCCTCCCGTAAGGGCACCTGCCAATAACCTTTGGTAAGGTCAAGAGTCGTTATGAATCGAGCTTCCCCGAGACGTTCTATAAGTTCATCCACTCTGGGTATTGGGTATGCGTCAAATTCCGATATCTCGTTAAGGGCTCTGAAGTCCATACAAAAGCGCCTACTCCCGTCCGGCTTAGGAATCATAACGATCGGACTGGACCATTGGCTGGTGGACGGCCTTATTACTCCTAGATCCAACATGTCTTGCACTTCTTTCTGTATGGCGGCGCGTCTGGCCTCAGGCACTCTGTAGGGTTTGATGTGGATAACTTTTTCAGGCGGAGTGTTGATTTGATGTTCCGCCATGTTAGTCAGCCCCGGCTGATCTGAGAATAGCTCCTCGTGCTGTTTCAAGAGGGTCTGTATGTCCTGTCTTTGCTCTTGCGTCAGCTCATCGTTGATATTCAGCTGGTCGTGTGTAGATGTTGTCAGAACGTTATTCGTCTCTATTTCCACATCGTCGGTTGGGGGGGCTCCTAACCACTTCTTTAGTGAGTTTATATGGTAGGTTTGCGTCTTTCTGGGTCCGATTTGTAGGCAGTATGTGGTGTTCCCAATGGTTTTGATAACTCGGAAAGGCCCCGTCCAACTGGCACGAAATTTCTGAGTGGAGGAGGGTAATAATACTAGGGCCCAATCTCCTACCCTCAACTGTCTCCACTTCTTGCCTTTGTCGTAGAAACGTTTCTGCTTTTCTTGACTGTTCTCCATATTGGTATACGCCAGGTCGCGGAGCTTCCCCAGTTTGGACTTGAGGTTCTGGGCATAGTCCAGGGTGGCTGAAGTTTCCTCTGGGATCTCGTTCTCCCAGGCTTCTTTGGTCATTTCCATCAATGAGCGGGGTTGGCGACCATATAACAGCTCAAATGATGAGACGCCCAAACTGCTTTGTCGTTGCCCACGTATGACATATAGCGCCAAGGGAAGGATTTGGTCCCATTCACTCCCATTCACTTCCAGCATTTTCCGCAACGTGGTCTTTAGGGTACGGTTATAGCGCTCAACTAGGCCATCCGTCTGGGGATGGTAGGCTGCGGTTCTGATTTGATGCACATCTAAGCATTTGCATACCTCTTTCATCAGTCGGGAGACGAATGGTGTTCCTTGATCGGTCAGCAGTTCCTTCGGAAATCCCACACGACTGAACAATTCAATCATTTTATCGGCTACTTGCTTAGTAGTGGTAGCCGTGAGGGGGAAGGCCTCCGGAAACCTAGTGGCGTAATCCACCAAGACCAACACATACTGGTAACCTTTACGGGTTTTGGGCAATGGACCGATAATATCCATACCGACTCTTTCAAACGGCTTCCCAATAATGGGAAGCGGTTGGAGAGGCACTGCAGGTGGTCTAGTCATGTTCATGGTTTGGCAGATACTGCATTCCTGGCAATATCGTTGGGCGTCCTTGTATATACCGGGCCAGTAAAAGAAGCGTAATATGAGTTGCGTGGTCTTTTCACTCCCTGTATGACCAGCAGTTAAATGCGAGTGGGCGAAGAATAAGATCTGTTCTCGGTAAGAGACAGGCACCAGCAACTGTTCGGGTTCACCTTCTTTAGCCTGACGGTACAAAAGGTCCTTGGAAATGATAAATCTGGGATATCTGGGGTGAGGGTCATCGGTCTCTCTATGGGCCTGTTCCCAAGCGTTTAAGAGGGAGGTGTCATTTATCTGTGCGAACTTGAAACTTCTGTCCATAACCCAGGGTTCGGGTGTTAGAAGAGCTGGTTTTGGCGATGTTGATTGTTGATCCCCCCTACCCAAACTCTGCCTGAACCAGTGTAGGAACTGTGGATTGTCTGTACCTATGATCAAGGACTCTGGAAGGGTGTCGAGGACGCCTACTCGTACTGATTGTGGGGGCCCGCCTTTGGGATGTATCGGTAACTGTGCTAAAGGGTACGTCCGCACATCCCCGTGTACACATCTTATTGCTACGGTTTGAGATCTTAAGTACTGGGACTTCAGGACATGAGGGGTCTGTACAACCGACTGTCTACACCCCGAGTCTAGTAGTGCCTGTATGACCACTCCATTCACCTGTACACTTACCCTATATGTGCTCCCCATCTTGGCGGAATACAGGACTGTCCTTGGCAGGTACCCCACCTCCATCGGTTCATCTTGGTTTTTCTTGGAGGGGCAAAACCGGGCAATGTGGCCCCAATTTCCACAATCAAAACATTGTGGCCCCGAGCTGGTCGGAACCTCCGATTTCCAAGGACGAGGTTTTGGTGGCTCCATGGGCCTCGGTACCGGTCGTCTCTCCGGTTTTACGGGCAACTTCGGGTGACGTTCGTGTTCCCAGCCCGTGGTGCGGGGTTGGGCTCTTGAGTAGGTGGTGGCCATTTCCACCGCGTCTGCTGTAGACAGGTTGTGATGTTGGCGAAGCCACCTTTGTGTCGCAAATGGAAGTGCCTCCAGAAACTGTTCAAGATATATGCGGTCCATTATCTCGTTTTTCGTACTGGTGTGTGGAGTAAGCCATTTGTCGGCGGCCATCTTTAGCCTCACAAATAAAGTTTTGGGTGTCTCTCCGGGTGTGCCTCTTTCTTTACGAAACCTAATTCGGTAGGCCTCGGGATCCAGCCCCAGGTGATCGAGGATGATGGTTTTTATGTCTTTGTATGCAGTATCCCCATTCGGGTTGGCGACTTGATAGGCTGCTTGCGCCTCCCCGACAAAAGAGGGGCCAAGAAGAAGGGCCATTTGCTGATGGGCCATCCACAGGCCCTGGCGGCCCTCTCGAAATTTAGCAAAAACGCATCCGGGTCGTCGCCGGGATTGTACTTCTGCAAGGCCACTGCCGAGGTGCCATGGGGAATAGTACCTTCTCCTCGAGTTCCTCCGGTGGCAACGGGGTCTACCCAGGGTTGTTGCAATTCCTCCCGGGCGGCGAGGGCTTTCTTTAGGATTTCCCGGTCTGCCTGGGCTGCGGTTAACTGCTGTTCCGCCACCCATCCTAGTTTCTCCTGTCCCTTCACGAGCTCCTGCAGAATGGTTTCCATCCCTGTGTCGAGATTTAGACTGCCCGCATTCTCCACCACTGTTACAATTGGAGCAGGTTGCGGCGCGGGAGACAAGGGCAACAAGCGAGCTCTGGGTAACTTCGGTTTTATTGAAGCAAGTAATTGATCGGTACAGCTTTGTCTGTTAGGAAACTTCCTCGGAGATCGGCTTCTGCTTCGTCGACGACGGGTGTCCTTCTCCTTCTTCCGGATCCCGTCCGGTCGTCGGGTAGGGCTTTCTTCGTCCTCGGAGTCCGTCCCGACTTTTGGAGTAGCTCTCCAGCGATCACCCAACCAGAGGAAAGAAAAGAAAGAACAGTGTCAGGGGTCTGCTTCCAAGATCAACGACAGGTGGGGGTGGGGCAGTGAGGGGACTCCCGGTGCTCTAATTAACGCGTGAGCGAATGTGACGGGTGCACGAGTAACCCCTTAAACTACACGTCCCGCGGTTTTGTACCTAGCGTACGTGGACCTCCGACCCAGCCCCTCAAACGGTCACGTACCTGGAGAAGCCACGCACCTCCCCTGGGTGAGTGGCTGGGCGGCTCGTGGAAACGTTGGCCTCCTGGCTTTCCTCCGTCCTGGGCGGACGCCGACTCTGCAAGCAGTTCTTCTCCGGGAGTCTGACTCCTGAGTTGTTCCCCGGCTGTTCTGCTCTCGGTGTTTCCGAGGTCTTCTCCCGGTCTTTTCTTCAGTACTTCAGTCCTCCTCCGGTCGATATCTTCCTCCTCTTGAATCTCCGTCTGTTGCACTCTCTCTCCTTCCGTCCTCCAGGTGAACAAGCACACCTGTCTCTCATCAGGATCTCCTTTTGTGGGGCAGGGCAGGTCAGTCGGCTCCTCCCACTCGTCTTGTCTTTCAGAGTTAAAGGGCCAGTCCAGCTCACTCGGTTCCGTCCAGCTCGCTAGCGGGTTCTGTGAGTGAGACAGAGAGAGGGGTGGGGTGGGAACAATAGTTAGCTCGGACCTCCCCTCGAACTCCCCCTTTTCACAACGTGGCCCCTCGCCGGGAGGCACGGAGGTCAGCTTGCATGGCACCTTTTTGTACACCCCGTTACAAATGGAAGTGCAGTTCTCACCAAAAGGGCACACACAGGGAATGCTCCTAATAGGAGCAAGAGCCCTCACACACCCGAAGGATGACATGCTTCATCATCGGGAAGCTCCTCGCTGGGCCGGCCTTGCAATGCCCAACGTGCCATGGTGGGAATATTCAGTGAGAGGGGACATCCCAGTAGGGTACTGAACTCACCTGTGGGGAAAGTAGAGTCCTTTAAAAGGGATAATCTCCTCTTTGGCAAGAAGAAAGGGAAAACTGAAAAAAAGAATACTATGCGATTCATTACTGATTTTAGCAATAAACCAATTAATGTAAAGAAACTGATGAACAAGCACTGGGCAATCCTGAGGGCAGATCCCATTATGAAGACCATTGTGAGACCACACTCCAACCTCACATTTAGCAGAGCCAGGTCATTACCCTCACATAGAGCCACTTCCAACTATCGACCAAGGGCGGCTGGCTGAAAATTGTAAGGGGATTCTTCTGGTGTGGCAAATGTAAGGACTGCATGAGCAGCACTAATTGCAACACCTATCAGCTAGCCAATGGCAAAGAGAAAAATCTTACAATTCATAACGTGCACATATAATTCTTGTGTTTATGTTTTGTAATGTCCGTGCAAGCTCTGGTATGTGGGGAGTACCACCTTTTTAGTCAATAAGAGGATCTTGGAACATCTAAGATGACAAGGAATCATGATGAAACGTGTCCAGTTGCCAGCCATTTCTTTACTAAACATCCAAGTAATCCTGATCTCCTCCACTTCTATGACATTGACCAGATTGACAAGCCAACAAGGGGAGGAGACAAAGAAAGGCTACTTTGCATTAAGGAGTCACACCTGATTATAGAGCTCAACACGAAAGTCCCCCATGGGCTTGACATGGACAAAGAACTCACAGTGCACATATTATATGAACGTCTTCTTTCTGTTGCCACAATTCTGCTGTATACTTGACTGTTTTTAGTCCAACTACACGTTCTTCTGTGTATTGATTCCTTGATTATTGTGAAGTGATTTGTCTAAAACTGATTTATTATTTTATTGTCTTCTATGTTGTGTGACGTTTGAATCAAATATTTAGGTATACATAGCACTTCAGGTACGGACAGGCCTGTCTGTCCCCCCCCACGGGTGTTGATTGTATTTTTGTACTATGACCTCCTTATCATTGCATGCGGGGATACTTGCGCATCCGTTGTGTGGCATTATAGAATAACCCAGCCCACCAACATTGTGCTTTGCCAGCGCACTGTGGCGTGATTTTCTAACTCACAAACTATGATCCTTGGGTCTGCCACAATGGTATACATGTGTGACATCCGCAATTGACATTAACAGAAGTTGTATGTGGTTGCCCTCTTCGAATATTCATTGATGTTGGCATTTTCATCATCATACATATTGTATGAGCCATAATATGGAATAATTTACAAATGCCCCCTTGGCCATGCATTGATTGTGTAATCCGAGAGGGATGAATTCTAATGTGTGCAATTGCATTTCATTATGTAAGGACATGTGGTCACATATATGATTTCAGTGCTATGTTTACTCACTGATTTTGAATTAGAATGTCATTATACCTCTTTTATGTCTATACATGCACATACATTTGTAATTGTGCAGTTTATGATCTAATATGGCTGCTTTAACAAATGAACCACACTAATTCATTATGATTATCATTTTAAATGTACTCGGTACAGCAAGCACAACACATATGCTGTTCTATACTGCCTTGACATTATTGTATTACTGTGGATGCCACTTTGGGTATTGACTAACATAGTCTATCTACTATTTTTTTTTAACTTTGATTGATTTGTCCGATAAAGTTTTGTGAGGTGATTAAACCTGCACTTGGGAAAGGCTGTAAAGCTGCAATACATAGACATTGTTTTTATTATTCGGAAAGGGTTGTTGTTGAGCGATGAAAAATTTGTGGAAAAGGTCAAAGTGAACACAATTAATTTGGCATTCATTGCACGTATTAATGCATAGGCAATTGAATTTTTGGATGTACTCATTTTTATCAGCAACAGCTAAATTGAGTCCAAATTGCATCGTAAAAAAACAGCAGGTAATTCAATACTCCATGCCACCAGCTTTCATCCCAAACACTTGAAGGATAGCATTTCACGTGGAAAAGTGCTAAGACTAAGTAGGATCTGAAGTCAGGAAAGTGACCTAACTCAGTGCCAGAACGAAGCAAAACAGAAATTTATTGACAGAGGTTACTCAACCAATACCATTTCACGGGCGAGTGATAGAGCCAATAAAGAAACTAGGGAAGCCTTTCTATTTAAAGAAAAGTTGAGCACTAAGAGGAAACAAGATTTAGAGTTTAGCCAGACCAGGGATGAGACGAATATCAGATAAAGAAAAGCAAATAAGGTCTATTTTAAATAAACAATGGCCAACTATTGGACCAATACTCCCTAAAAAAACAACCATTTCATTCCGTCGAGCACCTTCTATGAATAGTGCTTTGGTTAAGATCAGTTCAGAGGCAATACAAACCAGTAATTGGCTCTCCTCTAAGAAGAGGTTCTTTAAATGCAGTTTGTGTAGGGCATGTTGCATTGGGGTGATCACGATACAATATCACAAGGCATTCAATGTAAGACCAATAAAGTTACAGAGGTTGTACACTTGCAAAACAGATTTTGCGGTGTACAGTCTAGAATGCACGTCTAAATTACGATATGTGGGAAGCACCAAGCTACAGGTGCATGTAAGAATTTTACAACATTAGAGGGCTATAGTGAACTCGGATCCCTTGTACCCTGTGGCTCACCATTTTGAGCGATTCCACAGAAATAATCTGAATTGCTTGAAATATTTTGTTATCGATGCTATCCCCAACCTGAGAAGAGGAGGAAATCGTGAACATTTGCTCTGTCAATTTGAGACTCAATATATCCTGGAGTTAGAGACCAAATCCTCAAATGGGCTAAATATCAGTAAAGATTTTCATAATTTCTTATAATTTTAAAGTTCTCCCAAATCGAATCAGATTTTGGTTTGATCTGTATATACTTTGAGATGAATCAATCATGAATGAACTAATTATTTATGTTGCTGGATAATTTCTCTAATTTTTCGAATTTCTTATGCACTTTTAGCACATGGCACTTTTACCATATGGATATTGATGGCTTAAAACAGTGATTTGTTGCACGTAAATTACAGGTGTTTTTTTTAATGATATCATGATGTTGAGCAAACAACTGCCAATTAAATGAGAAAATAGTTGGTGGGGATAGTTTCATGGAAAATATATATTTTTTCACGGACCAATATAGAAACCAGAGGAAAGAGAATATTGAGGGTGGATGTTTTATTAAATGTGATTTTGTCCAGTGGCAATGACTAAGCTCACTATGAGCATAATTGTTGGGTCCATGGCACGAGAGATACAGACATCTATCCAGCGCACTTGTCTCTGTTCTACATTTGTATAATTATTTTTTTTAAAGTGGTCTGTCTCCTAAGGAATGTTTGCCCAAATGCCAACATGAAATTTTGAACAGCAGTGCCTAGACACGCTCTCTCCTAACACTTTTTAAAATATTTATAGCACGCATTTGCAGTGCAATAGGTCTCTCATTTGCGAGAGTTTAAGCTATTGGCATTGTAAATGACAATGCCTTTTATATATCTGTTTTAAAAACAACACATAAATAAAAGGCATTGTCATTTCCAATGCCAATGGCTCACACTCTCATAAATGTGAGACCTACTGCATTACAAATGCTTGTTTTTATTATGAGACCGGCCAGAACACTTAAGTTCTCTATAGGTGAAATATAAATAAATGTAACCCAGTGCTTAATTTGTGCCGGTGCTTTCCGGTGCTTAGCACCGGCACTTAATTATCAGGGCCGGGTCTACATATTTGCTGCGCACGTCACACATTGATGTTTTATAAAATGTACTTTTACTATGTACTAAGTGCAGCCGCCGCAGGCCCGCAGCGTGTTTTTCATGTATACCGAATGCGAGTCACGGTGTTTAGTGTTGCTGCTGTGAGACTTCTTAACGACTTTGCCTGCAGCCCAAGTGAATATTCATAAATGAAATAATATGTAGATCATGGCGGCCGCGTCCCTTCTTAGTTCAGTGAGTGAGTCAGTGCAGTGTTAACTGTTGTCACTTGGCGGTGGGCGGGCCGCAGGAACACACGCATACACACATACGCTGATTTATTTGGGCGGGCCGCAGAGGAGGGTCCGATGGGGTAGGGGCTGTGCGCGCCGATTTTTTTCACATTTGATTGCCACGCCCCAGCATGACCACTGGAACTCCTCACGAGTCATCGACGTTTAAGTCAGCCCGGCCCGACCGACGACGACGTTAAGGGCAGATCTGGGCTTTCTGTGCAGGCATCGATCTGCAGCCAGCCAGTAGTACAGGGCTGACGGTTTGGTAGCAAGAAGCAGCACCAGGCCACCTAATCGTACTCATTAAAGAAAAGGCAGTGCAGCCAGTGTGTGTCCCTTCGGCCGGCCCACCACGAGTAACGGTAAGATTAGAATTAAGCAGTAAATGTAAACTAACTAACCCGCTATAGTTTTGGCATAGTGACGGCATATTACTGGAATGTTAGTTGGCTTAGTTTAGCTTTGTCCGGTTGTAAGATCACCAGCAGGGTGGGAGGCAGGCAGCTCACCTCTGATGGCTCCATGAGATATGACGATTATTAGAATCATCATGGATGTGTGCCTGGCCTAGTAGTAGACACAGAAGTCGTCACCCCCGCCGTCTGTAGCGGAACACTTTCATGTATCTGCATATGGCAGGGCGAGGCCGCAGTATTGGCCTGCCAGTTCCGGGTAAGGTTTAAGTAAAGTTAAAAGGCCAATGCGAGGTTAGCATAAAATAAAAAGAGGATCCCGATGTCATCCATGGGGGGCTCATTTCGATTGGACAGTTTTCTATCTTTCAAGATAGCAATCAGCAGGCCTCCGGTGCATTGGCTCTCATAGAGGGAGTGGTCCTACAGATGGGCGGCGGTGCCGAGTGCTGGACTCCTCATTGCTGCACAGCACACGTGCCCAATGACTGACCAAGCGTCCAATTTCAAGCCCTCCCCCCTATAGTAATAAAACACTGGCAACACTCTCTGGTTGTTTAAGCAGCACGTGCCATGCCCCACCCTTCCCCGTAGATGGTTTCTTGCTTCCAGTCGCCTTCTTGTAATATAACAATCTGGGTGTTACTGGGGAGAAGTGCCGATACCTCCGCTGTGCTCCCCCTTACAGAACTGGAAAACAGTGGCTATACCCTGCACCCCTCTGGGTTGGGAACTTTTCCTTACTGTACCAGAGGACAGACTAGCTGCCAAGGTTTCAGAATGCTGTGTGACATTTTCATAACTGAAAAGTGATATTTCAACGTCTGAGTGACGCTCTCATGTGCGCACAATTAACTCCTGGTGTAACGGTTTATTAGAAGTCACTCTTACCTGTGCTTAAGCGGCTCTTCTTAGTGCACTGCGCAGAGCCAGCATGGCGTGATCGTGCTTTAAGTGACACTTTTGTGAGCAAAAACAAGAAATAAAGACAAGTGAAACATATAAATATTCGAAATTACACTCCATTGAGCAAAGAGAAAGTCTAAGAAGTCACTGGACTAGGGCCAGATGTAGGTAGGCATTTACCGGTCGGTAACGGCCGAATTCGGCCGTTACCGACCGGTAAATGCAATTTGAGATGTAGGGCCCTGTATTTTACAGAATCTGTAAATTTACCGATCGGTAAATTTACCGATTCTGTAAAATACCGAATCGGTATTTTTTCCGATTCGGTAAAATTGATATGTAGGTGGGACTCTTCTGAGTCCCACAAGCATTAAAGAATCGGTATTTTACCATCAAATACTATTTGATGGTAAAATACCGATTCTGGTGTGCATGCACATGTGTGCATGCACACCTGTGCCATATGACAGGCAGACCTGCCCTTAGGGCAGGTATGCCTGCCACATGGCCCCCGAACCTTTTTTGGGGGTGTTAGAGGGTGTCAAAGTGACACCCCCTGCACCCTTGTCAGAATCGGTATTTACCGATTCGGTAAATACCGACCGGGATTGCCCCATTCATTCCTATGGGCTTCAAAGTCCATAGGAATGAATGGGGCATTACCGGTCGGTATTTACCGAATCGGTAAATACAGATATTTACCGATTCGGTAAAAGGAACATCTGGATGTTCCTACATATCCACCCCTCAGATTTACCGATTTTTAATTACCGAATCGGTAAAATTCGGTAATTAAAAATCGGTAAATCTCATTTACCTACATCTGGCCCTTGGTGCGCTAACGGGAGGCAGCTGAAAACGGAGGAGAACAGTCATACTACTTCATGCAGTGGAAGGTATGGGTGTAATGATCATGCAGAAAGTGATGTTATCTGCGTGGTGCCTTTAAGAACCAAGCAGATTACTTCGAAGGGTTAATGGCTAAAGTGCATGAGTGAGGTGAATCAACAAAAAATGTCTGACAGAGTCCCTACAAAAAAAAAAGTTTGTGCTTGTTGTAGTCGGAAGAAACTACTGTTCCTAGCACGTTAGTAATGAGGCCTAAAAGAAAGGGAATCTGATGTAAATAGTTTGTTTCCCAACATTCGAAAGAAATAATTTATGTAATTATTAACACACAGACAGTACACACGCAGTCTGATCAGTGGCAGTGGGTGGTACCTACTTATAGGTCTTGAGTTTTGCAGCACTGCAAGCAGCTTTCTGACATTGGCGACTCTGCAAGGCAGCATGCCTACGGCTGGGAGCCACACCCCGCCTGTAACCTTATCGCTTTTCCGCCTGCTTTATGTCCAGGCTGACGGGTGTCTTTATTCCGGCCACTATGTTTGTACAGGGTCGCTGTAGCCAGGGAGGGCAGGAGTGGGGCATAAAAATGCCTGACCCCACTAAATGCAACTGCGATGTTGTCAGAGAAGGCTTTCAGACTCAAGCTTGCTCTGCCATGCCTATGGGGCTGGTGAGGTCCTCTCAAGGGCTCCAGTCCTAAAAAGAAAATCAGCTAAAAGGGCTCAGTTTTTACTCAGATGCCACCTGACTTTTAGCAGTGGCAGTTGAAGATGTGGGTGGCACTAATAGAGTAAGTGGGTGGAGCCAGTGTAGGGAGAGGGTGGAGCCAGAAAAAACGTGGGTGTGGCCACCGACAAAGATTAGAGCACCTGCACTTCATATTTTACAAATTAAGCACTGATGTAACCCCTAGATGTCGATGGCCCACCTAATTCAACTTAAGGCTGTGTATATTCTTCTCCAACACTGGTTTCCAGACACCCCCCCTGCTTCCTCTTTCTGATATACCTTTGCGCTTCTATTGCCTCCTTTCTACGGCGCGAGACAGGGGACTTTCTAGCATGTCAGACGCAGACATGTGCCGACTCTCGAAGGGTTAGCAGCAGGGGAGGATTGAGGCAGGATTAACGGCGGAACATCCCTTAATCCCCACGGTAAAGGGAGATTCCAGGTCCTCCCCGTCCTCCCTCTCTGACATGAGAGATGCCTGAGGTCTCACCTCAGAGACTGTCGAGAGCAATGCGCCGAGCCAGGCAACAGGAGAGAGGGCTGGGAATAGAGTTGCCATCTTGCACTATGCCAGCAGAACTCAGCGTTTCCATTCCTGTTCTTTTGTTTAAATTGATCGTGCCTTCTGGGGGTTGTAGTCTTCCTGTGCTTCAATTAAACCAGTTAGACTCGTGTTCTAAAGCTATGTTATGTTAATTATTTAAGCGCCGCATTCACCTGAGCTGCTTGGCGCTGTGGGACCCCACAAGTTGGAAGACTGATTAACAGTAAAGATTACTGTGCTGTGACAGTGAAAGGCCAGGTTTTCATCTCCAGCTTTGAACCCCTTGTGTGCTTCAAAATGCGATGTAGGGCACAGAACAAAATTCGTTTTATTAATTTAATTGGTTACTTCCCTTAAATCATCCATATTCCGGAGTTTATCACCCCCCACCACGTGACCCCCGCCCGCAAACCTTGGCAGGACTCAGCAGCGCGGGGCAGCGAGGCGAGACGCCAGAAGGAGCGAGGCGGAAAAAGGAGCCGGAGCGTACCCCCGCCCGCAAACACAAGCGGCTGAGCGCTTCCGGGCCAGCGAGGTGGACGGGCCCGGAGCAGCGAACGTAGCGGTGAGAAGCCCGTGCCCGTCCCTCTCCGCTCGGCAACAACACGCCCCCACACACGGAATCAGAGCGAGCAAGAGGCCACAGAAGGGGTACGCGGGGAAGCATAAACACACGAGCCACGCCCGGCGCACGACGGGAAGAAAGGCTTTGAGAAGCGCGTGCACCATCGCCCGGCAGCAAGGGGCGTGAGCTGGACTGGCAGAATAGTACAACTCCAATTGGCCCGGTGCCGGGTTTCCTCTTGCACCACGTTGCAGCTGGCGGGCGTGATTGAGGAGCTGTGCCGGGGGGCAGTAAGCAGCAACCAGGCAGCAATCCGATTGACTTAAATTGGTGCATTACTCAGGTGGCAGCACCCCACCCGGCATAACTTCACGGCACAGCAAGAGCAGGTACAACACCCAGCAGCATGAGCAGTAGGAGGGAACTGGGTGAGCTGTTGAAGCAGATCCCAGCAGCCTCCGAGGTGCATGGAACGGAGTGGCTGCAGTCACACTTGGGCCGGGGCGCTGGAGAAGGACCGAGCAATCAACCACCAGCTGAGGCGGAGGAGCCAGCGCAGAAGCGGCAGAGAAGACTCCCAGCTAAGCTGAAAGAGACAGCAGCAGCAGCAAAGAAGACGCAGCGGAAAAAGAAAGCCCCCACGCGGGTAGGCAACCCGAGGACTGAAGGACCAGGAGGCGGAATAGAGACGGCTGCGACAAGTGGTGAGCATATTGGCACTATTGTGCAGGAATGCATAAAAGCCATGACACCCCTCATTCTGCAAGGGCGGAACACGCAGAGGGAAGGGAGCGCTAGCGACCCAGGGGATGAGGAATGTTCGGGCCTTCCGTGGCACCTGATAGACCCTGGGTGGGTGCGGCAAGCACAGCTGAGGGGACAAGGCGCACCAGCAGGGCAAGGGGGTCTAGGGTCACCACTAACAGGTTGGGGCGGCCCAGCCGGCGGCCTCCAACTCGCCCTCCCAGCACAAGACCCCTATGCGCAGCCCTCCCCCGGCCCGCATCTTTAACAACCAGGGCCACAGGGCTAGCTAGTTTGATACCTCTGTCAGTCAAGGAGAGAATTTGGAAGACATTTTTACTTTGTTAGAGATCCAGTTGGACGGGCTAGACCTGACGGCTTGTGACAAGAAAGAGGAGGATAGAAGAGAAAGGCGGCGGGAAAGTAAAGAGAGGAATTTTGACAATTGGTTAGACGCCTTTAGGATCATGGCCTGCATAATTGTGGAGAAATTCCAGCGCTGCGCCGCAGATCTTTGGCTCTATGAGGCTAACATACACAATGCACAAAGGCAGTTTCCCGGGGATGCTTGTTTGGAGTATGATAAGGGCTTCCAGTTAAAGATGCAGGCCCACCCAGAGATGGAATGGAATGAGGAAGATGTGTCTGGTTTCATCCACAAGATGATGATTGCTAAGGAGACCAAGCACTGGGCAGGGAGGAGTGAGCAGCCCTTTCGTACCCCCTTTCACAAGGGAAAGAGTAGGACTTTCCAGAAAAACAGAGCACACAACACATGGAAGGCCTCGCCACTGCGTGGAGGGGCAGCCATATGCTGGAAATATGAAGCCAACGAATGTTCATGGGGGTCTTCGTGCAAGTTCTTACGCGTTTGCTCCAGTTGTGGGGGCGGACACCCAGCAGTGGGGTGCAAGCGCAAAGGCGACCAAGAGAGAGACAAAAAAGAGAAAAGGAAGAAGCAGTAAAGAGGCAGCTGAGGGTAGGGGGAGTCCAGGGGAATTCCATCAATACAACCTAGCTAGGTCCCCCATCAACACAACACAGCTACGCAGGCTTGCAAACATATACCACGACAAAGCTGACGCCGAAACACTAGTGAAAGGATTTGAGGAGGGGTTTGTTATCCCTTTCAAGGGCACCCCGCCGCTAGGCGGTGCAAAAAACCTAAAATCGGCCCTCCAACACCCCGAGGTGGTCTTCAAGAAGTTAGAAAAAGAAAAAGCATTGGGCAGAATAGAAGGCCTTTTGCCTCCCCTATAGCATGCGGGGCTAGTGGTCTCGCCATTGGGGGTGGTGCCCAAGAAGGACCCAGGCCAATTTAGATTAATTCATCATCTGTCATTTCCCGAAGGGTCATCCATTAACAACGGGATCAGACCCGAGGCTTGCTCAGTGGGTTACGCCACAGTGGACGACGCCTTCGACCTAGTACAAGCGTCGGGCCACGGGGCCCTTATGGCAAAAGCGGACATAGAATCCGCATTCCACCACCTTCCAGTCCACCCATCCAGTTTTCACCTCCTGGGTTTTCAGTGGGGGGGGAGCTCTACTTTGACAAAGCCTTACCCATGGTTTGCTCAGTGTCTTGTGCATATTTTGAGACATTCAGCACTTTCCTGGAGTGGGCCCTCCTCGCCAGGCACAAGGAAGGGGGGAAGCTCCATTACCTGGATGACTTCCTGTTCACAGGCCCGGCCGCTACTGACGTATATGGGCGGGCAGTAGCCGCATTCCAAGCTTTGGCCATAGAGTATGGGGTCCCGCTAGCAGCAGAGAAAACAGTGGGCCCGGCGACAACAATCACGTTCCTAGGGATAGAGCTGGACTCCATAGCAGGCACCTCCAAGTTGCCAGAAGGAAAGGTGACAGAATTCAGGGAGTATATCAAGAACCTATGTGGAAAAGAAAAAGCGACACTCAGGGAGCTCCAGGGACTGATTGGTAAGCTCAATTTTGCGGCAAGGGTGATCCCGGCAGGCAGGGGTTTCGCTAGGCGGCTGACCCATCTGACATCTGGCATGACACGCAAACACCACCATGTTAGATTAGGAGCGGGCGTTCAGCAGGACCTGCAGATGTGGGATTCATTTTTGAGGAACTTTAACGGGATCCTCATCTGGAGGGAAGGATGGGTGACATGCAGGCAGATTGCACTTTTCACAGATTCAGCCGGCAGCCATGGTTTTGGTGCCATCCTGGGCAGCAAGTGGTGCAGGGGGCAATGGCCAGGCGCCTGGCACAGATCAGGCAAAACAGGGAACATAACATTCCTCGAGCTATTCCCCCTCGTGGCGGTTCTATCGATTTGGAAACACGAGCTGCGCAATATGAAGCTCACAATCTGGTTTGACAACAAAGGGGTGGTACAATCTATCAACAAAGGGGCGGCCAGGTGCCCAGAGATACTGACACTAATGCGCCATCTGGTTAAATTACAGTTGGAGGGCAACATAGACCTGAGGGCACGACACGTTCCAGGGGTGGAGAACAAGTTGGCAGACGCCCTTTCAAGAGTGCAGATGGACAGATTCAGGCAGCTGGAACCCAGGGCAGATCAGGACATGGCCCCTTTTCCGGTGCACATGTGGGACCTAGCGGGGTAGACCTCGCCGTATTGGTGAACCAGGCCCTCGCCCCCGAAGCAGCCAAGAGATACAGGAAGTATGTGAGCATGGTAATGCAGATAGGGGGTATCCAGAGCCTAGATGACGCCGGGGCAACAGGCACAACTGTGGAGAGGTTCGTTCTTTGGGCATACAACAGTAAAAAAAACAAGGTCCTGGGCCCAGGTGCACCTAGCGGCAGTGACACACTTCAACAAGTTAGCGGCTGGGCACGACACAGCGGCATCACACTACATCAAGGCAGCCATGAAGGGCTGGAGGCGCATCGAGGGCAAGAGAAAGGACAGCAGACGGCCGATAGATTTTTCTAAGCTGGCTCTCCTGCTGGAGGCCTTGCGAGGCGTCACGAGGGATGCATTTGAGCTCAGCCTGTGTAGAGCAGCCTTTGCCATTGCCTTCTTTGGGGCCTTCCGCGCCAGCGAACTGGTGGCCCTGAACAGGGGTGGGCTGGCTGAAGACTGCTTACAAGCCAGGGACATAACACCGCAAAGGGCCCAGATTGAGCCATTTAAGCAAATTCCAATTCACAACGGTAATGCGCCTGGCTTTAGGCAAAGCAGGTCTCCCGCCTGCATCTTTCGGGTCACACTCTTTCAGGATTGGGGCTGCCACGTCAGCAGCTCATCACAGGATGTCAGAGGCAGGGATAAAAGCAGTAGGCAGGTGGCGGTCCCGTGCATTCTGGGCATACGTCAGGTCCCACCTGGTGTAAAATCAATTGATCGTCACGACGAGTATCAGAGGCACCACCCCGGCAGCAAATTGACTATTGTGAACATTAATCCAGCAGTGAGGAGACCACGGCTGGTGCAGGTGGTGGGCCATTCGTTCATGTCTAGGATGCAGTCTTGGTGGCAGCAGGGCGGCTGCAAGCGGAAAGAAAGTCCGGTGGACACATGCATCGGTGGTTGGGTAGGCCAGGGATGAGATGGGAGCAGCTACCGGCGGCGCTGGAGAAATTGCAAGCAGACACACCCTGGCTCCCCGATGTGTTGATCATCCACTTGGGGGGGAACAACCTGGTGAGCAGGGGAAGGAAGGTGCACCTCCATGATATCCAGAGAGACCTCACAGAGACAGCCAGGTCATTCTAGAATACGGCTGTCATATGGTCGGAGCTCATCAGCTGTCAGGAATGGCGCGGGCGGAATCAAAAAGAGCAGTGGAAAATTTCAGGAGGAAGCTGAACATAGCGGCAAGCAAATTCTGCAGAGTCAACGGTATGGAAAGTGTGAGGCACGGGCTCATCCACCCGGGCCGCCCCAAGCTCTACGCAAGCGACGGAGTCCACCTGTCTGATGAAGGATTGGAGGTGTTTTAGGAACAACCTGTGGGGTGCGATGGCGCTGGCTGGTTGCAAGTAGTGTCCAGCACATATACAGAAAAGTCAAATCAACCTGAATAGGAATTTTCCAGGGATTTCTTGTAAGCCCTCACTCACCACCCTGGGTGGTGACATGCTTCATCATTGGGCCCACCAGGAGAAGTCGAATGCCTCCCTGGTGTGCTGCAACGCCAGGTTACTGCGGAGCGGGATTTTTTGTGACAAAGTGTGCAAAAAAGTGAGTCTAAAAAATACCAAACAGCTTTACAACGTGGATCAACGGGGTCCGGTTCGAGGAGAGCGTTAGGTGCCTAGCGGGTGTTTGGCGTTGCGGGCGGTGTGCCATTGTCGCCACCACCCCCCTCCCGAGACCCATGAAGTGTGGATCTTTTAATACACAAACCACAGGTTCACTTATTTTGTTCGAACCCCCTTTTTTCTGGTTTGTCCTTTTGCACCTTTTTTTGACACATAATTCTGTTTTTTAACTTTCACGTCCTCTGGCTAGGGTGGGCCTTAGCGCGCCCACACCACCGAGGTACACAATTACATGGTCCTGACGAATGCCCAGTAATATCCATACACCTAAAGGGCAGAAACATGTTGACCCCGTTGTAATTTAAAAGGGGAAAACACCCAACACATTAGTTGGTACATTTCCCTGCACATACTTTTAACCAATACCCAGCTAACCACGGAATAAAGTTTTTTGTTTGGTAAAGCTGTTTGGTATTTTTTAGACTCACTTTTTTGCACACTTTGTCACAAAAAATCCCGCTCCGCAGTAACCTGGCGTTGCAGCACACCAGGGAGGCATTCGGCTTCTACTGGTGGGCCCAATGATGAAGCATGTCACCACCCAGGGTGGTGAGTGAGGGCTTACAAGAAATCCCTGGAAAATTCCTATTCAGATTGATTTGACTTTTCTGTATCTGTGCTGGACACTACTACCCCTGTGTGGGCACTCTTTTGTTGTTTGTAACTACTTCCCGGGGGACCGAGAGGGCCCCTTCCCTCTCTCTCTCGTTGTTGTTATGGTTGCAAGTAAAAAAATAAAAAAATAAATACAAAAGAGAGAGCGCCTTGTTTCGGACACAGGGTGGGAGCCGCAAGAAGACGTAAGCCTCCCTGGCAGCGTGGCGGAAATAAGGAGACAATGGTTGCTACGGAGACACACCGACGGGCGGTGTGCAAGAATTGGGACCCTCACACTGGGATGCCGGACGGCAAGGTGAGGGGCCAAACAAGGAGAAGGGGCTAGCAAACAGAGATGGCACTCGCTGCCCAACCCCCGCCGGCTGGCAGGGCACAACAGAGACCAACAAGGTGGCGAGTAAGGTCCTAACTCCAGGAAGGAAGCTACCCCGCGCAGAGTAAGCGCTGAGACAACCCAAAAGTGATAACGAACGAACCGCCAGTCCAAAGGGAAGGGACAACGAAGTGATCAGCAAACACAGGCGGGTGATTTATGACCACGCATGACAATTCACAAATAGTACTGTATGGCAAATTCCATATGACATATGACGAATAAATATGCATGTATTATAATAAAACTGCGGCCAACATTAACCACTAAGAAATAAAACGGTGTTGGCTTATTCATTCAGAGGACCGACAAAGGTCCCAAGCATATGGGTGCATACGCAGGAATGGGAGCGCAGTGCGGGGGTTAATAAAATAACGCACACACAACTTAAATGAAAAAGAAATGAGACTTAATCAATAGGAAATGTATGCTTTAACGTTAGTAAACCTCAGTTGGCTAATGCAATCACTGCAGATGTGTGTGACCAGAGAGTCACAGAATTAAATCCTGGTTGGTGCAGTGAGGAATAGTGACTTGTTTATTTATAGTGCTTTGAGGTCCGACTATGTGACACAAAACTCTGAATATATAATTCTTTTATAATTGTACTAGCAGCCCGCCCAACCTTGTCCGGGAGCAATCAGGCTTCCCCGCCCCCCGCCCGCCCCGACATAGCAGCCCGTCCCGAAATGAGTGTTTAGGGCCCCCGCCCGCCCCGTCCCCGGCCATGAGTGTTCAGGGCCCCCCCCCCCGCCCCGTCCCCCGCCTGCCCCGACACTCGCCTGCCCCGACATTGTCCGGGGGTCCCCCGAAGCCTTAGCTCAGCCGCCGCTTCTCCCCGCGCTCCTCAGTTCACCACGCTCCTCAGTTCACCGCTCCGCCGCTCCTCGCCGCCTGTCCGCCGCTCCTCACCGCCTGTCCTCCGCTCCTCACCGCTCCTTCCCGCTTGTCCGCCGCTCCTTCTGCGCCAAGTCCGCCACTCCTCCTCGCGCTCCTGGACGCCGCTCCTCCCCGCGCTCCTGACGTCAGCACGCAGGTTGCGTCCGGCACTTCTTCCACGGGACTACTTTTTTTTTTTTGCTAAATTTTTTCAATAACGTATATTTTTTAACTTTATATAGCCTATGTCAATCTGCACACCCTGACCATTACAACGATGTAGCGGGTGTGTAGATTTACGCTGTGGTTCCCGAGTTTACCCGCCTCAAAGGTTCAAAGTTCTTCCTTTATAATAGTAGTATAGATTACACACAGTATAAAATAGGCTGCCACAAAATGATTTAGTGTCTAAGATAAAACGTGCTTTAAAAAATATACATTTTAGTGATGAGTAATCAGATTTTATCTAGTACAAACATTTTTGTAAATGTCCATTAAAAGGCTGGACTTCAGAACTCAACTGATACCACCCTTATATTACCTCTCTAAAAAATAAACATTTTTCACCTTTGAAGCTTTAGTGACTTTATCAATTAGGGCCTATTCTAGCTCCAAAGAAGGCTTAATATTTGGTGATTAACCAATTGTACACATTTACATTTCCTTCTGGTAGAAGGCACCCTGTGAGAAGGCATGTTTCTTCTTTAGCGCTGTGACCCTCTCTCAGCTTCACAGCACAGGACACCCTTCTTTGCCCCCCAGTGTTGAATCCTCTGCAGCCCAGGAGCATGCAAAGGAATATGCCACACACACCTCTGGATTGTATGTCTTTATTCCTCAGCATACAATCACACACTGCTCTCTCATTACAGCATAACTGTTAGTAAGCACACCTTAACTCTTCCCAGCAAGGTATGTAATTCCTTTTTAAGTCCGCCCAGAACTGCAAGAGTCCTAGCATACATAGTCTCAGGACACTACGCCCGCCATCCTTCGTTTTCAGGTATAGACACCTCAAAATGTGCATTAACGGTTTAGGTCAGGTTGTTTTTGCAAAAAGGTTAGTCAAGGTTGTGGCAGCGGGTTCAAAGGATAGTTCTAAAGAGATGACCCTGAAACGGGGATACTGCGTGTGGGTACATATTTCTGTTCACAAATGGACAGAGACAGCTTCCTCAGAGAGATGCTTCCACCAAAGGTGTGATATATAGGGTTCCATTAGTGCAGCACATGCTGCGGCACTGGGTTTAGGGGTGAGTGGCCACTATGAAAATGGGTGTGAGCATTAGGACCCAGGTCACCCTCACTTCACACAAACTAGGTCTGTGGGTTTTTTGCCTAGGAGTGATGGCTCGAGGAATGGGCAGAGTAGACAGGCTGTTCACAGAGATGTAGGTATAATTGGCGCTGCAGCTGCAGAATTGTGGCTGTATCCCTATCCTTACTTTCTTGAATTAGGGAACTAGTGCATAATTGCTGTGCCAGTGTGGCTTTGGGCCTAGGGGCAATAGCCCAAGGGATGGGATAATTAAAGCAGAGGAGACACCTTGGTTTGGGCATCAGAGAGATGGGAGGGACAGGGATAGCATAAGAGGGGAGCCCATGTTGTTAAGAAAAGGGCAGAAGAAACAGCCTGCTTCTCATGGTAGTCAGTAGCTATCATTAGTGAAGCAGGTGCAGTGACACTGGGGTGCAAGGGTCTGAGAGGCCCACTGCATCACAATCACATGAATGTCTTTCTTTAAAAAGGGGTCTTGGGGGTTAATCTTCCTTGCAAGCATTAGGGAGAGGAAATCCCTCCTGCAAAAATGGGGCAACTTGCAGGAGCTCTTTTGTGTTCTGAAATTGACAAACCGCCTGTTTCAGGAAAGGGTAAAAAAAGAAGAGGAGAGAGCCTGCTTCTCAGGGCCATAGCTAACATTAGTGCAGCAGGTGCAGTTGCATTGGGGCCCAAAGTACAAGCGGCTCACAGCACACTAATTATGGGGAGTAGTGTTTATGGTCAATTCTGTTTACTAGATTAATTTGTTTAACACCATCGGTGCAGCGCATTTTCCCGCTGTGCGCTGAAGATTTAAAAATCCCGCGGTTCATGACGAGCTCAGCTCGTCATGAGCATACGAGAGGTGTACTTCATGACGAGCTGAGCTCGTCATCAGCGTCGAAGGGGTTAAAAAACAAAATCTCTCAGTTAGGGAGGAGAATAAGAAAAGCATCCTATAAATGAACCTCCTTGTGGTCAGCCCTGGCCCTTCCCGCTCCCTCAACTCTTGCCGTAAACTGTTGGAGGGGGGCCCAACTTCAAATTATTTTACTTTGGTGGCGCTCAGGGCAAAAACGTTTAGAGAACACTGATCTTGAAACTTGCCCATCCCAGCAACCCATCAAGCAGCCACATTAATGGTTCAGACTTGAACAGTTAAGTGATCATGACTCCTTCAAGTATGTAAGGCTGTCATTTGTAATCAGACCTGAGATAACACTACTTTGGAATTTGGTGCCTTTTCATGCAAATATAAATGTAGTGTACCGACTGCTTACGAGATTGCTTATCATGAACTGAAATTTATTTGCAGATTAATCCCATCAACATTCCGCATATTAATAATGTAAACTCTTGTAATCGATTCTCTTTATTACCTTTTCACACTGTCTCCTTTTAGTCTTGTCCATTCTGTACAAAACTTCTACATTACTAAACATAAATTGGTATTGGGCCTTTCAGAACCCCCCCCCCCCCCCCCAAAAAAAAACCACTATGAGTTGATGTTCACTAGTATGCAGTATTTTAAAGCAAACATTGGCAAAGACAATAGGTGTTGTCTCTCAAAAACAAAACTATTGGCTCTGCCAGTTTGTTTTTTGTACTCTTTGCAAGCAGATATGCATCATGATACATGCACACACATGGATTGCAATCTTCTATTAGAGAAGGCCCATTGCAAGATGCATTAGGATACACACATGCGCATGTGTCACACCACCCCTGACACTTTGACTGTGCACCTCATCAGACAATGCATGTCCAACATCAAAGGCCCTATTAATAACACTTTTATCAGTGTCAATCACTGTTTCTATGTCACAGTCCTATAAGTGATAGACCAGCCAGTACCATGTTATTGGTGACAGTCCTGTGAGTGACAGAGTTATTAATGACAGTTGTGACAGTGCTATACAGGGCAGTAGTGAGCTACGCAGCCCAAACACAGACATGCCTGTCAGTGAGTGCTCTTAAGCTCTATTTTGACAGTTCAATTGCTCTCACCCCAGATTGAGATAGTCCCATTAACCACAACCACCCAAAGAGTCCTCCCAATGCACAGCCTTCAGCGTCACCCCTTTGACGTGATGCCCTTTAGGTGGTGCAGGCTTCTTCCTCTCAAAGGTGAGGCCACTTAGCTTTGCCAATGCTCGTTTGTTTTTGTGCTAATTGTGTAGCTTGAATTCAGCCATATGGAGCACCAGTTTGCATTGCAAAACAAAAAGCATTGAAATAGATGCGGTACATAAGATACACAATTACATCTATTATAAGGACTTACAACAAACACATTCGCAGTGCAAAGTCAGATCATTTCAGGGCACAGCTGGACAGTGCTAAAAATAGACCCAAGAAACTGTTTGAAATCAGCAAACAAAAAAGCCACTGATACCATAAACCACATTCGGCACCCATAACCTCCTACCCCAGTGAGGAAGATTTTTCAGCTCACTTCTCGGAGAAGGCAAGGAAAATTGAACCTGAACTGCAATGTACCGCAACCAACCAGCGGTCCTTGAGTTCCCCTTCAGTGGGTGTTCATAAGGCAAAGATTGTTTTTTCACACCCCATTTTCGGCTTCTTTAAAAACAACGATTCTTGGAACTCCTTCCTGCTCCCTGATCCTGCTGAGATGGCAATCTACCTTGCTTTAAAACCCTCTAACCACTTCAACGACCCTCTTCCTTCTAAACTTCTCAAAGATCTCAATTCAACTATTCTCCCACTCTGGACCTGAATCATTCAAGAATCTCTGGTACAGGGGAAGATTCCTGACTGCCTCAAGATGGGGCAAGTCACTCCCATCCCTAAGAAGCCCAATGTTGACTTAGCAGATCCTAATAATTTCCGTTCGATCACTAGCATCATGACTTTAGCGAAATTACTCGAGAAATGCATCCACACACAGCTCTGCAACCACATCGAGACACGTCAGCTCCTTGACCTTTTCCAGTCTGGTTTCAGAGCTGGGCACAGCACTGAAACAGCACTAACCCACATAGTTGATGACGCCTTGAGATCCCTTGATCAAAATGTCCCTTGTCTTCTGATCCTTCTTGACTTGTCTTCAGCATTTGACAATATTAAACATGAAAACCTGATTGCTATTCTTTAACACAGGATGGGGTTATCGTGCCCTGTCTTAAATTGGTTTGCTTCTTCCTTACATAACCCTACCCAAAGAATCAAAGTTAACCAATAACTTGCTGCCAGTACCCCGGTCACGATTGGAGTACCTCAAGGTTCTGCACTGTCTCCCACACTCTTCAACCTTTTTATGGAACCTCTTTCCAATATTCTGAACGACTCCAACATTCAATACCATATGTATGCTGATGATACGCAACTTTATTTGAAGATCTCCTCTCCTGAGGACATAAAACTCTTAATGAAGTGCTTTGGAAAATGCAACAGTTGCTAACACATAATCATCTGTTGCTAAACTCCCTTAAAACAGAACTCCTTTTAATTTCCCCCCACCACAACTCGGCTCCTACCCAAGACTGGATCAAACAACTCTCTGCACTCAACTGCACCACTCATGTTGTTGACTCTGCTAGATCGTTAGGCATCACCCTGGACAAATAGCTAAACATGCAAGCTCACATTAGTGCCACTATTAGGGGTGCCAATCCTCAGCTCAACACCCTACGGAAAGTCAAGCCATTCTTGCCTCCTGAGGACATCCAGACAGCTGTCCAATCCCTAGTTATCTCACACTTGGAATATGGTTTGGTGATACTTGCCGGCCTTCCTAAAGCGAGTCTGGCTCCACTTAAAGCCACTCTTAACGCATCAGACTCATCACCGGCTCCAGAAAACATGACTATTTCACGCCGGACTTAATTCAGCTTAACTGGCTATCCGTTGAAGCAAGGATTTGCTTCAAGATTGCCTGCCTGACGCATAAAGCTATTCACTACAAACCCCCCGTCTACCTAGCAAAAAAACTTGAGCTATCTGGTCCCGAGTAGGAACTAAAAAGCTCTAACACTCTACTTTTGAAACCACCCAATTTCAATAAGAAAAGAACTTACAACCGTGCCTTCTCTGGTCTTGCTCCTAGAATTTGGAAAGCTCTTCCTCCCGAGATCAGATCCAACCCATTGACTACCTCTTTCAAAAAACATGTCAAGTGGCTAATACTGAACGACCACCTACTGCAATAGCCCTGATGCCATCTTTAATCCACTTCCATCACCAGCTTGAAAATCTTTTTACCGATCGCTCTAAATTTGTTATGTTTCTCTTCACAGGTCCTTTTTTTTTTTTTTTAAACCTTTATTAGAGCAAAACCATACAGTAGTGCACATACAGATTTGTCACAAGAATAGAAGGCACAATTCTAGAGTCAAAAATAGAGGAGAACGTTCTTCACCCTGGGCAGTACATATTACAATTGCAAGTACGGGTCAACATATAAGGCAATTAGCACTGTACAGCAAGGCCACGGTACAGAAAAGGGGGGAGTAGTACAGCCGATAGGATCCCAGCATAGTATAGCACACAATGTACAGCATCAGTAGATATCGACAACCCCTAGCAGTCAGCAAGAATCCTAGGAATGCACATGGTATTAGTTGCACAGTGGACAATAGCAGCCCAGCACCCCCTAAGGCATCAGAAGCCAGCATCCGTCACATATCTCTCACGGCACTCCGGTGAAGGTAACGAGCATATTAATAGATCATGTCTTTCAATCACGGCAGTGCATATTCATCAGAGATGACATCCCTCACACCACGCCACCCTGGCTATCACTATCCGAGTCCGCCCGCTGTGCGGCCTTGGTCAGCCAGTAAACCTGCAGTGGACTCCAGAAGTCCTTAGGTCTACACCGCACAGGCATCAAGTCAGCATATACATTATATTGATCCTGACAATATACTACATCATCCAGCCATTCCTTAAATTTCGGAGCCCTGCCTCTTCCCCACCTACAGGCTATCCTTCTTTTCGCTAGCAGTAAAGCTACATCTGCAAACCTGCGGTAAGGCACCAGAACTTCCTTCGTGTATCCCAACAGCATAACCAGGGAATCCATCGTCAAAGCCTCCTCAGTCATGATTTGCAGTGCATCATAAACCTGGACCCAATAGTCACGTATCGCACTGTACTCCCATGCCAAATGAAGAAAGCCAGCCCCCTCTGCCCGACACCGAGCGCATCTATCATCCTCTGCCAGGCGAAATCTAAATTTCCTAGCCGGAGTGTAGTAAAATCTCTGAACAAATTTATAGTGTATTATCTTTAGCCGGCAGCTAGATGAGATATTGGCAGTGACGCCACAACAATAGGTCCATTGCTCATCAGTGATATTGACGCCCAATTCAAGATTCCACTGTTCCCGCGCATGACTAACCGGAGTCTCTCGCTGCGTTCTAATGGTGTTGTACAACTTCGAGACCAGATGTCGGCCATCAGACACCAGCATAGCATGCAGTGGCAAGGCTACCCCAGGTTCATTCGGAAACTGTGGGAGCAAAGCACGGAGCCCCTGCCGAAGCCGTATGTAATAAAAAACGTCTAAGGGGGAGGGCCGTTCCACACTGAAGTACTGGTCTCTCGTACGAAGAGTACCTTCAAGAAATAGGTCACCCCACGTGGATAGCTTGTTCCGTTTGCACATGGTTTGAAACCCCGTTTCCTGCAGCAGCGACAATTTGGGGTGATACGCAAGTGGCAACGCCGATGAGTAAAGCATCATGGTCCCCAAAACCTTTGCAATACGAGTCCATGCATCTATCGTGCACGTCACTGTGGTGGTCTGCGTTTCCACATCACTAACTCTCCCCATTACCATACCATTGAGTGGGAGGGGATGCACAATCCATTCCTCAGCTGCTATCTGCGGCATAAAGGGCGTGGGCTGCATCCAGTGTTAGGCATAGTGCGCCTGAGCGCTCAGATAATATACCTCAAAATCCGGGACATCAAACCCCCCTTTGTCATAAGGCAATGTTAAAGTGGACCACTTCAACCTCGGTTGTTTGCCCCCCCAGAACAATCTAAGGAGTTCCGACCTAAGGCGTTTAAAAAAGTAGGCGCTGGGGTGGTATGGGACATTCTGAAACAGATACAAGAAGCGTGGGAGTACCACCATTTTCACCAGTGAAGCTCTGCCCGCCATAGAGAGCGGCAAGGACATCCATCGCGTGACATTGTCAGCCAACTTAGTGATAGCTACTCCGTAATTGAGCCTAATCGTCTCTTCTCTATCAAGTGAGATCACTATACCCAAATAGCGAAGATCGGTATCGCACCACTCCAAGGGGTAGTCCAGCTGGAATCTCTCAACAGCCGCCGTAAGCGGGAAGAATTGCGATTTTTTCCAGTTCATGTGCACACCAGATATTCTACCAAAACAAGAAGCTCCCGCAGTAGCGGATTCAGATTCACCTGCGGGTCCTTCACATACAAGGTGATGTCGTCCGCATAAAGTGACACACCTATCTGGCGCTGAAAGTAATTGAACGCACTGTGTTTATGTAATTGCCTGATTCGACACGCCAGTGGCTCTATTGCAATGGCAAATAAAAGTGGGGAAAGAGGACAGCCCTGCCTAGTACCTCTCGTTATAGGCAATTGAGGGGAGAGAGTTCCGTTAACAATCACTCTGGCCACAGTTTGGGTGTACAGTAATTTCACCCATGCAATAAATATTTTAGGAAAGCCCATTCTACACAATATATCGATGAGGTAATTCCATTCCACCGAATCGAATGCTTTTGTAGCATCCAGAAAAACTGCGGCAACAGGGAGCTCAGGAGCTATAGTCGGAAGTAAGGAGAAGAGAGTACGAAGATTATGGGTGGTCGCACGTCCCGGCACGAAGCCGGACTGATCCGGAAGCACTATAGTGGGCATAAGCAAAGACAGCCGCGATGCCAGTACTTTTGCTAATATCTTTGCGTCGCAATTAAGCAGCGACAGGGGACGGTAGGAATCTGTGTCCAAAGGGTCCTTGCCAGGTTTTAGTAGAGACGTAATTGCCACTTCATTCATCGAGCCCGGCAGAATCCCTACCTCCAGAGACTCCTCAAATACCTCCTTAAGCACCGGGGCCATAATATCAACATAACATTTATAGAACTCAGCAGGGAGTCCATCCAAACCCGTCGCCTTTCCATTACTCAAAGACATTATGGCGTCCCATATTTCCTCTACTTCCAGGGGCCCTCCGAGAAATGCCCTATGACCATCAGAAAGCCAACACAATGCAAGATCATCAAGAAAGCCCCCATAGCTGACCTCCCCTGTCTGTTGCGTAGTGTACAGCTGTTCATAGTGGTGCATGAAAGCTTTCTGAATCCCTATCGCATCCTGACACCGGGTACCGTCTTTCATTTCTAGTTCTAGGACCCCAGTGCTAAAACGTGGGTGTCTCGTGAGGGCAGCTAGCACTTTACCCGGTCTTTTCCCTTCACAGTATTTCCTTGCAGTCCAATATTTCCCTCTATTTTTCACATCCCTAGCAGCCTCTTCTTCAAAGTCCGATAGCTTGTCTCTAAACTTATGACAGAGCTCTGGGTCCGAGTCACTGATCATCCTGTTCTCCAGGTCTTTTAAGTCTGATTCCAATTTCGTTATGGTCTTAACAATATCTCTGAGTATCCCACAGCTTTTAGAGATCGTAACCCCTCGAATCGTCACTTTAAATGCCTCCCAAATCATTTCCACACTATCCACCGACCCCTTATTCCTGGGAAAGAACGCCTCTATCTCCTCCCCAAGCTCTGCCTTGAAAATGGGAAAATGAGGGGAACAATCTCCAGGGGGGTCGCGGCTTATTGAGACCCGGCATCGTCACAACAACCCTAACTGGGCAGTGATCTGAGTAAGTCCTGGAGAGGTGCTCCACCTTGTGTATTCCCAAGCTAAGCCCCCGCGACAGAAAACAATAGTCCAATCGCGCCCAGGTACGTGCATGTGTTGTGAAGTGTGTGCCCTTTCTACTGTCAGGGTGTGCAAATCTGCAACTATCTACCAACCCAGCCTCCTCCAATATGCCCCGTAAGGTGTCTCTCGCTTGAGTGTTATATTGGTTGCTCCCGTCAGACCTATCTGCCACAGGCCTCAGTGCTATGTTAAAATCACCGCCCCATATAATATGTGTGGCTTCTATGGCAACGGCGTGGCCCCAGAGGTTAAGAAAGAAGTCGGGAGTGTCAACGTTGGGCGCATAACAGTTCACAAGCACAACAGTATCTGAACCAAGCCTACCCCACAATATCACATACCACCCACCAGGATCCAACCTCACCCCCAGCTCCTGGAAATTAAGCGTTTTTTTGATCAACACAGCAGTCCCTCGAGCATAGGACGAGTATGATGAAAAATTCCTAACGAGGGCCCAATGACTAGCGAATTTCGGGTCAATCCTTGGGCGGAGATGTGTTTCTTGTAAGAAAGCTATCTGCACTTGATGTCTATCCAAGTACGCCAACACATTCCTACACTTTCTGGCATCATTAAGACCCCACACATTCCAGGACATGATTGATAGTTTATCCAGCGTGCCGTCAGCCATTATCCATGTTGCAGACCATCAACACAGACCCACCCATGTGCACAAATCGCCTCCCAGGCGAAGAACAACTTAGCAAATAAACATTATGCAATCGCATCCGTGCCCAATCTGCACCACAATCATACCTCATGATCCCCCCCCTCAACTCGACAACCCCCAACTATCACACACCAGCTACACACTACCGCATAATACAAGTCCATAAACCGGAACAGTGCAAGCAATGCAGGGTGCCTAAGGCAAGTACCCACAACACACCACCCAGCGATCACCCAGCAACATCCTACCACCCTCTGGTAGCAGGGTCGGATCGGAGTGCAAGGTACAAGACCATCCCACAGCATGATAAAACAAGAGAGGCCTGTCATGGTACAAGTATGTCTAAGCCCTCAGTCCAGAGAGGCAGTCATGATCATAGCAGTGTAGAAAACAGAAAAATAAAAAAAAACAGTCCTAAGGGACCATCGCACTTTAGTACAAGTGCATCCTCGCGCCACCCACCTGAGCAACCCCAACCTGCCAGGACCCCCTGCCCCCCCCTCCCGCAACAAAGCCCAACCAACTCAACATTTGCATCATAAGCAACAAGTTCAATGGGGAATGCCCTTCAGGGTGTAATCTAGAGGCGCACATAACCACCCCCCACACCTCGCCTTTGACCCTCACGTCACAGGTAGGCATGGCCCAGGTAGTGGGGGGGGGGGTGCCTGGAGTACATTACCACCGTAGTCCAGCGCTCTTCCAGTGTCCTCTGGCAGTACTCGATAAGTTCATCCCGCAGTCCTCCGCAGCGGAATCAGACAACAAAAGGAGAGGGGAAAGCGGGTAAAATGACAGTCACCGAAGTACAATTTACAGACATCAATCATTCAGTGTTCAGTATCACTCATCTTCGTTGGCCGAGTGGAACCCCTCCTGTCCATCATCTCCATTTCGTCGACTCGCTGCACGCTCCCTCTTAAGTCGCTTCACAAAGTCCTCCACCTGCTGCGGGTTCGCAAAGAAATGCTGCTTCGCCTGGTGCGTCACTCTCAATTTTGCAGGGTACAACAGGGCATAGTCCACCTGCAGCTCTCTAAGCTTCTTTTTGACATCCAGGAACTTACGCCTCTGTTCCTGTACTACAGGCGTAAAGTCCGGATAGATGGAGAAGTTGACCCCTTCACAAGATAGTGTGCGGGTGGCGCGAGCCCCCCGAAGAGCCGCATCTCGATCCCGATAGTTCAGGAGACGGGCGATAATTGGTCACGGCGGGGTTCCAGTAGCAGGTCGCGGCCCAATGGAACGGTGCGCCCTCTCCACGATGAATTGCTTAGAAAAGGCCTCCAGGCCGATCGCTTCAAGCATAATCTTTTCTACTTAAGTCTCCATCCTACCCACATTGGTCGTCTCCGGCACACCCACTACGCGTATATTATTGCGATGACTTCTGGCCTCCAACTCCTCATTCTTTGCAACTATGACCCGGAGCACATTGTCCATACGCGCAAGTTGTGTTGTGTGGGCAGCCGTTGTGTCATCATGGTCAGAAATACGCTGTTCGGCCGCTGTAATGCGCTCCTCATGAACGTCCAGTTTTTGCACCACAGCATCCATCCGCGACGACATTTTGTCCACTTTGTCCACTATAGTGGCAAACCCCTGCATCATTTCCTGCATCATGTGCTGAAAGTCAGGGGCAACATGTTGGGAGACAGTGTCAGATACAGCAGGGGGGGAGCGGGAGCCCCCCGCGTCCTTCGCATTTCGCGATCCTCTCTTGGCCGCCAATGAGTCAAATGACAGCTTCGGCTGTTTATTGTCCAGTTTACCCATGACCGGTCGTCCGCAGCCGCCCAAAGCAAGCACGGGGATACTGACGGTACAAAAAGCGGCCAACAGTCACAGGGCAACGCAGGCCAAAGACCCCCTTCGTCTTCTAAGCACTCACCGCCCATAGGAAGCTCAAGGGATATCGCAGCATGCAGGTAACACCAACACCATAGATGGAGCACCCAATCCGTAGTTCAGTCCAAGGGACAACCAGCAGGGGGGGGGGGCGCAATTGACAGCAGCAGTCTCCTCCATGCGCACACCCCCAACCTCGTAAGCAGTACACCAGCGTTGTAGCTATTGAGATGAGCACCAAGCCTGCTAATCCCCTTCCGCAGCCCACTCCCCAGGTGGTAGGAACATAAGTCACAGAGTTATCAGGAGTACAGTACAATCAACGGCATGTCACTCAGCAGTCACAGCAGGCGGAGAAGTGCTCCACAGCACTGTTGCATCACCCCTGGCTGAGTGTAAAAAAAATAGCAGAGTAATCGCCCCACCATATGCCAGCAGCGTCCTCCGTTAGCTCCACCAATTGAGGTTGAAGACAGCACCGTCCGCATGGAGCGTCCTCGGTCCCACGCAGATTCCAACGATAGCTGCACCAGTGTAAAGTAGGCCCGTACAGGGACTGCACAAAAACTCAGCGCCGCGTCCAGCGCCCAGGATATCAATGCCGGCAGTCAGGCGCGAGCCAGCCAGTAACCAGGGGGAGCGGTGAACACCCGCAGCAACCAGGGGCACGAGCAGGTACAATACCCCGCCTCACCTGTCCCACATAATGGCCGCCGCTCCACACGGCCGCCGGAACCAGATGCCACAACGCGGCTCTATAGGCGACAGCCGCCGCAATGCAGCACATCGCCTCACCACTAGCAGAGGCAGGATCCTCGCCAGTCGTCCTCTCGCTCCGGTGAGAATCGCCCAGGGGCAGCGCCGCGCCGGGAGGCCCCCGCTGGGGGTACGCGCGGAGGCCCTCTCGCCTCGTGGTGCGCCGCGGTCTCACGTAGATCGGCAGCCCGGCCAGCAGCAGCAGGCGTCTCCAGGTCACCACCCGGTCAGATCTGCAACCGGCTGTAACTCCGGCCAGGAGCGTCGGAAATGCGCGAAACTTGAACCGAAGGTGTATCAGGCCAGGCTCAAGTAATATTCACGGACAGAGCGAGCGCAGGTGGTGGTAAAGTAGGATTAATGACGGATATGGTCTCCAGGCTGCAGGAGCCTCACATTAGTGCGGCCATGCTGCTAGTGCGCCCTCTAGCGCCCCCTCACAGGTCCTTTTTGATGTATTACTTGCTGTAACTTTTTAGTTACTTCCTGTGTTCCATTTTGTACTGCACCCTCGTTTTAAAACTATTGCTTGTACCCTCCTTTGTACAGTGCTCTGATACCCTTTTTTGGGTGATGGTCTCACTTTATAAAACTTTTCAAATAAATAAACAAAAAAATATACACACAGGTTTATCATACTTGAAAACAGAGGTTGGTTGAATAAATCGGTGCTCGTTACAATTGAGAGCAATGCCTGTAAGGAGTGGCTGGTTTGCTCCAGTTATGTGAGAAGTGACTTGAGGGGGTTGTTGGGGGACAGCAACAGAGAGTGAAAAAGTGAAAACCTTCTTTATGCCAAACGCTGTTTTCATGCTGCTTGGTGAAGCATTTTATACTTTGAGAACAGCTGTGCCCAGGCCCCACGTGGGAGATGCAACTTTAACTGTTCGTCGACAGATCATTAGCAAAGGAAACAACATCTTTAGCCTCGAAACCTTCTGTTCCATATATAGATGAGGAACCTGTCTGTACACTGTGCAGTCCTAAAGTTAAATGGAGTGCTCCCTATTCGTCAGCATAGGATGCTCTCTGTACAATGCCACACACTGTGTGCATAGAGGTGTTTTTAACTTCCATTCCTTGGCATAGCATACTACTCTGCATAGATTTGTCCTTACCATCCATTCATCGACATAGGATGCTGCTCTGTACAGTGTGAGGCCCTCTGTGCATAAAGGTATCTTTAAATAAATAAATAAAATAAAAATAAAAATTATAAAGCGCCTAGTTACACTAAGGCCAGTGTGTCCCCGTGCTGTGGTGCGGCAAGCAACAGTTAATCGAGCAAGTCCCTCTCTCCAGATCCTCAGAGCCGATCCTTCTCCCTCTCTACCCTGAGGGGAAGAGATGAGTTTTCAGTTGTTTTCCGAAACATACGTTCAGAGGTCTCCAGTCACATTCTAGGTGGGAGTCGGTTCCATTGTTGAGCTGCCTGAACACGGAAGAAGCGCCCACCCATCCGGGCTCTTCTGATCTTAGGGACCTTAACCAACTCTGCCCACTGGATGCCAATTGACGCGCTGGAGTATAGTGGGTCAGCAGGTCAAGAAGATAAGAGGGCCCTTTCCCTTGAATAATGCGATGACTAATCTACAGGGTTTTAAAGAGCACCCGTTCTTTGATAGGTAGCCAATGCAATGATTCCAAGGCTTTCTTAGATGACGCTTTTTTGGGCAGCAACAAGACCATACGGGCAGCCGCATTCTGTATACGCTGTAGCCGAGTGATGCACCTGATATTAGCTCCCAGGTACAGGGCATTCCCATAGTCCAGCCTAGATGTGATAAGGGCATGGACAAGGGTTTTCCTTGCCGACGTGGGAAGTAGATCAAGTGTCTTCCGCATACTCCTCAGAATACCAAAGCACTGTCCTGCCACGCGCCTTGTGTGATACTCAAAGGAGATTTTGCTGTCTAGCCAGGTACCCAAATTTCTGACTTGTTCACTGGGAATAGGTTGAGGCCCCAGCACCTGCAGCCACCATGCCGATGTCCACACTGACGGTGCTTTCCCCACAACCAGCACTTCCGTTTAATTTTAAACAGTTATTAGCCATCCAGGCCGCTACTTCCTGTAAGCACGTCGAAAAGTTACTGGCTGCTGTCTCATCAGATTGAGCAAGAGACACAACAAGTTGGGTGTCGTCGGCGTAGGATACCGCTTGCACCCCAAATCTTTCAGTGATCTCTGCTACTGGTGTTACGTAGAGCTTGAAAAGGGTGGGGCTCAAGCTGGACCCCTGAGGCACCCCCTTCTTCAGCCTAGTGTTCTTCGACCGGTATGGTCCTTGAGCTACTTGGAAGCTGCGATTCTGGAGGAACGACTCCAACCACTCCAGAGCTCTGCCTGCCACTCCCCCTTTTTTTAGACACTGCAGCAAGGTGTGATGTGCTATAGTGTTTTTAACTTCCATTCATCAGAATGGGATGCTACTCCGCACAGTGTGTTGACCCAATAACGAAAGGGGTGGACAATTATCCATTCCCTAACTGCCTTGATGCTTCTGAGTGTTTTATTTGCTTCCAGGTAGCCAGCACAAGGGGGCCCTCTTTGAGGTGAATGGTGTGGGGGACCCTCACCACGAGGGCCTTCGTTATGGTCTGTGAAGACCCCCCATGCATAGAGGTGTCTTTAACTTCCATTCATCGGCATAGGATGCTGTTCTAGATAGGGCGAGTCTCTGGGATAATCAGGGTGATGTTACCTTCCATTCATTAGCATAGCATACTGCTCTACTTAGTACACCTCCCTGTGCGCATAGAGGTGTCTTTACCAACCATTCATTGGATTTAGCATACTGCTCTGCCTAGTGCTACTCCCTGTGTGCATAGAGGTGTCTTTGCCATTCATCGTCAAAGCCTGCTGCTCTGCATAGTACGAATCTCCGGGTGAATAATGGTATTTTTAACTTCCATTCATCGGCTTAGCATACTGCTCTGCATAGTGCTACTCCCTTTGTGCATAGAGGTGTCCTTACGATCCATTCATCGGCATAGGATGCTGCTCTGCACAGAGCCACTACGTGGGTGCATAGAGGTGTCTTTAACCATTCATCTGCATAGTATGCTACTCTGCACAGTGTAAGTCTCTGGGTGAATAATGCTGTCTTTAACTTCCATTCATCATTAAAAGATGCTCCTCTGCACAGTGCCACTCACTGTGTGCATAGAGGTCCCTTTAACTTCCATTAATTGGCATAGGATGCTACTCTGCACAGTGCAAGTTTCTGGGTGAATATCGGTGTCTTAAACTTCCATTCATTGACCTAAGATGTTGCTCTGCTCAGTGTGAGGCTCTCCGTACATAGAGGTGTGTTTAACCTCCATTCATCGGCATACGATGCTCCTCTGCACAGTGTGAGGCTATGCATGTTTACAGGTGTCCCTAAGTTCCATTAATCAGCGTAGCATACTGTTCTGTACAGCGCGAGTCCCCTGTGAATTGAGATGTGTCCACTTTCACTCATCAGTATAGGATGCTGCTATGCACAATGTGAAACACTGAACTTATAAAGAGGTATCTTTGAAATTCATTAATTAGCATATAATGGTACTGTGCGCGGTGCTCTGCATGCACCCAGGTGCCCCTGACTTCCATTCACTGGCATGCTGTGCGAGTCACAGTATGTATGCATAGATGTCTTTAACGTGTGTACGCCTGCATAGGAATCGGTTTGCACAGTGCCGGTACATGTGTGCATTGAGGTATCTTAATTTCCATTCTTTATCATAGGAACCTGCTTTGCATAGCATGAGTCCCAAACGTGCAAAGAGTTGTCCTTACTAGTTACATGAGATCTGCTCCCCCTCCCACCGCAAATAAAAACACTATACAGTTGCCACGTTCATTCTGACGAAATGTTATACCCCCAGTTTGCTGAAAAGTCCACCAAAGCAATTCCAACTCCTTGTTTACAAATCTGCCAGCTTTTATAATGGAAAGGGCATTTTGAGCTCCTCTTTTGCTTTGTTCTCCTCTCTGTCACAGCTCTACTCATTCGCTGGTCTGCACCCCCACTCCCTAATTAGTCCTCTTGGCTTTCTTTACCTTTTATTTCCCTTCGCTCTACCTTCAGCACTTCCTGCTACTGTTGTCTTGGGGATCTTCCTACAAAGAACTAGAATTCTGGACTCTTTAGAAATGATGTTTTTTTCTGCTTTCGTTGCTCCACTTTTTATTTGTATTGAACACTGTAGGATTTTATAGCACATATTTTCCCATTTATGGGCTTCTTTCGTTTTGAAAAACTGTGAGGGTTTTTTCCGTCAACATTGTTATTTGTCAATTGTTTAATTCGTCAGAAACAACCTAATTTCATCAGGTTGGTTTTTTGTTGAGTTCTTTGATGTTCTCAGTAGACTTTTTGTGAGTAGGGCACAGTGCTTAATTTGAGCCGGGGGTTTCTGGTGCTCAGCACTTAAACAACACTGGTGCTTTTCACGAGCACCAGTTCAGGACACATTCATTTATGGTAGGAGCTGGGAGATTGCATGATTTGCCCAGAATCACAGGCAGTTGAGCTGACGTAGAGACTCTGGGTCCCCCTGCTCCGAAGTCGGCAGCTCTGGCCATTGCACCACATCCTCTACCCACTTTCGTGGTTAGTGGTTGGCTCTGTTTTGGGGGGCACTAACAAGAGAAATGGGTGCTGCATCCTGACGGAGGAGGTGCCTCCTGACAAGAGCCCTAGCACTTATTTTCTTACAATTTAACCACTGGTCGAGCACTGTCAGAGTAGAGGTGTTTGAGTAGCAATCATCTTAGTACACTTTAGCTTTGCTTCCACAGCAGCCTAAACCCGCTGATCACGAATAGTGGTGGGCTAAGTCTTCCTTCAAACACCTTGGCCCTTATTTGGACACACTTTCAAGGAGGAAGAATTAGGGCCTGGTGGAGAGTTTGGCAGATGGAGAAAAGGCAGTTAGGGTGGAGGAGGACTTTATGTTCACCACCCTGCCTTTACTCTGCCCATCAAATTTAGAGCTCACCTCTGAACCCAAGATGAACGCTATGAATTTGTATGAACCTCTAATACGGTGGTTCATACAAAGTCATTCAAAAGTTTGCTGTGCATCCGTTAATAGTGGTTACATCAACCGTTTAAAAGTTTTACTGTACCAAAAACAAACTCCAAAAGTGGAGTTTTTGGAAAAGTTAAAATGAATGGCCCCATTACCACTGAACTTTTCTCCCAGGGCGTGGGGCGGGTTATTTTTTTAATCTTTACTGTGCCTGGTGGTGGACTGTAAAAAAAATGCCATTTGACCACCCACAGTAAATAGGAAGGTATGTCGGATGGGTTACCTCCAAAGGCCTATACTCTCTTGGGCCATCAGAGGAACATTTACGCTGATGGAGCAAATTTAGCTCAGTTAGCGTAAACCTGATGGTGCACCCAAGTCAAAATTGGGAGAGCAGACCAAGAGTTTGCCAGACAGGGTTCTCCATGTACCTTGTTCGCTCAACTCGAAATCAGGCTCTTAGTTCTTCCAGATTCCCAGGGTGTCGTTGGATGCTGGGGGGGACAGGAATCGACATTCATAATGCAAGGCAATAAAGAGATGTCAGGTCTTTTCTCCAGTGCCTGGGTAAGAGGTAGAGAAAGGGACAGTGTCCACGTTTGATAAGGCTATTTCTCCACACTCTCTTAGGGCCGTGGATACTGGGGCTGGAAAGGGTTAGGTAATGCCCTAGTTTACTTTAATCTCTAGTTGTACCTATGGTAAAGTAGCAATTTCCATTCAGGGACGTAGTTAGGAAACTGAGCTCAAACACAATATAAAGTAGTTGTTAGCACACTCGTAAATAAAGTAGCTACCGTAGACAAAGGTGAAAACCCAAAGGGCCAAACATTTAGGATCGAGGAGTAAAGATCCTAAATGTGTTCCAAATACTTCTTGTTGTAATGCTAATGGCTTGGCTTTCTAAGCACTTCCCAAAAGGGTTTTGGGAGTTCTGTTTTACTGCTGGGTCTTGTTGGTATGACTAATTTAATGGAGGAAGCACAATAGCCAAAGGTTCAAGCCCTGTCTGGCTTAAAAGACATGCTAGGGTAGCTCAGCAGGCTTAAGCTCCTGTTGCTGGGTTCTGGAGAAAGACAAATGAGGCAACCTAGTGGGAAAGTCAGGAAAGGGAGGAGATGTGCTTTTATCTATTTCTTTTTCACAGTTGGGCACTGAATAATGGGTTGCATAGGGCCACTGGTTCTCTAGATTCTCTTATGGCTTCCAGAGTGAATTCTTCCAGGCCCTAGTTCAGTAGCTATCCTCGTCCTATCCTGGACCCCATAAGCTAGTAGAAGCAAACTATTTGCATTGGGAAACTCGGACCCCAAGATAAATCAAGGAAAGGTAGCAAGCCTGGCATTTGATTGGCACATCTAGTGTCATTGTGACTTATCTCATCACTCCATTGTGGAGGACTATCTCCCAGTAACAGCTCACTCAATAAAGAAGAAATATCTCTGTATTTGGTCAATCAAGGCAAAGGGGTTTCCACGATAAGATCACATCTGCATCTAGAGTGGATTTATCAGACACCTTTATACTACTGATGATGGACAACTGTGCACATTTCCCATCTATATCACTGCTCACCCTTTGAAAGAAGTTTTCATTACTACCCATGTAATCTCTTCATCCATTGGAGCATCGCAGAACTCTTCGATCCTCCACAGCTTTCATGCTGTCTGTCCCTCGGACAAAAAAGGCCACTTGGGGAGACAGGTGCTTCACTACAGCCACTGCCAAATTATGGAACACCCTCCCACTGCATATCAAAACTGCCCCCACCCTCCTTAAATTCCGAAAAAGCCTCAAGACATGGCTTTTTTCCTCTGTTTAACCACCCCTCAAAGTGTAAGGAGTTCTCTGATCACCAGCGCCGAGACACCTGTATGGGTATTTGCGCGCTTTAAAAATAGCAAAAATAAATAAATAAATAAATAAATATATTATTAATGATTGGGTTGCTACCTTGGTATTGAAGAACATCAGATTATATGTTCTGAGAGATAGTTTTCCAAACGGTATGCAAGGATTATGGAGCATGCAACGTAGGGACGCATCATGAAAATGGGAAAAAGGTACACTTTTCTCCCCCCCATTTTTTTAGGTAGAGTCTAGGCAGCGCATGTGCTGCTGCGAGGCATGGAGTAGTGGAGTGTGGCTTTGAAGCCCCGCCCACTCTCCGGCTCATATTTTTTATTTGCTTGTCATTGTCCTTCCTAAACGCTGGCTTCCAAGTCGTTATTGGGCTTGTTAGTCCCTCCTTGGTACCGCCTTGTCTGCATTTGTTCCCTCCCATAACAACTGTACCATTTACTGGTGGTGTTTCCACGGTCTGCTTTATAAGTCGATGAGCACTATATTATTTAATGCTCTTCCTCTATTCCACCCACTAACTCGCGGCAAGCCATCCACTTTTATTTGAATTTTTGCTAATGGTGGTCTGCTGTAACTATAGCGGCCACGTTTATTTATTTATTTTAGCAGCTGGGTCCGTATTTAGCAGCCACGCCTACTTATTTGTTTACTAGCGCCCATGCAGTGCTTTCTAATTCATAGAGGCCGCGCCCCTTACTTTACTCAAACCACGTCTAAAGAAAGGTATGCGGCTGACATTAAAGTGAAAGGACAGCAAGGACGCTTTTACCCAAAACCCCCCATCTGTTTGTCAACTTGACAAACAGATGCTTTTTTTGTCAAAGCCCCTATGCTGCGGTTTCATTTTAAGGTCAGACACGCTGCTTACTTAAGATGCAGCTTGTCTAACGAAAGGGGCACAGCCTTCCTGAATGTGAAGCAAAACCAAAGGGGATGATGGATGGAGTGTTGAGCATTGCAAGCACTCACCCCCAGTCAACTGATCTGGGTTTAATTCAACATCATTCTTAACCTCACTCCGCCACCCAAGTTCAGACATGGCCATATGCAAATCAGTCTGACCCTATGCCTTATGGGAACAGTCCAGCCCGAACTGCCAAGCCATGTCTTCCCTGGACTGGAAACACGCATCCAGGGGCCAGTTTCTGGCTATTCAGCCATCATCAGCCAGGCTAGCTTGAATCCAGTGGCAAAGTGAGCAAGCAACCCACGTCTGGGCATACCCTGCCAACCTAGGGCAAACAAAGCAAAATCAAAGGGGATGATGGACAAACTGGGGTGGCGGAGTGAGCTAACGAATTATAATGGATAAAACCTAGATCAGTTGACTGGGGGTGAGTGCTTGCAATGTTCAACACTCCGTCCATCATCCCCTTTGGTTTTGCTCTTTCCTGAATGTGAAAGCACCACATGGGTGTATTTGCAATGCAATAGGTATCACATTTGCGATAGTTTAAGCTATTGCATTGCCAATAGCCCAAACTCTTGTTAATCTGAGACCTATTGCATTGCAAATGCTTGTTTTTAATTATGCAGTGGTTTGGGTACAGCTGTTTTAGTGCCTACTCCCCAGTAGAGTCATCTTGCCCAGAATGTTGGGAGACAGCTTTGGAAGGGTTGAGATTTTGATCAATACCTTATCACTATCGATCTAAAACCCCGGTCTGGCCGACTGAATCTTTATTGCCTGTCTTTGAGGAAAGAAAGTGCATCTCTTACCAAGTTAGTTTCCCCAATAAAGGACTCTGCTTCAAAGGATCACAAACAACTTCTAGCTTTCAAAGATTTATTATAAGTTGCAGGTACAAGCATCTCAAGATGAGATTCACTAAATACACGGGCCCAATTACGTACATGTGTTCTCTGAAAGCCCTCAGACGAACAACAGAAACTATCAATACCAGTTCTAAAAACAATAGTGCCGTTAGCATAGACACATATTGAAATCTATCACTCATTTACAGGCGGAAGGAAAATACAGGTTAGGCTTTCCCTACCCTGTTCTAGATGGTATCCCTACTTAACCAGGTCTCAACCTATCAAAGGTGTCAGCAGTGAATGACTCCCAAGGGAAGCCACCCACTCTCGAACTCTTGGTGAAAACCTATAGATCTCCAATCATGACCCCTCTCTGCCTACCCATCCGCTCTCTAAAGGGTCCTCAGGCGTCTGCTCTAACTCCACCCAGGGGTGCTATCCCTAATACAAAAATCCAACAACATTTAGGACGCCCCTCGTGAGACGCCCCTCACGTGGTGTAGCTCCTGGCTTTTTCCATGATGAGGCCTTGCGGTCAGAGTCGACCTTGCTTCTCAGACTCGTCTCCGGCCCGCTGATACCCCTTAAACATTCCGGAACCCTCCTCCATGTCTGGTCCATTTCTTGAACAAGCTTCTATTCATTATATTAATAATTGAATACCCCCTTTTCTCTTCCAGACAGACATCTGCAGCCTGTTCCCAATTCTCATGGTTTTCCAACCGCCTTGCAACATTCTTCGACCCAGACTAATACGTATAAATCAACATTTAAAGCTTTCCAGCTCTACTACATTTTATAGCATTCAACTTCTTCTTTAATTATTAGCATGTTAGTACTCATCTCTACTGATTTCAGTAAACACATCTATAAATCAAAAAGCCTACTCATTAATACTAAACATTAGTGCAATCCAAATTGTGCATCTTAATCACCTTCCCCCTCCCGCCTTGCTCTGGCCCTGAGGCCTACCACATTTCAACGTTTTCGTATGCCATCTTACATTCTAGCAGCTACACAACATGGATTCAGGAATAATCACGTTTAATAAAATCGCATTACTTCACACAACTCTGTATTAGTTCCACTTCTATTTAAACTTCTATATTAACTACACATTTCAGAATATAACTTTGGATACTATCAGCACTCATGGCATTTCTCTTCATGATTTGTGCTTACTACGTGTAAGTGTGATGTATTTCTACATTTTGGTCAGTTTGCGCTCTCTCAGTTCCCCCCTTTGATGACCTCTCGGGGTCATCATTAACATTTAAACTGCAGTGATTGCTAGCATAACTCGTTTCCGCGTTTCTAGAGCCCTCAGACTCCGGTACTGACTATCTTGTATGGCAGCCAATCTCTGCAGCTGTTTTCTCTGAGCTCTCTCTGACCTTCTTGATCTGTACCATTTGAATACCCTCACCAATCCCCACAACACGATCCCACAGATCAAGATTATGATGATGGGTTTTAGTACCTTCCACACAAAGCTTTTGCCTAAGGTGGTGAGCCAACCTCCAGCGTCACCTATCCCTTGGCCCACCTTCTCCCAGACATTTTCTCTGCTTAGGTCTTCGATCTCCTTGTGAATATCAGTTATGTTCCTAATAACCTTTTCAAGGGGCTTCGAATTGTCTGGAATGTAAGTACAACATTCTTGGACCTTCAAAGCCTTACAGACTCCGCCCTCTTTTGCTAATAGGACATCTAAGGCAAGACGGTTCTGAAGAACCATAGCCCTTATCGATTGCATCTCTCCTTCTACCAGCATTAAGGACTGAGCAGTGCTGGCAGACAACCTGTCTACGACTGTTGCTAGTCGTCTAATTTTAACGTCATTTAGAATTAATCCTAGAAAAGGGAACACAGCTCCAAAGACATCTCCAACCATTTCTACACCTCCTACATCTCTCCTTCCCCTCGATGATGTCTTGCCCTCGATGATCTCTAAGTCTTGGGCATGGTATATTTTAGGGAAGATAATTGCCAAGTAACATGATCCATACCAGTTGTCAGGTAGTCTTACGTAAGCATTTCTCCCACATACAAAATATACATTTGGAATCACTTGCATTCCCTTCAGAAAGTCCTTGGTGTAATACTCTAAATTGAAAGCATGTTCACAGCTAACTTCTCCCACGTATACATTTTCATAATACGTTTTGGCTCTGTGAAGACATAACTTTCCTCTCTGCGTTCTATCTAAAGCTATTGGACCACTACTACCCTTTCTTTTGTGTACCCTTTCTTCATCGGTCCAATCTGTTTTCCCTTGTCCTGATTTTTTCAAAATCCTTTGCCTCCTGTTTCGATCATCCACCTGCCCTATGAACTTTTTCTCAACTTCCGACACCTTGCATGTCAGATTATTTCTGCGGGCATGTGAAGTATCTAAGGTAATCCAAGGAATGAAAAACTTTGCCAATCTGTCTTCACTTTTCCAGTAGTCCCACTTGTTCATCTGCTTATAATTTGGGACTTCCGGCAACACTGAATCAAAATTGGAGAAATAGTATTCAAAACTATCTCTCCCATAAAATATACTAAGCAATAAGCTACATGTAATGCCATATGTCAGCGGGAGGTGATGATAACGAATGCCTTCATCTACAGACGCCGGCAACTGCATGCAGACATAGCAGTCCTTGACCTCCATGGCATCCACATATTCATACAATAATTTTGCATAAGCATTTGACCTAAAGTCACCTTGGGACTCATCTACATGTAACCTGCGGGCTTCTGCTGCTAATAACGCTTTCTCTTGTGTGTTTTCCCCTTTCCCACCAGCAACGGTGGGTGTAAGCGCCTCTACAGATTTCACATCAGTTACCTTTGCCTCTTCCTCACGTCCCTTTACATAGGAGACTGTCACTACTAGAGCTATTAGTATTATCACTCCTACTATTAGTGTACCTATTATACATTTTGCTCTGCGGTTCTGGGTACCGGACTTCATTTCGTCAGATAGTGTGGCTCTCTCGTAACTCTGCACAAAGTTCCTTTCTTTTCGTTCCTTTACAGTCTCTTTACTCCTTTTATCTTGAGAACCACGCAACTGGAAGTTGGCAACCTTTTCCGCAAAAGTTCCTTTTAATTCAATATAGACAACCCTAGCCCTTCTCCATCAACTCAGGGAAAGTCCCTAAGATTCTCTGCTTCCTAGGCGCTAGGTAATCTTCTTTTCTTCACGCTTATTTACAAAGTCTTTTAAGCATCCACTATCAGGCGCTCGCCTGCAGCTTCGACAGCAAAATTCAATATTTCCAGACGAAGATTGTGCTCTTCTGCGGCTGATATCTTTGAACCAAAATCAGGGAATTGCAATTCTGTGAGAAACATGTCCTTTATCTTGCTGAGGCGGGGAGGACGGGGGAGCATGAATGTCAGTGACCCTTCTTGTTCGACACCGGGCACTAACAATCTTATCTCCACTGTCACGATGGGCTCAGAACTGGACACCACCACCGCTCGGATCCTCCCTGTCACTGGTTTCGAAGCCATCTGTCGCCAGATATGTCCACTCAGGGGTGGAGTATCTTCTGTTAGGCACACGCACTCTTCTTGACCTCCTCAACTCTGGTGCCTCAGCGCCCTGAGCACCGTCTTCTGGGTCTGAGTCTTCTGATATTGGAGGAAGGGTTCTCTCCAGAGTTGACCTTAGGCTAGAGCTCCTTCTCTGCGGCCAATCAGCTTCTCCGCGTACCCTTCTACTCCGTCTTCTTCTCGTTGGTTCACGCTCTCTGTCAGACCTGTCAGTGTCTGACTCGTACTCCCAGCTACTTTCTCCTTCAGTAGCGTTGTCTGTTTCGCTGTTGTACTGACCGTCCTCAGCTTGGTCAGACTCGTTCCCTGCTTCCGCTGGCACCTCTACAGCTTGGCTAGCCCCCTCTATGGCTTCTCGGTCCGCTGCTGGACGTCTATCCGAGAGAGGAGCTGTTTCTATCAGAGGTGCTGGAACTCTCCGCGTGTGCGACGCGTGGATCCAATTGGGCAGGCCTCCCACTTTCACGGCTGTGTTTGTGGTCAGGATGATCTGGAAGGGCCCACGCCAACGAACATCCAAGCAGCTGCTTCTCACATGCTTCTTCACCAGGACCCAGTCCCCAGGAAGCAAGTCATGACAAGGGTCCTGGCTCGATGGTACCTCGGCAGCCTGCACCTGAAGGGACACAGAATGAATGGCGTCAGACAGCCCCTTACAATAGTCCAGGATCATATCATCTGTGATGCTAATCAATGCAGCAGTTGGGACAGAAGGTAACCTCATTGCTCTTCCCATCAATACCTCATGAGGAGACAAACCAGTTCTCCTATCCGGGGTACTACGGAGGCTCATAAGGACCAATGGCAGCGCATCAGGCCAACTCAAGGATGTTGATGAACACACTTTCGCAATTCTGGCCTTGATGGTGCCATTTATTTGCTCCACAATTCCTGAAGCCTCTGGTCGATAACTGCAATGCAGTTTTTGGTCTATATTCAAAGCTGCACAAATCATTTTCACAAGCGAGCTGTTGAAATGCGTTCCCCTATCTGATTCCAAAGAGGCCGGCACCCCAAAGCGCGGGATAAGCTCCCTGAGCAATATCTTAGCTACTGTGAGGGTGTCGCACCTGCGTGTAGGATATGCCTCAACCCATCTAGAGAAAACGCAAACAACCACCAGGATATAACGGAGGCGGCTGCACCTTGGCATTTCAATGAAATCTATCTGCATTCGATTGAATGGACCTCCTGACCTCCCTATGTGGCTCAGTGCAACTGGTGTCTTCTTCCCTACATTCAACTGCTGGCACGTCACACAACGCTGGCACACTGCTTCGGCTGCTACTCTGAACTTGGGGTTGTACCAGGTCTGTCTAAACACTCTCAGCATTGCATCTCTTCCTAAGTGGACAGGACCATGTATGTGTCGGGCCATTGGGCTCACCATCTCATTGGGCAACACTGCTCTGCCATCTGCTGAAACCCAGAAATGGGCCTCCCCCACCACACATCCGGGCAACGCCTCTGGGGTAATACTAGACTTTCAAGATTTCTCTTCAGGAGCTGGTTAAAGATCGATGGGCTCTCTGTATACCCCTGAGGAATACGACACCATGTTAGGACGCGACCTTCCAGCTTAAATGCGAAAAGGAAATGGCTTTCTTCGTCCAAAGGGATCGAAAAGAAAGCCTGGCAAAGATCAATTACCGTGAACCATTCTGCTTGGAACGGTATCTGAAACAGTATCACTGATGGATTCGGTACCACTGGACAACACGAAACGACTATGTTATTAATCTTTCTGAGGTCCTGCACTATCCGAAATTTCCCATTTGGTTTCTGCAGACCCATAATCGGGGAGTTACATGGACTACCCACGATTTCCTTCAGTATTCCCTGCCTAATCATGGACTCAATCACGGGTTGTATACCTGCAATCGTTTCTGGTGTCAATTTATACTGAGGTGTTCTTGGGAACTCAGCATGAGGTTTCACTACGATTTTCACTGGGTCTACTCCTTTCACCAACCCAATCTCTTCCCCAGTGAAATCCCATACTTCAGGAGCAACGGTCTCTCTCAGATCCCAGGGTAGCTCGTCTACTGTCAAAGTGGGATACAGTTCCACACATATTCTGGAATTGGCGACTTTAAAGTCAGCATCATCATCATTAGTCAATACCTCCACGCCCTGTGGTGTGCAATATATGGTGCAATTTAACTTGCACAAAAGGTCTCTTCCTAGCAGACATACAGGACTAGAATCGCAAACCACAAACTGGTGCTCATCACTGTACTTCCCTATTTTCACCTGCACGGGTTCCGTCAGAGGACTGGTCATTCTCCTGTTAGCGACCCCCACCACTTGTATGGTCTCTCCAGACATAGGCAGGCCTGGCACGGCGGCTGACCTGATCGTGGATCTGGTGGCTCCTGTGTCCACTAGAAATGTCGTGGGGAACCCTGCCACTTCGGCCTCAACATAGGGTCCCCTCTGATCTACCTCCAGAGCTGCCCCGAGGGTGCAGTCATCCCTTTCCACCCTCTGTCCCGTTAGTGGGTCCACATAATAGCATTCCTCTCCCCCGACAAACAGGGGCATCTGTCTATAGGTCTTACCCATAGACCCTACTCTGGGTGGCTGCGGGAACTGAGCTCGGGGAGGTGGCCCCCCCCCTTTGAGCACCTTTCCCTGGTACTGCGTTACCCCTCTTGCAGGCACACTCTGGGTCTCGTCCTCCTCTACCTCTTGGTCTCCTATCTCAACATTATAGGGACACTCGCGTTTCCAATGTCCCACCTCGTTACACTGGTGGCACCTAGTTGTTTTCTTTAAGGTAGTTATATCTATCCTTGGTCTAAAGGTGGAGTTCTCCTCATTGCCTTTGTTCTGACTGTACTGTTTCTTTCCTCCAGTACCTGTTCCTGGTTGCTGTTGCTGCTGTCCCCCCTTCCCTGCTGCCTGCATCTGTACCACCATCAGTTTCTCCTTTAACTTCTTAGCCTTGGAGTCTATTTCATCACAGCAGTACCTGGCATACCTCAGTATTTCGTCTAGGGGTTTATTTTGCCAACAGATCAAGTGTTGCTGTATCATTAAACCAATATCCGGTCTCAGACCCAAGACGAACTTGGACACAAATTGCCCTATGTCCTTTGGATCCATTACATCCAGACCGCTATACTGTTTGAACGCCTTCAGCAATCTCTCATAATATTCGTGAACTGTCTCTTTGGGTTCCTGTCTTGTTCGGTCAATTTTTACCCAATCTATGTCTTGCATTGGCACTTTATCTTTCAGCCAAGTCATTACTCTCTCGAACTTTGCCATCACACTCTCAGACGGCCCATTCGTCTTAGCATCTCTCTCTGGCTCTATGGTGGGCCACTCAGCGCTAACCTTGCATGCGGTCCACAAATCTCCTGGCACTACTATGTCAAACAGCGTGTTCAAATCTATCCATAGGACCTTTGAGATTTTTACGAATCTCTCAACTTGCTTATACCACTCCACTGGGTTTTCCCGCAATTTGGGGAAAGAGGTGGTAAACGCAGCTAAATCCCCCCTACTCCAAGGGACGTGGACATAGGTCCCATTTGCGACTTCCCTCAAAGGGTATGTCTCTACTCCCTGCTGTCCTCCTGGTTTCATCCCAAGTGTGCTTCTCCTGACGGTCCCTCTCTTGGACCACCTCTCTTCCCACTTATCTAGGGCCCTCCATGTCCTTATTCCAGTGATCAGTTCCCTTATGTGTGTTTTCAATCCGATGGTTCGCCTCTCATCTAGATCTCGGTCTGCGTAATGTAGCCTGTGGTTGCCCTGTAAGGCTTTGGTCCTTGACAGGTCTACCATGTATTTGCCTGCTAGTTCCACTAATTTCTCATGGGTTGCCCTCGCCTTTCGAGTTACGTCCTTTGCCATGAACAGAATTTCCTCCTGCTCATACATGTCCATTCTTTCCAAGGGCAGGGTACCGTCTACCATGTCATCCAGATCTGACTTTAAGCTGGAGACATCGAGTCTTTTGGCTTTTAATTCCGCTCGCAACATTTCCTTCGAGGGAGGTTCACAGGTGTCTCTCCCATCCCAACTCCGGGCCCTTCTTTTGGGTTCGGAGGAGTTGGGGAGTGCTCTCTCTTGTTCCCATCTCTCCAGATCCCATGCTCGGCCATCCGATCTTGGAAGGTGATGGAACACAGGCCTGTTACCCCCTAATTTACTCTGCCCGTTCTCTCCTCTTTTCTCACAGTAAGCCTCTCTGTTATTCTCCCTTCGATCACCATTCTCTCTTGGCCTCGTATCACTCAGTATCTGATACGATCCTTCCTTGTTTCCCATATTCCCTGGGGTGTTCTCATGTCCGTCATCACAGGGACTGTGGTGCGGCCTTTCGCAACTCCCACTCTGCTCTCTATTGTCTGGCACGCAGTGGATACACTTAAAGCTGTCTCTGTACTCCCGAGCCCTTCTGTCTTCATCACTACATAGTGGGCGAGACACCCCTCCGTTTTCCAGGTCTGATCTACCTCCACTCCGGGCCCAATGGGTGCCTCTCCTACTGTCTTTCTCCCTCCCGTCCCACTCCGGACTGCTCTCTTCAGCCCCGCAGTGAGTTCGGGCTCTGCTGTCCTGCCTTTCTCTTTCAGCTTCCGCCACTATGATGCTCTTGTGAGCCTCAACTGCCTCATCCCATTGCTTCATGTACTCGTTTAACTCTTGAAAGGATTTCCGTCCTGGTCCCCTCATCTCCTCTGGGTATCTAATGTTCCCCAGGTCCCCTGCCGTGGGTACTGGGGTACTGCACTCTCTTGGTATCGGCAACTGGCTTGGGGAGTTGATCGTATCATTCCTCCTTGCCATCTCTGCTCTTTCACTGTCCCTCCGTACCCGTTCCTCCCCTCTAGCTCTCTCTGGGTCATATATTGATACTATAGGACCTATGGTAACAGGTACCTGTAGTGCATCAGGTAACGCGTAGGATGTGGCACACTCCATTTCTGGCGCTCTTTGCACCACAAACCTCCCGACCACCTGTTGCACCTGGCTAGGCTGGGACAGTTCTTTCTTTGCAGCAGGATCCCATTCGGAACTGGGAAGTGGCCCATGCTCTCCTGCATTGCCCCCCCCTTTCTCGGCATCTCCTTCTGCTCTGTTATACGGAGGCGGCCTGTCTGTCAATAATCTGTTTATCAGGCTATCCTCTGTCTCGCTCTCGTCATCCTCTTCTAGGGGGCTTTTATTTCCGGGCATCTCTAACACTGGATACAATTTGTTTACTTCCATGTTATGCGCCCTCCATCTTTTAGCATCCTCATCCCACTTGGCATCCTGTACTGCTCTTACCGAGCGTTTCACTCTTTCCTGCCGTCTGTTCATGTTCTTTTCATGCGCTGCCCTAATCCATGCATTAAGGGCTTCAAACTGTGTTGGTCTAGGCAAGGGTCTCGTAGAGGTCATAATTGCTTTTAATCTGTGTAGCACCTCTAATCTATACGTCCCGTACTTCGGGAACGTGAGTTCCTCATTTCCATCTGTCATCTTACTCCACTCTGAGATCCACAGAATCGTGTGCAGCCCAACGTTTATCCCCATGTAATGAGCTGGCGTACCCTCCGGCGGGGCTTCTTCCCCTTCATACGATCCCCTACGTTCTCTTTTAAACAGCGCTTTTAACCATTTAAAACACTTCATAATTATGCGCAAGATTTCCAGCTTGAATACTCTGTTTACTTCCTGATGACAATCCACCAATCCTAGCGCGGCTTTGCTAGCTGGCCTATCGCAGCGCGGTCTTTCACCGGCCGGCCAATCCCAGCGCGGCACCTTCTGACGTCACTAGTCTCCGCTTCGCAGCAGCACCCCTCCTTTCTCAGCTCTCCTCGCGGTCATGCATGCGTCCCATTCATACTCCGAAAAATGACTACTTCCGACCAAGCGGTCACTTCCCTCGACTGTACGTCCACAGTCTATCTGTAATTATCAACACAACTGACGAGATGTCTGTCGTCACTCTGATAGGTTCTTTACGCACACAGTAACTTCCGACCAGCGTCTGTTACTCGCGCACTCACTCCCCCTATCTGGTCCTTCGGGTGGTCACTGGTACCTCATGACCCCCTTTAGACTGATTAACAATTACTCTGAGTGTCCGATACACCCGAACCACTTAAGCTCTCCTTGAGCTTAAGATTTCCACCGGTTGCGCGCGCTCACAACCTGTTCCACAGTCTCTCTACAGTCATTCAACTCCGCCAAACATTACACATAGATACAATACAAAACACCGCAATCTTAACACGCATGACCCTTTATACTCACTCTCGACCGATACTGCTGCTTTTCTGCCTCACGTCATCCGGTCCTTCTTCCGCAGGCTGTTCTTCCGATCCTCGGTCTCTAGGGGGCTTGGGGTAATCTAACCTGGCCTAGATCACCTTCCTCAAGAAGGCAACCATTCTCTATAGCTACCAACTGGAAGGGTTGAGATTTTGATCAATACCTTATCACTATCGATCTAAAACCCCGGTCTGGCCGACTGAATCTTTATTGCCTGTCTTTGAGGAAAGAAATTGCATCTCTTACCAAGTTAGTTTCCCCAATAAAGGACTCTGCTTCAAAGGATCACAAACAACTTCTAGCTTTCAAAGATTTATTATAAGTTGCAGGTACAAGCATCTCAAGATGAGATTCACTAAATACACGGGCCCAATTACGTACATGTGTTCTCTGAAAGCCCTCAGACGAACAACAGAAACTATCAATACCAGTTCTAAAAACAATAGTGCCGTTAGCATAGACACATATTGAAATCTATCACTCATTTACAGGCGGAAGGAAAATACAGGTTAGGCTTTCCCTACCCTGTTCTAGATGGTATCCCTACTTAACCAGGTCTCAACCTATCAAAGGTGTCAGCAGTGAATGACTCCCAAGGGAAGCCACCCACTCTCGAACTCTTGGTGAAAACCTATAGATCTCCAATCATGACCCCTCTCTGCCTACCCATCCGCTTTCTAAAGGGTCCTCAGGCGTCTGCTCTAACTCCACCCAGGGGTGCTATCCCTAATACAAAAATCCAACAACATTTAGGACGCCCCTCATGAGACGCCCCTCACGTGGTGTAGCTCCTGGCTTTTTCCATGATGAGGCCTTGCGGTCAGAGTCGACCTTGCTTCTCAGACTCGTCTCCGGCCCGCTGATACCCCTTAAACATTCCGGAACCCTCCTCCATGTCTGGTCCATTTCTTGAACAAGCTTCTATTCATTATATTAATAATTGAATACCCCCTTTTCTCTTCCAGACAGACATCTGCAGCCTGTTCCCAATTCTCATGGTTTTCCAACCGCCTTGCAACATTCTTCGACCCAGACTAATACGTATAAATCAACATTTAAAGCTTTCCAGCTCTACTACATTTTATAGCATTCAACTTCTTCTTTAATTATTAGCATGTTAGTACTCATTTCTACTGATTTCAGTAAACACATCTATAAATCAAAAAGCCTACTCATTAATACTAAACATTAGTGCAATCCAAATTGTGCATCTTAATCACCTTCCCCCTCCCGCCTTGCTCTGGCCCTGAGGCCTACCACATTTCAACGTTTTCGTATGCCATCTTACATTCTAGCAGCTACACAACATGGATTCAGGAATAATCACGTTTAATAAAATCGCATTTCTTCACACAACTCTGTATTAGTTCCACTTCTATTTAAACTTCTATATTAACTACACATTTCAGAATATAACTTTGGATACTATCAGCACTCATGGCATTTCTCTTCATGATTTGTGCTTACTACGTGTAAGTGTGATGTATTTCTACATTTTGGTCAGTTTGCGCTCTCTCAGTTTCATTCTGAGACCCTATCAGAGGAGAGCATGCTATTTAGGGGAACCTAGTAAACCAGTGAGTCAGAAAATAGCAAAGAGCCCCTCTGCTGCTGGGGCCTATTAAAGAGCCCCTCTGCTGCTAGTGCCTAGTAAAGAGTCCCTCTGCTCCTGGTGCCCAGTGAAGAGCCCCTCTGCTGCTAGTGCCTTGTAAAGAGTCCCTCTGCTGCTGGTGCCCGGTGAAGAGCCCCTCTGCTGCTAGTGCCCTGTGAAGAGCCCCTCTGTTGCTGGTGCCTAGCAAAGAGCCCCTCTGCTGCTGGTGCCTAGCAAAGAACCCCTCTGCTGCTAGTGCCTAGCAAAGAGCCCCTCTGCTGCTAGTGCCTTGTAAAGAGCCCCTCTGCTGCTGGTGCCATGTGAAGAGCCCCTCTGCTGCTAGTGCCCTGTGAAGAGCCCCTCTGTTGCTAGTGCCTAGCAAAGAGCCCCTCTGCTGCTGGTGCCTAAGAGCCCCTCTGCTGCTAGTGCCTTGTAAAGAGCCCCTCTGCTGCTGGTGCCATGTGAAGAGCCCCTCTGCTGCTAGTGCCCTGTGAAGAGCCCCTCTGTTGCTAGTGCCTAGCAAAGAGCCCTTCTGCTGCTGGTGCTCAGTACACAAACAAATAAAACTCTGTACTTTGTCAAACTCCATAATGAACACCACTGTTACTGTCAGTGGAGAAGAACGCCAAGTCCTGCCTCGGCAGAGGATTCTTGTTCTATAATGTCTCCTGTGACCACTTCAAAACTAATGTTTAGGCTCGGTTTTAATTGCAACATTTCCTAAGTCAGCATTTCGCAACACAAAATGGCATGTTGAAAGATGCACACACAGTTTTTTTGCACGAATATGAAACACTTTAATTTAGGAAGAGCCAATAACACACTCACAAAGTTTAATAGCAGACACCGCAGACCCCGATTCACTGACACTGCAGATTTCGATTCCCAGATGCTGCATATCCCGATTCACAGATACTGCAGCTCTCGATTCACAGACGCAGCAGATCCTGATTCATATACACTGCTGATCCTGATTCACTGTCCTGCAAATACCATTTTACAGACACTGCAGATGCTTATTCATAGACACTGCGGGTATCGATTTACAGACTCTGCAGATCTTGATTCACAGACTCATCCAGATTCACAAACACTGGAAATCCTGAAACACAGATGTTGCAGATCCTGATTCACAGACACTTCAGATTTTGATTCACAGACATTGTAAATCCTGATTTACACACATTGCAGATGCCACTTCATAGACTCTGCCGATCCTTTTTCGCAGACGCATCCTGCTTCACCAACACTGGAAATCCTGAAACACAGCTGTTGCAGATCCTGATTCACAGACACTTCAGATTTTGATTCACTGACTCTGCAGATCCCGATTCACAGAAACTTCAAATTTTTATTCACAGACCTTGTAAATCCTGTTTCACAGACATCGCAGATGCCGATTCATAGACACTGCAGACACCAATTCTCAAGCACTGAAGATCCCGGTTCACACACACTGCAGATCCTGACTCACAGACACTGCACATCTTGAGTCATAGACTCTGCCGATTCTGATGCGCAGACACACTGTGGATCCTGAGTCGCAGACCCTGCAGGTGCCACTTTACAGATGCTATAGCTCTCGATTTACAGACACTGCAGTTCCCGATTCGCAGACACAAAGTGTGTATCCTGAGACACGGACCCACTGCAGGGCCTGTTTCACAGTTACATTGAATGAATTTATCCAAATTCAATTTTCAGTGTTATCCTTGATCATTACTGAGAAATCTTAAACTTTAAAAAAGGTTCTATTAGATTTCTGGAGAATTCTCACTATCCTAGAGTTTCTGTTTTTGGAAAATTCTTTGACAGGCAGTCACCAAAGACTACAATTTTGTGTAAATATTCTAGGACTCTACAAGTCATATCTTTCTACAAACCATTGATGCACACCCGTTATTGGCCCAGGTAAAGTAATTTAGATTTCTTATTCATTGTTGCACATTTACTTTAATGCAACCTTGTTGAAGACTGTTTAATGGCTGGTGGATACCACTGGATATAGGATTCTTTATTCCAGTATCAATGTTAAACCCAGGACGGATACATGTCTGCTGTTAAACTTTAGTGAGACTAGTCCTTGCATGTGTACAGAAACATCTAGTAACATATATAACCCGCAAATTATTTATGGGAAAGTTTGTAAATAGAAAACAGTTTACCCTACGCCACATGTAAACCATTCAGCTGATATTGATTTTAAGAGTGATAGAGATGCAAACCAGAAATCTGGTGCATGATCGTCTTTATTATGCTATCCAACACCTAAAATAATGCTCGCAATGTCTTTATATGACTGGTAAATCACAAGAAAGGGCTGTATTTGTTTTTTAGTTTTAACGAACACGAACTATTGAGTATTCTGGCACGCTACAAGGTGTGCCAGAATACTGTGTATGTTATACGATAGAGCCTCACATTCTTATAGATGACAAAAGCTCACTTATGTATCATGGGGGATATGCGTTATTTCAAAGGTGGGGTAAATCAGAATGGTCTTGCGGTAACAAAGTTGGTCGTTATTGGCACTTGAATGATGCATTCATCCTAATGCCAAGGCCGATAGTAAACCTATGAAAAATTCAGAGCCCTATTCAGCTCCAGGTGTCAGGTGCTTTATTAGGAATAGCTATGGGGAGAAGTGGAGAATACCATAGCTGTGCATCAGAGTGTCTTCAGCCCAAGTGATGGATTACATGACAACATGTCGCGGAATGGAAGGAAAAGAGGATAACGATGTCCTGGCTCCAGAGTGGGATGAGCAGTTTAGAAGATCTACCATAACAGTGCATTTCGCCAGCATAGTGTGTGGGATATGTTCGTGCATACTCACTTTCATGAGGGAGACAATGATTGTTATGAAGTTGTTATAGGTGTACCTGGGTAGAAATATGAGTTTGGTCTCAGTGCAGTCAGCGTGAAAGACAAGAGAATTTAGCTAACTATAAACACTGATGGGACCCCCCTTCAACATTTGACTCTACATTCATGTTTGTTGGCATTTAGATCCTTATTGGTAGATGGATTTTGAAGAACAGAGTATTCAGTTGTTTCAGGAAGATTACGGTGCATGGAGCATATTGAATGTGGCATCTTTATTCATTGGTTTTTGAGATGCACTCACTTGACTGGGCAACCTGTAGCTGTGCTTCTGTTGCTTTAAAGAGCCAATAATGGTCCTAACTGTCAAGAAGAAGGGCATTTGCTAAAGGACAGGCAGCAGCAAGCATGCCTTGCTGTTTAGCAGACAGTTGCCGTATGTGACCAGTCATATAGCCCAGTTAGGTAATCCAACAGCGATCGGTATGTAGTGGCATGGAAGCATCGTTGTCCCTATTCCTTAAGCCTCAAGACTGCATTATATGATCCACCAAACAAAGACAACAGGAGTTTATTTGAACTAACTTGCAAGGGGATCTAGAGCCTAACAACAGTACTGGGCTCATATGGAGGGTTGAGGAGAGAAGGGCAATGTGGACAGGCCGATTCATTCATGTGAAGTCAGGGCAGTGCTTAACAAAGTGCTTCATCTCTGGCCCTCGCTTGTGTTGGGTGCCAGTTTGGTGAGGGTATGAGTAGTGGCGTAGGTAGACCTTCTGCCACCCGGGGCGGACCCTAAGTTTGCTTCCCGGTGCTGGTAAGAGCAGGGGGGGAGGTGGAGCCTAACGGACAACTTATTCTGGGAGGGGGGAGGGTTGTGGTCGAAGGAAGTCTTCCGGAGGGGCGGGGGTGTCTGACGGCCGACAGACGACTTGTTCTCAGGCGGATGGGGTAGGTGACAGACACAGCTTGCTCACCTCCGCCACCCCCAAAAAGAGTGCCACTCTCCCTAGCTACACCCCTGGGTATGAGCAATGACGTGACTAGGGTTCTCTGACTGGTTCCTGCCCCTCTTTGGGATCCTTCAGTAGTACGAGAGACGCTGGGAGTGCAAACGCCTGCTCAAATGTCTTGCTTCCTTCAGCCTAGCAGACGTGTGGAAAAATGACCTTTTGAAGATTGTGTGGTTTCTGCTCAGGTGGCGAGCTTTTATTTCTCTTCCACTCTTTTCTTACTCATAAGGTGTATTTGTACAACAGTAAGCAGTGCCACTGCCCTTAGAAAGTTGCAGAGTAACTGTTAATGTCAACAGCTTCCATTCTGGCCCATTTAACATTGTTTTACTCATTTAGCAGCGTCACTGGGCCTTTTCTGATTATCTCCATTTTGTTTGTGTGCATGCACACAGCACACACTGCCCTTCTGGCTTGGTTGGTGCTGTGCGGGGTTGGACTGGGACAGAAAATAGGCCAGGGCATCAACATAAAAGTGGCCCTCATTAGTGAATTAGAAAGCTAAAAAAGTGACCATGTTTTCAAATTGGGGCAGTTTTGAACTTGTTAAGACACGCTGTATTAGTGGTTTGTAAGGTATGGGACAATGAATGGCTATGAGCTTGCTTCAGTCAATATATATTTTAATACCAGGGAAATCAACATTAAAAACTGGCCCATCAGACCATAAGACAGGCCCACACTCAGCCCAAAAACTGGCCCACCCACTGACTTTTCAGACCAGCCCAATGGGCACTGCCTGATTGCCCTAGATGCAATTGAAAGACAATGTCCTGAAAGGTAACAGTCATTAGGCAGTTAATAATAGCATGCACATAGCATTACTTGGGTGGACAAGAAGGAGATAACTCATAATTTTTTCAAAAAAGAACTTATTCAGTTTTATGTGGAAAGAATTAATTTCATGGTCGAATACAGTTAAAGAAACAGCACTGCATAGAATGTAATGACAACCACATGGGACTTGGTGCAACAAACGTGAATAAATAGTGCAGGTGGCGACGCAAGTGAAAGAGAAAACAGCGTAATCGGCGCACTGTGCAAGTGGTGCAAGCTATTTACAGTGGGTGGCTAGAACGGCGCATGTGACATTGTGATATCACAGTGGGCACAATTAGTTTTGATTCAGGTCTATAGCCACTAGGAGAAAAGTGCGCCTGTTATTCAGGCTGTTGGGTCGACGGCGTTTCGATCCGGAGAAGTTAGGATCATCATCAGGACTGGTTGTCTGAATTGGGAAGTGCTGTGGACAAAGGGAGCATATATTAGTGGGGCGGGAGGAAGGGAAGGAAGGGTATGTCCAATTTAAGGAGAATGGAGCCCTGTTTACCTTTAAAGGACCCCAGTGAATATGGATCCTGAAGACTAAGTAGAGGAGGTAGGTTGGTATATGGCAGCTAGGTGAGTCACCGATGAAATGGTGTCAACGTTAATGGGCCAGGCGAAAATACATGTCTATTGTAGCTGGTCCCTTGCTGAAAATAAAGCAAGTAGGAAGTAATGAATGAAGAGAGGTTTCTAGACTAGCGTATTAATTAGGTCCTATATAGTGAGGGCATTTACGTACCTCGTGACAGAAGAATCAAGATTTCCTGGTCTTGTGGGTTGGCCTTGCTCGGTTATTTACTTGGTTGTGGGTACTGCATTCTAGCCGGCTGAGTCGCACTAGCGGTCAACGCTGTGGGATGAATGGGGACAGAGTCAGTGGCCAGTAACCATACTGACTGGCTTAACCATAGCCAAGAGCACCTCAAATTCACCAGTGACTGCACACAAAACGACCTGCCATTTCTAGACGTCACCATCCACGCAGAAGATGGACATCTGGGTACCAGCCTGTACCGCAAGCCAACTGAGAAAAATACACTCTTGCTTTACTCCAGTTACCACCCACGAGGACTACGAGATGGCCTACCATATGGGCAATTCCTCCGAATCCGACGTAACTGCAAGTGGAAAAAGGATTACTTCAGGGAAGCAGATGTCCTCACCAAGAAGCTTATACATTGGGGATACCCCAAACGTCTGGTCACCAGAGCAAAGAAGAGAGCGTGGTACTGCCACAGGGAAAACCTCCTCACTACCCAACCCAAAAAACCCATGTCAAGGATCTCTTTTGTCTCAAAATTCAGCCCGCACAGCAACAAAATAAACAAAATCATCCGGAAAAACAGGCCCCTTCTGCGTGCAAATGAACAATTTAAGGAAGAACCCCTTTTCTCTTACCAACGTGGCAACAATCTGGCTAACCATCTGGTACACGCTATTACCTGGCCACAATCAAAACAGGACAGGAACACTATAACAGCTGCTTGGGGCCTAGACCCTATAATTGGACACTACAAATGCCAGAATTGCAGCGTATGCGTGCTCACCATCAACACCAAAGAATTTGTCACCAATGACTGTACATACAAACTGAAGAACCACACCAACTGTAGATCACAAAATGTGATCTATGCTATAAAATGTCCGTGCAACTTGATCTACATCGGACAAACAAGACAAATGATCAAACAACGCATCATCCAGCACAAAAGCCGCATTTAACTGCAAAACCATGTCTGCCCCACTGGTATCACATTACTTACAACAAGACCATCTTGACACAGACATACAGTGGCAAGTTATTGAAAAACCAACATTGCCCATTCGAGGTGGGGATATCAGAATTCTCCTCAATAAGGCTGAATGTAAATGGATGACTATCTGTGATTCCATTAACAGAGGACTAAACACCATTGACGAATGGAATAGAACAGTCACCACTTAATCTGTCTACCCCGGGTGCCATATATCCCTCTGAGCAGTGCTTTTTCCCATTCCCCTTCCCCGCTCACGGTCCCCTCCATCCGTGAACACAGCCCTTACCAATTACTGCCAAACACGAATTGAGTCAAATTAACCCCGTTACCAGCCCTTTCCCTTCTCCCATCCTAATTTATGTGGACGGCCCCCGCCCCCCCCCCCCAACCCCCCCCTTCCTGAGTTTGCCCACTAACGAGCATAAGCAATCATCTGTTTGCTTGTACAAAGGTTTTTGCATCTCTGCCGGTTTATGTCGACTTTCATAAAAAGCTGTGAATTATGCTCCAAAGTAGGCGAACAATCCATTGTAATTTGTCTAGAATGTTGTGCATTTTGTTCCATTACGATAGAATGTTGTAAATATTGCTCCAAAATATATATACCAATGCTGGCGTCAACCTGCTCTCAGTGAGGCATCGAGTTCACCTTATATGCCTACTTCCCGGCAGAGCGTTTCCAGACCAATCAACTCTTTGCCAACCTCACTTCCCCGTCTTACTCAATTCCTTTGAATAGCCATCTGTGTTATCAAGTTATATTATTCATCCGTCAGCTTCCCCCGTATACTTAATGAATAGCCTCAGCCTATCCTTAATATGCGAGTCTAAACTACTATACTGGCTTAATAATTTACGATTACTTTACCCTCAATTCAAACCACCCGATTCCTTAATTTGTACGGTGAGACCTGTTCCTCCGACTGTAAATATATACAGATAGGCAACACGCCCACCATCTAGTGAATAGAATACGCTTCTGATACTCCCGAAACGTCATCATTCCCAGAAACGTCATCATTCCCACCCCTCCTCTACCTCCAATCGCACATGACCTCGTCATACAGGTCGTCATTCCCCCGCCCCTATCCCCGCCCAACACGGAAGTATTGCTCTTGCCGTGCACCACTCGTCCAGAACCCGATTGCAACAATACACGGACGGTCACGCCAATTGATAGAGGTAAGCTTCAACCTCGTTCCTATTACATCCCCTTCAGTTTGCCCCACAAACCAATAATTTGGTTACTGGCCACTGACTCTGTCCCTATTCATCCCACAGCGTTGACCGCTAGCGCGACTCAGCCGGCTAGAATGCAGTACCCACAACCAAGTAAATAACCGAGCAAGGCCAACCCACAAGGCCAGGAAATCTTGATTCTTCTGTCATGAGGTACGTAAATGCCCTCACTATATAGGACCTAATTAATACGCTAGTCTAGAGACCTCTCTTCATTCATTACTTCCTACTTGCTTTATTTTCAGCAAGGGACCAGCTACAATAGACATGTATTTTCGCCTGGCCCATTAACGTTGACACCATTTCATCGGTGACTCACCTAGCTGCCATATACCAACCTACCTCCTCTACTTAGTCTTCAGGATCCATATTCACTGGGGTCCTTTAAAGGTAAACAGGGCTCCATTCTCCTTAAATTGTACATACCCTTCCTTCCCTTCCTCCCGCCCCACTAATATATGCTCCCTTTGTCCACAGCACTTCCCAATTCAGACAACCAGTCCTGATGATGATCCTAACTTCTCCGGATCGAAACGCCGTCGACCCAACAGCCTGAATAACAGGCGCTCTTTTCTCCTAGTGGCTATAGACCTGAATCAAAACTAATTGTGCCCACTGTGATATCACAATGTCACAAGCGCCGTTCTAGCCACCCACTGTAAATAGCTTGCACCACTTGCACAGTGCGCCGATTACGCTGTTTTCTCTCTTACTTGCGTCGCCACCTGCACTATTTATTCACGTTTGTTGCACCAAGTCCCATGTGGTTGTCAATACATTCTATGCAGTGCTGTTTCTTTAACTGTATTCGACCATGAAATGATTTTTTTCCACATAAAACTGAATAAGTTCTTTTTTGACAAAATTATGAGTTATCTCCTTCTTGTCCACCCAAGTAATGCTATGTGCATGCTATTATTAACTGCCTAATGACTGTTACCTTTCAGGACATTGTCTTTCAATTGCACCTTATCTACCCAGTCCTGACTTGGTCTAAGGGTTATACTCCTGTCTTGTTTAAATGATTGCCCTAGAGGCCAGTCTGTCCCTGGTGCTCTGCAGTTGCCTATGTATTTTAATCCTCATACATTCCCAAAACTGGGCTACCTATAACACAGGCCAGCCAAGTAGATCCATGTGACTCTCTCCTGACTGTGGCATAATAGATACCATGAAACATAACACAAGTTCTCCATAAGGATACACACTCTCAGGAATCTGGTCCTTCCTGACAGGAAAGACCCACTCAGTTAGCCTGGCACTGTACACCATGGCTGTTCGTGACCTCAGCCTCAGAGCTCCCCAAGTACCTGCCCTGAGCCCGACCCTCTTCAACGCATACATACTCCGTCTAGCCAGCATTATCTGCTCTTCCGACTTCAACTTCCTCAATATGAGGATGACACACTGATCATTCTCTCCCTCACAGACAAGACACCCAGTATCCAGATCAAGTTAAATGCTCCATGACTGAAATCTCACACTGGATGAAGACCAACTGTCTGAAGCTGAATACCGACGAGACCGATATTGTGATCTTTGAGAAGATGCTAGACCAAAACTAGGATTGACAACCACACCCACCGCCCATGTCAAGAAACTTGGGATCATCATCAACAGCAAACTCAACATGGCCATCCAAGTCATTACCATCAATCAGTGATGCAGCTACACCTTTGGCCGCCTGTTTATTTGCTGCGCCGCAACATCCGCAAGTAAGAGCGTGGGGGGGGTGAGAGGCTGCCACCACCAAAACTTGCGCCCCACCTTGCTACCCCACTGCCTCACCTCCTCATGCTTCCATACCTTGAAGATGCTGAGGAAGATTCCAATCAGCACCCACAAAACTATCACACACACCATTGTCATAAGCAAACTGGACAATGGGAACACCCTCTATGCTGAGATCAACAAAAAACTCACCTGAAGGCTACAGACCATTCAGAACTTGGCAGCCAGAATCACTTACAACCTCCCACGTAACACTCACATCACAACACACTTGAAGGAGCTCCACTTTCTCCCCATACACAAACAAGCACAATTCAGTCTCCTGACCCACCCTTTCAAGGCTCTATGTAATAGTGGTGCAGCATACCTCAACAATCACATCTGCTTTCGCAAACCTACCTGATATCTCCGGACTCTTACTTGCACGCATCCCACGCATATGGAAATCAGATTTGTTGGTCGAGCCTTCTCCAACATCACTCCTAAAGTTTGGAATGACCTCCTGCTACACATAAGAGCCTCCTCCTCACTTCTTTAATTCTGCAAGAAGCTGGAGACCTGGCATTTTGAGAAGTCTTACTAGGCCCTGGCTTTGGCTAGCCTCACGCCTGCTCAGGGCCAGTATACCATCCCGGGTGATAGTGCATTCCACAAATCTACATAACATAACATAACTACTTACACATACAGTTGAACACCTTTTTTCTCCGTTATCACACAGCTAGGTACTCTGTCCCAACAGAAGATAAGACTACCTCTCTGTTCGCAAATATAGGGCACCAAAACACTTCCCACTTAGTATTGCAACAAATGCAACACTAACAAAACACATATTCCCCAACTGTGCAGCATATTATCTGTCTGAAAATGTGCTTCTGTGCCCCACAATGGAGTTTGACCCACTATATAAAATGCTACAAAACAACTTTACTGTTCCAGGGGTCCTAGACTAGACCACCGAACCCTGGGACTTTGAAACGCCCTTTAGTCGGCTGGGAGTTGCATTCAGGAGCCTAGCTAATATTGGTGCAGCAGGTGTATTGGCACTTGGGCCCAAATCCCTGAGGGGCCCATTTAACTCTAATACCCAGATGCATCAAGCATTTTTGGAGTCGCAAACGGTGCGATTCCTTAAAATCGGCCGTTTGCAACTCCAAAAATGCTTTTTGATATGCATCATTATTTTTTGTTCAAATTCGCTAATTTTGTGAATTTCTTAAATGCGATTGCATTTAAGGAATCGCAATTGTGCGATTCCTTAAATGGAATCCATCATTGTTAAAAAATTAGCGAATTTTACAATTGCAAGTGCAAATTACCACGAGTTTGAACCTCGTGGTAATTTGCAAAATTGTTTAAAAAAGCACAAAAATGCATTTTTTAAACTGTTAAGTTACAGACACACATGTCCTTAGGACATGTGTGTATGTAACTTACATGTAAAAGTGCATTTCATGGGTGCAGGGGGGGGGTCCTTTGGACCCCCCTCTCCACCCTTGAATTGCTTTGTTGAATTCCGATTTTCAAATTGCGAATTCGCAATTCCCATTAATTCCTATGGGCATTTTAGCCCATAGGAATGAATGGGAATTGTGAATTCGCTATTTGAAACTCGCAATTTTATTGTGATTCGGTAAAAATTGCGATTTTTACCGAATCTCAATAAAATTGCGAAATAAATGATGCATTGCCATTTGCGATTCCTTATTTGCGATTCCTTATTTTTCGCAAATAAGGAATCGCAAATGACAACGTTGATGCATCTACCCATAAGTGCTGTATTTTACTTCTCCAACAGCAGACAAAGAGGCTAGTTCCTTGTGTGCAACAGGGCCCATGGCGTCTGTTCTACACTGCTGGCTGCCCTGCTAATAATTCCGTATAATACTGTGTTTGACTGACAAGGAAACACCTCCGCGCCAGGGACAAACGACAACAAGCATGCACGTCACGGAGCAGACTTTTACTGCAGGCGCTCAATTTATTGGTGCTGCAGCGATCTGTAGTCACGCGCGAAAGCAACAGCGTCACCAGGCCTCACGCCTACACACTGCGTTCTGACACCCTCCCAACAAAGGCAAGAGGGAATGCATTCAACTACGCTTTCTGAAAAGAAAGGTAAATTAATGCTGGTATCATTTTCCAAACCTGTCTGTCTCCCAGCATGCAAATAAGGAGCAGAACATTTTGTTGCCACTGTCTGACGTGCGTGATTTATAAGAGAAGAAATTAGGCATACAGAAAATAGGAAACGGAAACCAAATGAAGGGCGCGAGTGCATGTCATCTATGTATACACCTACCTGGCTTATCATTTGTGTGTGAAAGTGTCACGTATACGTTTTGAAATACTTTCAGGCCATCAATAAAAATATTACACCAACATTCTAGGTTACACAATATATCAATCACTCTGCATCGTATTATAAACCTTGAGAGTCTCGTAAAATATAGGCTATTTGATTTCATTCTATTTCGTTAAACTTACCATGCATTTCTACTTGAAACTGCAATATATCTGTCACAAAATGGGAGACAAGAATTCTGGATAAATAAAAATATACCGAATTTTTCGATGCCAATCTTAAAATGCTCTTATTGCTTCTGGGGACGCGCCGAAGGGCATCCCCGTGGCTGCATGATCCCTGTGCATTCATTAGGGCTGTCCTGTGCCTCTTTCGGGTGGACTTCAAAGACCGCTTAAAATGGCTGCCTGCAAACCAGTACGTACATTCCTGTGGCTGCTGAGCTGCTGGTCAACCGAATCAAGAACCTGCACCGCTGCCCTGTCTCAAATGATAGCAATGCGTATAAGCAGCTATTACATACCCTACTTCATTCTGCTTCAAGCACAGCCACAGCTACAGGAGTGTGATGAAACAGGGAGCGCCTTCTGCTACTCAGCATGCTTGGCAACAAAGCCCTTCCCATAGAAGCTACACTCATAATCCATACACCTTCGACAAGATACAGCAATAAATGCATGAGAAGCACATATGTTCTATTGCTCATTCTTGTTGCCCGCATTATGCACTTAAAGACACAGCGCTCCATGTCAGGATAAGAAAACCTATATGATGGGCCAGCCTTGAGCATAGGTGAGCTGTGGCCAGGCCCTGGGCACCAGTATTCGGAAGGGCGCAGCAGGGAGCTGCCTGACTTAATGTTATGCAAACACAAGCTCGACCATCCCACTTGGTCTCAATCAGGTCCCTTTAAAGACTCAACCCTTAATGTACCTCAGTGCAATTGTTAGCAGCCCATCAACCCCTGCCCTCCTCCCATCTTCCTCACCCCTTCTGACATCACACCACAACGACCCCACGCCCCCACAACAAACACCACATTTTCTTTCCGCCCCTGGGTCCTGTCCCAGTCAATCCGATTTAGGGCCTGCCATGCCTATATGGCCCATCATGCATTATGCCAAAATGAGTCCCACATAGTTCATTTAGCAATGCATTCTGCATCCAACAAGCATACCCATACAGTTTAGCCTGTTACTTGTCCACCATTGCACTTCTACTCCGCATCAGGGATTATGCAGCACTGTGTAATACTAGCAAATTGTGGTCTACATATCGTCTGACAAAAATATTGCATCCTAAATATTTTTTAAAAAAAGATCACCCCATTGGAGTCAATAATATACAATCTACACCCAATAGAGCAATATGTTTGTAAAAAATATTTAGGTAAAAATATTTATGTCAGACTATAGCTTTTTATGTTATTGATTTTGTTACATACAACCCTAAGGCACTTCATGTCATAGGCACTGGAAGTAGAGGTTCTGGAGGGGATTGCAGCACCCACAAAATAGCAATGCTAGAGTTCAGAAGGTAAATGAGCAATAAAGATGCCTGTAAAGTTTGCTTTTATTTTGCCTCATTTGCTATGGATTCAAAGACAGAGTTCAAATGTCAGACTGTCTTTTGACAATTTGCTGCTAATTATTTTAGAATGGAGATTTGTGTTTACTTTTTTTTTTACTGCAAACTGAGAGGATTTTGTTTATGTTAACTACCTGGCAATCTTGCTGGGGTAGAGGGAGTATGTCATTGTTTTCTAACACACACCTAAATGTAAATACCTGGAAATGAACTGTACACAACTTTAGAAATATATCTTGAATTAAGAACACACAAATAAAGCACACTTTAACTCTGAAGTGTGACCAAAACAAAGATTTTTTTTTAATCTAAAAAAATCAAGACATTTTACTTGGTGATGCCCAAATGATAAATATTTGCTGAGACCTGTCTTCCACACATTATCAATTGTGTGCTCTATAATGTTACCAGTAAAACTGTATTTGCAAAATTAGAGGCCATTTTAATGGAAAATTGGCTTTTTGTGAATGACACTTCTCTACAATATCATGCGTTAGTAATATATTTGCGACAGTGTGCTCCAAAATGCACCACTAGGTACATACTATACCTTTATCACTCTCCTGCAGAATGCTTTTGCTACTATGGTTCTTTGTGTAACAGTTGAAAATGTCTTTATCCTGACTTCGGCGATGTCACATTAATGGCAGCTACCCCACTCTGAAAATCGTTCCAACACTGTTGTTACATATACAAATATACTACAATATAGTCTTCTAAGGCATGTTCCATCATACACGACATTTTGCGAGTCACTCTTTTATTAAATGGTTATTTTGTTTTTTGTATGTTGACATTTCATCATTGCTTTTTGGGGAGACTATTCCTGCTGTCCTGTCTTTCATTGACGGTTAGTCCAGAAAGAATCCCTGGAATATTTTTAAAGATGACAGTGTATGGAGACCTCCCTTAAATATATATTTAAGGGACACACCAACAACCAAAGTATAACGTTCACAATCTTTTATTAAAATAGAATTTAAAATTTCAGACAACATAAGTAGTGAATTTTTCTGAAAATATACAGTGTGTACAATGCGCATTACCATTTTATGTTAAGAATATGCCTTAAAAACACAAGAATAACATTTCATAATTAAAAAACATTTCATAATTAAAAAGACATTACATGTAAACCTCAAAGTGAAACAAATACAACATAATATGAGAATATCAGTAACACAAATTATACAGGACAGAACACCCCAGAATACAGTACTTGCTCGAATGATATTTCGACCAATTAGTTGGATCCAATAGCCTTACTGCATTTGTAACATGATACCACCGTTATTAAATTTGTGTATACTTGGTATCTTCTGGGATTAATTGGATTCTCTTTTATTCCCTTGCGTCGACGCGTTTCGGTGTAGATACCACAGATACGGTCACACCTTCTTCAGGACGGATTATAGTGGGGTCCTCAATTTCATATGAGAGATCTCCTTCTTCTAAAGTCTGAGACAACTGTAGCACCCAGGCGTTAGTCAGTGTCCTTTTAGTAACTGGCCTCACAGTTGTGGGGGTATCTTTCTCTGGCGAATTAATAGTTAAATTTCTCTGCTATTAATGTGTTGAGCAACTGCATCTATTCCATGTTTTTTAAGCAAATGTTTTCCCTCGTGGTTTTGTTGTTCATTCAGTATCCACGTGTGTCTACTTTGCGGGTATCTGTTTTCTTCTTTTCAATTTGAAAACGATTTCCCGCTATTTGCAGTATTTAAAGGGGGTGACTGTTGTACGTGTTTTCTGCGCTTCCGAACGGATGTGTTATACCCACTTCTCATCATCGGTTACTTTCCTTGCTAGGAGGATGAAACAAGTGCAGAGGAGATATGCACAAGAAAGAATAGAGAAAGAAACAGACAAGGAGTGTACAAATACACTTCCTAGTGGGACAGAAAAAAGTGCTTGAAAAAGAAGTACCCACACCCAACAATCAACAAATATAAAATGTGAGGTTTGGCTGGCTGAGTCGAATTTATTCTGGTGCTGCCAAACTCCACGTATAAAAAATGGTTCAATTAATACCATTTATTTTAATGACTTGACCAACATGTTTCATTGCCTTGTCATTGGCAACTTCGTCAGGGCAAATAGTTGGGTCTCTATTCTCAATCCTCCAATTTTTATATGAGGACCTGTGCACATACATACATTAAAAAACAGAGCACAGCAGTGGTCATTTGGTGAGTCAATACAGAAGGCTACAGCACACAACACCACCCCATTGCCGGTGGCTGCATAGCACTATAGTTACCTTATGCTCGATTATGATGGTCGTACCGTCGAGCATCAAAAGACGGCGTGTCAAAGATCACGAGTCTGTCATGGAAACTCCTAGGTGTGAGTAACCTGTACAAGAAACATATAGCGATGCCATTGCTAAATTGTAATGTATTAGATTCGGAATCAGAAGTTATCCGGGTGTACTAGCGGAGTGAGGAGTTAAAAGAATGTTCCCCGTATTGCTGCCACCGTAATATGCCGCATGACACTAGAATGTACAGTGGTGACATCCTACATATTCATTTAAAAACATGAGAGTTATCTGACACAGGACTCCCAGTGTTCCAAGTTAAGCAGAGAGAAATATGTGCAGGGTGGTTACTTGTCCGCAACTGCCAATTGTTTACAAGGTTAGCAGGAACTGTCCATGTTGCCTCATGGGATTGCGGGCACGCTACGGGGCTTACCTGCCGTGTGGTTCAAAGAATGAGCCCGCCGCCCTTCGCATACACCAGAACAAAAGGATCATACCGGTACTGATTCGGGCTAGCAGCGTTAGGGCAGAACCAAATGCTCCCGCCGCCGGCTGACACCTACCGCTGCCGAGTCCCTCCGGTGCTTCCGACATCTCGCAGTTCAACCATGGATTGACGACGCGGAAGTAAGCCTGGAGGGACTCCTCCCATCACGCAACGTGGCGGCCATCTTGGGTAGGTGTTGAGGTCAGGGTAAAGGCGATTTCAATCGCCGAACTTTATTAACAAGATAGAGATGCAACGGGTCAATCCCATCAATGTGTACATAGCACTGAGTCTCGTGGCTATCGAAGAGCCATATATTATGTTATATGCTCACATATGGGACGTAGAACCCGGGACAGGCACTCAAGCTGGAGTGCCTCGTTCAGGAGTTGGTAATGCAGGAGGGACATGTGTAAAGATATGTGATACATCGATGCACCCTGCAAGGGTTTTTATGTGTATGTATTAACAATACCTAACGCCCCTGCACAAAGTAGAGCCCAGGGGGGGTTTTAATGATATATTAGACATACTCAAGTCAGCCACAGATGGATGAGATATTATAGGGGTGCGCACAGCCTGTATCTGCGTTGCATAGATGATTCAAGGGGCCCACCCAAAGGACCTAACGTCTGCTCACTTTATTCCACTCGATGGAATCGTTAAACCCCTCTTTGTCCGCCTTCCCCAGGTAAATCCACCTAGCTTCTTTTCTGGCCAGTATCATATCTAGGTTATGTGTGTTGCCCACCACTTTCTCCAATACTGTCCATCTCAGATCGCTCTGTCCATGATTTTTCTCACTGAAGTGCTGCACCAAGCGTGTTGTAAGTTTCTTGGCCCGAATCGTGCTGAGATGTTCCTGGATGCGGACCTTCACTTTGCGTGAGGTGAGGCCAATGTAATGTAGCCCGCAGCTGCAGGGGATCCTGTAGATGACGTGTGTCGTGTTGCAATTACTGAATTTGGTCAGATACCAGGTCTTGCCATTGTATAAAGTGATTTCTTTTGTGGCGGTAGTCAGCGGGCACACAGAGCATCCGCCACAAGGGTAGTGGCCTGCCGGGATTGTACTGACTTCAGGGGTAGTTGTCACATTCCTGGTGTGTACCAACTTGTCACGCAAGTTGGCTGCCCTTTTAAATGCAAAGCGTGGCGCTGGCATCTTGTCATTTGGAGTATCCAGTAGTGTCCAGTGTTTGCGGATAATCCGTCTTATTTTTGTAGATAATGGGTAATCACAACCGGTAGACACGAGTGATTTGTTTTCACGTTACGTTCAAGTAAAGCCTCGCGTGGGGTGTTGAGAGCCCTCTTGCGTGCGTGTTTAATTACTCTGGTCGGGTACTGTCTCTGTTTCAATTTGGTAACAAGCCCAGCTGACTGATCCATGTATGCTTCAGTTGTTGAACAGTTCCTGCGGTATCGAAGAAACTGGCCTACCAGCAGGTTGTCTCTGAGAGCTCGTGGATGGAACGAGTGGTAGTGTAGGAGGGAGTTCCTGTCCGTATCTTTGTGATGAACCGTGGTGACTAGCATGTTCTCTTCCACTAGTATGTCCACATCCAAATAGACTGAAATTTGTCTTGGTGAGCCAATATGAAGTGTGGCCCCAGTAGTTAAAGAGTTTGAGAACCAAACCATGCAGGCTGAATAGGGCTTTTTGTTTCACATTTGCTGAATGGAGGGCTGCCCTATATAGCCTTTCTCTACCCCTTACATCCCTTTTTGAATGATTGATTTAGTACGGCGGCCCAGCCGTGAGGATGATGCCCACAAATTGTTTTTAAATTGACAGAGTCAGACAAGGTGGTTTGGGGAGGTTTACAGCAGTACATACGACCCTAATAGCCCGTGTAAGGAGCGCCTTACCACACTCACTGCACAGCACATTTTATCCACTTAACTAGGGAATGAACTGCCTGGCATTCACCGATGAACAGATTGCACTCATACTCGCAGGCCCTCCACTGCTACCTGATGCACCCCTGAATACGGAAGGGTCAGCAAGGGAGGAGCGGGAGAAACTTAGTGCCCTTAAAAAACGTCAGATTCGAGTGGCCCTTCATGGGGCCCTCATGACCGAGTATTTAAGAGCTGGGGCTTCCCCTCCAAGTCTTATAGTAAGGCTTGAACCTAAGATCTTTCTGGAAGACAAGCAGTTCGGATTTGATTGGAGTTGCGTTGCTAATAAATGCACACGTGATTGGCTAATCCTAATTATCAACACCGCGAAACGCCTCAGTGAGGCACTTCTGAAAGAAATCTTGGAATTAGAAGAAAGTCTAAATAACAACAGTGCATTACTGGATGCGAAGGACCAACTGGCTCGTATTTAGGGGGACCTAGCGGATTATAAGGCCTACATGGTCAATCAAAAAATTAAAGGCCTTAAAAAGAATCTTGAACGCCACACGCACAAGTGTGCTTTCCCTTATATTGAAGACGAGAACTACGAGAGACCCCAAGAACAATCAAGGGGCCAATACCAGTCTAGGAGGGGACAACAGCAAGTTAATCGGGGGGGGCCAGCAAGGATACAGACGAACACCAAACAACTGGCAGTTCGACAATACCAGTAGTGAGGAAGAGGAGGCATCAGATCGCCCCACCACGTCTACTGGTAACCGGGTCAATTTTGCGACAGGTGGTAAACCTGAAGACGACCTTGGAGCACTGCTGAGAGCTTTTTTAGGTCAGGGCTCGGGAGGTCAAAGAGGGGGAGGCGGTCAGGCTCAGAGAGGCCGAGGCAGGGGCAAGATACCACCAACATGGCAGACCTTTTCACCCAGTGTGACACGGAGCAGGGGCCGCACATCTCAGAAGTGACAGGGCCGGTCACTCCCATTCCAGTCCTGGAGAATGATATTGTAGTTAATCTATCCAGCTACACACTCACCACCATTGAGAAGGGTGTATTAAACAAAGGACTGGGGTTTGTTCCTACGCCCCACCATGATTCCTTCCTCTGTAGAACTGAGCTGTCTGAGATGATGCGCAAAATCAGGCTGCACAAATTTTTCCATGACAAGGAAAGGATTCCTTTGTCATTGTTTGACACGAATCTACACCGTCCCTCCACATTTTGTCCCCCAGTGTCATTTTTGGGTCCGGAAGTTGCAGTGTTTGAGCAACGTGTGCTACATGAAGTGGGGGTCCTTGAACAACAAACACATTCCCATCAGGGACACAACATGACTAAAGAGGACTGGCAAGCAGTTAAAGCATTACAACAGAATTCCGCCATTACCATCAAGCCGGCGGACAAAGGTGGGGCCGTGGTCGTGCTTAACACCGCCGACTACGAGACGGAGGTGCAGAGACTTCTATCTGTGCGTACCAACTACAGTCCCATAATGCGTGACCCCTCCCAGGAACTCGCCAACACTATTAAGAATCTGGTGGCGGACGCTGTATCCAAGAAATGGGTAACAACCAAGGAGGCTGACTTCATTATTAATACGAGTCCGCGCATACCGGCATTTTACATCTTGCCAAAGATTCACAAGCCACAGCGGCTGCCGCCAGGGCGCCCCATCGTTTCTGGAATCCAATCGATCCTAGAACCTTTATCTCAATTTTCCGACTTCTTTCTCAGAAAAGCAGTTATCACACAGAAATCGTTTGTGCAGGACACCGCAGACATCTTAAACATCTTGAAGGACATGGCCTTTGACCCCACCAAACAGTTACTGGTCACAATTGACATCGAATCATTATACACCAGCACCCCACAGGGCGCTACGCTGGTGGCAGGAGCTAGAGCCCTGGGCGCGATGGAGTGGTTCTATGACACACCAGTGTCATTTGTCCTCCAATGTATTGAACTGGCACTCACGAGAAATTTTTTTGAGTACAAAGGACAATTGTACCTACAGACGTCTGGGACTTCTATGGGGGGCACATTTGCCCCCAGCCTGGCCTGCATCTATGTAGGCCAGTTTGAGGAGAATGTGGTCTACCATCCCTCTAATCCTTTCCTGAGTAACATCCAGGAATGGAGACGTTACATTGATGATGTCCTCTGTATCTGGTCGGGTACAGAGGACCGGCTACATTTATTTCTTAACTGGTTAAATCAAGCTGATGATAGCCTGCGCTTTACCTGGTCCATCAGCAACAGCAAGGCAGTCTATTTGGATGTGGACATACTAGTGGAGGAGAACATGCTAGTCACCACGGTTCATCACAAAGATACGGACAGGAACTCCCTCCTACACTACCACTCGTTCCATCCACGAGCTCCCAGAGACAACCTGCTGGTAGGCCAGTTTCTTCGATACCGCAGGAACTGTTCAACAACTGAAGCATACACGGATCAGTCAGCTGGGCTTGTTACCAAATTGAAACAGAGACAATACCCGACCAGAGTAATTAAACACGCACGCAAGAGGGCTCTCAACACCCCGCGCAAGGCTTTACTTGAACGTAACGTGAAAACAAATCACTCGTGTCTACCGGTTGTGACTACCTTTGACCCATTATATACAAAAATAAGACGGATTATCCGCAAACACTGGACACTACTGGATACTCCAAATGACAAGATGCCAGCGGCACGCTTTGCATTTAAAAGGGCAGCCAACTTGCGTGACAAGTTGGTACACACCAGGAAATTGACAACTACCCCTGAAGTCAGTACAATCCCGGCAGGCCACTACCCTTGTGGCGGATGCTCTGTGTGCCCGCTGACTACCGCCACAAAAGAAATCACTTTATACAATGGCAAGACCTGGTATCTGACCAAATTCAGTAATTGCAACACAACACACGTCATCTACAGGATCACCTGCAGCTGCGGGCTACATTACATTGGCCTCACCACACGCAAAGTGAAGGTCCGCATCCAGGAACATCTCAGCACGATTCGGGCCAGGAAACGTACAACACGCTTGGTGCAGCACTTCAGTGAGAAAAATCATGGACAGAGCGATCTGAGATGGACAGTATTGGAGAAAGTGGTGGGCAACACACATAACCTAGATATGATACTGGCCAGAAAAGAAGCTAGGTGGATTTACCTGGAGAAGGCGGACAAAGAGGGGCTTAACGATTCCATTGAGTGGAATAAAGTGAGCAGACGTTAGGTCCTTTGGGTGGGCCCCTTGAATCATCTATGCAACGCAGATACAGGCTGTGCGCACCCCTATAATATCTCATCCATCTGTGGCTGACTTGAGTATGTCTAATATATCATTAAACCCCCCCGCCTGGGCTCTACTTTGTGCAGGGGCGTTAGGTATTGTTAATACATACACATAAAAACCCTTGCAGGGTGCATCGCTGTATCACATATCTTTACACATGGCCCTCCTGCATTACCAACTCCTAAACGAGGCACTCCAGCTTGAGTGCCTGTCTCGGGTTCTACGTCCCATATGTGAGCATCTGACATAATATATGGCTCTTCGATAGCCACGAGACTCAGTGTTCTGTACACATTGATGGGATTGACATGTTGCATCTCTATCTTGTTCATAAAGTTCGGCGATTGAAATCGCCTTTACCCTGACCTCAACACCTACCCAAGATGGCCACCACTTTGCGTGATGGGAGGAGTCCCTCCAGGCTTACTTCCGCGTCGTCAATCCATGGTTGAACTGCGAGACGTTGGAAGCGCCGGAGGGACTCGGCAGCGGTAGGTGTCAGCCGGCGGCGGGAGCATTTGGTTCTGCCCTAACGCTGCTAGCCCGAATCAGTACCGGTATGATCCTTTTGCTCTGGTGTATGCGAAGGGCGGCGGACTCATTCTTTGAACCACACTGCAGGTAAGCCCCGTAGCGTGCCCGCAATCCCATGAGGCAACATGGACAGTTCCTGCTAACCTTGTAAACAATTGGCAGTTGCGGACAAGTAACCACCCTGCACATATTTCTCTCTGCTTAACTTGGAAAACTGGGAGTCCTGTGTCAGATAACTCTCATGTTTTTAAATGAATATGTAGGATGTCACCACTGTACATTCTAGTGTCATGCGGCATATTACGGTGGCAGCAATACGGGGAACATTCTTTTAACTCCTCACTCCGCTAGTACACCCGGATAACTTCTGATTCCGAATCTAATACATTACAATTTAGCAATGGCATCGCTATATGTTTCTTGTACAGGTTACTCACACCTAGGAGTTTCCATGACGGACTCGTGATCTTTGACATGCCGTCTTTTGCTGCTCGACGGTACGACCATCATAATCGAGCATAAGGTAACTATAGTTCTATGCAGCCACCGGCAATGGGGTGGTGTTGTGTGCTGTAGCCTTCTGTATTGACTCACCAAATGACCACTGCTGTGCTCTGTTTTTTAATGTATGTATGTGCACAGGTTCTCATATGAAAATTGGAGGATTGAGAATAGAGACCCAACTATTTGCCCTGACGAAGTTGCCAATGACAAGGCAATGAAACATGTTGGTCAAGTCCTAAAAATTAATGGTAATAATTGAACCATTTTTTATACGTGGAGTTTGGCAGCACCAGAATAAATTCGACTCAGCCAGCCAAACCTCACATTTTATATTTGTTGATTGTTGGGTGTGGGTACTTCTTTTTCAAGCACTTTTTTCTGTCCCGCTAGGAAGTGTATTTGTACACTCCTTGTCTGTTTCTTTCTCTATTCTTTCTTGTGCATATCTCCTCTGCACTTGTTTCATCCTCCTAGCAAGGAAAGTAACCGATGATGAGAAGTGGGTATACCGGTGATTAACAAACCGGGAACCCCCTCGGGTGTTACGTCCGTGAGGTACTTTCCTTGCCTTCTCACATATTCTCTCTATGTGGGTGAGTCTGTGCACATCTATTTTCATATTCTAAGGCATGTCCGGACCTGTAACACAGCACTAATTACATTGAAATTTGTCTTGGTGAGCCAATATGATGTGTGGCCCCAGTAGTTACGCAGTTGTCATATGAACCCTGTATGTGGCCCAGATTCTTATACCACACACACACTCACAGCAAGATTGTTCTGTGTTTTAAACGCTCACTGCTGACATCTTCAGTTATGTAATAAAGGTCATCAGTTTACATCCTGGCAGGACCAACTCACACACATGCTATTTAGTGCTAATTCTTTCACACACATGTAGGCACGCACACACACATTGTGGTAAATAAAATTTACCTATGCGGAATTTCTATGCGGTAAAGTTCAATAAAAATAACTCAGTCAAAAATGAGAGGCAGAGTCCGTGGCATTTGAGTTTATAAGGGTTTTATTCCTTAAAAAGGAATTGGTTCGAACCAGGTATCATGTTCCATCACCACGAAGGTTCAGGAAGGGATAGACAATACTTTATTAACAGAATACCATATATATAGTAAATGCATTTCAATGGTGATGGGTACAGAAGGGGTAACAGCTGAGAGAAGAGAGATAAGAACACATGTACGTAACAGAAGGCGTGCACGAGGGCGTACACGGAGGTGTGTGCTAGAAACGTCACATAAAGGTGTTACAGATGGGTGGATCCATAGACGAATCCTGCAGTGTCAGCAGAAATATATGGCAGAGATGCGCGTGCAGCAGCATGACGTGTGATTGACGTGGAACTGGATGGTGAAGGGGACTTGACATTTAGCATCATACGTGGAGACAGAAGTCTGGCGTGTCAGGACAACCTAAACCCAAATCATATTGGAGTTCTGGACTTTTTGGTTCCGTCCAGAGGTGTCAGGGGACAACACCCAAAGACCCCGGAGTTCCCACCTGCCTTGGTGCACAAATGAACAGAAACACGGGCTTCTCGATGGTGGCGTCAAAGACCAAAGGTTTATTACTGCAGGGACACAGAAGTCACAGATACTACACACGGGCAGAATCTAGGAGCCTGTTCGATTTGTACAAAAAGGGCTGCTCCTTATATACTGTTTTTTATGCTAGGGGCAAATTCTTTACATGTAATACATTCCCAAAACCTTTGTGTCTAAAACAATAAATATTTGGCGTTACACAGGAACCGTCGATAATATCTGAGGCCAAACATTGCGAAGAGAGGGGTTCCCACTAGTTTGTCACAATTCCCTGTCAATATTGCATTCAGGACCCGGACCGCCTCATCGTAAAGTTCGTTACCTCCCCCTAATAAAGATTCAGAAAGAAAGAAACAGAGCCAGGTGTGGAAGATAGAAAAGTGGGATAAGGGATGTTTGTGAGTTGTAAATGGGCAAGGCTACCGGCTTCGGCCGCCTAATCATGATCAGGTACAATGGACACGAAGACCAGTTTGGCAGGGCTGGCCTCGGGCAGAGGAGGTAGCCTTTGTCGAGTCATGCAGCTACAGCGTGATCTGGTTTAAGGTGCACGTGTCATGAAAGAGGTGAATCTCCGGCTAAGGTTACGTGTCCTTAATCGAAATGAAGTGATCAGAGGCTATTGCATATGTGAGGGCAAGAATCACAAAATGGCGGCCATGATCTAAGATGGATGCCGTGGGTAGATCAGAAATATGTCAATAGAAGGATTGCTCTTGCTTGTAGCATAGCGAAAACACCAGGATATACTAAATGGATCATTTGCGGTTCGCTGCACGGAACCTCAGACCCTCCTTTTGCCCTTACATAGGCAATTACTTAGTCTATGTCAGAATATAGTTCTATGCTCATCAGGTCAGTGACATGCTGTTGTATCATCATCCTTTCTCGTGTCTTTTCTCCAAACGCAGGTGGTTTTCTGAGACAAGTTGCAGCACAAAGACTACACAGAGCAGGACCACACTGGATAATCAGACAACATGAGAATAGGAATACTAAAATGACACCAATGACCATCAGAACCTTCCATCCCCACGCTGATATTAGAGTCCAAAACCACTCCATGAAGGACCAGTTTCCCTTGTCTACATGTATGGAGTCTGAAATCTTGTGCAACTTAGAGATCGCCTCATAGACTGTTGGAGCATTATTAGGAATAAAGACACAGCAGCTCGATTGGATCATTCTGCATACCCCACCTCGATCTGCAAGTATAACGTCTAGAACCATACGGTTCTGCAACGTCATGAGCCTATCCGCCTGAAGCTCAGCTGTCAAATTGCTAAGGGCACCAGCAGTTTCGGTAATAGTAGATTCAACTACCCGTGTTAGCTGACGTATGTTTCTACTATTGGCCATAGGTCCCCAGAACGGAAGGTAGCCTTTGAAGAAGTCTCCAGCTTCCTGACCAGCGGTATCTTCCTTGCTGAAGACACCTCTCGCTACTCTGGTTCTGTGGTAATCAGATGAAGCAGTGTATGTCGGAGGCAACAATCGAGCAATATAACATGATCCTGAAAAGTCGGCAGGCAACCATGTATAAGCTCTGTCTCGACAAATGAAGTAGGTACCCCTAGCAGTAAGAAAGGCAGGGGAAGAGTTAGCCGGAAACACGTAAGTCTCTACGCACTCACTCCTCCCTAGCTGAGCTCTCGGATTTCTCCCATTACCTTGCAAACAGACCTGACCTCGGTGAGGTACGACCCAGATTGGAGTTGAGCTTTTACGCTTGCTTTCTCCTAAACTAAGGCGATACTCTGAAGTATTCCAACTTAAATATACTCGCAATTCGTCTCTAGGGTAAGATGGAGTATTATTGACGTCCTTGACCATGTCAATAATTCCCTGGACTAATGCTTTGTTGGCAGAGTTATATTTAGTGGAATGCGGTGGACGTGGAGGATAGGTTTCAAGGGCATAAGCAAAGATGGTTTGGAAGGCCTGAAATGATCCATTATAGCTGTAAGGCAAAACCAGATATGGAATACCTTTATCCATAGTGTGGGGTATCAAGCCACACACCCAGCAGTCTGTAGTGTTAACTACCAGTTGGTGTTGGTGCAAGAGCTGTACAAAAGTGTTGTTGGTGAATTCTGAGCGTCGGGCTTGCTCATGTTCTGGAAACGAGTGAAAAGAGTGTATAGAAGAAACAGTAGAACTAGCAAGATCAAGGGGAGGTACTGTAGAAACTGGCACAAAAATCAAATTTATGCTAAAGACGATTCCACCCACCAATGTTGCTAAAACAATCAAAAATGTAATGGCACATTGCATCAGAAAACATTTGCTATGAAGAATTCTATTAAGTCTGTTTCTGCGAACATAAATCACATTTTCTCGTTGCAGCGCAGGAAGCTCCATCTTCTACAATCCGCTCGCGACCACTGATGATGTGTACGTAGATGAAAATGCCTCTATCAGCCCTGGGAGTTCCCAGAACCAACAGAAAGATCGACCTTGTGTCAGACCCCTGCAAATTCAAACTAGGCACACAGCCACGACCCTACGGCTACCCAGACGGCAAGGCAATTTTAAAAACAATAAACAATAGCAAACTTCCTGGCTGAAGGCAAAAGTTCAATATATATCAAAATCACAATATGCAGTTGCCTGCTTTATTTGTCCATTTTATGGCTTCTTAGGTTGTATCTCTGCTTCGCTGGTACTGTCTGATCGGAAAATAGTGTATTGCTAGCAGCTGTTGCAGAGTTTAAGTTCGCAGATAGCAAAGTTTCTTCTGATGCTGGAGGCAAATGTTCAGTGTTCAAAGGAGTCTTTTCAGGAGGAGAGTCAGGTTTTGAAGTGTCAGTAATCAATTCGGCATCGCTGAAAGAGATGAACTTCGGTGTGTTTTCAGATTCGGAGGCACCAATTCCCTTTTTCACCCAGTCGTCGTAAGGGAGCGGCAAAGGAACACGCTTAACATGAGAGGCGTGTATCCAGTGCTTGCGGCCAGCTACACGAACTGCTGTCCTCGTTGCCAGTAAGATCTGAAAAGGCCCCACAAATCTTGGCTGAAGGTTCTTTGTCCTCGCGAAGTTCTTGATGACTACCAGGTCTCCTGGTTTCAGCTGATGCCCTGGAATCTCCGGAGGTTTTGGCAAAGCATCGAAAACCTGTTGATGAATAAGACTCAATTTAACAGTCAAGTCGTAAAGGTAGTCTATCAACATAGGATATTCAATGGAGCAAAACTGTTTAGGCCTCGGCACACCCCAGATATTTGCCGGGCGACCAAAAACTATCTCATAGGGACTAAGCCCTATTCTAGAATGTACTGTTGCTCTCGTTGATAACAAGGCCAAGGGAAGTGCGTCTGGCCAGGCTAAACCTGTGGATGCTTGTATTTTGGCTATTTTCAGCTTGAGGGTGCCATTGTAACCCTCGACTAAACCAGCAGACTGGGGATGGTTTGCACTGTGAAATTTCTGTTTCAATCCTAGGCCGGCACACACACTCTGCATAACTTTCCCTATAAACTCACTTCCGTTATCTGACCATACAATCCGTGGCATTCCATACCTAGGGAAAAATTCCTTGAGAAGAATTTTGGCAGTAGATAGGGCAGTGTTGTCCTTTAGTGGGTATGCTTCTATCCACCTGGAAAAAGCACAGACTACCACCAGGACGTACTTTAAATTGTTGCAGCGTTCCATGTGTATGAAGTCTAACTGAATTACTTCAAAGGGACAGGAAGGAGGAGCGAAATGACCAGCTGGAGTTGGAGTTCCCTTGCCAGGATTATGCATCAAGCACACCATACAATTTTTCACCACTCTCTCTGCACACTTACTGATTCCCTCATTCTTCCAGACCGGAGCCAACATCTTACATATCCCTTTAGAACTTATATGCGCTACTCCATGCGCCATCGTCACTACTGCAAGCACATACGCATCGGGCAACATCCAACGCTGCTGTTCTGTCAAATCAATCCAACATCCATTCGAGTCCAACTTGCCCGTACTTTCTCTCCATACACGTTTCTCTTCCTCAGTTGCTTCTTTCTGAATCTCTTTCACACTTTCCATAGTATCCTCACACATTCCAGACTCAGCAATCCATCTTGCAGACGTAGCAACATACATTCTACTCATCGTGTCTCTAGCTGTCTGTTTAGCAATTTCATCAGCAAAAGCATTCCCACGACCAACATCATCCGTGATTGCTTTATGAGCACTGCACTTCACAATCGCAACTTCAGTCGGCAAGGTTAGAGATTCCAACAAGTCGTTAACTAGCTGACCATGCTGGATCTTAGTCCCATGGGACGTAATGAAACCTCTTTCTCTCCACAACCGGCCAAAACTATGGGCCACGCCAAATGCGTACTGACTGTCTGTAAACACATTCACTCTCTTTCCCTCAGCTAAAACACACGCTCTCGTTAGAGCTATTAATTCTGCAGCTTGGGCAGAATTCTGACTCACTCTTGCAGTCTCCACAATCGTCTTCAAAGTCGTTACTGCGTAAGCAGCAGTCACATCACCATTCTCCAATTTAAAACATGACCCGTCCACATACAGCGTACCATCCGGATCTGATAACGGAGTATCTTTCAAGTCGATACGTCCTTTTGTCTCTTCCTCCGTTTTGAAATAGCAGTCATGTGGCTCGGAATCACTCGACTCTTGATCAGTCGGCAACAGCGTTGCTGGATTCAATACATTACATCTTTTGATCTGAATATGACTCGCTAGTAATGTCAGCTCGTAACCAGATAATCTCGCACTAGTAAGGTGTTGTGTCTTCGTTCGGTTCATGAGTGTATCCACTGCATGAGGAACCATGACCACTAGCATATTGTTCATCACCAAACCAGCAGATTGTCGAATGGAAGCTGCAGCTGCCGCTGTAGCTCTCAAACAACTAGGCAACGCTCTGGCTACCGGATCTAATGTTGATGAGAAATACGCACAAGGGCGTTGTTTATCACCAAACTTCTGTGTCAGAACACTCAACGCGCAACCTTCTCTTTCGTGAACGTAGAGCGTGAATGGCTTACTGTAATCAGGTGTACCCAATACAGGAGCTGAACACAATGCTTTTCGTAATTCAGTAAAACTCTCTTGACATTCATCAGACCATGGCACCGGACTCGGAACATTTTTCCCAGTCAAAGCTACCAATGGTTTCGCTAAAAGAGAAAAATTTGGAATCCACTGCCTACAGTAAGAGGTAATACCTAGAAAGGCACGTACTTCTCTCTGTGTGCGTGGAACACTCATCTGCGTAATTGCTTTTATTCTTTCTGGGGTCAACTTCCTTCCCTCCTTTGACAAGAGATGACCTAGGTAGGTCACTTCTTGGCAGCAGTATTGCATCTTGGAAGGAGACACTTTGTGATTCAAATTAGACAAATGATGCAATAACGAAATTGTAGCTGCTTTGCAAGTTTCCTTGTCATCGGCAGCCACTAAAAGATCGTCTACATACTGTACTAGGGCAGAACCTGGAGGAAGGACAAAAGAATCTAACTGGCTTTTTAATGCTTGACTGTAAATGGATGGACTTTCACAATAGCCTTGTGGAGCGCGTTTAAATCTAAAACTGCGACCTCCTAGACAGAAGCCGAAAATATCCCTACTTTCTTCGGCTATCGGAATGCTGAAAAAGGCATTCTTTAGGTCAATAACTGAGAACCATGTGGCTGTGGCAGGAATCAATGTTAACAAGGCAGTAATGTCTGGCACTACAGGAAACTGCGGGACTACAATCTTATTAACTTCTCTAAGGTCTATGACAAACCTATAAACTGGAGGTTTTGTAGGATCAGTTCGCTTCAGAATCGGTAATACAGGACTGTTACAGACATTTCCTCTAGTTTCTTCAACCACACCTTTCTTAATCAAATCTTGCACAATCAATAAAAGTGCGCGCTCACCTTCACTCGATATTTTATATTGGGGAATTCTTGGAAATTTCACATTCGCTTTCAAAGTTACCACATACGGTGGAATTTCTAGGAGACCTACATCGTTAGGACCAGTCGCCCAAAGAGAATCAGGGAGTGAATGTAGCTCCGGCGGGAGTGCATCCATTGACAAGTACATCGGAGAGGTGATATTTTTACCCAATGTAAGCTGTACTCCTTCCGGAGAACAGTACAATGTCGCATATAGTCGTTTTAACAAATCTAAACCAAGCAGATTTTCATTACAACCTGTCGTCAAAATCAGGGGTGCTTTCAATTGGCACGGTCCAACAGAAATAGGCAAAGGACCAGATATCGGGTTGTAAACAGGGGCGCCTGAAAAACCTACGGAAACATTTGTTGAGCCGGACAAAGGTGCGCCAGGGAGTTTCGCATGAATGATAGAACTTTTTGCGGCACCAGTATCCAACAGAAACGGTTCGACTACACCTGATGTTGCTACTGCGACATAAGGCCCACTCTGATCCACTGGAACTGATACTACTCCCTCTCTCTGTCCATGGCTGTCCTAGTACCCATTTTGCTGAAAACCCTCATCTACTTCATTATAGTCCTCAACAAGATACTGTTGAGATCTATTTTGCTGAGCAGATTGTCCATTTCGTTGATCAAAGTGATTGGAGGGACGATCATTCGTTTGTGGAGGCATAGCACCTCGTCCTCGACCTCTAGAATTCTGCACAAAACCACCACGACCTCTCTGAGCTGCTGCTGCATTATTTTGCGCTAAGATCGGACATTCATTTTTATAGTGACCCTCTTTCTTACAGTACGCACACTGATTCCACTGGTATTGAGGTCTTGTTGAACCATAATCTGTCCTTTGGTATGAACCTTGCTGCGTATTAGTCTGATTCGTGCGAGGCGGATACGCCTGCTGTAAAAGAACTTTAGTTTTTAAATCTTTCGTTTTCTTCTCTGATTTTTCCTTTTCCTCTTTATCCCTATTTTCATAGTACTGTGCAGTCGCAAGTATTTGCGCTGTCGTGGATACAGCCCACGCACTTTCTGAATCCTTTAATTTATTGCATAATTCAGGTAACAAATTATGCACAAATTTATCGACAAACAGTCTCTGTCCTCCTTCTGTACTCATGTCCTGACCACTATGATCCACAAAAGTCTCTTCAAACCTCGTGAAGAAGTCGGAGACACTTTCGTCTTTCTTCTGCCTGCATGCTGACAGCTTGTCCCAATTAACACGCAATGCTGGCATCAGAGTCTTCATTAGATCAATTATTCTACCTGGCAGATTAGCAATTAAAGGTTCGGGTTTCGCACCACCTATTTGCTGACCATCTGCTGCAGTGATAGCTGCCCAATCACCACCTAAAGCAGCTTGATGATCCTCTCTACGAATTTTAGCCCACACTGGTTGCGGAACTACGTTACCAAACAACATATCGATGTCGGCTAAGTTCATTATACAAGCCTCAACTGTCTGTGTTAATTCCTTGTAATATCCGGCTGGATTCTTACGTGGATCTGGCAAGGCCTGTTTCACCGCTAACACTTCTGCTCGCTTCCATGGAATGTGTATCCACACTCGTTGGAACTGTGCTGGAGCAGCTGCAATTCCTGCATTATCATCACGTTGTATTGCTTCGCGCCAGATTGGAGGAACCTCCCTCATAGGATATTGGCGACTTAGCTTTATTTTACCTTTTTCTAAGTCTCTCGGTGAACGAAGAGATGGATCATTCCTAAAACTTAAAATAAGTTCCATCGCTTCCTTTATATTCTCACCCACTATCATTCCAGCAGCAAACTCTTTTTGAACCCTAATTAAATCTTCCAAATCTGATTCGACATCATCTTCTTCTATCTCCTCACGTAACAACGAGCACATCTCATCAAAGACGTACCGTTGCGTTGGTTCCCCCCACTGCATAAATGTGTCTAGCACATCTCTCGTACTATATCTTCTACCCTTCGAAATCCATCTGAGAGCCGTGGAATCTAAAACTCCCCGTTCCTCAGTACTTGGAAGCTGACTCCGTCTCTGAACAGAGTCAGGAGTAGGAGTCTTAATCAAAGTTTTATATATAGGAGACAGCATATTAGTAACAGAATCAGTGATTCTTCGACGAACAGAAAGTGGAGTTAGCACACTCGCAGACGTAGAGAACGCAGTAGAGGTAGGAATAGATAACGGAACAGTAGGAGTATCGAGAAAAATAGTTTGAGGAACAGTAGGTACAGAAGTAGGTATAGAGGCTGGCAGTGTAGGAAGAGGAGGAGCTGTAGGAACATTCACATTCATCACAGGAGGTACAGGAGCTTGATTCTGGGGGACAGGAGCAGGAACACCAGGTTGTCCAGCAACCAGCAATTGAACATTCGGGACAAGCGGAGCCGCAGCACCTTGTGCATACGGTGGAGGTGACCTTAACAGATAAGATAGCAGAGGATCGTTTTCGGAATCCTCCAGTATCTTAGCCATTTTCGATGGCAAGGCAGGATAGCACTTGTCAATCGCTAGATTATGCTCTCTAATGGCTACATCTATGGCCTTCTCACACTCGTTAGCCTGCAACTGTTTAGCCGCTTGCTCTAGAGTTAACTCTTCTTGTTCTTTCTGTTCTTTCTTCAACCTTTTCATTTCTCTCTGTTTGGATTCTTTTCACCAGTAACGGAAAGAATCAAACATTGCCGGCCGGGCTTTCTTCTTAAACAATTTCGCTTCTAAGTTGTCGAGAATCTCTGGTTCAAAACTACCATGCAGTGGCCAACTAAGGACACCATCCTTCTTACAATAACGGACCCATACCTCATTATAAGATATAGGACCCACGCCATGTTTACAATATAAATCATATAGGGGAGTCCCAATCGGAGGAACCAGACATGAGTCCTCCAATCGTGAGTCACTGTTGCAACTAAAACAAGACAACATTTTCCGACTTACCATTTTCAGTCCGGAACACAAAACAAACAAAACACGGAACAAATATGTGCACTCGAACCAAGAACTTAGGCCTACCAAAACGAACTGATGTATCGATACCCAAACTAAACCAAAATAGATTATCGTAACTAGAACAACCAGTGATAATCTGACAAAACCAAACCAAACCAAGAACCGATCAAGGATTTTTAACAATCCTCACAAAAGTAACCAGCTAGCTATCACTAAATACTTAACTGAGTCACTGAAGACGTCACCAAGGAGAAACCCGTCACGTTTCGCCGTACTAAGGACTGCACCACTTCGGGTCCAAGACAGGGCGACGGTCAAGGCAACGGCCCACTGCAGCCGTCCTGAACGGGAAACCCTCGTGGAAGAGAACTTCGGGCCACTTTTGCGATATGCCGGGATCGATGAAGTGGGGCGCCTCCCTCAGGAATCTTCACACGAAGCTTCTCGAACTCTTCAGGCTTTTGGTCCGGTACCGAATGACGTTGCCCCACGTTGGGCGCCAATTGGAGTTCTGGACTTTTTGGTTCCGTCCAGAGGTGTCAGGGGACAACACCCAAAGACCCCGGAGTTCCCACCTGCCTTGGTGCACAAATGAACAGAAACACGGGCTTCTCGATGGTGGCGTCAAAGACCAAAGGTTTATTACTGCAGGGACACAGAAGTCACAGATACTACACACGGGCAGAATCTAGGAGCCTGTTCGATTTGTACAAAAAGGGCTGCTCCTTATATACTGTTTTTTATGCTAGGGGCAAATTCTTTACATGTAATACATTCCCAAAACCTTTGTGTCTAAAACAATAAATATTTGGCGTTACACAGGAACCGTCGATAATATCTGAGGCCAAACATTGCGAAGAGAGGGGTTCCCACTAGTTTGTCACAATTCCCTGTCAATATTGCATTCAGGACCCGGACCGCCTCATCGTAAAGTTCGTTACCTCCCCCTAATAAAGATTCAGAAAGAAAGAAACAGAGCCAGGTGTGGAAGATAGAAAAGTGGGATAAGGGATGTTTGTGAGTTGTAAATGGGCAAGGCTACCGGCTTCGGCCGCCTAATCATGATCAGGTACAATGGACACGAAGACCAGTTTGGCAGGGCTGGCCTCGGGCAGAGGAGGTAGCCTTTGTCGAGTCATGCAGCTACAGCGTGATCTGGTTTAAGGTGCACGTGTCATGAAAGAGGTGAATCTCCGGCTAAGGTTACGTGTCCTTAATCGAAATGAAGTGATCAGAGGCTATTGCATATGTGAGGGCAAGAATCACAAAATGGCGGCCATGATCTAAGATGGATGCCGTGGGTAGATCAGAAATATGTCAATAGAAGGATTGCTCTTGCTTGTAGCATAGCGAAAACACCAGGATATACTAAATGGATCATTTGCGGTTCGCTGCACGGAACCTCAATATCTATTATCTTGTGTTTGAGGAACTGCATTATCTAGAAGGAAAGGTCTCTCGGGCAGAGGCTATTCTATACTGACTGCTAGTGCGTGCATATGTGTCTATGTGTCTACGTGAGATGCGAGGGGCCATGGGCCTACCATGGTAACAGGGGCAATGAATTACTTGCACGGAGACAGAAAGGCCGGGCCCTTTGCTCTGCAGCTGGGGAGATGTTTTCCTAATTCTCTAGACAGGAATGTATTTTCGAGGAGAGGAGCAGATAACTTGAAGGCAAAATACAGTCTTGGCAGGCAAGCAGGCCGAGCCAGGCACCGCTCGCCGCACAGGGAGTAAGGCAAGGGTCATGGAAGCGGCAGGCTGCAGCTTTCAGAGGCAGAAGGCAGAAAGGGCTCGATGGCAGGAATCAGGGCCTAACTCGCCAGAGCCAGAAAAAACGTGAAAGTGCACCATGTAAAGACGGTGGCACGGCATACTTAGGAACTGAATATTCGACCCATTCATGGTGGATCTGAAAGAGGACATGTTAACGTTGGACGCAAATGTATTTGCGTCTTCATAGCTGGCTGTGGAGGGAACATACATGTACTTGAAGCACGTACATGGAGCCGTTGGGGTCTAAGTTAGGGGACACAATTGACCATAAAAATTCATATTACCTCATTCCCTCCTTGTCCCCTACGGACCCTTCATGATATATCGATCTTCATTAGTCTATCAATTTGTTCATATAACATCATTTGCTCTTCCTTCTTCTGGCGGGATTTTGAACGTGGACTTGAATGGGGAATACATGATGTGGCACACAAGCCGCAAATCGCTGGCCCACACTGTAAACATAGGCAACAACTGAATACTATGAGAAGGGCTATTCCGAGGAAGGATAGGACTTTCCATCCCCAGGCTGATAGCACGCTCCAGAACCAACCGGACCAAGTCCAGGTGCCTCGATTCTGGTGTATCTGACTTGCAATCTTATGGAGACGAGTTATGGCTCTATATACTGATGGTGCGTTTTCTGGAATGAAAACACAGCAACTCGATCCGATGACTCTACAAGCTCCGCCCCTATCGGCCAGGATGACGTCAAGGACAAGACAATTTTGAAGAACAACAATCCGCATAGCAGACTGCTCCTCCGTTAAGTTGCCTAGGGCGGAAGTAGTTTCATTCACTACTGCCTCGAGGGTTCTGGTTAATTTACGTATCAGTTTACTATTAAAGACAGCACCTAAATAGGGAAAGAAACCTTTATTGAAGTCTGTATACTGTTCCCATGCCGTTTCAGTATAGTCGACAATCGGGAGATCTCTCTGCGGTCTAGCGTGTACTAGATGGGAGTCCCTATGATAATCAGGAGGGGCTAGGAAAACAGGTGGCAGTAGGAATGCAATGTAACAAGTACCATCCCAATCTAGAGGTAAGCGTATATATGCTGTATGTCCACAAATGAAATAAGAATGACGGGAAGCTTTAAATGTAGACTTGCCTTTATCACTGAATTCGATCACAGTAGTACATCTACTATGACCCAGGTGTACTGAACCATTCTTTCTGACACATAATTCACTTCTGACTGGTAATACTGACATTGCGGGCAAGACTGGTTCAGCTTCGGACTGTACATTCAGGATCATGAGGTTAAGTGTAAAGTTACCTAATCCATATACTTCGCTTTCTAGATCAGTCCCTGTCCTTTGGGGAAGACCCTCCTTGTCAGGGAAACATACTTTATGCAGAACTGTGTTCAGATTTCCCCATACCCAATTACCTTGGTAAACTACGGAATCAGAGTCTAAAGAGTTCATTAAACTAAACCATGCACCACAGGAACCATTGTGTGTGAACGGGTACGGAAAGAGGGGCAGAACTCCCTTGTATTTCTGATAGGGAGGGAGTCGGCCACATATCCAACAATTGGTGGCATTGCTGGTCTGATGGGAATGATGTAACATACTAATGAATGTATTGTTGCGCAGCGCAAGTTGGTAAGACAACTCGTGCGGGGGTAGTTCACTGAAAGTATGTTCGGCAGTGACATTTGGAGAAGAATGTGCATGCTTGAAAATGGGAAAATACATGTGTAACAGTATACTTGCAGCAATAATCAAGAGACTCAGAAAAAACATAATCAATAATGTCACTATACAGTGACTACGGAGAGATTTACAATATTCATGTTTCCTGATCTCTTTCTGTCTATCTCTCTCTCTATTGGGGTCTAGGGGGTACATGTCAGGAACTTGTCTAACCGATTCACCTAGGGGAGGACTTAAACAATTAAACTGTCTGACTTGCTAGACCTCAATTTCATGCGGGAGTCCTGGGAAGGAGTTTTCTCTACCAGGGGGAGCTTTGTATCAGTCTCGGGAAGGGGGCAGGGCTGGGAGTCTAGTTTCGGAGGCAGTCCATAAAGTTTTTTAACATGACTCGAGTGAAGCCAGCCCTTGCGGCCCTACACCTTGACCGCGGTCCTTGTAGTTAATAATACGAGCTTCGGCGCCTGCCAACGGGGCTCCAGCGGACTCCTCCTGTCAAAGTTCCTCACGAGTACCAGGTCCCCCGGAACAATCGCGTGTGGCTTCACCTCGGTGTTGTCGGGAAAGGCTGCAGCTAACTGTGAACGACAAGATTGTAGTGCAGACATCAAGGAGGCAAGGTAATCTGTCAGCATAGTACAGTCAACAACAGTTATTTTATGAGGCAGAGGCGTCCCCCACATATTCGGTGGCCTACCAAAGACCACCTCATACGGGGATAGCCCTGTTCTCGAATGCGCGATCATTCTCATGTAAAAGAGTGCAACTGGTAAGGCTACTATCCAGTCAACGCCTTTCTCTCTACAGATCTTGGCAAGGCGAATTTTCAGGGTCTGATTATGTCTCTCTATGAGACCTGCTGCTTCGGGATGTCGGACACAGTGGAACTTCCATTGATAACCTAGCAGGAGTGATACCTGCTTCATAAGCTCGGACGAGAATGGCTGACCGTTATCTGAGTATACGATACGAGGCAAGCCATACCTGGGGAAGAATTCACGTACCAGCTGCTTGGCAGTGGTCGGAGCAGTGTAATCTGGGACTGGATATGCTTCTGTCCAACGGGAAAGAGCACATACAACTACGAGGACATATTTGAATCCTCGACAACGTTCCATCTGGATATAATCCATCTGGAGGACTTCAAAAGGGTGATCGGGAGGATGAAATCCACCTTGCTCTACGGGAATGCTTTTACCTGGGTTGAACTGACAACAAATCATGCAAGTACGCACTTTCTGTTTGGCTGCTGCTCGTAAATGTTTATTGAACCAAAGGTTTTGAATACTGTCTAACATGGCTTTTTCTCCTAAATGTGCAGGACTATGTACTGTGTTAATGATAACTTGAACCATAGAGTCGGGGAGAAACCATGTGGCTTTCCCCTTCGTCATCCATCCCTGTTCTGTCCGGACCCCTCCTAATTCAATCCATTTCTTGATTTCGTCTGGTGTAGCATGTGTCTGTATGTCAATTACATCTAGGGCGGGATCTCTAACTGTCATGCAATGTGTCGGTGTCGGAACTATTGTCTTTGTCAGGTCAGTTGCGTGAGTCTGAGTCTGAGCTGTATGCTTGGCTGTTCGGTCTGCCAGGTCGTTACCCTGGGAAATGGTATCTGTGACTTTCGTATGTGCCTTGCACTTCATGATGGATATCGCTGTAGGCAAATGTATTGCGTCTAACAGAGCTTGAATGAGGGGACCGTGCTGGATTTTGGCTCCGTGAGAGGTCAAAAAACCTCTCTCTCGCCAGAGTACACCGAAGTCGTGTACGACTCCGAAGGCATAACGTGAATCTGTGTATATGTTAACTCTCTTGTTCTTTGCTCGAATACAGGCTTGAGTCAGAGCCATGAGCTCTGCTGCTTGGGCTGACAGGGTGTCAATACAATTCGTTTCTATGACTTCAGTTTCTGTCGTGACTGCATATGCGGCCACTAACTCTCCTGTACTTGTTCTCATACATGAACCATCCACATAAAGTGTCAGGTCTGGATCTGGTAATGCAGTGTCTGTCAAGTCTTGTCTGGGTTTCGTCGTAATAGTAATGACTTCAATACAATCATGTGCCAAAGGGTCTGTCTCACTTAATGGCAGAAGTGTAGCAGGGTTCAATGTATTGCAACGTCTGATTTCTATGTGTGGCTGAAACAATGTCAATTCGTAACCTGTCAATCTTGCTATAGTCAAGTGCTGGGTCTGTGTTCTGTTTAAAAGAACTTCCACGGAATGTGGAACTTGTACTGTCAATTGGTGTCCTAACACTATGGAATCACTTTGTCTGATTGCTAGAGCTGTTGCTGCGACTGATTTTAAGCACGCAGGCAGAGCCTGGGCTACTGGATCTAATGTACTAGAAAAATAGGCACACGGTTTGTGTGAACCTGCTTGATCCTGGGTAAGTACTGACAATGCAGTACCTTCGCGTTCTGTGACAAAAAGTGTAAAAGGCTTACTGTAACATGGTGTCGCTAAAACAGGTGCTTGACATAGGGCTTTCTTTAAGTCATCAAAAGCTTGTGTGTGTTCCTGAGTCCAAGGGAGGACAGTCGATGTCGCTGCCTCCTGGGTTGTCAACTGTATGAGGGGTTTCGCTAGAAATGCATACTGAGGAATCCATTGTCTACAGTAAGAAGTGAGGCCTATAAAGGCTCGTACCTCCTTTTGTGTCTTGGGTTGTGACATGTTTACAATTAACTGGATACGGTCAGGTGTTAGCTGTCTTCCCCCTTTGGACAGCAAGTGCCCAAGGTATATCACTTGCTGAACACAGAATTGCAGCTTCGAAGGAGACACCTTGTGTCCCTTGTCAGCCAGGAAATGCAAAACCGTCAGTGATGCTTGTTCACATTCTGGTTCACTTCGGGCGGTGATCAATAGATCATCGACATACTGCAGTAGGGCAGTGTTGTCAGGCATAAGGATACTGTCAATTTGTCTTTTCAGTGCTTGGCTATAGATGCTGGGGCTTTCTGTGAATCCTTGAGGTGCGCGTGCAAATTTGAAGCTTCGGCCATTTAAACAGAATCCGAAAAGATATTGGCTTTCTGGGTCAATTGGGACACTAAAGAAGGCGTTCTTCAGATCAATTACAGTAAAGAACGTTGCCTCTGAATCAATGGCTGTCAATAATGAAGAGATGTCTGGAACCACAGGATACTGTGGGACAATGCATTTGTTCAATTCTCGTAAATCGATCACTAATCGATAAACTGGAGGTGCATTTGGATCAGTACGTTTAAGAATTGGAATGATAGGGGAATTACATAGATTCGAGTCGGTTTCTACAACCACTCCTTGTGCAATGAGCTCGTCAATGATTTTCAGTAAAGCCACTACAGCATCTGGGGGTAACTTGTATTGTCGGATTCGTGGTAGTACTACTCCTGGCTTGAGTGTGACACGATATGGAGTGATGTGCATACAACCTACATCAGTGGGGCCTTGTGCCCATAAATGTGCAGGAACATTCTGTAATCTGGGATCAATATCTCTCAACACATAGTGACCCTTAAAGTCACGCAAAAACAATCTTACTCCTTCCGGAGAACAGCAAATCACAGCTCCTAGAGCCTTCAGTGTTTTGATACCTAACAAGTTCTCTGGACATGATTTCGTGAGCAATAAATCAGTAGTGCGAGACAATGGACCAACTAAAAGTGGTACTGGTTTCGAAACTTCGTTTACAATAGGCTTGCCTGAAAATCCAAGGGAAACATTCTGTGAGCCTGAGAGGGGTGCCCCGGAACCTCGTTGTGACTGATTGTTGTTCTGCTTGCCCCTGTGTCAATCAAAAACTTTCTATCTTTTCCTAATACTTGACTATGTACGTAAGGACCCTCTTGATCCACAGGAACCTCAATAAGAGGCAAGCCAACCTCCCTCTCTAGGCTGTTTCATGTATATCGCTGATAATCGGGGTAATCAGTTTGTGCATACTGGTACATCTGCTGAGTTGCATGTTGTGTTGCGGCAATTGGTTGGGGCTGTGGTACCGCTACGGTCTGTACTGTCTGTTGTGGGGCATGCATAGGCTGTACATTCTGTGGAACGTGTTGTTGGGCCTGGTCTTGTCTAGGTTGACGTGGTCTTTCTTTAGTTTAACCTGTAGCTATATTATGTTTCAAAACTGCACATTCGTTTATATAGTGGCCTGGCTGTTTACAATAGTTGCATGTCCCTTTAACAGGAGCTGCTGAATTATTGGACTGTGGCATACCCCTTTTCTGTCCGTCAGCTGGAACTGACTGAGCAACTAGCATTTTCATCTTCGTGTCTTTCATACGTCTTTGTTCGTGATCGTGTTCTTCTCTAATCCTGTTCTGGTGGTACTGTAACATTTGTAACATTTGTGAAGGCGTGTTTGCTTGCCATGTGCTCTCGACTTTCAGTACACGATTCTTAACTTGGGGCAGAGAGTTCTCGACTAATTTGGATACAAAAAGGTGTGGGTATGACTCGCTACTTGCTTTCAGGCCACTATTAATAATAAAACATTTCTCAAATCGGGAATAAAAATCGCTAGTGTCTTCGTCGGGTTTCTGTTTGCAGGCTGAGATAGCATCCCAGTCCTCCTTTTTAGTTGCTAATAATCGTGGCAAGACCTGTACCAATAATCCTGGTAATGCTTTAGTTTTGTCCCCAAGACCCAACCCTGGGGTTCGGGTCTCTTCTTCATTTTCTAATGCAGCCCAATCAATCTTTTTGTCTCCCACCTCCCATTCTTTTTCTTTGAGTTTCTCGTAAATGCCAGCAGGCAATAGTACTTTCAATATTTTCATAATGTCGGGATATGTATAATCACCCATGAGTAACATGTCTTTTATTTCACGGTGGAAACCTGCAGGGTCTTTATCATGACTGGGCACTATTTTCTTCATTTCTAACAATTCCATTTTAGTTATGGGCGTGTATACATACACACGTGTAAGGGTGTTATCATCATTCCTGGCTGGATGTACTTCTCGCAAGGGATTCTGTCTGTCTATGTAAAACATTTTTCTTTCTGGGGGTGGAGCTGAAACAAACTGTGGATTCAGGAAAGCACTATATCTGTGTCGATGTTCTAAAATTACTTTAATTAAATCGGTACCCAAGCCTCTCCATTTATTCATGAGTAACTCTATTAACACATCAGGCAAGGGACCTGGATCAGAATGTTGGCCTTTATACAGAATGAGGAGATGCTGTATCATGTACATACCAGCTAGTCGCTGTTCGTCTGGGGAAAGATTAAAAAATGTTTGTGCTAATGCGTCATCATTATATTTATCGGGATTGTCAGCCCATTGTACTGCTGACCTGGCTAATTCTTGCTCATCCATAGAATTGAGTACATGGTACCCCATTCGCTCTTGAAGTACTTTATTCGTAGCCTGAAATAGATGTTCAGGAGTCTTCGGATTTGACATAGCAGAGTGGAATGTTTCTGGTATTGGGCAGAGGTAATGTTTCTGGTTTTCACACGTTTCTTGTTTACGGATGGGTCTGTCGAAGGGCCTATCAAAGGGATGCGGTCTAGGGAATTTCCCTCTCCCTACATATCCTACCATCTGTTTACCTGACTGATGCGAGGTTTCGGCTAGATTCTCTGTATCATCCTCCCCCTGTGAGGAAGTCGGACCGTCTGATTCAAGATGTTCTTCAGGGGCTCGCCGGGCATGTATATCTATTATCTCCTTACGGATCTTTCTAACCATAACATGTACACTGTTCTCCTTCTCATGTTTACCATCCGCGATATTCTGGCTCCATCTATGCAGTCTATCCATTTCATTTTGCGGAAAACCTGCCTGATCTTGTTCTCTTATTAAACAATTAACCATAAATCGCATTAATAAACCTTTGTTCTCTACTTTCTGACGTGACATGGCTTCGGCAACACACTCCATTCCTTCTCCTGTTCTAATAAAATAATACAATTTATCTAGATGTTCTGGCATACCTGGTAGTAATATTAGATAATCTGTAACTCGTCGCAAACGTAGGGACGCTAGCAACATGGGTCCTGTTGTGCCGGCCACTGGGTCATATCTACAATCTGTAAGTTCTCTTCTAAGCTGTTCTGCCGGTGCACCCTTAGGTGTCCGAGCCTTTGCTAAATCTCTCATTGTCACTCGGTGTAACGGTGGGGGTGTTTGATAACCTCCGGTAGCACCTCCTGAAGCGGAGGCTTGACCATAACCTGGCTGTAAGGTTGGTACCTGCTGTAACTGAGTCGGGGCCTGAACCGCACCAGGCCCAAAAGGATTATGCGGATTATGCGGATTAATAGGGGGTGCAGGTAAGGGTGGAGGAAGCAGACCGGGAGGGGTTTGCTGTTGCGGACCTGGGGGCTGAAGATCAGGGAGCGGGTTACCGTCAGCAGGTGGCACACGGGCAGGCATACTAGCATATGCGGGAGCTACGTCATCCAAGTAGGATGAAATAAAAATGTCTGCTGCGGTCATGTGATGTAATTTAGTCGGAACCAATGGAGGGGGCAGATTTTTCGGTGTTTCCGGGGTCGCCTTGGGCAGGCCCTCGGCCAGGACTGGATGCAATCCTGTCATAATTGCGTTACTCCGTCTATCGTGTTGTTCCATTCTAACTTGTTCCCCCTCTTCTAGTAGTTCTTTTTCTTTGGCTTTTTCAGATTCCTCTCTACTCTTCTCTGCTTTTCTGAGTGCTTTCTCTGTCCGTCTGTGTGATTCTTTACGCCATAGTTCAATGGCATCTTTCTGTGACTGTCTGGCTTTCTTTTTCCATAATGCTTCTTCTACTCTCATGATGCAATCGGCATCCCATGTCCCTGTAACGGGCCATCTCTGATTCTCTGCTAAATCCTTAGTGTAGTCCACCCACAAGTCGAGATATAATACAGCGTCTAAGCCGTGCTTGTGGTACATAAAATACCCTGGAGTGTCCCTGGGTGGGATGGGAACAGCTTCCTCGAGTATCCCTTTTCTAGTTCCTATCTGTTTCAGTTTAGAAAACAGCGGCATTTTTTAGCCGTGATACTTGATACGTGATACTTACTCGGATTTGGACACCACTAATACAAAAAACATAGTAATGAAAATCAAACAATCACTCATACCACGACATAAAAACACATTAAAACATTTCTGGAAACGAACAATAACTTGATATACTGCTAAACAGTACAGATACACTGCTAAACAGTGCAGACCGGGTCTGTGTACCCAAACTCGTCTTGACCGGACACAAATTAATGCACCCGTCTAGATGCGTCCCCAGCAACGGTACTCACCGGGAAGCACGGAACGGAAGGCCTCGGAAACTCGACACTGGACTGGACCGGACTGGACTCGACTCGACCTCGATTCTGGACTTAGGTACTTCGGAACTTCGGAACTGGTGGGCCTCTGAACACCTCGGACCTTGCTCTCTCGGCTGGGCTCTGGTCGGGATCCTCCGCACTCCTCACCGCCTGATCTGGGTGTCGATCGCAGCCTCAGTCACCTCCGTTGGCCTGAGGGAGATACAGGAAATCCTGCGGGTACGCGTAGTTGTCCGTCACGGCTGTGGCAGGGGACCAGGCCTGCAACGCACCGCCGGCGCATAAGGTGGGGGAGGGGTCCCTATTCGGGCGCCAATTATGTGGTAAATAAAATTTACCTATGCGGAATTTCTATGAGGTAAAGTTCAATAAAAATAACTCAGTCAAAAATGAGAGGCAGAGTCCGTGGCATTTGAGTTTATAAGGGTTTTATTCCTTAAAAAGGAATTGGTTCGAACCAGGTATCATGTTCCATCACCACGAAGGTTCAGGAAGGGATAGACAATACTTTATTAACAGAATACCATATATATAGTAAATGCATTTCAATGGTGATGGGTACAGAAGGCGTAACAGCTGAGAGAAGAGAGATAAGAACACATGTACGTAACAGAAGGCGTGCACGAGGGCGTACACGGAGGTGTGTGCTAGAAACGTCACATAAAGGTGTTACAGATGGGTGGATCCATAGACGAATCCTGCAGTGTCAGCAGAAATATATGGCAGAGATGCGCGCGCAGCAGCATGACGTGTGATTGACGTAGAACTGGAGGGTGAAGGGGACTTGACATTTAGCATCATACGTGGAGACAGAAGTCTGGCGTGTCAGGACAACCTAAACCCAAATCATATCTAATATCTTGTGTTTGAGGAACTGCATTATCTAGAAGGAAAGGTCTCTCGGGCAGAGGCTATTCTATACTGACTGCTAGTGCGTGCATATGTGTCTACGTGTCTACGTGAGATGCGAGGGGCCAAGGGCCTACCATGGTAACAGGAGCAATGAATTACTTGCACGGAGACAGAAAGGCCGGGCCCTTTGCTCTGCAGCTGGGGAGATGTTTTCCTAATTCTCTAGACAGGAATGTATTTTCGAGGAGAGGAGCAGATAACTTGAAGGCAAAATACAGTCTTGGCAGGCAAGCAGGCCGAGCCAGGCACCGCTCGCCGCACAGGGAGTAAGGCAAGGGTCATGGAAGCGGCAGGCTGCAGCTTTCAGAGGCAGAAGGCAGAAAGGGCTCGATGGCAGGAATCAGGGCCTAACTCGCCAGAGCCAGAAAAAACGTGAAAGTGCACCATGTAAAGACGGTGGCACGGCATACTTAGGAACTAAATATCCGACCCATTCATGGTGGATCTGAAAGAGGACATGTTAACGTTGGACGCAAATGTATTTGCGTCTTCATAGCTGGCTGTGGAGGGAACATACATGTACTTGAAGCACGTACATGGAGCCGTTGGGGTCTAAGTTAGGGGACACAATTGACCATAAAAATTCATATTACCTCAACATACGCGCACACACACACACATTCACAGCAATATTTTTCTGTGTTTTAAATGCTCGCTGCATACACCTGCAGTTATGTAATGAAGGTCATCAAGTCACATCCTGGCGGGACCAACTCACACTTCCAGCTTCTAAGGTGGATGAATTGAGTAACGTTACATTGGGTAATAGTAGTTAATTTTCATTGTGTTGTGAGTGCGCCTGCTGGACAAAATAGACTGCGACATTAACGCATGCATGCAACACATAGAGCCAGTGGTTCAACGGCTACGGCTAAGGGGTATACATTTATCACTTTGTGTGCAGACTAATTACTGAGATTCATGCGCATCAGAAAAAATGGAGGCCTGCGGGTCGGCAATTCTCATCACATTCTCTCCCTCTCTCGTCATACCGTCACTGTAAATTTCCTGGAATGAGGCTCACACAAAGCCTCCCTTTACCTGGAGAATGCTTCTGAGTAGCACGCTGCCCACAGCAGAAAATTATTAACTCACTCTATCTGTCTATCCATCGCACTCACTCTATCGCCAACACTCTATCTATCTATCTTTCTATCGCCCTCCCTCTATCTATCGCACTCACTCTATCGCATCCCCACAACATCACTCAGCACCACCACAGCATCACTCAGGGGCACCACATCACTACTATGCGCTACCACAGCATCACTGAAAGCCACAGCATCACTCGTCGCAACCACAACATCACTCAGCGCCACCATACCATCAATCTGTGCAACCATTCAACAACAACTGGTTCAAATATGTTCTCTCAATGTTTCAAGCTTTATTACAAATGTCACAAAAAATGTTAATATTTCACTTCTGTTCTTGGATTTTAGTCACAATAAAATACACTGAACATAATCTTCACAAAAAAAGTTATTTACCAAAGTTTAAGCTATTGCCATTATAAATTACAATAACTTTTATTTAAGTATTAATTATTAAAAATAAATTAAAGCCATTGTTATTTGTAATATCAATACATCTAAGTCACGTTAATACAATACATATTGCATTACAAATGCTATAGGTGTCACATTTGCGAAAGTTAAAACTATTGGCATTGTAAATGACAAAGCTATTAATTGCGCTATTTGTTTGTGGATGGTGCATGAAATAAACATATTTTTCTATGAAATATCTGTAACAGTAAAAATAAATGATAGGAAAATGGTATTTAAAACAATCTATTCAACAATTATTCAATGTCATCAGGGCAAGACTCTGCAGAACAAAGTTGGTTCTAAACGGGGGGCCTCCCTGAAAGAATGGGGCCCTGGGCCAGAGCCCGCATTGCCCATGCCTTAAAACATCTGTGACCATAAAACCAAGTTTTTGAGACTACAAGAATTTGAAGAAAGAGGAAGAAATATATATCAGTTAAACACTGCTGAAAGAGGAGAATAGAGGGCTATGGACTGGGAGCAAAGGGTGGGCTCTCACACACATCACACAGAGATGGCAGCTGCTCTAATTTAGGCAGTTTTAACCTTCATTTCCTCGCACTCCGGGCGGTACTCAGCCGAGTCAGGTGCTGAGTCCCTCGGTCCCGGGTTGTGCAATTCGGCAGCGGCCATCTTGGGTGGGAGGCATCACAATCGGCACTCTAGTCATCAGTACTTTAGGAGACGGGCATGCCTCCACGCAGCGGACGTGATCAGCGGACACGCCACATTTGCGCCGGAGTCGCGCCAGAGTCTAGCCCGTCTGCGCCCGTCAACTCTAAGGAAGCGCTAGGGACCAGGGAGACTAGTTCCACTTACATTCATGTCCCAGCTAGTCCCCTATACACCTTACAAGCCCTCAAACCCCCCTGGCAGCCTTGCCACCACACATCCGCCCCGGAAAAGCTCATAGTCGCCTTAAATTGCCGAAGTAATGGGAGAGGAAGTCATCAAAACATCTCTGATTCTTTCCATAAGCGGCCTTTCCAAAAAGGCCAGGCCCCCCTCCCCTGATAAAAGATACTGGGTTCCTTATCAATGCTCGTTCACTAGCTAAAAATAACTTGGCGTTCAGGGAATTCATCTTGGATAGAAATCCCTCTTGGGCCTTCATTACTGAGACTTGGGCCTCTGATTTTACAGGGCCTGAAATAATAAATGCAATCCCTGAGGGATACTCCCTGGCAAGAATGGATAGAGTAGGTCGCAGGGGAGGAGGGCTGGGCATACTACACAAAAGTTCAATAATATGTCGAACTGAGCCCCTGCCCTCACTGCTGGACTCCTTCCAGGCCATGTATTTCGCGTTAAACTCCTCCCCCACCGTGTCCTTCACTGGGATTCTGATACATAGACCCCCAGGCCCTAGGTCTGCCTTCAGTCAAGATTTACTTAAGACCTTCGAACCCTACATTGACAGACCCAATATGACCATTCTTGGGGATTTCAATTTCCATTTGGAAAATTCTAATTCCTCTGACACCGGCCACTTGTTAGACTCCCTGGCCTCCTGTGGATTGCTACAAGGAGTAGGGAGTTCTACCCACTTAGCTGGACACACCCTGGATGGGGTCTTCACCAACGACTCCAGGCTTGAAATCGGTTCCCCTCTCCCCCTGTCCTGGTCGGACCATCTGGCCGTCCCCCTCGAATTTGCACCTTCCCACCCTGTTATGTCTCCGCTGGACCACAATATGTGGGAACTGAGGAGGAATTTCAGGGGGCTGAATAATGAAACACTTGCCTCTCTGATGGCTAACCTTAAGCCCCCCCTCTGGAGGGACACCGACGCAGCTGCCCTTGAACTGACAAACACCCTGGCAAGTGCTGTGGATATTCTTGCTCCGGTCAAACAACACTACTCTGCCAGGAAACGGCCCGCGGCCCCTGGTTTTCAGACTCCCTCAGATTGCCTAGACAGGGATGCAGGAAACAAGAAAGACGCTGGAGGTCTCATCTTGACCCTAAAGAGAAGGATAAACATAAATGTCTACTCAAAGGATACAAAATCGCGGTGCTGGGTGGAAAGAAAGCGTATTTCGCTAAACTGACTGCCACACTTAGCTCCCCCAGGGAACTATTTAAAATTGTCGACTCCCTGTCTCTCCTCCAGTCACCTGACCCTATAGTAGCTTCCCAAGAACAGTGTGATCAGATCTCCACTTTTTTCCACACAAAGATTATGGATATCCACACTGCCTTGGAAGCCCTCAATCTCGATCTAGAGAGCCCCCCCTTGCCCGCTTCACTCCCTCTGTATAGACAGGCCTATGAATCTTGCAGTAACTTTTCCAAGTTCCCCCTCCTCACTCTTGATCAACTTAGTCTGCTCCTGGACAAGCTTAATTCCGGATCCCCTTTGGATCCTTGTCCACTGAGAACCTTCAAAGAGTGCAGGGAGGTATTGCTGTCCCCTCTTTTGGAGGTTATGAACTTGGCAATCTCTGAAGGTGTTTACCCATCATCTTGGAAAATGGCCATAGTCAAGCATCTCCTAAAGAAGGCTACCCTAGACCCTGGGATCCTGAAAAACCTCCGCCCCATTTCCCTTCTCCCTGCCCCCGCTAAGATGCTAGAGGCCCACCTCAACCACCATCTGAGTGCCTTCCTGGAGAGTGCCAGTTTCCTGGATCCTTCCCAACATGGCTTCCGGAGGGCACATAGCACTGAGTCGGCTCTCACAGTGGTTGTCAATAACATCCACACTAAGGTCGACAGTGGCCTGACTACCTTGCTGGTACTGCTCGACCTTACTGCCGCATTTGACACCCTGTCCCCTTCCATGCTGGCTACCCGCCTCAGGGAGTTGGGAGTTGATGGACCAGCGCTTAGCCTCTTGACATCTTTTCTTGACCAGCGAAATCAAAGGGTCAAGTTGGGTGACTTCCTTTCACCCGTCAAGCCTGTGCAGTGTGGGGTCCCCCAGGGCTCATCCCTGAGCCCCACACTTTTTAACATCTATGTGGCCCCACTCGCCAGGCTTGTAAGATGGTTCGGGCTGGAAGTTCTTTCCTATGCCGACGACACTCAGATCATGGTCTCCCTATCACAATCAGTTATTATAACGGCCTTAAATTTTAGGAACTGTATGGAAGCAGTTGCAGGCTGGATGATTAAGAACTTCCTCAAGCTAAATCGGGAGAAAACTGAGGTTCTTATTTTCGGAGGTAAACAGGAGATTTGGTCGATGAACTGGTGGCCCTCTGCTCTCTGCGCCTGCCCCATGCCCTCTACATCGGCCCGCAACCTGGGTGTAATCTTGGACACCACCCTCTCTTTTGACAAATAAGTAAGCAGGACAGTCTCTACCTGCTGTGGTGCTGTAAGGATCTTGAGAAAGATCACACATTATCTTTCCTTTGAAGCCCGAAAGCGGTTTGCGGTGGCTCTTATTTCCTCCAGGCTGGACTACTGCAACGCACTATACTTAGGCAATAACAAAGGTTTGGTCCAACGCCTTCAGATAGTGCAGAATGCAGCTGCCCGGTTTGTTGTAGACGCCCCGAAGCGCTCCTCAGGCTCCGCCATCAGGAAGGATCTGCACTGGCTCCTCATGCAGGCCAGGTTCAACTTCAAGGTCCTCTGCCTCACGCACTGTGCCTTGTTTGGGACTGGACCCGAAGATATCCGGTCCCTTGTGTCCTATTATGTTCCTGGCAGGGCCCTCTGCTCTGCCAACAAAAAACTGCTAGCCGTCCCCCGATTCTCTAAGGCCAGATGGGGAGGAAGGGCCTTCCGCTCTCTTGCTCCCAGACTGTGGAACTCGCTTCCAGGCGACCTCAAGGGCCTGACCTCTCATGCTCTCTTCCGCAAAGCACTTAAGACCTGGCTCTTCCTTGAAGCCTATTTATAATCTGCTCTTCTTTCCCCTCTGCTAAAACAGTTGTACCATCTGCTAGCGCCTTGATGCCTTTGGCTTTAGTTGCGCTTTACCAATTCATAATTCATTCATTCATTCAACTGCACCTCTTAAATGTAGTGTGATATCACATGACACAGAAGCTAAAAGTCCCTATCTTTATTATTTATTTAAGGGATATTTCTAATGGGTTACATCCACTCTTCAAGAGACTATTGGTGCACCGTACAGAGTTCAGGTGTGCCCATAAGGTCAACTCCCATCCTGAAGCCTTTGGAGGTATGATTATGGTATAGGATGGGATCAAGGTCAGGCCTGCTCCCTGGTATTTATGACTATAAAAATACAGTTTCAAATGTTTCCTGAACCTTATATTTATATCCTGAAATGTAGAAGGATACTCCATCACAAAGGAGAGATATCTCAAACCTTTACATTTATTGAGATGCATAACAGAAAGGAGATAAGAACTTCAGTCATCCCCACAGATGTAGGAGAACACCCCATGACATAGGAGACAACAACTTCAGACCACGGATTTAAGAGAAAACAGTATCACACTGACTAAACAACTACATCCATCTGATGCAGTGGGTACCACATGACACATAGGATGCATCAACTCGAGCCTTCGGATTTGGATGGAAGGGAGTAACAGATGACACAGGAGACAGATACTCCAGGCTTCCTATATAGGTTGATGCCACATGGCATAGAGAAGACCTCAAATGCAGACCGCATATGTGGAAAGTGTAACCTGACACAGAGCAGACAGCAACTCCAGCCCTTGGATATGGGGATATTCCACCGAAATATTGACTACAAAATATTGTGGGACCAAAATATTGAGGCCCCTGTATTGGGGACCAAAATACAGTGAAGACAAGTTTATACAGGCAAGCATAGGTGTACCAAACTTAACCCCATATATATATATATATATATATATATATATATATATATGTACCTTGATGATATATATATTTCTAAGGTACTTAGATGTGAGTAAAGAATAACAGATCGATAATCACCTATATGCACTTACCTTCTCAGTATTTTGGTCCTAGATATTCTGTCATACTACTGGATATAATGGAAAATCCTATTGCCCTCAGATGTGAAATGAGGGGCTGGAATAAGGGGTTTCAAGAATGTTTGATCAGTGGGACCTAATAACCGCCTCTACAACCTCCCCTCCCGCCCCTCTTTCTACAGAGTGCCTCTCATTCTAAGACGCCCTTTGGACACAGAGAGATGGACAATCTGAATTCCTGAAACAGGGGTGTTTGGGGCCACGATAAGCCTTTGTTTAGCCATGGTATGAGGGGCAAGAGGATATGGAGCTGGTTGCCTTGTGCTAAGCGTGCCAAATTGGTGAGTTGGAGCTTAGCGCCACATTCCCAGCCCAATCACACAACTCTAACCCCTGTGACTGCCATGGTGGGGGTTTTAGTGGTACATCAGGGAAAATGTGACTTACCGCCCATCGCGTGGGTTGGGTGGGGTGCCTTCCAGGATGTGGTGGGCATTTGAGGTGGGCGGGGTAGGGTTAAATACCTACTGCCACCAGGCCCCTTCCTCATTGGAGGTTATTTAATGTGAACCCACCCTACCACTTACCCTCAATGTTGGATCTTGGATGTGAGCAAGGTTGTTTGCATGCACATGCATTGCATTATTTATTTCTCATTGTTCTATCATGCAGGAGGATATCCGGGACAATCCAAAGGATTTTAGTGCAGAAAGCGAGCATGGGAGAGAGCTTAAAGGGAGTGAGTGATTCATGCCAACTCCCTGGGAGTCTTTACAGCAGGACACATGGGTGAAAGCAATGCCCGTCCCATTGGTCCCAAGGGCAGTTGTAAGCCTAAGCAACTGAGGGATTGACTGGTAATGCTCCACCCTGCACATCAGTTGTGATGCCTGGACTATGAGTGGACCAAAGGTATAGCACCTGATGAAGTGTATTCCATGTGCTGGTTTGCTACTCAGGCGGGTTGACAGCATAGGTTCTGTCCTCATTGGCCGCACTTGGATCGCTTGTAAGTTAACCCATTACCTTGCCAACCTAAAAAATACACCTGCAGCAAAAAAAAATCCCACAGAATTGGTTTTTAGTCTTGATTTATTGTTTATTATGGTCTTTTCTCTCTGGGTGCAAGCATTCATTCACTCACAGCAGTATGTGTGCACTGAGGTGTGGGATATCAGCTCTTTATTTTCATAAGTATTTTTAGCTACACATAGGCGTGGTGAAGTTTGCAGGAACTTCTCGCGCCCAAGCAATAGGACTTTCATCCCCTCTGTGGGTGGCACTCTCTTTCACTTCCTTACCCTCAACTCAAGGTTACTTCCTTAAGACAGTTTTGGTGCCTGAATCACTTCAGTCCCTGCCCGCTTGGATCTAGGACTCGAATCGCCCAAGGATGGCATGGTGAGTGGGCTATTCGTACACTGCGCTGCCGGCCACAAGGTGCTGGGATGACCATTGAGAGCATAGTGTCTGTACTTCAAGGGACTGTGAGGCAAGATAAGTCACGTGATAGCGGAGTTAGGCTGCTAACTATAAATGGGGAAGAACAAGGCCCAGGTGGCTACTTGCTAAAAAACATTGTCTTAACTTTTTGACAGTTAAAGCGAAATGTGCTCTAGATTTCGCCTCGGGTGAGAGGCCATGGACTGAATGGGCAGGCTGCTTCTGAGATTCCTAAGAACATCTTGTTCTGCACACCCCTTTTCTGTATTGTTCTGTGTATGTGAGGGAGCTGTACGGCTGACAGCCTTGATGTACCAGTTCTCTGTCCATTTGTGGGGGTGAGTGACAGAAGTTTGTACTGCTGCTGTTCTTTCACGCTTGCACTGCTGCTTTCGTATTCACACGTGTGTGTCTGTGGTTGTCTTGCATTGCTGTTGCCTCTGCTGTATCTCTTCTAGCTCTTAGCGTGTGTGTATATATATATATATATATATATATATATATATATATATATATATATATATATATATATATATATATATATATGTGTGTGTGTGTGTGTGTGTGTGTTTGGGGCCACGATAAGCCTTTGTTTAACCATGGTATGAGGGGCAAGAAGGATATGGAGCTGGTTGCCTTGTGCTAAGCGTGCCAAATTGGTGAGTTGGAGCTTAGTTTAGCTTAGCTTAGCTTAGCATATATATATATATAAATGTTTGTGTGTGTGTGTGTGTGTGTGTGTGGAACTTGCACAAACACCGCTGCACTTCATTTATGCGTTTGTGTGAAGAGAACAACTATTCATGTGGTTTAAAACAGAAATATAATTGTTGTTATTTTTAGAAAGCAATCAAGTGCTTGCTTTGGGAAACAAAAAACATTCATTTATTTGTTCTCAGAGCAACGAAAAAAGTAGCAGCAGTTGACTTAAATTATTAACATATTCAGTAGCTCCCAAGCAAAGTGAATGCTAAACACATTGAATCATGTAAAATGCGCTGCACTGCTCAGTAGGTGAAAAGTGCTGCAATCTTTGGTTATAAATTGCACAATTGAAGAGTAAACATATATACAAGTGGGAAAATACTCATTTTTGTGCCTATGCACAGGGTATTTATAAGGGTTGAGAAATTGATGTGCGTATTCTATTTAATCAATTTGGAATTCTCGATGTTTCAACCCTTATGGCTGTCTCTCTTTGTAAGTCATCATCAGGACAAAAACTTATTTTGTAGCATCTAGAATTGAATCCTTTACTATAAAATGCCCAAAAGGTCCCTAATAAGCTGCAGATAAATAAGTCATTGCATACAAACTCGGAGACTTGTAGCAGTGTGCAGAAAGAGTCATTTGACTGGGCCCTACTTAATAGTCATCGAGTTCAGCCTGTGTGGGTAACATTGCATGCACCTGAGCTTCCAGCGACCATCAGGATGTTCTCTACGTGTGTCATTTAAGGTCGTACTGCGGGGCACGTTTTCACTGCTGCTGCGAGTACTGTACCTATTCTTTGTACGTGAAACCTGACTTGTTGCCTTGCTATCGGTGCTCTACATGTCGTGGAAGACTGCATGGCTAATGTTCCTGCTACACCTGGCCCTATTATTCTTGTCCCTAGTGCACCTTGCATGGTTGTGTTAAGTGGTATTTAGTTTAACATAATGAAATCAAAATTTTGAAAATAGATAATAGTTCAACAGTAATTATGAAATGTGCCGATAACGAAAAAGTAATGCATTTACATTGTCCCAGCAATGCGTCTAGTTTTAAAATAATCACAAAAATGATTACTAAAAATAATGAAATCGCATACTTTCTGTCGAAATTTCCTACATTCCTTTGATGTCCTTTAAAATGTGCTGCAGTTATTTACTAGTCATAAAAATTGGTATGTAAACTTCACTTCATAAGAACACGTGATTTGCATCTAAAAACATGAAAAGGTAGGGTAGGGCATAGAGTAGATTTTGGAAAGGAGGCAGAGGGAAATGGGATGGTAACGAAGTTTTGTCCCTCTATGTAAGTAGAATATATTTTGTCATGCCTTTGTTGGGTTTTTTTCGGCGTGGATAGTTTTGCGGTTTATTTGCACAAAGGGGATATATGAATGCGGCTTTCATATGCCAAATCATATCAGTGGAAATGTTAATTTTGTGATTGGTTGACAGAGAGAGGAATCCAAGTGTCATGCCACAGGAGTGAAGATTACCACTTTTACAGTGCTAATATTGAAACTGGTCTATTCAGTCTATTCAGTAGCACATGGTTGGAAAGAAATTCAGGCTTCCCAAAATTATGTAAACCTGGCAGTACATTGCCTGACTGTGATGAAGTTCATCAATTTTCCTATTTTCACACATCTCATTACAGTGACTTACTGCACAACACACTTAGAGGCGGTATTGAAATGCACATATTGGTTGTGAAAAAGTCGGAAAAACAAAAAGTAAATAAAAAACATGAGTGACATTTTTTACTAAAGAGATGTAAAGCAGAAACAAAAGCAGATACAACTGTCAGCAAGGCTAGGAACTACATGCATTTCTTAACAAAATTCTTCCATCTGAACATGTGGATAAGTAACTACCATACGGCCTAATTCATGCCTGATACAATTAACCAGCTCTGGCTTAGTAACTAATAGAACTTTGCATTCTGAGACATGAACTTTAACTTTTTCTTAAGTGTAGCTGTAAATAGCCTCACATGCAAAATAGTGCCCGGTGAAAAACAGAGAACTGAAAGTGTCACACATGAAATGTGGCCTCCTGAAGCCAAGAAAATATGAAAGTGTGCTTGAATATTAGTTTCCCATACATTACAAATGTATGCACAGGCTGCGAAGACGTATCAGGGAAGTGGGGTGTATTGCAGGAAGGTGACTGGGGAGAGAATGGAACACAAAAATGTTTTACTATTTTAATATTATAACATAATTTGTCAACAGATCTGGGACCTGCTTAGATATTTATGTAGGAATTCGGGGAGCCTTAGTTTCCAAAGGTAAGAGATAAATAGAAAGGGGCAAGGGATAAGTCGACTCATTTATTTTTTAGGATTGAAGTGGTCATGTAGATAGTTAGGCTTTCCATTGTAAATGGATAACTTTATGGGGCTAGCTAGATGGAGGCCTAAAATGACATTACTTTTATTCTTCGTCCATTGTTTAGTGCATGAAGGAAGATTGTGTCTGGATCTGTGGCCCCTCTATTCTGAAGGAACCTGGTTACAAGTAGAAAAAAAGAAATATGGGACACAGCTAGGTTGTTTCTTTTAGGATGTTCAAGAATATAGGGGCATATTATCAAGACAGGCGATAAAATTATCGCCGCTTTATCGGCAGAAAACTGCCGATAAAGCGGCGATAATGGGCTTGATAATATGCTCTATGGAATTCCAATCGAAGCCCATGTTAGATGTCTTCACATCTAACATGAGCCACCTCTCTGGACTGAATGATGAAATTCCATGGAACTCTGTATTAGGATAATCTCTCACTGGAGCTAGCAGAATATTAATAGACCTCCACTGTATATCACTGTATATCAAACTAAAAAAAAATTGTTTTGCTCTCTAGCTGTTAAATGATACAACACTTTATCTGTCAATGCCAATGCCTACCCCCTCCAGGCTGACCCTCAATACCGTACCCCCAACCATTTGTGGGATGGTGATATTTTACCTTTCCGCATGCCATTCATTAGGGGTAATTCACCCCATGCAGTCATGGTCAAAGTGCATTACTAAGTACGATCTGCGCTGCACTTTTGGCGCGTGATCAATACCTTCTGGGAAGTAATCGCTTACCTCTCCCGGACTAACTATCTAACTTTTGCACCCCCATTTACTAACGATTCGCCCCCCTGGAAACCACCTTCACTCTACATTGTTCAGTCTAAACAAATTAAAAAACCTAGCCACTTTCACCATCGGTCACAGTGTCTTGGTACCAACGCGTCACCTACGGATTATAGAATTGTCTTAATGACATACTGCGAGCCAATAGGCACCCGGTGTAATGTGCTTCACTTTCCAGCTTAATAAAGTTAGCGCGTCTTGTATCTGACGTTCACTTTCTGGGATAGTGGACTATCGGTCCCGTCACGAGCATGGGAGGGGTTAAAATGTTCAGTCATAAGTTGCGCATCATAGTGGTGCAAGTTATTCTTGGTCAGTTAGGTATAACTGGTGAATTGCCTAAAATTTCCTATGGAAATTTTAATGCCTTATCCGCTGAGGTTTTTACGCTGCGGTGCGGGCGTTCTATTGAGTGGGCGGGGCTCCGTCGGCCGACAGCAGCACCCGCGAGGTAGTGCTACCGTCGGCAAATGGCCAGCCGACACGTGTTCCGTCACAGGCATTGGTTCTGTGACTCTTCAGGGCTGTATGGCGTGTATAGAAATGAAGTAAGGCGGTCCCTGAAAACCGGTGATAATTCCAACCCGGTCTAAGGGTGCGTGATGCAGGCATTATGCTGCCGGTTTAGGTGAAAGGTGCTCTCTAAAAGGTCACCGGCATGTAGTGGGCGCTAGGAGGAGGCTGCGGACCAAATTAGTGAATCAGGCCGTGGTGTAGTGTGGTAAAGCCGGGGCAGGGCGCCGTACGGCGCGTGGTAGCGGATTCGCCCAGATGTATGGATGCACAATTGAAGGATCTGGTCGGGTGGCCAGAACAGGCGCTTGGTAACGCTGTAGATTGAGGGCACGGAACGGGTTAAGGTGGAAAAGAGTGTTTTGGGACCCTACCTTTGTCAGTGTCCCCAGCACTTTATGTGGGCCAAAGTGTGCCCTTTTAAAATTCACTTCTGGAGACACTACTGTTTACAAGGCTTCTGCCTGTGCTGCTTTATGCATTCTCGATGTGAGAAGAGCATATTATCTGTAGTTCAAACTGTTCCTTCTTAACATTAGAATTGCGTGTGTGTTATTTCATGCACGCTCTACCACGATCAAGCCTTATCCAAACTCAAAAACATGGGTAAAAATGGGAAAACCAAGATTTAAAATACCGAGAGAAATGGTGAAAATAATGTTTTCTTCGATTTCAAAAGCATTCTAACCTTCCCCTTTGATTCCCATTGAAAGGTGTGTTTCCATGGAAACATGACTGCGGAAGCTTGCAGCATCGTTATTTTTAGAGCCGTTATTACCGTTGCGCAAGAGGGGTCCTGCTCTTTCGGTTAAGTTAAGGAGTGTGTGTATCCGCAATCACATGCCCACCAGATATTATTAGGTTTTTTGCGGATTTTGACATTTTCAGAGAACAGAGTGATTTTTTTGCAAAATTTACTCTCACGCAGAACGATGCCTGAAAAAACGCTTCAATCTTACATCATGATCTCAGTGGCCCTTCAGTCCCCTGCTGAGCAACTATATTTTTCTGCTAGGAAGCATTTCATGCCTGCTTTGTTTATTCCTACCTGTTCCTGCCAAACGGTCCCCAAGGGTGGGTGGGCAGGGTGGTCTCAGAGAAGGCAGTGTCAGATTAAGACTGCCATATAAGTGTGAAAGACTTCTATTAAAACCGAGCTGGACCCCTGGACACGAGACCCTTCTTAAGGAATCCATACCCTTCCAAATTATATTGGGTACAACATAGACCACCTCATTTTATCTGCTCTAGATTGCCACTTTTCAGAGTTTAAAAAAAAATTGTTGTAAAAATTGTTTTAGAGCAGATTTTTCCGTTTAAGTGAACAAAAGCCGGGGCACCCTTCCTTGCATGGCGCCGGTGTCACGGCATCAAAAAATGTCACGGACACCAGGTGTGTGGAACTGGTGTAAAGAATGTGAACCCAATGTCTCTTTTGTTAGCCATGGGTCATAACATGTTGATATTGGAGTAAGGATGTGTGAGGAGAAGTGACCGGGCTGGAGAAGTGACCGGGCTGGAGAAGTGACTGGGCAGGAGAGGTGACGGGGCAGGAGAGGTGACGGGGCAGGAGTGGTGGTGAGCAAAAAAAAATGGATTTTTAAGCCCAGATTTCTGAACTGGGGTGAATGTATGACATTGTTCTGCATTCTGTCCATCAATTGTTCTTTTTGCACTTGTCACCCCGAGTGGGACGGGTATGCCCAGACGTGGGTTCCGTGCTCTCCATGCCACTGGAATCAAGCTATCCTGGCTGATGAGGGCTGAAAGCCCGGAACTGGTCCTAGGATGCTTGTTTCAAGTCCAGGGAGGCCCTGGCTTGGCAGTTTAGGCTGGGCTGTACCCATAAGGCTCAGGGTCAAGACTGATTTGCATATGACTGGGTCCAAACTGGAATGGCATGGTGAGCAAAGAAACAATGGATTTAGGCCCAGATCTCTGTACTGGGCTGAATGTATGATATTGTTCTGCATTCTGTCCACCAGTTGTTCTTTTTGATATATTATGACTGAGCAGCTAGCGGGCTGACATGAATATGAAGGAGCCTTTGTGGGTTTCCGTGAGTGTAGATTCTCCTGAAGAGTCCCTTTCTCTTCTGAGCCCTGCTTAACACATGTGTACAGGAGGAGCCCTGTATTCAAGACCTCAATGTTTGAGACAAAAAATAATCATGGATTTATGAACAACGCATTAAGGTAACATGTTGTCCTGCTTATATTTCACACGCTTTACATAAACCTTTATTCCCTATGAGTGTTTGCTTTTTCCTGAATTAAACCTCAAATAAACATGTTTATCCATTGTTTTAATTAAATAACGTTATAGGCTGTAACTGGTCAGTGAAATGCTAAACGTACTAAAAATTGGTATGTTTTGCGATTTCTAGCCACACCCCTGACTCCGCCCACTGATCCAATCTTCGGTTATTCCCGCCCCTGATTCTCCACCCACAGTTCCCCTACTTTGTTTTCCCCACTTCGACCACTGACACCACTGTTCACTTGCAAGTATTTATCTGTAAGGCTAAACATGAGGACATACTGTATCACTTCTGTTAGGTCTCCACAGCTAGAAACAACTACTAATGCCACAAATGTCACCATCGTATGCAATACGTACCTGTGGCTCAACCACAGCAGCACAGTAGATGCCAGCAGGTTGAAGATTCCTGTTACATAACAGTCCATTTTGTCATTGAAAAGAGCACCTTCACCTCCTGTAGTCGAGCACAGGACTATTGTTGAGTGAACCCCATATTTTCTTAGGGCAGTGTGGATTTCCAGGTCTATGCCGCATAAAATGAAAGCGTCACCACAGCCTGGTTAGGTTAGACGCAGTCAGTCTCCAAGTGAAGCTAGCAGAAATGCTACTGGTTTAGCAGCTTAAGGAATCTTTAATCTGCCAGGCCACAAATGTAAACAACTTTCATCAGCATGTTTTGTATGCGTGAAGCACGTGCGCCTAGGCCAACCAAAACGTTCTGCATTGAACCAAATAAACACCCTCAAGGCGCACCGTCCACAAACTACACAATCTGAGTATGATGACTGTTGTGGCTCATAGAGGTTTACAGTTACCGCTGTGAAATATAAGCTGCATCCTCTGGGTCTATTCTTCTCCATCGCCTGTGCTGTACTTTGAAAGTTTTATCAACTAAAGCAGTTCTAAAGTCCATTGCTCCTAATTAGCTGGGTGCTTTGGAATTGCTTAGTACAAACAGAAGTGCCAGTCTCCCTCTGCACATCCTCAAGCGAGGTGAACTGCTTGAATGACGGAAACATTCCAAGCACTCTACTGAGTTATCAAAAAAAAAAAAAATCTCACAATTCAAGACTTCACCTCTTCTAGCAGTGAGTTGGGATGCGTACCCTTCACAGCGCATGCCTTTATTCCTCTTATGTATTGTATACCAGGCATGCCTTTACCATGCAAGGTAAGTATAGTTAACGTAAGTTAAACCCCATCACACACACACACACACACGCACACACACACGCACACACACACACGTGTGTGTGTCTTTATAATCCACCTTTTTAAAAATTATTTATATCGTTATTTTTATTGGGGACACCCCCAAACCCTCAGTGTGTGTTACCTTTACCATCCCATACTCCAACCCAACCCTAGAAATATCCTTACCACCCTATACCCCTACACCCTAAGATTTTCCCCTACCACCCTATACCCCTACCAACCCATAATCCTAAATTACCCTTAAAACCCTACACCCTATCCCAACACTAAACCCTAAATATACCCTTAACACCCTATACCCTTACCAATACCTAAAACCTAAAAATACCCTTATTACTCTAGTGCCGGGAAGCAGATACATGCGTAGCTGTGCTCTCTCCAAATATTCTATAATAATAATACCACTATGTGGTGTCCTCCGTTCCTATCTGGTACTTGGAACACTCGAAGTGAAGAGTGTTCCTGTGGTTCCAGATGTATTGGTTGGCCTGGGCTTTATGGATGTAATCTTTTCTCCTCCGAATAAACCTCTTCTGATCATCTTCCTCGCTTCCTGATTCATCTGTTGAGAGTAGTTTTCAAGCCCGGAGCACTGCTTGTCGCAGACCACGATTTCCGTTACACTCTCCAAGTGTTTATTTCGACTGCAGCTACTGTCGCATGAAAGCGTTGTCGAAGCAATCTTCTGTCGTGAAATTCGCATCCTTTAAGTGTCAGCAGTGAGACTTTAATTTGTTTTTGACTGTTTTCTAAGCTTTCATTGGTTTCCCTTGGCACACATCGTCTCAATTGTCTCGCGCATTTGACATCCCTGCACGCTCCCTAGCGCATGCGCAGAGGACATCGCACTCAAGTGCTGAAGATTCCATGCGCAGAGGACATCGCGCTGATCGCTCTGAAGTGCTGAAGATTCCATTCTCTGCTGAATGTTTTCTGTAGCTAAGCAACACAGCCTTTATGACGTATTTTGCTCACAGACTCTACATTTCTCCATGATGACAGAACAATGCCTCTGACTCATAATTGGGTTTTCTTACATCGATTTTTCTGGGCTATGATCTCACAATAGCTCATTAAATCTACTAAATAAAAACCCTACATTATTTATTCTGCATTATATAGTGTGTTTTATACTGTTTTTGACCACTATATTTAACATGAATAGTTTCAATGCTCCTCCTCCATTCTTACCTACTCCTGGTGAACCACCTTTAGAATGGAAGCAATGGAGAGAAGGTTTCGAAGCATATCTGGAAGCAATTGGTGGTGATGATTTCACCGATAAACGCAAACTTGCAATTTTAAAACACTCTCTGGGTGCAGAAGGCAGACAAGTCCTTAGTCATCTACCACCTCTTGCAATGGACAATTCTAGTGATGAAGGTGATGTTTATGAAAACGCCATTATGCAACTTGACAAGCAGTACATCAAGAAGGTGAATGAAGTAGTTGCGCGCCACAAATTTTTAAGCAGATCCCAGTTGGCTAATGAATCAATTGATTCTTTTGTTAAGGATCTAAGGATTTTGGCTGCCAAATGCAATTATCTTAAATTTCATGATCAAATGGTAAGAGACCAAATGGTACATAATGTTGCTGACGTAAAATTACAAGAGAAGTTGCTGGATGCAAAAGACTTATCTCTTACCAAAGCTCTTGACATAGCTATTCGCTTTGAAGACATGAAATTGGGTATGAAAGAGTTATCTGAAAAAAAATCAAATGAATATTCTGAAAAGAAAGCTGTGACTTCCGAAGTTCAAGTGGTTAGAAAGAAATTTACTGAAAACAACTACAACAAATTTTCTTCTCCAGTTAATCACAATTTCAAGAAAGATGTAACTTGTTTCAAATGTGGTTTTCCTGGTCATGTTGCGACTGATAAAAGATGTCCAGCCGTTGGTCAAATTTGCAATTACTGCAAATCCAAAGGACATTTCGCCAAAATGTGTAAGAGTAGGAATAAATTCAGATATGATAATGTGGATGTAAGAAATTCCAGACGTGACAATGTTCATGAGGTTGTTACTGATATTGATGATTATGATGATTTATTAACTGTGTATGAAATTGATGAAGAATGAAAAGAAAGATGCACCATTCTGTATCTTACAAGTTGGTTCTAAAGTTATAAGAGTTATGGCTGACTCAGGTGCTAAACACACGTTAATTGGGGATGAATGGCTTAAAGAATTTCCTAATGTATCTTTATTTTCTTCTGGCATTAGACTAGTCGGTTATGCAAAGAAACCTATAGATGTTCTAGGTTATTTTATTACAGACATTGCCTTCAAAGGCAAAACTATTAAGTCAAGAGTTTATGTTGCTAAAGAAGGTTCATGTTTATTGGGATGGCACAACAACGAGATTTAATGATTAAATTAGATCCTAATCATCCTCAACAGGTTATATAAATGTACAAAGCCTGTCACACCAACACGAATTATTAATTGAAACTTTTCAACAATATTTCAAATTCACAAATATAATGCAAGTTCGATAGAGATTCAACTTCATTTAATTTTTAGAGGTTTTCCTCCAGTCCAGCCAACACGTGTTTCGTCGACACAGTGTCACTGATAGACCAAATAAAAGCAACACTACTCCGCACGGGAGGTAGCACATTAAGGCTATCACTACAAAACTGGGATGAGCACAGTAATTAATCTAGCATATAGTACAGCACAATACTATGATTGAATGTCACGAACTGTGGGGACCCGCACCATCTCTCGACAATGAGAGAGCCTATCCTTCTTTTTAGATAGGATATTACTGACAATCTCGCCGTAATTTCCTCTCCTAATGCATGCCATTGCGTTGCCAAGTAATTTATATGGTAATGATGATTGCCCACTTGCTACTATACCAATACAATGACTAATGTATAATTATTGTGGATGGGATATCTTATCTCATAACCCGAACAATCTTTGTATTGTATTTTTTCCCAGCCCTGATGAAGTCGTGGGTTCCATCCCAATCGACGAAACACGTGTTGGCTGGACTGGAGGAAAACCTCTAAAAATTAAATGAAGTTGAATCTCTATCGAACTTGCATTATATTTGTGAATTTGAAATATTGTTGAAAAGTTTCAATTAATAATTCGTGTTGGTGTGACAGGCTTTGTACATTTATATAACTAATCTGAGGATTACTTGGGGTAAGGATGACAACCCATGCCTAGGCACCCAACTACATATACAATTAGTGGTTTGAATAGTAATAAGAGCCTAAATATTGTAAAGCGCCAATACCACCGAGATTGGTCATCGTTCTATCCTTTCATCCTCAACAGGTTTTTGGGCCCACCACTGAGGTGGCTCACTCAGGGTTCCTCCCTTTCCCCCCTCCTGTTTAACCTGTATATTCTCCCCCTGATCTCCGAACTCCAGAAAAGAGCAGTAGTAATTTTTAATTACGCCGACGACCTTCATCTCATTTTCAACATTGATTCCTGCCCTTCCTCCACTGAGAACGTTCAGTCCACCATGACCTTCATCAGCAGCTGGATGAATGCAAACCAGCTCAAACTCAATCCTGACAAGACAGAGCTGGTTCTCACGGGGTCCCCGGGCAACGCCTGGAACTCCAATTTCTGGCCCCCCTCCCTGGGCTGTCCACCATCCCCAGTCAACTAGGTCAAGAGTCTAGGCGTCACTATCAGTAACGACCTCTCCATGAGGGCTCAAATCAATTTGGTGGTCTCTGTCTGCTTTTTCCACCTACGCCGAATCAGGAAACTCATCAAATTTCTCCCTCATGAAGCTCTCGTCCAAGTCACCCTGGCACTAGTCATGTCCCGCATCGACTATTCCAACTCTTTGTATGTCGGAATCCCCGCGTACCAATCCCATCGACTCCAACTTGTCCAGAACCAAGCAGCCAGGCTAATCCATGGCCAGCCAAAGTTTAACCACACTAAACCCCTCCTCAGGAGCCTTCATTGGCTCCCAGTGACCTAGCGCAGCCTCTTCAAACTTGGCTGCCTGATCCATAGAGCCCTCTCTTCCCAGGGACCCCCTTTCATTGCCTCCCGAATTCCCGCTATGTCCCTTCCCGCGTCCTATGCTCTTCTTGCTCCAATCTAATGTCCCCTTGCACTTTCAGATGCAAGAAACATGGTGGTCTGAGATTCTCCACACAAGCTCCATCCAAGCTCCACTCTTCTGGAACTTAACTTTGCTTAATACCCTCCTATCTTCAATTTAGGAAGTCGCTTAAAACTTGGCTTTTCTCCCAAGCATACAACTAACTCCAACACACTGCCGTGGCCTTCAGCCTCTCCACTTAAGTGCCAAGAAACCGCCGGTGAACGTGCGCTCTATAAATAATTTTTATCATATCATCATTATTATTACCTTTCCATCAGCTCCAATTCTCATTGATATGTTGTCAGCATAGAGTTTTAGAGGAGCATTGGCTTATACCACTGTGCTGTATGCAAAAACAACAGGTGATGGACCGAATGTGGATCAATGTCACACACTCACCCCAGTCCAAAGATCTGGGCCCAAATCCATCGTTTTTTTGCACTCCACACCACCCTGGGTTAGACAATGGCGATATGCAAATCAGCTCTGACCCTGTGCCCCATGGGAACAGTCCAGTCCGAACTACAAAAGCCATGTCCTTCCCAGAATGGAATCAAGCATCCGAGGACCGGACCGGTTTCGAGGTAACACCTCTCATCAGCCCGGCTAGCTTGACTCCAGTGGTGTGGAGTGCCTGGGACCGACGTCTGGGCATCCCCAGCGCACTTAGGGCGGAATATGCAAAAACAACAGGTGATGGACCGAATGTGGATCAATGTCACACACTCACCCCAGTCCAAAGATCTGGGCCCAAATCCATCGTTTTTTTGCACTCCACACCACCCTGGGTTAGACAATGGCGATATGCAAATCAGCTCTGACCCTGTGCCCCATGGGAACAGTCCAGTCCGAACTACAAAAGCCATGTCCTTCCCAGAACGGAATCAAGCATCCGAGGACCGGACCGGTTTCGAGGTAACACCTCTCATCAGCCCGGCTAGCTTGACTCCAGTGGTGTGGAGTGCCTGGGACCCACGTCTGGGCATCCCCAGCGCACTTAGGGCGGAATATGCAAAAACAACAGGTGATGGACCGAATGTGGATCAATGTCACACACTCACCCCAGTCCAAAGATCTGGGCCCAAATCCATCGTTTTTTTGCACTCCACTCCACACTGGGTTAGACAATGGCGATATGCAAATCAGCTCTGACCCTGTGCCCCATGGGAACAGTCCAGTCCGAACTACAAAAGCCATGTCCTTCCCAGAACGGAATCAAGCACCCGAGGACCGGACCGGTTTCGAGGTAACACCTCTCATCAGCCCGGCTAGCTTGACTCCAGTGGTGTGGAGTGCCTGGGACCCACGTCTGGGCATCCCCAGCGCACTTAGGGCGGAATATGCAAAAACAATAGCTGATGGACCGAATGTGGATCAATGTCACACACTCACCCCAGTCCAAAGATCTGGGCCCAAATCCATCGTTTTTTTGCACTCCACACCACCCTGGGTTAGACAATGGCGATATGCAAATCAGCTCTGACCCTGTGCCCCATGGGAACAGTCCAGTCCGAACTACAAAAGCCATGTCCTTCCCAGAACGGAATCAAGCATCCGAGGACCGGACCGGTTTCGAGGTAACACCTCTCATCAGCCCGGCTAGCTTGACTCCAGTGGTGTGGAGTGCCTGGGACCCACGTCTGGGCATCCCCAGCGCACTTAGGGCGGAATATGCAAAAACAACAGGTGATGGACCGAATGTGGATCAATGTCACACACTCACCCCAGTCCAAAGATCTGGGCCCAAATCCATCGTTTTTTTGCACTCCACACCACCCTGGGTTAGACAATGGCGATATGCAAATCAGCTCTGACCCTGTGCCCCATGGGAACAGTCCAGTCCGAACTACAAAAGCCATGTCCTTCCCAGAACGGAATCAAGCATCCGAGGACCGGACCGGTTTCGAGGTAACACCTCTCATCAGCCCGGCTAGCTTGACTCCAGTGGTGTGGAGTGCCTGGGACCCACGCCTGGGCATCACCAGCGCACTTAGGGCGGAATATGCAAAAACAACAGGTGATGGACCGAATGTGGATCAATGTCACACACTCACCCCAGTCCAAAGATCTGGGCCCAAATCCATCGTTTTTTTGCACTCCACACCACCCTGGGTTAGACAATGGCGATATGCAAATCAGCTCTGACCCTGTGCCCCATGGGAACAGTCCAGTCCGAACTACAAAAGCCATGTCCTTCCCAGAACGGAATCAAGCATCCGAGGACCGGACCGGTTTCGAGGTAACACCTCTCATCAGCCCGGCTAGCTTGACTCCAGTGGTGTGGAGTGCCTGGGACCCACGTCTGGGCATCCCCAGCGCACTTAGGGCGGAATATGCAAAAACAACAGGTGATGGACCGAATGTGGATCAATGTCACACACTCACCCCAGTCCAAAGATCTGGGCCCAAATCCATCGTTTTTTTGCACTCCACACCACCCTGGGTTAGACAATGGCGATATGCAAATCAGCTCTGACCCTGTGCCCCATGGGAACAGTCCAGTCTGAACTACAAAAGCCATGTCCTTCCCAGAACGGAATCAAGCATCCGAGGACCGGACCGGTTTCGAGGTAACACCTCTCATCAGCCCGGCTAGCTTGACTCCAGTGGTGTGGAGTGCCTGGGACCCACGTCTGGGCATCCCAGCGCACTTAGGGCGGAATATGCAAAAACCCTGACTCTCCAAGACATGCACCCAGCTTCTGTCCGGAGCCATGAAGATAACATTGGAAGGAAGATGAGTGAGACGATCAATGCTATTGGAAGAGGTAAACCTGAGAATGACAGAATAAAAGAACATACAAAGACAATGCATGGGGTGTAGAAGAAAGAAGCTGTAAAGTTAACGAAGGACAAGAAGTTGAGGCAAGAAGGCAGAGTAGAATTCGAGAGGAAACAGAAGTAGGAGAGTGAGGTGTTGGGGTGGCGGTGATGGTATGGTAGGTAACATCTGGTACCATAGAAGTGTAGGATAACAGAAACTGAAGAAATGGAGCCAGGCTTCGACATAGGTATAAGGAACTAGAAAATGTCTAGCAAGAAACTGGGTTTCAGAAAGAGAATACAATGCAACAGGTCAACTGGCATTGGCATCAGGCCGCTTTTTACCAGCCTGGCCTACATTTGTAAATCAAGGCCAGTAAAAATAGTGGGAAAAGCAGTGAAATCCAATCCTTTTTTCATTCTGAAATATAAACCTCCAACAGGAAACATATCAAGAAATCACTTAGAGAGTCTTGGGAGCTATCAAAATCATTCCTAAATAATTATTAATGCAAATAGAGGGGTAACTGCAAGTTACAAAACAATAATGAGAAATATACACATTTTCTTTCTTCTACCAGCCCTTAGTCTTTCCCGAACAGCAAACGAAATGACCAGTAGTTTTTTTTATGATAAAGGTGGTAACCTAAGCCTCTGGAAATTGAGGAAAATCATCACTGCCAGCAGGTTACTATGAACAGCAGGCTCATGCTGAAATGCTGAAGACACCATTATAGTCACTAAATGAAGAATCAGGCAGCAGGCACAGACTCAAGGGGACATTGCGGAGGCAGCACAAGTCTAGTGCTTACCTGACATGGAAGGAAATCAGCCCAACAGGCATACTGTAGATCAGGGAACCCAAAAAGAGGATATAGATTTGACCTTGGTGACTGAAAACCATGCAAGGTCAGTATAACTGGGTAAGGTAAGTATAAAGTAGATGCAGGGAGGCAGTAATGGAAGATGGAAACATGCAAGAACTAAGGTGGAGCATGTTAAATATATATGATCTTGTTGTAAATATGATTTTAGTCTTTCTTTAGTGTTGATTCATTGCATGCTGTTAGAATGATTCTATGACTTCTGTGTTGTGACTTCATCCAGCTGACATTTCAGCCTTGGCAGTTGGAGCTTGGTCAACTGGTGAGAGAGACGTTTATTCTGTGCTGAAAATGCCTTGTATAAGAGGGGTAACTGTGTGTTGTGGGGCAAGGATGAAGAGAATGTGTCAAGTAACACTCAACCCAAGAAGGCTTGAGTGTTTCGGATTTGGCTGTTCATAGGAGGGAGTATGGGGGTTGTGATGCTTCTTAGCATTTTGAGGGGGATTCTGCATCTTCAGGTGGTACGAATTCTGATGCTAGTTTGACAAATCTTACCATGAGAAGTCCAAGATTACGTCATCCACCCTTTTATCTTAATGATTATATTTGTTGATCTTTTATTCTTGTTTTCTGTATGCAATATTGTTTTCTATCATTTTTAAGTTCCTAGGGAAGGAGATGTGTTGTAAATATGATTTTAGTCTTTCTTTAGTGTTGATTCATTACATGCTGTTAGAATGATTCTACGACTTCTGTGTTGTGACTTCATCCAGCTGACATTTCAGCCTTGGTAGTTGGAGCTTGGTCAGCTGGTGAGAGAGACGTTTATTCTGTGCTGCAATTAAACAGATGAAGCTTTATGCCACAAGAACTGTGTGGAGTGATTATTACAGCTTACAGCAGGTCTCTGAATTAGCTTGTGTCCAGTTGGATCAGGAGAGAAGAAGAGTCACAGATGAGCTACATACTAAGGACCATAAGGAGGGATACCAGGACCAAGGAATACAGACAAAGAATAGCTTTGGAAACCAATGTGATGATCACAGCATAGCACATCAAAGGTATGGAGCCATCCAGGAAACATCCACAAGTGGAGCATGGGAAAGTAAACTGAGGCGCTCACTGAACAGACTGGAGAATGGGGGATGTAACAGGATTACCTTGAATAACTTGAATAATCGGCATATGAGAGGAGCAGTCAGCTTTAGGTAAGCAAAAATACTTACAACAAAAGAAAGTAAGGAGGAACTGAGCAGTGTCAATTGGTCCATGGCTGTTAATGGGGTAGAGGTAGATGTTCACTGTTTTCCAGTGAAACTGTAATATCCCATTTCAGATTTTTTTTGTTGAAAGGCTTCATGCTGCAGTGGTGTTTTCCTTTAAATGGGCTGTTGTATTTGATTTGATCGATTGGTTAAAATTAAAACTGAAATTGTTCCTTACAATAGGAATTCTCTAGTTTAATGCATTTTACATTTGAAAACAAGTTATTTTAAAATAAATGTGTTCCTGGAGCTCACGTGTGCATGAAAACCTTTGACCAGAAACAGATATCATGGTCCTGTAGTAAGGCAGCTGAAGATGTGTTAGTTCAGGGGTGTTGGCCGGCCTCTCAAAAGGCAAAGGTTTTGTAGGGCCAGAGTCTCAAACGTTATATGTAATGTAATGCAAATTGCATTTATATAAGGTTTACTACCCCTGACAATGAGTCATGTGAGAAAGAGCCTGCTGTTGACTGATCTTTTGGAGCTTAGGTGGTTGTCAGTGCATCTTATGTATGTGGGTAACAAATTCCATAGTTTGGCTGGTTGAACAGAGAAAGATGTTCCACCCCTGTTTTTTTTCTTGTGTATAGTAATTTTGAGGTAGTGTGCCATATCGAGCATAGGTTCCTTGTTATATGTATTTTGGGATTTTCTTCTGGATGAAAAGTGGTCCTTGGTGAGTGATACAGAGCAGCTTGAAGGTGGCTTTTCTGGCAACCTGTAATCAGTGAAGACCCCTAATGGCAGAGGATATGTATGCTTGTGGCTTTACATGTAGGAGTCGTCTGGCAGTAGTGTTCTGAATTCTCTGTAATCTTCTTGTAATGATGGAGTCTGAAGCCTCTGTAGATTGTAGATGATTTATTTCCAAGTATAAATAGAAACAGGTGAGTGCCAGATAACACGACTCTCTAGTACTGCCTCCAACCGCAACTGCCCAAGCCCCAAGTAGAATCCCCAAAACATTCCTAGAATGACATAGTGCCATAGGCACGAGCTATTTAAAGAAACAAGCATATAGAAAATAATATGTCAACGTAAATACAGAAATCTATTTACAAAGTGCTACACAACACTTCTCATAGTTCATTAATGTGAGGAGTGATGTAGACCATAAGCGTATTTCAGTCTTGAAATGACAGAGAGATTGTCACTTGGACCTTGTGGGAAAATCCTAGATGTGGGAAGATGTGTCACAGCATTTTCTTTGGAAGAAAGCTTAATTTAGCTACAATATCCACTTGGGCATTGATTGACAGGTTGGTGTTAATGGTAATTGTGAGGTATCTTACCTTCTTTGATATTTTTGTCAGGCCAGGCACAGAAAGAGTCATACGTTTTATAGTCGCCACAGTTGAGTATTTCAGCTTTGGACACATTCAGTTGGAGGTGGATCCATGTCATGCATTAAGCGCCAGGATGCCCGTTGGGTGACAGTCAATGCGCTATATAAGAATGCCTATACATACATAAATACATACATGCATTGGTCACCGGCCCAGAGGCAGCTGAAGATTTTGGATGCTACAGTGACCTTCGGACTTTCCAATTTCAGAATACAATTTCACATCATCTGCATAGTCCTAGCAGGTAAAGTCAAAACCATTGATCCGATTCGGTAATTATTTCATGTAGATGATGTAAAGCATAAGTGAGATGACTGAGCCTTGAGGGACTCCTGCTTTAATGCTGTATGGCCTTGAAGAGTATGGATAATATTTGTTTTATTGTGTAGGTCAGACTTGAGCCAAGTGAGAACTGTGCCCTATATTCCGACATCCTCAAATGTTTGTATTATTGTGTCATATTTAATTGTGTCAAAGGCACTGAACGGTACAATAGAAGATTGGCAGTGTAATAAAGTACTTTGTTCAGGACGACTGTATTTTTAAGGTCATCTCCGATTGATATTATGGCCAATTCAGTGCCTCTTTCTGGATAAAATCCAGTTTGGAAGACTGAAAGTAGGTAATTGCTTTCAATGAATTGTGACATCTGGGTGAAGGCTGCTCTTTCTAAAAGTCTGTCAAGGAATGGACCATTTGCTGTCGGGCTCTAGTTGTCGGTATCTTGAGTGTCCAGGATAGTTTTCTTTAATAACAGGCATATGTGTGCTTTTTTAAAATTCTTCTGTACAAACTCCTGTAGTTAAGGAGTTGTTGATGAGTGTCTTCACTGGGATGGCCGCTGAAGTTATTAAAATAATGCTTTTTGAAGATTTGAGGAAGACAAGGGCAAGGGGGCAGCCAGCTGCTTTGCTCAGTTTGGCAAGATCCAGAATTTCAGTTGTTGATAGTTCTTAGAAGGAGCATAGAGGCTGTGTTAGCCTTCCCATGGAGGGGTTTGTTGCAAATGGTTTGCAGCTGTTGATTTTGTTGTCTGTTAATTATGAATCCAGCATGTTTGCTTTAGTTGTGTAATGATGTGCCAGTTTGTCTCACACATCTTGAGAAATTAGATTGGTCCCTTCTGTGCATTTTGACATAGCATTTCTGTGAGAATTTTATAAAATTCTTTATAGGTACATTTTGCATTGTGGATTCAACAAGTATAGTATAGTTTTGTTTAGCTTTTTTTGATTAAGGATAGTCATAATCTGTTATTTCTGTTTGGACATATTTTGTTTTGAGGGCTGTTTGTTTTGAGCCAGTTATGTTGAGCTTAGCTTTCTCCTTTTTCTCTTTGTTTTTATTCTGCATTCATCCAAGGGTTTTTTTTGTATGTGCAGTTTCTTTTGTAGAATTAATTGATCAAAAGCTTCCTGGAGCCACCCATAGAATGTTTGTACAGAATTAGTTGTGGTGTCCTGTGTTGGAAGGCAACCAGGTAATTAATGGTCTGTACATACGATTGGAGACATCCTCTGGAATGTGACAAGATCTGAGTTGCCAAAAATCACATCTACGGTGTATCCTGCAATGTGTGTGGGCTTGAGAATGAGCTGTTGTAGTTTGTGTGTGTCAAGGACAGTAAGGGTGGTTTTGGGGTGTGGCACATTAGGTTTGTCAAACCATAGGTATAGCCATATGTTCAGCCATAAGTTCAAACCAAGGATGCGTGGATTTGAATATATTGTAAGAAGGTTACAAATTGTGTCTAGAAATGTGTCTGGGAATGTTGCATTGTTAGGTTGTAGGGTCTAGGGTAAAGATCCTCTTGTGTACCCTGCATTTGATGCCTTGAGTGTGCACAAGTGTCCTCAGCGGTGCAGCAGGCAGGGAACATGTTGAGAAGTGTTCGTACTCCCAGGCATTGCACCTGGCCTGCATCTAAACACGGACGTAGCATATGGTCATTAATTATAAGAGGAAGCCTGACCCACATTCCAAGTGGCACCCTAGGAGGCTCACAGGGGATAACCCACCCGCACCTGAACTCTCATCACCTGCTGCAAGCAGCCTGCAGCTAAACAGAGCAAGGAGGCACAAGATGGTTAATCATAAATGATGGCCGCCTTTTCCAGGTTTTCAATATATCATGTATGTTTTTTGTTGAACTGAAGAGGGTGATATATGAGTTTAATGTCCTGCCATGGAGGATCTGTGATCCCAAGTTCTTCATTACCATGAGTTATGCAGTACGTACAACGAAGGCATCCACTTGTTATTCATTTTAAAGCCCATGATTGCCTTGAATGGCCCCTGAGTGCTGATGCCTGGTAGTGGTAATTTGAGAAAGAGCTAGGGGGTGAAGCGTCAGCTTTTTAACTACTTGCATTAATTGAGGTTTTTTTGGGTGGGGGGGTGAATGGGAGGAAGGTGCAGCCCAAGAAGGAAACTGTATTATAGACATCGTTCTTCCAGTGGTTAATTTGTAAACAAATAAATGCCGGGGCTGTAGTCAGGAGGCAGTTTGCACCAGACTCCTGTTAGCGCCGCCTAAAACAGAACCAACTACTAACCATGAAAGTTGGGAGATGATGTGGCATAATGGCCAGAGCTACTGACTTCGGAGCTAGGGAACATGTTAAAATCTTGGCTTGGCTCAACATCCTGTGATTCTGGGCAAATCACGTAATCTGCCCGTGCCTACCATAAATGAATCTGTCCTTAACTGCTGCTCATGAAAAGCGCTGGTATTGGTGATTAAGTGCAGGTGCTGAGCACAGGAAACCATCGGCTCAAATTAAGCACTGGTTCTGCCACCTCTTCATCTCCTTTGTACCATGAACCAACAAAAGCTCAGTAAGAGTCGATACATAGGTAGATAGAGCGATGCACATCATCTTGGGGTTACTTCAGAGTGCTAATGTTTTATTGACGTGGTTCATATGAAACCACAAGTGCTTGAAGTTAGTGTCAGTCTCATGTTGGTGAATCATATGATTTTCTGGTGACCCCAGCCCTGCATAGTATTTTCCATACTTAGTCTACTAAAGTGTGATTGCAGCACACTGGCTTATTGTAGCAAATGCAATGTTGTGCAAAGCTCTGGGTGAGTCATAACTACGACCATTTGAATTATGAGAGTAAACGAGTGCAACGTTTTCGTATTATTATGTATTTTCTGCATTTGCTACATGATCCATCATCCTCTGCATAATCTGCAGATTTTAGCAAAAAAATAGTTTTTTTGCTGAAAAGGATAAACAGTTACTAAATACATGGGGTCATATGTTACCGAGCACTGGAAGGCCCTTCACAAAGGTTGACTGGTCATTTGGCTGCACCTCCAGAGTTACTAGGCACGTCGGTGGGCAGTTGTTCCTGCTTGGTCCGCGCGGAGTGCGGCGCCCCTGTGTGGCTGGGGCGCTTCCTTCCTGAGCTTGCCTGACTTCCTTGGTTTGGAGGCAGGAAGTCAGGCGTTTTTCCTATGGCGGCAGTGCTGTGGGTGTTTGCTAGGTCTCGTGTGAGTACCGCATAGTGTTTTTTTATTCCTTTAAAAATGGCTGGCTTGTTTTCTGCGGCTAAGTCCGCTGTTGTACATTTTTGGCGATCTGGTGGGCTACTTGGTGGTGCCTGATTTGGGTCGATCAACTTCTATCCGGCCTCCTGTTGCTGTTGGGCCGCCTGCTGGTGGTGTCCTGGGGATTCCAGCATGGTGTCCTTCTGGTGGGCTGGTTCGGCTGTGGCCCTCCTTTGCCAGTCTTCTTGCTAGCCTGCTGGGCTTCCTCCTGTGGTCCGGTCCCTGTTTGCCTTGGGGAAACATGCCAGGAAGAGTAGGCATGTTGATGTTTCCTCCTCCTCTTCCTCGTCTTCTTCTTCACACTCTCCTGTTCATGACCAGAGGCGTAGGCGGGGGGCGATGCCCAGATTAAGCACCTCATTAAGAAGACCTTATTGGAGATGGGTGGTGCTCCTCGGGCCAAATCCTCTGGTCGGGCCCGCCGTCTTCTTCTTCCCCTTCTGCTTCTGAGGATGAGTGGTTGAGGAGTGATGTGCTGAAAGGCAAATATGTCGACAAAGACATGTTGCTGGACTTGTTGAAGCATGTGAAGGAGAATATGGGGTTTCTGGTCGGTGATGCCCCGAGCACTTCTGGGAGTTCTTTGCTTCGCCAGTTCCATTGCGCTGCTGCTGTGGATATGCCGGTTTATCCGCGTATCAGGGAAGTGCTTGACCAGAAATGGAAGAATCCAAATTGCATTATGCTTCCTCGTTACATGGCAAAACTACCAGCCTGACTTAAGCTCACACTGCAGCATGGCGACTGAAACCGTGAAGCAGCTGCTCCGTCTTTCACTAATGCACAGCCCCCAAGGCAGGTGTAAGTTTATGGCTGCTCTGGGAACACCGTATTGATTGTAATATGGTGCAGTGCCCTTACCTGCGACAAGCATTCCTTTTTGAAGGTGCGCTATGGTGCCAACAGGGACAGTGCACCTGTTACATAATATGGGCCCTGGATGGGTGAATCCCCCTTAGTTCATGGCTGCAGAGACTACAAGTTAAAATGTTCAGTATTCTAGATTATTAAATTTCTTCATTATGTTTTGACTAATATGTCCATTAACATCTAAGAATCTAGATAATGTTTCTTATGAGTTATTAATTGAATTACATTCCCTAACCAACAAAACAAATGTTTCTGCTCAATTGATTTCATGCTCTAGGCCATTATACAGGAGCAGTTGTTGTTAATGGACTGTAAGAAAACTAATCAAAACCAAATTAACAAACTAGCAAAATTAACAAACATACACATACATTCTAAGTGTCAATGCCTACAAAGTTATAATAATGGTAAAAGTCAACGTCCGATGTTGACTGTCTTGTGCAGCTTTTTCTAGTAGTGAAAGGCTAGCCCATATAATAGACCGCATCAAGGATGAGCTGGGTTCTCTAATAGAAAGATTTCACACACAGTAAATGTGATTGTCAAGTCCATGAGTGTGTTGCGTGAGGGTGAGGTTAGTGTGCACAGTCAATCCAAGTGACTTGGCATTCAGGTACAGTTGGAGGTTTGAAGTCAACAAGTTTCATGTAATTGAACCAGGTTTGTAATGTATATTGTTTGTTATTCTTGTAAAAAACAGGAATTCTGTCTTGGTTGGGTTGAGCTTCAGGTAGGTGCTTGACATCTAGGTCGGGAAGATGTCCAGGCAGTGTTTGAGGCACTCGATGTCTGAAGCATGGGAGACTTTCAAGCAGAGTTGTGTATCATCGGCATATTGGTGAACCTTGATGCTGTTATCTGTGAATAGAGCACCAAGCAGCTCCATACAATACTGAAGATAACAGGAGTCAGATTGGAATCCTAAGGGATTCCACAGGTGAAAGGGATGTTTTGTGACCCGGAATTACCAATGTGAACACATGGGTGCCAGTTGGAAAGGTAGGAGGAGAACCAGTGCAGGACATTGCTGGGGAATCCTATTCGAGACTCCAGCTCGCGTATGAAGGTGGGAGGGTTGACTGTGTCAAAGGCAGCTGAGAGGTCCAGCGATATCAGGCAGCAGTTGTCATTTCATATGTGGTCAAGTGGGCATCATCTGTGTGAGGTTTCAGTCACCATGCTGCAGTGTGAGCTTAAGTCAGGCTGGCAGTCGTGCAAGGGATGCTTTGCATTGAGGTGTACTGGGAGTGGGACAAAGACATCTTTTTCAATGATCTTCCAGATAAATTGTAGGTGAGCAATGGGCTGGTAATTGGCAAGGTCATTAGCGTCTTGTGTAGGTTTCTTTAGGAGTGAGAGGATCTGGCATGACTTGAGAGCTTCTAGGAAGATGCCTTGAGTGAGGGAGGCATTGGCAATGGTAAGTAGAGGTAAGAGAGCATTCCCAGAGAGAGATTTGCTGAAGCACAATGGTAAGACAGCATCTTCATAAGCAGTGGATTTGAGGGAGTTGAGTATATCATAGGAGTCTGGGTGCGATAGATCTTTGAAGCTGACCGTTGCTGGATTCCACTAGAAGGTGTGGATGTAAGAACTAAAGCAGGCTTGGTGTTGGCAGTGTGCTTTCATATAGTCTTGATTTTTTTCACTGAGAAAGAGTTTAATGGCATTGCACTTTTTTGGGAGAATTAAGTGGGTCCGGCACTTTCAAAGCGCTTGATTGCCTTGGAAAGTGTCCTGTTTGTTGAGTTGGCTTCATTGATGCTGTTTATTTAGTACTTGGTTTTGGCTGATGTTATGAGCTGTCTGCATGTTAAGCAGGGATAGTTCATTAGCAAGAGATCCTCTGGAGTTCCTTTTTTCTTCCATTTCATTTTTTGTCTGTGGTGGGTTGTTTACTGTCAGTCAAGTCTTTAGAGTACTAGGGTTCTGAATTCTTTGTCTTGCACTTGCATGTTTTAATTGGGGGTTCGATGTTGGTATTTCCCAAAAATTGTTGAAGTTGTTTATAAGGGTGTTGGATGTGGAGTTGATAGGGTGAGAGACCAGTTTACACATTAGGTTGTCTGTGGAGAAGTCTTTGAAATGTCTGAAGGTTTGGTGTTCTCTTTTGTGTTGATCTTGATTTGTTGGTAGGATGCTGAGCATGGTACTTGGGATGGCAAAGTGGTTAGTCCAGTCCAGAGGCATGGGTGGTTTGCATTTGATTATTGTTGATGATGAGAAGGCTAGGTCGAGGATGCGACCTTTGTGGTCTGTTGGTTGTATAACATGCTGTCCCACTTTCAGTTTATTGATGAGGTTAAAAAAGGTATATACCTGACCTTTGGATATATATATATATATATATATATATATATATATTTTTTTTTTTTTACCTTGTGTTGTTTGGGAGGTTGAAATCAGCCCAGAGGGTGGTGTGGGCATGTCAGATGGATGGTATGAGGCGGTGAGGAGATCTGAGAATTCTTCAATGAAGTCCATGTTCTGCCCGGGAGGCAGGGATGGAGGCTTGCTATTTCTCGCAGACTCGCATGCACAAATATGGCAAAAGTCACGTCTCTTAAATATTAGTGACGAAGGAATTTTTGCAGCTTCCTTATAGTGGACATTTTGTACTGCAATTGATTAATACATAAGTTACAGCACAACATGAAAGTGGGGTTGCATAGCAGTTGGTTTTTAAAAACACACACTGTTTTACGTTCCCACCTTTGTACACCTGGCCCCTATTTCAGTATTTTTAAAATATGGATCCTCTATTAACCTGGCTTGTCAGAGTAAGATGGTTATCGAAAAATTACATAACAAATGTGAGCACACCACTTAGTTTTGGGCAAGTGCCCATCCAGTGCGGGCCGAAGTCAGGACCCCTGAAGGCCACTCCCTCCCTCAACATATTAATATTCCTGTCCCTTGCCTTAGGCTTCCGCCCATCCACTGTGGATCACTTTCTGGGAGAAGCATAATGCACAGTATCCCTGTAAGTAAAAACAATCAATGGTAATTACATGTATCAATTTAGCCAGGGAAAAGAGATTCGTTAAACAACATTTGTGAGATAAGTAATATTATTTCCCTTTTTTCCATACTAATTCAGTTTTGTCGATTTAAATTACTGTAAATAGCATCCCATTTTAAAACCTAATGGATTGACTGCAGGAGGAGGAAAGGCTGAGTTGGCTTGCCAGAATTCTAACACATGACCTGAGGATCATACCAGATGTAGAAGCCACCTTATCGGTCATGCAGTATTCCTGGAAGACCTCTCATGTTAACAGAGGAACCCGAGATGGGAAAGGTGGACTAGATACCTCCTGCTTCTTATCTGGCAAGATAGCAGAGAGGATTCAATGTAGATCTGAAAAACCCGAATGTTGGAGGTGAGAAAGCACAACAGTAAGGTTGATGGTGTTGAATGCCAGATCACACCTGATCGCACCAACACCACCGTCATCTGCTGCTAAGTGCCTGTCTTCAACCAGGTTTGCCAAGATTGTCTCTGTTCCCTCTGCAGGGTTGGAATCAAATTTATAGGAGAGCAGCAGTATGGTGCCATTGGCGGTTAAATGTGCATTTGTGGTTGCTGCTAGGCCTGGATCTTAGTAGCAAAGAGGCACGTATGAAATTTGGCAGAAATTTCCTGGACTAAAATGATTTCAAGAGTAAGAAGACATAGGCAGTTTTTGGCTAGAGTGATATTTGGCTATAGCAAAAAGAGGCATTCATCAGTTAAGTAGAGTAGGGGGCAGACATTCTCAGACCCTTGTTGGGAACAGATGTATTTTGGTAAATCTAAACATCAAGGCACAGAGTGGTGTAAGTCCTCACAATCCACAGCAAAACCCAACTAAAGTAGGTATCAATGTTTTTTGTGTAGGCGTACAATGGCTTTGCTTCAAAAGCGGTTCATTGAGTTTTGCAGAGAGAACCTGGACACAGCCTAACACTAGAATTTGCTGTGGGAATGCCCGAAAACTGGGGCTTACTGGAAACGGGCGGATGATAAAAAATCAGAAGTTCTGGTAAACGAAGGGGGACTCACACGATACCAGGCCTCACTGTGTATCTGGGGCGAACAAACCCTGGACGCTATGCTCTATTATTTTGCAACCTGGCCCTAATGGTAGCTCATAGAGATATGCTGAAGGACTGGGGCGCCGCTAACTATGCCTACTATACAGGAGTGCAAAGAAGGCATGGAATGCCGTATGAGGCCAGAAAGGCTCATATACCATGCAAGAGGTCACCCACCAGAGGTACTTCGCCGATGTAAGGTGGAGTGGTCTTAAGTCACAAGATGAACCGTTGGGCTTTGATGATTCTTTGCACAATGAATGGACAAAGAATCTGATTGCTGTTTTGGAGAGATATCTGGCTCAGGCCTCGGGCAGGCCTGTATAATAGTTGCTATATGTTTCTCTCTCAGGTCCTTGACAGTTGGAGTGTATATTATGCTGTTTGTTTTTCTGTGCAAAAACTAAATAAAGAGATATTCCAAAAAGGATGTGCAATATTAAACTACCCATTGCCAGCGGTTGATCCTCAATTTGCAAATTGGTATGTTATCGAAAGTGATATTTGAACTGTTAAGGGACCCTTTGTTTCAGTCCTCACTACTTAATGCCTTTCGGGCATTGGATTAAGTTGAGTCCCACGTGTTTCTAAGTTGAAAAATTATATTTTTTGACAAGTTACTCATTTTTATTTTATAGATTACTTCTGCAGTTCACTGCAGATGAACCCACACATTCTCTATGTCCCCACATTGTGGTATTGGGCAGCATATCAATGGTCTCTTCATGCAAAAGCTCTGCCTCTGAGCTGGCCCGCTACACAAATGATCCACTCAGGATTCCCCTGGACAGTCTCAGTTCTTCCAGGACTGACCTGGCTTCACAACACATTCCATTCAATTAAAAGGTTATACGGCCTTACTGAGAATTGGGTGCCACAGTTACCTTAAATACTGTTGTGCTGTATAATGTGGCAACTCAGTGCATCAGCAGAGTTAACTTGTGACTCAGCAAAAGAGAGTCGGTGGAAGTGTCAGAGTGCACAACATTTTAACTAATGTGCATGCTCGAATTTCCATCTCCCTTTATTACACAATCACACTGTAGACAGTAGTTAGCCGTAAGGATACAGAGATTCACCACACTGTGCAACACAGGAGCATTTAAGAAGAGTGAAAGAGCTTAGCTGGAACATCCCAGCCAAAACCCAGGCTCAGGAGCCTTCTTCCTCAGCACTTCATCTCACCATAGTTGACAGGGGAGAGAGAGGAGTTAATTAATCATAAAACGATGCATTTTTCTTATGTGTTAGCCTATAAACGTTAAACGTGGTTTTCACAATCCTATTAGCTATATTGACCCTAAAGAGGGGGCTATAGGGGTGTTATCTTGTGTATCTCCTCAGTAGGCCTCCAGCTCAACAAGCGCCATGTTCAGTAGGAGCTGGATCGACAATTACTGGACATGGACAGAAAATGATGGACAGAGATGGTGGGTAGTGAGAAAGAGTAGACAAAAGAGATCTGTGTGGGCAAAATGGGGGCAGACAGTGAAAGGGTCTGGCAGATTGTAAATGCATTTGTACAGCACTTACTACCCCTGACGAGGTGTCTAAGTGCTTCTTGGTGAGTAACACACTACTCCGGAACCCAAAAAGTATTAGTGGTGAATTAGTACAGGGAACTATGTAGAAAGAAGGAAACTATGACGGAGACATCGAAGGAGAAATGAGGGCAGCCGACAGAGACATATTGAATTTGAATTTGAATTTAAAAATATTTATAGAGCGCAACATTCACCAGGCGGTTTCTTGGCGCTGTGAAGGGAGGGTACCAGAGGAGAAGGATGACAACCACAAACTCAAGAGAGTAGAAGCAGTTTACAGAGAGAAAGCCTCTTTAAAAAGAAAAGTCTTGAGGTCTTTCCGAAGGGAAGATAATGCGTGGCTGATCTTAGATGGTCGGGGAGAGAATTCCAAAAGGTGGGTGCCAAGGTAGAAAAATTGGCTCCTCCCCACTTTTTACGCTTATAGCGAGGGACCAACAGGAGTGACTGTGACGAGGAGCGTAGCTCTCTGGTGGGGGTGTACTCCCTGATCAAAGAAGAGATGAAGGCGGGAGCCGAGCCCCATCGTGCCTGGAAAACCATACAACCTATTTTAAATAGAGCTCGCTCCCTAACAGGCAACCAATGAAGTGCCTTCAATAAAGGGGTTGAGTGATGGGAACGTGATAGGCCATAAACTAATCGAGCCACCTGGTTTCGGACCAGCTGGAGTTTCCGCAGACTGTACGCCGGAATGCCGTTGTAGAGAGCATTCGCGTAGTCCAGCCGGTGTAACACCAAGGCGGACATGATCAGCTTGAGTGCCAGGGGAGAAAAGAAACTGGAGACAGTGCGGATAGTACGAAGGGTGAGAAAGCAAGAAGAAACAACAGAACTAATCTGTGAGTGAAGGGTGAGATGATTATTAAGCTTGACACCTAAAGTCTTAACTGAGGAAGAAGGAGTGGGGGGGCCCCAAATGAAGAAGCCAAAACAAAGAGTTCCAGGGACTGGAACAACCACCCGTGAGAACCAGCTCGGTCTTGTCGGGGTTCAACTTCAGGTGGTTGAAATTCATCCAGTCCCTGATAAAAACCATAATAGACTGGAAATTGGAAATAGAATGAGAAGAGGAGGATAGATTAAAGATGAGCTGGAGGTCATCTGCATAGTTATAAATGGTGACCTCCAGCTGCTGGAGAGCAAAAATCAAAGGATAGATATAGAGGTTGAACAGGAGAGGGGAAAGAGAAGAACCTTGGGGAACACCACACGTGACCCTCAATGGGGCGGCCGAGAAATCCCCCAACTGAACCGCCTGGGTGCGGTCCCTCAGGAAGGAGGAAAGCCAGACCAGGGCCGAGCCCCCGACTCCCACCGCTCCGACACGTGACAACAAGATGGAATGGTCCACCGTGTCGAAAGCGGCGGAGAGATCAAGGAGCACCAAGGCCTGATGTTGGTTTTGGTCCATGCCCTCCCTGAGGTTGTCCAGGACTGACACCACTACGGACTCGGTAGAGTGTCTAGGCCGGAAGCCTGCCTCGCGGGATGCTAGGCCCCCGTTCTCCTCAACAAAGGAGCTGAGCACCGCGGTAACGTGGCGCTCTAGCACCTTACCCAAATAGGGCAACAGTGAGATTGACTTGACTTTGGGGAGTATATCCAGGAACGCATCTTCAGTAAGAGGTGGAATCGAGGTGAGAAAAGACTGGGCAGTCGGGGGAAGGGGATCAACAAAGGAAGGGGAGGGAGGGGAAATATTGGATTTAATGTTGCTAATTTTATTTAAAAAATAAGTATTCAGGGAGTCACATAAAAACTGGGTAGGAGGGGGTTTGAGGGTAGCCCTGTCCGAGAAAGCCAGGTCGTGGACAGTGGTGAAAATCTTCCTGTGTTTATTCTCCGCAGCCAAAATTTTTGCGGAGAAATAAGCTGTTTTTGCACCAAGGATAGCTCTCTTGTACTCTCCCAAAAGGGTGGTATATTGGATTTTCAGTATGGGACAGTAGTCCCTTCTCCACTGCCTCTCGGACCTCCGAAGGGTCAGCTTTTTCTCCTTTAAATCCTCACTGAACCACCAGTTGGCCTCATTGGGACGTCTGACCGATATCCGGCTTAGGGGAGCTACCAGGTTGCAACCTCCAGCGAGCCAGGTGTTAATGGAGGCGGCTTGAGATGATGAGGACAAGCCAGCCAGATTGGGCGAGGAATTCAGGAGGGAAGATGATAGTGACGGGAGGTCAACCCGACTCCAATTGCGTGCCCATATGTTTTTGGCAAGCGGGACTTTTCCTACCGGGCTGAGGTGAAGGGAAAAGGCGATTAGGAAATGATCCGACCAAGGACAAGGGGAGACAGACAGCAATAAAACAGGACAGTTGAGGGACCAGACCTGGTCCAACACGTGTCCGTGAATATGCGTGGGGACTTGCACATGAGAGACAAAGTTCAAGGCCTGGAGTGATTCTGAGAAGTGTTTAGAGGAAGTACACTCATGGGGATCAGTAGGCCAATAATTAAAGTCCCCTAACACACCAGGGTGGCCAAAAGGTCCTGAGGGGGTGGCAGAAACAAGGGCGAGAGCTGGGGTGGACGGAACATCAATACGCAAGTGAGCGGGGGAGAAAAAGTGGGTGAACGGATAACAAAATAATCAGTGGGCACAATGGGGGGTGAGGGAAGAAGTTGAAAATGTAATTCTGACCGGGCAATGAGAGCCACACCGCCACCTGCCTTGCCAGCCGGGCGATCTGCGCGGAGGGCAACATAGGAGGGGGGGAGAGCAGCAAGGAGGGAGGGCAGGGAAGACTCGCCAAACCAGGTCTCGGTTAAGAATAACATGCCGGGCTTATGTGTATCAAGCAAAACAAAGAGCTCCTGATAGTGCCTGACCGCCGACCTAGTATTAAGTAGGATAATAGATAGAGGGCAGGGTGATGGTGAGCTAGAGTCGGTCGACAACTGAGTTGTGCGGTGCAGGGGGGGGGAGAGGAGAAAGGGAGACTATGGAATAGGCAGGGGGACACAGACCGAGGGAGACGATGTGGTTGATGGTAGAATCAGCCAACGGCCAGCGCCCCTGAATGGCAGATAATTCCTCAGAAGAATAAGTAATAAGTTGGACATAAGGATGCGCCCCCGGCCCCGTCTGGCCGTGGACAGGCGCAGACGGGCTTACCTTAGGCGCACCTTCGGCGCACCACCGGCGCGCCTGCTGCGTCCGTCCGCTGCACTCCCGGAAGCACATTGCTTTTTATGTGCTTTCCCACCCGAACACTGGACCGCTAACTCCGGCCAGGCTCGTGGGACACCCCACCCCAAGATGGCGGCTCGCCCTCCCCTCTTGGCCCTGAGGCCGGCTGTAATTCACGAGGGAGGGCAGTGGAGGAGCGGGGAAGTAGCGGCACCCTGCACAACAAAAAACGGGTTAGTGCAGACAAAGTAGTGCTATTTAAAACATTAAAAATGCAGTGGCGATTTTTATAATACACACTCCCAAAGCGCAGCTTCCAACTTGCTCTTGGTACCGGGAACCTCCAAGCAAACCCCAGCCGCTGCCACCAGCCTGAGAATTCGCCGAGAGCCCCCGCTCAGCTGGCCTTATTATGTGCTTTCCCATCCGAACACTAGACCGCTAACTCCGGCCAGGCTCGTGATACACCCCACCCCAAGATGGCGGCTCGCCCTCCCCTCTTGGCCCTGAGGCCGGCTGTAATCCACGAGGGAGGGCAGTGGAGGAGCGGGGAAGTGGCGGCACCCTGCACAACAAAAAACGGGTTAGTGCAGACAAAGTAGTGCTATTTAAAACATTAAAAATGCAGTGGCGATTTTTATAATACACACTCCCAAAGCGCAGCTTCCAACTTGCTCTTGGTACCGGGAACCTCCAAGCAAACCCCAGGCGCTGCCACCAGCCTGAGAATTCGCCCAGAGCCCCCGCTCAGCTGGCCTTATTATGTGCTTTCCCACCCAAACACTGGACCGCTAACTCCGTCCAGGCTCGTGGGACTCCCCACCCCAAGATGGCGGCTCGCCCTCCCCTCTTGGCCCTGAGGCTGGCTGTAATCCACAAGGGAGGGCAGTAGAGGAGCGGGGAAGTGGCGGCACCCTGCACAACAAAAAACGGGTTAGTGCAGACAAAGTAGTGCTATTTAAAACATTAAAAATGCAGTGGCGATTTTTATTATACACACTCCCAAAGCGCAGCTTCCAACTTGCTCTTGGTACCGGGAATCTCCAAGCAAACCCCAGGCGCTGCCACCAGCCTGAGAATTCGCCAGGAGGAAAAAAGAATCAACAGAGAGGTGGCGCAATAGGCATTAAGGTAGACTATACGTGGTGGATACAAGAAAGGCAGAGAAATGGAGGTGATTGTCAGAGGGAACCATAGACAGGGCGTAGGGTAGAAACATGTCGGAAGGTGGTAGAGCAGAAATGGAACGAGAGAGAAAGAGGAAGGGACACTCGAAAGATGGGGCATAGAGGGAGATGAGACGAAAGCACCACCGCCACAAGAGATGCGGAAAGGGAGAAGGTGACTGTAGGGTGAAGCGGAGGCAGCAGATTAAATGGAGAGGAAGAGAGAGTGAGGGGGATACTGCAATTATCAGATGGTGATATCCCGTAATTACTGTAATGATTCCTATTAGAGCATAGATTCTGTAATTACCGTCATTACCTTAAAAGACGCAATGCGTAAATAATGTCATTAATGTTATCAGCGTGCCGACAGTAATTATAGGTAGAATATATATATATTACAGTTTATTCCAACTTTCAATTATATTGTTTTTACATCAGTGTTGGGAATCTGTCATTTTCATAAGGTCATGCCATGTTATGACACATTAAGGACGTAATTGTTGAATTATAAAAATACTTATATTATTAAAAACTAATAACCATAATAATAACAACAATAATAATAATAACAACAATAATAATACTAATAATCTGGGCATCCAGAATAATTTCCAAAAGCTATAGAAACACAAGGTCAAATGTTCAAAGATATTTGTACACTTACAAAACTATAATATATAAACTGAGTTTTCTTAAAGTTGTAATTCGAGTCATTAAATACTGTGGTTTAAAACCACTTAACACATTTAAAAAAATTAAATAGTAGAAAGAAAACGGAAAAAGATCTAATCACATTCTTCCACTGTTCTGTTTACCCGGGCCACTTTCCTCTTCCTTGCTACTGCATATCATTCACAAGAATTAAACGTGATCCACAAAGAACTTGATTTATTCGTAGGTTTGTCTATTCATAGACATCAAAGAATCTGTTCCAGAACACATCAAAAAGGTATTAATGAGTTGCACTAATCATTGCGGCATTATTATAATTATTTCAAATATCAATGTATTTATATGGATGTATTGCAGTTCTTTGTAGTTGTTTAGAGTACAGTGTAGATTATGTAGTAATTTTCCTCTGCAGATCCTGCAGTGTTAGAGCAGGGGTTCTTTAAGCTGGCATTTGGCATTTATTGGATCAAGTAAGCCTATGTGTATGAACGGATTACAAACTGGGCCCTCTCTTTAAATATTTCAATAGTGCACGCCTGCTGCCCTTTCTTTCTTTTGTTTACCTGCCTCTCTGTGCCAGTGTAGTACGCCCTGTCATCATACCTTGGCATAATGCCTATGTACATTAAACATATTCCATTTTTAGACGAAGCAAGGTGAAGAGATTGGTAAAGGTTGGTTTGATCAGGTGCCAGCCTGAGGTTAAAGCTCTCTCTGCTTGTAGGTACTAGACCGCCGCTCCTCCATGTGCTAGGAGGGTCTTATCAGCAGAGCGCAGGGGCGGCCTTAGGCATGTGCAAGCTGTGCACCTGCACAGGGCCACCAAACCCCAGGGGCCACCACGCCAATATATATCCTTAATATAATAATCCTCTGAGGATGGATACATATTTGCGTGGAGGCCCCTGGCAGAGATTTGGTGGCCTCCGGCTCTGTTCCACTTCCAAACACCCTGACCCCCCCCCCCCCCCTCTTCACTGGCCTCCACGCCTGCATTCCTCCAGGGGGCCTCTACCTACGCTCCATGCCCAGGGCCACCATGAGCCTAGAGCCGCCCCTGCAGAGCCACTGGAATTATGCCATTGTGCGGCCAGGGCGATTTTTGCATAATTATACATTTGCCCCATTTACCACATAAACCTTCATCTGCTGTCTAATCTACATATTTTAACAACAAAACAGTTTGTTTCCTGCTCAAACGGTTTAAAAATTACTAGAAATGCAGCAACACGTGTTGCGGCATGATAGAAAGCCCTTTGGAAAGCTGGAATGGTTAACTTTCTGTTTCTCATTGCTAAAAGTGGGTGTTAAATTGGTACTGATGGGATGCCGCCAATGCCGAGACAGTGTTACCAAGTTTAACAATGACAAAAAATGAAGTAATACTATTTCAAAATGTGCTGCATTATGCCACATAATTTGCCTTTTCTTGCATAATGTACTCACATAGTTTGGCCCTCTTCTGCCGCACAATTCCATTGGCCCTTTTTATCGGTAAGGGAACAACACACACCTTGTAGCCCAGCCACACGCAGCCTGCTCTGCCCTAGGCTGACGGGCATGCCCTGGTAAGATGCTGCTTGCAATATGTGTTCTTCCCATCCCATTATGGTGATGCCGTGCCATGCCCAGGTAAAATCCTGCAGCGAGGCTTATGTCACCTGCTTGTAGCATTCATCACTGTTTTGTCGCTGGTCGGACTGCCACGTAGCGCGTAGCTATCAGTAGTGCAGCCGGTGCAGTTGCACCGGGACCAAGTGGTGGAAGGTGGCCCAGTTTGCCCGCTCAATTTTTTTTAAGTGCAGTGCCTACCTGGAGCCTAGCCCTGTGTTTACTCTAGAGGTGGTAGGGGGAGGCACAGGGTGGAAGTGGGGTTGATGAAATTGACAACATGGAGAAGAAGGGGAAAGGGTTCAAAGGAAAGGGGGAAAGAAGAGGAAAAAGTATCGGATTGTGAGAAGGGAATAATTATGAAAGAAGACAGAGAAAGAGAAGCAAGATAGAGAAGAGCAAAACGGGCAAGGGAAAGGGGAAAGAAAGGGACCAGCATTAAGGATGCCAAGGAGAAAAGCGAGGAAGGAGTTATTAATGAGTGAGAGACAGATGAGGGAAGAGAGAGAGGGAGGAAGGGAGCAGGGAGGCGAGAATGTGAAAAAAGATGTGAGGAGAGAGGGATGTAAGTAGAGAGGTGAGATGTTGGGGCAGGTGGAGCCTGGAGACCCGTAAGCAGGAGGCTGCTAATATTAGTGCAGCAGGAGCAGTGACTCCTGGGCCTGTATTTTAATACCGACCCAGCCTGGGCCTATGGCCAATTGCCCTGTGTGTTTTATGGCCCGTGACACCCAAGCTATGCCAGAGCTGGATACAGACAGTGCTTAATTTGTGAAACAATAAGTGCAGGTGCCCTCGTCAGGAGGCCACTGCAGCTTGCAGCAGCCCATAGCTCCTTCCCGCACTGCCAATGTAGCTCCTACCAGCACCGGCAATGCAAGTACCAACACAACTACTAAGCATCACACTCCTCCAAGTTTGACAATTCAGACTATTCAAGGCCCCCAAAACTATAGCAATGGCTTGGAAGGTAGCTATTAGCCATTTTTAAGGTATATTGAATTAATAACCCACTGTTGTTTTGCTTGTCTCTATATTAGTCGAACAGTGCCACCATATGGCAGACTGTCATAAGTGCTGCCATAAGTGCTGGTGTTGACAATAAAGTGCCTGTGCTGAGCACCCGAAACCATCGGCTCAAATTAAGCACAGAGTCACACCGTCAATGGTTGTAACCGTGGTTCCACCCAGCTTAGGTCTCTGTAGTGGACGCTGTTGAGTAAATGCTTTTTGACAGGGCGTTCAGGGGTCAGGCTGAGAGGAAGATGGCAGCCATTTCCCTTTGATAGCCAAAGGTACAGCATACTTTGTTTTAACCCACCAGAGCAGATTTTGGCAAGTGGATACACAGTATGAAGAAGATTTCACAGCTGTGGAAGGCTTGAGCCTCCAGTGCCCCAATAAGTCACATCTCAAAGGCACTGAAGGCCATGTGCCACTGTATGACAAGTATACTGCTGTGTGTATGCACTTCCCTGCAGTGCAGGGACTCCCCTAGGCGGTAACAGCTCTATGTAAACAGTACATTAATGCCACAATAACTGACCCCCAATTATTAATTAGCTGTTCAACATGCCAATGATGTTTTGTATAACAGAAGTAGCCGAAAGGAGAATAAGTTGCCTGTGGGAAATAACAAAGGCCTACAACAGATCCGTGTGGCAAAGTGAGAGTCGTGCCTCTTAGCCAGCTGTGGATTAGAGGCCTAACTCAAAATGATGCCCACTCCCTGCATTATGTGATGAAAGAGCCCTCAGTCTATAAATCTAGTAGATATTCATAGACCTTGGGTTAGACAGGGTCCCCATGAAGGATGAGGACAACCCAATGCCACAGGGGGCTCAGGGGCCTGTGTTACGCCTGTGCTCTGGATCTACACAGGTGCCCTCCAACCCTCCCCCCCCCTCCATGATCTTGTTCGTCCTGCTTATTTCCAGAGAGTCTTTTCTATGCAGATGGTGCACAGGCACAACAGATTTGCCACCTGCACTACACATTGTCCCCATCCGCTGTACCCTTGATATATGTGCAGTAGCCCTGCATTAGCCATGGTGCTCTTTGGTTCTGGTCCGCCACAGTTATCCTTCCTTCTGTCTCTATTTTTGTATATATTAGTTCCCTTTCAACTCTACATTGTTGCCTTACCCTCTTCCTGGATCCTAGCATGAAAAATGTGATTTTCAGAGAGGGGATAACCTTGCATTAGCTTTCTCTATAGCCGCAATCGTCCTATTCATGAGCTGCGGTCTGTTGCATGAGACATTATACACATTTGAACCACCGTCCCTCCATCCTTAAGGTCAGCGCCCTCCCTGCCATGAATATAGGGGTAGTGAACCCATATTTGAGGGGCCATTGCTGCTTCCAATCAGGACTTCATTTTCTTTTTTTTATGTTGCAGATTTATATAGCGCAAACTCGACCCAAAGGTATTGGAACGTTTTACACGAGCACCAGTTACGGTACACAAGGACACATTCATTTCTTGGTAGACATAGAGAGATTAAGTGAATTGCCCAGAATCACAGGAAGCGGAGCCGATGCCGAGGCTCGAACCTGGTTCCCCAGCTCCAAAGTCGACAGCTCTAGCCATAAGGCCACAACCTCTGCCCATTTGCCCTGTGTGAGCCCTTCCCAGTAAATTGTAGGCTTACGAGGGGTGATCATGAGCTCTGGCTTGCTCTGTTCTTGGTGGTGCATGAAGCTGCCGGCCTAGTTAATGACTTTGTTGCTCAGACTGTAGTATCTTTCCATCTTGCTATCTGTGCTTCTCCTGCTGCACACAAATGAAGACTTAGGAATTAGGGAAATGTCCCATATCTCCATCTGACAGCTGCTGCAAACTCGAGATGAATTACTAGTCCTCAAAAAATAGTTCAAAACACACATTCAAAGTGTGCTAACATTCAATAGTGTTCCACGAGACTAGGAATTCCTCAAAATAACTTGATATTTAGAATGTTCTCAAAGGTGATTTGACAGATATATTATTACAGCAATTGGTTTTAGTCAACCCTTTCCCTTCTCCTAGTGTTGTCCATTGACAATCTGACAGAGGCAGAGTAAGAGAGTGTGAAGTAGAAGGCACAGTACTATTTCAGAGGAATTGCCACGTGTGATGTGTGCTGATGGTCTGTATGGTTACAAAATGTTATCTAAGTCAAAGTTTGGAGCCAGGGGGATAATGGAGTAGGCGTACCCAGTCGGTGCTCTTTCAGAATCCCATGATACGCCCCATCAGATGCTCTTCAGGTGCGCACTCAACTTAAGATCTCCTGAGTTCCTGAAGCAGATAAGAAGTCCCAGGTGGAGCAGGAGTGGCAGGAGATGAGCCAAAGATGCCATCCCATTGCCAAAATCATGGTGGAGTCTGCTCTACACCACACTAAAAGACAGCGACCCCTCAAAACCAAGGGGATAGGGTCAACTAAAATCCGCAGAGAATCCCCCAGGTTAATTCAAAAGGAAGGAGACCATGTAGAAAGGTTAAAGTATAGGTACAACACTAAAAAGTATATATAGTTCTCTACTGATCAAGATTCTGTATAATTCTGTGCAAAGCATATACATTAAAGAGAATACTTTATTTCATATTTAATATATTTCACTTATTTTAAATGTAGACATAAAACACACATAAAAATATAGGAGAGGCGACGGTGGAGAGTTCCGCATGTAGGTGAGTGAATGGCATTTTGTAGTATGTGAGTTGTACTATTGTAGTACGACTAACATACTACGAAGTGCATTTCTGAATAGGCCCTATACCTGGATCAATAGAGTGTAAAGAGTTCTATTTAAAGCCGACAACAAGGCTGCTTTTTGACAATAGTATGAATTAGGAGGTTTTTTTCTCTGATAATTAATTGTAAATGATCTTAGTGTTAAAGTTTAGAAATGTATTCAGAGGGAGGAAAAAATATAGGGCGAGGAGACAGAACAATAGATTCATACAGTAGTTGAGTTTTGTAATAACTACTGAATTAGAGTCATGGATGCATGGAAGGAAATGTTTGGACTGATTTTCGTATTTTTATTATTTGGAATCTGGCCGCAACCCCTGTGTTGGTAATAGACGTTGCTATGTTTACCGAAGAACTGAAGTCTACCCCAAAGTCTCTGGTTGAAGATGCTGGGGCAGAAGGTGAGGGGGGAGCATAGAGTAAGGCAGGGAGGATGGTGCTCATGGAGCGGGAATGCAGATTGTTTCCATTGTGCATGAATCTGGCGTAGTGAGGGGCTGTCTCCTGGTCCTTCTGGGTCTGGGGAATGGGAATGCAGGAGCCCTGTGCGTGGTTGATTAGGCTGGGGCAGAGTCACTCTCTCATCAAAAAGGGCGACATGGCTCCACGGCAGGGCTGGGGTAGGATACCAACAATAGCCCTGTCAAAAATGTTCAAACCAGCCCTGCTCTCTTCATCTCCTCACACATTTCTGTATTTCTTTCCACCCCTCCTCTCTTTTTCCTTCTCTCCTATCTCTCTTCTTCCTCTCTGATCTCTTTCTCTTTACCCCCCCCCCATCCTTCCTTCTCCTTCTCTCCCTCTCTTGAAGCCTTCTCATGCATACTGCAATTAACCTCGAAGAGCTGGGGAAAGTGGCAGGGGCACCAGGAGTGGTCCTGGGCTTTCAAAATGTGGCTCAAAGGGCTACAGCTTACCAGGGTAATGGCCAGTGGAGTGAAAGGCCTGTCCAGCCCTGCTCTATGGCCCAGATATCGCTGTCTTTAGGGCACATTTCGCCTGGCCAGGTGAGTGGCAGGGATCTTGTGACACCTGGGTGGTCTCAGTGAAAGAGATGGCCTCAATGCAGACTGCCCTGGCAGCTGGGTATTTGTCAGGTCTGTCTGGGATCATATTAGCTCCTTTTCTCAGTGCACTGCTGTTGGACCTAGATTACCCAAGCCTACATATGGTAGCTTGGCACAGTAGTGGTCTACAGCTAACTCAAGGCGTTGGCTAAGTACTTACAAGTCTCACCCACAGTAACACAGTGATGAACCACTAAAATAAAGACACAACACCTCTGTTTGGAAAAATACCGTTACCTTTTATAAAAATAATATGGCTCTTTGGATTTGAAATCATACAGATTATAACATCAATTACTTTTAGGAATAAACATTACACTTTTACTAGGGAGATTACTTTTCACTCCTCCAGCTGTGGAAAAAGGGCAGTAAACCACATTCAAATAACAAGGGTTCAGTAAGGTATAAAAGTAACTCGTTTGATAATTTACGGGAAACCCATTAGTTTCACCCTATGCAGGATTTCTTACATTAGTACACCATGTCAGCAATACTTCATCAATACAACTTGCCAATTCACTGGTTAGTTTACAACATTCAGGGCTATGCCCTTTATCCCTTTATCTGCACCTTAACTTTGTGCTAGCTTACACACACAGAGTGGCTTGCAAGAATACCACTGGTTTTACAGCTTCTCACAACAATTGCTAGGAGTTTCTGAAGGAAGCTCCCTTCTAACAAGACCTGTCAGCGCTCTACTGATATTAGTTTAAGTTCCCCACTAATTTCTAGCTTAATAGCCGCTTGTCAGAAGCCTACAGAAGTGAGGTTGGGGTTATGTGACTCTTTTCCCCCCCCTTCGCTTATTCTGACACAGTTCAGGACTTAACGTTGCTGGGATAACAGGTCACTCGATTAAGCGCTGTGATTTGTGATACTAGCGCTACACCAAGGACGATTTAGCCCTTTCCTTTCTCAACCCCCCTCTCTCCTTACTGTCTTGGCGGCCGGTGCGCCACAGTTCACAGATCTTTACTTGGCGCCCGCCTCCGAGGCTTTGTTGCAGTTCAGCACAATGGTCCGTTTACCAACAGGACACTAGGGCTGGCCGGTCAGACTTCGCCTTGAGCGCTGGCCTCGTAGATAGCGCTCGCACGCAGGGGGGGTAACTGTGGACGAGGCGGCGCTCTTGGAGATCTTCCGGCGCCTCCTCAGTTAATCCGGCAGTCGCGCTGAACCTCCGGGCATGCGCGGACGCTCTCGTACCTCTCCCGCCTCCGCACTCGCTCACAGGAAGGACGCTGCTCTTCACGTCGACGCTGATCTCCTGGGCCTGCCCGACCCTAGGCCCCTCCTGCTTTCGATAGCGGGCGCGCTGAGGGCATGCGCGGAAGCACTACCTGCTCTGCTTGACGCGGCTGGTGCCCCCGGGGTCCCGCAATCCGCTAACACAGCGCCGCTACTCTTCCTCAGACACCTTCAGCTCCGGCCTCTCAGGAAGGATGTGCACACACGGCGCCCTCGCTCTTTAGGGCGCTAAGGTGCCACAGATGCCCACCTTCACTACAGCTGATCCACAACACCGGTGAGCACAGCGCTGGGTATGGTCAGTCAGGAATGCCTTCAATTAAGGGTGATCTGAGTGGTTTTACTGGGGCTCTGAGATAAAAGGATCTTCTTCCTCCAGTAACTCGATTTCCTTATCAATAGTTGTTGTCTTGAGAGAGGGATCGGTCAAAGGCTGAAGGGGGAACAATCCTCTGAAGTAACTGTCAGCCTCAGTGACAAACTAGCTGCTCTCAGTGTGTCCACCTCCTCTCACCACTGCCTCACTCCTCTACTCTGGGGTCAGCACAAAATGGCTGCTGGTCACTGGCCTTATATAGGGTGGCCTGAGACCTGCAGAAGTCTCTAGTTAATTCCAGAAGGTTCCCTAATGTTACCCTATGGACCTGTCCTCCAGTAGTGTCCGTTATGGCAGTTGGTGGACACCATTTTAGATCTCTGGAGATCCCTAGATTTTCAAGGGGGATGACTAGGCCTCACAAGTATGAGGGAAGAATGGCGTCATCGCCAAGGAACACCTAGCCCCCTGACAGCATCAAAAACTCCTGATGGACACATGTAAAAATAAAAAATAGAAACTCTGGGAGGCTAAGGGGGACAAAAATAAATCATGGTGGTTAGAGTCTTCCCAGAAGCAGACAGGTCTAACACGCGTCCCCCCCAGCTGAAAGTGGGGAGAACTACCCAACCCCTTGGGAGTCCTCATCACTAAGGCGGAAATACCTGGATAGACCGTCTGCGTTGGCATGGTCTGCCCCAGGTCGGTGTTCCACCCTAAAGTCCATTCCCTGTAGGGAGATGGACCACCTTAGCAACTTGGGATTCTCCCCCTTCATTTGCATCAGCCAACGAAGGGGGTGATGGTCAGTCTGAACTAGGAAGTGCAAACCAAACAGGTATGGTCGCAGCTTCTTCAGAGCCCAGACCACCGCAAAGGCTTCTCTCTCAATTGTACTCCACCTCCTTTCCCTGGGGAGTAGTCTCCTGGACAGGAAGACCACGGGTTGATCCAAGCCCTCATCATTTAGCTGCGATAACACTGCCCCAATGCCATGTTCTGACGCATCTGTTTGGACAATGAATTCTCTAGCAAAATCAGGGGCCTTGAGAATGGGAGCGGAACACAATGCTTGTTTCAAGGTCATGAAGGCTCGCTGGCAAGCCTCCGTCCAGACTACCCGTCGGGGTTGCTTCTTGGAAGTAAGCTCAGTGAGGGGGGCCACGATAGTGCCATACCCCTTCACGAAGCGACGGTAGTATCCAGTGAGGCCCAGGAAGGCTCGGACCTCTGTTTGAGTCTTGGGGGGCTCCCAGGCGATGATAGCCTCAATCTTTGCCTGGAGGGGCTGCACCGTCCCTCTGCCCACCAAGTGACCTAGGTACACCACCGACCCCTGTCCGATCTGACACTTGCTGGCCTTGATTGTCAATCCAGCCTGTTGCAGGGCATGAAGAACAGCTTGCAGATGCTGCAAATGGTCCTCCCAGCTGCTACTGAAGACAGCAATGTCGTCCAGGTATGCAGCAGAAAAAGCTTCCATTCCAGAAAGGACCCTGTTCACCAGCCGCTGAAAAGTGGCAGGGGCATTCTTGAGCCCAAAGGGCATCACACGAAATTGGTAGTGTCCCTCAGCCACAGGGTAGTGGCCCAATCTGCCGTCAGCCATTACGGCGGGATGGAGTACGTCTGGGATGACCTGCTCTGGAGACACCAGCTGACTCCTTACCATAGTCATGCTGGCTCCTGTGTCTCTCAGAGCCTCCCCTCTGCGGCCATTGATGGTGACCCACTGCTCATACTTAGTAGTATTAGAGGGCAGCTGGGTCTTGGGAACCATCTCCTTATCTCCCAGGGACACTAAGGTGACACCCGCCCGCTCCCCTCCATTAACCAAAGGCATCTCCTCCCCGAGCACTACACTAGTGATTCCCGGGGCTTTTCCTCCAGTGGGAGGGGGTGGTCTTTTTGGGCATCTCACATCTCCTTTATAGTGTCCCACACCACCACACTCAAAACAATGAACAACCCTTGGCTGCTGGCTTTGGCCAGGGGTAGGGTTGCGAGGGGGGTTACTCTTGGGGATGAATCCTCTGCCCCTTCCTTGCGAAGTATTTTGTGGCCCTTTTGAGAACTCCCTCTTAGTTTCCCCTCCCTCTTTCTTCTGGGGGACGCCCTGTCCTTGCTTCTGGGAATTCCCTCCAGTCCCCTTAGTCGACACCCGGGTACTAACCCAGATGTCCGCCTCCTCAGCAAGCTTCCTGGGGCTGGTCAGCTTGCTGTCCACCAGATGCTGTCTTAGCTCGGGAAGACACTTCTCGAGTAGGTGTTCCTTGAGTATGAGGTCATATAGTCCCTCATAGTCTCCTACTTCGCTGCCTCTTACCCAACCCTCCAGGGCCTTCCTGGAGTAGTCCAAGAAATCTACCCAGTTTTGTGTGCCCAGCTTGTAGCTGCCCCGGAACTTTTGTCTATATTTCTCAGGGGTCAACCCAAACTTCTTGAGCAGCGCTGATTTCATAGCCGGATAGTAGGTCTGTTCACTCTGGTCAAGGGCCAACAAAGTATCCCTGCCAGTGGGGGGCATGTATTTGTATAACCCACCTCCCCAGTGGACTTCCAGAATCCCATGGGCCCTCAGCGAGACCTCATAGGCGGCTAGCCATTTAGCAATGTCGTCACTGGGTACATAACAAGCCATAATGTCTTTGGGTAGGTACGGTCTAGGTTCTCTGGTGTTGGTTTGGTTATCGCTGCCACCATTCTCTGGTTTGGGGGTACGTAAATTCAGGGCTTGCAAATCCATCTCTTTGATGGTCCGCTCATGCTCCAACCTCTTTTCCTCCCTCACCATGTCCATCCTGGCTAGTTCTATTCTCATCCTCCTCTCCTCCCTCCTGTCTTCTAACTCGGCGTCAGTCAGGCCCCTCTCTGACACACTACTGCCCACTCTAGAAGGTGTTCTAGGACCTGTTACAAGGTTCTCCCCTCCCGCCTGGTACAGTGTTGCGGTCTCCAGGACAGTGTCCTTGTCACTCTCCTCAGGATCTACCTCCTCCCCGGAATGAGCCTCTACCCATGCCCGAATACTGGTCAGCAGCTCAACTTTTCTGGCGCCTTTCTTGAAAAACACCCCCTGCTGCTGACACCATTCCTTCAATTGGGGCACAGTATAATTGTCTAGCTCTTCCACATTTATCTCCATGTCTATTTGAAGTATAAAATGCTACACAGGAGAAATCCACAGAGTGACCTGAGGTCAACCTCCACCCACCGCCAGAAGTCAATTTAGAAAAACCAAAAATGTAAATTAGGAGGGCCGCAGGGAGAAAACTCCAGGTGGGGTCTCGTGGTTGGCACTGCGTTACTAATAAGTGAGTGTAAGTACAGATCCGCTATCCCACCGCTGAAACACCAATTATGTTGGACCTAGATTACCCAAGCCTACATATGGTAGCTTGGCACAGTAGTGGTCTACAGCTAACTCAAGGCGTTGGCTAAGTACTTACAAGTCTCACCCACAGTAACACAGTGATGAACCACTAAAATAAAGACACAACACCTCTGTTTGGAAAAATACCGTTACCTTTTATAAAAATAATATGGCTCTTTGGATTTGAAATCATACAGATTATAACATCAATTACTTTTAGGAATAAACATTACACTTTTACTAGGGAGATTACTTTTCACTCCTCCAGCTGTGGAAAAAGGGCAGTAAACCACATTCAAATAACAAGGGTTCAGTAAGGTATAAAAGTAACTCGTTTGATAATTTACGGGAAACCCATTAGTTTCACCCTATGCAGGATTTCTTACATTAGTACACCATGTCAGCAATACTTCATCAATACAACTTGCCAATTCACTGGTTAGTTTACAACATTCAGGGCTATGCCCTTTATCCCTTTATCTGCACCTTAACTTTGTGCTAGCTTACACACACAGAGTGGCTTGCAAGAATACCACTGGTTTTACAGCTTCTCACAACAATTGCTAGGAGTTTCTGAAGGAAGCTCCCTTCTAACAAGACCTGTCAGCGCTCTACTGATATTAGTTTAAGTTCCCCACTAATTTCTAGCTTAATAGCCGCTTGTCAGAAGCCTACAGAAGTGAGGTTGGGGTTATGTGACTCTTTCCCCCCCCCCTTCGCTTATTCTGACACAGTTCAGGACTTAACGTTGCTGGGATAACAGGTCACTCGATTAAGCGCTGTGATTTGTGATACTAGCGCTACACCAAGGACGATTTAGCCCTTTCCTTTCTCAACCCCCCTCTCTCCTTACTGTCTTGGCGGCCGGTGCGCCACAGTTCACAGATCTTTACTTGGCGCCCGCCTCCGAGGCTTTGTTGCAGTTCAGCACAATGGTCCGTTTACCAACAGGACACTAGGGCTGGCCGGTCAGACTTCGCCTTGAGCGCTGGCCTCGTAGATAGCGCTCGCACGCAGGGGGGGGTAACTGTGGACGAGGCGGCGCTCTTGGAGATCTTCCGGCGCCTCCTCAGTTAAGCCGGCAGTCGCGCTGAACCTCCGGGCATGCGCGGACGCTCTCGTACCTCTCCCGCCTCCGCACTCGCTCACAGGAAGGACGCTGCTCTTCACGTCGACGCTGATCTCCTGGGCCTGCCCGACCCTAGGCCCCTCCTGCTTTCGATAGCGGGCGCGCTGAGGGCATGCGCGGAAGCACTACCTGCTCTGCTTGACGCGGCTGGTGCCCCCGGGGTCCCGCAATCCGCTAACACAGCGCCGCTACTCTTCCTCAGACACCTTCAGCTCCGGCCTCTCAGGAAGGATGTGCACACACGGCGCCCTCGCTCTTTAGGGCGCTAAGGTGCCACAGACGCCCACCTTCACTACAGCTGATCCACAACACCGGTGAGCACAGCGCTGGGTATGGTCAGTCAGGAATGCCTTCAATTAAGGGTGATCTGAGTGGTTTTACTGGGGCTCTGAGATAAAAGGATCTTCTTCCTCCAGTAACTCGATTTCCTTATCAATAGTTGTTGTCTTGAGAGAGGGATCGGTCAAAGGCTGAAGGGGGAACAATCCTCTGAAGTAACTGTCAGCCTCAGTGACAAACTAGCTGCTCTCAGTGTGTCCACCTCCTCTCACCACTGCCTCACTCCTCTACTCTGGGGTCAGCACAAAATGGCTGCTGGTCACTGGCCTTATATAGGGTGGCCTGAGACCTGCAGAAGTCTCTAGTTAATTCCAGAAGGTTCCCTAATGTTACCCTATGGACCTGTCCTCCAGTAGTGTCCGTTATGGCAGTTGGTGGACACCATTTTAGATCTCTGGAGATCCCTAGATTTTCAAGGGGGATGACTAGGCCTCACAAGTATGAGGGAAGAATGGCGTCATCGCCAAGGAACACCTAGCCCCCTGACAGCATTAAAAACTCCTGATGGACACATGTAAAAATAAAAAATAGAAACTCTGGGAGGCTAAGGGGGACAAAAATAAATCATGGTGGTTAGAGTCTTCCCAGAAGCAGACAGGTCTAACAACTGCGCTTTCTTATACATTCTGGTGAGCTCTCCGTCTCTGCAGCTCACATTAAGAATGCTTCACACATCCTTCCTGCATTTAGCCCCAGTCTGGAAGAAGAATAACAATTCAGCAGAGATTCCACTCCTCGTCAAATGTTCTTTCATAGGCTGGTATGCAGGTCTTCTCAGTGCACACATGATCTACCCAGTACTGCAGAAATGGGGCTGTACGTGTCCTGCTCTGCCTGAGAGGAAGGTTCTGCTATAAACAATGCTAAGCATGTCTCCTGTCTTGGAGGCATGCAATTTCCTGTTGCTGTCCAGTTTTCCTGGGTTCTGAAACTTAGGATCGCAGGTCTGGCCACGCTGGACTGGCTCTACGGGGTTTGTGCATTGCAGTTTATACTTTGCCTTGGGAGCCTCCAGCCACGCAGGTAATGGATAATCGGCGCTGTTAGAAATGGGATTTCTGGTTCTCTAGGGCATGCGCCTAAGCCAGGCAGAAACCACCATTCTAGGCAGGGCAAGGGAGTTACACTCTGAAGATAACCCCTGCTCATCCCCTTGGTAGCTTGGCAGAGCAGTCAGGCTTATCCCAGAGGCAATGTGTAAAGCGTTTGTGCAACATACTCACACAGCAGCGACGCACCAGGCACACCACAAAAGAAAATCCACACAAGGTTATGTCAAAATAGCCTTTGTATTACTCATAAAACACATTAGAACGTAATCACATATATACACTGTGCCACCTGGCACTTGGTGTGACTTTACAGGGATTGTATACACTACAGGGCATATCGGACCACTGTTATAACCATCAGAACTCACAATTAGGGAAAATAACCAGTAACTACTTATCAGTGTACACTTAGCATAAACACCTTAGGCATGGATATCCCAGCATTACCTAGTATAGCATATTATGCAGAACATAATCAGCAGTAGTGCAGTGCATGTTACCCATAACCCATCATGCCCCTCTTAGGCATAAACATCACTGCACCATACGCCACATATTATAGCCACATCAGCAAGACAATAACCATGTACAGTATGGCATAAACACAATCAGCAGCAGTGCCCATTATAGCAACATCATGCCCAGCAGTGTACCTTAGTGAGCATTAATAATGTGCACATAGCCTCAGCACATCAGGCCCATAACTGAGGGGAGCCCTGATTTATCTAGAAGGCATATTCACTGTCCTGGCCTCCTCATTGCGGTTAGGGCACCTCATTCCTGTACCCCTGTTAGAGAATGTGGTACTTCCCTAAAGAAAAATGCCCGCAGGCACAAGGCAGCGGCTCGATCAAGTTGCGCTTTGGTCGGGGCTCAGCCCCTCTCTGTATGCCAATGGGACCCATACCTCTCGTATCTGAGGCAACCCGACCAGGAATAAGATAGCTGGCTGTCCGTGCTACCCGGACTCACCCTGTACTACAGGTGCTCGTGGGCCGGTCTCTGTATTCAATGGGCTGCAACTCTGGTGCAGCAGCAAGAAGAGGGGGGCGCGGCCTCCCTCGCTGAATCTCGCCTGCCACCTGGTCTGGGCTCTCCCTCCTTCTTTTGGCCCACAAACTTTAGGCTCTGCGGCACCTCTTCTCCTTGTGAGAGCCATGCCCTTAGCCATGCTCAGCCTTTGCCTAGCTTCCGCTTTTCCGGCCAGAGGCTCTGCCCTCAACCAGGCAACTGCCGCCTGGCTTCCGGTGGCTACGGGACCTTCTCCTCATGATGCTGTTACTCTCTCTGTGCCCAGGAGATATTTCGTCATGAGCCCACGTCAGGGCTCCGACCCCCCCAGGGCACAGAAATCCTGAAGCGCTCTCCATGCTGTTATCGGCACAATGCCCCTCCGAGGCACTTCAGGACACGGGAAGTGGAGCGATCACCATGCGCTGCGGCGATACAAGCCCACGCCAGGGGCTCCACATAAAAGGCTCCTGCAGTGCTCCAAGCCCAGGTTCAGGGCAACGTACAGAACACAGCGCTCCGCTTGATGCCAGGTCTCCAGGGTCCCACAAGGCAGGCCAGCACACATGTCTTTCCAGCAGAAGGGGAGTCTTTCCAGATCCCCCCAGCAGGGAGCAGGTCAGTCCATGTGGGCGTTCCTCCTTGCACACTGAGGTCCACGCAGTATCTTAGTCCCCAGCAGGTTCCAAGTGAGCACTCTTCCATGGGGTCACAGCCCCAATACTTATACTACTTCTAGTCTTTGACCTGCCCTGGCACAGGACACTGGACCCAGTCCAAACCAGTTCTGGGGGGCACTTAAGAAGTACACAACAGTCCCCATTGTTAGTGTAGGCTCTGGCCCCAGACATACAACAGGGGGCGGAGCCTGCATTGTGTAAGGCAGGCACAGTGCTATTCAGGGTCAGGTGCTACTCCTCCCACTACTCCAATTGTAGATCGGCCTATACAGCCAAGCGCTGACTCACCCAGCTCCTCTGGAGCCACTGTCATCCAGAGCCAGACATGCAATACACAACAGACAGGCACAAAGACACATAGCACACAGCAATGCCCACTTCTAAAAGTGGCATTTCTAAAATAGCGATAATAAATTAGCAAAAACCATTATGCAGCATTTATCACCACTATTCCAAACATACCAACCTTGATCACGCCACTCCTCTCATGTCAGGAATTACCACTGAAACACATATCAGGGAATCCCCAATGTATTCCTATGAGAGGGCAGCCTCAAAGTAGTGAGAAACCAAAAAGGCTGTTTGTTACTACCAGGACAAGTCACACAGTTAAGGCACATGTCCTACCTTTTACCTACAGCGCACTCTGCCCAAAGGGCCAACTAGGGCCTACCTTAGGGGTCACTGATATGTAGTAAAAGGGGAGTCACAGACGTGGCAACCACTTTATCTAAAATTTAAACTTTAGCGGAGATGCACACCGTATTCAAAATTTAATGCAATTTTTGAAAATTCGTTGTGCGTTTTAACTCTTTTGAAAATTTGTTATCTGCCACATCACAGTGGCAGTAAACTGTGCGCGTAGGCCCTGCAATGGCAGAGGCCTGAGACAGGTTTGAAAGGCTACTTTGCTGGGTGGCGCAAGAAGCGCTGCAAGCCCACCAGTAGCATTTAATTTTCTGGCCCAGGTATATGAGATACAACTTTACAAGGGACTGATAGGTAAATTAAATATGCCAAACAGGTGTAGACCAATCCTACCAAGTTTACCATGGAGAGCACATGCACTTTAACACTGAACAACAGTGATAAAGTGCCCAGAGTCCTAAAACCACCATCACCAGGTCAGAAAAAATACTAGGAGAAGGCAAAAAGTTCTGGGATAACCCTGCAAAAAAGGCCAAGTCCAGGAGGTGCATTTCATTGAGGAAGTGGAAAAACCTATTCTAAAAAAAAGCAGTGGACTGGTGAGACCCACCAACCTCATCTACCAGTTAGACATGGTTTCAGAGAGGTGGTGTGGGTGTACATGTATGCTGTCATGCCCAACCTGGATTAAGTTATCCTTCCAAAGGCAATAGCCTTCAGTTTACTCAGCACGCACAAAGGGTCTAAAAGGACCCTTTTAATACCACACTGTCCAAAGACACACATATAATTCAAACATGTCTCATTCATGAAGGTAGAGACCCCTAGTTTTGGGGCGTGCACTGATCTTTAACCAGAGAGTGCCAGTCCACAGTGTAGACAACAGCTATGCAGTGCCCACTTACTCAGAATGTGGGTACACTCGCGGGGACCCCCAGGCAGCAAACTACTGCTCTGAAGATGAATATATGAAGGGCTCGCTAGATTGTCAAGTTTGCAGGAGATAAGAGCAGGGCTGAACCAGGAAGCCGCAGCAGGCAGATGACTTCCGTCCAGCAGCCAGGTCCTGAGATCCCTGCTGTTATCAGCCGATGCTCCGGCGGGAAGATTCTTCAAAGCCATTCAGGTCGTGGCACACAGCCGAAAAGCAAGATGCAGCTGATAAAGCTGACAACCAGAAATGGTTCAGTAAAGTGTTACATATGTTGAACAAACAAAAGTGTTTGCCCGGGAGCCATTGGGAAAAAATAGCATTCTTGGAAGGACAAGTAGAAGTGGCTCTTACAGAGCAGAGTCCAGGATAAGATGCTATCGGACTACAAGACGTGCTCTTCAGCTAATTCATCAAGAGAGATGGTTCCTGTTTTTCCTGTTATAGGGCAGTAACTACTTCAGCATGCTCTACAAAGAGCCTCTTCTTACAGGTTGGGCCATAAGCTCTGCCTTTTTTCAAGGCACAAATATCATATTGAAATCATAACACCTACTTTGATACCTTGTTCTTCTGTAGTGCAATGTTTCTACAGTGCATTGTGCGGTGTAGATCAGCTGGGTGATGGTTTAACCTGATGTATGACGATACAACGTATACTTTTACAACGCATGCCTTTACAACGTATTTTTCACATTGCAACATCCTTTACAACGCATTCCATTACATCGCATGACACGACATTGCATTTTAAGAAACTACCTTTACAACACATTCCATTACATTGCATGCTACCTTTACAACGCATACCATTACATTGCATTTATGGTAAGTATTGGATAGTATAGGGGTAAACATTACTATTCTAATTCCAGGGGGTGCAACAGTAGGGTAAGTGTTGGATAGTGTAAGGGTACTATGCGTTGTAATGGTATGGGTTGTAATGGTATGCGTTGTAATGACTGCGATGTGATGACATGCGTTGTAATGGTATGCGTTGTAATGACTGCGATGTGATGACATGCGTTGTAATGGTATGCGTTGTAGTGTCATGCGATGTAATGGTTGTGTTGTAATGGCATGCAATGTAAGGGATGTTGCGATGTAATGACTGCGTTGTAATGGTAGTGCGATGTAAAAGTTGCGTTGTAAAGGTTGTTTCCCGGTTTAACCTACACCGAAGGGTGCTCCTATGGGGTATTAACGCTCACAAATTTTAGCATCTGGTCATAGTTGTGTGCTTTTAACCCAAGTTTAATTTCACCCTTTTGGGCCCAATTGGCATCTCAAAGTGGACGGTGCCTGCGTTCGATTCAGAATAAGAAGTGATTTGGGGTGCCATCAGTTTTTGGCAGGAGGTATCACGTGTGCCCACAAATCACTCGTCAAAGCTAGGAAGTGACTTGTGCCTAAACACCTCCAAAATAAAAGGTGCTCCTGATATCACACCAGTACTGAGATGTTACTCCTTCCCTGGCCTCCTCCATGGGCGTACGAAGGGTCACCCTCTTGGCTAAGTAGAAGTACATTGAGGTAATTCTATGACTGGGAGTTTCTAACGCAGATCCATGCATTCATTTGCAATTCCCTTGTTCAGCTTCAACTGATATAGAATATGCACTTGTGAAACTTTTATTGCGTAATAATGCGTAATTTAGTTTTCTCTTTGTGCGGCTACGTCTTATCACCAAAGTTTCACCGGGGAGAATGCTTTAAACAGCATATGAGCCAGAGGAATTGAAGCATTGAAATGTGCTGAGGCCGGAAGGTACTTTCTACTTGAACTAGTTTCCAACCAGTATCTCACGTAAATGTCATATGCCAAAAATAAACTCGTGTCATTTTCATACAGCCAAATGCCAAGAAGCATTTACTGTGCTAGGTGTCATTTTCACAAACATTATGTGTATTTCATTGCAATGGCCCCAACCCTGGCAGAAGCATTTTACTTGTTTGACAGCAGTGGTATAAAGTCTGTAGTAATGGAACAGAGTCCGCCCAGGTTTACCTAACAAATGTATACCAAGCCTACTAGGAGGTCTGTGCCATGCCGCCATCTTCAGTTTTGGTGCATTGGATTTAAGGAGCCAAGCTATACATGACAGACCTCTTCTTTCACGTTTCAGCAAACTGGCGGGTAGAGACCACCCCAAACGTCTTCATTCTCCCAGTAGGCTTCTTGTGCCTGGTGCATAAGACCCCCTTGCAAACCTGGGTGTGCATAATATGAATGGTTCTGCAATGCAACATATGTACTAACAGGCCGCATGAAACATTGCACAACTGTAGGGGGTCGCCAAATGATCTACCTATATTATATTAGTAAGGCATCCCACAATGCGTGACCCCGTTGGAACTAGCTGCCACTGGAAGGATGAGGGCCTACAAGGCACAACAGACCTCCATTCATGCGTTTGCTTTACCAAGCATTTGCAAAAGCGGATTTTGTCCATTAAAACAACAGGTGCAGCTTGTAAACAAAAGTATTTCCCTTTTAGGAACAGATGTATTAGTCTCATGCCTCCTCAGAAGATCCCCACGCGATTCCCAAAGGGGAAGCTATGCCACGGAGACAACTTCCACTTTGTGAATCAGTTACCACGCATGATATGGTGTAAGTAACTCTTTAGCTATTTGCAAATCGCAATTAAGTGCTTACAAAAGTTTCACACCTCTCCCAACAGTGATTCGAACCCACAAAAAAGATTTCTTGCATGGCGTAACGCCACTTTGCGCTTGCAAACCCGGTGACTTTGCAAATCACTGTGTTTATAAGTTAGTATACCTGGCCCTATATTTCTTCTACTAAATAAGGACAATTTGATGGAATATTGTTTCAAGGGGAGGGTGTAAGGCTGCAGAGCTACCCTCTGCTATGCTTACACTGGGACACTAATCACTGAAAATTAAAGAAAGACTTAGAGCTGTGGCTGTTTACCACCATATTTATAGTTGTGTGTTTTGATTGACTGTATAATGATGCCAAGGTGCTGCATTCTGAATGACCTAGACATCTCCATGTCAGTGCTTTATTAAAACATTAGAAATAAACTAAAAATCTCCTCGCCTCTTTGCTGGTGTGATTTAGGTTTTCACATGCTTCGTGCAGAGTGTTCCGGGTCCCCTGACCATCTCTTCTGTGCTCTAGGTCACATGCTTGGCCTCATATTTAGTGATCCCATATACTATCTCTGGCATTCTCTTGCCCTTTTGCCGCATCTATTGCAGTAGCTCTCTTATCTTGTCTCGCATGCGTTCTAGGACACCAGTCCCTTCGAATGTATAAGTCTTCTCATGTGTTCTAAATCTTACCCACCCATCACTAGTGTTACAGATCACACTGCTCCTCTATGGTAGATCTTCCTTCCTACCATTCTTGTAGTCTACTTTCCTGTCTCACAACTTGTGTGTTCCAGAACTCCTTTCCCTCACTCTAGCTTGCCTGCCTTACATTTTGTGCCATAGTCTGTGCTGTAAGCCTGTCCTTCTCTCATGCGCGCTATATCTTCTTTCCCACCCCATGCTATAGATGCTCTCCTGTGCTCTCTAGAACTCTTGTCCCACCTCTCCTGTGTTTTAGATCTGCTGTCCACATACCCTGTGCTTTAGATATCCCCCCCCCACGTCGGCATTCTCTAGATCTCCCATCACTCCTCTCTTCTGTGTCTTGTTGCACATCTCCTGTGTTTTAGATCCCTAGTCCCATTTCTCCTGTGTTTTAGACCTCCTGTCCCACCTCTCGAGGGATGTTCTGTAATGGCTCTCCTATGTTTTATATCTCCTGTCCCATCTCTCCTGTGTTTAATCTTCGTCCCACCTCTCCTGAGCTCTAGAGCCCTATTGCAAGTCTCTTGTGTTTTAGATCTCTTGTCTCATGTCTCCTGTGCTCTAGAACGTCTTTCACAAATCTTCTGTGTTTTAGATCTCTCGTCCAACCTCTGCTGTGTTTTAGATCTCCCGTGGCACCTCTCCTGTGTTTTAGAAGTCCTGTGCTGGGTCTCCTGTGTTTTAGAAGTCCTGTCCCCCCTCTCCAGTGTTTTTGATGTTCTGCCATGTCTCTCCTGTGTTTTATATCTCCCGTCCCATCTCTCCTGTGCTCTAGAGCGTCTTCCACAAATCTCCTGTGTTTGAGATCTCTCGTCCAACCTCTGCTGTGTTTTAGATCTCCTGTCCCACCTCTCCTGTATTTTAGAAGTCCTGTCCTAGGTGTCCTGTGTTTTACAAGGCCTGTTTTCCCTCTCCTGTGTTTTGGCTCTTCTGTCCCACCTGTCCTGTGTGGTAGAGCTATTGCCTCATCTCTATTGGGTCTCAGTCAATCAATCAAGGTATTTATAAAGCGTGCTACATACCTGTGAGGGTCTCAAGGCGCTTGGGGTGGGGGACGGGCGGGAGGAAGAGCAGCTACTGATCGAAGAGCCAGGTCTTGAGACATCTTCTGAAGGCCAGTAGGTCTTGGGTCTGTCGTAGGTTGGTGGGGAGGGTGTTCCAGGTCTTGGCGGCGAGGTGGGAGAAGGATCTGCAGCCGGTGGTCGTTCTTCCGATGCGGGGGACCGTGGCGAGGGTGATAACGGGTGAGTGGAGGTTGCGGGTGGGGGTGTAGAAGCAGAGTCGTCTGTTGAGGTATGGTGATCCGGTGTTATGGAGAGCTTTGTGTGCGTGGATGAGGAGCTTGAAGGTTATCCTCTTGTTGACGGGGAGCCAGTGTAGGTCTCTCAGGTGGGGTGTGACGTGGCTGCGGCGGGGGATGTCGAGGATCAGTCGTGCCGAGGCGTTCTGGATGCATTGCAACCGTCTCAGGAGCTTGGTTGTTGTTCCTGCGTAGAGGGCATTTCCGTAGTCCAGCTTGCTGGTGACGAGGCCCTGGGTGAAAGTTCTTCTTGTTTCGGTGGGGATCCACTTGAAGATCCTGCGGAGCATTCGGAGGGTGTTGAAGCAGGATGAGGAGACAGTATTGACCTGCTTGGTCATGGAGAGTGTGAAGTCGAGGATGACCCCCAGGTTACGTGCGTGGTTGGTGGGTGTCGGGGCTGTTCCCAGTGATGTTGGCCACCAGGAGTCGTCCCAGGTTGAGGGGGTAGAGCTGAGGATGAGGACATCACCAGAGCACAAAAAGAAGCTTAGTTGAGTAAGATGGCTCTGATCCTGGGGTATTAAATCATGCATGCATTAATTCACTCTTTGGACAGTTTTTTTAGGCCCCATTAAATGTTCTCATGTGCACCTACAACATATTTGCCTGCTTGGATTTTCAACTCTGTAATATTGTTTTTTTCAGTCTTTGTAGGCACCATTTCTATTTTTAAATCCTTTTGTGCTGGGCAGGCATTTTATTTTAATACTTTCTTTTCTGAAATGTATATTTTTGAGATTTAATAACTACAGTCTGTCACCTTAATTTCACACTGTCATTGTATTATTAGAGTGTCATTTACATTTATATTATGTAGTTTGCAAGGGGCATTGGGCAAACGGATTCATCCTTTTTAATCAACATTTGAGTATAAGTTGTTATCTGATGATTTGTTGTGTATCAGTAACCTGGCGCCATGGGGTCTAACACTTTCCGTTGTACAGAGAGTGAATATCTTGTGTTTATATTGTTCTCTTCCTATTTCTCGTTTGTGATCAGTGTTCAGATTCCCTTTTATCAGTGGCTGTGCATTGTAATATAATCTAATGTGAAGGTTTCAACCCTTCCCTAGGCCGGGTGCTGTATAGATTAAAATCAGAATAATAATGAAACTCCGCCAGGGGGGCCCTCGCTAACCTACACAGTTGCTGTGTGATATAGCATTTCTGCTGATGCCCTCCAGCACCTTTGAATACAAACCCGCATTCTATATTTCACTGTGAATCTTGGAACGTACAAAAATCTATTTATGGTAGTTGATTTGAAAACAGTTTCTCATAAAGCAAATTGTGAATTTACATTAATATTGATTTCTGTCAATCACCCTGTTGTTCTTGCTCCCTCTCTATGTTGTTTCTCTCAGTCCCTGGTGTTCTCCTTCGAATTTCTGCCCCTATCTTTTATTTCTGCATTATTATGCCTCTTCCCCGTTCTTATTTTTATCTGTATCACTTTTTGTCAGGTCGTTTTTTTTGTCTATTTTTTGCTCAGTTACTGTCCCTCTTTTTAGCTGCTGTCCCTTTGTTGTTTTTTTTCTCCCCTCCTCCCACATCTCCCTTCTATTGACTCATCTAAATATGCACTCTTGGGCAGCATCTTGAATCTGACTGTCCCTTGTCTCTCTCCTTCAGGGTTCCCGCTCTCCCGGTCAAGAACTTGAATGGTACTGGACCCGTGCACCCGGCCCTGGCAGGTGAGAGCTTTGGCATTTTTCCCACGCTGTTCCATCTTTTATGAGACAATCTTATTGTTATTCCCTTTGACAAGTTTTCGAAAATAATTCCTTTGAAATACAAAGAGCAAAAATTACTCAATTCATTTTCTTGATCATGGTTAGAAATTCCATCCTGTTATTGTCCCAGCAATGACTTTTCTAGGCGATATTTTTTACACGCAGATATCCTGTATCACTCACAGTTTGTGAATCTTACAATTTTTAAGGCATTTTCAGATAAGGCACAGCCTTCTTGGTCCTGCAATTTTCTTGGAGTCTCAAAAGTGGAAATCATCACTGTTCACTTAGAACATCATCTTTTTGCCTCAGAGCTTTAAATGTCACACCTGCAGGCACATGCACCTCGAAGGGTCTGGTCATGCACATAGGTACGGCTTGAGTAATATCGGAACTATGAATACAGGTATGAACCAACATAAGTATTTATAGAGTCGTTTCTGTACATACAGATCCCACTGTACAACCTCCATAGCACCCCCAACACCATCTATTAAAGGTGCCCAACGCTGCGTCAGTTAGCCAAATCAGCAATGGCGGCCCGCAATGGTAGACCACCACCTAGCTCCACATAGAGCTTTATTGTCACAGGATACACCTCCCAGAAGTGTTTAATACCCTACCACGGTATTATCCATCAGAAGCTAGCCCTGGTTCTGATGTGTACTGAGATGAAATTCGAGAGATAGTGAAAATTCCCTTCGGGGCAGTCACTGCCACTGAAAGGCTACAAAGCCTGGGTCAGATACATCTAGCTCATAACAGTCTCAGACCAAATCCATCCACCCTTTTAGAGACGCTGGTATGTCACTAAATGTCCTGATATTCCAATACGGTAGTCAACACTATGGGGTCTATTAGGATGGCGGGCGGATGGCCGTCGCCGGACCGGCGGGCAGACAGCTTGTGATCACAACCTGGAAAACCGCCGGTCACATTAGCATGACGGAGACGACCTCGGCGGTGAGATTTTTCGCCCCACACTTTTTTGCCAGTAGCAGTCCGCACGCCTGCCTAGTGGGCGGAACTGGACCGCTACAGTGGTGCCGGTGCAGGGCCAGGCTCTGCCAGCATGATTATGATGCCGGCTGTAGCCAGTCTTTCCACGGCGGTGGGACCGCCATGGAGAGGCATGCAGAGAATGTCTCCTGGGGCCTATTGCGGGCCCCCAATGTGTTGGGGGTGTGGGTGCACTGGGAGGGTACACATGGTACCCCCTACATGTCCCTGTACCAGGTGCCTGCCATGCAGTGCAGGGATATGCTGGACATGCTCCTTTTGACATTGTGGCGGGGCTGCTGGCAGCAGCAACCGCCGCAATGTTAAAGCCTGCGATCGTACCATCGTGGGCAGATTTCGACTGCGGAGCATACTAATTGGACCGGCCGTTATATCGCGGTCCTGGCAGGTGGTCTTTTCCCGCTACCATGGCGGACGGGGTGATTTCCCGACCGCCATCCTAATAGACCCCTATTTGTGAAGGTGACTTTAGGTGCACTCAGTGGGTAAGTGTAAATATCACTGCCTGCTTAAAATTGGTGCTTTGTGATTTACAACTCCTCACTGAAAATCACTCCTCACGGGAGCAGAAAGCACAAAACTATTTACCAGTTGCAGCATTCGACATAAAAAACGTGTTTCTGAAGGTGACAGGTTAAAGTGTTTGAGGGCTTTACTTGAAACTCATCATGGTCTGCAAGAAGCACAATTCCAAAGGACTTAAATAAAATGAGCCAGCGTAGTCTTATTTGTTAGGGGGTGAGGCATGTGTCCTTCACACTCACCATACGCTGCCATACCACCACTCAAACACTTGAGCATTCTTCATGGCCAAAGAAGACACAAACTTTATGGGGGGACGTGGATAGCCGTTCAGCCAGTAGCTGAACACAATCACTGATCAAATTCAGTGACATCACAGCATGTGACATCACAGGAAGTGGCACAACACAAAGTTGTTACAAGGTCCACAATGAATATAAAATTATTAATATTGTAGGCGCTAAATCTGTTCTTCCAAATTCTGGTGACACTCAATTATAATTTCTTAAGTACTCATTTACAGGATTGGGGACCTTATGTCGGTCTCAAAGGAAGATGACTCCGGAAGAGAGATAAACCAAGTCAAATCTCACCAGACAAGATTCAAAGTCAAAACCATCAAGGTTTATTTAAAAGTTTAGAAGCATTACAGAAAGCAAAACTAGTTAATCAGTTCAAATCAAAATGCTCAAAGTGCAAAAAAGGGTAATTAGCATAGGGTAGTAGAGACTGAGCTCTATTCTAATTATTAGCCAGGGCTAAATACCGTCTAGCAGAAGGCACATAATAATGAGCAAATTGCCATAGGGACTGCTCAGTTTTAAAGGCAAAGGAAAACCCAGAAATATCTCTAAGTGCAGAATAAATGCACAGACTAACGCGAAGCCTGCTCTCTAAGTAAAAGGGAAAGCTTCTAGAAAACATTCCAAAAACAGCATGTTATATAGGTTTTCAGAATTAGAAAATAATGCCCTGTGCATGGTGTGAAGTGGCCTCGTGGGCTGCACTAACACGGATACACTAGTAAAACCAATGAACACTGCAGACATTTTAATTAAACTGGGCAAGTCACAGGGATAATCTGGCCAACATAAAGGTGCACACCAAGATGATAGCAGCCACAATCATCAGAAGTATAAACAACAAACACTTCTTAGTGTAGAGGTCACCCTAAAGTAATTCTTCAAGTGCAGGTTCTTTGAATGCCAAATTTCAGATATATTATTCATATATATAAATAGTATGGATAATATGCGCCTATCATTATGTTTTCGTCACAACTTAATACATTTAGTTTATTCAGAACATGCTTCAGCCTTTAGAAGGAGTATGAGATGGATACAGGACATGCGTTTATGACAGAGATGACAATGAACATTTAGAAGAACTGAGCGTCAATGAAAACAAGTATTTTGCATTGTCAAAGGTGGTAAAACTCTACTACTCCAGCTCTGCAAGTGCACTAGAGCACAGTGGGTTCGTGTGTTGTTGAATGGCCCGAGTCATAGTATTACCAAACTTTGGATACCAGTGGCGGCTGGTCCATGGGGACGTTTGGGTGCCGCCTCCCCTGTTTTCTCGCCGTGCGAAGAGGCAAACAAAGGTAGTTATTATCACCAATGATAATAACTACCATTTGTTTCTGCCTTGCCTTCTCGCACGGCGAGAAAGTAGAAGTTCCTGTGTGGGCGGTGTTACTCGAGGGCAGGGGGGAGCGGCTTGCCCACTGTTGGTAATACTGTCTGTTTGGGCAGCCTGAGAGGCTACCCAAACAGACAGTATTAACAGAGTAGGCAAGCCGCTCCCCCCTGCCCTCGAGTAACCCCTCCCACTCTCCCCGTCTCTCTGTATGCTGCTGTGCTGCAGCATACAGAGAGAAATGACGTCAGTAGGGCAGCCGGCCGAACCAATCCCAGCGCTGGCTGCTGTGGAGAGGAGGGAGGCTGCCTGCTGCCTTCTGATGATGTCGGAATTCTCCAGCAACGGCGGGATTCTGAAATCTGGATCCTGGATCCTCAGTCAGGATTCAAAGAAAAGCGGGAAGCCGTCAACTAAGCCTTAGGTAAGTTTCGGAGACCCGAGCCAGCATTAATATTATTACTGCAGTGAAGTATAATGAGAAGTCGAGGAATCGCCGAGGAATGTTCGGGGAAAACAGCTTGGAGACTCCTATAATTTAAAGTCTATGTCAGGGAAACCCAAACTCAGATGGGATCTCTCGGCATCGAACAGTTTTCTGTGATAAAGTTCAGACTGGAAACAGTTAATTTTAGATGAAAACTGTTTTAAAATGTTTCGCATCGTCATCGTGCACTGTTCTTATTGAAATATATTACAATTTCACTGTTTATTAAACTTAGCATGTAGTGTTAAACAGAAGTGTTCTGACCAGTATTGTACATTATGTTTTAGATATGGCTTTATATACGGTCATTGGTCTGTTGAAGCGTGATTGATTCACATTTTGCTGCCACCCTCCTCCAGAGTCGCTATGCCAGCCCTCTATATCCTTTGGCTGTCTTGCACTTACAATGGCAGAAATTGGTCTAATCGCATGTGCACATCCTGAAAAGGAGTGCACTTCACTGCCAGGGCTGGTGTGCACAGGCTGCTGACTCAGTGCAGTGTAGTGTCAGCTTCTTCTGCAGACCTGTAGGCGCTCGGACTTTAGGCAAATTGTGTGTGTGTGTGTCTGAGAGAAAATCAGGCTTGCTCGCCAACAGGTCCCAAACATTTGCGCTACACCACTTTCAAATGTCACCAGCCGCCACTGTTGGATACTCAGCTTTCGCTTTTTGATGCCTCTTTTAAAAGATATATGCAGTGTAAAGCACCACAGCGTCTGCGTGGACAGTAGACCCTTTGTTTATTGTGCCCTGTGCCACTCACTTCAAACACTGGGAAAAATAAATGCTCCTTCCACCAACTCATTCTTAGATGACTAGAGTTTACAGAAAGCCTTGCATGTTTGCATTACAGAGAAGAAGTAAATACAAATAATTGTATTCAAACCTGTTGACACCCACCAAACCAAAATAGAACATAGTAAAGACTTCTTCAGCACCAGCTTAGGCAGATGAAATAATAACTTGCGCTTGTCCTTTTCTATAACAGCAACTTGGTTTTGGGGGGAAATGATAAAATGAGGTTTTCTGTCGCCAGGTGTCTATTGTCCTCACCAGTGGACTCTTGTGGTCTAGTAGCCGAGTAAGTCAGAAGTTCTTTTGGGCCTTGGGCCATTATATAGAAGTGAGGAGTTCTTATCTTGAAATATGCTTGGTAGGAAATGAGAAGACACAACAGATCAGTATGGAGTACCATCTGGTAGAATTAGCCATTTTAGCTGCCTCGTCATTAGTAAATACAGCAGCTTTCTTTAAAAAAATGCTGCACCATTTGCGGGCCTCTCAAAAAGTGTGGACCCTTCGGTAGAATGAGTCCTCTGCCCCTACTTCTGACGGAGCTGTCGTATCTTGGTAATAACTACAGACAAGTATAAGTATATTTATGTAGGAGCGTTATTGAATGCCTCCTTCCCTGTCCCTGTCCCTACTCTAACTAACCCCATCCTGTCCACGCTCCTCCTCTTCCCTTCCACCCCAGCTGGCTCCACCCACCCATCTACTAGACCGCTGACCATATAACATCTCCCCCTTTCTTAATAAAACAAACAGAACAGTGTGCTAACTCATATCTCCTCAATGAGTCTCTTGGGTCGCTGGATGTCTCGGCGGGGTCGCATAGCCATGGACAAAGTATTCTCATTAATCAGAGGTTCGCTCGGCCGACCCTTACTCTCTTGGTCAACTTGGTCTGACGCTTCCGGAATGAGTATTTCAGTCACATTCATCAAAGGTCCTTTCAGGTCCAGAGGACATTTCTTAAAGTGCGACACATTCCTGGTAACTCGCCGTTGATCAGATTCCGCAGTTAGCATGGTGCCCTTCTGTTGGGTAACCAGCAAAGGTTCATCTCGGAATCGACAGTCAGTTTTTCATTGTTGGTCTTGCTTGACGATCACGTAATCTCTTTCATGCAGGGATGGTGATCTCGCTCTTCTTTTGGTGTCGGCATATGATTTCATCTTGTCTTTGTTGTATTTATCAGTCGCCATCATTTCTAGATGGCTGCGGATCGGTGGCACTGCTCGCAAAGCCCCTTCCCAGGTCGGGATGCGATTTCTCATGGGGCGCCCCAGCATCAGCGTTGCAGGGCACTTTCCGGTGGTTGAATGAGGGGTTGTCCTATAGGCTCTGAGAACCTCGTTGAGACCCACTTGCAGGTCCTTCTTTTCAGCCGTGGCTTGCTGGAATGTCTTTTTGATCGTGGCCATGAATCTTTCGATGGTGCCATTCGCCTGTGGCCACAGAGGTGTAACCTTCCTGTGATTGAAATCCAGGTGTTTTGCAAATGCACTGAACTCGTGCCCATTGAACAGAGGTCCATTGTCCGTTTTCACCTCTCTGGGGACACCCCATGTTGCAAACACTTCATCCAGCACCTTGAGAGTGCTAAAGGCGCTTGTGGATGGCACAAATTGCGTGATGGGAAATCGTGAGTATTCATCGATTATGGCTACCACATATTTGCCAGAGGGTAGTGGTCCGTAGAAATCCATGGCGAGTTCTTGCCATACTCCGTTGGGTAGGGTGGTCATTTGCAATGGGGCCGGTGGGTCACCTTTGTTGGTAGCTGGCACAGATGGCAATCCTTCAGAGTGGACTCTACCATTTGATCGAGGAGGGGAAACCACACGCGTTCCCTGAGAGCTCGCTTTGTCGATACTATTCCTCGATGGCCTTCATGTGCAAGGTTAATGACGCCTTGCCATAGTTGACTGGGGACCACGATCCGTTGACCTCGTAGTATTATTCCATCTGTGGTAGCAGACAGTTTGTCACAGACGTGTGGGAATGCTTGCATCTCCTGCTTGACAGCCGGGTCATTGTCTTCTTCTTGAGGATCATGTCTCCACCGGTTGGTTTGAATCCTGCGGAGTACTTTCTGCAAGATAACATCTTGCGCAGTGATTTCTCGGATAACTTCCATGGGAATGGCAGGTAGCAGTGCTTGGTCGGCCACGAAGTGGATGTACTCTTCGGCAATGGAAGGGTTGGAGTCCGACGATTCATGAGGATGACGGGACATGTAGTCAGCCGGGTTCTCTGCCTTCCCGGGTTTGTGGACAATGGTAAAAGTATATTCCTGAAGTCTCAGGCCCCACATCTCAATCCTCAGAGGCATTTTGGATCTGGGGTTGCCATAGATGGTGACTAGCGCCTGATGATCAGTGATCAAGGTAAAGTGCTTGCCGTAGATAAAAACATGAAAATGTTCACATGCCCAAACCACCGCAAGACTCTCTTTCTCAGGTTGCGAGTAAGCCCTTTCCGGATCGGACAAACTGCGACTGGCATAAGCAACAATGCGTCTCTGGTCAGAGTCATTGTCATATTGTGCTAAGATAGCCCCCAACCCCATATGGCTGGCATCCACAGTGATTTCAGTCTTCCATCTAGGATTGAAGTACGAGAGGTTGTCAGCAGACTCTACTGCACTCTTGATCTCTCTGAACGCTTGCTCACACTGGGGCGTCCAGTCAAAAGGTTGGCCTTGTTTGGTGAGGGTGCAAAGAGGATGGCTGATGGTCGCATAGTCTCTGATGTAACGGGCACAGTAACTGGCCATCCCCAGGAACGATCTTAGTTCACTGACATCCTGAGGGCTCTTGGTGTTGTTCAAAGTCGCTATCTTGTCCGGATCAGTTTTCATCCCTGCACCCGAGAAAATGTGGCCAAAGAATTTTAAAGTGGACTGGTGGAACTCACACTTATCTCTGTTTAATGTCAGGTTCGCATCTAGCAGGGCGTGGCAGACGCGATCAAGTGCTATGTCGTGTTCACGGACATCGGAGCCATACACAAGGATGTCATCGCTGTAATTTAGAGTGTTAGGGATATGCTGAATGATTTGCCGGATCGCCTCTTGAAAAATTTCCGTGGCTGATGAGACACCAAAACTCAGTCTCTTGTATCTGAAGAGTCCTAAGTGGGTTGCAAATGTTGTAATGTAGCGGGACTTGACGTCCAACTCCAGCTGGTGATAGCCTTTGTTTAAATCCAGCTTCGATAACACCCTCGCCCCGTTCAAAGCCGAGATCATGTCGCTTAGATGCGGCCCAGGATCGCGTTCCCTTTCTATCGCAGTGTTGGGTAATCGCATGTCAACACACAACCTCACCTTGCTTGTGGTGCCTTTCTTTGGTACTGTTGGACCCGGCCCTTTAGGCAGGTTCACCCCTAGACTTTTTGCTTTTTCCTAGCCTGTTTCTGGAACCTGGTGTTGGTGATTTTAGGCCTCTGCGCACTTTTTCACTGTGGTACAGTGTAAAGTGCTGGAGCTCTCTGTGTACGTATGGTGAGTGACCTGCCCTCCCATAGGAATGAATGGGGAATATGTATGCCCATGGTAGTTCCTGATGTGTGGGGAGTGCAGGGGCGAATTTGGTATGTATGAACTCGTGAGAATGAATGCTGCAAAATGGTATATGCGGCATGAGTGTGTCTAGTCTAGAAGTGCCTCTTTTAGAAGTTGGCATATTTGTGTAATTTGTGTCTAGCGTGTGATTGGCTGGTGAGCCTGGGTCAGAGTGCCTGGGCCTGCTTGTGGATTAACTGTCTGGTTTGAGGGTGACAGGGGCTGGAGAGCCCAGGAGGTTGTCTGAGTCAGCCCATGGATGAAAGGCAGCATCTGCTGCCAGGGAAGTGGGAGGAGATGGCACCTGATAGTGAAGGGCTGTGCCTGCCTGACTACAAAGCTGGCTTCACCTCCCACTGGGCGACTGTCACCTCTGTCCCTGATACTGAAGGGACTTCCCTCTAAACAAGTCCAGCTGGTTCTCACACTGAGACTTCAAAGACTTCAAAGACTTTTCACTGTATAAGAAGGGGCTGTGTCCCCTTCCAAAATGTTCTTGTTTCTAACTTGAATCTGTCAGGGGCATGCTGCTGCTGGGGCCCAGGGGAATCCGTGGGCCCTGCCCAGCTCCTGGACACCTGATGGACTGATGGGGGACTCTTCCTGACTGTCCCCCTGCTTACTGGACTCCTGAAGGACTTATTGCTGGGACCTGCTGTGTGCTGTCCTTGCTGGGGGCTGACTGGACTCTGCCCCCTTTGTTCCAGGGGGGACTTTATTGTTGGACTTGCTGTGTCCCTGGGACCCTTCTTGATGCAGGGGTCATTCCTGTGGACTTGTCTATGCCCCTAGTGCATTGAGAGCGCTCTTTGCGATATTACGAGCATTTTTGGCGCCTCACGCCCGATGCGTGAGACTAGGCAGGTGCCTACCCTGCGATGTTGTTCGTAGTTTTATTATATTTGCATGCGAGTGCCCATCTCGCTTATATTTGATTTATGTGCCCTCTGGCAGGTGCCTACCCTGCCAGGGACATTGCCACAATTTTACTTTCCATGAGGGAGCCCACTCCTCGGAAAAATCTCTGCCCGCCTGCCTGTCTGGAAATGGGCCGCCGCGCTGCCCGCGACGACCCGGAAGTGCTGCTGGAGATGCCCCGGAAGTCCCGCCTCGGGACCCAAGTGAGAGGAGGAGCCGAGGGAAGCATGGCGGCCGGGCTGCAGGTCTCCGGCGATGCGAGGGAGCCCTGCTGCATCTAAAGGAGCCCAGGAGAAGCGGAGTAGGGGCGGAAGGGGTGCGGGGCACATTGCCGGTACCCGCCCCCGCCGCAGAGACCGACCCCGGAGAGGACGAAAGCAGAAGCAGATCACCGGCCGGTGCAGGAGGGGCTCCGGTATGGAAGAGGAGCCCCGCGCTGCCTGATTGAAGAAACCGGCAGTGGTTCCCGCCCCCCGCAGCACCAGCGAGATCCCGGTGAGTGCGCGGCAAGGGCTGTACATTTAGAGCGGCCCCGGTTGACAGCGGGCCGCTCCAACGCACGTGGGGGCATTTTCTTTGCTCGGAGCCAGTGAGGCTCGCAAGGGCATTTTCTATTTTTGGCAGAAGTGATGCTTTGGGCGGCCCCGGATGGCAGAGGGCCGCCCCACGTGATTCAGAGCCTGTTGAGGCTCGGGACCATTTCCTTTGACTCGAGTCCCCCGTGAGGGACTCCAACGACCCCCACCTTTGTCTTCAGAGCCAGAGAGGCTCAGGGGGCCATGCTTTGAGATGTCGAGCCCCAGAGGGGGGCTCCAACGACCCCTCATTTGTTTAAAAGCCTGCTAGGCTCAGGGGGGTTAACTTGCTGAGGAGCCAGAGGGCTCCAAAGAGAGCGTTTGTTTTCGAGCCTGTGTGGCTCAGTTTGGCGCAATGTACTACTAGGGCCAGTGAGAGTCCTGCCGCAGTTTTTATTTTCCAGCTGCCCAGCAATTAGTGGGCAGCTGCACCGTTTAGGCCTTTCTGTGATGTTCACAGCTGCCCAGCACATTGTGGGCAGCTGCCACGTTTAGGCTTTTGTACTTTGTGACTGGCGCTGCATGGCAGCGCGCTCTGACATTGGACTCAGGTAGGCATGGGCGGAAAATCCGTTCCGCTTGCGGATTTTGCGGATTTTCGGGAAATCCGCAATCCGCGAGATTCGCGAATCTCCCGCAAAATCCGCAAATCCGCGAGCAGCGGATTTTGCTCGCACTGCTCGCACTGTTCGCGTGAGTTCGCGTGAGTTCGCGCCCCGCGAATAAGTGCAAAATTGCAGAAATACGATTTTAGCAAAACTGAAAGTAACTACTTACCAGGTTCAAAAGTTCAGGCTCATCATTAGTAGCCATTTCCTGTAGTGCTTCCTGAGGGGCCCCTCCAGAGTTCAGTTGCCAGTTGAAACTATTATGTGACCCTGCTCTGAACCTCAGAATAGTTACACATATGCCACAAAGGTCCTGAATTACAGCTAAGGGAGACAAGCAGGAGCCAGGCTGGAAGTTAAAATCCATTAATCAGCCCCTAATTCATTATTGTCAGTTGGGGCAGGGCAGGTGTTGTAACTAATTTTGCAACAATGAAAGCACTTAGCAAGTGCAAAAGATCACTAATCAGGGCGCACTAAGGAAGCAGGTGCCAGCTAAAAAAATATTCTGTGACACATTAATCAGCCCCAAATTAATTCAGGTCACTTGAGGCAGGGAAGGTGTGCTTTGCTTTGCCGAAAATAATGTACACTGGACAACCAGAGGGTGTGGTGATGAAACAGAGGGTGGCATGGGTGGGCCAGAGGGTGGCATGAGTAGTCAGAGAGTGGCAGTGATGAAGAAGAGTGTCCCAAACAGGCTGGACACGTAGAAACAACAAGTTCGCAAAACTTGCGACCCGACAGGTAAGTTCGCAAATTGCGAAATTGTGAAAAACCCTCGCGAACTGGCAGAAACACGGGCGAACACAAAAAAAAAAATCCGCAAATTCGCGGGAATTCGCGGATTTTGCGGATTGCGAAACCGCAAATCCGCAAAATTCACGAACGCGAGATCCGCAAAATTCGCTCATGCTTAGACTCAGGGCATCCTTGCCCCACAAGGCCAGTTGGCCTAGGGACTGCCACAGGTGGTGGCTTATGTAAGTTATGCACAATGTGATTCCTATATTTTTAATAGTAATTGCCTACTGTGTGTTTTTGCGCTATTGACTTATGTTCTGGCACCTCTGAATGTGTAGGTTTATGCATCATGTGTCTTTCTTTCCATGCGCTGCACCTCTGAATGTTTAGTCATCATGTGTCTTCTTGCGCTGCACCCCTGAATGTATTTTATTGCATCATGTGCTTTATTCTTAACACCTCTGAATGTTTTAGGCATCATGTGTTTCTCATTATTACTCCTCTGAATGTGTTACATGCATCATGGATAATGTGTTCTGGTATACCCCTAAATGTGTTTATTCTTAGGTGGTTGTCCTTTTTAGTACAGGTGGTCCTAGTAAGGTCCTGGTTCCTGTTACCAGTGGATACTGGTTGTGATCTTTGTGATTACCATTTTAGGTTTATTATTTCTTAATCTAGAAGTGCTATATCTGAATATGACAGTGGCCCATGTGGCCCTGTCTTGTGAATAATCCCATGTGAATATTGGCCGTGCCAGTTGGCACAATGTATATGTGTGATTTTATCTGATGTATTTTTACAATACAAAAGTTATTTTTATAATAACCTTGTGTGGAGTCTCTTTTGTGGTGTGCCTAGTATGTTGTTGCTGTTGTGCGCTGACGCAAATGCTTTACACATTGCCTCCGAGTTTAGCCTTACTGCTTGTGCCAAGCTACCAAAGGGGTGAGCAGGGGTTATCTTGGCGTGTGACTTCCTTGCCCTGACTAGAATGGTGGTTTCTGCCTGGCTTTGGCGTCAGCCTTAGCCTACCAGAAATAGCCAGTTCTAACAGGTACAATGACCACTGGCAATACCCATGGGGTTGGACCATCCGTCCGTTCAATGATGTCTGCTGACAGGAGGTCATGAAGTTCATCCTCAACGGCTGTTTGGAGATGGAATGGTACACGTCAAGGGTGCTGTGCCACAGGCATGATCTGTTCATTGATGTGTAGATGTATTTGGCAGCCCTTCATTTTCCCTAGTCCTTGAAACAGCCTGGGAAACTTGCTGACAATGTCTTGGTCATCATTGACCTTAAAGAGGATCTCAACAAGGCGGAGACGCTCTGCAGTTGGTAGGCTGAGTAGGCAGTCAGCCTCTGGGCCCTTGATGACATGTATGACCGCCGGTATGGTGATGGCGTCGTGTTTGAGTGTTGTTGGGAATTTTCCCAAGCATAGAAGTGGCTTCTTGGACATCCAAGTGAAAACTCGGACTGGTGCATACTTTAGTGGAGGCTTAGGGTTCATCCTCTCATATTCTGTGACCGGGATATAGTTCAGCGAAGCCCCGCTATCCAGCACGAATTTAGTGTCATGGTTCCCTACTTTTATATCCAGGCATGGATATTTTTTTAGTTGGTCGGGGTCTACGATCATGTTCACATATTCAACTGTGCATTCAGAATCTCTGGATGATGATCTGGAGTCCCGGGACGGTGACCTACGCTCCCATCGAGATCTGCGCGACTCTCGGCCGGAGTGTGATGAGCCCGAGGATAATGTAGTCTTTCCGTGAACAGCTCTTATGTGATGCTTTCTGGTGTCGCAACGAGACGACCTCGTTGTTTCGTTTCGCCTCTCTTTGTGATAGTCCACACACATCGCTTCGAAGTGGTTCGTCTGCCCACATTTCCTACATCTCTGACCCATGGCAGGGCAGGCATCTGCATGAGGATAGTCATATCCACACCTGTAGCATCTTTTCGTCCTCTCTGGTCTCCTTTCCCTCCGCCCAGGTTCTCGCCTCCTGTGCTCTGGATGTCTTTGATGAGACGACGGTCGTGATCTCCATTGCTTGTCTTTCGAGCTTCTTCGACTGCTGCCTTTGGCTTGGACGCGACGCTCTTGTTCATTGCTCACGATGCGCCCTGTTTCAATGTTGGTGGCATGTTCCTCGGCCTGATCATAGACGCGAGTCATTTCTTCAATGTCGTCTAGTTCATGGGGTTTTCTTAACAGCCGCCTCCTGAGGGTTTCTGAGTGACATCCATCTATGATTTGTGACTTTATGACGGTATCTGTTGAAAAGGTGTCGAATTCACAGTGTCTCGATAGCCGCCGCAGTCGGGTGATGAATACTCTCATCGCCTTGTCCTTTCCTTGGCGCGCTTCATGAAACGCATGACGTTCATAGTCCACATTTCTTTTATGGAGGAATTTTTTGTTCAGCGCTTCACGTACTTTGTCATAGGTTCCAGCATCTGCAGGGGAAAATCTTTGATTATTTTGCTTATCACTCGACCTGCCAGGTTGCGGAGGGCGATCAATTTTTCTTTAGCAACAGTTACTTTGGATCCCTCAATGTAGTCTTTGAAATCTTCAAGCCACTCTTGCCACTTGGGGCCCATGCTCCCTCCTGTGGTCAGTGTTAAAGGTTCCGGGGCCCGCAGGTGCGACACTCCTGCAATGATGGGCTTGACTTAGTTTCGCTGTGGGGATGTCTCTGGGGTCACCATCTTGGTGACGCGTGCTTCCCGCCTTTTCTGCCTCTGATTGACCTGTCGCCGCTCGTTCGTAGGTGCCTGGGTTGGTTAACTGCTGTCGTTTTTTTTTTTTTTCAATGTTCATTTAACTTTGCTCGTGCTTGTTTATTCTTGGCTACTTTTGTTGTCTCACACTTGCTATGATTCTTTGTAGCACGTGCGTGTCATTTCTCACTGGCCAATCACTATGCCTGACCTTAATTGGCCGCCCCACACTGACCATGGAGTCTGTCCTTAAGGCTGCCTGACTTCAAGATGGCCGCCGTTGTTAGCTGCACCCAAGTCTTTCTTTCTGCTCATTCAGACACAGCTGTGCAATCGGGACTCACCGGCCGTCGATTTCAGGAAGGGGCAGCACTTCTCCTGGCCTCTACACTCCGTGTCTCTACTGCTGCGCTCAGGTAAGGTTGGGGTGGGCTCCCACCTTGCTTCTTGTCGTCTCGCGCTCACTCGGCGCCACCTGGCCAACCCTCACCCATCAGGCGTGAGCTCGCGAGGTCACGCGCCACTCAAGCTCCGCTTGCACTACACTCGCTGACAGGGGTCTGCCGGCCTTCCGTGCGCGACGCTGGCTGCCAGGACAATTCTGGATGACTTTGGGTGGCAGGCGGAGTCGGAGTGGGCTCCCGACTTCTGCTCTTTCAATTCGTGCCGATGTACACGCATCCGGCGTGAGTCGCGGTTTTGGCGCGAATGGGACACCTTCGCTCGAGCGTTCAACGCTCGTTGTTTCGGCCCCTTTTGGCTCCCGCACAGTCGCCGGACTGGGGAACAGGGTCACCTGCTGCTGGCCTCTCACTTCAGGCGGCAGCTCCGTTTTTCACAGCAGCGTTCTTCTTCGTGGACGCTGCTCGAGACAGGGCGCTTCTGCAGGGTTCTGTGGGCAGTGGGAATGCCTATCCCATCCTCGTCGCCAGTTGTCGTATCTTGGTAATAACTACAGACAAGTATAAGTATATTTATGTAGGAGCTTTATTGAATGCCTCCTTCCCTGTCCCTACTCTAACTAACCCCATCCTGTCCACGCTCCTCCTCTTCCCTTCCACCCCAGCTGGCTCCACCCACCCATCTACTAGACCGCTGACCATATAACAGGACCTGACAGTACTCTCCATGTTTTTACGTCTGAGTCTGATTATCAGCCTGAAGCATAATAGAATTAATGGGAATCCTTGCTGGAGGCAGTGGAGTAATGAAACTTCAGGGCCCCCCCAGCAAAGCACATGGAGCCCCCCTCCCCTGCCCCCCCCCCGGCAGCCTGGCACAGTATATCATCTCGACATCTCAGTCCAGCAATTCCTCAGGTTAAACTCACAAGTGGTAGAAGTACCGCGTTTATCACAGATAGGTATATATACACATTGCTCCTCGTAGATTGCTCTGAGGCATTTGATAAAGGCAGCTCTAAGTTTAGGGGGGGGGGGGTGAATGGCCAAACTGCTGGAATGTCTTCCAGAAATAACTAATACATGACTGAGACATACGTGAGAAATGAGAGCACAGCAAACATTATATCAGCCAAACTTAAAGCCACATTAAAGACTTTAGTATGTCACTGATGATGTAAAATAGGACTTAGTGCGACAATGATCAACTAAAGTAGATAACCAAGTTAAAGCGGTAAGTGAATTAAGGAAACATTGCCTATTAAAGGGATCATGATGTTCATCAATATATACTAACTCCGTTAGAGCCTCAATGTGAGATTAGACAACCACCAGTAGAAATACTAAAATCTAGATATAGTTTGGAAAGGCTTTCATTTTGCTTGTCGATTGATCTATTTATTTTATAGTACATGTTGGCGAATTTCCTTCAGGTGTAAGACCGGCATGAGATGGAGAGTGGGTGAAGTATGTACCTCCATACAATATGTTTTACTTTTATTGCCGGCCGGGCCCCAGCTGCCACAGCCTTGATGCCCTCCCTGATACTAAATTATCAGATTACCACCCACTGAAACTCCGATGGTCCTTAGGGGTGGGACAAGGTGGATGATCCATCATGGTCAAGGGCCCATGCTGACCAAGAGCTTACCAGAGCAAATCAAGGACTGGATTCAAAAGCGGAACCCACTGAGGAAACATGTAGGATCGCGGTGACTGCACACATTTTTGATACAGCTTGCACATGCCATGGAAGATGCCACAAGACACATAACATCTGCACGCCCTTTGTGAGAAGAGGGAAGTGTAATGCAATGGGGTACATTTAAATCCCACCAACCACATGCTACTTGAATAGAGAGGGCTGGCAATAGAAGCTTAATGGGGAACGACCCAATACTATTTCTTTGGTAATTCTAAAGAACTGGTGTAAAAACCACACACTTACAGACAAAATTGCCCTGGCAACAATCATTCATGGATATGGGTGAGAAACAGCCAGCGAGAGCAATATGGCTGTATTATGAGGATGCTCACAATTATCCAGGCGAGGGCGGGAACATTTTTAATCACAATGTCATTGCTGTGCCAATATCGGACAGTTTTGTGTGACCATTTTCGAATCAAATACTACACATTTGTCTTTTGTATTTTTATTCACCCCTAGCCATCCACAAGTCGTAACCCATCGATCAATACCCATCGAACTAAACCACCCAAATGTCCCATCCACCCACCCACTTATCCAACCCCATCTATTCATCCATCCAAACCCTTTATCCATCAAACTAGCAAAACCCATCCATCTATTCACCCACCCAGCCATTCAGGCAACCTAACACATCAACCCAACCATTCATCCATTACCACCCATCCATCCTCTTGCATTGAAATACATACCAAACCAAGACCTTCTGTCCATATTACCATCCATTTATTCACTCATCTGCCCACCCATCTCTCTAGATACAAGCTGTGAGCATAGGATAAGCCTTTTGCAGGCACAATAGAAAACTGGGAGCCTAGTTTTTATTCCACCCCAGGCCTGATTCTTCCACTACACACTCCCACTCTGCCTCTTAGCTCACAGCTGGGATTATTTTCATCCTGATTCCTGTTTTATCACTGCTGTGGTCATATCCTTCTCTTCCTGCTTCTTTCTCCATTGTCTGCCTTTCTCTCTATAGCACTGGGTCAATCTTTGGAAATAAAAAATAATTCTGGATGCCCAAATATTGAACGCCCGCTACCAGCACAAATTAAGCATGTTTGCCTGAGGAATGACTGACTCTGTCCCGACCCTCACAAGCTTTCAGAGACACTGATCTTTTCAGAAAATGTCCCAGTTTTGAGACAGGCCAGCCAGCTGCTGATCTCTGCTTATTCTAAGGCCTTAGTATTACTTCCTTGGACTCTAGATCCCTCCCCCTTCTCTACAATGTATGGGCCACAATCACAAATTCCTGAAAAATAGGACCTGGTTTTGATGATTTTGTAACACAAATTTCACTTATCAATTGGGAAAATCGGACTATACCACCAGTGTAACTAGGGAAGTTTTTCTGCTTTCAAGGGGACAGGCAAAGGCTTGAATACTGTCCCACCGTCGACAATCAAAGTGATATTACGCTACCCATTAGCGGATATGTTGATGCAAAACCTCCCAAAATGAAAACTTTAAAAAAATATATTTGATCTGTTAAATGAGCATCTGTCCCTTCATGGCTAGTGTTCGCAAACCTTCAAGAAGGTGTGACCCCATGAAGTCTTCTTGCTGACATGCCCCGGACTGGCCCAACATGTCTTTGTGCCCATGACTGCAGCTGTAGGCCCCTGTGGAGTATGTAGGGATGACCCGCTCTTTCTATAGGTCACAATGCCACAGGAATTGTCCATTAGTTGACGGATTTTATAGATCCCCAAAGGAAGAACCCCGTTGCGGCCAACACTTGCCAACATTGCTTTGGCCACCATACATCCTTGTTCGTGGCCAAGGCTGTCATACTCATCTGCAGCTAAACTGTTATGCTCTGTAGAAGTGACTCTAATAATCATCCAATGGGGTCTGGCAGCACACACAACCATGTCGATGTCATATTCACGCCATAGGGAGACCTGACACACTGAACTACTGAAAAATAGACACAAAGATTTGATCAATACATCAAAGTCGCTCACACAACACTCTGCAAGAACACCATTGATGTTAAAGAAAAGGGCATGAAGGCCAACATAAACAATAAATAGAAAAACAAGCCTTACACTACTGCCTAGGTGAGCGTAAGGCACTTCTAATTTTTTCTAACTGTAGCGCCTTTAATGTACTTGTTTGCCGCACTTCACAACAAGGAACACAGCACTTTACGTGGGGCGATCCCAGCACTTTCCAACATGACGGTATTCATTTAGTCAGTAGCAGCACTTTACAGATAGAGATGGCACGTTCATGTAACTACATTGGCTCTTCCCTGCTTGTATGGCCTGCAAAATCCCCACTGTCCTGAATGAGTTAACAGTGATATGATAACAACAGCTACAAACGCAGTAACTTACCCAATACACTACAAAGAATAAATCAGCCAAATTACCGGCAATTCACAACCAAAACCTGTAACCGCACCAATGGGACAGTGATAGCAGTTCACATCCACAGCTACATCACAATTAAAGGGACACCGCCTGCTTCACCCCTTCAACCACTTTCGTTGTCAATTAGCCAGGTCTGGTGGTTCAGTGGACTAATGCTTCCACTGCAGGGGCCTGTGTTCGACCTCATAATCACAGGTTCAAATCCTGGTGGGACCACTCAACCTTTCATCCATCTGAGGTCGATAAAATGAGTACCGTTGGGTAACAAGAAGCATCTGTTATTCAGTGGCAAGATACCTCCGGGTCACCGCGCGCTTTACAAATACACATGTTATGTTATAGTAGCAGCACTTAGGGCCAGATGTAGGTAGCCCTTTACCGATCGGAATCAGCCGAAAATACCGATTTTCGGCCGTTTCCAACCGGTAAAGGGCTATGGAGATGTAGGAGCACAAAAAACGGACATATTCGGTAATTTTACCGAATCGGTATTTTTACCGAATCGGTAAAATTACAGAATCGGTAAATTTACCGATTCTGTAAATTTTACCGATTCAGTAATTTTACCATTCAGTAAAAATACCGAATATGTAAATTGAGATGTAGGTAGCATGTCTAACAGTGCTACAGGGCCTTAAGAATTCGGTATTTACCATGCAATACAATTGCATGGTAAATTACGAATTCATGTGTACATGCACATCTGTGCATGTACACCTGTGCCATGTGGCACACAGACATGCCCTAAGGGCATGTCTGTGTGCCACATGGCGCAAAAGCCAGTTACAGGGGTGCAACAGGATGTCAAAGTGACACCCTGTTCCCCTTAACAATTCGGTATTTTTACCGAGTCGGTAAATACCGAATCGGTATTTGCTATTGAATCCTATGGACTTCAAGGCCCATAGGATTCAATTGCAAATACCAATTCGGTATTTACCGATTCGGTAAAAAATACCGAATTTTTCCCTACATGTCATTTACCGATTTTTGAATACCGAATCGGTAAAATTCGGTATTTAAAAATCGGTAAATGACATTTACCTACATCTGGCCCTAAGTATCTAGAATGGTGCATCACGTTTAAAGGGACAGTGCACGCTTGACGCTTAGCACACTTTTAACAGAACACCCCGGGCACGTCTCAACATACCTGCAATGCTTTTCACGGACCCGTAGAAGCACTTTTCCGAAGAATTTGATTACATTTAGTGGGGCAGAGGCCGAGCCAGCAGTCTCAGCAGGCATCCGCCACTGCTGATGGGGCAGTACGAATTATGCCGATCTCTGCGAGTCTGCTGCACGTGCGGTGGAATAGTGAAAACACAAACAGATCTAAGAGCATCTTCTAGGACACGAAGCAGAACTTCTCAATGGAATTTTATGGGACAGTATCAATACATCCAACAGCATTTCGTGGGACAGCATAGACAGATCCCATAGCATTTCACGGGACAGTATACAAACGTATCCCAGAACATTCCATAGGCACTACAAAGAGAACCTTGCACCACCAGACCTAAGAGCATTCCACGGGGCAGTACAAACAGATCCCTGAGCATCCACAGGGCAGTAGCACCAACAAAACTAACACCATTCCATGGGGCAGTAAAAACAGATCCCTGAGCATTCCACGGGGCAGTTGCACCACCAGACCTAAGAGCATTCCACGGGGCAGTACAAACAGATCCCTGAGCATTCCAAAGGGCAGAAGCACCAACAGTACTAACACCATTCCATGGGCCAGTAAAAACAGTTACCTGAGCATTCCACAGGGCAGTTGCACCACCAGACCTAAGAGCATTTCACAGGGCAGTACAAACAGATCCCTGAGCATTCCACCGGGCAGCAGCACTAACAGATCTAAAAGCATTCCATGGGGCAGAACAAACATATCCCTGAGCATTCCATGGAGCAGTACAAACATATCCCTGAGCATCCCATGGGGCCGTACAAACATATCCTTGAGCATTTCATGGGGCTACAAACATATCCCTGAGCATTTTATAGGGCAGTACAAACAGTTCTCAGAACATTTCTTTGGACAGTATCAACAGATTCCAAAGAATTTCATGTGGCAGTACAAACAGATCCAAACAAATTAGAAAGTCCCAAACGTTTCAAGGGATAATATAGGCGCACCCAAACAATTTCATAAGACAGAACCGCATTTCTAAAAAGACATACAGCATTCCAATGCGAAGTGCATACACACATCGGACAGTACATACATAAATCCGTGCAGACCTCGTAACATTTCATAGGCAGTACATACAGATCCTAAAGCATTTCATGGACAGTGGCGACACTTCTAAACCGTACCCCATTGCGCCTAAAAGGAGAGTGCAGCATTTCTCAAGGGACACCAGAGCGTTAAATGGACCGTACCAGCACTTCTAGCTAGATCACCACAAGGGACAGAAGTTTTAAGACATGGGCAAAGTGGGCTCTGGTCCAGGGCCCCAGCCTTTTTAGGGGGCCCCCTGATAGAGCCAGCTCTGTTATGTCTTACCCTGATGATCTTGAGTAATGCTTAAACACATTTTTTAAATTCCATTTTCCTTTAATTTATTTTGAATGTGGTTGATTACAGATAATTTGCAGAGAAATGCTCTGTTAGTTTCATGCAACGTCCAAAAAAAAGTTTCTTTTAGATCAGAAGAGGACCTCACATATGAGAAATGGGAAGGTGTCACAGAGATTATTTGCAGCAATACTTGTGAGCTGCTGCTGTGTTAAATGTTGAAAACACAAGTCACTATCCCTGAATAAATACATATAAACACATTTAAAATTTGGATGAGTGTGCTTGTGCACTGTCAGTGACTTGGCCAAAGAGGTCATAAAAGGCCTGAAATTGCATCTTTTCAACTGAAAGATGTCCTGAACAGGGGCCCCCAAAATACATTTGGCCCAGGTGCCCCAAAATCCTTAAGATGTCCCTGCAGCCACGAGCAAACCTTCTGCATAACCAGTCCCCATCCCCGCCCCACGCAGAAAGATCACTAGGTTAACACCTACTTACAGCGAAAGATCCCTGTAAATGCTGTGCACATCCTAGGCCCGCTGTAACTCTGAGGGCCCCCACCCCCATTCTCCTTCGGCCCGGCTCTGACTGAAGAGAAACAATGTAAGTTGATACTTTGTTTCTATTCAGTCCTGGGTCCCGTGAGGAGCTCTGAGCAAACTGCAGAAGCTGCTACCGAGCAAGAGACATACAGCTCTCTACCGATGAGCTGTGGGGGCCCCCTTAAACTACTGAATGCTGGGGGCCCCCGCACCGCAGGGGCTGCGGGGGTGTTTGTTACGCCCCTGGCTGGAGGTATTCTCTTTTGAAACACACCTTACATTAGTATAACAGGAAGTAATTCTGAATCCACCAATAAGAAGGAGGTTCTCATCTATGATGGAGCCAAATTCACCTTTTTATGGTTTAGATAATCAGCCGTAAACCAGCTTATTTAAATCCCTCGCTCCGATGTAGGTAACTTAATCCATGTCCATGTTTTGGTCATCACCCGTTCAGCCGGCTGAATTATAACATTCCTCTGATGGAGACAACTTCACCTATGTCCAGGTTTAGGCCATCAGCTGTTAAACCGGCTGAATTGTAACATCCCTCTGATGGAGACCACTTCACCCCTACCCAGGTTCAGCCCTTCTCCCGTTCACCCTGTTTAGGTTAGGTCCTCTCTATTTCAACCAGTTCACTTACACCTCCCCCTGATGAAAGCAACTTCATCCATTTCCAGGTTTGGGTCATCCCTTGTTCAACTAGCCTACTCATGCCTCCCCCTTATGGAGACAACTTCATCAATGTCCAGGTTCAGATAATCATCCAATAAACCAGCTTAATTACACCACCCCTCTAAAAATATTGTTGAGCCACTCGTGAATGAGGGGCTTAGTGTTCCTTCTGTTTTTGATGACAAACTCAGTCATTATTGAGTTATATTGTGTATATATACTGCAGGAATCCAGGTTTCAATGAGCTTCAGGAAAGATTTGAGTTTAAAGCTGGCCTTAGCCGGCAACACTTTAAGGTGCACTTGGATATCCACAGCATTGCTTGAAAGGTTTTCTCAGTGGCCCTATGAAGAGTTAACATAATGGGAGTCAGAGTATAACTCCGTGGAACTTCACAAGAGACTGAGGGGCACATGCATCAAGCATTTTAGCCTTCGCAAGCGCGAATCAGCCAGTTTGCGAACGCAAAAAAAGGCTTTTCCGACGCTGCAAACCCTATTTTGCGATTCAGTAACCTGTTACTGAATCGCAAAATGGGTTTGGGATTCACTATTAGTAAGCGGTGTGTTTAGGGCGTCCCTTCCTAATACCAAATCGCATCGAAATGTAGGAATGTTTTGTGACCAAAATGCAGTCGCAAAACATTCGCATTTTACCACCTACTTTAAGTAGGTGGTAACACATTCGCAATTGGGAAGGGGTCCCCAAGTTCGCTTTGAGAATTTTTGAAAAAGCATTTATTGAGAGTAGGCATTGGTCTCGGCGACTACTGCATGCTCTTAAAAATGAAAGGAAAACTTTTCATTTTTTTTGTAAAGCATCCCGTTTTCCTTTAAGGAAAATGGGCTGCTTTACAAAACAAGCATTTTCAATGCAATGGTTTCGCCTTTGGAAAAGTTTGAGCTATTGGCATTGTTAATGACAAATTTTTTATTTATGTGTTGGTTTAGAAAACAGATAAATAAATGGCATTGTCACTTACATTGTTATTAGCTTAATCTCTGCAGTCTCTAGAACTCCATAGCACTACCTAGTTATCTACACTCCCTAGCACTGTGCACTTCCTAGCACTCCCTAGCTTCCCTAGTAACTCCGCACCTCTTAGCACTCTGCACTCCCTAGCACTCTCTAGTCACTTCCTAGCACTCCCTAGTCACTTCCTAGCACTCCCTAGTCACTTCCTAGCACTCCCTAAGCACTTCCTAGCACTCCCTAGTCACTTCCTAGCACTCCCTAGTCACTTCCTAGCACTCCCGAGCCACTTCCTAGCACCCCCTAGTCACTCCCTAGCACTCCCTAGTCACTCCCTAGTCAACTAACTTTGTGGCGCAAGAGCTAATTGCAGATCTCTCTGCGTTGTAGATGGACCAGCGTGTCCTATCATCCACGCATGTAAAAGGCCACCTGTTAGACCCGGTGTTTAGCAACTGCCCTAATCTGGTGGTTGAAACTCCGATGGCCCTCCCATGGACGGACCATTGGTTAGTCCCTTTTTGGTGGGAAACGCATGACACTCCTGTACTTACCCCAGCATTACGGGAAGCAAGGAACTGGTCTAGACTTTCACTAGACCAGTGGGTGAATAAGCTAGAGACCACAAAGCCCTAAGCTACCCAAGACCCCCTAACAGCATATGCCAATTTTAACAACTGGATAACACAATCACTTAATATCATATTGCCTGTCAAAGACAACACATTAAAAAGATCCAGACCTACTGCTCCCTGGTACTCGGCAGAGCTCCGGGAGAAAAAATGTCACTTGAAGAGATTAGAAAGAAAATGGCGCCTGGGGTACGCCGAGTTAGAAAAAACCATTTACAGAGAAGCTATCAGAAATTACAAAAAGGAGATAAAGAGTGCACAAGCTGTGTATTACACACAAAAAATCACAGAATGCAATTCCAATTCAAAAGAGATCTATCAGATTGTGAAAACCCTCACCAAACTTCCTCAATCCCTGTCTGTTAGCAACAATTCACAAGCCCGCTGTGACGATTTAGCAGATTTCTTTTTTCATAAAATTGATCGCATTTATTCATCTTTCTCCTCAGACTGATTTAAATGGCCCAATGAACACTCCGATGACTTTTGTACAGAGCACTATGTGTAGTCAATCACCCTGGCTAGGTGAGTTTCCCCTATTACATTCAGAATCACTTGCCACTCTAATGACGCAAGTGAAATCGGGATCCCCTAGTGACCCTGCCCCCCCCACGCATATTGGTCACCATTACTCGGACCACCCTTCCTACCCTGCTAGAAGTACTGAACGCCTCAATTGCCACTAGCACGGTACCACCTGCGTGGAAACAGGCTATGGTGCGGGCACTTGCAAAGAAAGCCAATATGGATGTTAACAACTTAGGCAATTACCGCCCCATCTCCTTGCTCTCGTGGGCTAGCAAAATTGTCGAGAAGTATATAAACGGCCTCATAACAAACTTCCTTGAGAGCAATTGCCTGCTTGCCCCGTCGCAGACGGGTTTCCGCCCCAAACATGGAACAGAGACTGCCTTGTTGGCATTCATGGAGGAAACCAGGAAAATCTTGGATCGAGGAGAATCGGTGGCAGTCATCCTCCTCTATCTAAGCGCTGCTTTTGACACTGTAAATCACAAAATTTTACTGCAGCGTCTATATGACACTGGAATATCAGGTAGGGCACTGGAATGGCTCAAGTCATTTCTCAGTGGCAGAACCTTCCAGGTATATGAAGAAAATAGTATCTCCTCCAGTAAACCCCTTGGCTGTGGAGTCCTACAGGGCTCGTCCCTGAGCCCGACGTTATTTAACGTCTATATGAGACCACTGGATGAGATCGTCCGACTGTATGGTATTAAGATCGTTACCTATGCGGACGATACTCAGCTGGTGGTCTCATTGGCACAGGAAAATGACTATTCCACTAAGGTGGACCTGGTAGGTTGCCTGGAGAAGGTAAAAAGCTGGATGACTCTGTCTTGTCTCAAACTTAATGGGGACAAGACAGAGCTCATGCTACTGGGTAGGACAGCCCCAGCATCTATCAGTTCCACTTGGCCTCCCAACTTAGGCCCACCACCTGTACCTAAAGTCGCCATCAAGAGTCTGGGTATCTGGCTTGATAAGCCCCTGACATTTGACCACCAGGCCACCAGGCTAGCCTCGACCTGTTTCGGCTTACTCAGAACTCTCAAGAAAATCCTTCCTCTTCTACCTTTTATAGCCAGACAAATGGTGATTCAGGGTTTGATCCAATCACGTTTGGATTTTGGAAATGCCCTCTACTTAGGAGCTCCGGACTTTACTCTGCGAAAGCTGCATATAATTCAAAATTGCGCTGCTCGCACATTACTGTGAATCCCACGCAGGACGTCTGCCAAACCTGGCCTGAAGAAACTGCACTGACTTCCCGTAAAGGATAGAATTAGCTTCAAGTCCCTCTGCATTGCCCATCAGGCTTTCTGGGAGAAGGGCCCAGTAATTAACATCCCTTTAATCACCCCATACCATCCCAGAAGACAATTAAGCTCATCCAACGCTTTTTGGCTGTAGTGCCCAAGATCAGAAGAACCAGAGCTGGAGGTCGTTCCTTTCCCTTCAAGTTGCTAAATTATGGAACGATCTCCCTCTTCATTTTAGGTCCAATCCGGAATTGACATCTTTTCGGAAACAACTAAAAACATTCTTATTTAATAAATAAAGCTTTCCCCATTATATGTCCCCCCAGTAAACACTCTTAGTCTTAGCGCTTGGACGCCTCAGGGCAACTATGTGCGCTCTATAAAAATCATTTTCATTTCATTTCATTTCACCTTGTTGGAGGTAGAAGTAAAGATGCTGAGCAAACCTACAGGGAGGCGGTAGATGTGCTAAACACATAAACAGTGACTATGTACAGGCATAGGTGAGACCTTTATTTTTGTAAGCGTAATGTACGTTCGTTAGTGGCACTCTGATCACCACACCAGTAAATGAAATGTTTTTGGATGGAATATACATTTTTAAAATGTTTGTTAAAGATATTTTAGAAGGTCTCAAATCTTTTATTGTTGGGAAATTGCGGGTATGAGTCCCCTAATTAATTACTAAGCTGTAAAACCTAGTAATCGCAAGCTATTGATGAAGGAATCCCCTGGAAACATTCCCTTTTGTTTAATTGGAATTGTGCTTATTACATTTTTGTATCTCGTTCCTCCACTGCTTTCCACTTTAAGTATGGGACATTTTGAAACCAGCAGTTTTAAAGGTCATATCACAGTTACTCTAGATCTGTTATGAAATGCATTTTTTTGTATAAATGTTATTTGTAAATTGTTCTTATTTTGTGACGGAAAATTGCAAACATATTCTGTGGACCTAGTTTGTGATCCAAATCGTAAATCAATAAAACGGCCTTGCATATGTGATAGTACATTACTGTGCAAGCTTCGGTGACCAGAGTTATACATTGTGCATGCATAGGTGAAACTTCATATACGCCGTGCAGGCTGATGTCCAGAGCGGAGGCCATGTACAATGTGCAGACATTGGCGAGCAAAGCTACAGTCTACATGAATAGGTGCATAACAACTACATGAAGCATAGTCCTGCTAGCACATTCACACAAGTGTTTAGGCTTTTTCTATCCACTGCATGTGTTTGGGGGTTCCTTCCACATTCTATGCTTCTTTAGTTATACCAGTTTTAGGCCCGTTGATTGCCAATTGAGCACCCATTAGCTCATAAATTGAGTCAAATGGGGAAGCAGGCCTGTGCCTTTAAAGACCAGCAGAGCTGAGGAGACTCAGCCACAGGCCATAACGTTCCCAGTTCTGTGGCTACATCTAGACTCTTGTGTACACTTTTTGATCCACATCTGAGAAATGGTGTGATTCTACACATACTGTATGATATTCCACGCGCGAGATGCGGCAGATATTGCTTGAGTATGTGTGTCATGCCTTAGACTGTGTGTCTAGTGTCTTGGATTGCCTGTGATGCAGCACATTTGGTGACACTGCACACTGCTTGGCAATGAGATGGATGTTGAAGGTTGTCTCATTCCACAGCCTGTGCGTCAAATGTCATTGAGTTTTCTTTGATACCGTATGATAACACAACAGGACTATGTGAGTGAGTAGAGCGAGAGATATGCAATGGACTTAGTGCCAGATGCCGCATGTGTTCGTCCGAGTGCCGAGCACTTTGTTTGATGCCCCATGTTGTACGGTGTACTTTGAGATGCCGGTGGGACTTTCTGCGTGTGTGTCTGTAACTAATGCCTTTGACATTATGTGATAATACTACGATGAGAGGCGTCTGTGTATGATGCTACAGCAGTAGACTTTGCGCTTTTGTTTGAGAGTGAGACGTGCTCCAGATAGTGGGCTTCTTTACACACTGAATGATGTGGGTTGCCGCTGCCTGTCCATCGAACTCGAGAGGGAGAGTGTGATGCTACAACCGTGTGTGTCGCGCTACGGCGGCGTATAGTCTTTATGCGACGCCACAGACTGTGAGAAAACATGCTTGCGAGATGCCAGAGTCTTTGTGAAGCCAAAGTCTGTGTAGTGGGGGGGGGGGGGGGGGGGGGGGCTGTGGCCCATGGCAGTCGTTGTTCGTGTCCCTCATTACCGTGCTGTAAACCCTGAAGTATACAGCCTCTTTCTTGCACGTGCACGGTCTTGGAGGGGCCGCGGCCCTGCGTCTGGCGCTGCAGTCAGTCAGTCAGTCAGGCACGCAAGCGTAAGGCCCTAAATAGGAATTAAAGCCTGCCTTGATGTCACGTCTGCGGGATTGGAAGGTCTGCAGCCCAAACTGCTGCGCCACTGTGCGGTTTACCACCCTGGAGCCTGGTGCCGGCTACACCCTGTGCAATCTCCCCACACAGCCCTCCCGGCCCGCGCTCCCTCGGCCTCTTATCACTCTGCCCACCTTAGCCAGGAAGGGCTGTGGCTCTGGGAGATGGTGCTTCAAAGCGCATGGTCTGTCCCAGTGAGCGGCAGAGGAGGGTTCAAGTCGCAGCCTGCTCCTCGCGCTCAACTCTTCCACACACGAGCCTGTCTTCCATCCGAGGCGCCCGGAACCTTTCACGCTCTCTTTTGCCCCACATAGGTCGGATTCCCACATTTACAGATGGAGGAGCAACCGCTAAGGAATGGCCAGGTGAATTGAGGGGTTTGCTTCACTTTGTGACAAGTTAAAATATTTCTCGAGCGCACATGCGCACTAGACCTGGAACTTGGCACGGGTATAATTTCAGCCTACACTGGCTATCCCAAAACAAGCACCTACGGGCACACGGACAGCGGGAGGGGGGGCGGACACGGACAGCGGGAGGGGGGGCGGACACGGACAGCGGGAGGGGCGGGAACGGGCACTCACCTGGACTTCTTCCGGCGGCCGTGGTCGGCATAATGACGAAAACAAGCACCAAAATAAAAAAAACGACAGACAATAAGATTAAAAGCTAACCTGTTAAACTTTGCAAAGTGTCAGGTTCTGTGCTGCAACACCCAATATATAGCATTTCCAATAATTTATTCTCTGTTTGAGTTAGAAAAAAAATCTATCTTTAGTATTAATTAGTAAATATCCAGGAAACGAGTCCACCTCAAACAAAGATCCAAAATAAAGTGTATAAGTCCAGTGGTTCTGATTATAAGTCGACTGATGAAAAGTCCAACAGTCCATGAGAGTCCTCTCCAACAATTAACTCATCTTTCTTTACATGAAAAAAGGTCTAAACGTTAACCCACTATTTTTTTGTCTCCCTTTCCCCTGCTTAGGTATGACAGGTATTTTGATGTGTGCTGCAGGTCTGCCGGTCTGCCTGACCAGAGCCCCGAAGCCTATATTGCATCCGCCTCCGGTGAACAAGAGTGACATCAAACCTGTGCCGGGCATCAATGGGGTGTGCAGGAAGACCAAGAAGAAGCATCTGAAGAAGAGTAAGTGATTATCAGCACACAGTTATCTTGCTCTCGCACCCTTCTTCCCCTGCATGCGCTTGACCTTCATACTCCTATATATATAAATATATATATATCATGTTTATGAAACCATAGCCCCAGCATCCTTCATAAAATCTCTTATACTCCTGTATCATTTGATTCCTTCTAAATCTAATTTGTCTGGCTGCAGTTTTACAATTTTCTGACTTCACAAATGTTATAAAGGTCGACATGTTTCGGCCGTATACAGTCATGGCCTCCTCAGAACCAACGAAAGACAAGGTCACGCTCCTAAATCACTTTACCAAAACCCAGCTTTACTTGTGATCAAAGTCAGTAATTCACGGTCATATTTCAATAGGACAGGAAACTTTGGAATAGAGTCTCAGAGAGCGGATGTTCAAAAGCACTTAGTACTCATTCACAGCCCGAGATTCCCCAATAACTGACTAGGAATACACATGTGCTTGGAAACTTGTACACACAGGGTTTCAGATTTCCTCCACCCTTCCTCAGTTAAGCTGGGTTCGCATGAAGTGATTCAGGAATGTGACCCTGTTTTTCTTTAGTCATGAGGCGGCCGTGACTGTATATGGCCAAATCGTGTTGACTTTTATTACTTCAGAGGAGTCGTGGTGTACATAATGAACTCTGAACTGATTCATTTAAACAACAAGGGGCACGTAATCTATGTAGGGATCTTCGTCTGACTCCTTGCTACTTGTAGACTAACTCTAGGTGGATTATGGACTAAATATTTTGCTAACCACCTACACATTTAAAGACAGGCAATGAGTGGCAAGGAAGAAAATTGTAAAATATAGTTTACAATCTATCTCTATAGCTGTCCACCATTAGTCACACTTCCTATCCTCAGACCTAACGCTGCAGCTAGAGACGGAGCGTAGTTTTCTCCCAGGTGGCGCCGCTGCAGCCTCAGAGCTGTGAAATCTCAGTGAGATCCCTTGCCCAAGCCATCTTACAAGGACAGCTGTGACCTAGATACAGGTGAAGCCAGAAGCACCTCTGTCTCCACCGCCTCTCCTGCAGTTCGCTTCTCTGTAATGATTATCTTTTGGTCCAGGCATGTGCTTGAAGTCTCCCGGGGCATGATGAAAGAATATGACCTCCTTCCTTACCCTGAGGAATCACATTACGTTCTTCATAGCACTTACAGAGACACATACGGTCAAGAGACGAGCTCGGGACCAAGCTGCATCATAGAGGGAATATGGACTTCAGCCCTGGCTTCCTAAAACCTCCGATTTTCAGCACCAGAAAACCTTTCCTCCCGCACAGCTGGGTGTTTCCCCAAGTTCATTAAACCATCAATTCACATAGAGTTTGGATCTAAAATTCTCAAATTCTCAAATGGCACTTAAATAGCACACAGATTCAGAAGACTTAATATGCACATGTATATTTACTCACACAGATATTTACTTCTTGACCTAGACGTAAGTCTCCAGTTTTTTTGCTACTTACCGTTTCTGATGGGAGATTTACACTTAGGTGTGGTAATACATGCCCCCAACCTTTTACATTTGTATTTGTATATAAGAACACACATACATTTATGACTGTAAACGAACTTGACAACGTTATTATACTTTCAATCTATTTGGCAGACATGTCCATCACCATGGGCAAGGATCTCTGCCAGAGGGATGATGCTTTCTGTGTGGGAAAGCATAGGAAAATTTGAGAAAGTGTTTTACTTAAAAAAAAATCATATTTTGATGTAATAGATAAATGTAAACAAGGTTAAATATTTATTATCAACCTAGAAATATTAAAATAAGATATTACAGCACATTTTAAATATTAATTGCATTTATAAATATACATCTTTAAGCTATAACATGAATAAATTACTCACCCTCACTAACATTTATATTTAGTCAACTTTTTTGTACAGCTCTTTATTAGTATTTTTACAACATGCTATACTCCTTTTCATATACAGATACAGTCATCTAGTGGATCAATTCTCTTTCAATCTGCAGTCTGAAGATTTTCTCTTTGTAATAAGAATTCTAAGCTATGTTCAATGAACATAGTTCAATCGAACCTTGGAATCAAATTTATGCACCCCGTGTCTAGTGTTGGTCGTCTCTCAACATGCATCCATCGTCTCATTCTGTTGTCTTTCTCACCCCCAGTGTCATCTTGTATTTAATTTAATTTATTTTATAAAGTTTTATATAGCGCAAACCTTTGCAGAGGGTTGCCCATCACCTGCCATTGTGTGTTTGGAGTGTGTCTCTTGTGTCCACCTGTGTCATTGCACCCTAAATGTAAATGAGTGTGTGGTTCAGGCCGTCGGTACACTGCCCCCTCCCCCTCCTCCCGAACCTGTATCCTAATATAGGAATCATTATCCTATCTAATGTCTGTGTTGCGATTCCCTGCCTATCTACGGTGGCATCTCTTCTTAATAAACTTGTTAAAAAGTTATATAAGGAAACCGGTCTAAAAATGTCTACATTTTTTCAAATGTTTAAGGGCCATATGTATCAAGCCAAATTGACTTCGCAAACGCCGAAATTTGCAGAATTTCAGCATTTGCGAATGCAATTTGGACTAATGGTATGCATCAAGGGAATCTGCTTGAAAAATAAGGAATCGCAAAATTTGCGATTCCTTATCTTGTGATTGCATTTAAGGAATCGCACATTTTGCGATTCCTTAAATGCAATGTAAGAAGCCAAAAAAATAGCAAATTGGCCTTAAGGATTCGCAAATTATCACCAACTTCTTGTTGGTGGTAAGTTGTGAATTCATTTCCAAATGCATATTTTTTCATTTTTCAAAGTGCCATGTGACGTACATACATGCCCTTAGGGCATGTATGTGCGCCACATGTACACCCATGCAGATTTCAGGGGTGCAACAGGGTGTCCTTTGGAGACCCATGCAACCTTGAAAATATTCTCAATTTGCGATTCGCAATTTGCGAATCGCAAGTTTTCCCTTCATTCCTAGTGAGCCTCCTGGCCCTTAGAAATGAATGGGAAATTATTCCTTAATTGCGATTAGCAATTTACTAATCGCAATTAAGGAATTTTAAGGAATCGCTAAAAAGAAGCGATTTTCTACATACATACCATTTTGCGATTTCTAAATAGCGATTCCTTAAAAATCGCTATTTAGAAATCGCAAAACGTAATGTTGATACATATGGCCCTAAATGTGTAATATATGTTTAAATAAAGTTTATTATTAAATTTAAAAAGAATTATGATATATAGTACATATGTTTTTATGTCAATCACTTAAAAATCATATATATTTGTGTTTATATTAAATGCTGATCTAATTTAATGTATTTCAAATTGGTTCCTATTGGGTGTTATTTTAATTCCCTGCCTCCTTTGATTTATATGGAAGTGTGTTGCAGTACCAGTGGTAGGCCATGCATGGTGCTTAACTTATTCCAAGGCTGAGCTGGAGTACATTTACCCCAGTTTTGATGCCTTTTGGGCTGTAGTAACTTCGAATTAAATTTTGTGAATTGCAATTGTCTTACTCTTTTGTGAGTGTTTCTTTTTGTATTAGCATGTCCCTCCCAAACCCCACTCTAAACGATGTCATTTAGTAGTAATCCATCCCCATTTTCCCACTATTCCCATTGTTCCCCTTACATTTACTACTCATTTGTGTGCAGACATGTGAGAAGATCTCTGCCACAGGGACAGAGATCTCCTTACAGAAAAGATAAGAGCGGTGAAGGTCTCTAGACACAGGTTTGTGAATTGTAGTTTGTTGTACGTGAGTAGTTCCATTTTGTGTACGGCAAAATAATTTGTGAATGGGGCTTGCAGTGAATTTATTCACCTCTAGCTTCTTCTGCAGTTTCAGTGATAGACCAGAAAAATGCAGAGAGGGAGCTGAAAACAGGACATATTTAACAGAGCCACTGCCAGGTGGCAGATCCTTTACTGCACATCTTCGAAATATTGGTTGAGTGAGACGTGTGGCTAGGATGTTATGTTGGAGAAAAGAAGAAAGATCCGGGTGATCCATTCCTCACCGCTGTGAGGTAGCCATTCTGAAAGTCTTTAAATGGACAAAGCTGTAACTGATCACGGTAGAGGCCTCGATATAAGCATAATAATTTCTATAGATCTGCCTCTCTGCACTGCTATATAAATTCTGTAGTCCTTGGAATAGTCCAAATAGTCCCACTAGGCAATGACAGTATGGTCTAGCACCATAGTTCAGTCTCACTGTAAGAATGAGATGTTGAATACTTCAAAAGAGCTAAAAGAGGTAACATCTCCATTAACGTGACACTTAAGGGACATCTTGGTGTTCCATCCAAGGAGTCCCCTATTTTAGTGTTCAATCCTAAGAACACGAAATTGATATTCCGTTGATATCACCTTCCCCGTGTTGGTGTTTCATGCATAGAGTGATTGCTGTATCAGAGGTATATTATTAATAAAGATGATGGTCACTGATTGAACAAAGATCATCCCTCTGGCCTGCTGTATTCATGTCCAATAACAACAACCTTAGGGGTCATATAGATAACAGAAAGTGGCTGTCAGTCCACCATAGTAAGAGAACCATCCTCCTTCCTGGCGGGGAGCTTTGAAATTAAAGTGCGTCTGATATCGAGAACTTATGTGGGGCATATATTCACTGAAAGGTAGTGGTGAGCCTCCTCGACTGCTGCGTATGCTTCGATGTCTGTCTCTTGGAGGGTGGAGGGATATTTTCTTGGGGCTACCACGCCAGGCCGAAATGTCATATCTAATAGACACATCAATGATTGGAATTGGTACACTGATTATTTACTAACATTTTCGTTCGATAATTTTTTTTTTTACAGCTATAATATGGTTCTTGGTAATGGTACAGGACATTATGTCCCCTAGAGACACTTGACTTCAGATAGCCTGATGTGTTTGATGCAGGAAGAGAATAATGTAACCTTTACAGGATACACCCTGTATTCCAATGTATCTACTTGATAGTGTTTTCAATTTGACAAAAATAATAAAAAGGATTATAGTGGAAAGAAGGACAGTTAATCTGATGCATCAGTGGCCCTTAGGTTGAGGTGGTCTGCTCAGCAATCTCTTTTGCTTTGTAGCTTCAGAAAAAAATACAACTGTCCCTTACACTCAGGGAGTTTTCTCCTTTTATATCATGGACATTTGAACATTTTCCATCCTGGAACCTCCATTCCTCCATTTTCACATGGGTCACCAATTCGAGACTGTCTGGAAATGGAGCTGGCTCAGGCTTCAGTGATGCAATCCCATCGCCCCTTCCCGCCTGCCTTTAAAAGGGGAGGGTGAACCACAAGCTGGGTGGGTGGTACTTTCACTTTTTCTGGTTGAGGCCCCATATCCTCCAAAGCCGAAATAGCTATATTAGTTTTATTACCAAATTGAGCTTTATAAGGCTTGTCGATCTCCAAATGTTAAACTGCTCTCAGCACTTGCGGTCAATCGTCAACTGATCCTTTCTGCCGGGGGCACATGAATATGCTTATAGAATATAGAATATATGGTTATAGATTTGATGAGTTATGTAAGTACAAATGATGCTGAGCAGGTAGTATATGTGTGTGTTGTATTATAGTCGTGCATTATCGGAACAGGGAAATAGATCATATGCGCAATCCTTCTGGAAGCTGCTCATAGAGTTTAGTAGGTAGAGTCTAAACACCCGTCTGTAATGACAATGAGACACTACCAGTCAGACAATGGATCAAGTAATAAGTCAGCTTTAAACTTCCTTCTGAACCAGCTGTAATCTCCTTCTGCTCTAATGGAGTCCAGAAGGATTTTCCAAATGGCGGTTCCTTAATATTGAGAGTCTTTATGGATCTGGGTTCATCTACCAGAATCGCCTGTAAAATACCTACAGTCCTGGTTCAATAATAATAATATAATATAATAATAATAGAGGTACTGGACCTTTGTTACTGATGGTTTTGTGCTAGATAGTAAAGATCTGATCATGAAAAATCAATCCAGTGGAATTGAACTTATTTAAACGTGTGTTGGGAGTGATGATTCGTGCAGAGGTTGGAACCTTGAGGTATTCCATTGGAGCTGCTGCACCAGTAAAGCCCAGTGCTTTCGTTAAAGGATCTCTTTTCAAAGGGGCAATTCATTGTTCGTTTCATTCAAATATTGGTATACTCAGGCATATTGTCTCATGCATCATTTATTATGGAAGGCGATGTAGGTTGGTGGGATAGGGGTTGTGATTTACTGTTCCTTCGGCAGCACAAGCCTTGACTTCTGATTTCTGCTTTCAGGTAAGAATCCGGAGGATGTTGTGCGGAGATACATACAAAAGATGAAGAATCCTCCAGATGAGGTAAGTATTGACACAGCAGCCATCCACAGCCAGCATAATCATGAATGCTAGAACAGGATATACTGTATGGTGGAGGGAGTGATCGATCTGGCGATCGGACGATTAGCGGAAGCACAAAATTGGACTTGAATGCCATCAGAAATTGGACCACGGTTTGATGCTTTAACATGGACATGGGTTGAGGTGAACGATACTCTGACCGTGGAAGAGTGCTAGGAGGACAGTGAAATCTGACATAGACAAAGGTCACTTGATCGAAAAATCTGATATGGACAATGAGGCTGGGGTAGGGTAAGATCACATACTCTGTTCTGATCGTGAACCTCTGGCATCACCAGAGGACAATGTGTGGAATCCCGACATGGCAAGGTTTGTTCGAAGTGCAGCTTCCATTGTCAGATGGATTGTTTGAACATTGAAATGTTATGGAGTTTCTGTGGGGCAAGTATCTAAAGTGTACAGACATAAAATTGTGGGGTAAGTCTAGCAAGGTGAGGAGGAGTTAGACAATGAGCAGTGGGCGGTTTGAGTGCAGAGTTCAGTGGGTAATGAAAAGTCTGATACAGACGGGCAACGAAAGAGATCTGATTGTCTGACATGTACAAGCCCAGTGGAAAGTGGAAGTCTGGCCCAGGCTGGCAGAGATCAGAGTCTGGCATAGGGTGATTGGAAACTAATGGAGGACTGAGATGAACCTGCATCTTTTTCTTTCCCTCTTTTCTCCGGTCAGGACTGCACAATCTGCATGGAGAGACTAGTGACAGCGTCTGGCTACGAGGGTGTCCTCAGCCTCAAGGGCATCAAACCAGAGCTTGTGGGCAAGTTGGGCAAATGTGGGCACTTGTACCATCTCCTCTGCCTGGTAGCCATGTACACTAACGGGAACAAGGTAAGAGTCAGACCAGGAGGTCACTTAGTTACCATTTTTGATTTATCTTTGCGCCATGCTGTAGCACATGACCTGTATTTGTAAAGTTCATGTTCACCAAGACAAGAAGGGTCCTTGACACTGAAATAACAGCTGTTTATTGTTAACCAACTCAACTGTACTCATCATATCACTCTCAGAAGGATGATAAGCTGAGAGGGTCTGCTGGGAGTCGAACTTGTGACCATGAGTACATGCAGTCATTTGACCTAGTCAATAACAGACAAGAACACCAACACCACCACACATGCCAGACAAGAAAACCAACACCACAACACATGCCAGACTAGAACACCAACATCTACACACTACCACTTTCCTCATGGAGAAGACCGGGCATGAATATGGGTTTCTGCAACCTTTCAGAGGCCACAAACTTTGGGAAACATAACTCTACATGACTAGCTTTAATGGATCGACCTCTGCCAGTGTCAGCGAGTGTACTGTCATAATATGTGAAACAAAAACACAAAGGCACAAATACCGAAAATGTAAAGTTGGAATACTTTTATTTTTTTATTATTTTAGTCGAAAGGTAGTTTAAGTCGTCAATAAACAAGGAGTGGCCTGGTCAGAAACCTGTAAGTGTGCCGCAACTGAACTAGTGCCCCAAAACCATTAGTAGCACTAGAAGTGATAACCCGGGTCTGTTAGGAAAATTCCCATCAGCCCACCCATGTGGTGGAATATCGTCATGTGGGAGATGTCACCAATCCAAATCTCAAGCAGTGCACCTAGTCATGGTGCAGAGATGGATTACCATGGTGTAAATACAGACCACTGGGCTTCACTGGTGATGCTAATGGGGTGCAGTGCGAAAAAAACTAAAGTGAAAAACGTGAAGGTAAAATTAACTCCAAGGGCCAAAATTAATTTTAATCAGTATGGCACTTGGGTCAAGATTAAAAATATTGCCAAAATAGTTTGAAATAATAACTATATGTGGGCAAAGTGAGTGAAGGTCGACATGTTTCAGCTATACTGACAATTGGTCTTAGCTTTCTTCAGGACCATTAAGGAAACTGCGACTGCAAATCAAAGAAATTAAAGAATATAGTGATGCACGCTGATGTACATTGGATTGGTCCTACCAGTTCCTCTGGGCCCAGATGAATACTGTAGGAAGTCCAGAACTTTATGTATCTCCTAAGGAAGAGACATAAGCGTGAATCAGAAACCATGTAGTGCACAACAGATTTCAGGAAGACAAGCACAAGATGCTAGGCACACAAACAGGGCGATGGAGATTATCTCTCCCCGCTAATTATACAGCTATGTTACGATCAGTGTATAAAAATCACATAAATGGGAATAGATGTAGTAACTTACCCAGCATTATGTGGGAGTACGCCTCACCTCACCCGGAACCCACTCGGGAAAAAGGGAGGCCCCGCTCTAGTTAAGGAGGGAAATGGACAGGAAAGTACCTTTGAAAAATAGCAAAGGGACTAAAAACCATAATAGCTACCATTTCCAAAATTAGTCTTAACAAAACCTAGCTTTTAACAGAAAAAAGACTCAACCAAATACAAGAAAAATGACTAAGAGACTCTGCAAAGGATTAATTCACCAAAGTTGGAGGGCAAGGCCACCCCTAGGAGGACTGTGTTTAGCGCTAAAAATTTGACTAGAATAGGCACTGACGCTATCAGTAACCCAGTGTTGGGCAAATGGCTAAAGACTTAAGGTAGGTTGAGCCACTCCTTAGGGGCTCTCGTGCTAGTACTGGAATGACTCGCCCTCTAGAAATGACAAATTAGAAGGTTTAGTACCCTACCTGTCCGTCGGTACCTCGATGCCGGCGTCCGAGAAGGAACGGAAGTACCGACGTGTAGCGCGCATGTGTATTTATACCCTGTTTGACCCTGGTGACCACGCCCCCTCTGAACCAGTATAAATAGTGCGCGCAGCTGTTAAAGCGTGACACTACTTCCTGAGAGACTCCTGAGGCGGAAAGCCGGGAGCGAGATTGCTCATTTTTAAAATCTTTTCTGTGTGATAAAAACTGCTTTTTAAAAAAATTCACTTACTCACTTGCTCTTGCTTCCTTGAACAGCGTACACACGCTGCAATGATAGACACCCTGATCGCCATTCTCGAGGGCGAGGCGCGAGGATAGACACGCCCACCCCTGGTGACCACGCCCCCTCTGAACCAGTATAAATAGTGCGCGCAGCTGTTAAAGCGCGACACTACTTCCTGAGAGACTCCTGAGGCGGAAAGCCGGGAGCGAGATTGCTCATTTTTAAAATCTTTTCTGTGTGATAAAAACTGCTTTTTAAAAAAATTCACTTACTCACTTGCTCTTGCTTCCTTGAACAGCGTACACACGCTGCAACGATAGACACCCTGATCGCCATTCTCGAGGGCGAGGCGCGAGAATAGACACGCCCACCCCTGGTGACCACGCCCCCTCTGAACCAGTATAAATAGTGCGCGCAGCTGTTAAAGCGCGACACTACTTCCTGAGAGACTCCTGAGGCGGAAAGCCGGGAGCGAGATTGCTCATTTTTAAAATCTTTTCTGTGTGATAAAAACTGCTTTTTAAAAAAATTCACTTACTCACTTGCTCTTGCTTCCTTGAACAGCGTACACACGCTGCAAACGATAGACACCCTGATCGCCATTCTCGAGGGCGAGGCGCGAGGATAGACACGCCCACCCCTGGTGACCACACCCCCTTCTGACGTCCAATCCTCACAGCACAAAACATGTGCCTTGGTAGGAAGCGCAGCGGGCGCGACGATTGCGCGCCGAAGGCGCGCCTAAGGCAAGCCCATCTGCGCCCGTCCGCGCCAGCCCGAGCCGAGAGCCCACACCCTTGGTCGGTTCAGAACTGCCTCGAATCACTTACGAACAAGAAACTCTGCACCAACTCAGAGAACCGTCAAACACCAGATGTAACGGACCTATCAATCCGGAACAGGAGCCCCATAAATGCCCTAGTTGCGCGTACAGGGCCTCCCCCTTAGTTCATTCTGAACCCGCCTGCCTGGAGATGGCCCTGCTGAATTGCAGGTCACTCCCCAAACACCATACCGAAATCAATCTGCTATTAACAGAGTCGGACTTGGACGTTCTGTTTTTAACAGAAACTTGGCTGTCCGAGAGTTCCGACCCGGACATTATCCAAGCACTACCTCCTGGGTACCACATCAAAAACCTTGACAGACCGCCGGGCACGGGCGGGGGCATTGCGATTATCTATCGCGACAACCTTGCTTGTCAACTCAAAGACAGTCCTGTGCTCGACTGCGAAAATGTCCTTTTCTCTCTACACCTGCCGCCATCTACCACTCTAACTGGGCTGCTAATATACCGTCCTCCAGGACAGGTAGGGTGCTTTATAAACTCACTCATGGATGCCATTACCTCCCTGGCGTGCGGAACGCCAAATTTCACCATCCTCGGGGACCTAAACCTCCACTTTGATGATCAAGGCAACAAACTGGCCACAGAACTGAAAGCTGATCTAAATTCCCTAAATTTACAACTGCTCAGCAACGATCCCACCCACCTGAAAGGACACCTACTAGATCCCGTCTTCTCTAATCTTTCCAAACTTTCTGCTCAAACCCCTCTCCCTCTCCCCTGGTCTGACCACTTTTTGGTCCCTCTCAAATTCCAACTTCCAAAGAAGATCTCGGATACTCCCTGCCCCCGGGCCCCGTCACGACCATGGAAAAAACTAGACACTACCCTATGGGAACGCTCGCTTTCCTCCTCTCTGCCCACAGTCGACCCCGATCCCTCCAAAGCCGAAACTCAATTACATAAATGGGTCACTAACTCTCTCGACACAATCCTGCCACTTAAAGCCCTCCCTACCAATAGGAAATCCTCCAAACTACCGTGGTTCACCGAGGAACTACGGGAACTAAGACGGAAAGGCAAAAGGCTTGAACGCCAATGGAGAAAGCACTGGCACTCAGAAGACAGAAGTGGCTACAAAGCCCACATCAGGTTCTACAAAAATGCACTTAAAACGGCTCAAGCCTCCTACTTCGAGGACCAAATACTAGCCGCAACCAACTCCGCAAAAGAGACTTACCGGATAGTCAAACTCCTTTCCAAAATACAGGAACCTCCACCCCCACCTGACCTGGATGGCGCAAAATGCAACCAGGTGGCCGATTTTTTCTCAAAAAAAATCGAAAAAATCCTGAACTCCCTCCCGCCTGCGACAACTGCACTAAGAGACCCTTTCTTCCCGCCCTCCCAAGATGCCCCAAGGCTGCTTTCTTTCCCTCAAATTACTATCGAAACATTTCTTAGCGTCTTGCACAAAGTCAAAAGCGGCGCCCCATCTGATCCAGCCCCGATCAGTAAACTTAAACAAGTTGCTTCTACCATAGCCCCCCCTCTCACTAACCTGATCAATGCCTCCTTCGAAACTGGCACAGTCCCAGCAAACTGGAAAAAAGCCACGGTAAAGGCTCTTATAAAAAAAACCACACCTTGACCCTTCTGACCAATCAAACTTCAGACCTATCTCTCTGCTACCGGCAATTAGCAAAATCGCCGAGAGAGTGGCAAATCAACACCTTTCTGAGTTCTTAGAGTCCAATCATCTTCTCCGCCCAACCCAGACTGGCTTTAGACCTGGACAAGGGACGGATACCGCCCTGTTAGCCGTGGTCGAAGAAGCGAGGGGCATACTGGACGTAGGAGGATCAGTGGCAGTGATCCTCCTCGACCTGAGTGCCGCCTTCGACACGGTGGACCACGCAACCCTTGTTCATCGTCTCGGTCTGCTGGGAGTGGCAGATTCCGCCTTGGCCTGGATTTCATCCTTCTTGGAGGACAGGTCTTTTCAAGTGACTGACGGACATTCCATCTCCAGGGCTCATGCACTCAAGTGTGGGGTGCCTCAGGGATCCTCCCTGAGCGCCACACTTTTTAATGTGTACATGGCTCCTCTCGAGGATGTTGTTAAACCTTTTGGGATCAAATCAATAATGTACGCCGATGACACCCAGCTCATCGTGTCCCTCAACCAACCAGACAACGCCCTCTCCAATCTGTCCAGCTGCCTGGAAAAAGTGCACCAATGGATGTGCGAATCCCGGTTAAAACTGAATGGGGAAAAATCTGAAATACTTCTTCTGGGAAACCCTAACAAAATACCCACCCCCCTTCCCTGGCCACCATGCATGGGATCCCCTCCATCCCCAAAATCCGAAGTAAAAAGCCTGGGGATATGGTTGGACCAGGACCTCAGCTTCAAAACACAAGCGAGGAAAACTACGGGAACGTGCTTCGGCCTTATGAAGATGGCACGAAAGATGCTCCATCTACTCCCCCCTCAATCCAGGAAGCTCTTGATGCAGGGGCTGGTGAACTCCAGACTGGACTACGGGAATGTCCTATATCTGGGGGCCCCAGTCTCTGTACTCCATAGACTCCAATGTGCACAAAACGCGGCGGCAAGAATACTCACAGGAACTGCAGCAAGGACCTCTGCCAAGCCGGCCCTTAGAAATTTGCACTGGCTGCCAGTCAAAGAACGGGTCAACTTTAAGACCCTGTGCATCGCACATAAAATACTGCACAACGAAGGCCCCCCTATTCTCAGACCTCTTGTGTCCCTTCAACAATCAATTAGACAACTCAGATCTAACTCCCTTTCCCTTGCAAAAGTCCCCAGAATTAGGAAGGCCAGAACAGGTGGTCGCTTGTTCTCGTACAATGCTCCGAGACTGTGGAATGCCCTCCCACTCTCCCTGAGGCAAGAACAAAACCACCTCAGATTTAGGAAAAAACTGAAGACCCTCCTCTTCCCCTGAGCACTACCCCCCTTGATTGACCACTCTCCAGGATGATAGTCACCAGCGCCGGGATGCCCTAGGGTAGCTGTGCGCTCTATAAAACCCACAATCAAATCAAATCAATCATTTGATTGGTAACTATCTGCAGCTGTTTCTATTTGCTAGCGCGTCCGCTTCGTTAAAGGGATGCCCGCGCTATAGAGCGCATGCGCTAAGCATCCTGTAGTGCGACGCGTGAGTAATGAACTGAGAGCACACATGCGCACGGCGCTGCGGCCGCAACGCGCATGCGCGGGCTCTGAGCCATGTGCGTCATTCCGCGCATGCGCCAGAGTGTACTGCGCATGCGCCGAAGTTAAAACACATCTTATGGCGGTTGTACTGCCGATGTGTAACACCACAAAGTGAACGGGAGCATTACTGTTGACAAAAATATCAAAGGCACAATAATTCATGATGGATCTAAGGGGATCATATGTGTTCATTTTTAATCCCTAATCTATAAAAAGTAAATATTTATGTATAGATTGGGCCATAGTGAAAGTAACTGTGCATAACTGTACTCCTAATGACTTTAAGTCTTGAAACTTGGACTATATATATTTTTGAATAGGCAGTTACATGTGTGGAATAATGATTCAGGCGCACATTGACTAAATATGGTCTGAGATGGAATCTTAAATGGCCACAAAAATGGTTACAGGGTAAGTCAGAGTAGAAGACAGATGACGCAATCTCTGGACTAGTTGGATTACAGCGATGTCCACGGTATGTCATCATTCAAACCTTGCATATGACTTTTCAATTGAAAAATCCATTTCTGCTCCTTCTTAAAAAGAAATTTGGCCACGTCACTAATGTGAGACGGAATGAATGGCCGTTCTAAAATGACCCATTTCATTTCATCAGCAGTGTGTCCTCGCTCCAAAAAGTGGTTTGTTAATTTGGTAGCCTGTTTGCGACACCTAATGGTGCTTTTGTGCTCCCCTATTCTTATTTTAATCTTGCGGGTGGTATAGCCAACATATCTAAGGGAACAGGGACACGTTATCATATAGATAGCGTTGTCGGTGTTACAATTAGTATGCTTCTTGAGCAACCATGTCCTCCCAGTCCCTATGTCAACTGTAGTGGTTTTCTCAGTCTGGGGGCAGACACTACATGACCCACAAGGGTAGTGGCCAGAAACTGGAGGAAGGTTCCATAGGGTTGTTGAGCCGTCAGTCTTGGTAGTCCTGGGTCTTGTATGGACAAGAGTGTCTCGAAGACTAGGTGCCCTTTTAAATGAGAACAATGGTAATGGAAGGTTAGCCCCAGTACTATTCAGAATCGTCCAGTGTTTGCGTACCATGTGTGCTCTCAGTTCATTACTCACGCGTCGCACTACAGGATGCTTAGCGCATGCGCTCTATAGCGCGGGCATCCCTTTAACGAAGCGGACGCGCTAGCAAATAGAAACAGCTGCAGATAGTTACCAATCAAACAGGGTATAAATACACATGCGCGCTACACGTCGGTACCTCCGTTCCTTCTCGGACGCCGGCATCGAGGTACCGACGGACAGGTAGGGTACTAAACCTTCTAATTTGTCATTTCTAGAGGGCGAGTCATTCCAGTACTAGCACGAGAGCCCCTAAGGAGTGGCTCAACCTACCTTAAGTCTTTAGCCATTTGCCCAACACTGGGTTACTGATAGCGTCAGTGCCTATTCTAGTCAAATTTTTAGCGCTAAACACAGTCCTCCTAGGGGTGGCCTTGCCCTCCAACTTTGGTGAATTAATCCTTTGCAGAGTCTCTTAGTCATTTTTCTTGTATTTGGTTGAGTCTTTTTTCTGTTAAAAGCTAGGTTTTGTTAAGACTAATTTTGGAAATGGTAGCTATTATGGTTTTTAGTCCCTTTGCTATTTTTCAAAGGTACTTTCCTGTCCATTTCCCTCCTTAACTAGAGCGGGGCCTCCCTTTTTCCCGAGTGGGTTCCGGGTGAGGTGAGGCGTACTCCCACATAATGCTGGGTAAGTTACTACATCTATTCCCATTTATGTGATTTTTATACACTGATCGTAACATAGCTGTATAATTAGCGGGGAGAGATAATCTCCATCGCCCTGTTTGTGTGCCTAGCATCTTGTGCTTGTCTTCCTGAAATCTGTTGTGCACTACATGGTTTCTGATTCACGCTTATGTCTCTTCCTTAGGAGATACATAAAGTTCTGGACTTCCTACAGTATTCATCTGGGCCCAGAGGAACTGGTAGGACCAATCCAATGTACATCAGCGTGCATCACTATATTCTTTAATTTCTTTGATTTGCAGTCGCAGTTTCCTTAATGGTCCTGAAGAAAGCTAAGACCAATTGTCAGTATAGCTGAAACATGTCGACCTTCACTCACTTTGCCCACATATAGTTATTATTTCAAACTATTTTCATACTGATTAAAATTAATTTTGGCCCTTGGAGTTAATTTTACCTTCACGTTTTTCACTTTAGTTTTTTTCGCACTGCACCCCATTAGCATCACCAGTGAAGCCCAGTGGTCTGTATTTACACCATGGTAATCCATCTCTGCACCATGACTAGGTGCACTGCTTGAGATTTGGATTGGTGACATCTCCCACATGACGATATTCCACCACATGGGTGGGCTAATGGGAATTTTCCTAACAGACCCGGGTTATCACTTCTAGTGCTACTAATGGTTTTGGGGCACTAGTTCAGTTGCGGCACACTTACAGGTTTCTGACCAGGCCACTCCTTGTTTATTGACGGTTTCTCTTAGGGCATGAGTGGTTTTTGGTCATTAAATATAGCCCTATGTTGACCCTCCTTACATTTATTCTCTGTAGGTAGTTTAAGTCACCTTCTTCATCAGAATTACCAACATTTAACACAGCATTATACTTAGGTTCTGGTCTTATGTTTAGCATTAGTCATAGGGAACAAATCTTTATTAGTTTTAGAATTGGCAATATATTAAGTTCAGGGCTGCAGTTACACGTAGCAAATTGTGACTGTTATGCTCACGGCTTGTGTGATGTTTAGGGTTAAGGGTTGAATTTGGGGCGTGGTTTACTGTTAGCATTAGTTTTGGGGTCAGCGCACAGGGTGGGCTTTGCTTTTGGGTTAGCATGAGTATTAAGGCCAAGGCTAGGGCTAGGCATAGGAACAGTGATGGGTGTAAACTAAGTGTTATGGGCTGGTTGTGGGCTTATTTTATGGTCTACTGGCCCCCTTTTTAGGTTTTGCCTAGCCAATGCGTACGAAGTACGCATGCGCTAGGAAAAACTTAATGATTTCTGTGTGTGGGGACTGGGCAGTCCCCACTCTCCCATTGGCTAGCTCCATAAATGGAGGCTAGCCATTGGGAGACGGCTCTGTCCGTCAATCCCGGACCAGATTCGGGGGCGTTCCCGAGAATTTTTGGCTTTTGGCGACGTCACGCTACGTCAGCCAAAAGCCCTCGGGAATGCCCCCGAATCTGGTCCGGCATTGAGCCGGCACCCGCCTTCCTGCTCGCGTGGGCGTGGTCGCCTTTCCCGCCCCCTCTCCCGCTCCTCTTCCATGCCGACCACGGGTGAGTGCTCTGCCGACCCCTGAAACTGTCGTTAGGGACAAAAATACAACTGCAAAGGAACAGTCACTGGTTTAAAACCGTGGAGCTTCCGAATCACTGTATATTTTTATGACGGAACAATACACGTCTTCGCCTGTCATTCTAAGAATTTACAATAGCTGCAGGGATTTGTAGTCCCATCCAAGAACCATCTAACTAGAAACCCACAGAAAGAACTACAAACCCCATATGTCTACGGGTAGAATGCTCAGGGTATTTAAAGAACATCGATGGGATCACCATGGCAGCGCGGCGAGGGGTGCAGCAGCTGTCAGTGAAGAAGTTGGGGGCGGGGATGAAGGCGTGTCTTTTTTACAGCTACAACATGTCCGTGAGCAATTAACTAAACATGCCTCCCCCACGCGGTGTTTACTTACCTATCCCTGCTGCACAGTCTGTAGTATAGCAACGTGGAGTGTGTGAGATCAAAACCTAAATTGTGGGGTGGGATTCATGCAGTACAGATGGGCTCTCGGACTTTTATACTTATCCAAGCAGGGCACACGTGTGTTCGCCTGCAACCCTAGCGCGAGGCGAGGGATGTCTGGGAGACACGTGGACGGAGGATAAACTAAGAATACCCTTATCCCCTTTGCCCCGCCTGGCAGCGTCAAGAATTCATGAAATGCTAGACTCATCCGTGTTCCTCGCGCTGCCCTCTTTTGCAGGCCGAGCGCATTACCCTGCCTCAGGCCGGGGTGAGATCCCACGCCTTGCGCAGCAGCCCCAGAACATTTGCCCACTAGGGTTTGTTTCCGGTCGGTATGGGAATCTTTCAAATCGAAACGCGGAAGCTGCGCGCTGCTGGAGATTGCTGAGCTGACGGACACTTTTGCACTGCTATCCTGGTTCTGTTGATCCAAAAAGCTGAGACCTCCGGTATATAAATGCCTGGTCTGGAGCTGGAGGCGGTAGAGGGCCGTTTCTGGGAGTAAGTACTGCAGTTTGATGCAAACTAGCTAGTGACAGACATACAGTATTTCACCCTATTATCGTTCATAATTAACTTGTGAATAATCACTATGTATACACGTATAATGTTATGAATTTTATTACCAGAGTTGATTGCAGCTCGTAATTTTGCGCTACGCCCACTTGGGCGATGTTGATGTAGTCATCAAAACAAGATAATATTTATTTTTATGAGGGCAGGATTAGCTTCGACCAGAATACGCCATGAATGGTAACCACTTGTTACATATTTGAGAATTAGATATTACTTACATATATGCTGCTGTACATTTTTTGACACATGATCACTTTGCACTGCTTCACTTTTCTTTTGCATTATTATGCACTCTACTTACGATTGCATTGAATCATGCCTTCATTTATTATGTAAAGAAATGTTGTTAAGAATCCATGATTTATTACTTTGTTCTATTATTTGAATACAATATGAAATACAGTTGTGCGATTTTTTAATCATGGATTTTTAAACATTTGTGAAGAATGAGAAATTTCCTAGCTAATGATAAGGAAAGTTTCAGTTCTATTAAGGACAAGTAGGCGTGGAATATGCATTACTTTCTTAAATCACCAGCCTTTAAAGAACATAATAAAGAAAAAACAACACAGACTACATATCCCATGAACATAGGGGGGTAAGCAGGGCTTTAAGTGGACCAGGTCTCACCGGTTCTGAGCACCAGCACCCTGTGCCCTCAGCTCTTTACCGCTGTGCCCTCAGCTCTTTACCCCTGTGCCCTCAGCTCTTTACCCCTGTGCCCTCCGCTCCCACCCATGTGCCCTCCGCTCCCACCCCTGTGCCCTCCACTCCCACCCCTGTGCCCTCAGCCCTCAACCCTGTGCCCTCAGCTCTCAACCCTCTGCCCTCAGGCTCTGTGTGTGTGTGTGTGGCTCTGCGTGTGGCTCTGTAGGTATGTATGTGTGTGGGTCTGTGTGTTTGTGTGTGGCATTTGCGAGAGATTAAGCTATTGGCATTCTAAATGACAGTGCCATTTATTTATCTATTTTCAAAACCAACACATAAATAAAAAAATGTTGTCATTTACAATGCCATTAGCTCTAACTTTTTCAAAGGCGAGACCCCACCCCCGCTCTTCTTCGTTGTTGGTGTCCGTTACCCCCCACCCCTGCTCTTCCTGGTTGTGCTGGTGTCCGTCCCCCCCCCACCCCCGCACTTCCTAGTTGTGCTTGTGTCCGTCCCCACCGACGCTCTTCCTGGTTGTGCTGCTGTCCATCACCCCCCACCCCCGCTCTTCCTAGTTGTGCTGGTGTCCGTCCCCCCCACCCCCGCTCTTCCTGGTTGTGCTGCTGTCCGTCCCCCCCACCCCCGCTCTTCCTGGTTGTGCTGGTGTCCGTCCCCCCCTTCGCCCTTCCTGGTTGTGCTGGTGTCCGCCCACCCCCGCTCTTCCTGGTTGTGCTGGTGTCCGTCCCCACCCCCGCTCTTCTTCGTTGTGCAGGTGTCCGTCCCCCCCACTCTGTATGTGTGAGGGTGGCTCTGTGTAGGTGGCTCTGTGTGTGTGAGGGTGGCTGTGTGTAGGTGGCTCTGTGTGTGTAGGTGGCTCTATGTGAATGACTGTGGGTGGCTCTGTGTGTGTGTGGCTCTGTGTGTGTGTTTGTGCTCTGTGTGTGTGTTTGTGCTCTGTGTGTGTGTGCAAATGCAATAGGTCTCACATTTGTGAGAGATTAAGCTATTAGCATTGTAAATGACAATGCCATTTATTTATCTGTTTTCAAAACCAACACATAAATACAAAATTTGTCATTTACAATGCCAATAGCTCTAACTTTTACAAAGGCGAAACCGTCGCATTGTATACAGAAAAAATTAGTTATATTTAGAGGGGTCGGAGTGGGACGCAGTGGGTGGATGGATCGATGCATGATGGATGGATGTATGCATGATGCATGGATGTATGGGTGGATGCAAGGATGTGTTGTTGGTTGGATGGGTTGGTGGATTGCATAAATTGTTGAGTACTTGGCTGTATATATGCATCTATCCATCCACCCATCCACCTATCCATGCATCTATCCATACACCCATCCATGCATGCACCCATCCATGCATCCACCAACTCATCCATGCAAGCATTACAACAAGAGCCCGCAGCTCTCCTTCGTCTCTCCTCGCCCCCCCTTCCCTGAGCCCGCAGCTCTCCTTCGTCTCTCTTCGCCCCCCTTCCCTGTGCCCTGCCCTGCTATTGTAAATGACAATGCCATTTATTTATGTTAAAAAAAAAACAAATAAAAATAATGTCAAGAGCAATGCCAATAGCTCTAACTTTAACAAAGGCAAAACCATTGCATTGTAAATGCTTGTTTACTGTTGATTTCCTTGAGAGCAAAACAAACATTCCCTTCAGCAAGCACAAATCCATGCAGTTTTCCATACTTTGCAAAGCAAGCATGTCTTTACTAGTTTAAAACTGCCCGAATTTGCAAACAAGGGCACCTTTTTAGAATACTAATTCCCTAATCCAGGGCACTTTTATTGTGGGGTGTGGGCCTATTTTCTGCCCCAGTCAGACCCTGTAAATATTCTCACTCTTAAACGTGTTTGGGGCAAATATCGGATGTCAGTTTAGAATCAAGAGTCAATATGCCAACAATTTACACTCAATTGCAAAATTTGGTTAAGGATTTATTGGTCACAGCACAAATTGTTGAGGATTGATTGGCTACCGCACAAATTAGATTGTTGGGCATGCCGGCACCGAGATGCCAATCATGGTGCCTATATTTGTATGTTGGATGAAACTTTCTTGCTTGGATGAAGTAGCTGAAAGGATTCACTTTACAACCTCCCTTCATTTTGTTTATCAACATCAGTAATCCACTTTAACAATAGCTCGGCTTGGCCTGTCCCCGGTAGAGCTCAATAGATGGGTCGGATTGTTATGAGCCTACGAGTTGCACAATATTTCTTAAGAGTTGGAGTGTTCCACCTCCTTCACAATAGTGTGCTGGAAAAGGAACATCTAACCCTCACTAAATGAACTATGTCAAAATAGAACATGACAACCACACCTTTCAAAGCATATAGGGTGACTTTAAGCAACTCCATGACCAGAAAGCGGCTATAGATCGATATCTTGCCACTTGGTAGCAGTTCCAGATACCAAATAGGCAAAGTAGGCACCGGCCTATGGGCCTCACTCCTTTTAGGGGCCCGCGACAACGGATCAAAATAATATTGATTTGATCTTGAACGAAAATTACACTCAAGCTTTCTTAAATTGTTTCCCATTATTTTTTGTTTAATAACATTAATAATTGTTAATGATAAGCTTTGCGTAATAAATTAGTTTAATAATATTGTTGGTTGATAAAAATAAAAACGTAGTAAGAGATCATTTGCGTGTGGGGGCGGAATTTCGACTCCCTAGGGGGCTACAAAGGGCGTAGTAAAATGGAATTAGCATTTGGTTTACAATCACTTCTTTACGTAGATCGTTATTTTCTTCCACAGCTGTAAACCAGCTGTAAATTTTAGGTCAATTTATTTGTCACATTTCTATCCTTTTGCTGAGACCTTTATTAATATTTGAAGAACACTGTAATTTGAGCTGTTCAAATTAAATGATAGATCGTGCATTTTTTTTTGCTATATGGAAATTTGGGGTCTTCTATACTTTAATATGCACATTTTGATCCATATAAAATTCTTCAATTAAATATAAAAAATGGAAGGAATCAGCAATAGTTAGTGCCAGTATTCTATACATTCTGCTGTATCTGATACAATCTCAGCATCGAAATTAGGGCGCCAAGAAGAAATATAGAAGGACACACTCATAATTTAAAAGAAAACGTTTCAACCAAACAGCCCTCTATCTTGTTGGTGAGCCTTCACTCGCCCAGAGGCAATCACAAGCTCACTCTACTTAACAAATGGATCAGAGATTATCCTGCTCTAAAGGGAGTTTTTTATTTATTTTTAGGTCGAAGCCTACCAGCTGTCTGGTGGTAAAGACTTATTGGGGACATGCCAAAAGCTTTCCTGGGAATGCATTCCACCCATTGCTTACCATTGGATTGGTGTTTTTAAACTCACATTTGCTTGCTTTCTATTTTCTGTCTTTATTTGGTTTAAGCTGTCCAGCAGGTCTTTGCCCCGCATGTTGACCATAGCCTGTTTACCACCTCCCTGATTTAATCCTTGTGTTCTTCAACAACTGAAAAGGTTTCCTGCCTCCTATCTTTCTGCTTGACTGATTCTACCCATCTCTGCCAGTATATCAATCTCGCATGCCTGTAAAGAACAATGTTCTATTTACGAGCTTGGTTATTTAGGCCCGCACTGTTTACTAATAGCATAACTTAAGCAATCCTCTTCTTCAATTTCAGACCCACGCAATAGGCGCTGAAAGTAGGGAAGTGTGGGGTGCCAAGCACCTCCTCCCCCTCTCCAAAATGACCATGCTGAAGTTCAAAAGTGAATGAGCAACAAACAGGCCTTTACATTTTGTTTTTATCTTATTACATTTGATGTGCAAAGACAAGAGGTCAAATGTTAGATGTTATATTTCAGAACATATCAGAATTAGGAAAGCCCGATTGAATCACATTTTTTGCAACTCTGAAGTGTTGTGGAAACAATATTTTTAATACGATCAAAACAAAGCAATATACTAGGTTACTCTGATTTCCATACATTATCACTTTATCATTTGTGTGCCATATAGTTTTGTAAGTAAAACTGTACGTCTGCAGATGGGTCATTTAAATTGAAAATGTTTTGTCTGTAATGACAGTGTGCTATCTCACCATGCATACTCCACTCTATACCACTCCAATGTACATTGCTCTTCTCCACTCAATGCTTCCCCGCTATGCCACTGTGGGATCCACTCCACTTTACACCATTTCAATCTATGCAATTTCACTCTACGCCACTCGTCTTCATTCTACATGACTCCACTCTCCTCCATGACACTCTACATCACTCCACTCTATGCAGCTTCAGTCTATGCCACTCTACGCTATTCCACACCACTCCAATCCATGCCACTACACTTTATGCCATTACATTTTATGCCATTCCACTCTAAGCCACTCTGCTCCACTCATGGACACTGCAGTTTACTCCACTCTGCAACACTTCACTCTAACAGTCTACTCTACTTTACTCTACTCCACTCGACAACTCTCTATTCCACTCTGCTCCACTATACTCTACAATACTCTACTCCACTCTATGACATCTACTCCTCTCTATGCCACTCCACTCTGCGGCACTCTACTCCACTCCACAACACTCCACTCTATGTCCACTCTACGACACTGTACTCCACTCTATGACACTCCACTCTGCAACACACTACGCCACGCCATAAAACTCTACATCACTCTGCTCCATGACACTCTACTCCACGCCACTACGCCCTCTGACACTCTACTTCCCTCAGCGCCATTCCATTCTATGCCACTCCATTTCATGCCACTCTCCCCTAACGTTTGGCCATGTTTAGCAGCAGCCCCGCTGGTGTACAACATGGCTTAAACACATCGCAATGCCAATAGCTCACGCAAAGGCGAGACCTATTGACTTTGCCAGTGCTTGTTTTTGTGCAGTATTTTTAGTGTGTTCAGTGCTCTTAAAATGCTTGTCATTATATCTGCCCTGTAGATTGAAGCTCTTGACCTGCTCGTTATGTCTGTAACTGGCCTCGATAAAGAGAGGTCTCATCAGATTGGATTTTTTATAGAGCAGCACAAGCAAGCCGAGAGCTTGAGATTGATTTGCCACCACTCCCAGCTCTCGGAGTCACAATGAGGAGGTTTGCCTGGACGTGCCTCAGTGGGACGCTTTGTCCCCTAGGAGAGGTGTGTTCAACCGCAGGGCTCTTATCGACCTTGGTGATTCCTGCGATTTGAAAGATTGCAGGGCGGGCTTTACAGGACAGAACTGGACAGAATAGATTTGTAGAACGCTGTGCTCACATCTCAGATTGTATCACTTTCCAAGGACTTCTTTAATGTACTGGTTTTAATATCTTCGAATGTTTATCTGCAGCAGATCCTGGGCTCTGGCCAAGGTTCACCGCCTATGCCCCCTACCTGCATGTGTTCACCTGCTGTGCATCTTTCACTCTGACAGCTCATTTGTGCTCTGAGGATCTAGTGGGGCTTTTGATAGCTGTTTATGGAGATTTCGAGCTGAAGCCACCATTCTCTCTCACTATCATTGATACACCGCTGCTCCTAGTGTTGTAGTGCAGGAAGGTGCAGAGCCACAGAGATCAAAGATCAACGCCCCATTCCTTCTGCTCATAGGATAGAACTGCACCTCTTTTGCTTTTAAATACATTGATACATTACATCAAGATGTGTTCAGAGCCTAAAGCATCCTAGCCCTACCCCGTCACTCCCATATCCAACTGATAGAAATTGATGGACTGCTGTGCACAGTTATCTATCCCTGCAAATGTGATGCTCAATAACGTATAATGTGTGGCTGCTCAATTGTGCAAACGTATACTTTCCTTGTACATCTCACTGCACGCCTCCCAAAATACACAAGCTTTTTTTTTGTTGGATTCTACTTATGCCTCAGTTCGAAATAATCACCTGCTGGAGGGGTGCTACACCTAGGCTCAAAATATTATATGTATGTGAAGGCATATTGTGGCCGCTGCGCCTCTCACCAGGCCGGGTCACCCCCTTGCTCCTCCTGCCGCCTCCTGCTCCTGCCAAGCCAGCCTTTTTGCCGCCTTTTCCGCCGCCGCCGCCCCCCTGCCCCCCGAGCGGCCCAGCCACAGCTGAGCCGCCCGCTCGCCAGTTTTCCCGCCGCTGCTCACCACAGGCCCCGCCCACCACCGGCCCATTGGCCGACCCGCTCCCGCCGCCCAGCTGACCCGCCCTCCCGTCCCCCTTCTTATGACCCCCCAGAGCGACCGCGTGCAGCGGACGCGCGCAGCGGGAGCGCCGATTGAGCGCTGAAGGTGCGCCTAAGGTAAGCCCGTCTGCGCCCGTCCGCGCCTGGACCGCGCCCAGTGCCAGGACCCCTGGCTCCCGCCGACACCAGCCCACCCACCGGACCTACGACCCCACTGACCTCAACACACTCAACGCCGGCCGATTCCCGGGCTGCTACCGAGCCACCCCGAGACGCACCCACGGACCCTTCTGCTGCCACTCCTGCAAGTTCACCTGCATCCGGACCTGCACTACTCCAGCACCGACCAAGACCAAGACGAGCAACAGCAGCAGCCACCTGAAATGCATCCTGCTCAACACCCGCTCTGTCCACAGACACGCCGTCGAGCTCTGGAACCTGCTCGACACAACTTCACCAGACGTTGCCTTCCTCACGGAAACCTGGATGAACGCCTCTTCAGCGCCTGACATCGCCATCGCCATCCCAGATGGCTACAAGATCATCCAAAGGGACCGCATCAACCAGACCGGAGGAGGCATCGCCATCATCCACAAGAACACCATCCGCATCACGACCAACACCGACGACACCCTCGCACCCGCCGAGCACCTGCACTTCCAGGTCCGCATCAACCCCAAGACCACCCTCAGAGGCACCCTCATCTACAGACCCCCGGGACCACGCACACAATTCAGCGAAGACATCGCCGACTTCATCAGCCCGCACACCCTCCTCTCCGCTGACTACATCCTCCTCGGGGACCTCAACTTCCACCTGGAGAACAACAACGACCGCAACACCACCACCCTGCTGGACAACCTCGCAAACCTGGGACTCAAGCAGCTGTTGACCACCCCCACCCACTACGCCGGAAACACACTCGACCCCGTCTTCTCATCCAACAAGGACATCACCTTCAGCCACACCACCGGACTCCACTGGACGGACCACAGCTGCGTCCACTTCAGCTTCAGAAGGACCACGATCCACCACCACCAGCAACAGGTTGCACGCAGAAGTTGGAACAAGATCACAGCCGACCAGCTCACGACTTCCCTGAGCAAGAACCCACCCACCAGCGCAACGAACCCCAGCCAAGCGGCCACCAACCTCACAAAGTGGATCAGCGACTGCGCAGGCGACCTCGCCCCCCTGAGGACCCCGCCTAGCAGACCCGGTAGCAAGAAAGCCCCATGGTTCACCGACGAACTCAAGAGCTCCAAGAAGAACTGCCGAGCGCTCGAGAGAACCTGGCGCAGAGACCCAACACCGGACAACATGACTGCCCTCAAGCTCGCCACCCGAAAACACCACCAACTCATCCACGACACCAAGAAAACTGCATTCAAGGAACGACTGGACAACAACGCACACAACAGCAAGGAACTCTTCAACATCGTTAAAGAGCTCTCCAACCCCAATGCCGGAAACAACAACATCACCCCTTCGCAAGACCTCTGCAACTCCCTCGCCTCCTACTTCCACAACAAGATCGCGGACATACACAACAGCTTCAGCACTCAACCGACGCACGCCACGACCGAACCACCGCCCCCCACCACCACCCTCCGCGCCTGGACCCCGGTCAGCACCGAAGACACCGTCCGCACGATGAACTCCATCCACTCCGGATCTCCGACCGACCCCTGCCCTCACCACGTCTTCAACAAGGCCGACGCTGTCATCGCACCCCACCTGCGGGACATCATCAACACCTCCCTCGACACCGCTACCTTCCCGGAGAGCTGGAAGCACGCCGAACTCAGCGCTCTACTAAAGAAGCCATCAGCCGATCCCACCGACCTAAAGAACTACCGCCCCATCTCGCTGCTCCCGTTCCCTGCAAAAGTCATCGAGAAGACCGTCAACAAGCAGCTGGCCGCCTTCCTTGAGACGAACGGATCCCTCGACCTCTCGCAGTCTGGCTTCCGGGCCAACCACAGCACTGAGACCGCCCTGATCGCAGCCACCGATGACATCCGAGCACTGCTTGACAACGGAGAAACAGCAGCCCTCATCCTCCTAGACCTCTCCACGGCCTTCGACACTGTCTGCCACCGTACACTAGTGCAGCGACTCAGCAACGTCGGAATCCAGGAGAAGGCACTGGAGTGGATCATATCCTTCCTCGCCGGAAGGACACAGAGAGTCCGCCTCCCCCCGTTCAGATCTGAAGCCACCGAAGTCATCTGCGGCGTTCCTCAAGGCTCCTCACTCAGTCCAACCCTCTTCAACGTCTACATGAGCCCCCTCGCAGACATTGCACGCCAGCACAACCTCAACATCATCTCCTACGCCGATGACACCCAGCTAATCCTCTCCCTCACCAACGACCCCGCCACCGCCAGAGCCAACTTTCACGAAGGGATGAAAGAGGTAGCAGAATGGATGAAGAGCAGCCGCCTGAAACTGAACTCGGACAAGACGGAAGTCCTCATCCTGGGATCCTCACCCTCCGCCTGGGACAACTCCTGGTGGCCCCCCGCCCTAGGCAGCGCACCCAAACCAACAGACCATGCACGCAACCTGGGCTTCATCCTGGACTCCTCCCTCTCCATGACCAGACAAGTCAACGCCGTCTCCTTGTCGTGCTTCAGCATCCTGCGCATGCTACGTAAGATCTTCCGGTGGATCCCCACTGAGACCAGGAAGACGGTCACCCAGGCCCTCGTCACCAGCCGTCTGGACTACGGCAACTCCCTCTACGCCGGAACCACCGCCAAACTCCAGAAGAAACTCCAGCGGATCCAGAACGCCTCAGCACGACTCATCCTGGACATCCCCCGTCGCAGCCACATCTCCGGACACCTGAGAGACCTGCACTGGCTCCCGGTCAACAAGAGAATCACCTTCCGACTCCTCACATACGCACACAAAGCCCTACACAACCAAGGCCCAGGATACCTTAACAGCCGCCTCAACTTCTACGCTCCCAAACGCCAGCTTCAATCGACCGGCCACGCCCTTGCCACCATCCCCCGCATCCGAAGAGCCACCACAGGGGGACGGTCCTTCTCCTACCTCGCCGCCAAGACATGGAACTCCCTCCCGACCCACCTCCGCCTGACCCAGGACCACCTCGCCTTCAGGAAGCAACTCAAGACCTGGTTGTTCGAGCAGTAGCGGACCCCCCTCCCCTAGCGCCTTGAGACCCTCTGGGTGAGTAGTGCGCTATATAAATGCTTTGATTGATTGATTGATTGTTGAGAGAGTTGCAGAAGAGCCTGTCAGTCTCACAGGAGGAAGTTTAGCCGTTGGCGGCCTTAGTACAGCGTGGGAAACGCGTGGCTGGTGAGACCTTGCCCTGCATCACTGGAGTCTGTTGTAATCAAGTCAAAAATCCTGTTCCATGGTGAACTTAAGATGGTATTTATTAAGATAAAAGGTTCAAGATAAAAGTACATAGAGAGCCCCACCAAGAGCAGCCTTCTGATGCTGAGCCCATTCCCTAAACTGACAAACACACTCAACCAACATTCCACATCATCATCCACCGCAACATTCCAAACCACACTCACAATGGCTGAGCAGCAGGTATAACACTTCTCCCTTCCTCATATTAAACAAAAATGCAATGCAATGATACAAGTGAAAAGCACATCAAAGAGAAAATAACATGCACATAAATATGAAGAGGTACCATTGCAAAGACCAGAGAGTGGTTGAGGGCAAACCAGAATGAATGGAAAGTAAGGAACATACAGTACAGTGGGCTTGGAAGTTTACATCCAAAAATGCAAGAAAGCACAGGAGAAAAATTAATTTGCATGAATGTCAACAAAAGGCAAAGCAATAGTATAACGTCAATGCCCACCCACGTGCCTACAAAGAAGAAAAACAATCTTTAGGCAGAAAGACAACCTTTACACACATCTACTCCATTTACACACATCTACTCCCTTTCCACACAAAACTCCCACCTTACCACACAAAATCAAACAAACCTACAATCTCCTACACCATGCACAACCAACCTACCCCTGAGACACAAACATATCAGCTGGCCAGGCCAAAAAATTAACGTGGATACCAGGGGAACAAACCGCAACGGTGCAGAAGAAAACACACCACATGACACACATGCTCAACCAGGACGAAAACGCCCGAGCTTAAAGGGAGGGAGGAAAGAGAAACAAGCACACAGAAAATGCTCCGTGGAAATGCAAAGCTACAGGTGAAGTGAACTTCACCAATCAACCACACAAAAGTGGTAGACACGAGTGACTAAAAACAGTCAACTCTAACCAACGCCCACAAGGGAGACAAACCTATGACCCACAACCACAAAAAATAGTGGTAGGCCAGAAAGGCTCCAGAGCATTCTCACATACACACCCCCAACAGGAGGCACTCCCCCGACAACCACAAGGGGTCAATTACAAACATTGCCCACAAAGGTAACACATCAATGTCATAAATACACAAACGGAGAAGGGGGGGGTCCTAGGGGATGTTTACCGACCATACATTGCTTTTACCCCTGACAACTATATATTTTTTTCAGTTTAATAAAGTTTTATTGTGCGTAAAAGAAATGATACATCATAATATAACAACATGACATAGAGCAAAATCAATATGAGATAATCATGAGAGATAATTGGAGATAAAAAAAAACACGGGTAGAGTAATTATGTAATGGAAGAAAATCGTAGAGAAAAAGAAAGAAGAGAAAAGGAAAGAGAAGAAGAGGAAGAGAGAAAGAAAAAAGGAAGGGGGGTTAGGGAGGGGGAGAAGAGGATAAGAAGTTAGAGAAAGGTAGCCAAGTAAGATCAGATTTAATTTTTAAGGTGACAGAGGAAGAAGAAGCAATTGCAATCCTGTGCTCATCACAAACAAAATTCCACCACGTCTGCACAGACAGTTTAGAGTTATCCTTCCAGCAAGATAAGATTACTTTGAATGCAGTTGCAATGAAAAGATCAAACAATTTAGCGTTAATCGAATGTAAGTCTAAAACATCAGATAGAGAACCTAAAAAAATATGCAACGGTGAAAATGGTTCAGAGAAATGAAAAATACGAATGCAATATTTCCAAACTGAGGACCAAAAAATAAGAACTGGTGGGTAATCAAATAGGAGATGTATGAATGTGCCTGGAGTAGAGGAACATGACCAACAAAGGGGTGAGGAGGAAGGGGAGAATTTTGTAATGTTTACAGGGGTAAAAAGAGCTCTAAGGTAAAGAAAAAAAAGTGACTGAGTAATACGGGCCGAAACTGAAGTCTTAAACAGTTTGGACCATAATCGATCCCAAATATCAACAGATAACGAGAAAGATAAATCAGTTTCCCAAGCAATTTCAGTAACGGTTTTAGGCCTAAGACCAACATTCTCTAATAACAATTTATAAATCAGAGCAGCTTTGGGTATTTGTTGAGTGAACATAGGATATAGAGGGGTGGAAGGAGTAAGGGAAGGAAGGAGATCAAAAGTAGGAAAGGTAGATAGGTGAGACACAATGGCAGAGGTAATAATGTCAAATTCTTTGCGACATTGTACAGGTAAATCAAACTTAGTTTGCATTACATCAAATGAAATAATGGTTGAATCAGAAAAAAATTGGTAGACAAACATAATATCCTTTTCTTTCCAATACTTGAAGTAGAAAGATTTACCCTTGTACTTAAGATATTTGTTATACCATATACTGGAGGAAAGAAAAGTTTGTAAGGGAGATGAGTCTTTTGAAAAAATATTGTGTAGCAGTGTATGAGAGTATTTCAAAACAGGGTGATTTGCCAAGAATGAACAGTTTGACATGAAAAAGGATTGTTGAAAAGTAAAATCCTTTAACAAAGATCTTTCAACTGCGATCCATCTGGGTAAAGGGGTATCAGTAAAATCGAACGCTAATGAAAAGGCTTGTTTTATTAAAAAGGCAGAATGGTACGATTGGAAATCAGGGAAGCGAACCCCCCCTTCAGATTTAGGGCATATAAGTTTTTGTAAAGCAATGCGGGGTCGCTTATTGTTCCACAAAAATTTGGAGCAGATGGAGTTTAACCTATTAAAATACAATTTAGGGATTTTTACAGGAAGCATGGAAACAGTGTATAAAATATGTGGGGAAATCATCATTTTGATGGTGTCTAAACGACCCCACCAGGAAAGGAAAAGGGGAGACCATAATTGAAGGAGCGATTGAATTTTTTGAGTAAGGGAGGTAAAGGTCAGTTTGAGTGTGTCACGCAGGGTAGAGGAGAACCAAATACCCAGGTATTTGATCTTGGAGGGACACCATGCAAAATCGGTTGATGCAAACATATATTGGTAACAGGAGGAGTTGAGGGGCAGGACCTCCGTTTTAGAGAGATTAAGTTTATAACCAGAAACAGAGGAATATAAGTGGACTTCTTCTAAAAATGGGGGAAGGGAAGAGACAGGATTAGCCATGTAGACCAGAACATCATCGGCATAGGCCGAGATTTTTGTCTCAATCGAGGACTGTTTGAAACCCTGAATGAGGGGGTTAGAGCGGATTTTAATAAGGAAGGGTTCAAGACAAAGAATAAAGAGTAAAGGGGAGAGAGGACATCCTTGTCTTGTCCCTCTGGATAAGGGGAAAAACTTCGAGAATTGATTATTAACAAAAACACTGGCTCGGGGAGCAGAGTAAAGTAATCTAACCAGGGAGATGAAGTGGGGACCAAACCCAAACCACTGTAATGCCTTAAACATGAATTTCCAATTAATTCGGTCAAACGCTTTCTCAGCGTCTAGTGAGAGGGCAGCTAGAGGAGCATTGAATCGATTACTGTGGGAAATAATATTGGCAAAAACACGGGCATTGTCTGCTGCAAGTCTACCTTTCACAAAGCCAACTTGATCGGTTGTGATTAACAGAGGAATAAGGGATTCGAGGCGGGCTGCTAAAATTTTGGCAAAAATTTTACAGTCGTAATTAATAAGGGATATGGGACGATAATTTTTGCACAGGGAATGGTCTTTGTCAGGTTTGGGAATTATGATTATTAGGGCGTCCAAAAATGAGCCAGATGCTTTAGCATTTGCAATAAAGGAGTTAAAAAGTTGTAAAAGGTGAGGGACAAAAATGGAATGCATGGTGGCGTAAAATTCAATTGGGAGACCATCTGGACCAGGGGCTTTCGCTTTCTTAAGGGAGGTAATTGCCTTGAGAATTTCCTGAGGGGTAATGTCAGATTCTAATTGATGGAATTCTGTAGGGAGAGAAGGGGGAGGAGGAAGGTCTTCGAAGAAACGGGAGAGATCCTCATCACCAGGATGTGTATCATCAGTATACAGGAGTTTATAATAATTATGAAAAACCTGTGCAATATCCTCATCAGAGGAAACCTTTGTATTGGTGTCCTCATTGAGAATAGAGCCAATCGATTTTCGCTCAGATTTAATTTTAAGATAATTTGCTAACATTTTCCCCGCTTTATTTTGACCTCCATGAAATTTAGATTTCACCTTCAAGAGGGTGTTGCAAGCTTCAACTGTGGCAATTTGATTAAGTTCAGATTTGGCTTTAATAAGTTGGAGGAGAGCGTCAGGATTCTTGGACGAGAAGTAAGAGTGTTCTAGGGTCTTAATGTTGGAGAGTTGGGCGGTGTATTTGTCCCTGTTGAGTTTCTTTTTCCTAGATACATAAGAGATTGTGAAACCTCGCAATGCAGCTTTAAAAGCATCCCAGTTATTTGAAACTGACGTGTCTTGGGGTAAATTGAGGGAGAAGTATTCAGAGATGAAACCTTTAACTTTAGACATAAAAACAGAATCAGAGAGAAGGAAAGTGTTGAATTTCCAACGATTGAAAGAAGAGGCGGTGTGGGACAGGTCAAAAGTGGCATATACAGGTGCATGGTCCGAAAGGAAAATGGAACCAATTTCAGATTTCTGAATCGCAGGGAGAAGGGATTTGCTAACTAGAATATAATCAATTCTGGACCTGGTGTGGTGAACATTAGAGTAGAATGTATATTCGAGTGAGTCCGGATTACAAGTTTTCCACACGTCGAAGAGGGGGCGGGAGGCAATTGCTGATTGGAAGGACTTATGTGTCTTATCAGGCTGGAATTTGGAGGAGGATAATCTATCCGAAAATGGGTCTAACCATTGGTTAAGGTCGCCAGCTAGGACAACGTTAGGGCAGTCAATAGATGAAATGAGGATTTTAATATCAGTCCAAAATTTAGGGTCTGGCCGGACAGGACCATAGATATTTAGGAGCACCATAATTTTGTTTTGTATAGACACTTTTGACATAACCCAACGACCCTCAGCATCCGATTGAGAAGATAAAATTTGAACATCCAGACCTTTGCGAAATAATATAGCAACACCCCCTTTTTTATCAATCGCAGGAGAAAATACCACTTGACCCACCCAAGCCCTCTTGAGCTTCAGCGATTCGACATCTGTACAATGCGTTTCTTGGAGAAAAGCAATCTGAGCATTTAACTTGGATAAGTGGGACAATACCTTTTGACGTTTAACTGGGTTGCCGAGACCACGAACATTCCACGTTACAAAGTTACACATGATGGGAGGTAAGGGAGGAGGGTAACAACTGGGTCCAATACACTGCAGGTAGGGAACTAAAAGGAGAAACAAGGAAGACAAACATGGTAGCAATACAAATCAGGTAAATATAGGGAAACAATATACGAAGGAGCATCACAATCAATAAGAGGAGTAAGGAGTAACAATGAGGAGTACTAGAGACCGCAAGAAGAAAGACAATAAGGGATACAAAGAAGATAACGGAACATGAATGAGCAAGGAATAAACAACAATGGCCTGTGAAAAGGAGAAGAAAAAGAAAGGAAAGAAAAAGAAGGAAATAGATAAGAAACAGATCAAGGCAAAGATGCCAGACCTGAGAAAAAAGAGAAGAGCTAAGTAATAGAAGCATGGAGACGCCAACGCGGGCGCCTATCCAACAGAGCGAGGAAAACGCGGGAGTATAGATAGGATATATTCAATAAGAAGTAAAGTCATAGCAAGACATGACAAGAAAGAGACCGGGACAAGGCCACAACAGTCGTCAAGACAGTAGAAAAATGATTGCAAAAACTAGAAGAAAGTTAGTTTCAGTCATTGGTGTCCATCGTGGGTGAAGAGACGGTGAGAAGAAACTCTCGAAGCTTCTGCGGATCATCAAAGGTACGAGAACGACCATTGTGGGTTATTTTGCAGAGACAAGGATGAAGGATTCCATATTGGATGTTTAGTTCCCTCATGCGTGGACGTAGATTGAGGAATTCCTTGCGACGTGCATTCGTAGCATTCGATAAGTCCTGGGCTATGAAGATGGTGTGACCCGACCAAATGAGGCGACGTTTTGCTCTTGCAGCTTTAAGAACAGTCATCAATTCGGTGAATTCCAGAAAAAGCAGGATGATACCTCTGGGTTTGGCCGGGTTAGACGTTGGTCGACCCAGACGGTGTGCACGCTGTATGTTTAGAGGGATAGATTCTGGTTGGAGACCCAAAAGTTCGTAGAGGAGTTTGCGGACGAAGGTCACCATGTCGCCCTCCCCAAGGGACTCCGGAACACCATAAATACGGAGGTTATTCCGCCTGTTACGGTTCTCAAGGTCCTCAGTGTGAAGTTTCAACTGCTGTATCTCCTTTTCAAGAGTAGGAATTTTTGTAGAGACATCCTGGACGTCACTAATGCGTTGTTCTAGTTGCAGGACTTTGTTTTCCATGACTACCCATCTGTCTTCAATCTGCTTGAGCTTCTCATTTGTTGCCACCATGAAAGGTTGTAGGCCACGAACCTCTTCTAAAATGGAATCCAGCACCGGGTTTTGAGAGGTGCGAATTGGGGATGGAGGGTCATTCTTAAGGCGTTTTGGTTTTGTTCCGGTGACAGACGCTCTCGCATGGCCTGCGTCCTGAGACATGATGCCAACAGAGGGGCAGACTAGGAGGACCGCAGGAATGGAAGCCAAACCACAATAGTAAAAGTTGTGAGACCCTAAATGTAAATGTGTAGAGAGTACTTGATGAAAGAGGTCCTAGACGAGGTGACAGGTAGCACTGGAGAAGCACTAATTCAAACCTATAAGACAGGTGTCGAGAGGCAGCAAAAATCAGTATTCACAGTCAGAAAACCATCCAGGAATAAAGTGATGAATAAAACAGCAGAGCGTCCATGAATAATGGGAACCATGTGATTTATTCGGTGTGCCACGGAGGGTTAATGGTGAAAGAAAGGTAGATATATAACAAATGCGCAGATATCACCTCAAAATGGCCGCCGAGAGGTATTGCTAGTAGAAATAGAGAAGCTGAGGAGAACTCTGGCGCCAACAGTCACAAAAATGCATAGGAAGCATGTTGCGCAGTATTTAGGACATACCTTGTCTAAATATGACCTGTGGAGGCAGCAGACGAGCAGATACAGTGTTGGAAATGCCAAAAAAAACGAGACGTGAGCGCGGCGACACAAAATGGCGGCCGCCCGCGTCCTGGTATCTGGAACAGAAGCTGCGGTGAAAAAAGATGTCAAAGCGGCAATTGCGGGCGCCGCTGCTGCTCGCAAAGCACGGGGACCATGTTCCGCCGTGCGAAAACAACTTTTTCCGGTGTCCGTAGAGGGAGAGAACAACAATATTACAGGAAAGACTCCCGCGTCGTCACAGAGCACAGCCGGGCAGCGCCATCACACGTCGGCGCGTAAGCCACGCCCCCCTGACAACTATATTTACCAACAACAAAAATAGCAATGGGTCAAAACAGAAAGACTGAGTAGGGTACAGCCGCGAAATCAAACCTAGAGTATTTCGTGGTGAGAAAGATATTCCCATCAGATTACCGACCTGTACCACCCTGCATCATTTGGAACCCTTCACCATGAAGGTAAGTGGTGAAGGGTGAAGGGTTTGGCAGGTTGTAGCCTATTCTAATGAGTATGTCCCAGAGTGAGTGTGGTGTATTGCGGCATCAAGTGGTAATCTGACTAGCAGTGCTAAACGCGGTAAAATAATAAGTGCATAATGTGAAAACCTCTTAAAATTGGGTACTGAAAATGGTGAATAGAGCAATTTTAATAGGTTCCTATTCACTCCCAAAGTTAAAAACAGTGCATAGTAGTATAAACAGATGACTACTAAGGTAGATGTTGGGTCGACATGTTTCTGCAGTCAGATCGGAGCCTAGTGGTCTCCTACTGCTTCTTCAGGACCGTGACTTATGCTACTGCTAAATTATCTCTCTGGGACATACTCATTAGAATAGGCTACAACCTGCCAAATCTACCGTGGGTAAAACCACTTACCTTCATGGTGAAGGATCCCAAATGATGCAGGGTGGTACAGGTCGGTAATCTGATGGGAATATCTTTCTCACCACGAAATACCTAGGTTTGATTTCGCGGCTGTACCCTACAGACACACAGTCAGTCTTTCTGTTTTGACCCATTGCTATTTTTGTTGTTGGTAAACACACCAATGTCACCCACAACCACAAAAGCATAGTGATAGGCTAGAGAGACTCAAAACCTAAGAGCCAACTCATACATACACCTCCAACAGAGAGAAACACACACTCTCAGAAAGGGGATAAACCAGAGTGATTTCATGTGTAAACATTAGCTCAGCAAAACATTCACAGGAGGTAACATAGAAGTACCCAAAATACTCAAAAGGCACTCGCACACACCACCAACAGCGTAACCAACTCACAACAAACCAACCCCACCAAAAAGGTGAAAGACCAAAGGGAGATAAACCCCAAAAGGACATCAAACTTCACACAACTTTTAAAATGAAAGAACGTTTAGATGGTGAAAGACACCCTTAAATGAAGTAAATAACACCAATTTTAGAAGTGTGCCAACATTTCAACATACCAAAATAGACATTTCCCTAAAAAGAACATTATGAAGATACCGGAAACAAAGAAATTGAAAGAAATGAAAAAAAACACAACAAAGCGTCTTTCATGTTGGGAAATCAATCAACATTACATTTTCTGGAGATAAGTCAATTTTATCAGCAATCCCACAAGACGGCATAGGCAGAATTCCCAGAAGAAAGGACGCTCCTTGGCAATGTCAGCGTAGCAGTACACATGGAAAGTATCAAGTTAAACGTCGAGTCAACCAGTTGCTAACAGGAGTGAAAAGCGGCTCACCATCTTCATTCTGAAACCCCGTCTTCATTTTGCTCACCAGCAGGGAACACAGACATAAACCTTCCTCAGCTTCCACATCAACAAAATGGCGGCACGCAGAATGACAGAAAGCCGGGTGGCTCCCTGGACCTTCCGTGCAGGGAGACTGGAAGCTGCAAGATGCTGCGCGAGCAAGAGGCAGAGCTTGCGCCATCACCAACGAATGCTTGGAGGCTATTACAAGTAAGTGACAGTTTAAAAAAAAAACAGGCGCAGTGGACGAAGGTTTAGACAGGATTACCTCATGAGTACAACGCTCCGCACCAATCCACGTAAAACAGCAAATTTGAAGTAAATGCATATTAGGATGGAAGCTCCTCTTCTCAAATCCCCTTTGCTTGTGACACCAACTCTGGGTACTCTTCACACACGTAGGTCCACTTGACACTGACACTTAAGGCCAATCGCACCTCCATAGCCCGGACTCAGACCCCTCAGCCGATGCTCCTCCTCTAGACACGAAAAAAGGGATCTCCTCTGTCCACAAAACAGGAACTGCAGGGACTTCACTCACTAGTTGCTTGTGTTGCTCTGTGGGCGTGCCATTTACTTTCACATGGTGGCTCTGGGGGCTAGACGCTATTCTCACGAGGGACACCTCTTCGAGGAACAACTCCCCAGACGCTCTTTCCTAACCCTGACAGAGGGAAGTACTGCAGGCAGCAGAAGCCACAGCAAGATGCCCTAAACTGCAGCAGACCGGTAAATGGTCAATTGGGGAATAGCTTGCAGCTCTACTCGATGGGACAGGGGTATCTGTTGGGGCCCTGTGGCTTGGCTGCCAGGACAACCGGCTTGCGTGGGGCTTCCTGCTGCTTTTTGGCAGCAGTGGGGCTGGAAGAGACAGAAGGGAGAGGTGAGTGTGGCCCTTGGAGTATGGTAGACTGTGCCGCGTGGCCCATTGGGACCGTTCCCTGCACTCTTTCTCTTAAGAACGGCTTGAGGAGAAAAAAAAATGACTATTACCAATTAGTCTAGTGCTTGGAAGCTGTTTACTATACTTTGCCAGTGGGAGTGAGGGCGCTCCTAGGTGCAACCTGTAGGTGCCTGTTCCGACACATGTTTGCTTTGGGCGTCCTGCCCATGAGTTAAAATCTTGCTGTAAATCCAAAATGGAGAAAGCAGATGCCAAAAAACCTAAGCTGACGTTTGACAGTATTAAGAAATCTACTAGATCACAAGATCAGGACCTTGAGATTGATAACAATCCCACCGCCACCCTGGGAGCTGAGTGTGACGATGATAATGAGGTTAGATTTATTTTGTTGGATATAAGAGGAACCCTGGTCACAGAAGACACTAAGACTGATTCTCTGACTAAGAGATTGGATGACAAAAGATTGCCTCGATAAGCAACGCACAAGACTGGATCTTGTGGAAAGGCCAATTTTCGATATCAAGGATGATACTACGACACCGGCTAAGATCCAAAAGGAGCTGCGTGCAGGAAGAAGATGACATTTTTTGCAAAGATGTGGAGTCCAGATCGCATACAAAAATAATGTTCGAACTGTGAGAGGCCCAGAATAAATTAACATGCGGCTTGTAGAGGACTATGTTGAAAAACCTCTAATTGATATATTAGGCCATGACAACCTTTTCTCATTATTTGTAGTTAAGAGGCCCATAGTCTCTGGCACCTAGACTGGTCCTGGGCAGCCCATTGTGCCATGTTATTGCTAGACTTCTAAACTATACAGCCTGTGACAAGACCCTACAGTTGGCAAGAGATAGAAAAGAAATTCAGCATAATGGGAACAACATTTTGGTCTACCGGCATTTCAGCCAGACGGTGCAGGATGCAAGAAGGAAAGCTCAGGACCTGTTGGAGGAAAAGGAGTAGGAAGGAACTGCTTATAGTCCTTGGTGCGTTTAATGTTGTTGACAAGACCGTTTGGTGCCAGTTTGTGACCTTATGGTTGGACAACACAGTGACCGAAGCCTCTGTGCTTGCATTATCAGCAATCCACATTAGGAGGGTGGACAATTTGAGATCATATTCCCTGAGATGAGTCTTCCTCTCTTCTCAGGAGTTTTGTCCATCTCAGATGATCTTTCTACAGATATACAGGCGATTATACAGCCCTATAGCAGTTTTTTTTATCATCAAGCTCAATACCATTTTTCCAGTATGCTATCTAAGATTCAGGGGGATGGTGCATGGAAGGAGAATGCACTGATTTTTCCTCGACTCAGGGGTTTTCTCTTTGTTTTTCCTTCCTTCCAGATCCTCTAGCCCATTTACTAATTGTCCGTCTGATGAACAATCTTGCTGTAGCATTTTGATCTCATAAATCCTGGTTCCCAATATTCCGTCAACTGTTCTTAGATCGCTTCAGCTCAGGAGTGGTAATTGTCAGTGTCTCCTTCCCCTCTTCACTCTACTCTCCTGTTGCAATTATCACTTCTAAGAATTTTCTTGGAGTGTGGTGGTTGAATTATTAGGTTTGCAGAATCTGTTTTACCTGAAATTGTGGCCACAGCTGCTCAGGCTTCTGGGAGGTTGTCTACTCCTAAGTCCTATAATCACCATTCTGCTCCCTTTAAAAATGGAGCAGAAGGAACCGGTTAGTTCCTTGGAGTGTGACCAGGTTTTAATCATTTGTTTCCTCCAGGAAGGGCTACAAAAAAGAAACTAAATGATCTGGGGATTCAGTACGTGATGCCATATCCAGCCAAATTGAGGTTTAGCTACAAGGGCAAAATCCACGTGTTTGTGTCTCCTGGCGATGAAAATACTTTTATTAATAAGATGGGTTGGAGGGTCGGGGAGGCAGGAGGGCGCAGTCTTTTTCACCATAAAGTCATTTAAGAGACTTGGAATAATAGATGCTGGGAAGCTAGAGCACTCCAGCCAAGAGCTGCTACCCCTCATAAGTAAACACTTTTGATGTGACTTGCCACTTGGGAATGGCCTCGCTGCTGGGGTGAACTCCGGGGTCTTTGGTATAGAGGGCCACAGAATACACACAAATAAATTACTATATTGAATTGTTTGATGCAAAGATATTGACTTAAACATGAGTGATATATACCTGCTCTCGTACATGTATATGTTTGTCATCATAAACTACGGTTCTGGGCAACAATGCAAATAATGCCAATTTGGTCTCCCCTGGAATAGATTGTACAGTTCTGTTAAGCTTGCATACGGGTTGGAATGCTGTGAAACAAGTTGTTGTTGAATTGGAGCTATATGGGGATATTAGTCGAGAAGTTGGGGCTCCATGTATGTGGGGTAAGTACGGAAGGTTAGTTGGGCAATCATGAATGGTATCCAGAGGTCAAAATGCATTATGTCTAGACCTGCTTGTAGATTGATAGATCTTCTTGTGGTGAGAAGCAGACATTATGCCGTGCTCACTAGAGATGTCCGGCACGGAGCTCGGAGGTCAAGAAGACTATTGATGTGGAATGTGAGGGGGTAAATAATCATCGTTGAGCACAAATAGTAGTCGTCTATCTCAATAGCCACAAAATTGATGAGGCATTGAAGAGCATCATGCATCGTCTAGAGGGGAAACGACTTTGTCAAGGGCTGTAGCTCATATCAATCCTTCTCTTCATTCGCCACATTCTGAAGGAGGGTCACTTTATTGGTTAGACATAGCTTCTCAAATCTCTATACACATTCTCTGATGATTAGGGTTTTTCTTTTACTGTACAGGGTCTGTTTGGCGTGTCCCATATCACACTCCTCAATCCCATAATGGTTACAACTTCGATCACTCCAGCACTAGACTTGGAGAGATTTCTCCAAACTCCGTATTATGGGCAAGACTTTAATGTAACACTATGTCCGGATGTTGATAGGGCTAATGGGGTGGCTGGTCACCAGGGTCGAGCGCGGTAAGAGTTATGGGGCGGTCTCCATCAGTCTGAGCTGCTTATCACCACTCCTCCAGAGAATATACTTTTCATTCAGCAGTGCATGGAACGTCCACTAGGATTGATTACTGGCTGGGATCCAAAGACATGATGGGATGGGTTGAAACTATGACACAACAACCCAGGACGTTTTCTGATCATTACTGGCACTGAACAGCCCTAAATTTACAAAGGTGTATAGGGCAGGGAGACTGAATCCTTTTGAGCTGCTGACCTGGTCTTTAGCATGAGAATGTGATTAGTAAGTTGCACCTACTTTGATAAAAACCAGGGATCTGTGTCTTCTGTCGCTACGGGAATTGTTTAAGACGGTAATTAGGAGTTAATGTATTTCTAAAGGGCACAGGATATTGTAATTACTAAGAGACAGAATGTCGCCACTAAATAGAGATTTTCTTTCATTGGAACATGATTATGAGAACTCCCCAGCTCACTCACTTCTGCAAAATTAAACTTCCAGGATGCTACAGCTGGGAAGGTTAAATTCATGTATAAATGTGTCGCTGGGGAGAGGGAGTGCCCAGGATGTACTCTGGCTGGTCTGATTCAGCCTGCCTGGGCGCTCTCAAATATAATTGAGATAGAGCCCACGATGGAGCGCGGAGACACCCCACATTGATATTTTAAGATAATTCACTGATGTTTATAAGGACCAACATTCTGCAAGGGTGGAAGTTCCCACACAAGGCATACAGGAATATCTAAAAGAGCCAGTTTGGTGTGGCTCGAAGCACACTAATGTGAACTTCTCTGCGCTACCATCACTGCAGGGGATGAAGGAAGTGATTAAATAGAGGAGAAATGGCTCGGCACTGGGTAGTGATGGACCTGTGGAGTTTTGCAAGGAGTATGTATCGGAACTCACTTTGTTGCTCCTGGAAGTATACAACGAGGAGTTTGAGGAAGGAATGCTGACTCCTGCTATGCGAGTAGCAGTAGTTATAACATTATTGAAACCCTACAAGCCACCCCATAAATGGGAATCTTATCATCCACTGTCATTAATAATTGGTGAAAATAAAATACTAGCTAAAATTGTGGTTAACAGCCTTCTTCCTCTGTTGCCTGGACTGGTCTAGCTGTTTCAGGCAGGCTTCAATCCTAGGCGGTCAACTGCGGATAATGTGCTCACCCTGTTCGCGGGTACCTATCAACTCCATCCTGATGTCAAGGCACTGACTGTGTTTGTAGATGTAGTCAAATCCATTGATTCAATTAAAGTGCCCTTTCTGCTCACAGTTTTGGAAAGAATGGAGGCAGAGAAAGCTTTGTTACAAAGGTTCATACTACTGTAAGGCTAGGATAAGGGTCAACAATCTTATATCCCTCCCCATCCCCCGATATTGATACCTAGAGGTAGTAGGCAGGGCTTCTCGCTGTCACCCATCCTTTTCGCCTTAACTGTGGAATCCTTGCCAGCCTGCTCAGGGAATATTACCACCACAGAGGCATACAATTTGACATGCGTAGAGTAGGCCTTTCAGTGTATGCAAACAATATTTACTCCTGCTTCAGAACCCTGCGCACAACCTCCATCCTGTAATTGATGAAATTACCACTTTTGGTAAATGCTTCAGATTAAAAATGAATTGGTCAAAAAATTATGATGGTGCCTCTTACTCGTCGGATGTCCACCCTTCAGTTTCAAATTCTGTTTAACTGACAACTGGAACCTCTGTTATATTTTGGCATCTGGTATCACTGGAAATTACTTCCAATACTTATTGAAAACTATGGAAAATGTAAGCTAAATTTTACCAAACAAATGGATAAGTGGGTCAAGCTGCTGTTATCTGTAGCTGGGAGTGTTGGCCTTATGAAAATTATGCTCTCCCCAAACTACTATATATTTTGCAAAATGTACTTATTTCGCTGAAATAGGCATTATTCACACAGTTTACTTATCTGTTAATCAGGTTGGCCTGGGGAGGCAGACAGCCTCAAAAAGCATGGTGCAAGATGCAGCTACTGTATAAGCTCTGGGAGGTTTGCTGCCCCTAACTTTGAAATATATTATCTCACGGCCCAGGCACGGGAATCATCCTTTACAACGGAACCGTTACAACGCGGTACCGTTACAATGCAGGATTTACAACGAAAGTCGTTACAACGACTTTCGCTGGAGGGCGCTCTAGGATAGGGGGTAGTTTAATTTACTATCCAACACCTTCCCTACTATCCACGGGAACTGGAGTTGGAATAGTAAATTAAACTATTGACTATCCAGCGCCCCCCAACGCAAGTCGTTGTAATGACTTGCGTTGTTAAAACTGCATCGTAAAGGTATGCGTTGTACCGTCATACATCCCCCAGGTACACTGTGCGCACCACTGTTTCCGTAACAATAGACACTCCCCACACCGCAGCCTTGATGGAACCCTGGTCCCCCTGCTCACAGTACTATGCTAGGGGGCTAGTCGCCCATGCAGGGAGATCAACACAGTGAGGTGCACGGACTAGGCTTGGGATAGGCTTGCCTAGCTAGTGGGAATAGACAGGCCGTGCTCACCACATTTCCTGTTACTCAACAGCCCTAGACTGAAACTGACTGAAGATCTAGGTGTGAATAAATATTTACATAGTAAAAACATAGAAATATTGGTTGACCCCTTTAATAATAAGTAATTCATAACACTACCTGTATTTTTGAAGGGCGAGAATAGTACTGCTATGGATATCTCGAAATATCACCCCATCCGCAACTCAATGAAAGAGCTATTTCCGGAGCTGCCAGATGAACTATTGCATTGGGAGTTTGTTCATTGTTAATCCTAATCCTGTAAAACTGATTATACCAATGTATAGTTGCACTTTGAATAAATTAAGCATCAGTGACCTGATTATGAAGACAAAATGAGAACTAGAGCTCGAACATGACATTGAGGATGCTTAGTGAGTGTACTGCTGTCAACAAATTAAAGATGTATCCCCCAGTGGGGAATTTAGATTAATGCAATTGAAAATGATCTATAGCGCATATTACGACCCAGTTAGCGTGATGAGGCATGGGTTGATCGTTTATTCCAGCTGCTGGATATGTAAGACACTGCATACAGATTTTCTAAATTTGGCATGAAATTGGCCACAGATAAGAGTTATTCAGGCCCTCAATAATGGCCGAAATTAAACTCATGATCTCTGTTGAGTTGCCCATGTCTCCTATCCTATGTTGGTCCTACTGGCTTATGTTAATCCTTTCCGTGCTTGTGACGGAACCATTCCGTCACGAGTCTCGGGTGGGCTGTGCTGGTGACGGAACGGTTCCGTCATGGCCCGCTCGCCGCGCCTGCGTGGCGCGAATTCCGCGCCTGCGCTGTCGTTCTTAACAGCGGGCGGGGCCGTGACGGAACCGTTCCGTCACAAGCACAGCCCACCCGAGGGCCGTGACGGAGCGGTTCCGTCATGAGTACGGGAGCGCTGCGCGGCCCCGCCCCCCCTTAGCGCTGCGGCAGAAAAGCCACCGCAGCTCAGGGGTTAAAGAGTGCCTAAGCGCTCCTGGAAACTGGTTGCCATTGCTTTATTGCCGGGCCAAGCATAGGGTCATCATTAACTGCAGAAGGAGAAGTGCCCTGGCATATGCAGACTGGCTCAGAGATCTACCCACATGCTGCGAATAGTCTGAGATGTATGCGTCCTTGCTTCTCCACACTTCCCATCCCAGGGATATTTGGGGGACCACTGTGAACGTATTTCAGTTGCTTAAATATATAATGGTATCCCTTTCTAGACAATTTGATATTGATACTTTTTGTTAATCGAGCTACCAATTTTGCTACTTGCTTACTCACTGGTACTTGGCTTTTGATGTTTTTTTCTTAACTGGTCGATGACCGACTGTGTAGAAGAACTCACTGCTTAATTGGTGACTTGCTGTGTAACATGACATCCTGTTTAATGTTAAAAAGATAAATACAAATAAAAAAAAATATTCACCTGCTTGGGTTAGTCTGACTTGTAATTCCTTCGAGAATTGATCCAGTACTGCAGTTCCATCTGCATAGATCCTGGTTATAAGTTGCACAATACCTGGGTAATAGTAAAATCATAACTAATTATACTGTTACTGTGCAGTAACTTCGCGCCAGCACCATGCAATGACGATTAAGATCCTTTGGAATGGGGAATTAATTATATGGGGCTATTTTTTTGATCTATGATCACACAGAAGTCACCACTCATTTGGGTAGTAGCACTAAAAATTAATAATTATCTGTGGCAACAACACTTTTGGCCAGGGCCAGCTTTAGCATTGATGGCATCCAGTGGCACAACCTTTGTTGGCGCCTTCCACCCCTAATGACCTGCTCCTTCACAGATTTTCTCACTACCACCCTCCAAAGGAGCCCCTCCTCTCTCCATAGCCCCTCTCTCAGATTCATTTGATCTGTTTTATACCACTACTTATACTAGTGAAGGGAGTCAGAGCACTTTACAACACACAAGCATTATATAGGGACAAGGAATCATATATCTATATAACAGCGTATAGAAAATGTCACATAAGTAGGCATGGGCGGAAAATCCGTTCCGCTCGCGGATTTTGCGGATTTTCGGGAAATCCGCAATCCGCGAGATTCGCGAATCTCCCGCAAAATCCGCAAATCCGCGAGCAGCGGATTTTGCTCGCACTGCTCGCACTGTTCGCGTGAGTTCGCGTGAGTTCGCGCCCCGCGAATAAGTGCAAAATTGCAGAAATACGATCTTAGCAAAACTGAAAGTAACTACTTACCAGGTTCAAAAGTTCAGGCTCATCATTAGTAGCCATTTCCTGTAGTGCTTCCTGAGGGGCCCCTCCAGAGTTCAGTTGCCAGTTGAAACTATTATGTGACCCTGCTCTGAACCTCAGAATAGTTACACATATGCCACAAAGGTCCTGAATTACAGCTAAGGGAGACAAGCAGGAGCCAGACTGGAAGTTAAAATCCATTAATCAGCCCCTAATTCATTATTGTCAGTTGGGGCAGGGCAGGTGTTGTAACTAATTTTGCAACAATGAAAGCACTTAGCAAGTGCAAAAGATCACTAATCAGGGCGCACTAAGGAAGCAGGTGCCAGCTAAAAAAATATTCTGTGACACATTAATCAGCCCCAAATTAATTCAGGTCACTTGAGGCAGGGAAGGTGTGCTTTGCTTTGCCGAAAATAATGTACACTGGACAACCAGAGGGTGTGGTGATGAAACAGAGGGTGGCATGGGTGGGCCAGAGGGTGGCATGAGTAGTCAGAGAGTGGCAGTGGTGACAGAGAGTGGCAGTGATGAAGAAGAGTGTCCCAAACAGGCTGGACACGTAGAAACAACAAGTTCGCAAAACTTGCGACCCGACAGGTAAGTTCGCAAATTGCGAAATTGTGAAAAACCCTCGCGAACTGGCAGAAACACGGGCGAACACAAAAAAAAAAAATCCGCAAATTCGCGGGAATTCGCGGATTTTGCGGATTGCGAATCCGCAAATCCGCAAAATTCGCGAACGCGAGATTCGCAAAATTCGCTCATGCTTACACATAAGACGAAGAGGACTCCAATGTGCAGGAGTCATTTGTCATCCATACAGCATTATATTTTAACACCTTGGCTGCTTGAGATAATCTTCTGCTATGCTGGAAAATAATAGAAATGGGTGTGGTCATGACAAGCTCAGCTCGTCATGAGCACACGAGCACCGTGCCTCATGACGAGCTGAGCTCGTCATGAGCACAGAAGGGGTTAAGAGTGCTTGGCCTGGAGAAGCACAAGCTCAGGATTTAAAAGAAACACACTGGTTGGTGTTGGTTTTACTAATAAGAATGTATTTATACCCAAGCAAACCATTTTTTTATCAACATTAGGTTCTTTAGACCGGGAAAAAAATCGTAAAGTTCTAACCCATACCTTTCAATTTGAATGCAGCTCCTCCATACCAGTTGATAGCCCAGGGCTATGTTAGGTTTGTGACTTATGAACTGCAAGTAACAAAAGGATCTCTGTGACAAAAGCAGTAACGTATCAGCTATCGCTTAAAAATACAATTCTGCGATCGGCATGATGCACTTTCTTTACTGCAGGCAGGTTAACCCTCTGCACTGGTTGTATGACAGAGGCACACATAGGCAAACCACGCATGCCTCTACTACGCTGCCAAAACAACAAATGCATCTGAACTGCTCATTCCTTTACCATGCATGCCTTTACCATGCAATTTTGTAGTAAAGGCATGACCGGTAAAGGGTTATGGGGCATATTATCAAGGAGGGCGTTAAAATTATCACTGGTTTAGCGGCAGAAAACTGCCTCTAAAAAGGTGATAATGGGATTGATAATATGCCCTCGAGAATTCCAACAGAAACAGAACATGGACTTCTATTGGAATTCTCAAGGGCATATTATCAAGCCCATTATCGCCGCTTTAGCGGCAATTTTCTGTCACTAAACCGGCGATAATTTTTAACGCTGTTCCTTGATAATATGCCCCTATGTGTGGTAAAGATCACACCCCTGTCCCCGCCCAGGGCCCTAAAAACTACACCTACCCCTAAAAATTATCCAGATTCCGCCGAGCCCTAGCAACTACCTGACCTTCGCCGAGCCCTAAAAAGTACTCAAACCCCCCCCTCAGCCCTAAAAACTACCCTGACCCCTCGAGCCGTAAAAACTACCCTGAAACCCTTGAGCCCTAAAAACAACCCCAACCCACCGAGCCCTGAAAACTACGTCGAATCCCCCAAGCCCTAAAAACAACCCCCAAGTCCTTAAAACTACCACAACCCTTAAAACTAACCCCAACCACCCCAAAACCTGCCCAGCATGGTAAAGGCAAGCGTGGTTCCGCTTGCGCGGAAAAAGCCACCTGCAATCCTTATAAAAGCCTTATTACTCAGTGTTCAGTGTTAACTGCCAAACTCAAGGGCACATAATCAGGGGGAGGGCAAATACCTGTTGTTAATGCCTAACAGCATTGGGGCAATAAGACCTTTAGTACCCGTCACCCTTATCTCACCCAGTACAGGCTAGCAAATAGGCAGTTTTTGCTCACTGTCTCTGGTGTACAATTGCACTGAACTTAGGCGCAGATTTAGAATTTGTTAGAAAGGGTACACACAAAATGGAGTCCTCCTGTCTGCCAAACTAACAGTCTGCCTGCCTCATTTGGAGTCGAGCTAAACCGAGCCCCCATTGGCTCTGTCAATGGAATGCTTCCTCCGATGGCCTGATGAAATAGGAGCCATCAGAAGAAGCACATAACACAGTCCGTCCTATTTAGGGGGAACAACATTATATGTTTGGTTATGTACTTCACTACCAGGTAAAACAAACTCCTGCTTTGGGAGTTTGTTATCGAAAAACAAAACACTTTGGAAGTTTCACTGGCACCTGTCATGTTTGACAGTACCATCCGTCAAACTTTTCCTACATTGAGCGAATTCACCATGACAGCGGTTCCTGTCAATAACGAGAGATGTCTGTGGGGCCGACGGACATCTCTAAATTTGACCCACGGTGTGTACGTCAGTGTGACGGAGGACAGTATTCTGTCACCCTGATGGACATTAAACCATCTGCCAAACACTAAATCAGGCCCTTACATATTTGACAGAATCGTAAAAAATACGAGCTTCAGCAATTAGAAAATGAAAAATTGGGAAAGAAATCTCAACCTTTCTCCTCATATGCATGTTTGGGACAAACAGTAAATATCAGATCAGGCCCAAGGGTCAATATGCCAACAATTCACACCCAACGGCAATGTATTTGCTGAGGATTTATTGGTCACTGCAGAAATTAGTCAAAGTGAGGGTTAGGACAAAAGGGAACTGCTGGACATGCAGCCATCGAGATGCCAGACTAGGTGCCTGTGTGTGTGTGGTGCAGGAAACCTTCCTGGGGTGAACTAGCTGAAAAGATTCAGTTAGCCCCCTTAATATAATGTATCGACATCAGTAATCCTCTTTAATAATGGCTTGACTTGGTCCGCCCCTGGCAAAGCTCAGTCGATGGGTTGGATTATTAGCAGTCTAATACTTGTACAAAAAAATTCTTAAAAGCTGGAAATCTTCTGCATCCATGGCAACAGTGAGCTGGATTACAGAAATGCAACACCTGGCCCTCACTGGATGAACTGTGTTCAAATAGGACACAGCGACTGAAAAGTACCTGTAGATCCTTATCTTGCAACTTGGTAGAGGCATCTGCATTTCAACCACTTCTTTACGTAGATTGTTGTATTTTTCCCCAGCTGTACATTTTAAGTCAATATTTCTTGTCTTTTTTTTTATAACCTTTTGTGGATACCTTTATTGCTTCTTAGAAGAACACTGTACCTTGAACTGTTTAAATTGCATTATAGACCGGGCTTTTTTATATTTGCTATATGGAATTATGTAGGTAACTATGTTCTAATATGCACATTTTGGTCTATATAACATTTTTGACTTAAAAGCAAAAGTGTAAAATAAATTGTGGGAAAAAAACAAAAGCTAGAACCAGCATTTTTCGCATTCTGGTGTACGTGATACAATCTCAGCATTGAAATGAGGGTGCTAAAGAGAACTAGAGATGGACTCCCTCATAATGTAAGAAAGCTGGTCAGCCTGGCGGCCCTCTGCCGGGTAGGTGTAGCCGGGGAACTAAAGGCCCACCCTTCTTGACAAATGGGTGTCAGAGATAAGCTTGCCCCGGGGGTAGCTTTTTCATTTATTTTTTGTAGCGCTTGTTTAGTGGGTTCATCGCTCTTAAAAGGCCTGGCATCACATCTGTCCTGTAGATTGAAGCTCTTAGCCTGCTCTTTATGCCTGTAACCAGCCCTATTAGTCTTATCAGATGGGATCTTTTTATAGAGCAGCCCAAGCAAGCAAAGCCCCTGAGGTTTGCCACCACTCCCAGCTCTCGAAGGCACAATGATGAGGTTTGCCCAGACTTGCCGCAGTGAGACACTTCGTCCCTTAGGAGAGGTGTGTTCAACCGCAGTGCTCTTATCGACCTTGGTGATGCCGGAGATTGGAAAGGTTGCAGGTAGGGCTTCACAGGACAAACCTGGACACAGCACATTTGTAGGAGGCAGTGATCACATCTCAGATTATATCATTTTTCCATGGACCAGTTTAATATTCTGAGTTTAATATCTTCCAACCTTAGATCTGCAGCAGATCCTGGGCTCTGACCAAGGGTCACCACCCCTGCCCCCTAGTGCTTCTGTTGACTTGCTGGGCATCTTTCACTCTGACAGCTCATTTGTGCTCTCAGGATCCAGTGGGGGCTTTTAATAGCTTTTTATTGAGACGTCGAGCTGGAGCTACCACTCTCTCTCACTATCATTGATACAACAATGCTCCTAGCATCGCACTGCAAGGTGGTGCAGAGCCGCAGAGAGCAAAGCTCATGCATAGTCATGTATTTTTATTCATTTTGTCGTTCTTCAAGGCCCGTTCCTCCTGCCCACAGGAAACCACTGCACCTAGTTTGTTCTCAAAGACATTGACAAATTGAACCAAGATTTGTTCAGAACATGAAAAATGCGCCCTAGCCGCCACCCACGCTTTCCCATGAGCTACTGAGACAAATGTATGAATTACACACAACTGTCTTTTCCTGCAGTTGTGATCACGTATAATTTGGTGCTGCTCAGTCTCGCAGCACCTTCGTTTCCATGTGCATCTCACTGCACACCGCACAAAAGGCACAATTTTTGTCTTGTTGAGATTCTGCCTCTGTCTTCTAAGATGGAAATATTCTCCTGCTGGGGTTAGTCTTGCTAGTAAACCCTTTGGGATTGTATACATTACTGCAGTTCCAATCCCATAGACACTGGTTATAAGTTGCGCAGTACTGGGTAAATACCAGCGGCGGCTCCTCTGCTAAGGCGGAGGAGCATCGCCCCACTGCTCTCAGATCAGTGCAACAAGAAAAAATACAATGATAATAACACATTGTTATTATCATTTTATTTTTCTGCACGGAGCCAGGTTGGGGCTGTGCAGGCTGGGCTGGTTCACAGAAGGAGGAGTGGTATGGGCAATACTAAGTGCGCATGACGGTTTGGCCGGCAGTCTTGGGCCAGCCAAGCCATCATGTGCACCTAGCATTTCTCCACCCAACTGTGTTGCACAGCTCGGTGGAGAACTGTCCCAAGGCTCCCATGCACTGCCAAGTTGCCAAACAGGCCGTTCCATGATACATCTGTCTTGCTTGTGACCACATCGTCGTGATTGGCTTAGGGGAGCATGTCAAACTCACATATCAGTGGATAGAGCTGCACAGACAGAAGTGAAGGGGGATTCTATAGGGGCACCTGAACCGCTCCTCAAGGCGTGTCGTCGTCCATAGTTGTCTACACATTTCACCCACACCTCCTGCTCTCCTTCAGCCACGTGCATGCCCAACCACCTTGAGTTCCCCGCAGGTCAGGCGCTCTGACCAGTTGTGTCTTTTGATCTCCGTGACCACCTGGATGTGACAAAGCAGTGGGGAACATCAGGCAACACTCCCAATGCCCTCGTCCGGGCGCTCTGCAGTGAAGCCTGAAGACTCCCTCTTGCGGGGAACAGTTTTTCTTGTTCACCTCTAGATGTACGAATGGATGATTTGTACCTGTATACAATCGCATTGGTGATTTTCTACTGGCCTCTTCAAAAAAGCTTAAACAGCACACAGACATCAAAGATTTTCTTGAGGTGGCTCACTTCAAGGTACTAGAAATGGAGAAAGGCAATTTCTCAATGACAGCGGGTGCATAGAAACCAGGGGGCGAATCAATAAAAGCACTCCTGGAGTGGCACTATAGTCACTCCACAACCACCCACGTCAAAAGCTCATTCTTGCATGCTGCAGGGCAGTAGCTGGATCCCACAGTGCCATTCAAATACTGCAAAGTTGACCCAGAGGCACAACAAGTCTACCCCACACTGATGGGACAGAGAGAATCAGGGAACAGGCGCCAGCCGTCCTGGAGAGAATTAAACAGAGTCCAGGACTAGGTGCTAGGAGTGGGTTCACCCACAAGTCTCTTGACAGGAGTCAACAGGTAAGTTGGCCCTTCTTCAAATTCCTCTTCTTGGCTCATCATCCCTGCAGAGGAAGTTAAAAGGGAGGTGGAGAATGCTATCATTGCTGAAACCCCCACCAAATCTAATTTTACCCCTTCCTCCTTCCACCACTATCTCACATCTTGCTGTTAACACCCTCTTAAATTCAGAAGTAGGAGCAGCTCTTTCCTAGTGTTGGCCTTTTGTCCTTAGGGGGCTTTGATCTTCCATCAGAGGTGCACAGCAACTATCTCCAGCCAGGCAGACATCTGAAGAGTGTATTTCAAGAAGGGGAGGCGCAGAAAAACATACATGAAAGATTCAGCTAGGTTTAATCTGACCCTAACCCGTAATTCCTGGCCTCTGCCATTGTATAAACGCAACTGACCCTGGTCCTTATACCATAGGACAACCAGAGGGGGCAGTTTAACCCAGTTTAGACGTTGAGAAAACGCCACAGACTGTACACTTTTCCTACAAGGAAAGGTGCATCCCATTTTAGTGCCCAAATTGCCCAGATTATTTTTAAGGTTTATGTGACATGCACGTGCAATTTAGTCTGGGTTCCTTCTGTCCACAGAGTTACGTCAGAGCAGATGCAGCCGTCTTTCTCAGTCTACATTTGTGCACACATCTTTACATGGACTTTTCAAAACCTACTCGAGCCCCTTAGCCCAGCTGCACACAGGCAGCTGTTCACTGTTTATTAAAAGGTGGTCACTGCAGGGTGCCTTTAAACCCCATGCTACAAGGATCGTTATAGTGAGCACAGCACACAGATGTAAAAAACACAGAGGTCGAAAAGTGAAATATGGGGGGTCCCAGAGGTGAAACCCCACCCGTCCCCCTCTGGGTGTGTTATTCAAAGGAGCCTCACTTTCAGAGTTGAGTGTGCAGGAGTGTGGCACAGTCTGCCTCGCTGTTTGCCAGCCTCCAGGTCAGACAATGACCTCCCAGTCTGCACTGTGAACACCAGCAAGCACACACCAGGTGTGAGGAGCCTCTGTAGCAGTCACCTTGGGCAGTGGTGAGAAATATACATGACAACTCTGCATTGAGCCCCACATGCAAATCTTGTGCACACTCCTATCACATGTCACCTCCCACCTCACAGGGGGGCGTAGCCTGCACAGTGGACCCTTCTAGCGCCTAGATTCCATTAAGGAATTGTACCTGTCAGTATGGCTGGAATCCTGGTCTTACCTGTTGATTTTTGACCCTCAATAAGAATTAGTCCTTGGTTTCTTTTCCTTCAGTCAGAGGGCCTTGTGTGAGGCTGACTTGTATGTGTTCATTGGTTAACCCTTTCTTCTCTCTTAAATCTCCCCTTCTCTTCCCTGAAAGGACGGCAGCCTGCAGTGCCCCACCTGTAAGGCTATTTATGGTGAGAAGACGGGGACGCAGCCACCTGGGAAGATGGAGTTCCACATCATCCCCCATGCCCTGCCAGGCTACACCGAGGTCAAAACCATCCGCATCGTGTACGACATCCCGTCAGGAATGCAGGTGAGCGGCTCCCTGCGTCATCCCCTGCGACCAGCATGGCGCCCTGTCCCGCCCATCCATCCGCCTCAGCATCCTTTCTCATAGCAAAGACAGCAGAGCCGGAGCAGGGGAAGGGGGACAGAGCACCCACTGCTGCTGCTGCTGAAAGAAAGGAAGAGGCACACAGAAATAGGCTTGGAAGGGCAGCGAGCAGACGCTGCAGTTAAGATTGACGACCGACAGCACACCAGCAACAACTGATGACAGTCTGTGCACACTACAGCTCAGATTATGGACATACACAGCACGCACAATGGGCTGGCCTCTATTAAGTGTAGGACGCACACTCTACAGTCAAAATTAAGGACAGACCGCACAAACTGCAGCTCAGATTAAGGGCAGCCAGCACACACTGCAGCTCAGATTAAGGGCAGCTAGCACATACTGCAGCTAAAATTAATGGCAGTACGGACATACTGCAGCTCAAATTAAAAACAGACAACACAAGCTGCAGCTCAGATTAAGGGCAGTCAGCACACACTGCAGCTAAAATTAAGGACAGCCAGCACACACTGCAGCTATTATTAAGGACAGTCCAGACATACTGCAGCTAAAATTAAGGACAGACAACACACGCTGCAGCTCAAATTAAGGGCAGCCAGCACACACGGAAGCTAACATTAAGGACAGTCCAAACACTCTGCAATTAAAATTAAGGACAGTCCAAACAGACTGCAGCTAAAATTAAGGACAGCCAGCACACACTGCATCTAAAATTAAGGACAGTCCAGACATACTGCAGCTAAAATTAAGCACAGTCCCAACACACTACAACTAAAATTAAGTCCAGTCCAGACATACTGCAGCTAAAATTATGGTCAGGCAACAGAAGCTGCTGCTCAGATTAAGGGCAGTCAGCACACACAGCAGCTAAAATTAAGAACAGTCCAGACATACTGCAGATACATTTAAGGACAGTGCAAACACATTCCAACTACAATTAAGGACAATCCAGACATACTGCAGATAACATTAAGGACAGTGCAAACACATTGCAACTACAATTAAGGACAGTCCAGACATACTGTAGCTAAATTTAAGGACAGACAACACAAGCTGCAGCTCAGATTATGGAGAGTCAGCACATTTTGCAGCTAACATTACAGACAGTCCAAACACACTGCAACTAAAATTGAGGACAGACAAACCAAGATGCAGTTTAGATGAATGAGCTAACATTAATCCCACACACACTGCAGCTAAAATGAAGGACAGACAGCACAAGCTGCAGTTTAGATGAAGGACAGTCCAGACATATTGCAGCTAAAATTAAAGACAGACAGCACACACTTCAGCTAGAATTAACGACAGACAGATCACAATGGAGCGAACATTATTTACAATGTGTAACTATGAACACATTACAGTTCAGATTAAGGAGTCTTCAGTACGTAGTATGAGTTCGAATAGGTGCAGATAGCACACACCTCAGCCAAATTTAAGGACGGTCAGCACAAGTTGTGGCTACGATTAGGGATAGACAGCACACATGCCTTTTCGATGTCAGGATCTAAATTCTGGAATTCTGGTATTCTCTACCTCCACATCAAATGTGATGCACTGTAGGTGGTTACTGAAAACATGCCTCTTTAACTTTCAGGTACATCTGTCTGTCTTCCTGTAGGATTTACCCTTGTTATTCATCAAGAACTATGTATTCTTGCACTCTATAAATAAATTAACATCGCATAAAACCTGCAGTCAAAGTTAAAGACAGACAAAGGGCAGCAAGGACAGATTTCACGCACTGCAGCTAAAACTGACAGCAAGCACTCACTGCTTCTAAGATTAGGGGCAGACAGCACACACTGTAGCTTGGAGGAAGGACAGATAGCACACACTGTAGCTTGGAGGAAGGACAGACAGCACACACTGTAGCTTGGATGAAGGACAGATAGCACACACTGTAGCTTGGAGGAAGGACAGACAGCACACACTGTAGCTTGGAGGAAGGGCAGATGGCATACACTGTAGCTTGGAGGAAGGACTGACAGAACACACTGTAGCTTGGAGGAAGGACTGACAGAACACACTATAGCTTGGAGGAAGGACAGACGGCACACACTGTAGCTTGGATGAAGGACAAACGGCACACACTGTAGCTTGCTGGAAGGACAGACAGCACACACTGTAGCTCGGAGGAAGGACAGAGAGCACACACTGTAGCTCGGAGGAAGGATTAACGGCACACACTGTAGCTTGGATGAAGGACAAACGGCACACACAGTAGCTTAGAGGAAGGACAGGCGGCACACACAGTAACTTAGAGGAAGGACAGACAGAACACACAGTAGCTTGGATGAAGGACAGACGGCACACACTGTAGCGTGGATGAAGGACAGACAGAACACACTGTGGCTCGGATGAAGGACAGACAGCACACACTGTAGCTTGGAGGAAGGGCAGATGGTACACACTGTAGCTTGGAGGAAGGACTGACAGAACACACTGTAGCTTGGAGGAAGGACTGACAGAACACAGTATAGTTTGGATGAAGGGAAGATGGCACACACTGTAGCTTGGAGGAAGGACTGACAGAACACACTGTAGCTTGGATGAAGGGCAGATGGCACACACTGTAGCTCGGATGAAGGACAGACAGAACACACTGTAGCTTGGATGAAGGACAGACAGAACACACTGTAGCTTTGATGAAGGACAGACGGCACACACTGTAGCTTGGATGAAGGACAGATGGCACACACTATAGCTTGGATGAAGGATGTTGTAATTTGCATGTGTGGGTTCATATCCTATCCTCGTTGCCAAAATATTGTAAGTAGTTTACGTAGGCAGCAGGACACGTCTTCAAGTTATTATGATAAGAGTGGCTCAAATCCACCTGAGTGACTTACCACACTCACCTATAGTTACTCAGTAAGAAGTCAGCCGGACAGTGGAGAAGAATAAACAGGGTAATTTTATTAGGCCACAAACTCCCATATGAGAGGGCCCTGTCCGACCTCACCCCTAAGAGTGCGCCGAGAGGACTAACTCATATCATCACAGCAATACATTATAACATGGTACAGTGGAATAAAACACACCCCTTCTGGAAAATTACTGAACCCCAGAGAGAGGAACAATGGCATCATACAAGAGGCATCTGCACCTGCAAGGGCTACATTAGCTATAGCTATCTCTGCCCAAGGCTGCGGAGCCGAGCCTCAGCGTCTCTGGTGCATGAGAACACTACTGATAAGGAACTTGTTAGTTTCGGCCACAGTTAGCTGAGAAATGAAAACTGCTGCATTAGTGATTTTCTTATTCCTACGGGAGGGGTGGATGAGCGAGTGTGACTCGCAGACACAGAGGGATACACAAAATGGAGGCACACAAGCTAAGCTAAGGAAACCAAATATCACCACACGTATAAATGAATAATCACATGAGCAGTAAAAAATAACGTAAGAGCATAAGTGTATACTTCATCAGTTAGACACATGATGCTAACTTGCATATGTAAATGTTAATGGGCGGGGCATCGAAAATGAAACCTATCAGACCCTCCTTTTACCATCATTTGGCTAACTGGAGCGTAGCCTTTATTAGCTAAAAAGGTAGCGCCTTTACATTCCATTCTAGGGGCGGGGCACACTTTAATCAAAAATATCCTGGTCGATAAGCATCAACCAACGAACATCAGGAAGTTCAATAGCAGTAGAGGCAGGATATTGACCAGTCACTTTTCCTGAGGGCCGCAAATTACTGGCACACATTGAGCTACATGGGGGGGGGGGGGCAGTAAACACAAAGGCAGCATGTCAGGAGAACACTCACTACTCCAACTAGTCCCATCAGTATCTTCCAACCCACGAGGAGAAAACACCCCAGAGCCATCCCTGTAATGACCATGTCCCATTGTTCTGATGAAGTTCAGTCGCTAATCTGTGGAGTTTCTGTACTGCTAAGTTAACTGTCGGGCTGAGTCAGGAATATAAACACAACAGGACGTCCCGATGACGCGGCAGGCTCCGCCCCTATCAGCAAGGATGACGTCTAACACCATCCTATTTTGGATCGTGAATAATCTCATAGCCTGCATCTCAACTGACATATTAGTAGCAATGTCTGCTTCAGTAATACCCACTTTCTCCATCACCCTCGACAACCTACGGATGGCCCTGCTGTTAAATATCGGACCCCAGAAAGGCAAGAGGCCCTTAGAGAAATCTGTCCATTGTTGTAAAGAGGTATCAGTCTGATCTACGTCGTCAACCTGAAGTGCCCTCCTTTTACGCTGCTCTGGTGAGCTGGTAAACCTACGGTGAGTCTTATGATAGTCGGAAGGTGCCACATACACAGGTGGGATCATATAAGCTAGATAACAGACTCCACCCCAACCCTCAGGCAGCCACAAATACCCGTTGTCCCCGCACACGAAGTAAATGTTGGGAGGCGTGACTAGAGAAGGGCTAAGGGGCAGGCGTATTGATGCTGTCACGTTACAGGAACTGTTCCCAACCTTTATAGGACCCCTTCCTGCAATAAAAAAGAATGGTGATGGTCCTACAACTGCTAAGGGCACCAAAGACTTATTGCTACCATTTCCTTTTGGCGGGTGTCTATAAGACAGGGAGGAATTTAACTGTAGGAAACTCTCTCTAACTTTGTCAGTGTCATTGGGAGTCAAGAATCGTCCTACTTTCTTTTCACATGTCTCCAAAAATGTTTGGTCGAAACGTCCATCAGTATATAACCGTCCAAGGGAAGAAGTGGGCATGGGGCGTACCCGCATTGTCATAGTAGATCCTGTGTCTTGTAGTCAGGGAGTTAAAAAATCTGGCTGTTGGAAATATTTGACCAAACCAATCAAAGTGTACCACCCCACACAACTATTCACTGGTGTCAAGGGAAGTGCTAAAAATCTATCCTTCTTATAAGCAGCGGAGGGTAACAGTCCACAAACCCAGCAATCTGTCACATTGTACACGGCATGAGCATGATGCAGAGTCTTAATAAAAACATTATCTTTGTAACCTTTACGTAAACTTTGTTCACCATAATCAACAGTAATCATGTTATGCTCGAGAATGGCAGAATGTGTGGGGGCAAACACATGTACAGGATAAGCCTTGTCCAGGAAAAACAGTATTCCGAGAGTGACAAGGAAAGCAATGAGCACTGTTATGATGACCACTATTTTCCCTTTTCGTGATAAGGCCAACCAACGGAGAAGCAGGCTCGGGTCTACGAGGAGCCGCAAAAGGCTGCTCCTCGTCGGGGACGGGACGACCAAAGGGGTACATTTCTTTTACCAAAAAATTAGAACCAAAAAAATAAGGAAAAAACTAAACTAAGAAAAATAGTCCCAGGCACTCCTAAAACCGGCCAGAGGGGTTCTTCAACCCTTAAAAGGGATCTTCGTCCCTGTGTCCGTTAAAGCCTCACGGGTAGACTTCTATTGTTCATTCCCTAATCCCTCGTTGGAGTTGCACAGCTGCCGCAACTCAGGAGCACTAATCTGGGCCCAGGCACCACTCTAATGTCTCGTAAAACAGAATCTTCGGCCAAACACCAGGGCTCTTACAAGTCCATCCCTATCACTAGTCTTCTTCCGTGAGATAATGTGCACTCCGCCACCTGTTCCAGTGCCCTATCTAAGCCCTTCTTCCAGTGTTTAGTCCCTTATGCCTTTTTCCTTTCTGGGCCGCAAATTATAGCGAGTGCTCCCTCGCACTTCAGGATCTGTGAACAAAATGGGGGTATCATTGGCAAGTGTTGCGTCCGTCAATGCCTGATCACTATTCTCAATGGGAGTATTGGAGCTCGCAATTTTTTCTTTTTTTCTTTTCACTGCACTCGGCTCCCCTCCCCTCAGTGAGGCATCAGAGAAAGGAATGTAACTCTGTATTTCCTCGCATTCCTGGTCAGCAACACCCTCTCTCACCCATTTGTCGTAGGGTAATGGTAGCGGGACCTTCTTCACATGCGACGCATGGGTCCACGCCTTCCTGCCCTCAACTCGAAGTGTGGTACGCGTCGTCAGTAGCACTTGCCTCGGCTCCGACCATCTGGGCTCCAAACAGGATTTCCGCTGATATCGTCTAATCACTACCCAGTCCCCGGGTAGGATGGAATGTCCGGGCCCCTCCGGCAACGGGTTCAGGGTGTCTGCTACCTGCTGATGAATAGAACGAAGATCTTTAGTCAAAGCATACAAGTAGTCTATCAACAAAGGATACTCGATTTCAGAAAAACATTTAGGTCTTGGTACTCCCCACACGTTGGCAGGACGGCCAAATATTACCTCGTAAGGGGAGACACTCGTTTTGGAATTAACTGTCACTCTGCTAGAAAGCAAGGCTAAAGGAAGGGCATCTGGCCAACGGAGTCCTGTACTCTCCTGTATTTTGACCATTTTTAATTTCAATGTTCCATTAAATCTCTCTACAAGTCCCGCGGCCTGAGGGTGTTGGGCCGCGTGGAACTTTTGGGAAATCTGTAGGCCCTTACATATCTGTTTCATCAATTCAGCATTGAAGGATGTGCCATTATCACTCCAAATCACCCTAGGCAATCCGAAGCGAGAAAAGTACTCTTTAATCAACATCTTGGCTGTGGAAATGGCCGTGCAATCTTTTGTCGGAAATGCCTCCACCCATCTGCTAAAAGAGCATACAACGACCAGGACGTATTTGAGATTATTAACCCTTTCCATTTCAATATAATCCATCTGGATCACCTCGAAAGGAAAAGAAGGAGGTGCAAAATTTCCCACTGGGATGGGTGTTCCCTTTCCTGGATTGTGCCTCAAATATACCATACATTGTTGGACCAGATGAGTCGCCACTTTAGGGATATTTTTATTGCTCCACACTGGGTCCAGTAATTTGCATATACCCTTGGCACTAATGTGTGCCGGCCCATGAGCCATTGTCACCACTGGAAGGACATATGCGTTTGGGAGTAACCATCGTCTTTTATCGGTCACATCTGTCCAACATTCATCAGAATCCAATCGCCCCCCACCATCTTTCCATGTCCTCAATTCATCCTCAGTCGCCTTTTCTTGTATATTCTTTACACTCTGTACAGTATCTGCAAACATGTTAACGTCAGGTACCCATCTAGCTGGCCCTGCCACAAACATTCGTGGGAGTTTCGTCCTCGCAGTCTCTTTTGCTGTTTGGTCTGCAAAAGCGTTACCCCGTCCCACATCGTCCACCACTGCCTTATGTGCACTACACTTTATCACGGCTAGTCGTCTGGGTAGCGTCAATGCTGTAAGTAGTCGTAATATCAGTGGGCCGTGCTGAATCTTTTGTCCGTGTGATGTAAAAAACCCCCGTTCTGCCCACAGTCGCCCATAACTATGAGCCACGCCGAAGGCGTATTGGCTGTCAGTATAGATATTCACATCTAGTCCTTCACTCAATTCGCATGCTCGCAACAAGGCTATTATTTCTGCATCCTGAGCCGAATGATAAGGGATCCTAGAGGTCTCCACTACCGTCTGTAATGTCGTAACTGCGTATGCTGCAGTCGATGTACCGTCTGCAAGTTTAAAACAAGACACATCAACATACAGCTCCCCGTCAGGATCATCTAAGGGTGTATCAGTCAAGTCAATTCTCCCTTTCGTCTCCTCCTCTGTCCGAAACAAACAATCGTGTATGTCATCTTCTTTTGTATCTGTTGGGATGGGTAGCAACGTGGCTGGGTTCAGAGTAGCACACCTCCTTATCGTGACATGGGGTGCGAAAAGTGTCATTTCATAACCAGTAAGACGAGCACTAGTTAAGTGCTGCGTCTGTGTTCTGTTCAATAGAAGGTCCACAGCATGTGGTACCATCACTGTGAGGTCTGAACCCAGGACGAGCCCTGCCGATTGTCTAATAGAGACCGCAGCAGCCGCTGTGGCCCGCAGACAGCTCGGCAGCGCTCTTGCCACATTGTCGAGCATCGCAGAGAAATAGGCACAAGGTCTCTGCTTCCCTCCAAAACATTGTGTTAAGACAGACAACGCGCAACCTTCCACCTCGTGTACATAAAGCACAAAAGGCTTCTGGTAATCAGGTGTTCCCAAAACAGGTGCAGAACATAAAGCAGTTTTTAGTGACTTGAAAGCTTCCTGACATGCGGGGCTCCAGGGTAGGGGTTCGCGCACCTCTTTAGTGGTCAGATACAGTAGGGGTTTTGTTAGTAAGGCATAGTTGGGTATCCACTGGCGACAATACGAGGTTATGCCCAAAAACGCGCGCACCTCTCGCTGCGTGTTAGGTACAGCCATGTTAGTTATCGCTTTTATGCGCTCCGGTGTCAACCTCCTCCCCTCCTTCGAAAGGAGATGACCTAAGTAGGTTACCTCCGTTCGACAATATTGGAATTTAGGAAGGGACACTTTGTGGCCCTTGTGTGCCAAATGATGCAACAATTTAACCGTAGCATCCCGACAACCGTCCTCGGTGTCCGATGCTATAAGAATATCATCCACATATTGTAACATAACATTACCTGCGGGGAGTTCCAAATCATCCAATTGTGCTTTTAATGCCTGACTATAAATGCTGGGACTCTCTGTATATCCTTGGGGAATTCTCTTAAATCTAAAACTTCGGCCAGCCAATGAGAATCCGAAGAGATAACGGCTATCCTCATGTACGGGAATACTGAAGAAAGCATTCTTCAAATCCAGAACAGAAAAATATTTAGCCGATGGGGGAATCATTGTCAGTATTGTTGTAATATCAGAAACCACTGGGTATTGGGGCTCCACCACCTTGTTAATGTGGCGTAAGTCAATCACAAACCTATAGACATCAGGTGTTTCATCTTTGGCATCAGGTGACCGTCTTTTAAGAATCGGGAGGATAGGGCTGTTACATATGTTAGAGTCCGTTTCCTCCACGACTCCTGATGGAATCAGATCCTGTATTATCTGTAATAGGGCCTTTTCGCCATCCCTAGATATCCTGTACTGGGGTATTCTAGGCAATTGGGCTCCCACCTTAACCTTAATCGTCACGGGCGCAATGTCCATTTTTCCCACATCCGTATCACTGTTCGCCCATAAGCTCTCTGGGACCCCTTCAAATTCAGGCGGCAAAGACTCGTCTTTGGAAAAACATTGCTGCGCACGCGCAACAGTAGGACCCTATGTGAGGTACACACCGTCTGGGGAACAATAAATGGTGGCATGCAACCTCTTCAGTAAGTCTAAACCCAACAAATTCTCGCCACAGTTAGAAGTCAACAGAAAAGGGGAATCAACAGTGAAAGGGCCAATCGGGGCTAATCACCGTAGTACCTGAGAACCCCACGGAGATATTATTCTTGCCAGACAGAGCCGCCCCTGGGACCTGAGAACGAGCCACTGAACTTTTCATAGCACCCGTATCTACTAAGAATTTCTGTTGGGACCCTGACAAATCTGCAGTCACATAGGGTCCTCGTTGATCTATTTCCACAGAAACTGGTCCCTCGCTCTGTCCTAAGCTGTCCTAGTTATGAGAGAATCCTGTCAAATCATCCATTGCATAATCATCGTTGTAGTACTGTCCCCCTCCCCTCTGAAAATGTTGTCTATCCTTATTGCCATCGAAACAATTTCCTCCTTGTCTTCCCACACCATCAGACTGCCCATCATGTCTTCGTGGATCACCTCGACCCCGCCCTCTGCCATGGCCAGCATTCAACTGGGACTCAGGACAATCTCTCCACCAATGCCCCTCCTGTTTACATTTCGCACATTGATTGGGTCCCAATCGCCCCCTGTTGTCGCCCCTGCCATAACCACCGCCTCCTCGTCCCGCTGCCGCAGGCGAAGCACCTCTGCCTCGACCTCTCAATACCTGTTGTAACAAAACACTCGTCTTCAAATCCTTGGCCTTCTTTTCCTGCTTGTCCTTACTCTCATTTCCTCTGTGTTCATAATATTGAGCCATGCTAAGAATGCCAGAGGGAGTGGACGTCGTCCACGTACTCTCCGATGCCTGCAACCTTGCCGATATTTCCGGTAACAAGTTCATTACGAACCTGTTAACGAAAAGTCGTAACCCTCCGTCCTGTGATATATCCTGCCCACTGAAGTCCATAAACGTCTCCTCAAACCTGGTAAAGAAATCAGAGACAGCTTCATCCTTCTTTTGTCTACAGGCTGTCAGCTTATCCCAGTCTACTTTCTTCGGGGGAATGAGAGAGTGCATATACTTAATAATCCGCCCCGGCAATGCCAAAATCTCCTCTTTCGGCTTCTCCCCTGGCTTACGTTCCTTGTCCCAATCCTGCAATTCCACCCATGTACCACCTAGCTCCTCTGTATGATCAGTACCCTTCACCTGTCTCCACACATCCACCGGGACTAATAGCCCAAAAAATAATTAAATGTCCGCTAAAGTCATAACAGTCGAGGATGCGGCCTCTGTCAATTCCTTATAATAGGCAGTCGGATTATTTCTGGAATCTGGTAGCTGAGCCTTCAAAGCTAACACCTCACTCCTTTTCCACGGTGTATATACCCACTGCTCCTGAAAATGGGCATCTATACGAGCCCTAGTGACGGCATTCGTTACTGGATCTACCACCTCGGGCCTCAGGGTGAAAAATAGGGTGCACCTCACGCATTGGATGTATCCCAGGAAAGTGGGGTGAACCTGCAGAGGGTAATTCATTTCTATACTGTAATATGGATTGTAAACTTCGCATCACCTTCCGTACCCCAGTGTTAGCCCGATAAGCTCCATTGTTTATGTCCCGTAGAGTCGCGGGAGCCACTCCTCCATACCCCTGCTCCCATAACGCTATCAACGTGTTCGACATGTGCCACAAAGCATGCTGTTGCATCAGGGGTTCAAAATCTTTCATTGTGGACCAAATGTCCTCAAACGAATAAATGTTATTCCTGGCCCACTGACAAGCTTGATTGGCCACCACCGTTTTTTCGTCTAAGCCAACTGCAGAACGCGTAAGCAATTTTCGCACTTGGGAAAGCATCCCACTCCCCATACCTCTACTCGGTGTCAACAACTCCTGACTAGGGGTAGCGCTAGCAGAAACGGCAGGGAGTGCTGAGAGAAACTGGGAGGGAGCGGGTGAGCTTGCCGGAAGCAAGGAAACAAGGGGCGCCGGCAATGATGGAGAGGTAGAAGATGCTGCGCCAGACGGGTGTGGGGCACTCGCTTGTGGGTCCGAGACCCCACCGGAGGAGACCGGAACTGGCAATGCGGGATACAGCGGCTGCGGGGCATAAGGGGGAGGGGGTCGGGCATTCACAACATCCTCCATCTCATCCTGCTCATCCTCTTGCACTACATAACTTTTATTTTCCCTCAACCTGCAAAGCCTATCTGCGCGCTCGATACATTGCTCATTCTCATTCTTTGTATGTTCCCTCGCTTTCTGCACCATCGCCTGTGCCGCCTTCTTCTGTGCCGCCTTCTCCTCTCTCAGTTGACGTTCCCTAACTTCCTTCTGCCACATCCTTAACGAATCGAACATGCTCTGACGACTACGCCTAGCAAACAATTTGTCTTGCAAATAATCTAATTTAGCCACCTCGAAAGAACCTGTCAGGGGCCACTGCAAATCCACATTGTCTTTGGTATATCGGTGCCATAAAGTGCCAAACAAAATCGGAGGCAATCCGTGTTTCACATACATGTCAAAATTAGGAGAGCCCTCCGGAGGGGCGGGTTGGCTTTCGGCCAATCTAGAATCCGATACACGACAACAGCATCCGAAACACCGCAACTTACTGAAGCACGGCATCTTTACCACAATGCAATCACACCCTCTCACAAATTCCGTTACCTCTACTCACTAGCTCCTTATCACATTCACACACATATGGTATACATTGAATTCAAAAACACACATCCATCCCATACATCAAAATCCTGCCAAACACGTGTTACCAAAATGGTACAAGGCCCGTCGACCAAGTCCTGGGGAACCTGGACCCTACCGCAGACCGAACAGTACACTAACTGTTCTGAGGATGGAGAACACATCCGCCACCCGGATGGCACTACAGATCGCTGCGCACTTTATCACAGGGGACCCAGGGCTCACTCCCACTGAACCGCCACCTTAGGGGTTCGGGTGAGTTCCGGAGCCTACCCGCAATGAGCCACGCCTCCACCACAGTACCACCCGGTCGGATGACCACAAACAAATGTCCTCCCAACCTCCGTTAAGTCTGTCAGAGCACCACTCGCACTCTGAGTTCCCCGGAGCACACTAGCCCCAGGAGCGCACCGGCTCCTCAAACCATTAGAGACACCCAGTCTCTCGGAGCACTCCAGCTCCTTCAAACAACAGGCGGACCACTCACCTTCCGTATGCGGTACCGACCTCTACCGTTCTCCACCTCCGGCTGCCAGGACCAACACGGTCAGCTCCAGGTTCTGCCTTCCGGACCCCGGCGTAAGATCCGAACCGGGACCTCTCCTGATCAGCAAGGTGGGGCAGCGCTGCAAGAACCAAACTCGGCATCAAATGGGTACCCAGACCCACCGTGCCGACCAGCGGGTCCCCGGTCTTCTGCTACCCACCTACGGGTGAGAAAGATCCTTATCGCGGGGTCCCTGTTCGGGCGCCATCTGATAAGAGTGGCTCATATCCACCCGAGTGACTTACCACACTCACCTATAGTTACTCAGTAAGAAGTCAGCCGGACAGTGGAGAAGAATAAACAGGGAAATTTTATTAGGCCACAAACTCCCATATGAGAGGGCCCTGTCCGACCTCACCCCTAAGAGTGCGCCGAGAGGACTAACTCATATCATCACAGCAATACATTATAACATGGTACAGTGGAATAAAAACACGCCCCTTCTGGAAAATTACTGAACCCCAGAGAGAGGAACAATGGCATCATACAAGAGGCATCTGCACCTGCAAGGGCTACATTAGCTATCTCTGCCCAAGGCCGCGGAGCCGAGCCTCAGCGTCTCTGGTGCATGAGAACACTACTGATAAGGAACTTGTTAGTTTCGGCCACAGTTAGCTGAGAAACGAAAACTGCTGCATTAGTGATTTTCTTATTCCTACGGGAGGGGTGGATGAGCGAGTGTGACTCGCAGACACAGAGGGATACACAAAATGGAGGCACACAAGCTAAGCTAAGGAAACCAAATATCACCACACGTATAAATGAATAATCACATGAGCAGTAAAAAATAACGTAAGAGCATAAGTGTATACTTCATCAGTTAGACACATGATGCTAACTTGCATATGTAAATGTTAATGGGCGGGGCATCGAAAATGAAACCTATCAATTAAGATAGATTTATTAAGATACAAAGCAGAGTAGTAAACCTCACAGCTGACCAGACCATCAACTGCCAAGGCTGGAACCTCCACATACAAGATAGAACACTCTCAGGTACTATGGGAGGTTGGGAAGGTAGAAACACAAATAAAGGACTACTTACACCAAGTAGCCATATTAAAGGAAGTACAAATATACAACAAAGGACAAACGGCACACACTGTAGCTTGGATGAAAGACAGCCAGCATACACTGTAGCTTGGATGAAGGACAAATGGCACACACTGTAGCTTGGATGGAGGACAGACGGCACACACTGTAGCTTGGATGAAGGACAAACGGCACACACTGCAGCTTGGATGAAGGATGTTGTAATTTGCACGCGTGGGTTCAAATCCCATCCTCGTCGCCAAAATGTTGTAAGTAGTTTAAGTAGGCAGCAGGACACGTCTTCAGGTTATTAAGATAGATTTATTAAGGTACACAGCAGAGCAGTAAACCTCACAGCTGACCAGACCATCAACTGCCAAGGCTGGAACCTCCACATACAAGATAGAACACTCTCCGGTACTATGGGAGGTTGGGAAGGTAGAAACACAAATAAAGGACTACTGACATGAAGTAGCCATATTAAAGGAAGTACAAATATACAACAAAGGACAAATGGCACACACTGTAGCTTGGATGAAGGACAAACGGCACACAATGTAGCTTGGATGAAGGACAAACAGCACACACTGTAGCTCAGAGGAAGGACAAACGGCACACAATGTAGCTTGGATGAAGGACAAACGGCACACACTGTAGCTTGGAGAAAGGACAGGCGGCACACACTGTAGCTTGGAGGACGTACAGACAGAACACACAGTGGCTTGGATGAAGGACAGACGGCACACGCTGTAGCTTGGATAAAGGACAGACTGAACACACTGTGGCTCGAATAAGGGATAGACAGCACACACTGTAGCTTGGAGGAAGGGCAGATGGCACACACTGTAGCTTGGAGGAAGGACTGACAGAACACACAGTAGCTTGGAGGAAGGACTGACAGAACACACTGTAGCTTGGATGAAGGACAGACAGAACACACTGTAGCTTGGGGGAAGGGCAGACAGCACACACTGTAGCTTGGATGAACGACAGACAGAACACACTGTAGATTGGATGAAGGACAGACGGCACACACTGTAGCTTGGATGAAGGACAAGCGGCACACACTGTAGCTTGGATGAAGGTTGTTGTAATTTGCATGCGTGGGTTCATATCCCATCCTCATCGCCAAAATGTTGTAAGTAGTTTAAGTAGGCAGCAGGACACGTCTTCAAGTTATTAAGATAGATTTATTAAGATACACACCAGAGCAGTAAACCTCACAGCTGACCAGACCATCAACTGCCAAAGCTGGAACCTCCACATATAAAATAGAACACTCTCAGGTACCATGGGAGGTTGAGAAGGTAGAAACACAAATAAAGGACTACTGACACCAAGTAGCCATAATAAAGGAAGTACAAATATACAACAAAGGACAAACGGCACACACAGTAGCTTGGATGAAGGAAACACGGCACACACTGTAGCTTGGATGAAGGACAAACGGCACACACTGTAGCTTGGATGAAGGACAGACAGCACACACTGTAGCTCGGTGGAAGGACAGACAGCACACACTGTAGCTTGGATGAAGGACAAACGGCACACACCTTAGCTTCGAGAAAGGACAGATGGCACACACTGTAGCTCGGAGGAAGGACAGACAGCACACACTGTAGCGTGGAGGAAGGACAAATGGCAAACACTGTAGCTTGGATGAAGGACAGACGGCACACACAGTAGCTCAGAGGAAAGACAGACAGCACACACTGTAGCTTGGATGAACGACAAACAGCACACATTGTAGCTTGGAGGAAGGACAGACGTCGCACACTGTAGCTTGGAGGAAGGACAGAGAGAACACACTGTAGCTTGGAGGAAGGGCAGACAGCACACACTGTAGCTTCGATGAAGGACAGACAGAACAGACTGTTGCTTGGATGAAGGACAGACAGCACACACTGTAGCTTGGATGAAGATCAAACGGCACACACTGTAGCTTGGAGGAAGGGCAGACGGCACACACTGTAGCTTGGAGGAAGGGCAGACGGCACACACTGTAGCTTGGATGAAGGACAGACAGCACACACTGTAGCTTGGATGAAGGACAAATGGCACACACTGAAGCTCGGAGGAAGGGCAGACAGCACACACTGTAGCTTGGAGGAAGAGCAGAAAGCACACACTGTGGCTCAGAGGAAGGGCAAACAGCACATACTGCTGCCAGGATTAGTGTGAGACAATACACACTCTGGATTGATGGAAGGACCGGCAACCAAAACCAACCAAAACTGTGGCTTAGAGGAAAGTGAACCCACTCATCTGCTGGAGGACGGACAGAAAGCCCACACTGCATATAGAATTAAGAACCCACAGCACACACTACAACTAAGATAAAGACCAGAGAGTGCACACTGCAGGTATGATTGGACACAGAGAGCACACACTGTGTCTGAGGAAAACAGAGGAAGGATAGAGTGCACTTGTGCGGCTCAGAGGAAGAGCAGAAAAAATTCAGTGCAGCTACAAATAAGAGACAGTGAACTACAGCGGCATTAACGGCCAGAGCATACACTGCAGGTAACATTAGGGACACAGCACACATTGTGCCTTCGAGGAGAGCAGAATTACAAAGTTCACACAAGCGCCCAGAGGAAGGACATACGGCACACACTACAGCAAGGGCACATAACACTCACTGAAGCCCGGATTGCAGACAGACATCCCACACTTCAGCTCAGAGGAAAGAAAGAATTCACTACATCTCAGAAGGACAGCATGATGGCTCTGAAGAAAGACATACACGGTGTGAGTACAGTGGCGGCTGGTGGATTTTGAAACTGGTGAGGCGTATGCAGAACGAATCAACATATGTGAGCGAGCGCAGCGAGTGAGCCCGACGGCAATCAGGTGTGTGCGGCGGTTTTGAAAAAATTGGCATCTTTTTGGTGCGATTTTTAGCACTATTTCTGTGATAAATGGACTAAAAATTCAGTTCTTCAAGGCATTTATAAAAGAAAACTCATACATTATTCCAGAGAATTTCTGGGTTGCCAAGCAAGTCTTTGGAAAAATATGCTCTAACCAGACTTCTGGAAGCACCCACATCTGCTGGCTGTAACCAGTCATATAGAAATATGTGCAGACGGGTCTTTAAGTGAGATGAAAAAAGTGGGTGCTCCCTATAAAGGAACATGCCAAATACATTTCTGTGATTCCCATAGTGTGCCATCAGACCAGTATTTTGGTTTCTCTCGGAGATGTAATTTTATCCAGATAAATGGCACAGCAACTGACATACGCCAAAAGCCTGTCAGCATGATTGGCTTAGTCACTGGGTGTTAGCTGTTTAAGATAAATGAGTAACAACAATGATTTCTTATAAATAATTAACATTGAAAATGTTTAAATTCTGAAAGAGTGAGTCTGTGAATTGAATAGCATTGAGGCCTGTGGAAGGAGTTTTGGCCTTCAATTATGTGTGCTTTATGTTAGATATGTATCCTTTTTCTCTGCATATCTTGTTCAGCTGCACATCTTCAACCTTTCCTCTTCAGCATCCTCTTTTCACTCTTCCCCAAATGCCCTTTCTCACATCTCTGTCACTTCACCGCCCCCATGCACTGCACTCCCTCAAATATAAGCACTTTAATTTTCTTACTTTTGCCTTGCAAATATTTTGACATCAGTGTACCCCCGTCACACACGTTTCCACAGAATTTCAGTTGCAAATGGAATACACAAATATTGTTCTATGTGCTCTGCAGAGAGGCCAACCCGCTGACAGGCACTTTGTTTGGCTTTAGCCTTCGCACCTGCATGCTCAATCATAGCCCTCATAAACACCTGGCATGGCTCAAGCCTCAAAGTATGCACAGAAAATAATACAGATAAACAACAACATTATAAAATAGCTAACTCGTGGGGAATGCAAGATCAAGTAAACACGTAAAATAAGAGAGGAACTAAATCGCTGAAATGCACTCATTATTTGCAAGCAGTGGCGGACGCCGGACGATACAGAGAAGGGGAATGCAGAGCTAGAAGATGACCAGAGGGAGCGTGCAGGGAGAGAGCATACATGGGGGGTTGCAGGATTTTAAAATGCACGAAGGAGGGTTCAGGAAGAGAGGATACACGGAGAGGGGGTGTAGGTTTACAGAATGCACAAATAATATAATATGTAATATTTTCAGTTGCAGGGTATTATTTAAATGCTTTATCTTAAGACATCAACTTCATATGTCTATATATATATATATATATATATATATATGTAGAAAAATTATATTGCAACAGATTGATTCGTCTTGCCACTTCTACATTGTATTCTGCTAGTATGGAGTAAGACTGTCATTAACTTGTCATTTTTGCTGTGCGCTTTTTCCATATTTTTTCTTATTTTATATGTTTTGGGTTGAAGCCTTAATTGTTGTGTTCTTTTCACATACAATTTGTCACCACAGCTCCTTTCAGGTTATTTTTCTTTGTGCAGACAGTATATTTTATTATTATTACTAAAGTGTAATTATTCATGAATTTTGAAATAGGCACTATGTCGCAACATTTGGAATGTGTTTTTCAATCAATTACTGTGAATACTCTTGATTCTTTCTATTTTATGGCACTATGTCGTTATTTCTTTGAAAGTTATCTTGGGTTCTTTCATATCCAATAATGTATTTGAAAGACCATGTGTCAATTTGATTGCATTACTTATTGATGAATTTCAAAGACCATGTATCAATTTGATCACATCATCTATTGATGAACTGCAAACTTACTTTGTAAATATCAGTCTGTTTTTTATTTTTACACTTGCATTTAAGTTAGTCTGTTCACTATTTTTATCATGAATGCAGAGAGGGCGTGCACATTTTTTTGTATTGTCCCACCTTTATTGTTACTATAAATATTCCTAAGTTTCTGAGGGTAGATAGCACACATGCTGCAGGCCAGAGGATGGGCATTCAGCACACATACTGCAGCTCTGGGGTGAATGGTACACTTGTACAGCTCAGAGGGACAAAAACACACATGCTGCAACTCAGAGGAAGGTCATTCAGCAAGCGCACTGCAGGGCAGGGTAGATTGCATATATGCTGCAGGTCAGAGAAAAGACATACCCAGACATGAGTCCCTTGTTCTCCATGTCACTGTAGTCACGCTAGCCTGACTGATGAGGGGTAATAACCCAAAACTGGTCCCAGGATGCTTGTTTCAGGAACGGCATGGTGAGCAAAAAAAAGATGGTTTTAGGCCCAGATCTCTATACTGCACACATATTGCAGTCCAGGGGAAGGATCAAGGTGCACATAGGCACAGTGTACATACAGTATCTCAGAGTATGGACAGACAGGGCACATACATTCTATCCTCTAAATAATTACAGCTCACACAAACTGCCGGTCAGAGAAGGGACATGCAGGACACCTAATGTAGCTTAGGGGAAGGACAAACACATATGCATGCTGCAGCTCTGAGGAAGGACAGCCACAGTGTATAGCAAACACACTGACTCACAAAGCACATCCACACATTACTGTAGAACTGCAAAGCTCTGAAGCTTAGCAGATGGAGTTGCCATGGTCTAGTTCAGTTTCTCAAGCGAGCACACCGTCTGCTGATCCTGAGCTCTGCAGACAGAGGATCACACATCTGCCAGGTCAGTGTCTCCAGCGATATATCACAGGTACTCTTAGGCTGGGCAGTCAGACTAGCTGCTCCTGCCAACAGATTGCAAGGGCCGTGCTTACCTGCAGTCTACTGATGAGCTCTTTAGTACTCAGTGATCCCCGCAGAGGATGAGGATGGTAGTTGCCAGCTCTGCTTGAAGCACAGTGAACAGAGCCTGATAGTGGTATGAAGCCCTTTGGAAACTCTCTGGGAGTGTGTCTCTGTAGATGATGATTTGTTTCTCACTGCCCCATGGTTCATCCTTCTCGTTCCTATTCACAAAACCTTTACTGTGAGTAGTTTTGTTTTGCTCCTGACCTAGAGACCTGAGTTTCCAGGAGCATGTCAGTCTTAGTTACAGAAAGCTTTGCAAGTTAGCGCCACTATGTCCAGGGCCTGTGTTCCCAAAATAAAAGGCGTGACAGCCTTAGGGCACCACAACGAGGTGGCAAATCATATTCAATGAAAGGACAGAACAAGCATCAGCAATGCAATAGGTCTCGCATTTACGCTACTTTGAGCTATTGGCATTGTAAATGACAATGCCTTTTATTTATGTTTTAAAACCAAAACGTAAATAAAAGGCATTGTCATTTAAAATGCCAATAGCTCAAACTCGTTTAAATGCGAGACCTATTGCATTGCTGATGCTTGTTAAACTCTGTAACACTGTCTGGGAATTGATATGACCTCATTAGTACTATTTTAATACCCAAAGATAGCAACACGAAACACAAAGGTCCAGCTTTGCTAGGGACCTTTCACTCCACAGCAACACGCATTACTGGATTTTGAGTCACTTTTGAACCCTTGAGCTAGAAACAAAATATTTTTTATATAAATCTGCAGATTATGTGCAGACAATGGATTATGTGTCAAAAGTGGCAAGGCTATACTTATGTGGAAAATCGCCACATCCGCCGATCGCATATTTCCAGTGGCCCATAGCAGAGCGCAACATTCAAAGCTACGTCCACCAGCCTTCAAGCCACTTGCACTCGTCCTACTTGCACACATGCCACACATAGGGAAAATCAGATCTGGCAGGCGTGCCTTCTCCCACATTGCTCCTAAAGTGTGAAACGATTTGCCACTACACATAACAACCTACTCTGAAAACCAAGCTTTTCGAGACGAGTAGTCCCACTGTGTCAAGGGCTTGGCTAGACTCACACCTCAGTCTACAAGATAGTCTCCCGGGTGACAGTGTGCATGTTGGACAGGCCACATGAAGGGCTCGCGCCCTCCCCGCACGACAGGGCTCGGGCACCGGCTCTCCAGGTGCTACCCACAGAAGCGACTCGCAAACCGTCCCCTACGAGACCCCTGCTCCCGGACATCTCTGTATTACCGGCCCGGGCCACCGTCAGCACCATTGCCCGGCCCGGCCGCCATCTTAGACACTGCACCACGAGGCCGCGTGGCCTCAGCTCGACCCCAACCCTGGGCCTGGCCAGGCCCCGACAGCCCGGCACCACCATCCACCTAGGAGGTGAACGGACCACTTGGCAGGTCAATGGGAGAAAGAAGTGTCGATGGCTCTCCCCCGCCAGGTGCCGATCGCCCCCAGCCTCCCCGGGCACTGGCTCCACCCCCCTGCTGGGTGTCTGGACTTCCTCATCCCGGGCCTCCCGACCTCCAGGTGCGAGGGTCCGGACATCAAAGGGCGCCAGACCTATAACTGAGGCAGCCCCAGAGCAGGAAGGCAGTTGTATCCTGGAGTCGAGAGACACCGAGAAGAACTCATCCTTGACGGACTGCTGGCGCTGCCGCAGCCCTGCCTTGTGAACTGTCGTCCTGCCGCTGGCGCTGCCGCGGCCCTCTGCAATCTACCATCTTCGTTGGGACCTGCTGGCGCTGCCGCGACCCGTTGTAACTACCATCTTCGTTGGGACCTGCTGGCGCTGCCGCGACCCGTTGTAACTACCATCTTCGTCGGGACCTGCTGGCGCTGCCGCGGACCGTTGCCACCTTCAACCACTCCGGGATCTGCTGGCGCTGCCGCAACCCGTCCTTCAATAACGCCGAGCTCGAGGATTGTGAGCTACCCATCATCTCATCGTAACTACCAGATTGGTAATAAGACTGTCCCGCTACCCCTTTCCCATCCAAGAGACTAGAATCGAGGGGACCCCTGAGTCCAGACCTCCTTGTACCATTCTACCGTACTTCAAGATTACTTATAAAGAACGTTAAATCTTATCCTTGTGTGGTGCCTATTCTGTGGGGGGGAAGTTACTTGTCTGTACGATCGCTGGAGACGGCTCTCCCCGGAGACCTCTCCCCTTTTCCTCGGCCGACCCTCCAGGTCCCGTCTAACAGTGCGCTACAAATCTGCCGGGCAGGGCTGCAATCCATTCAAAGGGGTAAAGTCTGCATTTCTTTAAATAGAACAACCCCTAAACTCTGTAGCCTGAAAATAAATGCCGTCAGGACAGAACGTGGAGTTCTAACAGGCATGCCACACACCGAATGGGTAGCCCCTGCACCGCTTACAGCAGTGTGTGTCTGAGGGGCAGCTGTACTTCTAATGGGGTAGGAGACGTTTACCGGAATGACAGGCTGGAGCTGTGTGACACCACCTACCGGTGCGCACGAGTACTGCTTTAAAGTTTCCAGATACAGTCTCACCTCTAGGGAATATTCCCCAAAGTTAGTACTCTGTGGTTAGAAGTATCCATAAGAAACGGGTCACTTTGATGAGAGGAGAAACGAGACCTGGTAACAGTGACAGAACAGACCGAGAAGAGAGGAGGCCGGAGAAAAATTGGGGACAGACAGTGGCACAGAACAGACGCATGTAACATGGGAAAGGAGATTTAAGTCACCTGTGACGCACCAGGGCCAAGTGACTAATAGAGACTGCAAAACTAAGGGACACAAAAAAGAACAGCGACACCAGGAGGCCTACAATAGAGGCAGAGTGACACAAGGGGTCAGAGAGAGGGAGATTGTATAGTGGGGCAGAAGACAACACAGCGTGACAAGGGACGCACATGGGAAAAGTGACAAAGAAGAGACGGCAGGGAGGAGACACTCAGAATAGAGAAACACCAGGGGTCGGACATGGGGAATACAATCAGTGGAGCAGTAGAGGGTAGACTATAACAGAACAGAGACACAAATCTGAAGACATCCTGAGAGAAGTAGAGATGAGCACACACAGTGAGAACATATACAGGCAATAAAGACAGTATAAATTACCCAGCAGGTCGGTGCCTACAAGGCCGGTCGAATCTGGTGAAAAGGATGTAAACAGGGAAAAAACAAAATAATGATAGACGAGCATCTGACCTTCAGTTCTCCACTGTATCGAACAACATGGCAGGGCAGAGACTTCCATTATAGGGAGACGGCGCAGATGCCCTAGCAAGTGGATGGCGGGACTCCTGCTTGGCTTTATGCATCTTAAGCTAAAGCTGCTGCGATTGCTTTAAAAGTCAATAAATAGATTTTTTTTTGTATATCTTAACTTTTAAAGCAATCGTGGCACCCGAGCAGGCTTCTTGAGGACCTTCAAAAATAATGTAAACACGGAAAAACAGAATGATAGACGAGCATCTGACCTTCAGTTCGCTACTGTATCGAACAACCTGGCGGTGCAGAGACTTCCATTATAGCGAGACGGCGCAGATGCCAAGCTGTTCAGCAGCGCACAGGAGACTTTCTTTTAGCAAGTGGATGGCGGAACTCATGCTTGGCTTTATGCATCTTAAGCTAAAGCGCCAGTGCCACGATTGCTTTCAAAGTCAATAAATATAGTTTTGTTGTATTTCTTGACTTTTAAAGCAATCGTGGCACCCGCGCTTTAACTTAAGATGTTTAAAGCTAAAGCGCTGGTGCCTCCATTGTAAGAACAGTAAACAAAAAGGAAACAAGCGCTAAAACACAAGCGTGGGTGCGGGCGCGCCTGGAAGAGCGACTGCTAAAGGAGGGGGAGCAGGAGGTGAGCCTGCGAGTGGTGTTTGTGCGCGCACCTGGAAGAGTGACGGCTAAAGGCAGATGGTGCCAGATGGCACCTGTGCGCGTTATTGTGCGCGTAACCGCATGCTCGAGGCCAGCAAAAGCCTGTGGTAGGACTTTTAAAAGCCCACTTACTAAATGTGTTGCCACAGGAGCGCATGAGCTGGCTCAGGCTAGACCTAAAAAGTGCCTTATACATAATTGATAGAGAACCTTCCAGCAAAGACTTGGCCTGTGCAGCAAATTTAAAAAATGTTCATTTCACAGTGAAGGCTCACCTCGTCCCTGCACTGAGAAAGGTGTATTAGTAAAAGGTGAATTGCCTCTTTGAAGCCTCAAGCCTGCCTTTTACTGAAGTTGGTGGACCTGACCACTGTTTGAAGAGATAGGAATTATCCCCCTTCAGGCAGGTGAGACTGCACATGCTTGTGGAGTGAGAGCTGGAGTGTCCCTGCAACGCCTGCGCCTCCTACAAGTGTCTGCAACCCGTTCTGCAATACCAAAGTGAACCAGGGGTGCATACATTGGGCACAAACACCTGTAGCACTATCTGTAATATAACCCAGGCGTCTCTTTGTTACCAGTGTCTGCATGAGCATCAGTTTCTCTCTGCATATGCCATTGTAGGGGTGCCTCGAAGTTATCAGCAGCCATGAGGAGAATAACTACTTGCTGCTCTGCATGTTAAGTCTGCATAGTTGAGGATGTACTCACTTCTTTAACGTCTTCTTTCCACAGGGCGTTGAACATCCAAACCCAGGGAAGAAGTTCACTGCTAGGGGCTTCCCGCGCCACTGCTACCTTCCAGATACTGACAAGGGCAGAAAGGTAATGATGTGAAAGGAACCTTCACCCTAGTCCCAAGTATAATGACTGCCAGGCAGCCTTCTGTCCAGCCGCCCTTCAGATTCTTCCAGTGCACCACTTACAGATGCTCCCTAGGGTTTTCAGTTATGGCATATGGGCATTTCGGCATTTCATTCCACTAAAACAAAATCAAGTCATTTTTTTCTACTCAAATTAGACTAAGAACTGAAAGCAGGAGACACCGTTAGATGCAAAGTATTTTCACAGCAGTTGATTTGATGTTCTGAAGTAGTCTGCTATTAACTAGATTCAGAATAAGCAATTTGTCAAATGGAATTTCCTGCTGTGTGCTCTGTTTGCAAGGTGATATTGAGCTTGTTTCTGAAGGGCAGCATGACCTCAAAAATAGCCCAAGGACAGGCTATTAACAATATGTTTAGGTGGTGTTCAGGTTTGAATGGTTTATGGAACAGTGTAGAAACATAGAGCAGTTCCTCTCTGGCTCTAGGACTGATTGACTGGCACAGGGGCATCCATATTTGGGCCTTCCGGACTGGGTAGCTCATTGAGTAGAATATAAACATAGACTTTTTCATTGGCTGAGCTCCTCATTTAATACCAAAGGGAAATAAAGTATTTACCATCAAGGATAGGCGTATATATGTATATATGTATGTACGTATGTATGCATGTATGTAGTATTTGTACAGCATGAACCTAGTCAAAGGCAGCTTAGCAATGACAGGGTCAAATTAATTAATGGCAACATTTATGCCCTTTTCCACTTGACCAGAAAGAGTCCTGTTCTCAGAATTTCATTAAAGATTTCCATCAGTGATTTACTAACAATTTCTGATGCGAGGACAAGGATCAAGAGGTGAGCCTGATTTAGTTGCAAGGACTAGTTTATGTACCTTTTCCATGTCAAAAGGAGAAAAAGTATCTAGCAGACTGTTGGTAAAGGGAGTTTCTGTGATTGCAGCAGATTCTGTGATGTTTTGCTTGCTGGTATTGAACGTATTGTAGACTTTTTCCACTTTGGACAGGGAAATCTTAGCCAGTGAATTGCAAAAGTCAAGGCTGCAGTTTTTTAGAGTGGATTCCGGTACTTTCACTAGGCTTTTAACCATGTCAAATAGTTCTTTAGTGGAGTTCTTTTACTGTGGGATTTTATCAGAGAAGTATTTGGTCTTCCCCTCCTTGATTAGGAGTTTATAATCTGTAATAGCCAAGTATTAGACTTTTTTTTATCTTGGGAGTCATGGTTAGCTCTCCAATTCCTTTTAAATTTCCTGCAAGGCTGTTTTTGTATTCTTAGTTTATTAGTGAACCATGGTTCAGAAGGGGTTTTTCTTTTATTATAAAAGTATTTTCCTCGGGCTACTTCTTTGACTGCAGCGCTTATGCTCGAGGCATAAGCAGAGGCAGCTGAGGCTGTATTAGATTTGTCAACTGGCTTACAGTTTGCTAATAATGCTTGAAATTCACAAGGGTCTATCGTAGAGCATTTCCCCTCTAAGACTGGGTGGCTCATGGAATTGCACTGGACGGCTTATATAGTGGGGCTCAGACATACAGGGCCCGATTCACAGAACTAATTTAAGACAAAATCCTAAACTTATTACCATTTTCGTATTCACAGAAGGCACTTACTCATTTTGGTATTCACAGAAGACACTCATTTTGGTATTCACAGAAGGCACTTACTCATTTCGGTATTCACAGTAGTTAGGAGTCCTAACTTTAGGACTCCTAAATGCCTTCTGTGAATACCGAAAGTCTTAAAGTTAGGATTTTTCTCAATTTAGTAGTAGTAAAGTTAGGACTCCTAACTTTAGGACTCCTAAATGCCTACTGTGAATACCAAAAGTCTTAAAATTAGGATTTTTCTCAGTTTAGTAGTAGTAAAGTTGACAAAAATCCTAATTTTAAGACTTTCGACATTCACAGAAGGCATTTAGGAGTCCGAAAGTTAGGAGTCCTAACTTTACTACTACTAAATTGAGAAAAATCCTAATTTTAAGATTTTCGGTATTCACAGAAGGTATTTAGGAGTCAGAAAGGTAGGAATCCTAACTTTACTACTACTAAATTGAGAAAAATCCTAATTTTAAGACTTTCGGTATTCACAGAAGTCATTTAGGAGTCCTAAATTTAGGAGTCCTAACTTTACTACTACTAAATTGAAAAAAATCCTAATTTAAGACTTTCAGTATGCACAGAAGGCATTTAGGAGTCCTAAAGTTAGGACTCCTATCTTCTGTGAATACCGAAATGAGTAAGGGCCTTCTGTGAATACCAAAATGAGTAAGTGCCTTCTGTGAATACCAAAATGGTAGTAAGTTTAGGATTTTGTCTTAAGTTAGTTCAGTGAATCGGGCCCACAGTATTTCACCTCTAGGGCTTTGTGCTTCGTGGAATAGCACAGGCACATACATGTTTCACATGTAGACCTGGATAGCTCTTGCTGTAGCACAGCTACATATCATTTCCCCATCCAGGACAGAGTGACTCATGGAATAGCACTCAACCATCAAACATTTCCTCTACAGGCCTGGATAGGTCGCAGAATAGCAAAGAGACATAGAACCTGCCCTTCGGGAGCGGGGTGGTTTATGGAAGAGCACAAGGAAACGGAACCACCAACCTTTATCATCGTTGGTTCGTTTTTGGAATGTCATGAGGGAGCACAGCCTTTCACTTCTTGAGGCTTAATGGCTCCATGATACCCAAGCATAGATGATACTTATCCTAAAAGGAAAGTTACATCAGGGAGACACAAATGTTTATCTCTCTGGCTACAAGATCCATCAATACTATCAGGAATTCATCGCATTGGTGCTATAACACTGGGAGGTACCTTATTTTATCTGTATAACTAGAAGCCCATTGGTACAGAGCATGTGAAGGTTTGAGTAAGTCAGTGGGAGAGGGATCTGGAGTTATTCATTGATAGCTTTGGGTGCAGCAGTCCAACCATGGAGAACACAGCATTGTATTTGAAGAACTCGATTTAAGGCCAACCAGCACCTATACTCATAGCATTCAGACTACTAAAGTATGGATTCATTCATTGTAAGTGACATCTAGAGCCTTTTCACTACCAGGACAGAGAGACAGCTTTATATTTCATTCTCATTTTTGACAGTGTTGTACAGAAGTTGCCACAATGAGCTTTGCATGTTTGACGAGAGGCTTTGCAGGAGGTGAGGAGTGAGATAATTGCATTTTCAGTGCTCACAATGATCATATTATAGACACCCAACTTGGGAGTAATCCAAAGGCCTTGAGGAACAAGTACAGCTTCTTACATTTCAAAAAGTAATTTTTTGTGGTGGGGGCTTTGACAGAGGTGCAGTCCTGAAGGAGAAGTCAATTTAACATATTATTCTGACCCCAAAACATTTGTATGTTGCCGGTGGATGCTGAACATCCTTTGGTATGTCGAATATAAGCATCTTGTTATCCTGCATAGCCTCAAAAGACAGAGAAAATAAGGTTGTACCCAACTAAAAGGGGGCTTCTGCATAAAGCATAGGGGATTGAATTCAACCCATTGATTGGTCAGCAGCCAGTGGGTTGACATCAGTGCAGCTCAGACATGGTCGGTGTGCTTGAGACCGAGGATGGGTTGAGTGTCATAGTTTTGCGCTGTTTTTCCATGGATTTAGTAGGAAGACCTCCATGGATTCTATTGCAAAAGTTGATGATTGTAAAAGGTGATGACGACCGGTGGTTATGACCATGAGTAAGTCAAGGTCAGTCCATTGATGAGGGGGTTGCAGAGGTAGGATTCCGCTAGTCAACAGGAGACGTTGTTTCCAGTGATTCTGTTCACTTGTGGGATCAAAGAGAGTTTAGCATCGAGGATGACTTCTAGGTTGCATACGTTTAGAAAAGTGTCAGCAGGGGTCTAAAGGGAATATTGAATCCCCTAATTTACATATTTTTACCGTATAGACTGCTTAATATTTTCTATACCTTATTCACCCTCCCTTTTCTAAACAGGTCCTGAAGTTTTTGATCGTAGCCTGGGAACGCCGACTTATCTTTACAATCGGAGTGTCCAACACAACAGGAGAATCCGACACGGTTGTCTGGAATGAGATCCACCACAAGACAGAATTTGGCTCCAACCTCACTGGCCACGGTTATCCTGATCCCAACTACTTGGACAATGCCCTGGCCGAGCTGACTGCACAGGGAGTCTGTGATGAAACCTGCAAGGACTGAGGAATGAGCCCAATGTGACCTGTTTGCCTGACCCACCGCTGAGTCCCGACTTTAGTCGGTGCATGCCTATCCCTCCTCATCTTTGAGGAAGAGCGGGATGGACGCTCCCTCTCTCCTAGCCCCCTTGTTTCTGCTCCCGGTTCGCTCACCCTGCTGCCTTGGTCCAAAATCCTCATCTTGCTTTGTCTCGTGGATGCTTCAGCAGGATTTGGGGCAGATTGAAAGAAAAGTTGCAAAATCAAAGGAAAGCAGATTGTAGACATCATGTAGTGGTAACCAACGAATCTTTACACCAGTTGCAGATAACTCAGCAGCTTCTGTCACTTGCATTCAGATGTATATGTATAGACTCTATTCATATAGCTCAGATATGGTCTCTTTGTAGCAGACGCACAGTACATAAAGGGATTCTACCACGGTGCAGGAAAAACCATGCTGGGATCATAAGACCACCAAGCAATTTTCCATAGGAATAGCTCACCATTCCACCCTTAACAACAACTAATCAGAACATCTCTGATGAGGCATTGGGACGGTTTGCATATACTCCCACAACAGTAATGGAGAAAGGAGGATGCATGGGATGTGGGGCTTCAATAAGGTTTGCAGGAAAAAATGGGGCATACACCTAAGAGTTTTGAAGGACCTTCAGAGGCAAGGGAAGTTGTGTGTTTCTTCTAATAGTTAAAAGCATACAGAACCTAGACAACAGGGAGGCAAAGTGTTCCTTCCCACAGTTTCCTTGGAACCTATGTCATGTTTTCCCATATCTGAACACAGGATTCCAAATCAATTTGGAAATGGTAAAGCACAAGAACTGCTAAATTGCCTTGCATCTACCACACATCCTCCGCTAGTCCCCTTCCCAGCAATAGTTTTGTGTGGGGTTTTTGTATTGCACTTTGTTCTCTGGCCTACTTTCCACTGCAGCAGTCCCTCCACCCCCCAAGCCCGGCAAGAGTGCAGCTTCTGATTATCTCAGATTTCTGTATTGAGTCGCTTTTGTCCAACCTCCTTCCTAGGCTGTTTGTTGGACCGGACAGGAGAGCCGGTATTGATGTAACTTGTGAATGAAGCAGGTACCGACAGGGCAGATTCATCTATGGAGTTTACGGGGAGGGAGGCGAAGAGTTGCATGTCAGAATGGCAAGGACCAACATATTGTGACCAAAATATCCACTCCCACAATATTGTGATAAGTGTATACCGGTAAGTTTCTGTGTACTATTCTTAACCTCTTCGATGCGTCGGACGGCCAGGGGCCGTCCGAACTGTGCATATGTCGAATTCCGCCAAATTTGCGCCACGTCGAAAAGGTTAAGTCTGTTTACCATGCCGATATGCACTTTGCTAAGGTACAGAGATGTGGAATTAAGAATAGCAAATCTATGCATACCTATATGTAATTATCTTCACAATATTGTATGAATCAGTATTTTAGCCATGATATGTTGGCAGGGCGATAATCAAATCGCAATATTATGGTTGGAAAGCATCAAAGAGAAGCCCAATGCCCAACTCACAGAACAGAGAGGTGGCTTTCAAAGAGCGACTTACTGGAAATAGGTCTTGGCTGCTATGGTAACAGACTGTGTGCTCATTCAGGCCCTACGGTAGTTCTGCAGACAGTAACATTTATTGAGAATTACACCCACGTGTTTTCAGATTGCAAAATCACAGGAACTGAGAAACATCTGTGCCATGCTGAGGACTAAAAACCCTGAATATTCAGTTCTTGAAAGCAGCGAATGATGCAAGTTGTGCTCTGCCCTTTGCACTAATAGGAAATAGCGAAGGGTATCCTGGCTTCCTTCCACTTTATTAACTGGAAACCAATTCTATCCTACCAACTCATACTAAATATTTTTTTATCAAGTTGTTTTTAGATTTTTTTTTCTGGTTTCTCTGTTTTGGTTTCTCTTCTTAGGTCTTTTGTTTACGATGCAGAGGAGGCTTTCTCAAACAGTTTCAGAGTGTACAGCACATGTTTGGGATAATAGGGGGACTCTGTTCCTCATTGACCAAGTGGAGTGGTGCTTGGGCTGCACATCAAATGAATACCCTCTCGACAGAGCCATTGTTTTTGTAGCCCACGACATAATTCTTATCTTTTCTAGAGTTCATCTGTTCAAAAGGATTCAAGCTTTAGTGTGCTAATACCTACCTTTACTAGCAAGGCGGCTTCTAAAAGGAAATCCACGCCTGCTCTGTTGCCATGTGCATTGGGGGCTTGCAGGACTTGCTGAATAAGGCACTCGATGTCAGTTCCTGGTGGATGCTGTTCCACTGAACTGTTCAATCGCCACTCAATGGGTCCCTTCCTGGTTGCAGTCCTCAAAGCCAATCACGGCCTACCCGGGTCCAAAAGAGCGGTGCTAAATCTCTTCATAGAGTTTAAACAACAGATTTATACTGATCATATATTCCAGACGAAAAAGCAAACACATAGATTCAAAATATATAATGTTTATTTAGATCAGATACCTAGAAGGATGATGCTAACAAACCAATGCTAGTACAGCAACCAATGAATCAAATAATGACAACTAAATGCAAGAAGTTCTTCAGTTTCTTGGCTGAATGTACCTTTGAATAGACATAGAAGCGTCGTGTCCATTGCTACTGAAGCGTGCCTCAGGGAGTTCTAAAATACTAGGAGGAATGACCCTAATGCCTGGTTAGCCTTCCTATCCATTCCACCCTCAAGACATGATCAGACAGAGCTGCCTAGAAATGTGCAGTCTTAAGAGGGATTGCAGCAAAATAGAGTGACGAAGCAAACTCTGCCCCTAAATCCTGAGCTCCAAGGTTCAACCCACATCAGAAGACTTTTGGGGGCCCTGAGGCAAACATAATTTGGGGTCACCTGCTCTGCACAACTCTGAATTTATTATCCACTTTCTGCAAATTTACGCACTCAACGACTTTGGTTGTATCATTGACAATTCTCTTCTTTTGCCAGCCTACATCTGGGACCAACATTAGAGCAAACAAGTTATCTTTGGCAGGCCAGCACCAGAGAGACAGATAGATTATCAGTCTGAAGCAGACCGTTGCATGTGCATTCTTGCTGAATCAAACCAGAATGATATAGGTGCCTTCTTTAAGTCTCTCTTTCTCTCAGGCAGGGGTTGGAATGGCCAGACGGCCAGGGCTGGCTAAAAACAAAAGAGAGTAAGTAAAAAAAAAACGGTTTGCTTTTTAACTTAAGACAGAGTGGAACCTGTCCTGAACGTTTAATGAGGGGGCCACTCTGAAGCTGGGGCACGTGGGCAAAAGCCCACTTTTCCTATGCCTTAAAATGTCTCTGAAGTTAGTGAGTCCTCCATCTCCTACCTAATATTCACTGCTAAGAACCTATGCAGAGGATACATCTGGGATGAGGGCCAAATACTGCCTTGGCTATCTAAGCCCCATGGGAAGTCTTGCCGTACATGTTCTGTACATGTGCAGACAGACGTGGTTGGTAGATGCTACTTCAGTGCGGTTAGTTCATGACATTAGTCTCAGTTGCTCACAAAGCATCCATCTTGGTTCTCCAAAGGAGACTCTGTGACAAAATGTATGCATGGATGTGCTGGGACTTATATTAAATGGAACTAGCTGGCATGCAACATAGGGTGGTGTTGTTGGTTTGGAAACCCCCTTATAGTTAAATAGCACAGGAAAATTATTGCAACGTATGGAGTTGAAAAAAACAAAATAAACATAAAAAGGAAACATAAAGAGAGAACGGAGAGAAAAAGCAATACATATACAGTGAAGCAAGAGAAAGGGGAGACAAGGAAGAAAGATGGTACTGGGAAAGAAGCCTCAATCATTACATTTTAAAGGCTCCCTTCCCCCACCAAGCAGATGTTGAGAACAATTTTGAAGTTTCATTTTGGGACTTATGGTTTTCAGACTAATTAACTACAGCCTCTTGCTTAGCATGCTTTGAAGTTTTAAATATAGTCTTAGGACACAGAAACATGAGACACAACCAGTGGATTGGTATATTATAATGTATTTGAGCGTGCATGTTGCCCGTGGCCTGCTGTCTCTTGCCAGGCTTATCTTGACCTCTGTATATTTCAGGTTCATCTTCAATTTGACTTCTAAGCATTTCTACATTAACATTCCTAATTATATGGCAGGCTGTGTCAATAGATGTTTCTTGTACTTCTGTACAAGATTGTATTCACTGTGTCGCTTCAACGACTATTTATGTGGATGCTACCTTTGCAAGCAAACAAACATCTTCTATGATCAAAGATGTCTAAGAGGTTGATAACACGTTCTCCTCTGTTCTTGATATGGGGACAAAATCAGCTTATTTGTGTATCATAAAACAATTTTAGGAGACCTAACACTGAAATGATGAGATCAATTAGTGAAACAAGTGGAAACATAGATGTCAATATACTTCCAAATGAGACTTTTAAGGAGCAACGTTTTTCCTCAGCATCCAAATGAAGAATTAGCATGTTTGCAAGGTCCAAGATGACTGGATCTTCTCCCTGTTAGTGGAGTGGGCAATGGACTGCTATAAGTGACTGGAGGTATCATGGACCCCGCATGACAATAATGGCTTCTAAAGTGTCTGTAAAGAGACCATGTTTGTTTCATACTATTTGAATGGCTAAGGAGGTTTGTTATGACGTTTTGGACTTTGTCATTGGCTCTCGTCTACAAACATCTGGAGGACTTTCAGACACCAGTATGACAATATTTGCCAATGGCACTTTCACTGAGTGACACAATTGGTGCCAAAGTATGATATTGGCTCAGAGGTTCGATTTAAACATCTCAAGCTCTTCTTTGGTGATTATATATAAATGTAAGTCTTGTGTGGTCTTGCAAGAACCAGTAGGAAGATGATGGCTGCGAGGGGACACAGTTGGTGCCAGGCAATGGAACTGGCTCAGCAGGTGCATTATGAATGTCTGGTTCATCTTTTATAGAGACACAGTTTGTGTCAAACTCCTGACCTGGCTCAGGGGGATCAATATAACGTTTTGGACCGACTCATTGGTGCTTGATTTAATATGAACCACAAGCAAACTTTTAGGTCAATAAAAGCAAGAAATGTCCACTGCCAAGTTACTTTGATTTACAAAATGTGGGCCCTTTGTGTATTTGCAGAGGCTTAGAATTTCTTTTATGAGATCAAATGGATTGAAGGATGTGGCAAAAAGGATAATTCTCATAAATTTCCTCTTAGGTACTCTTCTACATCTTCTTTGCCACAAAAGGGAGGTTTTAAGGCCGTTGTTTCATGTCAGCTCGTGCTGCAAACAACTTTCTCTGGATGCCTTTCCTTTCCAATTAACTGGACAAGAATATGTGCTGTAGTGCATCTTGTATCCACCACGTTTTCAAGATGTATAATTTATCATTATGATGCTCCTGCTCGGCATTGGCATGTCTGGTACTCACATCTCTCCACCTAGTGAAGAGATTGTCTTCATCCTATCCCTGGCATCAAACATCAGGTGATTTTGATTAAATATTTTTTCAAAAAAATTGAAAATTATAAAGAAGCATTTGAAATAATGCTCCAAAGACACAGTAGAGTTCTCAGACAGGATACAGACCACTGTTTGCACCATTGAATTCATAAACAAACCTGAAGGAACGCAGATTATCATGGTCGACTCTTGACCTGTATTCTGCTGTGCCACACAAAGGCTTCATATTTTACTGCAGCCACAGTGATTCGTAAAAAATGAAGCAAAGAAGGCTGTGTGAATGTAGGATATGACCAATGCTTGTTACTTTGAACCTATGGGCAGAGGGTGGCCTCCATTACAAATGTCATTGGAGCATGGGAAGGCACAGGCAGATTAATAGACAGTGAAACAAGGCACATGATTTGAGAATGCAAAGGAGTCAGTAGGACATAAAAGCAGCATGTCACTGCCCTGCCGGCAATGATACAGACATATATTTCGATAGGTCCAATCTCATGTTGATGTTTCTTCATGTGAAAACTATCACCAATGTCACTGTGGCCAGGATACACACATGTGTCCAGGTGGAAAACCTGTTTTGAGTGGTCACTTTTAAGACCTCCCTAATTGATTACACTGATTACAATGGGGCTTTCCCCTCTGGCCTAGGCTGGATGGAGCCATCAGGTTCTCATGACTTGAAACAATTTCCCATAAGGTTTCTTGGAATGCTGTAAGAATCACTGGACATTTGGCCCTGTCTACCTTCGTGTCCTACACTTACTCCAAGAGGGGCAAAGCAATTCTGGCGCCCATCCATTGTTTGTCAGATTGTTCCAAACACCCTTCTCAAATAGTAGAATTGTCCCCTTTGTTATTTTGTTGGACCATCCGACTGCTGGAGAAGAGGTTCTGTTAATCTTTGTAGTGAGAAAGTTGCTGCTGCTGTATAGGTAGGGACAGAAATTTACAGGAGTTCTATGTTTATGGCGGGTGTAGATGTTTATGCAATATCTTCCAAGAAAGATCATCCTATCATACAAAACAAGTACACTTCAAGGCCATAAGTTGTCCATGACAAAGAAGAAAAGCTCTGCTTGTGGAACACTGAACAAGGGCTATTCTTGGGATGGTAATTGAGGCAGTTGAGGTCTGAGTGTTTTTAGGACATTTTCAGTATCTGGGATTTGCAGGAGATTGTAAGGGCGCATTTTGTACCACAGACCAAGAACAGTGTTTAGAAAAGCGCTGGGTGATGCACTTGGCTTTGCCTTAATCTGAGCACACCTGCAGCGATGCTGGCTTGCAATCAGGCCTGATAAGCGGAGCTTGCACTCGCAATTGCCTCAGGTGGAAAGCACAGGATCTTGAACTCAATGCACCACTTGACTGGTGACCAGTGGCTGTCTTGGAGGCCCTTTAGGTACCATATCCAGATCAGAGGCATAAGTCCGTGTCTGCTCGAGCTCCTCAACAGGTGCAAATAGTACTGTGGAAAAGAGTTCAAAGAACCTGCTCCTTTACTTTACCTAGAAACGAAAGACTGCAAGTCTGAATCTTGGTGTTACACATACTACCCATATGTGACATCCTGAAGTACTAAAGATGCTTCCTACCATATATGTGTTCATCACGAGGGGAGCAAATACTCCAGTTTACAATCACCTCCATTCATTTCCTGGGATCCTAAGGTGTGATTGGAGTCTGAGCATCTCAGACTTCGAGGGCAAACCGTTCAAGCCATCAAAGCGCAACATATCAACACAATTCATGGAACGCTGCGAACGTACTTTACTTTTAAAATGGGAAAAAGTGACGCACCAGCGGTGCAAGGCCTTCATAAAAAAGACCCTAAGATACTTCAATGAAGAGAGATTATATACACTAATGGAATTAGACATTGTTATTAGCTTATAACAAGCTGCAATAAGGAACTGTCCGATAGAACAAGCAGAAAATGAATGTACCCAATATTTCCTCCAGGATTAATTAGAGGAGTAGAAGCTAAACAATAACTTGCATATGGGACTTCCTCTTCCCTTTCCGTCTGTACAAACACCGCCCCACCTAACTGCAACCAGATGCTCAGACAGAGCAGAAGCAAGATGAAGAAACCTACATTTGTTGCTCAGACGGCCTCTAGAGGGACTCCACCTGCTTGTACCGATGAGGGGAAGCACTGTGATGTTTCTCTTCTCCTCCAAAATGTGTTGAGAGTTGTTTGTGCCCTCTCCTCCGCATGGCGGTGGGCCCTAAAGCCTCAGCTTAAAGCTGAGACTACATGCCCTCAGGTGGCTCCAGGGGTGAAAGACAGAGGTTCATAGTGAGGCAAAAGGGTCCAACCACAGAGAGCAGAAGACATTTATCGTCACTCAAAGAGCCAGAGCCACCACTTTTCCCAGACTTGCGTGATGGTAGCGCTTATCTCGTGCCGCAAGCCTCTTTCTGAGCAGAGCATTCTTCTGAGTCATGCACTAGGGAAGATCCCTGAGCTATAATCTCCATCAGTAACTCTGGACTGATGATGGCCTGACAAACAAGCAATTCTGTCAGGGAAAGGCATCAGAAAGTGTTTCCTTCTAAATGTAATTTGCTTCTTTAATGCACTGCTTTCTAAGGTAATCAAAATCCCTGCCTGGTGGCCCTTAGATCCAGAGAGTCCACGCATTACACCCTACACTCCAGGTATCAGTAATGAGGGTCCTCCGGTGTAATCTAGGGCATTGGTAGTAGGTGAAAACATAGACTGCAAAAATGTATTTTGCAAATATATGGACTAAAATATCTCGCCCTTACATACATTTCTCCCTGCAAAAATGTTGAACCGGGTCTGAGTTCACCATCCAGCTATTGCCCTAAATATGCTATGCTTGGATTTAAAATAGTACATTAACCCAACCCTAAAACATGTAGTGAGTTTGGCTGAATTTGGGAATTAAGTACAGGTCTACACTTCTGAGTGAAGATTTTACATGAGTTCGAGATTTTGCCAGTCTATGTTTTGGTGCTTCTTTTTTTTTTTGCAGAAGTTGTGTTTTTCAGTCTGTGTTTCACTTGAATACACAGCCACTCGTGTGGGAGTTAGCATTGCTACCTCTGTCTAAGAGCTTAAGCATAAGGTCAGTAATACCAGAGCGATGGAGCACGTCCTAGAATCTAGGAGGCCTCAGGTGACAACAGCATGGGCGACTAATGGTGCATCGATGAGCAGGAGGCGAGTGAGGTGAATGTATAGAACAACACTTATGATTAATTGAGAATTGACAGAAGCATCTGAGAGATTGGCAAAGGAATGAGTGAAACCCTTGGAAGTCAAGCTTGTTGAGGTGGTTAAACCAATGACATTGGATTAAGGTAGATATCATAAAGACTCAGAAACCAGTGATGACGAACAAGCCAGATCCCATTTAGATAGACAAGTCCAGCAGAGGAGAATGAGTGATGCTCCATGAAGGTGTGAAGGCACTTATTTACAGGAGCTATATTAACATGCCCACAGACATGTTTACGAAGTAAGATTTTGTATCTCTGCGAGGATGTATCCCCTTGTTATGAGGTTGTGCTGGTTAGTTCCTATCTCTGGCAAAAACATTCAGGTCTTCATTTTGATGTCTGGGGAATTGAGAATAAAAGTTTTCTGTAAAATATCTCTTCTGATATTCCCCCATCTCCATTCTTCCGCATTTCACCAGCTAAAACCTGGTGAAGTGTGCTGGTGGGGAATGAGATGAAAATGGGGAATTACTGTGGGACCGCAGTGTGCAAACAAAGATTCCCGCTGTAATTAAAGGCGGACCTCTTGTAATTGCACGATATTCCCACACCTCAGTATTCCATATCCCTGTGGCATCAATACTTCCAGGCTTCGGCAACACTGAACGCCCACTCTGAATGAGGGATCTAGTTGGATGTCTTTGTTACAACATGTCCTCAAGTAAACCCTCATCTTCTAGGTTCTTCTAAATCGACTCATTTAATGATTTTGGATCCTCATCTTCAAATTATTTCCAACTATTTGATATCATTTTCTGTACAGTGTTCGAATAACTGAACACAATGCTCCAAACATGGTGGTTGGGATTCACACAATGATAGCATGCCTGTTCTCCATGACCATTTAATATAAAACAAACCGTGAGATTGGACTAAAGCTCCAGGCAGCCCGTGTGTTTCAATAGTGCAGCAGGTGCAGTGAACCGGGGTCCTTGCATGTAAAGCTATTTGTATGATAAGGGTTGAAGCTCTACTGAAGCGCACAAGTGCTAGACTCCTTTGAACTGTGTGAGGCTGAAGATATGGGATGCCAGTTTGGCCCTCGCGAGGTAGTACGTACGTAGAGTCGATCACATGTCATTCCTCTGTGCTTATCTCCTAACATTTCAAAGTAATGTCTGGGAAGCATTACATTGCAGCTAAGGCAGGAACAATAACACTGAAACGAATAGTAGTGAATGGTTTATTGGTCCACAGCACAACACAGCTCATGTTTATTGATTAATAAGGGACTGCTTGGGTGACACTCTTCTCAACAAGTAAGGGGGGCGACGGATTTCCACGCACCCCAGACCAGCTCCTCGCATGGAGAGTCACACCTCATTAACCTTGCTGAGATTGCGATGGCTGCTAAGCATCCGCTGATGCCCAAGGATGTTTCCGCCCTACGTCGTGTCTCCTGCCCCCATTTTGTGGTTGGAAGAATTATGCATTCAGGGATGACTGGCCTGATGGAGTGGAGGCCACAAGCAAAGAGCACAGCCCCTGTTGGCAGAGTATATGGTAAGGTGCTCAACGCCTCAGCTGCCTGGGTTTTGCAACCAACCCGAACAGACTGCCTTAAGGATTGACAGGTCAATGAACCAATGGGCTGTGGGCTTTTCAATGGGTTGTGTCTCGTATTCAAGACCGGAATGGAGCCTCTTTTCCCGCTCAGCATGTCTTGGTGTGTTTACAATTTATTTCAGTAAATAAATGTGAGATTGAACATTCTGTGTGCTTGTCCCTTCCTGTTTGCCTTTTTTAGTCCACTTGAAACAAATTTTATGATAGTTAAGTAAGATGTGCGCTTGTCTTCCTCAATTTCTGTTCACTCACTATGCCTGGTGCACACACTCAAGGCATGAGGGCAGAACTTCGATTTTCGTAGACTTTAAGCAATCCGTGATATTAAAGCTGAGAGAAACTTGGGGGCATATTAACAAGGGGCGGCGATAATATTATCGCTGCTTTAGAGCCCGTTTTCGGGCAAAAAGCTGCAATAATATTATCGCATTATCAACAAGGAGACCCTAGCGCGTGTATCCTTGCATTAGCGCCCCTTATCAGCACGCCTCCCATCGCATCGCTACTGCGATGCAAAGGAGGCGTGCCTGACAAGACTCTCTTGGGTAAATACCGCTAACCCAGCTTCATCATATTAGCAACGAGGGTTAGCGATATTTACAATCACGTTAAGTATGCCTTAATGCAGGAATTTAACGTCTGTTAAATTCCTGACTAAGGCATACCTAACATGGGGGGTGGATTGTGTGGTTAAGACCACAGGCCCTATCACCAAGGATATGGCCGTTTTCCATGGAACATCGCTGGAACCCCAGCGATATTCCAGGGAAAACATCGCTATCACTGGAATAATTATCGCCATTGCGCTATGCATTATTAATAGAGCGCTAGGAAGGCGATAATTATCTGCGATAGCTGGTGACAAAAATTCTCGCGCTAAGAGCGGCCAGCAATAATTATCGTTGGCGCTTGTTGATATGCCCCTGAGAAAGAATAACAAAGGACAATTTCCCTTCTAAGAACTCCTACCTTTTGTTAGGCCACTAAACAATTCAGTATCTTGTCAATCAATGCAGAAAGACACTCGCCTCCATTCCTCCTGTTTGAACATCTCCGTCCTGAAATGTGCCACGTCCTGGTAGCCAAGTTATTTTATGTTATGATTTACAAATGTATATGGTGCACATTCTGTCATTGGTAGGGCTTTGTGGTGTCCATATGGCTTGTTACCTATTCACTCCCCCTGGATTTCATCGCAGACCGGTGCTTGGTGGTGTTTTGAGTTTTTATTTGTAGGGGGAAGTGTGAAAATAGTTGCCGTTTTGCGATTGAATGTTAGATATGTTTTAAGTTTATTGGGTGTGGTTGGAGTCCTATCAAAGATGCTTATGTGTTGCCTTGGATATCTAGCTTGCACATTGGCGAGCATGTTTGTGTGTGTATCTATTAACTGTAGGTGCTCACTGGTGTTAAGCAGTCTTGTTTGATCGGTATTCTGACCTCTGTTTAGGAGTCTTCTGGTGTATGTTGCTGTGGGTGAATGTTGTTGTTGGTATGCTGATAAGAGTCTAAGGCCCTCATCATTGTGAGTGCCCAGGGGAAGGGTACAAATGTAGTGCATCCAATGAAATCCGACTCCGCTAGAGACAGAATTCTTAACCATGGTTTTCCCCAATAATTGATAATAACATGGATTCTGGTGTTTGCATGTCCCACTAATGACTAGTCTTTTCCCTGTTAAATTCCATTCGGTTTGACCTGCCAAAATGGTAGTATATCTGTGCAAAGTTTGATGGTTATGAGGAGTTCTATCTTAAATATTGTGTTGAGCGTTTGTATTTGTTGTTATTTAGTGGTAAGTGCTGCTGTTAACACATTGACACTCGACTGTAATGTGTTGTCTGGACAAAGTTCGCCTAACATGATGTGTAGGAGATTGCACTTGTATTGAGGACTAACGGGTTCAGATTAGCCATTTTAAGCATATCTGAACAGTGCTGAGTGCATATATTGTGTTTTCAAACTAGTATATTGTTGCGCTATAAAGTTGCACATCATATCCGGAGCCCCTTGACACCTCTTTCAAGTGCCCTTGAGATGCAACCCACATGACCAACTGCTTTTCAGGTATACATAGTGTGAGCTCTCTAGATTCAGGTGGGAATCTCTCCTTTTAGATGATGACCCCCCTCCCTACCTGGGATATTGAGGGGCATATTATCAAGGGGGTTTATCTCCGCTTTTTTGGCTTTAAAAGCCAAGAAAGCAGAGATGAAATTATCTCCCTATTACCTAGCTGTCGCTAACACCAGTTAGCGACAGCTAGTAGGAGATAGCGACCATCTTGGGCCCCGCTTTGTATGTCAGTGAAATTTATCACGAATGACATGCAAAGTGGGTGTGCCAAAATGTTAGCGACTGGAAACAGTCGCTAACATCGCTATCTCCTATTACAAGCGCGAATGTCTCCAAACGCTAACACCTGCCCCTGAGCAGTTCTTAGCCATGTTATCCAATGGTAGGTGGATAACATGGCTAAGAGCATTAGCTCGGTAATGCATGAATATCGCTGACTTTTCAGCGATATTCATGCATTTCGGCCGATTTTTATCGCTTAGGAGATAAACCTTGATAATAGCAAGGCTCCTAAGCGATAAAAATTGCTGCAGCTCGGCGATAAAAATATTGCCGCTAAGCCAACATAGCGATAATTATCGCTAGTTGTTGGTAATATGCCCCTAAGTTTGCTAACTTTACTTGTGGTAATTCCATTGGTTTCAGAAGTTCAAAGAAAAGCCTATTTAGACATTCTTTTGGAATATCTATCTTTCATTCTTTGTTTGTTTGTTTGTTTGTTTGTTTGTTTGTTTGTTTGTTTGTTTCTTTCTTTCTTTCTTTCTTTCTTTCTTTCTTTCTTTCTTTCTTTCTTTCTTTCTTCCTTCCTCTCTCTCTCTCTTGTTCCCTCACTCTGGGATCCCCGCACCTGAACCTGTGCCTTATTTATTGCTGCAGCGCAACTGTGTAAGTGGGACCTCATGGGAAACCAAGCTCAACAGCAGGAACTGGCAATGAGAACCGGAACAAAGTCAGTGGCATAAGCAAGGCTGTGAGACATTATTATTATGCCAAAGTAGGTTTGCGCAGCTGTCGATTATTGCCCGGCATGTGGTTCACTGAGTCTCTTGCTTCCCCTCCCTTATGGCCAAGAGTGCTCCCCGCTTGAACTCAAACATGCAGTAAAATGTGTCCAAAATAACAAAGGGCCTGATGTACCCAAGGTTTTTTTGACTCATTCTGTATCTGTAGAAACTGTGTTAGTATTTAAAGGCCAAAATCCCTTTCATTTTCATTTTGTCCACAATGTTATATAAACACAAGGAGATGATGGACGGAGCGCTGAAACTTTTCAGACACTCACCTCCAATCACAGATCTGGGTTGAATCCATCATCGTTCTTTAGCTCACTTTGCCACCCTAGTTCAGACCCAGCCATATGCAAATCAGTCTTGACCCTTTCCCTCATGCAAACAGTCCGGCCCAAGCCAGATCTGCCCTAGACAGGAAACAAGCATCCTGGCACTGGTTTCGAGGTAACACCCCACATCAGCCAGGCTAGCTTGAATCCGGTGGTATACCCTGCTAACTTAGGGCGAACAAAGCATGTTATGTTCTCATAATATGTAAATGTCAGCTTTAAGATTAGCATTTTGTAAGTGAGTGCTTAACTTGAATGGCTTTTCCTTCTGAGTGACTTCAGATGTGCCAGATCACACTTGCACACAAAAATGATGAAAATATTAATATTAAATGCAATGTGAAAGTACCCAATTTTCATGCAAAAGCCTAGTTGCTTATACCTTCACGACCATTGATAATTTTTGTAGTTTTATAGGAAATACGTGGGGAGTTTCTAGAAAAATTTGAAACATTTTAGATTCCTAGTTTTGAGGCTCAGGAGAGGCAAATATCCTCCACACATAGCCAAGCTAATGCCAATGAATAGAGTCATGTGTCTCCACTATTCACATAGGAGCACATGCAGCTCTACAGCAAGCAAGCGAGGAAAGGACTAGGACCATACAGAAAGATGCCTGAGGTAAGGACCGATGTCTTTGGCCCTTCCAGTACTTTAATAAAGGGATGGACCTTTTCTATTATACCTTTGGGCACGTTTTGTATACTGCAAAAAAATATGTAGTGCTTTCAGCAGAACTATAATATGCATTATAATACACTAGAAAAACAGGTATGTAGTAGAGGTGTGTGAAATATTCCATTCCGCCAGCAGAACTGGTGGGATTGTGGTGACTGACATGGAGTTCCGGCCATATTCCGCCAATCACCACATGGTGGAACTTTTTCTCGCGTGTGCACCAAAATGGTAAGTTTGCGAGTGTGAGCGAGATTTGGCGTCTCCCACCGTGATTTTTGGTTACCTGAAGTGTATCCAGCGAGATTCTTCCAAACACGGGCGGTTGCAACCGTTTGTGGTCAGAAGAATGCCGCTGTAGTAGAAAATCTACTTGAGTGGCAGAAAAAATAACTTGAGTGGCTCTGCCCTCCGGCACCCTGTGTGGTTCGGTTCACACTGATTTTTATGAGTGCAAGTGTGCATGTCAATTTAAATAAATGTGAAAAATATTAGCTTCAGCAACTTTTTTTGCTTGCGACAAAAATTAATGGTATAAATACAGATAAAATGACCCCCAAAAAAATATGGAAAAATACAGATGGAAATGCTAAAGAAATAAATACCATTAAACCGGGAACCCAAGTCATTAATATGATGGATGAACAGGTGAGGAGTCGGCAAACACCCTTGCTTTACTCCTCTGTTGGTCTCGATTAATAGTTAAAGCATTGTTGACTTTTAAGATTTAGGGGCGTATTACGATATCGAGTGGAGTTGCGTCCGCCCGACACGGCCTCGGAAATGGGACCAACTGACCTCCGGTCAGTGGTGCTCACTGCCTCATTATGATGCGACCGCAAGTGGTGGGGTCGCATTTTGGTATTTACCTATGGGAGCATGTGTTATGCCATAAACTGGCCGCAGTGCATGCTCCCATAGGGAAATGTGAGGTGGTGTTAATTCCTGCACCCTGTGGCAGGCACCTTTAAGGTGCCTGCCATGGGATACAGGGATTAACATGTGGGCACCATAGGTACCCCCTTGGCCACTAACAGGATGCTACAAAGGAAAGGGGACCCTGCTAGTGGCCCCCAAACATGCTTTCCGACAGGGTTTCCATATCAGAAAGGCCGGCATGGAAACCCTGCCACAAACCGTGCATCATAATACAGATGGCGTAAACCACCGTCCATTTGGATCACGGGCTGGTTCCGACTGGCCAACTGGCTCCTTGAACCTGTTTAAAGCTAGCCAGAATGACCAGCCGGTTTCAATTCCGATCGGCTGAATCAAAATCAGCCAGTTGGAATTAAAACTGACGATGCCGGTCGTAAGGCCTCCGACCTGGGGTCGGAGCCCTTATGACCAACATCGTAATATACCCCTTTGAGTTCTAGCTACAAAAATGTGGTGGCTTCTTCTTTGGTTTCTTTCCTTGTCCCATCTGGTGTATGTCCCTCCCTCAGAATATAGCCTTTTCAGCATCCTTTTGCTTGGATAACGTGTATTCTCTTAATTCTCACTTTTAGGAAGCTTCTTTTTTTCTTTTTGTTTAATACTCAATGAAAGTGCATGTGTTTCCAGCTCTCTCCCTTACATGCTTTTCCTCCTTCTATTCCCTGCTCCCGCCCTTCATGTTGCTGTCTCCTTTGTGTCCTCCCATGCTCCAAGTTTCTCTCTCCGTCATGTGCTTCTCCCCATAAAACCTCCATTATGTGTTACTCTCTCCCTCATGTGCTTTCTGCCTGCAACCCCCTTGCACCTGAGCTTCCTGTTGCTCTTACCCTCGAGTGCTCCCCCCACTACGCTCTGTTAAAATCTTCCTTATGTGCTGTTCCCACCTACAAAAGACCCCCACACTCCATGTTGCTCTCTCTCTTGTGTGCTTATCCCCTGCAACCTACTGTCTCCCAGCACTCCACGTTGCTCTCTTCCTTGTGTGTTTCTTCCCAGGCTCTGTATTTCTCTCTCCCTCGTGTGCTCCCTTCATGCTCCTTGTTGATTGCTCACTCTTTTGCTTTCGCCCATGCAATTGTCCCCTCCCCACAGAGAGCATTGGCAAATCCAATAGGTCCAGAAGATGAGATCTATTGGCTGTGCCAATGCTTGCTTTGGAAAGTTATTAAGGTGACAATCAGGCACATCTGATGACTCCATGTTACCACAATAGTAATTATCTAATTCAGTGCTTTCCTTATACAAATGTCTGATTTGGGTGAATTAGTTCATGTTGAACAGTAATAGCGAAAAAAGAACTACAACTCCCAGAATACATAAAATTGTTTATCTAAAATACAGAAGTGAAGATCTGCATCCTTGGCAAGAGGGAGTTGTCTGGTAATCCTAGCTACACTTGTTCCTCCAGTAAAAGCTAGGATGAGCCTTGTAGTTTCACTTTCCCTATCATACATATGGTCCCACAGCCTTCCACATGCTTATTGTATTGTATTGTAATTGCATTTATATAGTGCTTACTACCCCTGACGAGGCGTCAAAGCGCTTTTTCTGCAAGTAGCACGCTACTCCGGGACCCATAGAGGATAAATGTTGAATTAGTATAGTGAAACATGCAAGTACATTTTAAGTGGTGGATAGGTTAGTCAGGTATTTGGTTTTGGAATGATAGCTGAAGGATAGAGGAGGACAAAGGTTTGTATTTATATAGCGCTTGTTGATGCACACTATTCAGGAAGCCTACAAAGGATTAGTGGGGAATTAATGTGGTGAAATATGAAGTAATTTCAGTGGTGGATATTAGTCAGTTACTTGGAGTGAGAAGGATAGCGGAGGGATAAAAGGGGAAGAAAGATTTGCATTCATATAGCACTTGTTACCCCTGATGGGTGTTGAATTGCTTTTCTGGCATCTAGCCAAGCCTAGTCAGATGTCACACTCATGAAGGAGTTAGGCCCAGTTGACTGCTTTGGGGTGCGTCCAAGTAGGTTGCTAGCAAACAAAACAGGTGATGGACCGAATGTGGATCAATGTCACACATTCACCCCAGTCCAAAGATCTGGGCCCAAATCCATCGTTTTTTTGCACTCCACACCACCCTGGGTTAGACAATGGCGCTATGCAAATCAGCTCTGACCCTGTGCCCCATGGGAACAGTCCAGTCCGAACTACAAAAGCCATGTCCTTCCCAGAACGGAATCAAGCATCCGAGGACCGGACCGGTTTCGAGGTAACACCTCTCATCAGCCCGGCTAGCTTGACTCCAGTGGTGTGGAGTGCCTGGGACCCACGTCTGAGCATCCCCAGCGCACTTATGGCGGTATTAGCAAACAAAACAGGTGATGGACCGAATGTGGATCAATGTCACACATTCACCCCAGTCCAAAGATCTGGGCCCAAATCCATCGTTTTTTTGCACTCCACACCACCCTGGGTTAGACAATGGCGCTATGCAAATCAGCTCTGACCCTGTGCCCCATGGGAACAGTCCAGTCCGAACTACAAAAGCCATGTCCTTCCCAGAACGGAATCATGCATCCGAGGACCGGACCGGTTTCGAGGTAACACCTCTCATCAGCCCGGCTAGCTTGACTCCAGTGGTGTGGAGTGCCTGGGACCCACGTCTGAGCATCCCCAGCGCACTTATGGCGGTATTAGCAAACAAAATAGGTGATGGACCGAATGTGGATCAATGTCACACATTCACCCCAGTCCAAAGATCTGGGCCCAAATCCATCGTTTTTTTGCACTCCACACCACCCTGGGTTAGACAATGGCGCTATGCAAATCAGCTTTGACCCTGTGCCCCATGGGAACAGTCCAGTCCGAACTACAAAAGCCATGTCCTTCCCAGAACGGAATCAAGCATCCGAGGACCGGACCGGTTTCGAGGTAACACCTCTCATCAGCCCGGCTAGCTTGACTCCAGTGGTGTGGAGTGCCTGGGACCCACGTCTGAGCATCCCCAGCGCACTTATGGCGGTATTAGCAAACAAAACAGGTGATGGACCGAATGTGGATCAATGTCACACATTCACCCCAGTCCAAAGATCTGGGCCCAAATCCATCGTTTTTTTGCACTCCACACCACCCTGGGTTAGACAATGGCGCTATGCAAATCAGCTCTGACCCTGTGCCCCATGGGAACAGTCCAGTCCGAACTACAAAAGCCATGTCCTTCCCAGAACGGAATCAAGCATCCGAGGACCGGACCGGTTTCGAGGTAACACCTCTCATCAGCCCGGCTAGCTTGACTCCAGTGGTGTGGAGTGCCTGGGACCCACGTCTGAGCATCCCCAGCGCACTTATGGCGGTATTAGCAAACAAAACAGGTGTTGGACCGAATGTGGATCAATGTCACACATTCACCCCAGTCCAAAGTAGGTTGCTGGCATGGAAATATCAGGAGCACAGACACAGCAGATGACAAGAGTGATAATATTACTATTATATTATAATATTATTATATTATTATTATAATATTACTGGAACACCATTGTTCCATTTGTGGGAATCCTTTTACAAATCATTGTTTTTGGGTGTGTTACTTTAATGTATTTAATTAAAATCAATCGAGCCGGTGGCTCCCAGAATGCACTGATATTTCATGAAAAGCTCATTACTGGAAACAGGCAGTCCCTGCGACATGGGGTAATATGATCACAGTGCATCTCAGCGATGAGTAGATGAAGTCATACTTGTCTATTCACCAGACTTTAATTACCAAATAAAGACCCAGATTAAATACAAAGGGGTGCTACGACCAGCAAAGTAGCGTAAATTACAGTTGCAAACACCTTTTGTGTGCCGCAGAATTTTTGCACCGATATTAGTCTGAAGTTCAGCTTTAAAAAATGCATTTGTCATGAACGTTGATGCAAGCGCAGCTCTGAACAAGCATGGCAGGGTTTGGGACAAAAAAAAATGTTTGCAAAGTGTGCATAAAAGAGCAGGTACAGCGCAAGCCCTCCCAGGGTTCCAGGAAAAGGCAAATCACTAAAAGTAGTGTGTTCTGGCTTTGAATAGGGTTTTAGTGCCTAATGAAACTAGGGGGGCATATTTACAAGGGCATTGCGCCACCGGAGTGTCACTTTTTTTGGCGTCCAGTGGCCGTGTGCCCTGCTCCATGTCACGACGGTGCTCAGCCACTATGCGTGGCTCAACGATGGCTTTTAAATATGCCCCTACTTGACACAGGTTTCTGCATGAAAGGGGTGTCCAATGGGTGTTGCTGTGGGCATTCCCACGCAACACCCATTGCTTTTTGACACTGCCACAGATTTAAAAGGGTCTGTAAATATGAGGCAGTGCCAAAAACGTACACCTCCCCAGGGAAGGCGTAAGAGTAGCACAACATGGAGAAACATTTGTATTTATCCTTGTTTTTTACTCTTTCTATGTGTGCTGCAATCTGCAACACACATAGAAGGAACAAAACACCATTAATGATTGTTTTTGTGCAGGAAGGTTTCCCTTCCTGCACAACAACACTCATACCTGCAACACACGTACCCTTGCATCATGGGGCAAGGGTGTATGCGTTGGCGCATGGTTTCTGTTTTAGCGCAAGTGCTGGAGAGAGCACAGGGGTGCTCCATATGCTTGTAAAATCAGAACATCCCTGCGTTTTTGAAGTGACGCAGCTCGGCACAGCCAAACTGCCTGCGGCGCTGCGCCATTTCATTGTAATTGTAAATGGGCAGGCTGAGTACAGCATGATATTGCCACATGTAACGTATAATTTCAGCGCAAAATCAGACATTTTACGAGGGGCATTAGCTTGCTGTTGTCAGCATGTAGAGATTTGAACTTCCAGCTGGGTACTGAGTACAAATTTCACATAGAACACCGTCCGCTCGCTTTTGCATTGTGGTGCAAACTGATATTAGATATGGCGCTGTGCAATTTTCTTCACTTTGTGTAGTTTGTGGAGTTGGATGGTCCACTGAAGCCTTGAGCCAAGCTCCAGCCTGAAGCCTGGCTCTCTCAGCTCGAGGTCCCATTGGAACCTGAAGCCCATAACGAGGTGAGCTTTCATTTTCTTGCCACCCTCCATCTCCCCAGGATTTGGCGTTACGGCCAGAGCTGATGACTTTGGAAATGGGAAACCAAGTTTGAGTCTAAGCATTGGCTCAACATCCTGGGATTCTAGACAAATCACTAGCTCTTCCTGGGCCCATAAAAACCAACGCAACATAGACGTCTATTCACCAAAATGGCAGGCGTAACAGAAGTGACATTGCATGCCATTTGGCATTTACATACATTCACTCTATATACACACAGTCTCTCATACATAGGCACACTCTCATCTGCAAGCACACAACATACATCTAAAAGCATGTTTTGCTTACTTCAGCTGCCAGATAAGGTCAGAATCCACTAATCAGTGAACAATATCATATTATTCACTATTAGTGCAATATAAAACTGATTAAAACAAGGAAAGTGGGGCCACAACCGATGTCCTTAAGGACAAGCTGCTTTGCCACCTCTGAACTCAAGGGCCACAAAGGTAGTGCCAGGGGTTGCAAGAGGAAAGCCAGGAGTCGCACCTGCGAACCCTAAATGCCGTCCATGGAACATGACCATGTGTAATGTAACTGGTGCTTGTGTAAAACGTTTCAATACCGTCTAATGTTGTTCCCACGGGAAACGGCCTTTTCAACGAAGCCGTTTCCACGAAATCTTTAACCACGCATGCAGTACAACGCATGCGTGGTTACCACTAAAGCCTTTACCACGCATACCTTTACTACGATGTTTGTAGTAAAGGCATATGTGGTAAAGGTAAAGAGTAAAAAAAGGGGGGTTTGGGGGGTCTCCCCCAAATAAAAAAACTCACCAGAAGTCACGACGGAATCTGCACATAATCAGCGTCGTTTAAGAGAAATCGGAAAAAAAGTTCTGTTTCCTCTTAACGACGTATGACGTCACCACGCAAATAGTCGAGGTAAAGGTTATGCGTTGTAAACGAATTCCGTTGTAACGCATGCGTGGTAAAGGCATGCGTTGCAACGGAATTCGTTGTAACGTCATACATTCGTTCCCACTATATAATACCTGCACAAAAAGGTAAAAGCAAAGTAAATTCAACAAAAGGAGGTGCACCAAACAAAGTACAATTCAGTCTATTAGTGTTTTCTTTGTTTTCATCCTTTATTCAATATCCACAAGTGGTCATTAAAACAGCCAGTGCTTTTTGCTCTGATAAGGCACAAGCCTATTAGAACTTCTTCAGGGCTGCAACGAATATCATAAAACATACATAAGACCGACCATACAAATAAAAAATATTATATTACAGAAACACTAATACTACATTCATTAATCAATTTTTAGTATAACATATGACAACATTTGGATATTTGAATAAAGGATGAACACGAAGAAAACACTAATGGACTGAATTGTACTTTGTTTGGTGCACCTCCTTTTGTTGAATTTATTGATTAAATCTGTGGCCAGTGGCACCAAAGGGTGACAGGTGCTGGAGAATTGTGCACAAACAACAACTTTTATATGACAGCAGTGTGAGGGTGAGGTGCTATTCTTGAGGTCCGTCACCCATTTTTTTAATTTAGAGGTAAAAGCAAAGTGTTAACATTAAAAAAGGGAAATACAAATTGTTAACAACATATGCAGGCATGTACTAGCCTTTAAAGAAACAGGCTGGTGGCTCTGAAAGGCTAATTGGCTGGAGATGTCTGTCTAATGGCAGGAGACAATTAAAAGATGCACTCCCTTCATTCCACAAAATGCCAATAAGACCATCAAGTCAGACCTTGCTATAGAATGAAGAGATGTCTCGATGTAATATCAGAATAGAGTTCGGTAGATGACAAAACATTCACCTAATGCAGCTGAGAGCATGGTGCACAACATGATGAGGCTTCCGACTGGGACACATTTCCTCCAGTAGTGTGTGTTTTTTTTACGATACTATAACAGCAGTACTGTGAGCGTGAGTGGGAGAATACGATTGACTTTGTGTCGTCACATTTGTTAATTAGTGAGTAAATAAGTGAGCTAACAGACTGTGGCACTAATCTTTGGCACTTGTAGTGGTTGATTTGTACAAAGTGAAACCAGAAAACCTGGATAAATCACGGCTTTCCCACTTCAATTGTGTGATTGTGGGCAAATATTTTCGTTCACCAAAATTCGTTTTTCTTTATTATCCCATATGAAAGTACTTTCAAATATGTGAGTTCATAGTACAAGGTATACAAAATCCTATTGGGTTTGCTTTAATAGACTATAATGTTGCTCTATGATAAACTGGACCACCTACTGGGATAACATGACGACTGGCTTGTCGCTTAGTTCACTCTTGGGGGCATATTATCAAGCCCAATTTCGCCGCTTTAGCAGCCGTTTTCGGCTGAAAAGCGGGTATTTTTTTCCGCTCAATTATCAATCCTTGAGTTAGCAGCCCTTTTTACTCCACTTTGCATGTCAAAGATTATTATCACTACTGACATGCAAAGTGGGCATACCTTAGCAAAACTAAATGGAAAACACTTTCTAACTCCGCATCGCCATATTAACAAGGCTGCCCCTGAACCGCGATGCGAGAGTAAAAGGCACGTTAAGCCCCCTTTATAAGGATTTAACTCCTGCAAAAATTCTGACTTAGCCATCTCTTCCATGGGAGGTGGATTGATGGGCAAGTGTACCATGGCCTATCAGCAAGGATTTCCATATCGCTGATGTCATATTGCTGGATTTCCTGCGATAATCCTGCATTTTGCCGCTATCGCTGGATTTTATATCGCCAATGCGCAAACCGTTGTTCATACAGCGCTATCACGGCGATAAAATCCAGCGATAACCGGCGATAGGAAAAAACGCGCTATGCGCGTTTAACGATGTTTATCGTTACGTGTTGTTAATATGCCCCATAGTTTTTAATAAGTATTTCTCAGTGGAGCACAATAATGTGATGAATTATGGACAAAACGTCAACATATTAAAGAAATACACTTTTTTGACTTTTAAAGAGACTTTCCTATATTTTTTGTGATATTTGCTTTCTGATTTACATAGCAAACCTCTTTAGGGCTCGGCTTGTTCATGGGCTCTAAGAGCCGAGCCAAGGACACTTGGCTCGGCTTTCCCTGTTAATTTATTGGCTCGCCCACCTCTAGTAGCTCGGTGTATTTTCATGCAGCCAATCGCTGCATGATTTTTTTAATAATATGAGCCAAAATTTCCTGCCAGAGGCTGTGTGTGACACAAACACTTGTTAAAGCTCCTATGGATGCCACAGTCAGACACTTTCAGTTGTCACACAATTCCACTCTATTCATAAGACTTTCGTATCCAGCTCTTGTTAAGTACAAAGGTAGCTCACCCAGCTACTGACATCATGATATCAGTCACGAAAGCCAGCTCTGGGGGCATATTACCAAGCAAAAGCGATAATTATCGCTATTGCTTGGTTAGAGACAATAATTTATCGCCAACCTGCGGCGATTTTTATCGCAGATAAACCTTGGTATTACCAAGGTTTATCGCAAATGCGATAAAAATCGGCCGCAATGCATGAATATCGCTGAAAAGTCAGCGATATTCATGAATTAGCGAGCTAATGATCCTAGCCATGTTATCCACCTCCCATTGGGAAACATGGCTACGAACTGCTCAGAGGCAGGTGTTAGCTTTTGGAGATTTTCGCGCTTAGCGCGAATATCTCCAAAAGTTGGTAATAGGAGATAGCGATTTTAGCGACTGTTTCCAGTCGCTAACATCTTGGAACGCCCACTTTGCATGTCATTAGTGATAAATATCACTGACATGCAAAGTGGGGCCCAAGATGGTCGCTATCTCCTAATAGCTGTCGCTAACTGGTGTTAGCGACCGCTAGGTAATAGGGAGATAATTTTATCTCCGCTTTCTTGGCTTTTAAAGCCAAAAAAGCGGAGATAAACCCCCTTGATAATATGCCCCCAGGTTTTTTAATAGAGATCAAGATGTACTGTGGGACTTGTGGTTTCAATTATAATTTTGTAAGCTTGCACTCCAAAGTAGCAGCAAGCAAAGCTCTTATGGCAACAGTGTAGGAAAAGGTTGCCTGGTATCAGAAATTTCATATGGCCATTTGGCAGCTATGAGGTCAACTTTAACCCTGCACCTATGATCGATGGGTGTCATTTTCAACTAACAGACGGTTGCACTCTGGTACCTGTGGTTTTAATTTTAGCATTTTATCTCTGAGCTCGAAAATCCCACTTTCGAAAGAGATGTTGGCTACAAAACCCTGAATCGCTGAAGGAGTCTCACCTGACATTAAATGAGACAGCAGTTATGCAGTCCAAAATGAAGGATTGGGACATAAATCACATTCTCCCATATGCCGCACTACATTAACATGGGTATCATGAGAACACTTAGGGGTTTAGAGTGCAGTAGACAGATGTAGAGTGGAGTGGCATAGAGTGGAGTAGAGTAGAGTTATCGTAGAGTGTGTGGAGTTGCGTAGAGTCTAGTGGCTCAGAGTAGAGTTAAGTGTCATAAAGTAAAGTGGCTAGAGTAGACTGGAGTGGCATAGAATGTCGTGTAGTGGAGCAGCATAGAGTAGTCGCATAGAGGGGAGTACATTGAATGGAGTGGTGTAGGCTGTAGTGGGGCGGAGTAGAGTGCAGTGGCCTACAGTGCAGTGGTTTGGAGTGCAGTGGTGCACAGAACAGTAGAGTGTCATTGAGTGCAGTGCTGGAGTGGAGTGGTGCAGCATAGAGTGCAGTGGTATAGAGTGAAGTGGCATAGAGTGCAGTGGCGTAGTGTGAAGTGGCATAGAGTGGGGTGGCATAGAGTGCAGTGGCGTAGAGTGGAGTGGCATAGAGTGCAGTGGCGTAGAGAGAAGTGGCATAGAGTGGAGTGGCATAGAGTGCAGTTGCGTAGAGTGGAGTGGCATAGAATGCAGTGGCGTAGAGAGAAGTGGCATAGAGTGGAGTGGCATAGAGTGCAGTGGCGTAGAGGGAAGAGGCATTGAGTAGAGTGGTGTAGAGTGGTGTGGCCTTGAGTGCAGTGGTAAAGAGTGCAGTCAGGCACAGTAGAGTGGTATTGAGTGCAGTGGTGTAGAGTGGATTGGTGCAGCATAGACATGGAGTGCAGTGGCGTAGAGTTGATGTTTCCAGAGTAGAGTGAAGTGACATAGAGTGGAGTGGTGCAGGGTAGAGTGGAGTGGTGCAACATAGAGTGCAATGGAGTAGAGCAGAGTGGCATAGGGTACATTGGCATAGAGTAGAGTGGCATAGAGTGCAGTGGTGCAGAGTAGCGAAAAGTGAATTGCCATAGTGCGGAGTGGTACAGAGTAGAGTGCATTGGTGTAGAGTGTGTTGACTTAAAGGCAAGTGATGTAGAGTGCAGTGGCATTGAATGCCGTGTTGCAGATTAGCGTGGCAAAGAGTGGAGTGGCGTAGAGTGGAGGGGTGCAGAGTAGAGTGGAGTGGCCTAGACTAGAGTGGTGTAGAGTGCAGTGGTGAAGAGTGTAGTGGTGCAGAGTAGAGTAGTGTGGTGAAGTGTGCATTGGCATAAAGTAGAGTGGTGCAAAGTAGAGTAGAGAGGCATAGAGTGAAGTGATGTAGAGTGTGGTGGCATAGAATGTAGTGGTGCAGAGTAGAGTAGATTGCAGTGACATACAGTGGAGTGGTACAGAGTGGAGTACAGTGACGTAGAGTGCAGTGGCGTAGAATATATTTTTTCGGAGTAGAGTTAAGTGGAAAGCACAAGTCCCAGAGTGGATTGGTGCAAGCTAGAGTACAGTGGAGTAGAGAGGTGTAGAGTGCAATGGCGTAGAGTTGAGTGCAGTGGTGTAGAAGGCAATGGCATAGAGTGCAGTGGTGCAGAATAGATTAGAGTGGCATAGAGTTGATTGGAATAGAGTGAAGTACTGTAGAATGGAGTGGTACAGAGTAGTGTGTATCGGCAGTGTACTGTCATAGAGTGAATGGCGTAGGAGGCAGTGGTATATATTGCAATGTTGTAGAGTAGAGTGTCGTATAGTAGAGTGGCTTAGAGTGTAGGTGCATAGAGTGTAGTTTTGCGGCGTAGAGTGGAGTGGCACTGAGTGGAGTGGCGCAGAGAGGAGGAGATTGAAGCAGCGTAGGATGGGGTAGTGCAGGGTAGAGTGGAGTGGTGCAGGGTAGATGGCAGTGGCATAGAGTTCGGTAGAGTGGCATACAGTGCAGTGTTGCTGAGTAGAGTGGATTGGCATAGAGTGGAGTGGTTCAGAGTGTACTGCATTGGCAGAGATGTGTGGAAGAATAAAAGGAGTGATAGTAAACAGGAGATACTCCCCAGAATGGATAAAAGACATACTGGGCAGCCTAAAACCAGTGGCGGCTGGCATGGTCGGCGTGGGGATCTGGGGGGGTAGAAAAAAAGAAAATTAAACTTACCTCCTTGCCCCTGCTGCCCTGTCTCTTCTTGTCATCCCTCCTCTGTCGATGCCCTCCTCTGGCCGGAAGCAGGAAGCACTCAGGCTCTCCTGAGGCAATCACAATACTACAGTACAGCATCTTGATTGGTCTGAGCACCGTGGTTTAGGCATGTTCTCCACCTAGGCTGCAATGCATCATGCCTGGAGAACCTGCAAAGTGCGCATGACTGTTTGGCCGGCCTCAGACGGTCGGCCAAACTGTCAAGCGCACTGATAACAGTGCATACCACTCCCTTGGGTGCCTGTTATCCCTCTGCCCCGACCCCCACTCCAGGTCACAAAATAAAACAATAATAAACCACGGTTTATTATCGTTTTATTTTTCATTTATGTTGCTAGAAGGGGGGGTGACACTTCTCCGCCATAGCGGCGGAGCCGCTGCTGCCTAAAACAAATAAAGCCAGCAAATAGAAAGCAGGCAAGTGTGAGTTACAAAAACACAAAGCCAATGGTAAGCAATGGGCGGAATGCATTCCCAGGGAAGCTTTCTGATGTTCCGAAGATGTCTTTAGCAAACCGGACAGATGCGCTGCCTCTCAGGCTTCGGCACCAATAGAGCAATGGCCTGGCTGTAGGAAGGAGCTTACAACCCGTTCCTGGTTTTAAAACTCGCATCCTAATGTATTCTGAGACTTAATTCCTTTGTTTTCTCATTAGGCAGGCTTGCAAATCCTATTACACAGGATGATGGGAATTTTAAAAGGCAGCGGTTGATTAATTCCACGTCAGTGGTGAACCTGAAGGTCAGGAAGCTTCAGATGCAAACACATAATTTATTAAGCATCAGGGAAATTAAAAAAAGAGGCAGAGGCGGAAGCCAGAACCCGCTGCTCTAGACCGTTCCAAACGAGCTCCTCGTGAGCACTGGGCGCCTTTGGAGAGCTAAATCACCAAGTCTAAAACAGCAAAAACACGGACTGTCTCTTTAAGATCCTTAGTGAGCTGCCACCCTGCCGGTGCTCGTTAGAGATGTGATCATCTGAGCATGCAAGTCCAGGGAGACCGGGGGCGAGACAGGCAAGCAGGTGGCACAGATGGTGCGCCTCGCGCCAGAAGCCAAGGACGCAGGGGAGAACGGCCAAGAAGCGCCACACGGAAACAAGTTATTTGAGCATATACGTTTGGCCTACGTATGTAAATAGCCTTATTTATGAGTGTAAAACCACTTTCGGAATTCGCAAGTGTTAGACTTAGATTGTTTGTGCTAGTAAATCTACAAACCTGGGCAGTGCTGGGTGGTGAATTGGCATTCCGAGAACAGAATGGCCTATATGTGTGTTCACAGTCACGCTCAGTCTTACACATCCCGAGGAGTCACAACCCTTTCCACCGGAAAACATCAGAAACCAACTCCAGACATTCACAGAAGTACATTTTCCAGGGTGAGAAGGGGTAGGGAACATTCTCAACATTTGTGGGGGTGTAATAGTGGATGTGGAAAAACGTTTCCACGTGGGGGAGAATGTTAAAAGAGTAATGGGTGGAATCATGCAATGTTTGAAAACATGTAATCTACTCGTGGTCGTTTGGGACACATTTCATGCCTTTATTTTATGCACCACTCCAGACCAGAGGCAACCACGTGTTAATCCGGCTTGGCCCCATTCCTACATAAATAGTATTATGTGTGATTTGGGCAAGGTTGGTGCTATTCTGGGGTGGCACAGTCAGCAATAATTTCGACTTACTGAGACCTTTGCAAGCATTCACCCCTTTGGGTTAAAGCACACGGACTTAGGATATTTGGTCTAAACTGGATAGTATTTAAGGATCTCATTGCAGGGACCTTAGGGTTCTCCAACAAAGAAAATAAATAAATTGGGTGTTCAAACAAATAACATTTGTCAATTTTAAGTTGAATATACACCCAGTTTTGGAATGTCTTGTGGAGAGTCTCCCACACAGAATACTTGACAGAATTATTGCCAAATAATAAGACACTGGCGCACAGACGTGGGCACACAAACGTGCCAGCTCGGCACAGACGCAGCAGACGTTTCACCAACACTGCAAACAGATGGTGAAACCAAGGCTGTAGCAACGGACTCACTCGCTGGGCTTCATTCAGGCAGCAGGAAAGGAAGTCAGGCCAGGCCTCGGCCACCAAGGAAGCTGAGGCGGAGCCAAGGAGAGGTGGTGCCTTTGTGGTGGAGCTCGTGGCATCGTCACATCCAATCACAGAAGCAGGGACCTGCCAGGCAGCTCCTTTTTGAAGGCCCTTTCCCTGAGGCCCTACAAGGGTGGATGGCAAAGGCTGGATGCAGACCCCCACTCTGAGCTGAGCTCTCTGGTCGGCTGTCTATGCAGTGCTTTATGTTTAGCTCAGTAGGTCCGGCACTTTGCCTCTTAAGCAGCGATGAATTGTTGAACTGCCCTGAGAAAGGAGACGCCGACCTACAGCAGGCCCAGCACGTGGAAGTGAATCCTGTTGTGACTACAATTACAGCAGCTTAGCTAGTTTGCATGTGTCTGTGTGTATGGAACCTTGGAGTGCATGATGTCAGCGTGGAATGTGGGAATGCCTGGTGGACTGGAGGAGTGACAGTTGGAATGAGTGGGTGAGCTATGAAGATCAGATCCTGGTGGGGCCATGTACTAGCTTGGATTATCTTTGTACCATCTTGAATTGATCCTGTAACCAACATCCTTGATCCTGTAACTACTTAATAAATCTCTACTTGGATCTACCTCATGACTACCATTATACTTCATTTCAAATCCCTTGGTACAGCCTTGATGCTACCAGCCACCTGGAGGTGTTGGTGAAAAAAGCCTGTTACATAACTATGCGTGCAAGAAAAATTTGCACTGAGTCTGATTGGAGCCCATCATTTTGGCAATGTGACTGTACAAAGCCTCTGTGCGTCTCCCAGTACCAGAAATGAATACCTTTGGCCTCTCATCATGGCTGCTGGAGGGCTGGAGTTACCAAAGGCAAGGTTGTGGCTCCTGAGGTCAGGCAGCGGAAGGGCTGCCTAGAAATGTATTACAGTAACCTAAAATGTCTTCACCATGTAGGGATGCAATCCTCTTCCTGACTATTGTCCTCGGAGGGCTGTTTATAATTCGAGTGTACAAAGCCTACAAAACTTAGAGAGGATGTTATACCTTTAATGGGACAGCAGCAGTATTTCTTACTGGGTTCGGTATACCTTTCATTGACAGTGTTGACATTTCCCAGAAAGGCTGCATAATTTTAATGCCATATGACATGGTTCAAACAATTGGCACCAAGACTGCCATCCCTTTAAGAATATAGTCTGACCCAAAACTTCTCAGCAGGCCTGGGACAACGTTCCAAGAATTGTCCATACTTTCCGCGACTGTGTCAGCAGAGAGCTGGTGGAGACATCACAATCGTCCACAAAGAAACCCTCCAATGCACCACTACGGATGACAACATCACACCAATCATAGAGCACCTAAACTTCCAGATAAGACTTGACGCAAAAAATGCCATCAGAGGAACCCTCACCTACTGACCCCTGTGCCCCCATCCAAGCCCTCCGGCATTCAACTCTGAACACTTAATCTTCCTGGGAGACTTGAACTTCCACCTCGAGGACCCCAATGGCAGCAACTCTACTATCCTCCTGCAGAACATGAACAACCTTGGCCTCTCACAGCTGGTCTCCACCCCCACGCACATCGCAGGTCACCCAATGGACCCTATCTTCTCCTTCACTAACAGAATCAAGTTCTCCCACACAACCAAATTGACCTGGACAGACCACAGCATTGTCCACTTCTCCCAAACTGGCTCCCCAGGACCGCTGACCAGACCACCCACCAACCTCACCAGAAATGGAACGGAGTCACACAACCCCTCTGAACCTCTGCCTCAAAGCAACATTGCTCGACCCCTCTGACAACCTCTAGCGCAAATTCCAGAATTTCTCAAAGTGTATCTCTGCACCCACAGACACCATCGTCCCCTTGTAAGACTCCCCGGGAGAAAGACCTGCAAAACGTGTCAGCAGGTACATCCCCGAACTTCAGATCCTCTAACGCGACTGCAAGAAGCTAGAGAGATTATGGCACTCCAGAAAGAGTCTCTCCAAACTCAGCACTTTCAGATCAGTCCTCTACAACTACCACGCCACTTCAGGGAAGCCAAGAAAGTCACCCTCACGAACCACATCGAGGCCACTGCCAATCATGCCAAAGAGTTCTTTACCATCATCAGAGAGTTCTCCTGCCCTGCAGCCACCTAAAACGCTATCTCTCCATCCCATCTGCAACATCCTAGCGGACTACTTCAATCAAAAAAAAGTGGAGAAGTGTGGCTCAGGGGCTAGAGGGGGCAGACCCGGAAGCTGAGATCGGCCCTGGACCAGGGTTCAATTCCCCGCCTCGGCGGGTCTTGGGCTAAAAATTCCACGGTCTTGATAATTCTCGCTCCGGTGCCTTCTCGACTCATGGGTTCACGCTCTGCGACTCTGGGCAATAGCTTGCTTAATCTCCACAACGGCCCCTCGCGGCGGGATGCCTGGCTTTCACCTTGTGGATACCCTGCCGGGGCCTCTCACAGGGGAATACCAGGACGGGTTCCCTAGGCAAGCGCCAGGATGCCCTTGTGGTGACAGGTTGCGCTATATAAGTATACCTACATTTACATTTACATTTACAAAAGCTCACAGACATCTACAGTAACTTCGACCCCCAGCCCACGGAACTCAACCATCTCCACTCACACACCGACGCCACCGACACCACCGACTTTCCGACTGGAAACAGCTCTCGATCCAAGACTTAACCACCATCATGAACTCAATCCACTCTTGATCTCCCTCAGACCCATGCCCTCACCACATCTACAACCTAGGGAAAGAAGAAATCAGCATCTACTTCACAGAGATCCTCAACTCATCCATCATGACAGCCACCGTCCCGTCGCATAGAAGTACGCAGATGTCAAGCCTCTTCTGAAGAAGCCCTAAGCCAAATTACCGTCCTATCTCACTACTCTACTTCCCAGCCAAGGTCTTGGAAAAAGCCATCAAGCTCCAACTCACAGAATACCTCGAACAGAGCAACCTTCTCGATGCCTCCCAATCAGGATTCCGGGCCACCCACAGCACCGAGACCACTCTGATTACAGATACAGATTACATCAGATGCCTTCTCTACCAGGTGGTATACGGCGGCCCTCATCCTCCTCGACCTCTCTGCAGCCTTTGACACCTCAGGGTCACACAGATGTTTTGTCAATTGATCAAGCGAAGATCTAAACCTATATCTCCAGCTTTCAGGGCTAGCACATTAGTCATTGTAATCTCCTACCACCCCTTAGAGGTCACTGTTAACGCTCTTCATCTTAGGCTCTAACAGAAAATGTGTGTATCTAGGGTCATATTTGCAAACCGTGTGCACCACCGGAACGTCCCTTTTTATACGTCCTGGTGGTGCACTGGGCTTAGCCATTTCTTCGAGGCTTTTAAATCCACCCTACACAACTTTTCATGGCCTCATAGAAATGGTATGAGGCGTTGTGATTGGGAGGTGTGGCATGGGCATTAAAGTGGGTGTTCCCACGCAATACACCCTTGGCATTTGACACATTCACATATTTGCAACATGCTGTAAACCTGGGAATGCATCAAAAGCCTACAGCCCCTAGAGGTGGCGTAAGGGTTGGTTTTTGTGTGGGAAAGTGTCCCTCCCCCCACAAAAACAACTTGATTTCAAAGTAGATTCTCTTGCACCTTGGCTGCCATGCGCTAGCTGAGGCACCCTTGAACCATTTGTGCGCGAGCGCAGTGAAAGAGGACCTCACAGATACAGCATATTCCTTCCCTTTTCCTTTGACGTAGGGCAGCACAGCAAGAAAGCTTGCAGTGCTGCGCTATGCCAAAATGTTATACATAAGCCCCCTAGTATTCTATAGAATCCTAGTATGGGAAACAACCTGTTTTTTCAAAAGTGGATTAATTTTTGCATAAGGTCGAACATACCTATAATATCACACAAAAAATATTCACAAAAACACAGAAATCAGTCAAATATGAAGACAAAGAAGTCAATCTGCTAAGCCAGCTATTAAGGCAACCATTCTTAATACAACACTTAAAAATTTAATAGTGCCCTGGAAAAGGGGAGAGGGGGATTGTGCAATGAGTCTAGGAGAGGGTAAGAGACATAAAGACAAAGCCGAAAGGCCACGCAGTAATATATTAACACATATACTGATTTAAATTTCACCGACCATAGGTTCAAAGGTAACAATACAAAGTAACATGCTTCATGAGTATAGTTAATAACACAATTATTGGAATGAAGCTGGAAAACAAAGTAAAAAAGTCGACGTTTCGACCCCTTTATAGAGGCAGGCTTGAATTTATCCCTTGCAGTGGGGTCTTCCTCAGGACGGGGGACAGGGGCACAATCCGGGGATGTTCGTTTTCAAGGGCGAAGAAAGAACTGTCAATTCCACAGGACAGACTAGATAGAGCCTGGACTTCTGGACCAACCACTGGTATCAGAAATGAATGGGTAATTAAAATCGAAGGGAGGTGTCATTAATGTGCACCATGTTGTAATGCCCAAATGTGATCCTGCTAGGTCTGGGACACTATATTGGGTGTGCTTCGAATTGGGAACCCGGACTCACATCAATGTGTGAATCGCCAAAAGAAAATTCGGACAACTGTAGCTCTCGGTTGCCATTTGAGTGGAGCGGTCACCGAGCTTACACCGTGCACAATGCAAAATCTGATTATTCAATCCAGCACCTGATGCACAGTTGGTTGATCGGAGTTCAAGCCACAACCAACTATGCATCAGGTGCTGGATTGAATAATCAGATTATGCATTGTGCACGGTGTAAGCTCGGTGACCGCTCCACTCAAATGGCAACCGAGAGCTACAGTTGTCCAAATTTTCTTTTGGCGACTCACACATTGATATGAGTCCGAGTTCCCAATTCGAAGCACACCCAATCTAGTGTCCCAGACCTAGCAGGATCACATTTGGGCATTACAACATGGTGCACATTAATGACACCTCCCTTCAATGTTAATTACCCATTCATTTCTGATACCAGTGGTTGGTCCAGAAGTCCAGGCTCTATCTAGTCTGTCCTGTGGGATTGACAGTTCTTTCTTTGCCCTTGAAAACAAACATCCCCGGTTTGTGCCCCTGTCCCCCGTCCTGAGGAAGACCCCACTGCAAGGGATAAATTCAAGCCTGCCTCTATAAAGGGGTCGAAACGTCGACTTTTTTACTTTGTTTTCCAGCTTCATTCCAATAATTGTGTTATTAACTATACTCATGAAGCATGTTACTTTGTATTGTTACCTTTGAACCTATGGTCGGTGATATTTAAATCAGTATATGTGTTAATCCATTACCGCGTGGCCTTTCGTTTTTGTCTTTATGTCACTTACCCTCTCCTACACTCATTGCACAATCCCCCTCTCCCCTTTTCCAGGGCACTATTACATTTTTAAGTGTTGTATTAAGAATGGTTGCCTTAATAGCTGGATTAGCTTCATTGGAATTAAAAACAATGACAGCAGATTGACTTCTTTGTCTTCATATTTGACTGATTTCTGTGTTTTTGTGAATATTTTTTGTGTGTTAACTGGGACCCCTCTTTCTCAGCAATATACATACCCAGGTCCCAGTGACGATATTGGGTGAACCCTTTAGTTGTAACATACCTATAATATCACCTTGGTTAGTGGATTGGTTGCTTGTCTTCCTCTTGCTGGGCACCTGCACTCACTGAAGTAGAATGAGCCTTCCAACTTAACGACTGGTTGACCTGCTAAGCATGTTTTTTGTCAGTCCAATTAGGGAGTTGGGGAGGAAATCAGGACCTGAGGAGCAGCTACTGAAATTGTCTGGCCCAACATAGTGAAGAGCTTTCACAGCCCTGTCAACATTCCAAGATCCAATTTTGAGTTGCTTCTCCTGTCCAGGATTTTTCTTTGAATTCTGGGACTTGCGGTGTTGTATATTCCATTATAATGCAGGACAACAAGTTACAGAAATCGAAGCAAAAAACTTGGAGTGATGCTGCACATCACACATGGACTCAGGAAATTTGGCAGCTAGGCTTCATGTTGACCAGGCCCATCCATGAGCAGCTCATCCAGGTCAGGTTTTTGCTGTGCATTCTGGAACTTGTAGTCCTGATTTTATAATGGGATGAAAAGACTACAAGCCCAAGAATGCAAAGTGCAAACCTGGACTGCATGAACTACTCACACATGGACCTGGGAAACTTGAGAGCTGTGTTGCCTCACAATGCGATAGGTAGGCGTGCCGTGGGAGTGATGGTGGGTGTTCCCATGTGACACCCACATTCCTAGACTTATAACATGCTGTAAACCTGGGGATGTGTCAAAAGCCTACGGCTCCAGAGGGGTGGCATACAGTTGTTTTTGTGAAGGAAAGCGTCCATTCCTGCACAAAAACAACCATTTTCAACACAGGCACGCTTGCATTGGGTGCAAGGGTGACTGCCTTGGCACTAGGCAGCCATTTGTGCACCAGTGCAGCGTAAGTCAAAAGGAATGCGCCCTATCTCATAGATAGGGCACATTCCTGCCCTTTTCTTTTGACGCAGGGCAGCGCAGTAAATTGAGGTGCCGCGCTGCCCTGCGTCAAATTGTTGTAAATAAGCCCCAAAGCCTCGCTCTCGGGGCAGACAGCATGACAAAAAACTGTGTAAGTTGTTGTGGGAATGGTAAATGGTTCACTCATTAAAAGTAATTCTAAACTTGTTTTAAATTCTGAAGTTGTCCCATCACAGATGTGTTGTGCTCATCGAGTCATATGTTTCGTTGGCATTGTGGTTTCACTTTCCTGTTAAAAATGCAAGATTAAAATTACTAGAATGTTTAGAAAGATAGAATGAATGGATACTCAACTGCAAGTTTGTGGGTTACCGTATGACTCCATGTTTCAGGCCTTCACATTCCCTTTGTTATCTTTCAGATGTTAGTCCAGTTACTTCAGTTGAAATAAACAAAGATTACAACTCTCAAAATACATTACTATGTTGATTAAAAGTGCCAGGCTATAAAATGGTGTCCTCGATGACATGGGTCTGTTTGTTTCATCTAGCTACGCGTACTCGACCTCTACTGCTACTAGCATAACTTGTTTTAAATCAGTTAACAAAATGCTGCTTTCTGGGAATTGTAGTTTTGGCTTTGAAACATTTATACTAGCACAGCTGGAAACAGTGATTGGTAAAGTGAAAGTAGTGAATTAGAAAAGCTGTCCCCAAATGACATAGGGTCCTCTTTTAACTCCACTAAAACGGGACAAGAGACAATTTGAAAGACCTGTTTGCTTTCTTTTTTTCCTAGGCCAAGTCACCTGACGTAAAACACCATACATTCCAATACCTCGATCTACCCCAACCTCTAGGTTTCAGGACCACCTTCCCCCAGCCTTACAATCACCTGTTATGGTTTATGTTCCATCCGCCCTCGAGTTCCTGATTCCATGCATGAGTTGCTCTTTCAGACTGATGTTTCTTTTCTTTTCATTGTGGTAGTTGTAGTCTTGTTTATGTCTTTGTAACTGTAGGGCAACAAATACAACAATGTAAAGAAAAAACCTTGGCTGGGTAATTTGCTCAAATGGGGACTCTTGAAACCTGAAAGGTCTATGGCCATTTGGTTCTCTCTCTATCATTATATGCTCGTCCCTCATCCAGTTTAACACCCTTCCTTCCTCCTGACCAAACCGAGAGCCACTTTTCAGTTTTTTGCCCTTAATAAGGTTACGTTATTACTACATATCACTAAGGGTGCAGAACTTTAGCCCAAAATTTTCATTGAAACACTTAATGAATTCTGGGTGTTGTGGTCCTAGTTCAACCCACTCAATCCAATTCAACAAATATTCCTTGAAAATATGATGTGTAAAAATAGCACAAGCCTGGAGGCTTGAGTCAATGGTGACTTGGAGTTACCTGCCAACCTTAATTGTTGAACAGAACATGTATTCATGAAATTGCCTCTTCAGATTGAACATTCAGATGCCCGGCAAATCTGGGCTTTCATGTGGTTTGCCAGTCACCAGCCCTGGTTGCAAATATGCATTTTGGTACTTGTAGTTGAGTTTTTCCTTGCAAAAGTAAGACCACACATACCAGAATGCAGTGTAAAAGCTAAGAATGGATCAGCCAGTCATACTAATCTTGGGTCAACTTGAGAGCTGTGGAAACACCCCCAAAGAAGGGGATTTCTACTACCCTTTCTCTTCTTTATTCCAAACTCTTTCGCTACATTCCGCACATCATCGAAGTATGTTTTTGTCTCCAGTGTGGCCTCTGTGATGAAGGGGAGTGTTAACCAGTTCAAATGCATTGGGCATCCTTGAACTGGCAGGCCCATGCAGGAACTACGGGCCTCATTTCCGAGAAGTGACGCATCGCTGCGTGAAAGCAGCAATGCGTCACTTCTCAGTGCGCCCTCTTTGCGACATGATTGATGCGTCATATTTACTGTATGACACATCATGTTGCAAGGAGTTACAGATACGTCAGTATTTCCGACGTATCTGTATGGCGCAAAAGTGATGCATTGCTGGAGTGTGTCACAAAAGTGACGCAACTCCACCAATGTGTCTTTTCACATGGGGGAAGCCCCATGTGAAAGGGTCTGCGTCAGTCTCACGCCTGCTGTGAGGCAGGTGTAAGATATTGACGCATTTGCATCCTAGAAGTGGCGCAGTGAAATCTTTTAGATTTCCCTGCATCACTTCTACGACCCTTTCTTGCATCAGAACGCCTCCCTGCATACATTATACCTGGCGCAGGTATAATGTGGCGCAGAGGTTTACAAAGTGACGCATCTAACTAGATGCCTAACTTTGTAAATATGGTGCAAAAAGGCACAAAAAGTGACGCACCCGCGGCGTAAAAGTGATGCACGGCCTCATAAATAAGGCTTGACATATCTCTAAGCTTACTAAGACCTATTCCCATGACTAGCTACAAGTTATCTTCATGACATGGGCTATCTGGAAGCTTTGGAAAATAAAACTCTGTCTTCGTAGCATCACTCCACTGATGCTGAAACTTTACCAATTTGTGCTCAATTAATTTTTTTCCACCACATAATCAATGAGTTCTCCCTGACCCCTTAAATGACACAATTCCAGTATTATCACGGTTTGTATATAGATATGATCCTCTTTTTGGCATCAGAGGCATTTGTCTGAAATCGTTTGTGTTAGAATTGGTTAGGATAAAGATAAAATTAATAGTTTTATACACGAAAATACTAAATAAGATCCTACAGCCGATACAAAATTATGAAATGTTGAAATGGCAACCAAATTCTGTTGGCAAATCTCACAAGTAGTTTATTAAAAGAAGAACTTAGCTGAAAGAATGTCAGACTTGTTTAGCACTGAAACTGGTCAAGAGTATGCCACCCTAGTGCTGCAATAACTCAGTGCCCTTCGGCCCCTTACAGCTAAAAGATTCTCCCGCAGAGCTTACAGTGGAAGAGATGTGAGCTTGAATGGCATGGGCTTCAATCTGTCCCTTGGGGTCGGCCTTGGACATTTTCAGTGCCATGAGCACCACTTTCACTCTACAATTCTGTTTGCACAAGCAAAGTCCCTATACTCCTTTCCCGTTACTGATGTCTAACACCCAGAATTTGCCAAGAAACATGACAGCAAGCACTGCAGTTGTGCTGTTGACTCTCTTTTTAGGTCGAGCCTGGGCAGCACATGTGCTGGTCCGTGAGGCATGCTGCATTAGAGTATGGACTTGAAGCTCTGCCCACTCTCCACCCATATTTTCCATTGGCTTGTGTCACTGTTCTTTGTGAATGCTGGCTTCTGATTCGTTAATAGGCTTGTTAGTCCCTTCTTAGTACCACCTTGTCATCATTTGTAACCTCCCATGAGAACTGGCCCTTTTACTTCTGGTATTACACGGTATGTCTTAAAGAATGATGGATGGAAAAATTACGGAAATGATGGAAAGAAGAAGCAAAGCAAGATGGAATAGGACTGAAAAAAAGGATGGAGTGAAGGAAGGACAAAAGGATGGAAGAAGGATAGAGAGAAGGAAAGAAGAACATTTAAGTGTTTCAGAATTCCCTTTGGGGAGGAAATCTGTTGAACGACTGCTTGGTTTTCTTGCTTCACCTGCTCACTTGCGGCATGGTTCTTAGTGAGGCTATTTTATTTTTCTGGCTACACCATTGAAAGCTAGCAAACCAGCCATTCAACCATCACTCAATTCTTTCTTTATTATTCCTACATCCCTCTCTCTAACCTTGTTGGTTTTTTCCTTCCTTCTTTCATCCATCTATATTCCTCCTTATCATCCACATCCATACACAATTTCTAGTCCATCTATCTTCGATCCTTGTTTGCATTCATCCTTTTCTCTAGCCATCCTTCTTTTCGTATATATTCATCCTGAAATGCACGTTCACAGGAGTGCTGGTGGCATCACCCACTCCCTCCGCTCAAGTGTGTGATGCCCCTCCCAAAAGAACAGATGGAAGTAAAGAATAAAAGCAAGCAAGATGGGAAAAGTAAGTAAGAAGGATGGAAAGATGGCTGGATGTATGGATGGATAGATAGAAGGAGAAAAGACTGAAAGAAAGATGAAAAGTAAGAAACAAAGGTATTTCGGAAACCCTTCAAGAGGAGCAATGTCCCGAATGACTGCTGGGATTTCTCGCCTCACTCACTCACTGCAATTTGTGACATGGTTTAATTGAAGGGCATTTTATTTTTCTGGCTAATCGCTGGTTTGTGCATGATACTTTGGTGAGTGGTGTGTCAGTGGCCACCATAACTGACTTGATTACATTTAACTAGCCTTGTGGCACTGCCATCTTTAATTAAGATAAAGAATGGATATTTGTAATATTTGGTTTGCTAAGGCTTTGGTGCCTCATTAGTGCATGCTCAGAGACAAACCCGTCCTCCAGAGGATCCAGCAGATCATGTAGGATATTTATAATTTGCAGACTTGTGTCGCATGATCCAACTTAAAATTTCTGGCAGGCTGCATCGAAAAAGCAGATTGTGTCCTGCCCATTCACTGGACATGCATGCTGCAGCTTCATGTGGAGGACAAAACATATAAAGCAAGATACCCATGGTCGAATATGCAATTTATATCATGAACATTTTGTATGTTATCTTTCTAGCTGATTCAAGTGCGCATGGCTTATATTGCCCTAGTGTGAATGTTTCAACTAAGAGATTTTGGAAATGAAAAACTGGTATTTAGGCACAAAAACGTTTTTGCCAAGTATACCAGCTGGTTCTTGGGAATAAAATGGTCTCCTTTTGCGTTAAGGAGGCATATTATTAATGGTGTAGCATAATTTCTTTAGTAGAGTGTAGTAAATCTGCCTGTTCTACATGGTCATTGTAGATTTTTTGACATTTTTTTTGTCTGGACCCTATGTTTTTTCTGGCTGTATAACTCTGTTCAGTTTGTCCCTGCTAACCCGAGATAAAGTACTTGTGCTCATCCTTTCAACAAGGTCAAATTGAGAGACTCCTAAGTGGCATATTTTATTTACATAGAAGTCCCTAATATGTGGTACAAAATGTACCCAGGGCCTGTAGGTTAAATGTCACTAGCGGACTTTAGCCCCCACTCTGCCATCCACTACAGTGACAGTGCAGACATGACTGCAGACCTACTAATTGTCACCTGGCTGTTGTAGTTTTGGACTACAAATTCAACCTGATAATGCCAGAATGTTTGCCAATATTCTCACTCTTAGTAAAAAATATCCTCCCTTAGCTGCATTATATTTGGATGCAGAAAAAGCGTTTGATCAAATTAATTGGGAATTCATGATACACACCTTACAATGGTTTGGATTTGGCCCAAAGTTTATTTCATATGTCAAATTATTATATACAGATCCAAAAGCATGTGTTTTTGTTAATGGTCTTTTTCCCCATATTATTCTCTGCAAAGAGGTACACGTCAAGGATGCACCCTCTCCCCATTACTTTTCTTGTTATGCTTGGAACCCTTCCGTGAACAAATTAGAAATAAACCTCTTATTAATGGTTTTACTCTGAAATCCCACCAAATTAAACTTTCAGCTTATGCAGATGATGTTCTTATTTATATGTCCAACCCTGTCTCTTCTCTACCCCCTTTTTCACATGAAATCTCATCATTCTCTAAAGTTTCAGGCTATAAACTAAATTTCTCTGAGACCGAGATTTTACCTTTAAACTCTTCCTGCTATAGGCATATGTTTGACTCTACCAACTTTACATGGTGACTTCAAAAAATTTAATATTCAGGCACATGGTTCTCCTCTAATATTTGTGATACATTATCCCATAACTTTACTGCTCTAAAACTTAAAATTACCAATTTGTTGACCTCTTGGCCTCCTTTATTTTTTATCTTGGTGGGGCAGACTAGATACAATTAAAATGATGATTGTTCCCCAGGTACTATTCACATTGTCAATGTTACCATTCAAAATCCCTAATTATTACTTTACTCAGATTAATTCTATATGTACAAAGTTTATTTGGCACAATAAGCATGCATGTATTGCCCTATCCAAATGACTTTGTCCCAAAACAGAGGGGGGTGTCAGATTTCCTGATTTAAACTATATCATAATGCTTTTTTGTTCCGTCAATTTTATGCTATGTCTAAAGACTATCAAGATTCGCTTAAACCTTCGTGGGTTACTGTTGAATGTTCATTGTTAAATGATTTGTCATTACAGTATATGGTATTTATGACTAATTGTACTTTTATTTCCAAATATCCAATTTTGAAATATTCTCACTACCTTTTACATACACTTTTCTTTAAGAATTTTGATAAATAACAATTTTTCCTCGCTTCCTCATTATGGTTTAATAAACACATCAAATTTCGCCATAATTCATTTTATTACAAACATTGGAAAAAAGGATATTTTTTATGTCAACCAAATGATTGTCAATAATATGATTTTATAACAGAAACACGCCACAACAGGAGGAGAGTCCAAGGGACAATTTACCGACCAACTAACAGATTTAATCCCCAATTCAATTCTAGCTTATCATAACTAAATCTGATGGTCAAATTAAGAAAGAGAGCAAAAAAGGACAATAATATTTCCACAAACAGTAATATAGAGAACACTGGGAGGTGACCCCAGTGAGGATAAGTCGGATTTCCATCAACAGCCAAGAGAGGCCAGTGTCATCATTTGAATATCCTACCACCACCTCTCTTGATGATCGCTAAAAAAATAGGTGTAGAAAAAGAGTTACAAAAGATGACCCATATGGTCAATAGATGCAACAGATAAGATATATGTGTGGTTCATTGATGGAAAATATATGTGCAGCTCAAAGTGAGTGAACATTAAAAAGAATTTGGAAGAAAAAACTCCTTTTATTCTAACATCTCTTCCAATCCCATTAAAAACATGTGAAAAAGCGGTTTTTAACAAATAGGCCACTTATCGGGTGATGGTCAACTAGTTTTGGCCTCTTGAGCCGCTCGCCCAGGCTTTCTTCAGCACCTAAATGTAAATAGCTACTGCATAATTATAATTAAAGTGAGTGTGCACCTATTCTTATACAAAAATACCTCAATACCAGCAGGGTGATCTTCACACCTGTAGGAGAGAGTAACATAAATATAAATAATAATGAAATATTCACCTCCTTGCTCTCATATAAACACCACTCAGTCTTGAGTTGGCGTATCTTATCACAAAACAATTGCACTCACATGCTTTGTATGAGGTCTAGGCCTCACCTCACCTGGTAACTACTCAGGAATTGGAGACCACGACCCGCAAAAAACGAAGTCACTGATCACAGGGGGATCTGCTAAATATCAAATGTAAGTGTTCAGAAACAATTAAAAATTAAAGATATGCCAAATACAAATCTAATTGTTGTATCTCCTTCAGAACAACGCACACATTGACCAGTGATTTTTCTCATTGCTATTAACTATTCAGTCATTGAGTTTTTTTTATAGTGTCTTACATATTTGGCACTTGAAGCTGTTCAAAAAACCTTCATCATGAACAGGTTCATGTCTAGCCAATATATACAAGGCTTTATCTATGTATATATTCCTTCAGAATTTACAATAAATGGTAGTTATTAGCAAAACCAGCCTCCTTTAGGGTGTAGTGTGTATTATGCCCAAACTACTCTTTTAGAGTGTAGTATATATTATGCCCAAACTACCGACAATCGTATGCTCTTATTCCCATTGTCGGTCTCAATTCTTAGCATGAGCTCGTTACCACAGATGTTAAAATCATCTCAATTGACACTAAGCATGGGCCAAAAATCCGCTCCGCTCACGAAATTTGCAGATTTTTGGCAATTTCGCGATCCACGTATCTCGCAAAATTGACGAAAAATGTGCAAATTCGCTCGCGGGCGGATTTATAATTTTTTTTTTATGGCCAGCTCACTCAAGGGACCCTTGCACCCATCGGCACGATGGCATAGTAACACACACATGGTCACTGGAGACAAGAGACAACTCCTCTGGCACTTTACGCAGCTGTAGTGTAGAAAAGCACTATACATTTACCCAACGAGGTAGCACTTACTGGATTAGCCAGTAGAAAGTACTCCAGTTGAGTAAAGGTATCGCACAAAATGATGGCGTCTTCTCGGATAAATATGAAGGGCAGGGTTCATTCTGGCACGATGCTCCTGTCACAAAAATTAAACCTCAACAGGAAGCACTTACAGATGTAAATGAAGCAGGTGCCTGAGTTGAAGCTCAAATTCAGTAACACATTCATCAGCCTAAAAACAATTGTGAGCTTTGTCGAGGCTGGGCAGGTGTGCTTTCTCCCCATATCTACAGTGTGTGGGCGGGGGCCAAACATGGGGGCTTCTATGCGAGTTCACATGCCTCTTGAGTGTATAAAAGGTCAGAGACCGATCAGAGCGGCAGACGAGGAGAAAGAAGCTCCTGGTCACACGGATTGCGCTCGTGAAAGTGAAGGATGCAAAGTTCCCATACTTAATTGACACCCGAGTGTTTCCCCAAGCCCTCCCATACACTATGTTTATACTAAATGCTGAAGCCGTTAGAAACACGCGAATTTATAAAAGCGCTAACGAGCTCATGCTAAGAATTGAGACCGACAATGGGAATAAGAGCATACGATTGCCGGGTGATTGCCTAACTTAAAAGCGATATTAAGATTTTATAAATTTTAAATTCGGGTGGCAGTTATTTGTATGCGGAATAAATACTCCGATATTAGAATATATAAGAACAGCGATCCCCTGCTAGTTGATATGGAGTGGTACGCGCAGAATCTTTACATACCGGAATGTTAGTGTCTATGAGCAAGCAGGCTGATAAGCGTTTTCACCTTTTTACTTCACCGGGTGATTAAGATTAGAATTTGAAATTGATACAACCGAGGAGTATCCAAAAAACATTTTGGATACAATAGAAGATTCTGATCCTACTAGGTGGAAGGAAGAAGCGTCTTTTATAAGTTTAGCTAATACCAATGAGAGAATCACGTAACTGAATGTATCATGATGTTCTGTTGCATGTTACATGACATTTTACAGCCTTCGGAAAATGGGCCATACAGAGGAAACTTGGGATATCGATAGGAGCTTTGATTGTGACCCCGCCAGGACAGAAACCCTTTGTGTGTTGGAAATATCATCGCAAATCGAGTAGGTACAATTTGGATGTACATGTAAGAGACTATGGATGCAATGATTTGATGAAAGGTTGGCTTACTAGAGCTATGTGTCTCCCTTTTGACTTACAGAGGTTTTCTCCAGAGGAGTTATAGGTATTTATGGCGCTTCTGTGTACACTGACTTATAAGGGGATACTTTATGTTTCTCACTATCACGTCACTCACATTAGATACACTTGGTAGCTTGGCAAATGTATACTTCGATGGCTTCAAATGAGTTACTTACATTTGGCTTTACCCACTAACGTCCAAATAGTCACGAGTTTTTGAATCATCACTGTTTGGTGAGATATTTTGCGCATGGTTTATTCACAGTACTATCGTTTGTCATCTCTCCATCTGCCTTGGGTTATAGCCTAATTGAGGAATTCCTATTTGTTCACTAAATGCTGTGACACATTGGCAACAATTGTTTCTAAATGATAAGTCCACTTTGTGCATGGATTTATACTTTCCTGGAATGATTTAGTTTTGGGTTGTGATAGTCAACATACTATTGAATCTAAGTGTATACAATGGTATGTTATGTGTTTGTACTTATACAGCCTTGAGAAAGTCATGGGATAACCTCCCTATATTCTACGAAACTAGTGTTGGCTGTTGGGAGCTGTTTGAAGATCTACGCTAATAAACATCCAAGAATAAAGAGAAAAGAATTGTGTTCATTTGCTAACTATGTACACTGCCTAACTGGAAAACTTTACTTATACTCGACGTGTGCTGGGGAGTATTTTTGTTCTTGTTGGCTCAGGCCTATCCTGGGGAGGTTGGTGGTTCTCCTCACCTTTCAGCACCATCATGTTAACTTGTTATATCCAAATATTAATTGTGTGATTCTTCTCAGTGGCACCGTTCACCTGTAATTAATACCACTGTCAGGGGTTTCAGTTACCTTTTCCATGCCTGAAGTTCCAGAAGATTAGTCTACATTTTGCATACCCACTTCTGACAGAAAGTAATTAACATTTGAATAGGTGTGAATGGGTGTGAAATTCCTCCCAGGAGCAAAAAATAGGTGGACCTGAATGGGCAAAGATAACCAATCTAAACCTTACAGACTATGCAGGGATGGTGCTGTGAACATCAGTCTATACACTAAAGTGTCAGATTCTGCTTGAGAGGTCTGCTTGGGTTTCCTCTAGGACACTTGGGGCATACTTCAAAGAGTCCTTTGCTGTAACAATACATGTTTGCTGACACCTGGACACTACCTCTACTTTGAAGAAGACTCCAATCACAGTTGGGCTCTTTTTTACAAAAACCCCTTTGAAGCGTCGAACGTTCAGCGCCCAGTGTTGAACGTTCGAATAACGGGTGCGGTCCCGTCGGCCAACGGTCGTGCGCAGCACTGGCAAGGTAGTGCTCGTGACGACCGTTGGCCGACGGCAGCGCTTAAGGGGTTAAAGTGTTAAAGCCTGCTTGACAGGTCTGCTTTGTTTACGTATAATACTTGGGGTGTACTCCAAAGGAAGAAAACAGGATGTCTAATCACTTCTTGTGCATTCACTATCTAGCTGCTGAATTTTGTTTTTGATTTACCAGACTTCTGTCTTTAGGTTTATTTGGGGTAGCATGGTTGCTTTAAACTGGATTTTAACGTTAGATGTGGGAGGACACAAAGATTACCACAGTACCCTGTTTGCAAAACCCCCCAGCACTTAGAGCCGATGTTTAGTGTTGCCATCTTGAAAATACTCAGAGTGGGTAGGGTTAGCCTCAGAAAGCTTTACCCTATTAGTTAGAGTGTCCCCAAAGGGCATTTCCACCCACTAGCTCATGCCAGGCATAAATGTGGCTGCCACAGGCACCCACTTCGGAACACTCCTAGATCTGTGGAAGATGAGAAGACTGAAACTGCTCTCTAAGACTAAGGGTTGGCAGTAAACTCTGCTCCGCCAGCGGAGTTGTCGGAGTGTTTGCCACTCTGTGCTCCGCCTGGAGCACAGAGTTCAGCAAACTCAGCCAACCGCCAGTGGTGCAGAGTTTATTTTTTTTACCAGCAAAGGCATGGCAACTGCAGTGCAAGCTAAAGGAAAAGGCTCAGCAGCTTCTTTGAAGTGCTATGACTCCGAGAGCCACCCAGTTTCTACCACATGTCGAGTACGTCATCGGAGAGAGCACCTATCGTCTCCTCCCTCCTATTAATCTCTCTTCAGCTTCTTTGATGTGCTCTGACGCCAAGAGCTACCCGGTTTCTACCGCGTGTCAAGCACATCTTCAGAGAGAGCACCTATTGGTTCCTACCTCCCATTAATCTCTCTCCTGCCAGACGAAGATGAAGCTGCGGTGCCGTGGTCCATTCCGGAGAGCGTCAAAGGCCACCCAGAAGGGTGCACGGTGCAGTAAATCCCAATACTGTGCCACTACCAACGTACCCCCAGCCTCGCCCGACCACACCGAAGCCCAGCAAGGCCCCTGAGGTGGGATAACCCAGTCCAAGCTGGCTGCAGCAGCCACGGACAGGTAAATAATGCGGGCCAGCTGAGGTGGTTACTGATTAACCCTTTGTGCCACTGGAGGAGAGACATAATATAATGCGCAGTACGCAGTGGTGCATGCAGACTTGGGGGTGAGTACAGTATACTCATTACAATTAATTTATGTAACTTCACTTGTAGCTGCTTAAGTTGTTACTGATTCATTCTGCTGTTGCGCCTGACCTCTTCACGGGCATGCAGAATGGTTGTGTGCTGCTAAGACATTCTGCTTAGTGCTGCTGTCAATCCCTATTAAGCTCAAGGGGGGCCGAGCAAAACTTCTACGGCGTTCCTAACTCAGCTGATTTCCAGAGTTTTTTGATAACTCTGTGGAATCCTACATAGTGAAACTCCGTGAGCTCCACCCACCCATATCTAAGACCTGCCAAGAGCAAAGGACTAAATCTGCTCTCCCTCTGGCACCCAGGACAAATAAGTGGACTCCAAGACTAATAAGGCTGACCACCTGTTAAAGCAACAGTGACACAAGCTACAAGAGGCCTTTTCCTGCAACTACCGAGCTGACCAATGGCATCTGGACTGGACACTATTGTTTCCTCTATTTCACAGCCTGTGAGCCTCTTAGTGACTCCCTTGTGGTCCTGGGGGGATTTAGAAGTTTACTATTATGGTGGATTGAGATTTAAAGGACTAACATCAGAACGTAAAATCTTTGACCAGGATGAACCTGGTTGATGCATCCGATCAGCACTCCATTGAGGTCATTGTCAAATTGTGCCTAAGTCCTGGTCTACTAGCACCATTGACTGTCATTGGAACTGTGTGCTTCTTGGCTCTGTTTTCTACAAACTTTTAAAATTCATATCTCATGTTTCTTTTATTTGAGTTTTGTTATTTTTGTGTCATTAAAGGGTGCTCTATTTTCTTAATTTCCTTTGGGGCTTTTATTGTTTTGCATTCTGACTTTATTACCTTTTTCAGTGTTGCTTAAATACTTTGCACATTGTGTCTAAGTTAAGTCATTCTGCTCTGTGCCATAGCTACCAGGGGTTTGAACTCAGGTTTATTCAGTGGCTTTAGTGGTTCACGTGACAAAGATTGTAGTTGTTACTTGAGGTGGGTACTCCCCCCCCCCTCAATGAATAATCCAACTTCTAAAAGGATATGTCTGCTGACATATCTTATCTTATCAGGCTACAAGAGTTACCCTTAAACACATGGAAATCTGGAAACAAAATGGGCTTTATGCAACACTGGTTCTCATTGGTACCATTTGCTTAATGATATTCAAATTATGAGGTTAAATAACCCCATACATTAAATGACGTACTGAAGGTAAATCACAGCAGACCACCACATTCATAGGAAAGAAAAAAAAGAAATTCATATCTGTAAATTTCAAGAAAACATTACATGAAGACTAAGTACAAAATAAATCCCAGTTTAATCTATATATTTTACCAGATTATGCCAATGAGAGCCAGTGTTGCATAAAGCCCATGATTATTGTCATAGACAGATTACTCTATGATCTTTGCACCAGTCAATTTCATAGGGATATGTTGCTGTAAAATGCGCATTTGGCACCATTTTTTGGCAAACATCCGGGGCCTCATTTACAAGCCCATTGCGCAGCCAGTGTGTCACTTTTTTTAATGCACTGGCGATGCAATGGGTTTTCCGATATTTATAAGGCCACATAAAGTCACCCTGCATTACTTTTTATGGCCTTGTAAATATGGGCATCTTCCAAGAATTACTCTGTGTGAAATATACTCAATAGACATGGGCGGTGATTTACTAGGGTAATGGCGTTCCTAAGGGAAAATTCACAAACTGGTAGGTTCTACACCTTATCTTTGAAAGCAGTGCTGTAGGATAGCGAGAATCACCCTTCTCACTGTCATGTGGCACTGGCCAGCAAATCAATATGAATACAGTCCCCAGCACACACACAATAGTAATTAACATATAATCAAAAGTTAGTGTTGACAAACAAATTCTTATCTTTATTGTTCTTTTTTGTTTATGTTCTTTTTTCTTCTCTTTCTTTCTTTATCTTTCATTAATTTATCATAATTCCTTAGCCTAAATATAATGAGGACCTCTCACCAACTCTGTCAGAGCCCAATAGTGCCCCAATTATGGGGAAATGTCCATGTGTGATTTCACCCCTGGACACAGGAAACCCATGTCTGCCCTTCGCCATTATTTTTAGGCTAAAGATTTATGATAACTGAATAAAAGATAAAGAAAGAAAGAGAAGAAAAAAATAATAGAAAGAATAAAGAACAATAAAGAAAAAAAATTGTCAAGACTCATTTTTGATTATATGTTAATTACTATTGGGCGTTGGCTGGGGACTGTATTACATACTCTATGTGAAAGGGGCATTCCATGGGTGTTGCTGTGGGTGTTCCCACGCAACATCCTTGGAAGTTGACGCATTCCCAGATTTATAACATTTTGTGAACCTGGGAATGCGCCAGGATTCACACACCTTCCCATGGGAGGTTTAGGAATGCAACAACGAGAAAAAAGACTTTTGTTTCTCCTCATTTTTACTAACCCTGGAAGAAGGACTTTGCTACGCCCACGGAATGGGCGTAGTGTTGCCTACTTCGCCCTTTGCAAAGTAGGCATAGCAGGCAACACTACGCCCACTCCATGGGCGTAGTGAAGTTGCTCGCGAGAAATGCGCATGTGCGGCCGCCCGCGCATGCGCATTGGTTATCAAGACGGCGCCGTGAACGAGCAGAGGGAGCCCCGGGACGCAGCGGACAAGGTAAGTGCATTTTATTTACTTTTCTTTGCGCATTTACTAAAATTAGGTATGTAGGGGAGGGGGGCATGCGGCACGTAGTGGGGCTACGCGAAGTACGTAGGTGGGCGTAGTTTCTCGCCCACTTTACGTAGCTTTGCGTAGCCCCACTACGCATACTACACCCAGGGTTAATTTTTACCTCTTTCTATGCGTGCTGCAGTCTGCAGCAAGCATAGAAAGAGAACATGCTATTAATTATTTTTTTGTGCAGTAAGGTGTCCCTTCCTGCACAAAAACAATCATCCCCACAGCGCAGGCACCCTTGCATAATGACGCAAGGGTGCCTGTGATGGTGCATGGCAGCCAATTGTGCGCCAGCTCAGGGGAAAGCATGTGATGCGTCGTATTGTTGTCAATACAATGCATCCCTGTGTTTTGAAAATGAAGCAGAATTGCACAGCTAAATGGCTTGCGCTGCGTCAATTTCTCGTAGATGAGGCCACCGGGAATAGGATGTGCTTGCGGGCAGAGGTGAGGCTGGGAAGGCCCCCTCTCCAATCAACTCTCAGCAGAGTCCCAGAACTGCCTGTGAAAGCTATGGCTCTTAGCTGATTTCTCTGCCAACGTTTGCTGTGTAGTGCTCTATTTGATTAGATGTTTCCTTACATAGGTGATCTCACTCTCTCCTCCCTCAAACTCCCTGTTGGTGACCTGCTTCACCCAGATGTAGGTGCTGAAAGAGGCCCTACTTTTCTTGCTTGTCTGAGACTCCAAAGCTGCCATTCTGATCTCACACTTCCACCTGAAACTGACATTTGTTGTTGACAAGTTTCTTCCATTCAAATCTATCCCAGCCACTAAACCTGTAGGAAATGTAGCTAGCTAGCACCAGAAGTAAAGCCATTAAAATCAAATAGGAGGATCCTGGAAAGACTCTGCAAGAAATATTATAGCAATAATGACAAACTAGCAATCCAATCACCTTCCAGTCTGTAGTAGACAGATAATGTTTCACATTATAGTGATATCAATTGCAAATTCATCCATGAGGATATTACTTTTCATTTTTTTTCTGGGTACGTGTCCCATGTAAGCCAGATTAATTTTCAGTTTTGCAGTCGATGGGACAGATTTATGAAGTCTTTGTGCCGTGAAGGTGTAAGATCTAGAGAAAGGTTTTACTTTCAACTAAAAATCTTGATTTACCCTGGAAAGTACCCTTAATAAATTAATGGAACATATAGTGCTTTGCACTACTTTGCATCAATGAGGCATCCCATGAATGGTATATGGGCATTCCCATGCAAACCCCCACCCCGTGGTTCTTGCTTCCCATGGCTGGTCGCTACCTGGAGACAAAAATCTTTCCTATCCTAGAAAACTATTGGGATACTATTACGGTACCAATGGATAGGAAGCTCGTCTTTCAGTTAAGATCCGGATCTATCCCCTTAAAGAAACTGACGGCAGGTTGGCATAGATCGACCAATAGGTTATGCCCAGCCTGCGAAAATGCCGTGGAGAGTGTAGGCCATTTCCTATTCATATGTCAAGCATACTCATTACCGAGGAGAATATGGCTTACGCCTGTATGCAAAAACCTGGGGACACGCGACAGCGCAGTGGCTTTAAGAATCTTGTGTACAACAACCCAGGAATCGATAGTCATTGGGGTAGCCAAATACCTGGGTTGGGCTTGGGCAATCAGGCGACGATCTCTGGGGGGAATTAGGTAATCAGGTTTTCCTTTTAATTTACGATATATATGCAAAATTATTCGCCACAAATAATTTTATTATGATAATATTGTATGAGCTGCACAGAATGTTTAATGAATTTATATCTGTAATTGTTATGTTTTATTCTGTAAATGTTTTAAATTTTATAATGTGCTTTTATGAGAATTATCTCGAATAAAGCTTATACAACAACGACAAACTAGCAATCCAATCACCTTCCAGTCTGTAGTAGACAGATAATGTTTCACATTATAGTGATATCAATTGCAAATTCATCCATGAGGATATTACTTTACATTTTTTTTCTGGGTACGTGTCCCATGTAAGCCAGATTAATTTTCAGTTTTGCAGTCGATGGGACAGATTTATGAAGTCTTTGTGCCGTGAAGGTGTAAGATCTAGAGAAAGGTTTTACTTTCAACTAAAAATCTTGATTTACCCTGGAAAGTACCCTTAATAAATTAATGGAACATATAGTGCTTTGCACTACTTTGCATCAATGAGGCATCCCATGAATGGTATATGGGCATTCCCATGCAAACCCCCACCCCGTGGTTCTTGCCTCCCACAGTCTAAATTACCCTATAATTGTCTGCAGTAGTTTCTTCCTGCTCCATTCAAACATAAAAGTATGCGATTTTGATGACTACTGTTGTGCAGTCTTTGCTTTGATAGCATCTAGATTGGACCATAGCAATTTCAGGTACCTGGGCATGGCTGATTCCATGTTTAGGTGCTTCCACATTCTTCTAATGCACGTTGCTAGATTGGTAGTTAATGCCCCCAATTTAGTTTTTTTATTCCTAACTCGAAGAGTTTACGCTGCTTGGTGGTCTAATCCGGAATTTTATTTCGTCTTCTGTATGGTAAAGACATCTCTCTTTGGAAAAGCCCTCAGTTTCCTGCAGAAGGGACTTAATTGATATTCACCCCAACCAGATTCCTGCATCCTTCGAATTATTCCATCCTGCAAATCACATGCTTCAAGAATGAGAAACTTGGAGGCAGGTCCTTCTCTGTACTGGCTCCCACCTCTGGAACTCATTCTTGGAGACTTGAAAAGAAATATCCCCCATCTGTTACCTTATAGGGAGCAATTAAAAGCATGGCTGCTCCAGTTATTCTTCTCTCGCCTCTGTGATTAGTAATATGCTTCTTCTTCCTAGAGTCAAGGGACACTATGGGGGAGTGCGCTTAATAAATATTATATAACATAAAGCAGGAGCGGCAGAGCGACACGAGGCGTAACATGCTTTAGTGGAACCCCTACACTGCCCGCGTCTAGGCGTTAATAGAATGGCAGGTGGGTAAGCCTCCAAGAAGTGCACCTTAATGGTAGTGCAGGTCAAACTCAAAAGGATTGTCTCTGCTAGAATCGCTAAGATGCCTAAATCATGAGATTCAACTCAAAAGATAAAACACTTAAACAATTAGGAAAATGATTTATAAAAAATCAGACTGTTATAATTAACCATTGGTTAGAAAAATGAATGAAACACCCTCAAAAACTCAATGTTGCTTGGAAAAGCGGTATATATTCTTCATCCGCCCCACATTGATGTTGTGGCATTTATCATTGGATGTTACAATACGTGCTCAATGCCAGCCTCATCCAGAGGCACCTCTGGTATAGAATGCAGTGTCCAGAGATTGAGGGATGCCCCCAAAAAGAAGGTGTACAGAAGAACAGAAATAATAAAAAAGAGAACGTCACCAAAATACTTTAATGGAGGGTGAGATTCTATTAGAGTAAAATATAAGGGTACTTTAAATAGATCGAGTTACTAGATCCATTAGTATTATTAGAATAAGCTTGTCGACATGTTTCAGCTCCCCTTGGCCCAGCCGGGTCTGTGGAGCTTTCGTCAGGACTAACATACAAAGATATATATACTTACACGACTTGTGTAGTACATTTAAGTGTCCACTTTTTGGCACTTAGTTACCAAACGTGCTCTCAGTGATCTGTAATACAAAAGAGAGACAAATAGCAATACATAAATTTTGGGTATCTTGCTCTTTTTTTGGGGGGGGGGGGTTAATAATCATCTATATTGGATGATTGCGTTAAATATCGCTAAAGTTCAGGTGAGAAAAGGACTATTTTGGTAGAGGACCAAGATATCTCTAAGAGCTGTATGTGATGGAAGAGTTAAATCATTCTTCTACATTTTCAGAGTAATGCCTAGATGTTAACATAGGGGGTTGGGTAGGCTATGTTTGTCGCGCTAGGCTCACGTTGCAGTCATTTGCAGTATGTGGCATATTTTCATTGAGAACGTTTTTTAGTGTCTGCGTTATTGCATATTTCAAAATCGTTTTTTTATTTTATTTTAAAAAAGACATGCATCAAAAAATCTGTGTGCTGATTTTCAATGAATTTCAATGACGGGCGTGATTATTACAATCAATTACGGTAGCAGCATATTCACATCAAAAGCCCATTACAAATTTCACAGCATTGCTCCGTTCTAAAAACGTCTTGCCCAATATTTTCCTTTTTCAACAAGGTAACATGTACCGAAACAAACCACTTGCCGAGTTTCACAACAGCGAGCGTGACTGCTATACTTTCGTAATGTGGTACACAATTCCCACAGCTCAAGGGGACCCAGGTCACGCAGAGGATTAATCCCCACAACTTGTCAAGTTCAGAAAACCTTGCGATTAATGTGAAGTGAGGATCTATGGTGTATAATTAAAGGTTGTTTAGCACGAGGCTACAGATTTATTCCTCTCGGTAAAGCACAAAGAGCGTATTTCTTCGCCAGGGGGTTGCCGCTTATAAAGCGCAAAGCTGGAGAAAAGGAGGGCATACTGTTAAAATCACCCCTCCTGCACCTTACCGGTAATTGGAGATAGACGTTAAGCCGCCACTACCCGCGTGGTTTGAAGTGCTGTGGTTTGTGCTGACTCTGCCGCTGGACGTCAGGCGGGCGAGTTTAGCACGTTTTTAAAGGGCCATGAATGGTGAATGGAGGCAATGGTTTTTTCAACGTAAAACATTGTAACCAGGATATTACAAACTTTATGCTCGGCTTGCTGGGATGTTACGGACAGCGAGAATTGTTGACAATAAGCAAACATGTTACATTACGATGTCAAAAGGGCATAAACATGTCTCTCTATGCTGTTATTCGAGCAAGAAGGATATTCTTACTAGATTGTCAGGTATACTACGTTTCTAAGCGTGGTAAATATGCGGGGGAATATTAGACTATTCTGTGGGTCTTTTATTTACTCTAGTGTACTTTTAGTATGCAAAAAATGTGTACCAAGTTTGCAAACTAGAGATCTATTCATAATGCTTAAACCGTATGATGATGTCTATATTATCACTGAGTAGGCTTTTAGTCTCATCTTTATTTCTTCTTAATCATACACATGAGTGAGGTATCGTATTATCTCATGGGGCAAGCCTGAATTCCTTATCTTATGTTACTATTTTGCAAATTGATGCCATGGAATATTATTGTTAAGACCCAGCAGATGGGTTTGGAGACGGTTTACCCACCTCTGTTCCTTTTCATAGAGTTTCTTTTCTGCATTCTGTGACTTATCTGTTAGCATTTCTAGCACAGTCCAGCGGAGATCCTCACAGGAATGTTTCATTTCCACAAAGTGCGAACATAGTTTTGTGGTGTTCTTTTTTAATCTAATATTTCTTTTGTGTTCCCCTATTCTTGTTTTGACTTTTCTACAAGTCATCCAGATGTATTTTTTCTGACATGGACAGCTTACCATGTAGATGACGTGGGTGGAATTACAGTTTGTGTGCTGTCTTTGGGTCCACAGTAGGGTCTCTGTTAACTGTAATGATTTTGATGTTGTAGTTGATTTGCATGCTACACATGTCCACAAGGATAGTGTCCTGTGATCGGTGTCATGGAAGCGTCTCTTGTTTGGACAGGTGGTTTCCTTTTTGTGGGTCGAGTATGTACCAGTGCATCTTTCAAATTCTTGGTTCGTCTGTTGGCAAATCTCGGTTTTGGCCAATCAAATCTTCCTGTGTTCAGTATATGCTAATTTTTGTTGACCAGTTTTTGGACTTCATAGGTGGATGGGCAGAACATCGTAACACAGGTGGCTAAGTCTGGCACCTGTTCTTTCGGATGGATTTGTAAGAGGCAGTCTCTCGGCTGGTTGTTTGCTCTTTTTCTGCATTTGGAAATAGTTCCCGGAGTGTAGTCTCTCACCTTTAATTTTTCACTGAGTTCTTGAGCCTGCATTTTACAATCACTATCCTTACTACAATTTCTTTTGAGTCTTGGCATTGGGAAATAAGCGGACATTTTTTCCTCCTCCCTACCAGTTGATCACTAATTAATGTTATAATTAACACCATTAAAGATGTGAATGGGGAAAATTGAGAAAAACAATAGTCCTATGGCATTTCGGGAAATGCGAGAAGAATTCTGAAATATTTCTGTCATCTTATTTGACCCTTCAGTAGGACCAAGACGACAAAGTAAGCCAAGATGCAAGTTGACTTAGATGGTCTTAAGTGGAAGGTTAGGGCCAGTGGGAAGAATAACTAAAGTCTAAACTTTTCACCTGGGCCATGTCCAGAAGGGATTGACCCAACAATGAGCCTGATGTCTGTTCCATGAGGCTCGATCAGCCGAGTGGGAGCTTGCGGTCAAAGGTCTCTGAAGTGTGGAAAGAGGGCCAGGATGGTTGTCTTTCCCAGACTATCGCTGCAGCTCAGGGGCTGTCCTCTAATGGAATTCAGGAGTTACATAGTCCTATGCACGGCTACCAAATGGCCATGTTCACATGTGCCCCATTCTCTAAAGCCAACAAGCAGTGCAACAGTCAGCTCCTCTGTATGCGGGAAATAGAGAATTTAAATGTAGGTGCTTCTTCACTAAAGCGCTTTTTGAGATACCTTCTCGGGTCATGCAGTCTCCTGTTGTCCATTCTCCATTTGGGACATCTCAGACATCCAACTCCTTTTCTCTGGGCTTTACAATGCAGGGCCATTATCAGCCATGGCTGTTTGCAGAGATCCAGAACAGCTTAGTGTCTCATATGCACATGGGATACCTACAGAATGTCTCTCTCAGCCTTAATGCGTAATCTTCATAGCGAGCATGAACCATACCGCTTCTTTGTAGAGAAAAGACATTGCTCCAAAATAAAGCGGTTCATGTCCTGGCACTATATAGTCGGTAGTGGACACCAGCTGGTGGAGTTCTAAAGCATTCTACCAGACTTAACTAGAGCTTCAACACCTTTTATTACACTCCACACTCCAGTGTGCAGGTTGATGGCACGTAAAATCACACTGGTGTCTTTCTGTCCAGCCAAGATGGCTTCTCTGAACTTCCCTGGACAAGGCCAACCTCTTTGTATTTAATTTCCTGACAATAAAAACAAACTATTGTCACAGGAATGCTACTCCAGCCCCGGCTACTGACTTCCAATTGGATAGCTAAGAAAACCTTCGCTGATTACTACAAAATAATTTATCTTAGGGTGCTCATAATATGATATTTATCCCTTGCCTTTAAAATGAGCAAAAGAGGAGTGCTGGAAAGTACTAGACTCATTTGAGTAGCACAGCGAACAGCGGATCCGCGCTATCCAAGCAGAGGAAGGAGACCCCCGTGTTTCTTCCTTCCACCCCCACCGCCGCTTCCATCGTGAAGCAAGCATCGAACTTGCGGACCCTACACCTGAATAATCAAGGAGCAACCCACTCCTTCAACTCATAACCTCCTACTAAGGAAGCTCCGTGGCCCTACGACCCTGTCCCGGACCCGTGAAGGTCACCCTGCGGCACGGCAACAGCCCCTTGCCCCTCCACGTCCGACCAAGCCTCCCACAGACTTGGCAGGGGTTCGTATTGTAAACAGGCAGTGATTTATAACAGTCCTGATGATGATCCCGGTTCATTAGGAGCCTTGGGATCGAAACGTTGATGCTTAAAAAACAGTGTTGCATGAAATTCACTTTATATATTAATCTGTATACACTGTATGTCGAGACTTGCCGGGATTGATTATTAATTCGCAAGCGACAATTGGCTCCAAAAAACTTTTCTTGCCTGTTAAACTTCTTTCTTGACTTACTTTCTTTTCTTATCCTATGGGTTTTTCTATTATTCAGGTTAGGTACAGGATTGTGCCCTATCCAAATGCTCTTATGTGACCCTCTTTAGGTCAACTAAATTCTTGTTATTTCTAAAATAAAATATTCCTCGCCCGGCTGGGTATGGAAGCTGAACTATAGTACTTATTGTGGTCTATAGATTTATTCACTTGTTTATTGCAACTCCTTAGGACCTCTGTTCCCTCTAATAAGCATATTACCCATGGTCCAAAGGCCCCTTCTGGGTTTCCTTGTTTTTTCAAAAATAAAACATAGGAGGGCACCTCAGATGAGGTTAAAGGGCAGATCAGTGCAAGCTACAACAGGGCACGGATGCCTTTCACTCTCTGATCCCTTTAACAGTGTTATGAGTCATGAAACTAGGGGGGATATTTACAATAAAATGTCGGAGTGCTGTGTCACTCCAAAATTGGTGATGCCGCTCTCTGACATTTTTTTAATGCAGGGATGCTCTGCATTTAAAAAAAATTGTCACCCCTGCGTTTACCCTAGAGGTGGCCCTAAAAATGCTGCCTAGTGCCAACGCAGGCCCCCTTGCACAATGTTAAAAGGGTGCCTGCTCTGCATGGGCAATCGTTTATGTACAGAAAGGCGCTTTGCTGTTTCTATGTGCCCTGCAGAATGCAGCACACATAGAAAGAACAAAATACGAGAAGAAATTAATAATTTCTCAGCGTATCATCCTAAAACCAGGTTTAACCTGGTACATTTTTGACGCCACCCCGTCCTTGAAAATGTAGGGCAGGGTCAAAAAGCAATGGGTATTGTGGTGGAACGTGCACTGCAACTCCCATTGCACGCCCCTTTCACGCTAAGTGAAGCTTGAAAAGGGGACTAAAAGTGACGTTCTGGTGGCGATATCCCCTTGTAAATATACCCCTAGATATCCCCGATTTATAGAGATCATGTGGACGCAGGAGGACCACACGTAAGTGACTTTACTGATGGTAAAACAAGCCTCTTTTCCCTTTTGCTAGAATATCGTCGGAGGGAAGTGAATGAAACAAATGAAGACCTTGAGGTTTCCGGACTACAGGTGCCCCTGCAGAGGGAGTCCTAGTGCACCCGGGATGATGGATGGGGTATTTATCTTAGATTCATTCCCCCAGGAAACCGCGATGAAAAGGCTTGCAGCTGCAGGGGAGAGAACGTGCTGAGCTAGGCAAAAACCCTGCCCATCCCACAGCCCAGTGCTCTGGGCACATTTAGGCTCCTGGCCCCATGTCTCACCGGTCATGGTGCCGGGGTTTTCTCTGAGATGAATGACTCGCAGAAGGACTCTTAATTGGGTTGAAGAGCCGCAAAGACAACACTTCTATATTTCTTATGCTGCGAATATGGCGAGGAGTGGGGAGGGGGGATACCTGAGACCTTTGGGAAATTACTGGCTGAATTACCTGTGCGCAACGGCATTGGTGCAGGAGCACTGGCTGCAGACAGTGGTGCAGTAGAGCTGGCGGCAGGCAATGGTGCAGGAGCGCTGGCGGCAGGCAATGGTGCAGGAGCGCTGGCTGCAGGTAATGATGCAGGAACATGGGCTGCACGCAATTGTGCAGCAATGCTGGCGGCACGCAGTTGTGCAGGAGTGCTGGCTGAAGGCAACGGTTCATGGGCGCTGGGTGAAGGCAATGGTGCAGAAGTGCTGGCTTCAGGCAATGGATCAGGAGAGTTGGCTATATGTAATGGTGGAAGAGTGCTGGCTGCAGGAAATGGTGGAGGGGTGCGGACTGCAGGCAATGGTGCAAGAACGCTGGATGCAGGCAATGGTGCAGGGGCACTGGATGCAGGCAATGGTGCAGAAGTGCTGGCTTCAGGCAATGGTGCAGAAGTGCTGGCTGCTGGCTGCAGGAAATGGGGAGAGGTGCTGATTGCAGGCAATGGTGCAGGAACGCTGGATGCAGACAATGGTGCAGGAGCACTGGCTGAAGACAATGGTGCAGGGGCGCTCACTGCAGACAACAGCACAGGAGCACTGGCTGCAGGCAATGGTGCAGGAACAGCAGATGCAGGCAGTGGTGCAGAAGCACCGGATGCAGGCAATGGTGCAGGGGCACTGGATGCAGGCAATGGTGCAGAAGTGCTGGCTTCAGGCAATGGTGCAGAAGTGCTGGCTTCAGGCAATGGTTCAGGAGAGTTGGCTATATGTAATGATGAAAGAGTGCTGGCTGCAGGAAAACGGGAGGGGTGCTGATTGCAGGCAATGGTGCAGGAACGCTGGCTGCAGGCAATCGTGCAGCAATGCTGGCGGCACACATTGGTGCAGGAGTGCTGGCTGAAGGCAACGGTTCATGGGCGCTGGGTGAAGGCAATGGTGCAGAAGTGCTGGCTTCAGGCAATGGTTCAGGAGAGTTGGCTATATGTAATGGTGGAAGAGTACTGGCTGCAGGAAATGGTGGAGGGGTGCGGACTGCAGGCAATGGTGCAGGAACGCTGGATGCAGGCAATGGTGCAGGGGCACTGGATGCAGGCAATGGTGCAGAAGTGCTGGCTTAAGGCAATGGTGCAGACGTGCTGGCTGCAGACAGTGGTGCAGTAGAGCTGGCGGCAGGCAATGGTGCAGGAGCGCTGGCTTCAGGCAATGGTGCAGGAGTGCTGGCTGCAGACAGTGGTGCAGTAGAGCTGGCGGCAGGCAATGGTGCAGGAGCGCTGTCGGCAGGCAATGGTGCAGGAGCGATGGCTGCTGGCAATGATGCAGGAACATGGGCTGCACGCAATCGTGCAGCAATGCTAGCGGCACGCAGTGGTGCAGGAGTGCTGGCTGAAGGCAACGGTTCATGGGCGCTGGGTGAAGGCAATGGTGCAGAAGTGCTAGCTTCAGGCAATGGATCAGGAGAGTAGGCTATATGTAATGGTGGAAGAGTGCTGGCTGCAGGAAATGGTGGAGGTGTGCTGACTGCAGGCAATGGTGCAAGAACGCTGGATCCAGGCAATGGTGCAGGGGCACTGGATGCAGGCAATGGTGCAGAAGTGCTGGCTTCAGGCAATGGTGCAGAAGTGCTGGCTTCAGGCAATGGTGCAGAAGTGCTGGCTTCAGGCAATGGTGCAGAAGTGCTGGCTTCAGGCAATGGTGCAGAAGTGCTGGCTTCAGGCAATGGTTCAGGAGAGTTGGCTATATGTAATGATGGAAGAGTGCTGGCTGCAGGAAATGGGGGAGGGGTGCTGATTGCAAGCAATGGTGCAGGAACGCTGGATGCAGACAATGGTGCAGGAGCACTGGCTGAAGACAATGGTGCAGGGGCGCTCACTGCAGACAACAGCACAGGAGCACTGGCTGCAGGCAATGGTGCAGGAACAGCAGATGCAGGCAGTGGTGCAGAAGCACCGGATGCAGGCAATGGTGCAGGGGCACTGGATGCAGGCAATGGTGCAGAAGTGCTGGCTTCAGGCAATGGTGCAGAAGTGCTGGCTTCAGGCAATGGTTCAGGAGAGTTGGCTATATGTAATGATGAAAGAGTGCTGGCTGCAGGAAATGGGGAGGGGTGCTGATTGCAGGCAATGGTGCAGGAATGCTGGCTGCAGGCAATCGTGCAGCAATGCTGGCGGCACGCATTGGTGCAGGAGTGCTGGCTGAAGGCAACGGTTCATGGGCGCTGGGTGAAGGCAATGGTGCAGAAGTGCTGGCTTCAGGCAATGGTTCAGGAGAGTTGGCTATATGTAATGGTGGAAGAGTACTGGCTGCAGGAAATGGTGGAGGGGTGCGGACTGCAGGCAATGGTGCAGGAACGCTGGATGCAGGCAATGGTGCAGGGGCACTGGATGCAGGCAATGGTGCAGAAGTGCTGGCTTCAGGCAATGGTGCAGACGTGCTGGCTTCAGGCAATGGTGCAGAAGTGCTGGCTTCAGGCAATGGTTCAGGAGAGTTGGCTATATGTAATGATGGAAGAGTGCTGGCTGCAGGAAATGGGGAGGGGTGCTGATTGCAGTCAATGGTGCAGGAAGGTTGGCTGCAGGCAATGGTGCAGGAACATGGGCTGCACGCAATCGTGCAGCAATGCTGGCGGCACGCAGTGGTGCAGGAGTGCTGGCTGAAGGCAACGGTTCATGGGCGCTGGGTGAAGGCAATGGTGCAGAAGTGCTGGCTTCAATTGACAAAAAACAACCTAGGCAACCTATAGAATATAATCACAGACAAATGGCTACATGAGGTTAAGAAAATGTATATTGCTTTATTCTCAGATTATATATTAAAAAAATTCATAACATATAGTACAATCGACAATGGACATGAATTAAAATTTACTCTCACATAAGTAAAGGTTGAACAAATTTATACATTAGTGGCAAAAAAATATATACGAATTCTTGGATTAAAAAGGGAAAACATAGAAAAGTGGCCGATAGGATCTCTACGCGCGTTTCGGCGAACCAGCGCCTTCTTCTGGAGTAGCCACACAAAGCTAAGTAATTTTCAAGTTTTACATCGATGATTATTGAGACGTATAACTGATGTTTTTTTGGATATTTTCCAACCAATAGGTCTTTTCTTGATGCTTATTTCGGATATCAAAAATTAAGTCCCGCCTGCCAGATAGGTGTTAAAGATGTATTTCTAGAATCTGGTTTGTTTCAAATATCAAGTTGGTTAAAAGATCTCCCTGCCCGAGATAATACGGCAGAGCTCCTTAAAATTGTGGATATATTTGTGTTTTGAGATGAAATTCTTCCTTATAAAGAGAATTCTTCCTGTATATTCTGGATTTTGATAGACACCTTGGATAATGGTTATTTTTTTGGTTAAAAGATCTCCCTGCCCGAATAATACGGCAAGGCTCTTTGCAGTATAACAGGTAGTATTCTCACTTGCATGGATTTATAAAGACATCTAAGGTCTCAAGTGGTTTTTTGGAACAAAGATCTCCCTGCCCGAATAGATCGGCAAGGCTCTTTGAAGGTAGAAAAAATGGGAGGGACGCCCTTTCTCTGATTAGCAGCAGGGCAGCAGTGAATCTGGCGGCGGGATTCCTGGGTGTTCAGTCGTGACGGATGACGTCTGGGATAGATCTGGCTGCAGGCAATGGTGCAGGAGTGATGGCTGCAGACAGTGGGGCAGGAGTGCTGGCTGCAGGCAATAGTGCAGGAGTGCTGGCTGCAGGCAATGGTGCAGGAGTGCTGGCTGCAGTCAGTGGTACAGGAGTGCTAGCTGCAGGCAATAGTGCAGGAGTGATGGCTGAAGGCAGTCATGCAGGGGCCCTGGCAGCAGGCAATGGTGCAGAATTGCTGACTGCAGGCAGTGGTGCAGGAGTGCTGGATGCAGGTAGTGGTGCTGGAGTGTTGGTTGCAGGCAATGGTGCATGCATGCTGGCTGAAGGCAATGGTGCAGGAGTGCTAGCTGTTGTGAGTGGTGCAGGAGCACTGGCTGCAGGCAATGGTGCAGGAACGCTAGCTGCAGGCATTGGTGCAGGATCACTGGCTGCAGGCAATGGTGCAGAAGTGCTGGCTGCAGGCAATGGTGCAGGAGCACTAGCATCATGCAATGGTGCAGGGGTGCTAGCTGCAGGCAATGGTGCAGGAGTGCTGGTTGCAGGCAATGGTGCAGGAGCGCTGGCTGCAGACAGTAGTGCAGGAGCACTGGCAGTCGTGCAGGAGTGCTGGTTGCAGGCAATGGTGCATGCATGCTGGCTGAAGGCAATGATGCAGGAATGCTAGATGCTGACAGTGGTGCAGGAGTGCTGGCTCCAGGCTATGTTACGGGAATGCTAGCTGCAGGCATTGGTGGGGGAGTGATAGCTGAAGGCAGTGATGCAGGAGCACTGGCATTAGGCAATGGTGAAGGAGTGCTAGCTGCAGGCATTGGTGGGGGAGTGATAGCTGAAGGCAGTGGTGCAGGAGCACTGGCATTAGGCAATGGTGAAGGAGTGCTAGCTGCAGGCATTGGTGGGGGAGTGATAGCTGAAGGCAGTGATGCAGGAGCACTGGCATTAGGCAATGGTGAAGTAGTGCTAGCTGCAGGCAATGGTGCAGGATCACTGGCTGCAGGAAATGGTGCAGAAGTGCTGGCTGCAAGCAATGGTGCAGGAGCACTGGCATCAGGCAATGGTGCATGGGTGCTAGCTGCAGGAAATGGTGCAGGAGTGCTGGCTGCTGGCAATGATGCAGAAGCACTGGCTGCAGACTTTGATATAGGAAAGCTAGCTACAGACAATGGTGAGTGTTTGCTGCAGGTAATAGTGCAAAACCGCTGGCTGCAGATTATAGTGCAGAAATGCTGACTGCAGGCAATGGTGTAAGAGTGCTGTATGCAGGCAATGGTGCAGGAGTGCTGGCTGCAGGTAATAGTGCAGAGTGCTGGCTGCAGGCAATGGTTCAGAAATATTGACTGCAAGCAATGGTGAAAGAGTGCTATATGCAGGCAATGGTGCAGTAGTGCTGGCTATAGGTAATGGTGCAGGAGTGCTGGCTGCAGGCAATTGTGCAGGAGTGCTGCTGCAGACAATGGTTCAGGAATACTGGCTGCAGCCATTGGTACAGAATAACTGGCTGCAGGCGATGGTGCATGAGCTCTGGCTTCAGACAATGGTGCAGGAACACTGGCTGCCTTCAATGTTGCAGAAGCGCTGGCTGCAGTCATTGGTGCAGGAACACTGGCTTTGATATAGGAAAGCTAGCTACAGACAATGGTGAGTGTTAGCTGCAGGTAATAGTGCAAAACTGCTGGCTGCAGATAATAGTGCAGAGTGCTGGCTGCAGGCAATGGTGCAGAAATGCTGACTGCAGGCAATGGTGAAAGAGTGCTGTATGCAGGCAATGGTGCAGGAGTGCTGGCTGCAGGCAATAGTGCAGAAGTGCTGGCTGCAGGCAATGGTGCAGAAATGCTGACTGCAGGCAATGGTGAAAGAGTGCTGTATGCAGGCAATGGTGCAGGAGGGCTGGCTGCAGGCTATAGTGCAGAAGTGCTGGCTGCAGGTAATGGTACAGAAATGCTGACTGCAGGCAATGGTGAAAGAGTGCTGTTTGCAGGCAATGGTGCGGGAGTGCCGGCTATAGGTAATGGTGCAGGAGTGCTGGCTGCAGGCAATAGTGCAGAAGTGCTGCTGCAGACAATGGTTCAGGAATACTGGCTGCATCCATTGGTATAGAATAACTGGCTGCAGGCGATGGTGCAGGAGGGCTGGCTGCAGGCAATGGTGCAGGAGTGCTGAATGCAGGCAATGGTGCAAGAGTGCTGGCTGCAGGCAAAGGTGAAGGAGTGCTAGCTGCAGGCAGTGGTGCGGGCGCTCACTGCAGGCAACATCGTAGGAGCACTGGCTGCAGGCAATGGTGCAGGTGCACTGGCTGTAGACGATGGTGCAGGAACACTGGCTGCAGGCAGTGGTGCTGGAGCGCTGGCTGCAGGCAAAGATGCAGGAGCGATAGATGCAGGCAATGCTGCAGAAATGCTAGCTGCAGGGAATAGTGCAAGACAGCTGGCTGCAGGCAATGGTGCAGAAGTGCTAACTGCAGGCGATGGTGCCGGAGTGCTAGATGCAGGCAGTGGTGCAGGAGTGCTGGTTGCAGGCAATGGTGCATGCGTGCTGGCTGAAGGCAATGGTGCAGGAATGCTAACTGCTGACAGTGGTGCAGGAGTGCTGGCTGCAGGCATAGGTGGGGGAGTGATGGCTGAAGGCATTGGTGCAGGAGCACTGGCCTCAGGCAATGGTGAAGGAGTGCTAGCTGCAGGCAATGGTGCAGAATCACTGGCCGCAGGCAATAGTGCAGGAGTGCTGGCTACAGGCAATAGTGCAGGAGTGCTGGCTACAGACAGTGGTACAGGAGTGCTAGCTGCAGGCAATAGTGCAGGAGTGCTGGCTACAGGCAATGGTGCAGGAGTGATGGCTGCAGACAGTGGTACAGAAGTGCTAGCTGCAGGCAATGGTGCAGGAGTGATGGCTGAAGGCAGTCGTGCAGGGGCACTGGCAGCAGGCAATGGTGCAGAAGTGCTGACTGCAGGCAATGGTGCAGGAGTGCTGGATGCAGGCAGTGGTGCAGGAGTGCTGATTGCAGTCAATGGTGCATGCATGCTGGCTGAAGGCAATGGTGCAGGAGTGATAGCTGCTGACAGTGGTGTAGGAGCACTAGCTGCAGGCAATGGTGCAGGAACACTAGCTGCAGGCATTGGTGCAGGAGTGATGGCTGAAGGCAGTGGTGTAGGAGCACTGGCATCAGGCAATGGTGCAGGAGTGCTAGCTGCAGGCAATGGTGCAGAAGTGCTGGCTGCAGGCAGTGGTTCAGGAGCACTGCATTAGGCAATGGTGCAGTGGTGCTAGCTGCAGGCAATGGTGCAGGGGTGCTGGCTGCAGGCAATGTTGCAGGAGTGCTGGCTGCAGGCAATGGTGCAGGAGTGCTGGCTGCAGGCAATGGTGCAGGAGTGATGGCTGCAGGCAATGGTGCAGGAGTGATGGCTGCAGACAGTGGTGCAGGAGTGCTGGCTGCAGTCAGTGGTACAAGAGTGCTAGCTGCAGGCAATGGTGCAGGAGTGATGGCTGAAGGCAGTCGTGCAGGGGCCCAGACAGCAGGCAATGGTGTAGAATTGCTGACTGCAGGCAATGGTGCAGGAGTGCTGGATGCAGGTAGTGGTGCAGGAGTGTTGGTTGCAGGCAATGGTGCATGCATGCTGGCTGAAGGCAATGGTGCAGGAGTGATAGCTGTTGTGCGTGGTGCAGGAGCACTGGCTGCAGGCAATGGTGCAGGAAAGCTAGCTGCAGGCATTGGTGCAGGATCACTGGCTGCAGACAATGGTGCAGAAGTGCTGGCTGCAGGCAATGGTGCAGGAGCACTAGCATCATGCAATGGTGCAGGGGTGCTAGCTGCAGGCAATGGTGCAGGAGTGCTGGTTGCAGGCAATGGTGCAGGAGCGCTGGCTGCAGACAGTAGTGCAGGAGCACTGGCAGTCGTGCAGGAGTGCTGGTTGCAGGCAATGGTGCATGCATGCTGGCTGAAGGCAATGATGCAGGAATGCTAGATGCTGACAGTGGTGCAGGAGTGCTGGCTCCAGGCAATGTTACGGGAATGCTAGCTGAAGGCATTGGTGGGGGAGTGATAGCTGAAGGCAGTGATGCAGGAGCACTGGTATTAGGCAATGGTGAAGGAGTGCTAGCTGCAGGCATTGGTGGGGGAGTGATAGCTGAAGGCAGTGGTGCAGGAGCACTGGCATTAGGCAATGGTGAAGGAGTGCTAGCTGCAGGCATTGGTGGGGGAGTGATAGCTGAAGGCAGTGATGCAGGAGCACTGGCATTAGGCAATGGTGAAGTAGTGCTAGCTGTAGGCAATGGTGCAGGATCACTGGCTGCAGGAAATGGTGCAGAAGTGCTGGCTGCAAGCAATGGTGCAGGAGCACTGGCATCAGGCAATGGTGCATGGGTGCTAGCTGCAGGCAATGGTGCAGGAGTGCTGGCTGCTGGCAATGATGCAGAAGCGCTGGCTGCAGACTTTGATATAGGAAAGCTAGCTACAGACAATGGTGAGTGTTCGCTGCAGGTAATAGTGCAAAACTGCTGGCTGCAGATAATAGTGCAGAGTGCTGGCTGCAGGCAATGGTGCAGAAATGCTGACTGCAGGCAATGGTGAAATAGTGCTGTATGCAGGCAATGGTGCAGGAGTGCTGGCTGCAGGCAATAGTGCAGAAGTGCTGGCTGCAGGCAATGGTACAGAAATGCTGACTGCTAGCAATGGTGAAAGAGTGCTGTATGCAGGCAATGGTGCAGGAGTGCTGGCTGCAGGCAATAGTGCTGAAGTGCCGGCTGCAGGCAATGGTGCAGAAATGCTGACTGCAGGCAATGGTGAAAGAGTGCTGTTTGCAGGCAATGGTGCGGGCGTGCTGGCTATAGGTAATGGTGCAAGAGTGCTGGCTGCAGGCAATAGTGCAGAAGTGCTGCTGCAGACAATGGTTCAGGAATACTGTCTGCAGCCATTGGTATAGAATACCTGGCTGCAGGCGATGGTGCTGGAGTGCTGGCTGCAGGCAATAGAGCATGTGTGCTGGCTGCAGGTAATAGTGCAGGAGGGCTGTCGCAGGAAACAGTGCAGGAGTGATGGGTGCAGGCAACTGTGCACGAGCATTGGAGGTGGATGGACTGTGCAGAACGGCACAGGAGCACTGATTGTGGATAGTGGCGTAACAATAGCCCCTGTGGTGCAGGGGGCCGTCTGGCACTGTGCATGGGTGGCCCCTGAGAGCTCCTGACTGGACCAGAAGCATGGGGGCCCCTCTCCTTGCAATTTGCAGGGGGGGGCTCAAGTTTCGATACGCCGCTGGTCGTGGAGGAGCAGCAGAGAATGGTGCAGGAGTGCAGGTTGTGGTCGAGCTGCAAGGGATAGTGTAGGACTGTTAATTCTAGGCAATGGTGCAGGAGTACTGGCTAAGGAGGAGCTCTAAGGAATGCAGTGGGAGTGACATCTGTAGAGAATTATGCTGGTGTGCTAGCTCTAGTGGTATCTGAATAACAGTGCCAACGTGCATCCTTCTCCAGAGAAGCACAAGCAGTGCCATCTTAAAGATTTTTGGGGCATTGGGCAAGACCATTTTTGGGGCACTCTCTTTGCATAGAGAGAAAGGGCGTAGGTACATAGAGATGTAAAGGTATTTATTTATTTAATATTTTTATATAGCGCTGCAAACCTTGAGGGTATCAGACCGCTTTACAGCATTTTAAGACATTAACAGTCATTCACAATACCGTATGATTGTATTTTCAAGAGTCCAATCATAATCAGTCAATACCAGTACTGTACAATTGAAGTGATGAAACACTGTAAGGATCTTGGGAGGGAATATGCATATAACATAGTCATATTCCATTTGCATTACAAGTTATTTCCCAGAGGGTTAAGGTGCTGATTTAGGAGGAATTATTTAGTTGTGTCTTGAAGCTTACAAAGGAGGGGTTCGTTCTGATATACATTGGGAGGGAGGTCCATATTTTGGGTGCATTGCCCGAGAAAGAGAGAGAGAGGGCTTTTTGTTTATGTTTTTTCGGGATGATGAGAAGTGAGTTGTAACTTCTTAGATTTTTTGATTGGCCTGCTTTTGTGAGTTTAGATCAAGGGGGTCTGGTTTGCCAGTGTGTACAACTTTATGGGTGAGACAAACGGTTTTGAAGCAGTAGCATGCTTCGATTGGTAGCCACTTTAGCTTTTTTAGGGAGGGGGAGATGTAATCGTATCTCTTTGCTCTGGTGACCATCCTTGCGGCTGACTTTAGAGTGGCTTAGGGGGCTAAGTGTGCCTTTGGTGCGCATGTGAGGGTGGCAATCCTATAACCTAGTCTGGATAGTACTAGCGCTTGCGTGGCAATTTTTAGGTAATTTGGTAGAATAAGGGCTTACTTTTGTTGAGGAGTTTTAGGATATAGAAAGTGCCCTTTGCTGTGGGCCTAATGTGTGAGCTCATGTTCAGGTTGGAATCCATGGTGATCCCCAGAGAATTGATGGAGACCGTCAGAGTCACCTTGAAGTTAAGAGCGTCCAGGTTTTTTAGCCATCCTTGGGTCTGTGGTGATTGGGCAAAACAAGAATTTCCGTCTTTTCTTGGTTGAGTTTGAGGTGGTTGTGTGAAAGCCAATTCTGAACTTTTATGAGCGTGGATTAAGTCTACAAATGTTGTTCAAAGAGAATATTTTGAGGTAAAGCTGGATGTCGTTCGCATGAAGGTGGTAGGCAATGTTTGCTTGTCTGGGTATTGCGGTGAAGAGCTCCAAGTAGATGTTGAAGAGTGTCGGCGAGGGAATTGAGCCTTGGGGGACACCTCAGGTGATGGCAGAGATGTCGGACGTTGAGTTGTTTATTTTTAATAACTGGGAGCGGTTATGCAGAAATTAGGTGACCCAATGCAAAAGTATGTCATCTGCTGCAATTCATTGTTACAGGGATTTCAAAAGAAGCTAATGGTCAACTGTGTCAAATGTCGCTGATAGGAAGAGAGAGAGAGAGAGAGGGGGAGAGAGAGAGGGAGAGAGAGGGAAAGAGGGAGGGGAGAGAGAGAGAGGGAAAGAGGGAGCGGTAGAAGAGGTAAGGAAACGTTTTACAAGAGCCATGAGATAGGTGGATGAAGCACAGGAAAGATGTAGAGGGTGCTAAAGGTGACATAGAGGTAGTAAGGAAGAGGGGGTTGATAGAGAAGTTCAGTAGAGAAAGGGGATGGGATTTAGAGTTTAATGAGATATAGCAAGGTGAGCTAAAAAATGTAGAGGTGAAGAGAAGTGCAGCAGAGAAAAGTGAAGTAGAGAAAACAAGGAGAGGTAGAGAGTGAGGCATGGGAGACATGGAAGTAGTTGAAATGTAAGTTAGAGTTACGTAGACAGAGGAGATAGAGAGAGAGGGGTAAAGAGGGGTGAGATCAGGTGGACCAGGAGCAGAGAGAGAGAGACAGAAATAGAGACAGCCAGAAAGAAGTAGAGATGTTGAGGTAGAGAAACTGATAGGCGTGAGATAAACAAACAACTTTATCAAGTCCCCACAAAAAGTGGGGGCCCTGGGCAATTGGTCATTTTGCCCGTACCTTAAGTCATCTCACAGAAGCACATTCTGTGGAAGTGCTGCAGGGAATAGTAGAGGGATGCCGGTTTTATAAGCCCTATAGTATTTTTGTGGCACTATGTCAAGGTTAATAATATTGACTTGAAATAATATACCATCCACTCCATTGCTTACATATATATTATCAGGGTAAGTGTATAACTATCATTGTACCTCTTCATCTACCTATCTGACTCAACTTGGAATATAGTGGTTAGGTAGATGTGGTGAATGCAGTATTTTCATACTGTGATATAACACATGCAATAAATTGCGTATAAACCTGTTTAGTGAATGGGGCAGATATGCTTCATTGGGAGTCTGATATGGAATGGAGAAGGAGGGGTGGCTCTAAGGGAGTTGTAGAGATTAGTACAGGAGTGCTGGTTACACTGTTGTTATACCTTACCTCCTTGGCTTGTTATTCCCCTACATTTTTTGCGTTCACTCCTTTTCTTTGAGGAACTTGTGTTTATTGGCATAAGGACTCTGTGCACTATACCCCTGACTTCTAGTGCAAAAGTGCTTGTGCTGTCCCCATAAAACATGGTAGGATTGGTCTATACTTAATTGGCATGTTTATTTTATATGTAAGCCCCTATTAGTTGGGAATGGGAAACAACCTTTACAACGCAACTTTTACAATGCACTACCATTACAACGAAACTTTTACAACACAACATCCATTAAATCGCATGCCATTATAACACAACCATTAAAACGCATGACACTACAACGCATACCACTACAACGCATGTCATTACAACGCAGTCATTACAACGCATACCATTACAACGCATACCATCACAACGCATTGTACCCTTACACTATCCAACACTTACACTACTGTTGCACCCCCTGGAGTTAAAATAGTAATTTTTACCCCTACACTATCCAACATTTACCCTACTGTTGCACCCCCTGGAGTTATAATAGTAATTTTTACCCCTACACTATCCAACACTTACCCTACTGTTGCACCCCCCTGGAGTTAGAATAGTCATTTTCACCCCTACACTATCCAATACTTACCCTACATGCAATGTAATGGTATGCGTTGTAATGGTATGCGTTGTAAAGGTAGTATGCGTTGTAATGGAATGCGTTGTACTGGATGTTGCGTTGTAAAAAATGCGTTGTAAAAGTATGCGTTGTAACGTCCTACATCCGTTGGAAATACCTGCATCCAGGGCTCGTAAATTAGAGGCTACGTTTGGGAAGCAGCACTCATTGTGCCTCCCATTAAATAGCCCTGTAAAACATGTCTCATGTCTATCACTACAGCCTGTTGTGCAGTATTAAACTGCTGTTTTGACCTGACAAAATAAACCTTTTGCCTGGCCTAAACCTTCCTTTTTAATACTTATAAGTCACCCCTAAAGTAGGCCCTAAAACTTCACATGCCAGGGAACATGTTCTCTAAAAAGTAGGGCATGTGTGTTTAAAGTTGTACATGTCCTAGCAGTGAAAAGCTCCTGAAATCGTTTTTCACTGTTCTAAGGCTATCTCTCCCATAGACTAGGGAACAGATAGAGAAATTATGTTTACACTCAAATAAATTGTAATTTAAATCCTCTTTGATGATAAATTCAGATTTTAAGTTACACAATTTGAAAATAACACTTTTAGAAAGCTGACATTTTTGTGCCAAAACCAACTGTGCCTTTCTGCAAGTGTCCTGGGTCATGGATTTTGAATGGATCTGTTGTTGCAGGTTGTTCATTGCTTCTAGATGGTGAGACAAAGTAAGCATAAGTTTACTTGACTATTCCCTGCCCTGATTGCACTTCAAAGAGCCCTGCCTGCACACACAAAAAAACCTGACATCAAGCCTGCCATCAATTTGTCACCATGAACAGTTTGAGCTAGGACCAGGGTAAGAGTAAAACGGACCATACCCAGTTTTGGTGTTAAGTCATGGAATCACCCACACACAAAGGCTGGTGCCAGGTGAAAAAGTGAGACCTTTAGGACCTCTCATCAGAATACTCCTGAACCAGGGGTCTATTCAGAAGAAGGACTGCTGTCTGAAGAAAGAAGATTGGACCTGCTTGCCTTAAACTCAAACTCTCCAGAGTGGCGCCAAGGGTCAGTTGTATGACCTCTTTTTGAGCTACAGGGACACAATAAGCTCCAGAGGCATCGCTAGAACTGCCCAGTTGACCAGCAGCAACTTGACCTGCCTGGACTTGCCTGAGGCTGGCTGCCGGGGTCTGCCGGAGTGAGTCCTGAACCCCAAGAGGTGTTCCCCAGGTCTTGGATTCCAGGCTGGCATTAGTGTGCACTTCTTCTGAAGCAAAGGGGAAGATACTTACGTTTTGGGCTCCTTATGAATGTGACATGACCTCTTCGCTCAGAAATTCGACTGCACGTGGGACCTGCACTTCTTGCCAATAGCAAAGATATGTAATCTCTGGCAACGCAAAGGTCCAGCGGTGAATGGCTCAGTCTCCTCCTCGTGGCCCTAGCCAATCTGAGTGGAACTCTTCTTGCAGGCTTTGAAAGGTAACTCTTCAGTGGGACTAACCTGGCCAACATGCCCTCCATTGTGGTTGGCTGAAACGTGTGACTTTCCCCTGGACCAGCGCAACCAGATAACCACGAGTGGTGCTTTTTGTGCTTCTAAGTGCTATTTTCCCCTAAAACTTTAAAAACTCGTATCTCTGGTTTTACAGATTGGATTATTGAAATGTTGGTGTCAGTGTATTTATTAGACTGTACTCCATTTGTCTAAGTTGGTTTGGGGTTTTTCGTGGGTTATGTTTTTACATTAAAATTGTTTTGTGCTGCTTTAATCCTCTACACTTTGCCTTTAAGTTAAGCTGGACTGATATTGTGCCAAGCTACCAGAGGGTTGTGCACAGGTCAATTTAGTGACTTTTGTGGTTTACCCTGACAAGGATTGTGCTTAATATTGGAGTGGGGCTCCTACCACTCTCACCTAATAGCCCAATATCTTACAATTATTGCTCAATACAGGAGCGCTTTAGGGAATAGTGTTTGCTGTTATGGGCTATAGATAGTAACGTTATAGATGCGGCTGCCGGTCCGTTGGCTACCTGTAGAGAAGGGTACAGACCTGTGGCCGTGGTAAGTTATAGGGAACTGCATAGGGACGCCGGCAACATGGGTCTGTAAGGAGTAGTGCAGGAGATAGAAAGACTTACTTTAAATTGTGTTTAGGTCTGTTGGACAAGTGTCCTTGGGTAGTGTTGCATTATGCCGGTGACAGTTAGTGAACAATGTCACTGTGGTAGTGACTATAGAAATATTCAATTGGATCCTTTTGGGAATCAAAGGTGACCATCCACACGTTTTAGATAGGGATGTTACTAAATAGATAGTGTGACATATTGTGAAAATGTAGCCACTTTCAAACAAGCACTGACAATAGTGTGAAGAGGTGCACACAGAGAGAAATACCTGCAAGCTGCACTGAAGCAAAATGTAAGGAAATATTTTGCCACATTAAGAACTACAATGACAAAAGCATACACATACAAGTTACTAAGGCTGGTTTGGGGGAGTGTGCCTATATCTAGATTTCATTTGTGGCTTCCTGATAGCGTGAAACTGGGCGGAAGTGCTCCTGTAGAAAATATATTTTTGTAAAGGTACAGAGGCATTGTGCTCTGAGATTGTAACTGCTGTGTTATATGCACAGCTTTGCTCCTTTGTAGATCCATACACAGAGTGAAATACAATCCAGTATTGAACCGAATACGAGAAAATGTATTACCACTTGAACAACTACAGTATCTAAGATAGTCAGGGGGTGCAGAGATCCATGTGTTACGTCAAAGACTACCTGCGTGTGATGCAGAAATGAACTGCAAACACATCATTAAAAGGGCTACAATACAACACCAAAACGTGAGACAGGGTGATTAAAGTCAAGAATTAATCCCAAATGCTAATAAGGTTGCCTTGATGGCATGCCCCTGTGTATTGCGAGACTGAATACATGATTCACTGGGTCTGAAGAGAAGGACTGGTACAGAGTGAGGTGGGGAAGCATGACAGGGAGTGGCATTGGGGGTGTGTTGGAATGTGAATAGATGCTGTCAGTGGTTGAACATCCCGTGGTTGTTGGAGGTGGATAGTTGTGGGTAACTGCACAGTGGTGCTGGGGGTAGGCTGTGAGTTCATGGACGATGGCATTAGAAGACACATAGCAGTGGAAGTGGGATGCACTTAAATGCATAGTCAAAAGATTCATACTGGTGCAGTCTAAAACGTGCAGGGATACCTCCCACCCTATGCCGTGCATGAACAGATAAATGCAGTAAACAGGACACTGGTGTGCGAGCTAGTTATGCACATGTTATGTAGCAGTGCAGTACATGGCCTAATGAGGTTGAGAAAACTGACCGGTATCTCCTTGCCATGCCTTTCAATATAGTGTCTTCCTGGCACAATTCAAGATTGGAAGTCACCAAGAAAGCACTGTCCTGTCAGGGGTGGCTCTAGGCTCATGGTGGCCCTGGGCAAGGAGCGTAGGTAGGGGGCCCCGGAACAGGGGATCGGGGCGGGTGGAGTGCCGAGGCCAGTAAAGAGGGGGGTGGGGGGTCAGGGTGTTTAGAAGTGGAACAGAGCCATAGGCCACCAAATCCCTGCCAGGGGCTGCCACGAAAATATGTATCCATCCTCAGAGTATTATTATATTAAGGATATATATTGGGGTGGTGGCCCCTGGGGTTTGGTGGCCCTGTGCAGGTGCACAGCTTGCAAATGCCTAAGGCCGCCCCCGGTCCTGTACATATAAGAAAATATTAAACAACTCACCAGACCTACTAATAAAGTTGTAGGAGGCAGGGGAATCTGAGGTGGGATTGCTAGCGGATGATGATTGGGCAGAGGCAGTTCAGAGTCCGAGAGAGGTGACAATCCGGGCACGATTTAGACTGGTCCAGCTGAGGATACTGCATTGGTCCTATTACACCCGCACACTTATGTTTAAGCTAGGGTGCATTTTAATTGAGGAATGTCAGAGGAGGTGTACTCAGAGGGGAACATTTTCCCATATTTTGTGGGACTGCACGATCATACAGAACTATTGGAAGAAGGTAGCTCGGACTATGTCGGAAGTGCTAGAACAGGAAGTCCCCCTGGATGCCAGGTGGCACATATTGTGCGTCTCTGGGGAACAGAATTGGCCCAAATATCAAAAAATCTGTTTACAGGTGGCTGCAATGGTTACCAAGAGGAACAATGCGGAGGCATGGGGGGGCCATTCAGCCACCGAAAGTATCCCAATGGAAAAGGGACATAAATTGGTGCTGTGCGGCGTAAAAGACAATCTATGAGAGCCGGGCATGCCCCAAGAAATGGGAGAAAGTTTGCCAGCTGTGGCAAGACTTTCGGGAGTATGGGGGGCATTGAATAGTTAGGAGGGAGGGGGTGGGGAGAGAGCAAATTTTACAGGCGGGCTCCACTGGTATCATGATTACTACAACAGGTCTATGAATTGCAGATTGTGTAAGCCACTGGGGAAACATGTAACTCAAGCTATGATTATGTGTTTGGAAATGCTGACACCTGTTTAATAAAAAGAAGTAAAAAAAAAAGATTGGAAGTCACCTAATGTCCTGATGAAGGTTTAGTGAAATGCTGTTGGAGCAGAAACGGTAGACAGTGTTTTCATATACGGTCCAAATTCCCTACCCGGGTATATTTTCAGTTAGAATTCGAAAAATATAGCAACACAATTAGGCATCAGTACGTTGATGAAGTATGATCATTGTGTATGTAAGATGTGGGAAACCTACAATGTTTATTATGATACAATGTATTTGCTCCACAATATGGTATACAATGGTCTCTTGCAATTATGGTTAGGTTATACATGGATAGATGATTTTTAATGTTAGTGGTAAAACATGTTCATCAATAAGTTCGATACACGGGATTGGGGCCACCTTCAAAGTGCGGTTCCCTCCTTCATCTCCCACGATCTTCCTTACTCTCTGTCTCTCTCCCTCGCCATCAGCAGCCTCCTCTCTTGTGGAGGTTTTGTTTGAGTGCAGCCACACAACTTTATTTACAAATGTAACTGATGGGCTGTTAGGCCATGATGGCCTGCATGGGAGAAGATGCTCCCTGCAGAGGCATGCTGGCTTCTATCATTAGGTCTCGTCCTATTCCATTCCGCAAGGAATGAATAGGACGAGACTATTGGGGCTAAACTAAGAGCTAAACTAAGCTCTGAAAAATGCAGATTTCCAGAAGTGTATGTGGTCTCGTGAACGCGCTTCTATCCGCCTGCCTCACATCACCACATGAAAGCCATTTGTTGCTTGTGCACACTTCTTTCACGGCCGCGAGGCCGTGCGTGCTTCAAAGGGATCCGCTCACTTCTCCTCTCCCCTCGCCGAGAGCTTCACATTTCAAAGAGCTCTCCCCCGCCCCACTCTGACTTCACATTCTTTCTTCCTCTTTTTTCTTTCTGTAACGTCCTGGCTCTGTTTTTCTTAGTCTCTGTCTTTCTTTTGCTTTCTCTCTTTTATGCCTCTCTGCCTCCCTTTTATTTATCATCTTTCTCTAGCCATCTGTCACTCTGACACTCTCTCCCTGTCTCTCCATCTGTCTTTCTCTGCCACTTCCTGTCTGTCTTCTTTCTCCCTCTCTCTGTATCTTTGTGTATCATTGTGTCTGACTTTCTCTCTTCTCCCTATCTTTGACTTTTGTCCTGCTCTGCCTGTCTTTCATTATCTCTCTCTGTCCATATCTGGAATTCCTAATTTCTGTCCCTGATTTTCTTTCTTTCGACATCTCCCTATCCCCCCACCCCGCCCTGCTGTTTATTTCTCTCTCTTCCAGGCACCGAGCTATGGGTGTTCTTAATGTCACGGACAAGCTACAAATGTTAGGTGCTCAGTGTTAATTTTGTGGTGCACGTGTAGTGAAAAACGTCTGACATGAGCTGATGTGAATGACATGGGCAGTAACACTGCAGAGCTTTCAGTGCTTACTTTTTGTGTTACTTTCAAACTGGAAAGCTTTGGTTGTGAACATTCACCCGTTTTTTGAAATAAAATCATTTTTGATTTTTGTGTCACAAGTTTCTCAAGCACTCTGCTGGCTCTGAAGGGACACAAGTGTTTTTATGGTTACTTCTTTCCCCACACTCGCATGGATAGTAGTCATTTTGTTGGCAAAAGTGTTTGGCACAGAAGCTTGGAAACACTTCTGTAGTCAAATGGGTTTAGCAGGTGGTATTAGTTTCACATTCTGATGGAAGGCCAACTTCGAAAGTAGGTACTTGCGTTAGTCCCACCTCATCAAAGGTATGTGACCTCATCAAAGTTATGTGTTTAAGGACACTTGTGTGTTCTTCCTTTCCCCATAATTCCCTTGTTTCCCTTGTTTTTATGCCCTTCTGCCCTCTGTTAGACTCGCTTTTTGTGCCTTAGACTCGTTTTTTGTGCCTTTCTGCCCCTATTAGACTCGTTTTTTCCCTTGTTTTTCTGCCCTTCTGCCCTCTGTTAGACCCGTTTTTTGTGCCCTTCTGCCCCTGTTAGACTCGTTTTTTGTGCCCTTCTGCCCCTGTTAGACTCGTTTTTTGTGCCTTTCTGCCCCTATTAGACTAGTTTTTCCCTTGTTTCCCTTGTTTTTCTGTCCTTCTGCCCTCTGTTAGACCCTTTTTTTTGCCCTTCTGCCCCTGTTAGACTCGCTTTTTGTGCCCTTCTGCCCTCTGTTAGACTCGTTTTTTTCCCCCTTGCAACCCCAGCATCACTCAGCGCAACCCCAGCATCACTCAGCGCAACCCCTGCATCACTTAGCGCAACCCCTGCATCACTCAGCGCAATCCCTGCATCACTCAGCGCAACCCCTGCATCACTCAGCGCAATCCCTGCATCACTCAGCGCAATCCCTGCATCACTCAGCACAACCCCTGCATCACCAGTGGAGAGGGTGTCTGAGACTTCCTCCCTTCAGTTGAGCTTGGGTAACATTGCTTCGTGGATGCAGGCAAATTGTCTCAAGCTCAATGGATAGAAGACCGAGGTCTTGGTTCTGGGGAAGACTAAAGATCTTTGGGGTCCCCAACATTGGCCTACTGAAATGTGTGCCCTTCTTCAGCCCTTCCGCCAAGTTTGTAACTTAGGCTTCATCATCGATGACTCCTTAACTATGCAACATCAGGCAGTAAAGGTGGCTGCTACATGCTTTACCATCCTGAAATGGCTTAAAAAGATTATTTGGATGCTGCCGCATCATACCCAGAGAACCGTAGTCTGGGCTCTTGTCACCTCTAGACTGGACTACGGCACCATTCTCTATCTGGGGACTAACAAGGAGGTGACACGTAAGTAGCAGGTGGTCCAGAACTCCACCACCAGATTGATATGCCAGGTTCCTAGAGCTGACTCTGTCTCTGGCTACCTGCGTGATCTTCATTGGCTCAGGGTGCAGAACTGAATTAAGTTCAAAACCCTGAGCTATATGTTCAAAATCAAAACTGAAGTGGCGCCCCCAGTACCTGCAGGCCTTGGTTTATCCTTATGTGCCTTCTCGTCTCCTCCGCTCATCCACTCAAGTGAAATTCTCTGTGCCCAGAATTAGATTGTCACGGATGGGCGGTCGATCTTTTGTCTGTCTCGGTCCCTCCTTATGGAACTCTCTTCCCATTTCGATTCGCAATGAAACTGTGTATGCCCAATTTCGTAAATCCTTAAAAACGTGGCTTTTTAACCAATAATCTTCAACTTGTTTTGTTCCCTTTCTGGTTAGGGCCGGGAAATCCTTTTTGTGTAGCTGCTGCGCCTTACAAATTAAATCTTTATTTACAACAAGGGGTGGTGAGGGACAGAGTCTCTGAATTAAGCAGAAAGCTCTCACCCAGTCAAGAGATCAGGGCTAGATCCAACACCGTTTTTTAGCTCACTGCACCATCCCAGTTTCAGAACCTGGCTGTATGCAAATTAATCTGTTCCTGTCCCAGTGCATGATGGGAACAGGGCAAACCAAACTACAAAAGCCAATTCTTACACTGGGAAGGAAACAAGCTCCCGGGGACCGGTTTCTGGCATTACAGCCGTCTTCGGCCCGGTTTGCTTGAATCCTGATGGTGCAATGAGCAAGGGTCTCACATCTGAGAATACCCTTCCACGCTTAGGGTGGACAAAAATATTTACAACAAGGGGTGGTGAGGGACAGAGTCTCTGAATTAAGCAGAAAGCTCTCACCCAGTCAAGAGATCAGGGCTAGATCCAACACCGTTTTTTAGCTCACTGCACCATCCCAGTTTCAGAACCTGGCTGTATGCAAATTAGTCTGTTCCTGTCAGACACTCTGTTCATCACCACCCCCTTTTCTAAATCGTTTTTGGCCACTATAGGTGTGGCAGGGTATACTCAGACATGAGTCCCTTTCTCACTGCTCCATCAGGATTCAAGCAAGCTGGGCCGAAGAAGGCTGAAATGCCAGAAACCGGTCCCCGGTAGCTTGTCTCCTTTCTGGTGAAGAATTGGTTTGGTAGTTTAGTCTGCCCTGTTCCCATGATGCACTGGGCCAGGGACAGACTGATTTGCATATAGCCAGGTTCTGAGCTGGGATGGGGCAGTGAGATAAATAACGGTGATGGATCAAGCCCTGATCTTTGGACTGGGTAAGAGTGGTCTGTTTAACTCAGACACTCTGTTCATCACCACCCCCTTTTCTAAATCGTTTTTGGCCACTATAGGTGTGGCAGGGTATACTCAGACATGAGTCCCTTTCTCACTGCTCCATCAGGATTCAAGCAAGCCGGGCCGAAGAAGGCTGAAATGCCAGAAACCGGTCCCCAGTAGCTTGTCTCCTTTCTGGTGAAGAATTGGCTTGGTAGTTTAGTCTGCCCTGTTCCCATGATGCAGTGGGCCAGGGACAGACTGATTTGCATATAGCCAGGTTCTGAGCTGGGATTGGGCAGTGAGATAAATAACGGTGATGGATCAAGCCCTGATCTTTGGACTGGGTAAGAGTGGTCTGTTTAACTCAGACACTCTGTTCATCACCACCCCCTTTTCTAAATCGTTTTTGGCCACTATAGGTGTGGCAGGGTATACTCAGACATGAGTCCCTTTCTCACTGCTCCATCAGGATTCAAGCAAGCCGGGCCGAAGAAGGCTGAAATGCAGAAACCGGTCCCCGGTAGCTTGTCTCCTTTCTGGTGAAGAATTGGCTTGGTAGTTTAGTCTGCCCTGTTCCCATGATGCACTGGGCCAGGGACAGACTGATTTGCATATAGCCAGGTTCTGAGCTGGGATGGGGCAGTGAGATAAATAACGGTGATGGATCAAGCCCTGATCATTGGACTGGGTAAGAGTGGTCTGTTTAACTCAGACACTCTGTTCATCACCACCCCCTTTTCTAAATCGTTACAAATTAAATCAACATAACATAACATGAAACTTAAAAAAAGGCATTTTAGTGCATTTTTCAAAGTTTACGCTAATTACCAAGAGGTATAATTTTCCGGTAATTAGCAAACCCTAATAGCGAAATTGCTATTTTTAATGGCATCTTGCTTTGCATCCAAGGCATCCCAATTTGCGATTCCTTAAATGCAATTTGCGATTTTTGCATTTGGGATGATGCATTCCAAATGTAAAAACACCTGTCTTTAGTACGATTCATGGAGCCCCAAGGCTTTTATGTAAAACTAGCAGCCCGTCCCGACGTTGTCCGGGTATGAATTGCTGCCGGCCAGTAGTATATTGTTTTGTAGGATTTCGTTTTGATAGCATTTCTTATCTGTAACAGGCCTGTGAAACGCTCCGATTCACATTGCACTGCTGATGCACTTAAAAGTGCGCATTCAGTAGTGTGTCAACTCGAGTTTCCCTACTTTATTTTTCCTTGCAATATTATATAGCGCGAACTCGACAACATGGCATGAGCACAATATACATTACAGAAGAACACATTAATTTGTGGTAGGCACGGGGAGACAAAGCGATTTGCCTGGAATCACAGGATGTTGAGCTGATGCCGAGATTTGAACGTAGCTCCCCAGCTCTAAAGTTCGCAATTCTAGAACTTGTGGCGGGAGGTGTGTCTAAAAGTGTATGTCGGTGCTGGCCATCAATGAGAGAGACCTGTGCATTTTTCAAATCGGTGGTGAAAAAATACGAGTATGTTGCTGGAGATGTGGGCCGCCGTGCCACCAATGTACTTACCGGGGGAGGGTAAACACCCATTATTCCGCAACTTTCTTTCCGCATACCATCACGCCGCATACTTTCATTACGAAAGTACCATGATCCGCAATGCCATTATAACACATGGCATTACATTTTATATGCTTTTACCACGCGTACATTTACAACGAAATTCGTTGTAAATGCATGAACGGTAAAAGCATGTTTTTTTAATGTTTGGATAAGGTAAGTATGGGTATAGGGGTATATGTTTTGGGGTACTGAGGTTTATGTTTTGGGGTGTTTGGGTATTTTAAGGGTTCAGATATAGTTTTGGGTTATGGGGTACAGGGGTAGGTTTAGGGATAGGTATGGGTTTTGGGGTACAGGGGTATTTTTAGGGTTCAGGGCTAGGTTTGGATTTTGAGGTATAGGAGTATTTTTAGGGTTCAGCGGTAGGTTTGGGTTTTCGGGTACAGGGGTATTTTAAGGGTTCAGGGCTAGGTTTGGATTTTGGGGTACAGGGGTATTTTTAGGGTTCAGAGGTAGGTTTGGGTTTTGGGGTACAGGGGTATTTTAAGGGTTCAGGGCTAGGTTTGGGTGTTGGGGTACAGGGGTATTTTAGGGTTTAGGGGTAGGTTTGGGTTTTGGGGTACAGGGGTATTATTAGGGTTCAGGGCTAGGTTTGGGTTATGGGGTACAGGGGTAGTTTTAGGGTTTAGGGATAGGTACTGGTTTTGGGGTAAAGGGGTATTTTTAGGGTTCAGGGCTAGGTTTGGATTTTGGGGTATAGGAGTATTTTTAGGGTTCAGCTGTAGGTTTGGGTTTTCGGGTGCAGGGGTATTTTAAGGGTTCAGGGCTAGGTTTGGGTTTTGGGGTACAGGAGTATTTTTAGGGTTCAGGGCCAGGTTTGGGTTTGGGTTACAGGGGTATTTTAGGGTTCAGGGGTAGGTTTGGGTTTTGGGGAACAGGGTTATTTTTATGGTTCAGGGCTAGGTTTGGGTTTTGGGGTACAGGCGTATTTTTAGGGTTCAGAGGTAGGTTTGGGTTTTGGGGTACAGGGGTATTTTAAGGGTTCAGGGCTAGGTTTGGGTTTTGGGGTACAGGGGTATTTTTAGGGTTCAAAGGTAGGTTTGGGTGTTAGGGTACAGGGGTATTTTAAGGGTTCAGGGCTAGGTTTGGGTTTTGGGGTACAGGGGTATTTTAGGGTTCAGGGGTAGGTTTGGGTTTTGGGGTACAGGGGTATTTTTAGGGTTCAGGGCTAGGTTTGGGTTTTGGGGTACAGGGGTATTTTTAGGGTTCAGGGGTAGGTTTGGGTATTGAGGTACAGGGGTATTTATACGGTTCAGGGCTAGGTTTGGGTTTTGGGGTACAGGGGTATTTTTAGGGTTTAGGGATAGGTTTGGGGTTTGGGGTACAGGGTATATTTATAGGGTTAAGATGGGTTAGTGTTTAAGGGTGTTGGGGTATTTTAAGGAGTACGGGTGGGTTATGATTATGGGGTGCAGGAGTATTTAAAGGGAGCAGGGTGGGATTAGCACACGATAAAAGACATGACATGAAGGGCGGAACGTACCACACGCCCCCAGGGTTTGTCACACCACCAGCACATGCCCACAGCACAACGCAGACACGCCCACAAGGGACTACTTTGCTGGCACGGTTCTTTTACCTTTTAAATGTATATGGTGGGCGTCTGCATAGCCTATGTCCTTCTGCTGCAACTGCCCTTTTCAACGCTGTATTGGGTGTTGTGATTGGTGCTGTACTTTTTGAGTTTACCCGCCTCAAAGGTTTAGGCTGTCTCTTTATATTATTAGTATGGATAAAAAGATTGGGACTTGCCAACTTAGGTAGACGGCTCGACTGACTTAGAAGTACACACTAGTACAACAACATTTTTACCTCTTCTCCAGCGTCTTATTCTTGTTGCTGATTCTGCCTGCTTACATCCACCTCTCCCCTCCATGCTCTACTTTTCCCCTCTTCCCAACCTATTTCCCACTCTTATTGGTTCAGCCCCTCTTATATCCACTACACCTCTGCATGAGCTCCTCTTCCCCTTTCACCAAGCATCTTACCTTCTCTTTCTGATTCTGCCAATCTTACATCAATCTTTCCCCTCAATGCTCTGCTCCTTTCTTCTCATCTTCCCACCCAGCCTCCTATTGTTTCTTGCCTCAACTGTTTCAGTCGGTTTATCCCCTTTACATCCATCTCTCCCTTTTCTCCAGCCTCTTCTTGCTAGTTCTGCCACTCTTACATCCACATCGTCCGGCCACACATTGCGCCTTACCACTCTTCTCCCACATGCTTCTTGTCTTGTTTTAGCTGTCCTCCTCCTCTACATCTATCTCTCCACATCCTTCCACTCTCCAAACAGTTTTCTAATTTATCATTGATTCTGCCTCTCCTAACAGTACTCTCTTTCGCATGCTATTATAGGTGGGCAAGCCACTGAAAACTCGAGACAGAGGCCAGGCTCTGCTCAGTTCAAGGTCCTTTTGGAACCTTGAGCCCAAAATGAGCTGAACTTCCACAGGAGGTGATGTGGCATAGTGAACACAGCTGCCCAGCATTCATTATGGGATACTAGGCTTGAATCCTGGCCTTTGCTCAGCATCCTGTGAAACCAGGCTAATCTTTATCCTGGAAAAAAATGAACATTGTCTGTTTCTGTTGGACAGCGCTCTAATGTTCATGATCAAGGTTTGTGCTGTATAAAACTGTTAAAAATGCAATTCGGAATCTTGCAGCCACCCAGGCTCGAGTCTTCTCCTCCAAGAATTAAAGACGAAGCGTTAAGCTTTAATGTCATAAAGAGATACCTGTGTAATTCCTGAATTGCAGAATGAGAAACTGGAAAATCTAGGACCAATCCTGTCTTCCTTGCTTGACCAAATTGTTTGACCGTAGGAAAATGCTTTAATTTATCAACCTCTGTTTTTTTCATTATCATATACCAGAGCACATTCAAATACGTCAGTCAAGGTGTGTGCTAACAGCACCTCTCATGTTTGATGTAATAGACTATCAGGCACATGCATCAAGCGATTTTGGAATCGCAAATGGTGCGAATCGCAAAATTCGGCCGTTTGCGATTCCAAAATCACTTTTTGGGATGCATCATTTATTTCTCATGTATCGCAATTTAAGAATTTGCAAATTTTTGCGATTTCTCAAATTGCGATAGCATTTAAGGAATCGCAAATTTTGCGATTTCTTAAATGCTATGCATGATTAATTTTAATTTGCGAATTCGCAATTTTGAAGGGAAAAATTACCATGAAGTAAACCTTCATGGTAATTTGCGAAAAGTTTCAAAAATGCAAATAAATGCATTTTTGAAACTTACATGTTACACACACACATGCCCTTGGGACATGTGTGCGAGTAAAATGTACTTACGTGACATTCCAGGGGTGCGGGGGGGGGGTCCTTTGGACCCCCCCCTGCACCCTTGAAATTGCATTCTCATTTTGAGATTCCTTAATTGCGAATTCACAAAATGAGAATGCCTTCCCATTGATTCCTATGGGCCTCTAGGCCCATAGGAATCAATGTAAAGCGTTCCCTTATTTGCGATTCGCAATTAAGGAATCGTAATTTAAGGAAAATTAAGAAATCGCTAAAACTTTTGCAATTTCTTGATGCATAGGAATTTGGGGTTCCTAAATTGCGATTCCTTAATTTTCGCAATTTAGGAATCGCAAATTCCTACAATGATGCATGTGGCTGATACGATTTTGCTTCATGTTTAATAAGAATCTAGCCACCATATATGGTACACATGAACCCTGTCATGAATCGTAGTCAGGGTCACTGAAATTAAGCATTATTGCGAGTCGCTGATTTTTCTGCATGATTATAGATTTGCTGCATAAGCCATCTGATGCATAATCTGTAGCTTTTGCCAAAAATAAGTTAGTGTCTAGCTCAAGCAGTTAAAAAACACATTAAAAGTTTCTAAAAATGCAGCAAAACTTGTTGCACAGTGGAAATCCATTTGCAAAGGTTGACGGGTCATCTTTCTGTTGCTTATTGCTTTATTTGGGTATTTGGGAGATGAAACCTTTGCCTAGAAAGTAATGACATGGGATAAATGACAAAATAATGAGGTAATATTATCACAAAATGTGCTGCATTGTGGCACATAATTGACCTTTTCTTGCTGCACAAGTTAGTAAACCCTGCCTCCTAATGTGGTCTTTTCCTGGCACATAATTCTTGTCACCCTGCTTTTAGTCCGCTAATACCATTATCATCTGGGCAGGGGAAGGTATGTATCTGAGTTCAGGTTAAAAATAATCACTTTTACTAAATACATCTCAAAGAAGTGTTATATTCTGATGTACTAAGGTATGTATGTTAAAGAAATCTATCATCTCTCTTTCCTCCTTTCTAGGCGAGTAATGCCCAATGGTGATGGAACATGGGGGCATATTATCAAGGGTGTTTATCTCCGCTTTTTTGGCTTTAAAAGCCAAAAAAGCAGAGATAAAATGATCTCCCTATTACCTAGCTGTCGCTAACACCAGTTAGCGACAGCTAGTAGGTGATAGCGACCATCTTGGGCCCCACTTTGCATGTCAGAGAAATTTATCACTAATGACATGCAAAGTGGGCGTGCCAAGATGTTAGCGACTGGAAACAGTCGCCAACATCACTATCTCCTATTACCAACTTTTGGAGATATTTGCGCTAAGCGCGAATATGTCCAAAAGCTAACACCTGCCCTGAGCAGTTCTTAGCCATTTTATCCAATGGGAGGTGGATAACATGGCTAAGAGCATTAGCTCGGTAATGCATGAATATCTCTGACTTTGCGACCTATTTTTATCGCATTTGCGATAAACCTTGGTAATACCAAGGTTTATCTGCGATAAAAATCGCCGCAGGTCGGCGATAATTTTTTGTCTCTAACCAAGCAATAGCGATAATTATCGCTATTGCTTGGAAATATGCCCCATGATTCTTTCTTTTGTTGTGAACCCTGCAGGACACCCTGCCCATCTTCTGAGATTTGCAGCACTACATCTTTGCGTCTTTCTGGGTCTAGGCATTACTCTGGTGTGGGACCCGTTAGTTGTGAGCAGAAGTGAGGCCCTGGGCAGCTGCCCACACTGTCCATGCCTAGCACCTGACCTTTTACATGACCCCCACACCGCAGAAAAAAAATCCTGTGGACTTCCTTCTGCTTCCAAACTCAAATCTGCCCTTCAGTTACTGGCAACAGCGTGCACTTTTCCAGGTTCTTTTGAATGTACTGACTGGGGAATTGCTAGTATCCCAAGTTTACATAGGGCAATCATAGTAATTTACTACCAATTTCAGGAATTTATAAACTTATTTTGGCTACACAAAACAGAAGTGAATAGGAGCTCTGACAAATTCAGGAAGCAAAAGGTAGAGGACTTAAGAATCCATGTGGACATAACCCCACTATTGAAATTGCACTTTAACTTGGGAACGGCATACCAGAAAGTCCTACACAGGCTTTATTGGATTCCTAATTCAATGTCTAGCATATCACTTATTGCATCTAGTCTCTGATCTGCTTGTCATTCAGATCCATGAACTTTGGGACTGATTGTGAGTTTGACGAATGATGTTCCAATCATCAGTGTGGTGGAGGACATTACTTCCGTCATCTTGACAGACTACTGAGTGTCAAATTTAGAAATGGTACAGCTCTATTGTTTTGCCCTCATTGTGCTTTAGTACTATTTAAAGTAATGCATGTATAAACATCAATCAGTCTCGCCTTTGGGATCTTGTATGCATGTAGCTATGCAGCACATTGGCCTGGGTGCTGAAACATCTACTGTTCGTTAACATGGAGGGAAAGGAAGCACCAAACTGCAGAACACACCAGGTATGGGAACACATGGAGAGAAATACTGTCTATCAGCTGGAAATTGTACTGTCCAAAGATCTGGTTTTAATATAAAATCAGCCCCTTTGGTGGTCATATCACTGAAAATACAAGATTTGAAAAATGTTATTGTCTACGGGTGCTCATTGAATACAAGTTTCCATGGCCTCGAATCTAGGGAATGGTAAAGTGATTCTGGTAATTTAATGACCTCTGCTGGTCGTTTTCTATCAAGAAAGTTAAATAGAGGAAGGTGCCAGAAAAATAAAAAAAGATAGTCCCTAAGTTGAAAGCAATTCTGGTAGTTTACTTAACTCTACTAGTCATTTTCTATCAAGACAATTAATTAGAGGCAGTTGAACAGAAAAAAAGTCCCTAAGCAAAGGCAGAAGCAGACAAGTCCTACCGCTGATCTCCAGATCCCACAAAGTACATACAACAAATCTTCCAGACAGCGCAAGCACTGTCACGGCTTAACCTAAAAATAAAGCTGTTACCTTAGTGCACAAAGCCATTTGGTCTTCCAGTACTAATTTTGTGAAAGAGAGTTTCTTGCCATAAGCACTTACAAGAGAGCTAAAACTTGTCTTCAAATATTTTTTGATAATTCAAAAATTCAAAGGAATCTCATGAGGCTGTAGTGTGGCGAAGTGCCTCACATGGCCCAATAAAATATCTATTTTCAGTTTATGGGGTTAGATCATTGGTAGAAATGGGGTTTTTGGTTGGCTAGGCTATGCACCTGGGCCAGGTCCAACAATCATTCCAGCAAAAAGTTAGTTTGCTTGAAGAGCTGAAGATCCTCACTCTGTCCCCGATAGTAGGCTGTTATGTGTGGTTGATCCCAAGCTTTGGAACAAACCACTGTTGGACCTGAGGCTTGACGTTAACCTGCTCAGATTTAGAAGGAAGCTAAAAGTGCTATTGTTTATCTAAAGTTGTAGTAGCTTTTTTCTGACTGATGTGGAAATTATAATAGGAAATAAGGAATCATTGCTCCTGGCCTTATGTGTGGCATTACTTGACTTATAGTCGGCTTTTGACACCGTCAAACATGAAAATCTTCTTGGCCTCCTCCAGCACAGAATGGGCTTATTAGGGTCAGTTCTAAATTGGTTTACCTCTTTCCTCCGTAATAGATCCCAAAGGTTCAAGGTCAACCAATCCCTGTCCAGGATGGTCCCAGTCACATTTGGAGTCCCGCAGGGATCCTCCCTTTCACCTACACTGCTCAACTTATTCATGGAGCCACTCACTTTAATCCTCAACTCATCTAATATCCACTTTCACATGTATGCTGACGACACACAACTTTATTTAAAGATAAACTCTCCAGGCGACATCAAGGCTCTCAATTCAACTCTACAAAAAACTCAATCTTGGTTGACTGATAACCACCTTAAGCTAAACTCCCTCAAAACCGAATTCCTACTAATCGCCCCCCAAACCAAACAGACATCATTCAAGAATGGCTTAAACAACTTTCAGCGCTCAGCTGCCAACCTCTTTTAATCAATTCAGCAAAATCACTGGGAGTAACTCTGGACAGTAACCTAAACATGCAAAAACATATCGGTGCTGCAGCAAAAGGAGCAAACTTTCAGATGCACGCCCTGAGAAAATTAAAACCCTTCCTCTCAGCAAATGACTTCAAACTGGCATTCCATGCACTAGTACTTCCCAGACTAGAATATGGTAGTGCAACGCTTTGTGGACTCGCTAGATCGACAACTGCCCCGATAAGAGCATCACTTAACTCAGCAGCCAGGCTCATCACAGGTTCCAAAAGATATTGCCACATTTGCCTGACTTCAAAACGCTCAACTGGCTACCATTCGAAGCAAGAATTCAACTAAAAATCGCTTGCATCACACACAAAGCCCTACATTACAACACCCCGAGGTGCCTGGCCCAGAAACTGGAGCTCTTGTGTGGAAGCAGATCCTCTAGAAGCGCCAACAACCTTCTTTTGAAGTCTCAAAGATTTGCTAAGAAGAAAACATATAATCGGGCCTTCTCTTGAATTACTCCAAGGATTTGGAATGGACTACCCCCAGAAACCAGACTCAACCCATCATCTGCATCCTTCAAAAAAGAAGTTAAATCTCTTCTCATGACGAAATTCACGTGGACATTATTTCGGACTCCTGGAACAATCCAGCTGTAACATATGTCTTTATCTCGAAATACTATGTTTCTTTTGTGCAATGTGTCTTTTGTTTAACTACCTCACTTGTACAGCACTCTGATACCCGCAAGGGTCTTGTACGTGCTATACAAAACCTTAAAATAAAATAAATAAAATAATTCACACATGGAGTGCTTGCCCGGGATTGGATATAGGCACTACTATTAGTCTAGTGTCAAGAAACACAAGGTGAACCACTTTTTTTCTTGGTCCCCATTTAACAAACTTTCCTTCTAAAAGGCATCAGAACTGGGCAGATCTACAGGCAAAAGTGCCATCTGCATCACTAAGGGCCTGATGTAGGAAACAATGTGGCAGTAACAAAGCCTACGATTTGCAAAATCACAGACGCCTTTGACTACAAAAGAGAAATGTCACATTGTATTAAAAGTACTTAGTTGTGAAAGTATTTCCGCATTGCAAGACACATAATTCACGAACAAGAAGGTGCATGAAAGGGTCCTTCTACTGGCCTGGGGATTTGCAATAAAATATATCAATGGTTTGTGATCACAACTGAGGTTCTACACCATAAATCATATCATGACACCAGCCTCTAAGTGGTGTCTGATTGGCTAAGTGGAAAGCTGTCCCTCTTTGACATTTTCTGCCTGTTGGATGGTGGTTGCATGCCTTGGGGAAGCACACAGTGGTCTATTTCATATGTATTAATGAGGCAGGAGTCTTTGAGACCTCTGATGAATGGGCATTCTGCAATTCGAATAATTAGTATGTCCTAAGCTGTATCGCAAAACGAAGCGCAGCCTGCGCAGTTGGCAACCTAGTCAGTTTGCAGACCTGGGCTTCATGCACCAAGCTCTGAGGCTTCCAGTACTGATTTGGGACTACTAGTCCTGTAAAATAACTAATTTCATGTACAGCTTCCTTCATAAATGTACATAAATGTAAGAAACTCAGATAATATTCAGAACAGAAACACACAGTTACAAGTCTTTACTTTAAACCAAAGATTGCACCTGGCATGTCTTTGAACATCAGCTGTACATAGAAGTGATTGGCACATGGCATTGGCTGCCAATTGACTAGTATTTGGCACACATTGGTTTCTGCTCTCCACGTCATAAACAGGCATACACAGACAAGCAGTTACCCCACAATTCCATTAATCTATTTTCACCCAGGTTCTGCTTTTCTGGACAGGTCGTTGCCGGGAGCAAAACAGACCTTCACATGAGTGAAGAGCCGGAGGGTTTTCTTTCCCAGAGCTGTACAGTCATCGTTTTTGCACCAGCATGTGTGCAATTGTGTGTATAAGTTCTTTAACACATTCACAGTGGTGCTTTAGCACTTTGCCCAGGACAGCACTGCCTGGATGTGTCCCTCTTCCACAAGCAACCCTTGATTCTTTTTTCTTTCTGATGCATTCTTGTAAACTGTTGATCACTGTGAAACAGCATTCTTTCAGCAACACAAACTTCTTGCTGCTTTTAGTTCTCACCTTTGGTCGCAGCACAACCATCAATACATTGAATAGGCAACATACGGACTCTGAGAACCATTGTCCTGCCATATCATTCCCCAGCCCAAAGAGACCTGATTCAGAGTCTCTGGGACTCCTCCACTGCCACTCCACATAGCAACGACACAGAACCAAACCCTGAAGCGGTGTTGGCAAGAGACACGGCACATGAGCTATGGTTCTAACAAGAACTGGAGTCCAGTGATGACGAAAAACCTTGTACGCCACAGACAACACAGGCCCCGGAAGTCTTCCCCACACCTTCAAGCATGGCGGCCCCACTGGAGCCCGACAGGAGTCGCTCAAGGTTCTCCCGCGTGGGTGGTGCAGCAACTTCATGGCACAGCCAGCAGTAAGATGAGCGTTTAGAGGTGATGTGAATGGTTGGTGGCCTCTTCCCGCTCCCGCCGCTCAAAGGCTTGGTGAGCGCGCTCCAGGTCCTGGATGACATCTAGGAGACGGGCAGTGGCGGCCATGCGGCGATCATGAAAGGACTGACTCCTCTCTAAAAGAGAAGAAAAGGTTTGCATGTCAATTTTAAATTCAATTTAACTATTAACCAACATGTTACCTAATTATCAGGAAATGTTCTTACATGTAGAATGAAATTATACAGTTCAGTGGAATTTCCTTTATTACCAAGTACTGAAAAGCGTTCACTTGGAGACATAAGTCCCAGGAAGAAAAATGACAAAACATTCCAATTTAAAATGGGACAGAAGTCAAGTAGCAAAAGTTAAAGAAAATAAAGTGTTTGCTACAAATAACCAATGTTTGTTTGTATAGATTGACCTTATGAGTTATTAGATTTAACGTAATATAAAATATTAGTCCATTACATTGCTGCACTACGTTAAGAGAATAGCAAAGAAATACTTAACAGCTGAAGAAGACAAACTATTTCTAAAAGGAAGAGTTTGTTTTATGGTGTCTGCAGAGGTTTCCCCCACTGTGCACTCCCTTTACTTTTTGAAGGATTTATACCGCTATTGCTTAAACAATTTCCACAAGAAAAATGAATTAGCCCTCTTCTGCTCAACGGGCAAACCGAATGACTGGACAGCACGCCCCAGGAGGCTGCACTCAAAATAGCCCTCCCAAAAGTGAACCAACTACTATGCAAAGCGTACTACTCCGCCTCCACCTGCCTCGCAATCTTTGCTCATTGAGCTTATACCCCCAGTAAGGGAGGGCTCTAGCAATTCAGGGTCATTGCAGGTAAGGAGCTGCGTCCCTCTTTGCTCCGCTCCCATCATGGTCCAAGCCCTGCATGATCCTCTAATGGACTCCGCAACCCAGAATCCGTGATCCAGGCCCGGTGTGACCAGATCCTAAGTTCTGTCTCGGACCTGATACACCAGTACAAATCTAGGAGGGTACATTTCATCTTCACCCTACCCCTCTGTCTTGAATTATTTACACCTGAGGTTATCTGGTAGGTGCAATGGGCACCAGAGGCAGACAGTCGGCTCCAAAATGATTTGCGCCTCACCTCATCCGACTTACCTCTGCCTTGAAATTACAGCACTCCAGCCTACATCCCGCTCACCTTGAACATGATGTTCCACTCCTTGAATGAGCATCCAAACGAGCTTACACTAGTAATTAACCTTGTGGGGTAGTTTCTTTAGGTTGCCTTCTGGATGCTGAGAGTGTGACATTACTCTCCTGCGGCAATACTAAAATACTACTGATGTGATGTCATTTCTCACCCCTCAAGTGTCTCCTACAGTGCCTGCTATATCCTTAGGTCAGGAAATTGGTGAGGTGAGACAACCTCTTTCAGAGCACTGTGTAATTTCCATGGTGTTGACCATTTGACATTCCACCTACTACTCTACTGCTTCTCTCCTTTTTCACACTTATAATGAATAACTAAAGGCAGTAAACTTGTATCTTTGCAACAACTCTGTGTCAGTTAACCAAAGAGCTTTTTCTGAAGAGCCTGAACATCCAAAATGAAAATAATAAAAGGAAATTAAGGACCAAAAAGAGCAAAAAATGGGTCAATAAATATCTTTACAGGAATCTCCTATTCTTGACTCTCCTATGAAGGAAAAATCTGACTCATATAGCAATATGGATCTCATCTTAAGATGCTTCAAGTCTCTACATGACATAACCCAGAGCACTAAAACTAATACTAAATTCCTATCATCCTAAATAGTGGGTCCGAGATCTGACTTTAAAGCCTTGGTGAGCATGTTAGAAGAAGGAAAAATGTGAATTGGAAAAGCTGATTTCAACCAAACCATCCTAAAGCAAAAAACAGACTCCACAGGGGCGCCTCATCCGGCCAGTAGATGATCAATAAAATTGACAATAACACAGCTATTGCTATTTTTTCTATTTTTGTCTGGGCCGTGCAATACAATAACTGTAGGGTGAGTTGGGGCGGGGCATGTCAGGAAGGCGGAGTAAAGTGCACCTCTAGGCCGGCCAAACACACATGCTTACTTCTGTTTCTCCAACCCGGCTACGTTACACAGCGGTATACACCTGTTACAATGCAACTTTTACAACTACCTACCATTACAACGCAACTTTTACAATGCATACCTTTACAACGCATTGCGCTGGGGGGCGCTCTAGGATAGGGAATACGTTTAATTTACTATCCAACACCTTCCCTAGTGTCCACGGGGACTGGAGTTGGAATAGTAAATTATACTTACCACTATCCAGCACCTCTAAGCGCTATGCGTTGTAATGGTATGCGTTGTAATGGTCGCGTTGTAATGGTAGGTAGTTGTAATGGTATGCGTTGTAACGTCATACATCCTACACAGCTGGGTTGGAGAAAAGGCAAATGAGGCCGCTCAGACCAATACTGGCGGTACTCTCATGTAACAGCAGCATCTACATTGGGTGTGGGGACTGTGCCCTGAGGGCCCATCCCCTTCCGGCCAGACGGCGACGAGAGGAGCAGCAAGGGGGCGTCAGCGGGAGCCGAGCGGCGGGTACGTTTTTTTCTTTTATATTATTGCAACCTCCTCGCCAAACCCCTGCCCTCCCCTCACGGCCGCCATACCACTTAAGATAGGCGGCGGCCGCAACTGAGATTCCATGTCTATTAAACTAATGGTTCTTGAAAAGGAAGTCACTGAGATCGAAGATCGAAACAGGAGAGGCAACTTAAGAATTTTTGGCTTTCCAGAAAGCATTGAGGCTGAAGCAAAATCATGTGTTACCTTGCTGGGAAAATTGCTAATATAAGCATTAGGACAAACTTTCGGAAAAGATTTTAAATTGAAAGGGATCACAGAATTCCATCTTCCAGCTCAGGATTCCATAAAGAAAATTCAAGAACAAATGAGGAAAATAATAACTCTGAATTGGAATGGCCAGAAAATTGGCATCACACTCAGCTGTGCAAAACCAAGTTGATGCACAGAAAAGGTTCATTGGCCTTTAGGAATGAAATGAGATCTTTGACCATATCCATCTCTTTTACTGGCCTAGCTAAAATTTAACTATTTTTAAAAGAAGAGGGACTCATGAAGTCTCTTATGGTTAGAGAACGAAGAGACATTTTCATTAGAACAGGGTTGAATCTGGACATATTAAGGGAATGTTAGCAACAAATTAGGAAAAACACAACTTGCATAGTTAGATGAAAAGGGAATTTACTCATAACTGTAGTGCTCCTGCATGGATAATTGTCATAAAATAACAGGCTTGAATTTGCTGATCAGCAAATAGGGAACCTTACATTTCTAGACTGAAGATGGTAAGTAAATCAAATGTGTGAATCTATGCAAGATCTAATGCTGAAGAACAAAAAGCTTCTCATCTGTTACTACAGTTCTATAATGTTGGACCTTTCATAGATACACAACCTTGCATTGTTCACCATCGTCGAGATGGGTATCCAAGATTGCCAGTCTGATGATGAGGAATACCTTAACTATATAAATCTATGAAATATCCAATTGATTCCCAGTATGACAATAGGGAAGAATTCAGCATGTGGTTTTATGAAAGATCCAATGTTGGAGAAAGTAATTTTTTCTCTTGATAATAAAATTCTGTTCCAATTCAGGAATTTCCATATAATATGAATTGACATGAATTGATTTATTAACAGGCACAGTTGCCCGCCTGATATAGTAATCTTTTTGGTCAAGAAAGTTTGAAGAAAAGTGTGTATCATATTGATACTACTGGGCAACAAAAAGTAATTTTTAGAGAAAATCCTGTAGAGAATGAAACGTGAGACACCATTTCCTTTAATGTAAAATGGACACCACTGAGTAGAGGCCTGGGGAATTTTATTGAGCAGGCTACCATCACTGTGACCAGATGGCCTGTGGCAGAAAGGCCAAAGGGTCATGAGATCTGAGACCCCACTCTCAGAAACTCAGGGATTCCCCCCCTTATAGATGTTAAAAGGAAACGACAACTGTGATGTAGCAGAAGCGTCACCAGGTTATTCAATTTAGAGCTCTCATTTATGCTCCCTGCCAAATCTGGAAATTTTCTCATTAAAAAGGTGGTGATCTACAGGAGGATAGTGTAAAGGGGGCAGGCCATGTCAAAGATTCTTTGCAGTATTTTGGCTCATTTTCAAGCTATTATGTGGAAAACATGTGATGTCATATTTGATGGCCAAACTTGGGTAATGGTGCATTCCATCCCATTGTATGTGACATTTGTCACACCAGTGTCACCAGTGGGTGACATATTGTTCAACAGAACTACCCAAAAAAATAAATGAACAAACAAAACACATGATTCAGGGTTGTGACTCGGTGTTCAGAATTCTGAGCTCCCCTGGAAGTCCCTACTAATCTGGAAGAAGGCCACTCTGGACTAGTACAGGCTGGCTATGGATGACCTGATTTTCATCTGGTTGTTCTCTCCTGATGGTGCAAGTGCCCTGACCACCCCATAGAAGTGATCAGATGGCCAGTCCCCAAAACAGAGCTCCAGCAAGCGTGAGGGTGTTGTCCTCTAGGACTTGGCTCCATTTGCTGACCTGCTTTGTTAGAAAGTACCCAGGACAGGATCCACAGACCCTGGGTAGGCTCCTTTGCTTTGTTGGGGTAAAAAGCTCCTACCATGTTCCATACAAGAGCGCTGGACGGCCCATGGGTGACTCCTTCACTGGTCAGTGATATATAAGATTTTGTTTTCAGACATTTGAGCTAGAGAGAATGGTTTTGCAATTCTGGCTTCAAAATACCTGGATCTGAAAATAGTTGGCAACAGGTGAGGAATGTCCTTTCTGTCATCAATTTTACTCCTGTATAGACAACCTGCTACTCAATGTAAAACATGCAAATTTGTTTAATATGGTCTGAATAGAGCCTGCCTCTATTCAGACCATGCATGTATTACTCTTTCTAAAACACTGAATGTGCCTTTTGTTAAGGATAAATCCTGGAGGTTTAATAATGTTTTACTGGATGACACAAAAATGTGCAAAGGATTAAAAAACATTGGATTATTTCAGAGACAACAACCAAGCTGAGATTAGCCTAGTCACTTTGTGGGACATGATAAAACTTACAGTCATTAACTGTAAGTTTAGTATTGATCCTGAGCTTAGTAAGAAAAAGGAATCAGCCATCAGCAGATATACAAATGGAGATTAAAAATCCTGAATCAACTCAAAAGTCAGCCACAGCAATTCAAAATATAGAATACTTAAGAACTGGAATTATGATAATAATAAAATAATGAGCAAAACTGCCAGCCACTCGATAAATTTGCAAAATCTGAGGAAATAACAAATCCACTAGAGCACAGAAATCAAGGGTCCATTATCAATGCAATTAGATAGAGGAAAATAATTATTCCTATTGATAATAAAATCATTCTAAAAAATGGTAAAGATTTCTTTGAAAATCTATAGACTCCCAAACAAATTTCTGCCAAGGCAAACAGAAAATGCTATTAGTACTAACCTAATCCTACAGAACTATTAAAAAAGAAAAACAGAAACTCAATACTACTATAAAAGAAGTGGGAACAAGGACTGCCATTGAGTTCCTCACAACAGGAAAATCACTGTGACTGGATGGTCACCTACAAGTGATGTTTCTATTGTTCTCTTCCCAAAGAAGGAAAAGATCCCTTGGAATTGTCCTGCTATTAGCTTATCTCTCTTCTTAATTCAGAACACAGTATGTAGGTATAGTTGTATGCAAATAGACCGACTAAGATCCGTCCTTCTTGTATCTTTCACATTCTATTGAGCAGGGAAAATAAAGCTCAGTTTCTGCATCGGCTATCAAGTTTGTTGCCAAAAATGTCTCTGATTGAGTTTCATTCCCTCCTGGCTTGCTAATCTCAATAAAGCCAATTTGAAATGTCTATTCCTCAGAGTTGCAATGGAACTCTATTAACATCCTAAAACTGATATTAAAGTTAGAGGCTCTTCCTCAGATTTCTTTTTTTCTTAAACAAGACACTAGGCATGCATGCCCTGTTACTTCCCTACAATTCTTCATCACCGTTGAACCACTATCACAGGAACAACAAAGAGACGAAAGGTTTCAGGGAATCAACATAGTCTCTACAGTTTTTTAATTATCCGAGTAAGCTGACAATGCCATTCTATTTGTAGCATAGGTACAAGATTTGTCCAGTCTGTGCTATGTATCATTGAAAGATATTTCTTATTATCAGCAATTGCTTCTCATCGGTCTGAATCAAACACAATGCCACTAAATATACCCTGCACTAATGCAATGACTGAGAACACAGGGTTAAATAAAAAATACTTAATTTGGCCTCAAATACATTAATGACATTCCAGAAATGTAAACATAAATGCACTACACCTATAGAGAAAATAAAAAGAATTGTTGAGACATGATGGGGTAGAGTGGAAGCCACTATCAATGTTATCAATGAGACTACTTTCATTCTTCTTCAAATATATTGATTGTATCATTCATTCTTTTTTAGGAAAAACAATCCACACATTGGCCTTACTAAATTAAGAACTGACTAAAGGCAAAGGAGGAATTAGATAAGCAGACTACCACGACAACCTAATTATCTTTTTGACCCATATGGGAATGTGCTGGTTTCTTGAAGTACATATATAAGGAACCACACCGATATGGTTAAATATTGAGTGAAAACTGACCGGACCTCTACAATTGATGTCCTTATTATCAGTTCATCTCTTACATAATAGCCAGGGTGCTGCTGGTGTTCTCTTTCATTTTACAAAATAGACCAAGGCTAAGCATTAATAACACTACATCCTTTTAGTTATTGTGTAACATATGATTAGTAGCAACAGCATTACAATAATTTGGGTACACTTCATCAAAGAAGGAATACAATACTTAAGTGATTTAAAGAACAATGCAACACTTTGGTTGTTACAATAAATTGGCCATTTGGTAAATAAAAACTTTTATGAATAATTAAATTGAAGGATGCCATTTCTAGGTTTATAATTAGTCGCTTTCTTTACTTAGTACGTAAGGCTGACACAAAAGTTCATGCTGCCTTCATCATTTATAAATAAATGAGCGATTCCGGTCTCGATCTTAATAATAAAATAAGACAGACTAGACTAAAGACTTAGAGGAGTATCTGAATGGATGGACAGTCATAAAATGTCACTGTTTAAAAAGAAACAATATTGCAACATTCTTCTCTTGTTTATGTATATTTCCTCATGAAGTCACATATGTGAAAAAATAAAAAAATAAAAACTTTATCCCATGGTCTTTTTTTCATTATACCCAAATTCATATTGTAACAAAGTCATCTCAAAAGTTTTATAATATTAGCACAGTCACTCATATCAGCTGCAACCGCTAGAACCTAGAGGTGTAGAATGAGTAAGGTGTCTTTGGATCGGAAGAAGTTATTAGACAAGGGGAAATAAACCACTGCTACAAAATAAAGGAGAGTAGGCCTGAATTCCACATGGAACATCCTGTTCAATAAGTAAAAGAACTACATATTGACTTAAGACCATAAAATGATATCCTTATCTGAGAACAAAATTCCAGCATAGTCTTATCTTTTTTCTAGAAAATCTTTACTAGTAGTTAACATTTATGTTTTCATATAATTAAAATTAATTTTGTATTTGTATGACAGGTGTGATTGAGAAAAATGCTCATCGAAATTTTCTTTTTTACTTCCCAATTATTTGGTTGATTTAATCTGAGGTTTTTTTCTCTTTTCTACATGGATACTTTGATTTTTAATGTGGAAATTTCCTTTGCATTGTGTTTTCTTTCATGTCTCCCTTCCCTTCTCTCTTTTTGGTCTCCTATTTTCCCGTCTTTCTTTCGCATTGTTGGTAACAATTTTAACCACCTGTTTTCCTCTTCCCTTTGCTCCCTTCTTTTTTTTATTGATCCTATTGCCTCCTGTCTATTTGGCTTTTTTTTTATAATCCTCTTTTATTTTCCACAAATCTTTCATCAAGTAAGGTCACAACAATGTCTGTCTCTTTCTCATTCCTCACCTCCTCTTTTCCCGTATTTTTCCTGTTTTTTTCTCCTCCCTCTGTAGGTCTTCGTATAGTCGAATAAACTTTCAACGTTTTTATGGGGAACTGCCACTTGTAAAATACTGAATTTCAAAGAGGCAACTTCTCATTGTGATACCAAACTAATATGGTAGAATTTGTTTAAATGCTGCTTCAAATATACGAGAGGAACAATGTTACTTGGAAATGTGCATCATAATTTTCATTCACATAATTTGAAGACAAATGTTATGTTAAAATAAGTGTAAAAGAATAGTTAATCATAAGGTATACAGATAATGTAATCTTCACTAGAATTGTTCAAAATAATTGCACAGCACAATTACAATGTGTTTATCGTACAAATATTTGGTGCTAAAACATAAGAGATCAATATTTTGTATATTTCTAAGAGAAGTTGAAAAAACATGTTTAAGTGAGAGAAAACTATAACCATTTATAATTATTGTTTTGGAGGAAAGATTAATGTAAAAAGAACTCATATCAAAATGATTAGTAATTGAATGATATCAAGAAAATGTAAAAACATATTGCAGTTCGATTAGAAAGTTGTGTTTGGTGAAGCCTAGTCTAAGGTTGACGCAACAATTATGAGCCTCAGACCAGGAGTGTAGGAGGCAACGCGAACATCATATAACTGGTGTGTGGGAAGGCAGAGGTAAGAAATGACAAAGTAGAGCTCAAGAAAAAGAAGTCTTGGAATTGGCAAACATTTTGGCTTTTTAATACTGAAAACTGTTTGCCAGTTTGTACTTCACAGAAGAGATAACACATGGGTAGCAAAGGTGGGTTCATATTTCCAACATACTATCCAATCTTGCACTGCTAGTGCACATGTTCTTTGTGTGTATGCGTGGTAAGTATGTGATAAGTGTGCATATGTTTTATTTATTACAAACATTAGGCTCCTTATAGTCCACAGCTTTTGTAGTGTAGTTCCTATATTCCAAAAAGGCTCTGCGCATTGGAATAATATATACTGTAGTTTAGACGTAGGACTGAAGTCGACTAGGTCTCTACCGAATATATTAAACTTAATAGTGAGTGCCAGCTAGCTCAGAGGTCACTAGAAACTTTCTCGAAATTACAAAAAGGGATTAATTTCTGACAACCATATAACATGACAACTTTGTTTCCCCAGAATGAAACGTATCTCTAGAGTCGCGGAAACAATAGATAACTATTTTACTCAGTCAACCATGCATGCTTCGCTTCACCAGAGGTGCTGAGAAATAGAGAGACGGGCGTTTTCAATAAAAGGTATTTATTGAACAGTCTTCTTTCTCAAGCATTGGAAATGAACTGCTACAATCGAAATTCTTGTTATAAAGTACAAGGCATATAATACAAACAATATTATAAAGTAGTACTGTAAAAGCATGATATGGTTTCTAAACCATAAAGTGCATAAAAGGTATAAAATACATACAGTAATAAATAATGACTAAAAGTACTCAACTAGTGCTTCTAAATTACGCCTACCCAGGTGTACCTAACCTAAGTCTAGAACGAGGGAAGAAGTAAATGAAGAGTAGCCTAAGTTTAGTAGTACTCTGCCAGGAATCTATTCCAAGAATTCTCTAAGAGGTCTAATCAGCTCTGTACCTTGGCTTTAGAATGAAGGAGGTCTTGTATCTCTCTCTCAGGACTCGATTTCCCAGATACCCGCAAGGCTAAGCTGGAAACACTGGAGCTGGATTTCTCGGCAAGAGAAAAGACAGCGTCTCTCTCAGTGCGTCAGTTGGAGGGTCGGCTTCCTTCGGCACTTGCTGCTGCAGGGCGTTAGGCAAATAGTCGATCTGCTCCAAACCACCGTGTGTTTGACTGGGCAAACCTGAGCATATTTATACTTTGAAGGTGCCGAGTTTGAAGTTGAAGTTGAAGTTAAAATATGAAGTTGGGCCATGTTTGGACTTAATAACGTCACTCAAAGGCTAATTTCTTGAAAAACGCCAGGAGTTCTTGGAGACCTTAATATTCAAGCAGAGGGAAGTCCCTAGCTGCTGAAGGCAGGTTTTTCCAAGAAATTGTTGGTGGGGGAGGAGCCAAGATGGCGACCTGAGCGGACGCTTGATTCTCGGCTCCGCAAGCCTGTGTGGTCCGCGCCTCTATCCTGAGCTCAAATCCGACTTTGCACCGCAGCGGACCATAGCTGAGACTGCACAGACACTTCCAGTGTTCCGTCGAGGTCCCTACCTGCCAGATTTCCGGAGTTTTCATCCCATCGGGCGGCGGCCCCCATGCCCGGGCGCTGATACCGGTGCTGCTCCTGGCCGCCGTGGACCTCCAGACCGGTAGACGCTCGTGAGTCCTGGCGGCGGTGATCCATTTCGTGGTAGTGTTGGTGATGGGGGAGTCGGACGGATCCCTCATGCAGCACCTGGCGCCCCAGCCTGCGTGATCGATACGGGAGGGGGAAGCACTCCTTTGTTGTGGACGTCTCTCCGGCTGGAGCTGCCCTGCGCCGTCCAGAGTCAGTGGATCGTCCCTAGACTGCTCAGACTTGCACCGCGGCGGTGGTGCTTTTTCCTTCACAACGTCCCGGATTTGAGACGCACTTTGGTCCGCTCCTGAACGCCTGGGACCGACTCTGCCCTCCTCTTGTGCGGCGCCCCACCAGGCACCGAAAATGGCGGCTGCCCTCCCTGCCGTGGAGACTGTCCTTTCGCCTCGCGCCGGCGACCCCCTGCCAGAAGATGAGCAGTATGCTGTGCAGTGTACGGGGACTTGTGTCGAGGAGCAGCATAGCGCGCAGGCGAAACTGACCTGCCGTGATGTTTTCATGGCCCTGATGGACCTCGGGGTAGAATTGAGAGCACTCTCCGCAATGGTGGGAGACGACGTGGCATGGCGGCCAGAGTGGGCTCAACCGGCCGCCTCACGGCGAAGTACCGACTTGGCACTGATGTGCACGGAGGAGGAAGCTGTGGGACCGATCACCGGCAGGGAGACGAGGAATGCTGATCTACGCCACGACCCCTGTGCATGGCAGTTCGTTACTGGTCCTAGGGACACATTGTTGCAAACCTTGCTGGAGTCCGAGACTTTGCTGGTGGAGAAGTTACTGTTTCCCCAACTTCCATTGACGCTGCAACTGTATCCCCCTGAGCTCGATGCCTTTCCAGTGCCTTTTTTCCAGCGACGGAAGGTATGTCAGTCTGTGGATATATGGGTGCTCCTCCTGCCTGCTTGTGGGTCGGCTGCTGCCTGGGGACCTCCATTTTGTCCCCGTCTCCCGTTTTCTCATCGACGGTGGCCATTTTACGTCCCGGCTCTACATGGATCGGGCCCTCCTCGGTTGATGTCTCCAGGGGGACTTTTGCGCTCTGGCCAGGGCTGAAGAATTTAGTTTGCAGATCGGGACTGACAGGATGATGGGGACTCGAATCGGAACGTTTATGGCTATGCTTTGGATTGTGCACATGGGAATGTCTCACCCTGCTTCCTGCAGTGAATAGGACTGATATTGTTTTGCTATTCACGGGGTGGGAAGAGTCGGCATGGCGGACATGACCGGGAATGATAGTTTTGGGCCCTCCCCAGGCTTTCTAGTAAGGGTCATTTCCTTCTTTCTTCTTCTTTTGTCTCTTGTTCTATATTTCGGGCATTCTCTTGGGCGACAGACACACTGCAAGGGGGGGGGGTAGGCCGTAGCCTCTGCATGCGTGTAGGGTGGGGGGTTTAAATGTATTTTTTCTTTGTTTCTATGGGCCTTCTTTTTTTCTTTCTTTATTCTTTTTCGTCTTTTTCTGTCCTTGGGCTGTTGTTTGGTTTGTCGCTGGGTGGGTTCCTGCCGACATTCGCCATATTGTTGACTTAGTCATCCTGTTGTGTTCCTCATGATGTCGCTAGTTTGATTGCGTCCTATTCTGTCCCATGGGACTCGCCTGGTTATCGTAGACAATTTGTTCTGAAGTGGGACTGACTGGACAATGGCTCTCCTGGACCTAATTCTTGTCATTATTTTATAAAACTTTAAATTAACCTCATTTATCCTGAATATCGGCAGTGTAGTGTGGCCCAGTGTAACCTCATGTGTTTACTCCGTAATGACATCCCACTGTCGATATACCGTATGGTTTGCATTTGTGCTTACAGTTTCGTGGCCGGCCAGGTGGTTGTAGGCCCGTATTTGTTAGCTGCTTATGCACAATAAAGGTTTCCAAAAATTAAAAAAAAAAAAAAAAGAAATTGTTGGTGATTCTCGGAACTTAGTGGAAGTAGCCATTGGCTCAGGCCAAACATGATGGTGATTTCTATGCCTATATAAGGATATGATAAAGTATACCTACATAAGGGCACAAATCGGAAAAATTACACTAGGGTCCTAGATTAATTTACAACACCCACTCCACGATCTTAAGTTCGATAAGGCTAACCTAATAAGCACTGAGCATATCTAAAGCTTGTGTTTACAATCCCACCCCAAAATACAAAAAAATGCACTTGAAATGGTTGTACATGGGAAATATTGAGCATTTCTACAGTACGCATTTTTAAGGAAGTGATGACATTCCAAGCATATAGTATGTTATCTAAATATGCAAACTGAATGAATCATGAATTTATATTTATGAAAATGGCTCTTAAATAACAAAAGAAACGTCAAGACTATTTCAGAAAAAAAGATTTCAATTGTTATAAGAGGATAAGGCCAAATATTTTTTATAGGCAGTGTTCAGAAGAAAAAGGATTTTTTTTTTCTCTAAGAATAGTTCTACTTTAAGCAGATTAGTCTGTGCCAAAAAGTTCAAATGTTTTTTGGAGAGAAAAAATTCAATTGGTTGTGAAAAAACAGAGTTCCACAGTTAGAAGTCTTTGTTTTCAAAATTTTGAAGGCCGAATTTCAGAGTTCAGGGAACGCTGTGTGCATGAATCAAAAGTTATTCTCGGTGTCAGGAGAAAACATTAGATCATCAAGGCTGGCAAAGAAATCGTCTACCACAGTAGGTGAAAGTTGAACCACTTGATCAAGCAGATCAAAAGTGCACAGATGCGAAGCATTGCCGTCAGCGCCAGGTGCCACATTAGCAGTGTTCATATCAGATAGTACCTGTGTGCTTGTTGATCCTCGTATCTCACCCTCAGTTAGACTTACTGGTGAGACCTCAATGAATGCCATCATCAGGATTGGTAGCTGTTGGGGACAACACAATGCATGAGTCGTTACCGGACCTAGCAAGGCGTCGCCATTCGATGGCAGGACTGATGGAAGTGTAAGACAGATGTCCAACACGCATTCCTCTCCGCAAAGCAGGCATCGTAGAACAGGTAAGATGCAATCTTGCCAGATTGGTCTGAACGAAGGAAACCAGGTTGTGTTCAGATCTCTTAAACGAGCCAAGCCAAGAATCTGTGAAATCCTTTCATGATACCTCATGGGAAGGAGGGTCCCTTTATAGTGGTCTGGGTGTCGTTTGTTGCCGGACTTGCCATATCCGAGCAGAAGGAATAAAAATAGAATTCCTGCTACGAGTCCCAAGATGATAGGCAGGCCGCTGAACACAGAGTGCACGAAGTTTGGAAAAATGCAGAGGACTGCTTCAAATGGTGTTAACAGTCCCGAAAAAATCGTCTTAAATACATGTGCGATGCCACTGGTATCAGACATGTTTAAGATTTGACTTAACATTTCAGTGAAATGTACTGGGCAGTTTGTTTATAATAATGCATGTATCTCTGCAGATGTCCTCGCAACTTGCAGATCATACGTTTCTCTAGACGAGGTCAGTGGCACAGGCTTTTGCAAAACAATGGCTTTTATTCTGCTTAAAGTATCAATTCGTATAGAAGAGATATTCAGTGAAGGCCATATTGTAGTCCCACTGTCTGTCTTTTGAGTTGGATACAATACTTGCATACAACAAGTGACCATGGACAACACACTAACGAGATAACGTTTTCCTGGCATCATGCCAAAGCAGCTGTGAACATTCAACATAACGTAACTGCCATTGGATAGCTGCCTGAAAATGGGTTCTATCACAGTGGAGGGAGTACCGTGCAGGTGGCAAGAGAGGTTATTTGCAGAACCGTCGCAGGCTCCGTGTAAATTAATACCTTTGCACAAAAGTGTACCACTAAGTGAGTTTTTACAATTTTTTCCACTAAGGAATACCTCTTTTCCCTTGTTCCAACATTTGTGTGTGTAAGGTAAAGTCCATGTCGACTTAATGTATTCTTTACCCAACCTTTCATACAGGCCCGCTGGCATATGCTATAGACAATACTGAAATTGGAAAATCGTCACAGGTATCATGATGATGCCATGAATTATCCATTCAATGACAGGCTTCTCAGAAACTGTCAATGGTAATCTTTCCAGTTTTTAAATGCTCAGCACCGTATAGTCTGCTCCTCTTTGTGCCAAAGAGATTTGTTTATCTGTAAGGTTAAATACTGCAAATAATGACGTTGTGTTGATTAGACGCCATGGCACGTAGCTCGAACGAAGATTTTGCAATGTCCAGCCTAACTGCATTATAGAACGTAATTGAGACTGGCCATGTTGTAACATTAGCAAGTCCTGTTCCATTATATCAATTGCAGAGGATACAATGCTGTCCAATGAATATATCCTGGAGGACTGAGTCATTAACCCATTGTCCACTACAGAGAGCGCTTTCTCTAAATTAATACGATCAATTTCTCGTATTCTTTCTGCAGTTTCCATTTGCGTTGATTTTCCAAGCTTCGTTATACGCAGCGTATATACCGGCGTATATGAAATGTTTTTGCCGTGGTTTGCGAGGCTTCATTAAGAAATCTTGCAAATCATTGCTTTCTTTAAGTAAAGATAAGTGTTGTTTGATTTCCGCAAGTGTGGATGTCTTTAGCCAATCTAGGCATAGTTTTCCTAAACTGTATGTTGTTACTATCCCTGGATGTTGTCTCTGGGAGTATCTTGGATCTGGCCTGTTCAGTTTTAACCCCTGTGTTTTGTTCAGGGTACTATCATGACAGTTATTGCTGTCTGTGGGCCAGATTAACCATTTTTTCCAATCAGGATCAGTTCTGTTTTGTGTTAAAATATATGGTATGTCTACCTCCTTTTCTGTAGTATCTTCACTCTCAGAAGAGGGTTTAGGTATAGACGGTTTATTTAATTCTTTTATCCTAGCCAGGCGAAGACAAGAAGTCTGTTGAACAGTGTCATTTAAAAAAATTATTTGTTCTGGTATAATGCTGGCTCTGAACAAGGCTTCTAAACCTTGTACCTGCCAGTCTTTCGTGCCCCAAAACGTTTTTGTCTCAATGTTGTCTTTCCAAAAGTCGTAACCTAATGCAGACAGCTGAGGATAAAAGTTTGCAGAATACATTTGTTTAGTGTTGGTCAACATTGTTTTCATTCCTGTCTTATTTACATTTTTGAAATAAAATGTTTCTGGATTTGTAACATTAAACCCTGAGAAGTACGAAAACTTTTCATGAAATGTTTTTGAGCTGCCTTTTGGAGGCGTGGGACAATGTTCCCATTGATTGTATGTAAAAACATTCCTAGGACTTGCAGATTTATACAAATAATGGTGACCATAGTGGTTAAAACAATACATTTGTTCATAATCTGATGACCCTTCTAAATAGTCATGTTCTGTAAATTTTGCAGACATTTCTAAATATGACATCATATTGTTAATAGTCTCAAAGTCCCAATCATCAGAAAATGTGCTGGGTGATACAAAGTTACTTAAAGAAACCTTAAACTGGTGTAGAATTTTCAGCAGCTCCACCGGGCCATAGATGTCATAATCAGTTCTATCCCATGCTATACCACCTGGTATAGGAAAGGCTGTGATGTTTACTGATGACAGGTCTCTTTTTTCACATTGGGATGATTTGTGAGGTTTTAGGAGCACGTTGATTTTCTGACTTGCTGTGTCCATTGTACTGTATTTTCCATCTATCATTTGTCCCAAGCTTAAAACTAAAATCAGCCATAGCAGGAGAAAAAATACACCCAAACCAATCCAAAATTCAATCCATGGTGAAACCAGATATATTTTCTCAAGTTGATGAAAGAGTTCTGTTATTTTTTCTTTGAGAGTTTTATTTACTGGCGTTTCTTCAGGTTCACTGGGATCCTAAGAAAATGTATCAAAGTTGATAAAATAGCCAGAAGCAGTTCTATCAATTGCTGGAATTGCATCTTCCTTTGTCATATTGGTGTAATCAGAGGCTACATCATTGTAGACAAGTGTTTCATGACAAACTGCTATTTGGGTCTCAAGAGGCACGAGTTCCATGGCTTTGTCACATAGTCCTTCTTTTCTTACTGCAGGTTTATCAAACGTGATAAGTCTTTCAGTCTGTACCTCTTGGATAGTAGCAAGATTTGGTCTTCTGCTACATCTTGGGAGTCCACTGGGCCTACTACTTATTATTGGCCACATGTTGTGGTTTTACCAGGTCGATGGACACGACTCGGTTCTCCTCTTTACCATCAAGGGGCGGTAGTACTATTGATCTTGTTCCTTGGATTGCTAAAACAGGTACTGCTTTTCTGTAAGAAGGCCCAAATTCCTTCTTCACCGCTATCTTTTCCCTGACTAGATACCCAATCTTTGGAATCCAGACAGGTCTTGTTGGGACAGGTGGTTTTTCTTTAGTGGCTGTTGGCTTTTGTGTTGTGTTACTCAGATTTCTTCTTTTTTCATTTAAGTCCTGTAAAACAGCCAAATGATCTTTGACATCAAAGGGTTTTTGTTCCACCACTGAAGTTTGACAATAAAGATCTTCGATTATCATTCCAGTACCAAACAGTAATTCATAAGGAGTGATTCCCCCCAGAGAATTTCTTGGCAGATTGTTAAGACTACGTTGGACCCTTATTAAATGTTTGACCCACGCATCACCCGCGCCTAATACCTTAGCTGTTATCGATTGCTTTATGTCACGATTTTTTCTTTCCACTACCGCATTACCCTCAGGATGGAAGGGACTAGAATACCGCAATGCAACGCCCAAGCTAACCATGGCCTCCTTGTAAGCTCGAGAGCTTAACGCAGGACCCTGATCAGAATGTATCGTGCCGATTGCGTATGTGCAGATAAAGACTCGCAAATCCTTTATAACAGTTCTGGCGTCAGCCGAGCGCTGGGGCCATAACCAAATAAATCTTGTGCTAGTAGTTGTGGGATCGCATCTGTCTGTAGGGACGTCTGCGTGTAGATAGCCGAAAGCTGTCTAACAGTGATATCTGAACTGGGCTGGCTACACTGTAGTCAGGTATCTGGTGGCTGTCAAAGCTATGATAGCTGTAACCGGTATCACAGTTTATTCCAAATTCGTAAACTCTGATGCCCATTTCTGACCACCACTATATCTCTGCTAACTCTATAAGAGATTTCAAGATCCCTTGATGTATCAGACCATCTCCCATATGTTCTTCTTGAACCAAGTAATCTCTCCGATTCCTGTTTGGAATTACTCTGCCCCCCACTCAGGGATTCGAGCAAAAGGAATGGAGTTTGCATCAATTATGTATGTATAAGTGAGTGGATAGTTTAGAGGTAACGCTGCATGATTGGCATCCATTGAGGCTTTTCCTGCTAATAGCATTTCACCATCTATTACTCTTTTTGAGCGAGCTATTGTAACTACGGAAGCCGTTTGCACAGCTGCCTTCGCGGCCAATGAATTCCCTGCAATGTGAACGCCATCACGCTGATAACTCAGTGTATGTATCACGTGAGTCTTTTGTAGTTCTTTCTGTAAAAGAACTACTTGTTCCCAAAGCGGTTTATGCTTGATTGTGCCACCTTTTGAATTTTTGAACCCGTTTTTAACCCAGTTCTGCAAATGTTTGCTGTAAGATTCAACGCAGAAATACGAATCGCACACTATGAGTGTGGGGAATTCGCGATCGGTATTTTCAAGCGCCATATTTAAAGCCTGTAGTTCAGCTCGCTGAGCTGTACAGTCTCCGAGTGATTGAGTTTTAGTGACCATAGGTCTGAATTTGCCTTCGCGACAGCGACCTTTAACAATCGCGCATGCAGCACTATAGGCTTGTTTACCCCCAATTATGGGCTGTGCTGATCTGTCTGTATATATTATACAGCCGTAATGTTCAAGAGGCAGAATTTCGGTCGACAGAGGACATTCGTGTTCGTATTGGAGAACTTCTTGTGTTTTCAAGCTGGGGTGAAAAACGTATTAAACGTCTGTCGCAGCAAGAGAGTTAACCCATTGTATCCATCTCTGATGTAGAGCTTTAGCATTTGGGATGCTTGCTTTCGTCACTGCCTCTAAGGCAGGTACAGGTGTAACGATCATTATGCGTTTACCCAGCCTGAGAGCTCTCTCTTTTGCTACTGCAGTTTGAACCGCTGTCAGAATTTTTTCAGTAGAAGTGAACTTCATTTCAGCTTGTGTGTACAAGTGTGATTTGTATGCTATTGGTACCGTTTCTCCTTCATTAAAGGTCAGGTACGTGAATCCGCAACTCCCTGGGATGATTCGGATCACAAGATTGCGCACATTTTTGCGTGTCTGTAGCTGTGTTTTTGTTAACATGTCTGTTTGGACTGAACTCAGAATTTCTGTGTGTTTTTGAGTCCAATTTGTTGGCTTAAAATCAGGTTTGATTAGTTCGTAGAGAGGTCTAACCCTTTCTGCGTAATTTAGAACATAAGTTCTTCCAAAATTTAGGAAACCTAGAATAGACTGCAAGTTTTTCAGCATTTTTGGAGTTTGGAGCAGCGCACACTTCTCTAGAAAGTTTGCTGCCAGGCTTTTGCCTTCACTTGATAACTCATATCCTAGAAATAGGACATTGAGGTGGGCAATTTGTGATTTCTTAAAATTGAATTTATACCTTTTAGATGCGAACCCAAGTATTCCATGAACACTGGAGCTGGATTTCTCGGCAAGAAAAAAGACAGCGTCCCTCTCAGTGCGTCCGTTGGAGGGTCGGCTTCCTTGGGCACTTGCTGCTGCAAGACGTTGGGCAAGTAGATAGTCGATCTGCTCCAAACCACCTGACTGGGCAAACCTGAGCATATTTATACTTTGAAGGTGCCGAGTTTGACGCATGTTTGGACTTAATAACGTCACTCAAAGGCTAATTTCTTGGAAAACGCCAGGGGTTCTTGGAGAACTTAATATTCAAGCAGGGGGAAGTCTCTAGCTGCTGAAGGCAGGTTTTTCCAAGAAATCATTGGTGATTCTCGGAACTTAGTGGAATCAGAAAAATTACACTAGGGTCCTAGATTCATTTACAACACCTTACTTGTGGGGCCCCTAGCATGCTCCTAAGGTTGTTTTGAATTTGGAAGACAGTGTTTCTCGATGCACCACGACTCCTTTAAAGAATTCTCCCCATTGAACTCAATCCAGCCAAATGAGACGTCTTCCTGGTACTGGAATGTCAGAAGACAAAATGCACTGGGGAGGGCGTCAAGGAAGAACTAAATGAACCAATGAGGGCTAGGTGGATACCTGTTCAGTGCTATAAATACTAGACTGCAAGGGGTGGATTGAAGCCAGGAATGCAAGTAACAGGGTGGCTAGGTATGGAAGCATACACCAGGACAGTAAATAGCAAGATGCACTTACAGAAGGACTATATTCACAAAGATGCATTGGGGAGGTTTGTGGCTTGACAGGACTACATGTACCATGGAAAATAAGGCAGGAATCACCTTAAGGATACAAGTACTAGGATGCACTGCGGTGGGATTTACAGCAGGACTACAATAACAACAATGCACTGGGGTCAGAGTTTACATTTGGGTTGCAAGCACGAGGTTGCATTGGAGATGCAGCTTACAGCAAAACACTGTAGGATCACAAAATTATGGCATACAGACAAGAGTCAAAAAGATCACTCACCTGCAACACTTTAACTTCTCCTGAGGAAATAACAAATTAACATAACTTGATATATAAAAGGATTAAGCATGTGTAAGTCTGGATGGAGAGATGACACCAGCACAAGGATATAGAACCTTCCACTGCTAAGGTGGCCAGACAGAGGACAATGGTGGAAAGATATTGAACATTCCACTTCCTTATGGGATTGGTTGAGGAATATGCAGTTTATCACGCCAGGAGTTTGATGATCCACTGTGATGGTTAACAGCAACATTTAAAAAAGTATGGGGCCCAATCACTGAGCCATTTTGGAGCACACAAAATAGTCCTCTTTCACGTACTCTTATATGCCTTATGAATTGGTGCCAAAACATCTAAAATGGGATTGTTACAGAAATATTAACGGATATATATATATATATATATATATATATATATATATATATATATATTACCTACTGGCGGTCGCCAGTAGGTAGTTATAGTTAGGATAATTTTCAATGTTAAATCTCAACATTCTATTTTGAATAACTTTGGCGCCGGTTGACGAATCTGCCTGAAATTTTCAGGAAAATGGTCTCATGGCGGTCCGGTCCTTCCCTGAAAGTTTGGGGGGGATTCGTCAAGCGGGGGCCGAGATAAAAGGGGGGTCCCAAAACGCGTTTTCCCCATGTTAATTTCCATAGGGCGGTCGATTTCACTTTTAGCTCGAACGGCTGAATGGATTTCCACCAAACTTGGCAAAATTGTAGGGACTGGTAGCCCGATGTGCCTTTGCTATGTCTCAAGATATGTGCTCCAGTGGATTTTGAGTAATTTAGGTTCAAAAAAATATATATATCTAGAGCAGCGCTCCTGTACGCGCACCGGTGAGCGCTCCAGGCGCGACACGCGACTTGCGCGCAGGAAGCTGATTGGATCTCAGTTGTCTGTAAACATTCTAAACAGTCTGGAGCGGCCGCCATCTTGTGTCTCGGTAAAATCGAGACACAAGAGGTGGCTAAAAGAAAGGGGGAAATGACAATAAGGGGGAAGAGTACACCCCCTCCGACCCCCTAGTTTTGATGTGGGGGCCATTAAAGGGCCCCGCGGGGCCTCAAAAAAAAATTATTTTTTTTCGATTTCCGCGGGGGGCGCACCCGGTACGCGTACCGGGGAGCTTACTGAGGAGCGTACTAAGGAGATAAAAAATGACAGATTTTTTTCACAAAAAAATGCATTTTTTTATAAATTAGAGGTAGTTCTGAAAAGAACTTTTTTTTTCTTCTTTTTGTTGTTTTATATTTTTTTGTGTTTTTTGAACTTTTTGAACTTTTTTTGGCTTTTTAAAACAATTTTATAATTTTTTTGGATTTTTGTCAAGGGAAAAACAAAAAACAGGGATTCAAAAACGGCTCAACAGGAGCAAAAAAATGTGAAAATTTAGGGACTGTCAGGGCAGCGGTGTTGCTGTTTCTTTAGGGCAATAAGTTCAACACTCTGCTCCCCATAGCAGAGCAGTTCGTTACACTCCGTGCACAGAAATTTGATGCCTGCAAACTCTGGCTGTATGTTAGGGACCATTCTTCTACGGGATGGTCCCGAAGGTGTTGCTCCACCAGTGGAGGTGCTGCCGCCATCTGTGGGTAATTTCCGTGCCAGGTCTCTGACACTCTCCCTCGCAAAGTTGTTTGGGTGTCTTCTTTTGACATGCCTGATTAAATTGGCATTTCCAAAACTATATTTTTTCAGAGGATTGCCTCTGGATAAAGTACTACCACATATTTTGCAGGTTACTTTTGGAGCGTTGACTTTTTTTTCACCTTCAGGGATGTTATAAAATTTCCAGATGAAATGGATTTTTTTCTTCTGCGTAGGAGGGTCCTCATCTACAAATGCATCTGAATCACTGCTGGATGACTCTCTTGCAGCCATTGCTGTAGATCAGGAAAGTAGGAGATGAAGATAGTACACAGAACAGCTCTTGCTCTCTCCAAGTACAAAGCAATAGTGAAGGAAATGGGTGGGGATTTCATTCTTTGTAAAAAAAACTGTTAGCAACCAATGAAAAGTGTTATTTTAGGGTCACATGACCCGACGCGCTTACGCTGCGCGCTTCGGAGCACTTCCGGTGCGTTTACGCGGCGCGAACGGAGGCGCTTCCGGGGCGCAAACGTGGCGCGATCGTAGGCGCTTCCGGGTGCGTTTACGCGGCGCGATCTAAGGCGCTTCCGGGGCGCACATATGACGCGACCGTAGGCGCTTCTGCGTGCGTTTACGAGGCGCGAGCGTAGGCGCTTCCGAGGGCACTTACGTTGCGCGCCGAAGTGATGTCATCAAACTTTTACAGAAATGCATAATCATTTTCCTTATTAAAAAAAACTGATTTTATTTGTATAGTACGAAAAGTTTTGCATTATTATTAACTTTTCATTCATATTTTTTTTCACGAACGACAATAGCGCTCCGGGTGCGCTTTCTGCTAAGCTCACCGGAAAGCTTACGGGAGCGCTTAGCTGAAAGCTTCCCGGAGCGCGCACCAAGAGCGCAAAAGAAAAAAATATATAAAAAAAAGAATACTTACAAAAAAACAGCAAATTGTAAAAAAAAAAAGGATACAAACTCGATATAGAAAGGAATTAGCATTTAAAAAACCTATGAAATTCACTGAAAAAACCATAGGTTTCACACCAGTTATAGTTAGGAATTAGCATTTAAAAAACCTATTAAATTCACTGAAAAAACCATAGGTTTGACCCCAGTTATAGTTAGCTGGAAATTTTACTGATATAAAACCATTGAAATTCACACGTTATAGTTAGTCGGACTCACTATAACTTGCGCGTGCAATGCACTGCTGATGACATCACATATTACATCACTCATGACATGGTCAGTGACATCACTCATGACATCACTGATGACACCATCCAGTGAATATGTGCCTTTCTGAAAAAGTAAATATTAGTGAGTAATGTTTAAATATTTAAATATATATATTAGTGTTTCACTTTGTGTATAAGTGGCTACATGTGTTGGTAAGTAGCTACATGCGTATGTATATGGGTTATTAGATGTTTCTCTTAGTATCAGTATGAGTGTCTATATGGTTTGGTGGGGGTATTACTTAGCACATAGATGCATGAGTGACTGACTCTCTGTTTCTATGTGTTTTGAAGACAGCATATGTGCAGGACTGTATGGGCGGATGAGTGTGTATATGTGTTTGTTAGTGAGTGAATGACTGTCTCACTAGTGTCTTTATCAGTAACGACATATGTTTTAATCTAGTATATGTGAATATTGATGTATATAAGTGAGTATATGTGAGAGTAAGAGATTGAAAGAGTTCCTGTTTAAATAAGTATGTGTTTCTATAAGTGATTGTTTAAGAGAATAAATATGTGTAATTTTCAATAGAAGTAAGGTGGAAGTGTGTGTATAACTCTATATTCAAATAAATGGATGTTCAATAGTTTATTTGCACGTGTGAGTATGTGTGTGAGTAACTTTTCAATGATTGTCGGTGTGTAACAGGATGTATAGGTGTATCACTTCATATGATGAGTGAGTATATGTATGAGTGGATGTGTATATAGATGGTGGAATTACTGAATTACTTGTTGTAACTGATATAGGTATCTCCATTTTTTAAAAAAATTTCAGTTTCTATTTTTGAATATGTGTCTCAAGGGTTACATTATAGTGAAAGGAGGTCTGTCACTATGTCACAAGGATGGTGTCATGAGTGATGTCACTGACCATGTCATGAGTGATGTAATATGTGATGTCATCAGCAGTGCATTGCACGCGCAAGTTATAGTGAGTCCGACTAACTATAACGTGTGAATTTCAATGGTTTTATATCAGTAAAATTTCCAGCTAACTATAACTGGGGTCAAACCTATGGTTTTTTCAGTGAATTTAATAGGTTTTTTAAATGCTAATTCCTAACTATAACTGGTGTGAAACCTATGGTTTTTTCAGTGAATATATATATATATATATATATATATTTTGTTTTGCAATTTGTACAAATAGAGAGGAATGTACCCTCTTTGCACACTTACAAATAGTGAAGTGGATGTTTCACAAATACTCACAAAGGCATGTAGGAGTGCCTAAAAACGTAATTCTATAGTACTACTTCTCAGAATTGGCTCCTATATTGATAATCAATAATCTGAGGTAAGCCTCAAGGAAATTAGTTAAATAGTCAAATATAAAAGGCTAAAGAAGTAAACAATTTCCCAATCTGCAATTGTCTTATAAATCGTTCACGTTTTTATACCTTCTACAATTGAAAATATTATTGAGCTTTGTGATTAATATTTATTTGTATTTTGTACAGTTAAATGAAAAGATATTTGATACAAAAAAAGAGAATGAAACATTAAGGACAAGACTGTTAACACAAGTCTTGAGCTTCGGGTGCTGTGAAACAATGATTGGTTACAGCTTGCCTATGAATTTTTCTTCACAGTTTAAAACACAGCCTCATAATTGTAAAACAGAAATGTTTCAGATCAGTAGAATAATTTCATGAACAGCATTCATCACGAAAAACACCTGAGGATCATTACCTACCGACGTGCAGCACTTATCCTACCAAGTTAAAATTGCCCAATTGAAAAACAATCATAAAAGATGTTAAGCTTTTATTTCTGGTTTTGTGACGGAATGAAATGCTTAGTTTATTGAAATAAAAAAGTGCAGGGGCTAAAGGTTTATTTTTAGAATACCAATGCTTGGTTTTCTGGTGATACTGAGGATACCTAGACTTGATTCCACTGCATGCTTTCTTCCACCACATTGTACTTCCAGTCTCTTTATTGAAATCTTAAGTTTCTTTTCCTTCTTCATTCTCTCTTTTCAGAGTCTCTCTCTTGATCTAGGTCCAGTGGCAGCTCGCAGTGGGAGTGCTGCGGACCTTGAGGCGGGGCAGGGGAGGGGCAGGGTGGAGGGGTAGTGGAGTTGGACAAACGACGTCCATGACTAAAGTAGATAAATAAATAAATAAAACTATTTACCTTAGGCTCGCTGCATCGCCGAGTTGGCGATGCAGCGAGCGCAAGGTAAATCGTTGTATTTATTTATTTATTTACTGACATTACTTGTGGAGCCCTGCAAAAAATTATATTTGGGGCTTGTACAGGCGCCATACATGTATGCTGACATCAGTTGCTTTTGAGGCGGTCTACGACCCCAGATGCAATGCCCCAATATCAAATGATTTGGTACCAGTGTGCGGATTCCTATACCTGGCATCTTATTACAGAATAGAGTCCATTACACAGAATGTGGAGGATGAGAGGGTTGGTGAAGAATCTGACGTTAGGCAAAGTCTCTACCAGAAAGAGCGTCACCAAAAGGTACGTAACTTGTTCTTCTGATAAAGTGTTCTAACCGCAGATTCCACGCTTTTTGAATAGATACAAAAGCGGTACCTATTTGTAGGTGGGTGTGTGAATGTTCTCAAACCAGAAAGCAGCGGCGGCTCCTCCACCATGGAGGAGGAGCGTCGTTCCACTGCCTGGCATAGAGCTAGCAAACGAAAAATGAAACGATGTTCTAGCATTGTTTTATTTTTCGTTTGCCGACTCTGAGCCACCTTGTGCAGGGAGTGGCAGGGCATTGGAGGGGGCAGAGGAGTGCTTGTGCACTCCGTAAGTACGCATGTGCGTTCGGTTGGCCTTCTCAGGCTGACCAAACTACACATGTGAACTTAGGTTTCTCCAGCTCGACTGCATTCAGCAGCCGACTGGGGAAACCCCACAGTCCATGACCTGAGCGGAGCCTCTTTCCTGCCCTCTCAGCTCAGCCCTGCAGTGTGGGAATTGGAAGGGAGTCTGTCCCAGGGGCTGCTGGGACCAGGAAGAGGACAGCAGGAGCAACCCGACACTGGAGGCGGCTGGCAGCTTCAGGTACGTTTTAAAAAATTATTATTAATACGTCCCTCTGCGCGTTTCCCCCACCCTACCCCTCCACCCGCCTACCACCCTTTGTTAGTGGCGGCCGCCACTGCCAAGGTCCTGTACAACTGAGTGGGTGAAATGCCCCTCTTGGCAAACCTGGCTGTCCAAACATTAGTGCTTTGTAAATATATGGAGAGATGCCCATGCAGCTTATTGGCAGATGTCCAGGACAGGAATTCCACGTGCCAATGCAGTGGTAATAGCTTTGGTCCTGGTGGAATGAGCTTGCAGTCCTTCTGGACCTGCTTTCTGGGCAATGCATAGCTGATCTTAATGAAGAATATGATCCAGTGGGAGATGGTCTTTTCTGCACGGCCTTGCCTTTTGTTACTCCGGCGCGCCTCTGAAAGAGCTGAGTGCCCACTCGTTGTTCTCTGGTACAATTGATGTAAAAGTTCTTTTGGGGTCCAAACAATGGAGCCTCTCCTTCTCCTTAGAAAGGTAAAGCAGGCATGGTGATGGTTTGTCTGATGTGGAACTGCGCCACAACTTTTGGCAAGAAGGATACGGTCGTCCACAAAGCCAGTTTGTCTAGAAAGAAGTGGTGTAGGGCAGATTGACGTACAGAGCCTGCAGATCACTCATTGGCCAGGCCGTGTTAGGGCAATGAGGACACTAACTTGAGTGTAAGAAGCCGCAAAGAACAGCAGTGAAGAGGCTCAAAGGGAGTGCACCTCAGAAATGTGAGGATCATGGTATAGTCCCACTGTGGCATGGCAGTGGGAAAGGAAGGAAATAAGTGTTGTAGGTCTCAATCGCACTCACTGTGTGCTCTGTATATCTTCCTACCCGGTCATCCTCTGCTGTCCCCACCAATCCCAGTCCTGATCTGCTTTCTTTCTTTTTTATAAAAATCCTGCCACTCTTCCTTTTCTTTCCTGTCTATCACTGCTCACTGCTGTGTCATTTAGCATCGTTCTGTTGCTCCCCTAATCTCTGTTGCTTACCCACCCCGTCCCTCCTTTCCTGTTCCATTTTTTTTATTTTTTATTTCAAAGTATTTTATTGATTTTTTTTTATAATCTAAGACATTAGCAATTCTGTCACAAGGTTAGCCATTCGTAGTTTGTACAACAGTCTTTACAGTCACTTCGAAACATATGAATGGCTAACCCCACCTGACGTGGCTTAGTGAGAACATGAAAGAAGGTGAAAGAAAAAAGCAGGTGAGAAAGGGGTGAAAGAAACGCTCTTTATTTGTGAGACTTATAATCGCCTGACCAAGCTGCCAGATCACTGGCTTGCTTGTGGCGAGATAGGGAGACAAGTCAGTCCAACCGATCCGCAGGGCCATAGTGATTGAGCTCAGTTATGTTCTTTTTACTGCACGTAAAGGGGGTCAGCGGGGGTGTCACCGAGAAGAATTGGTTTCATGGGGGTTCGTAAAAGTCTAGGTATGTGTTGAGTGACTTCCACATCCCTCTGGTTACTGGTCTCCAGGGTGAGTTCTGTAGTGCAATGTTGTCTGCACCTCTGAGGTGCGTAATCCAGTTGAACCAGCCTGTTCTATTTTGCTTGGGCGGGGCCAGTAACTGCAAATTGCTGCTAAGATGCTCCTTTGTAGAAAATTAATTACTAGGCAATTTTATTTTTTTTACCTTACAACTACAAGCTGTGCGTTCACTGTCTTGCAATGGTGATTTAAAAGTAAAACAAAAATGGCTGCTGCAGCATCATGCTGCATATGTGTGCGTGCATGTCGACACATGCATGTGAATACATTGTGGGACTGGTAATGCCTTTTTTCTTTAACTTGTTTCCTTTCATTTTTCTGTTTCATTTTGCTGATGCTGCTGAGCATTGGCAACTAACATTGGGAAGCCACAAGGTGGGAGTGGCGTGATCAATCAGCTTTGCTAATGCTTGTTTATCTAGTTTGGGAAAAGAACAAGGTATTCGACGACTTCGGAGGGCTGGAAGAGGTCCCCCGCTACACGGCGGAGGAGGGCACTGGACATCGAATGCTGTCTCATACTTTGCGACCTATTGTTCCACTACACCTCCCCGCCCGAACTCTCTCACTCAACCTTTCAGTACTGTTATTAATTGCACATCACAGGGACAGCTGAAATTCCAGGAGCCTAGTCCCGACAGCTCGACGACTTCGAAGGGCTGGAAGAGGTCCCCCGCTACACGGCGGAGGAGGGCACTGGACATCGAATGCTGTCTCATACTATGTGACCTATTGTTCCACCTGTCTGTCTATGGTCCCCCAGGTACTTCTCTTGTAAAGCGCTCTGATATCCGCAAGGATCTTGTCCGCGCTATATAAAACTTTCTAAATAAATAAATAAATAAATTTGGATTCTATATTTAAACCTTCTGCACAGTTTCTTTTTCAATTACATGGGACACATCTAAGTGAGCATTTTCAGTCATTCGAAGCATGGATAAACAAAAAAGGGACAGGTGTTCTGGCAGGTGTTAAACACCAGCAAAACAAAATTGAAAGTCCCTGGTTCCAGCGGCCATGCTAAGAGAGTATTTATCAGCCGTACAGATGTGACAGTCGGTGAGATAATTACTCAATTTCAAAAGAAAGAAAAAGCCCTGGTAATCCAGATAAGCAATCACAGAGGAGGATCATATGGTTGTACGACGGTACAACACATGCAATTACTTCGCATGCCTTTGACACACATTTGTTTACGCGTATGTTTTTACCACGAATATGTATTTAAAACGCATGCCAATACCACGCATTGTTTTTAGATTTAAAAACAATGTATTTGTGGGGGGAGAACCCCCACCCTCCCCAACTTAGCTTGAAAGCGTGGTATTGGCATGCGTTTTAAATACATATTCGCTGTCACAACATGCGCACAAAAAATGCTTGGTAAAGGCACAACAAGGTAAAATCATCGTTCTAAAGGCTGTTTCCCGTATTAAACAGTGAAAAGATCATACTTTGGAACATTTATGTTTTTAGCAGAGTGCTAAAGAGCCTTTTCACTTATGTGGGCTCCCACTGAATGATTACTGTAAGCTGGGGACCCCCATTGAGTCATATTGGACGCTGGGGACCCCCGGGTTAAGCAATTCTATGATTTGAACTTCAAAACAATACACAAAAATACAAAAACAATTATACAGCAAACACATGCTTAAATTGTTTGATTCTTTATTTGTATATAATGTATTCATTGTAATGTATTAAATGTAATATTAATTAATTTGGTACGACAGTCGTGTACAGATAGTTTGTGGAATTGGCACAGCCTCACAGCTTTCCATATTTATGAATGAATGACTCAGGGGACTGTCACAGCAGTTCAGAACCTTTCACCTCTAGGGTTACATAATTCAGAAACAAGCAGATTGATACACCAGGACTATGTGGACCAGGGGATTGAAGTCTGGGATGTGGGGGGTGATATATATTGTGCACGCGTGTTCATTTGTTCAATGTACATTATCCTTCATCTCCAGAACTGGATTTACTGTGTAGACTATTTGTGCTGGTGGACTGGTTCAAAGCCGCTTCTGGAACTCTTATTGGCCTGTTTTTGAATAGCACAGTATGCACTTTTTCCAAGGCCACTTTGTGCTGTTTAATGTCTCAGAAATGCAAGCTGTTGCCTGCTGGATGATGTGGGCTATCTCAGAGGATCTTGCCTTGTAAATGTCCACCAAACCTGCTTAAGTGTCATGTTCTTTGAGGACTGGATGCATTTGGGAATTACCACTGGATGTAAGAGTCACCCATAATCAAGACTGTGTAGGTAGGTATAAGTGATCCGATACTGCATTGGTAGGAAAGTTCAAGTCGCAGTGATTGGTGTGAAGTAGTGCTGTGAATACACAGGGCAGCAGGATATGTAATGTCCTCTTCTGCAGGATCAAGCCTACGATGATGTTGGGTTTTGGGTTATTAGATACAAATTAAATGTATCATATTCTCCCCCACACCCTAACCACACACATGAAAACAGAGGACAGCTAGATTTTAGTTAGATCTTCTAGTACCCACAAAGCTAGAGCCTCCTTGTGGATTTTGAAGTTCTAGCCTTTTAGCACATTAGTAGATTTTCCCATTGGCCTGTCCATTTGGGTATAATTTAAAGAATATTTAACTAATAGTAAAGAGCTCATACCCTGCCAGTGGCTGTTGCTTTGCTCCGTAGCCTCCGTTTCGGTCGGCGTCCCAGGGTCAGAAAACTCGATGTACTTTTTCCTAAAGGGAAAAAAATAAAATGTTAAACTTCAAAGTCTAGAAGAGATTGTGCGTGTAAGGTGAAGATGATCTTGGTGGAGGAAAAATACCCCTACAAAGTTCCTTGCACACCCCCATATTAATGAGCACAGTGATGAAAACTAACCATCATCCCATCCGATATCCAGTCCAGAGAGCTCCAGCCGGGCAGAGAGAGAGAAACAACAGACGATGGACAGGCAAGACCATCGGCTTAGTCTTACAGTGTTGTGGCTAAACAAGGATGGAACATTTCAGAAAGACAAGAGTCGAGGAAGTCCTATTTCAAACATTCCAGGGAGACCATGAGCAGAATCCTACAACAATCCCATTGGACTCCATGTGAAGTAGATGTTATTAAGTCAAGCAGGTCACACTATTACCATGATCTAGTCTCAGGCAAGGTCCTATTTATTTAGTTATTACAGGGGCTGGTATGCCACCTTCTGGTTACTTCAGAGCACTAATTGCAAATATATCAGCTTCCAAGATGTTAGTACATTTTTTGGGAGGGTCATACTTCGTGCACCCTGGTACAGATCTATAATTTGTAATCAATAATCCAGTTCATAGAGCGGGTTATGGAAAATATGAAGGGGATTATTTTTATTGGCTAATGGGTAGGATGAACAAACTAGATCTTCTTTGTCTAATCCAGACCAAAACACAAGTGGATGTTCAGTCTGCCCCATGACAAACACTGCAACAATGTATATACTAGATTGGTATTATTATGATAATTGTCCCCTCGGGTTTTCATGGTTTGTGACCATTTTGGGTTAGTTGGTTATTGTATATGTGAGAGTTTCAATTTAGGGTCAGATGTACAAAGCCATTTTGCCATTGTAAACGACATGACTCGCAAAATAAGAAGGTTTGTGACTGCAACAAGTATTTTTCTAATTACTAGATGCTGTTGGCAGTTTAAGAGGTTGTGGCCGGTCATTCCTGGGATCACTGCCTACTCCCTCTAATGCTTTTCAAAATCGGAAACTTTTTTAATACAGCATCGATTCCTTTAAGGATATATTTCCCAGTTGGGTATGCAAACAGAGGGTTGGTAGTCTGCTGTTCCTTGCAGGCCAATCACAGAGTGGGTCACAAATAGTGACCTGGCTAATTAATATTCATTAGGTAGGTCATTTTCTTACCAATGAGTCACTTGAGATTTTGCGATGAGACATCTTAGGGTACAGGTTGCACTGGAAAATTCAGGACTGGTTGCAAAACGTCTGTGTGCAGTTTGTGACCACTTTCTTCAACCACTCTTTTCATGCATCTGATTCTAAGTCTTTGCAGGCATAGTTTGTGACTTGTGTGATAGATTGGTTGTGAAATTATATTGTGGCTAGCATCAACAGAAAACCGATGAGTCTAGTGGCTGGCAGGTCACACCATTGGGAAAAAGGTGCATTTGACCAGGTGACAGTGGGGAATGGTCTTTCAGCTAGCTGGTAGATAGTAGTTATAATGCCATTGTCTTTAGATTAGAATTGGGCATAGTAACGTGGCACACGTCACACTGCTAAGCTGTTGTTCTTGCCATCAGGTACCATGATTTGCCTTCACCATCTACTCCCACTATGGAGATAGTCTTGTGGATAGAAGGTGGCACTGCAGAGCTGGGCTTGGTGCCTAGGGGTCTGAATGCGAAGATGGTTTTGTAGAAGGAAACACAGGATCTAATGTATATGTTGGCAGTATGTGTCCTCCTTTGCAACTCAATACACATACCACCAACATAATGGTCTGCCCGCCCGACTTAGATGCATGCGGGCCATGGGCTGGATATTGCAGTGACTACTCCATCACTGTCATAACCAAATATCTCTGACAGCCCACTGGAGTAAGAGCCTTTGGAGGAATAGCTATATGTATGCCCACCCAAGCCAGATGGGTGGACATATAGCAACTTTTTTTCTGTCCTTCATCACCAGGCAAACCCTGGCAGTGAGGGACAGTAAAATGCAAATAATGCCCCCCTCGCCATAGGAGAGGACTCCCATGGCGAAGGAGCACTACTTTGTTTTATTTTAAAAAAGAACATTTCAATGCGGGATTTTCTTTATGAAAAACCCCAAAAGAAAACTGTTTGGTGCAGGGCTGCATCATGCCGACGCAGCCCTGCACCAAACAGCGAAATGTATTGATAGAAACCACTGTCATGGGGGTTCCTGTCAGTGCATTATAAATGATCGCCTGCTTGGCAGTCATTTATAAATTTGGTGGTAATTCTCCTGGTGGAACGATGGGCCAGATGCCAAATAATAAATTCGGCCACTATGAATGAAAATGTGACAGTAAAGGCTGTGTTAGGAGGGGTGGTCATAGGCACTTTACTTTCTGGAGTTGGTTCTGTAGCAGGCAGTTCTGAGGCTAAAGCTGTCCTGCAACGGTATGAGGGTGACGCTGTGACAGTTAGTTCAGTGCGAGATGGAGCTGTAGTGGCAGATTGGTGGGTAGAGAACGCCTCTAGCTAGCAGCACCTGTGGTGATGGGGCAGGGCTAAATGATAGTACAGGAACAAGATATTGTGCAAGTAAATCACAGTATAAGAGCAGACAGGAAACAAGTCAGAGTGTAGGGATTGTGTTGTAGCAAACATATGTGAGTAAGGATGGTGTTGTGCCATGCTGATCACCAGGTGGTGCAGAGCTTTTGCATTAACGTTGGCTTTTGGGTGGTTTTCAAAGGCTGGTAATTCCCTTGCCCCGCGGAGCTCAATTAGGCCCGCTAAGGGAACTCCCTCTAAACCCTGGTACAGCCTAGAACTCAAGAATTAAAACACGAATGCAAGATTCTTGAGCGAGCATGGCACCGCCGTGACTACTGCCCTGCGGCCAAGCTGAAGTTCAGAGCCAAGCAAAAAATCTTTTATGAGGCCCTTTCTCAGGCTAAAAGGGAATTTTTCACTACACGTATCGACTCTGCTAAAAACAATGCTGAGGACATAATAATAATAATAATAATCTTTATTTGGATAAAAGAAAAATATCCTTAAAAGCATTTCACAATAGATCAGCAGGTCGGCACATTGTAATATGAAGTTCCGAAACATTTTTTTGCAATAGTTGATCAATAAAAATCGTCCGAAGCCTGTTGCACAATTTCTGTTGTACATTAATAATGAAGCAATTTTATAATAGCCAACAGTAACACTTAGTACTAGGGCAAAATAATTTGATGCACTGACATATGGGTGCTTACAATTCATAAAAACCAAACAAATTTAAAAGAGAGAACTACTTGTGCAAAAACACAATCCAAATGGATAGGTCGCTAGTCAGTAACACAGGTATGATAAAATGCGACTAGTTGTAAACAATTTTTGTTTTTTTTGTTTTTATAAAACTTGAGGCTAAAATGCAGCTTAAATTAGACAGCTATACAGGGTAGAACAGGGGTTACTGGTCCTACCGCCTTAACCATAAAGGTGCGGTATGCATGCCGAATGTAGATTGTAAAGGCAATATTTAGAGCTGTATTTTCGGGGCACAGGGAGGTGATGATTGCCTGTCTACAGGTCCGAACGTCCAACCTGTTCCACTCTGCTTTGAGATTGCGTCTACGTTGGGACATGAGGGCGGGACATAGGCAGACCACGTGCTCTAGTTTTTCGGTTGCCTTGCCGCACCCTCTGCACGTTACATCTTCCGTGGTGCGCAGCAGTGTGGGCAAATCTTTTAAGAATCGCCAAATCCCCAATCTAATGGCCAGAAAACTGTGTTTTAAATGCAGTGAATAGGTGCAGGAGAGATAGGTAGCGGGGGATATGCGCCCATAGGAGTTCATGACTGACCATGCGTGACTGCGTTTAGAGAGGTGCGCTTTGTCAATAATGAGTGAGCACATTCTGACAGTTTTTTTATACAGAATTTGAATACGGTCGTGCTAGGGTTGAGGGCCCATAGGTCCCCCGCCGACATTTCACGAATAGAGCTGTGAAAAGGCGGCCATACGAGCCCCCTGGGTTTTTCTGGCTGATCTCAGACCAAAATAAGGACTCTAAAGTACCTGTATCTGCTTTTCTGAGTTTGTGACAGAGATTTAGGAATGTGCCAGTATTGGAGGCCTCGTAATTTAGTTAGCCCAGTTCTAGCCTGATCTGGGCAGCAGAGGCAGATTGGAGCAAATGGAGGACTTTTTTATAGATCTTGGTCTCAAGTTGGTTTAAGATTGTATTTAGTTTGCCCCTATATATCTCGATGCCATACGCTAAAGTAGGCCCACTTTTTGCTCTCAGGATTTCCAGTAGGAATGAGAGTGTTGGGCCGCATAGCTCTTTAGCAAGCTTAGATAAAGTGACTTGTAGGGTCGTGGCTTTTACTGCGAAATCGTTGCGCTGTTTGGAAAAGTTACCCCTAGAGTCAAAATGAACCCCCAGGTATTTATATGTGCGTCCTGTTGTTAAGCTTTTGTTGTTATATGACCACACACCACCGCAGTTGCGTTTTCTCCCGAAGGTCACGACATGGGTTTTCTTTAAGTTTACCTCGAGTTGGTTCTTAATTGTGTAGCTATGTAGCTTGTCTAAAAGCCTTTGAAGCCCGACCCGTGTAAGGCTGAAGAGAACCAGGTTGTCGGCATAGAGAAGATTGCTTATTGCAGAGCCTCCGACCTTAGTGGGGTGACTATTTATTTAGTCGAGTGTGACAGACAAATCTGCTATAAACAGGTTGAAGAGCAGGGGGGCCAGCACGCATCCCTGTTTGACACCTCTGTTTGTCATAATTTTCCATGAGAGATGCGTGCCAGACCCCAACTTCACCTGGACCCATGTGTGAGAGTACAGTTGGATTATCGCGTCTAGAAGTTTTTCTGGAATCCCCCATTTTTTTTTGTTTTTCCCATAGCGCTGCCCTTGGGACCCGATCAAACGCGGCCTTGAAGTCAACAAAACAACAGTACACAGACCTGGATGATGAAAGCGATTTGTCAATAATTATAGACAATGTGAATAGGTTGGTCATGGTCCCTGAGTTGGCCGTAAAGCCTGTTTGGTTCATTGGTATCAGTTTGTGCAGGTCCACCCATGCCCTCAGCTCCTTCAGTAGAATTCCTGCATAATGCTTGGCCTCGATGTCAAGGAGGGCAATTAATCTGTAATTACTTGGGGTGGCACGGAAGCCTGATTTATAAATCGGGTGAATTATTGCCCCACGCCAGGAGTCCGGAACAGTTGAAGTTCTCAGTGCAAAGTTGAACAAGTTGGTTAGGTGCCCCAACCAAAGAGCTATGTTGGATTTAAACAGACTCTGGGGTAAGCCGTTCGGGCCCGGGGCGCCGTCTGATCTTGCTTTTGACACTGCCTTGGTGACCATTTCTTGAGTGATCTGGAGATCTTCGCTGCAAGAGGCTACACATTTTGTGTTCTTCCACATGCAGGTGCTTGGGGGGCTTCTGCCTCTTTGAGTGAGCGGCTTCCTGTTGGCACTATGCTCTCCGGGGACCTAAAGTATTCAGTCAGAAAGGTGGCCCAGTCTGATTCCTGTATGTTTGCCGACCCGGCATTTGATGGCCCCGAATTAGAGCGATTGATTAAGGCCCAGAATTTTCTCGTATTGTGTTTTTTGCTTTCCCAAAGAAGTTTGGCCCAGAAATGATTTTGATGCCGTTGTTTGTCTTTTTGTGCGGCCATTCTGAATGATTTTTGCGCTGATTTGTACACGTGCCGGAGATCATTATTTCCTAGATTTTTTGTGAGCGCCCGCAGGGCGTTGTTCCTGGCTTTCTTCAGCGCCCTTGAATGGATTGAGAGTGAAAACTGCCGGATGGGGCTTGCATTTTGCTGATTCTGTTTGGCGGGAAAAAGTGTGACCAATTGTGAGCAGAGTGTCGTCCATATGGCAATCGGGAATTCTTGAGCGAGCATGGCAACACTGTGACTACTGCCCTGCGGCCAAGCTGAAGTTCAGAGCCAAGCAAAAAATCTTTTATGAGGCCATTTCTCAGGCTAAAAGGGAATTTTTCACTACACGTATCAACTCTGCTAAAAACAATGCTGAGGACATTTTCTCGATAGTACAGAGCTTTACGTCTCCTCTAGCCCAGGCTAGTGCATCTCCATCTTCAGTCACCTGGTGCAAGACTCTTTCTACATTTTTTTGGGACAAAATCCGCACGATTCAGGTGACTTTTTTACCAGGTGTTATTGAGATTGAGGCAAAGACCTCGCCTCTTCCGGTGGGCAATATACACTGCCTGGATCAATAAATCAATCAGGGTGTTTGTAAAGTGCACTACTCACCCGGGAGGATCTCAAGCTGGGGGGGTGGGGAGGGGGTGATAGCTCAGGGTCAGTCGAAGAGCCAGGTCTTGAGGTACTTCCTGAAAGTGTGCAGTGTTGGAGAGTGTCTGATGTTCAAAGGGAGCTCGTTCCATGTCTTGGCTGCGTTGTGAGAGAAGGCTCTCCCGCCTGTTCTGTTCCTGCGGATACAGGGAACCTCTGCCAGGGCAAGGTCGGCGGAGTGGAGGTTTCTCTTGGGTATGTGGAAGGATAGTCTTTTGTTGAGGTATTTGGGTCCGCTGTTGTTGAGGGATTTGTAGGCGTGGGTGAGGATTTTGAAGGTGGCCCTCTTCTTGACCGGTAGCCAGTGGAGGTCTCGTAGGTGTTGGGTCTTGTGCTCGTGGTGAGGAGTTCCTAGTATGAGTCTGGTGGCAACATTCTGGATGGTCTGGAGTCTGTGCAGGAGTGTTTTGTTGATACCGGCTTAGAGGGCATTTCCGTAGTCCAGTCTACTGGTGACGAGTGTGTGGTGACGGTCCTTCTGCAGTCGGAGGCGATCCACTTGAAGGTCTTGCAGAGGATGCGAAGTCAGTTGAAGCTGGTGGAGGCGACTAAGTTGATCTGGCAGTTCATGGAGAGGGAGGAGTCAAGGATGATGCTGAGGTTCCGAGCGTGGTCTGTAGGGGTGGGTGGGTTTCCGAGGGTGGAGGGCCACCAGGTGTTGTCCCAGGCAGAGTTAAGGGGACCAAGGATGAGGACTTCGGTTTTCTCTGAGTATAGCTTCAGGCAGCTGTCCTTCATCTAGGCTTCCTTGTTCTTCATGCCTTCCTGGAAGCATAGTTTGGTGTCTTCAGGATTCTTCGTGAGCGAGAGGATGAGCTGGGTGTTGTCGGCATAGGATATGATGCTGAGCCCGTGCTGTCTGACGATGGCAGCGAGGGGTGCCCTGTAGATGTTCAAGAGTGTGGGGCTGAGTGAGGATCCCGGGGTACTCCGCAGGTGATTTCCGTGGGTCTGGAGAGGAAAGGAGGGAGACGGATCCTCTGGGTTCTGTTAGAGAGGAAGGATTGGATCCAGTCGAGGGTGGCTCCTTGAATTCCCACGTCGTGCAGTCTGGCTGTGAGTGTGCGATATGAAACGGTGTCGAAAGCTGCGGCGAGGTCTAGCAGGATGAGAGCCGCGGTGTGTCCTTGGTTGAGTAGCATGCGGATGTCATCAGTAGCGGCGAGGAGGGCGGTCTCGGTGCTGTGGTTACTGTGGAATCCTGACTGGGAGGCGTCCAGGATGGAGTTCTCTTCTATGAAGGTGGTCAGTTGGGCGTTTACGATTCTCCCTGTGACTTTGGCTGCAAAGGGGAGGAGTGAGATGGGCCGGTTGTTTTTCAGGATGCCTTTATTCCAGTGAACTTGGCTGATTCCTTAAAATCCTGAAGAGCCTAAAGTCTGGCTTTCCTTCTGATCTCTGTCCGGCCAGGTTGCTAGAAGCGTTTATATTTAAAGGGTTGACCCAACGGCACTGGGACCTGGGTAGTCAAGTGTTACATACATAGGGGTCCCAGTTGGAACAGAATTGCGTACACAAAGGAAATTACTCTTGAAAAAATCAAGAAAATCGGTGTAGTATTTACAGAGAGATGTTTTTAATTCACATCCTCGGTTGTAGATTGGTTACACATACATTTCTCAAAATAGTGCAGGTGTCCTCGATGCCCAAAGGGGGGCACGGTGAAAGAGGGACAGGGGGGAAGGTAGTGCAGGTAGTGCGGGTATAGACAAGTTGCAAAAGAAATCGTGGGTGGTCATTTATACATTTTAGAAATGATACCACAGAGGCATATTCATATTGCCAAACAAATAATTACTCTCAGCATTCATAATCCTATACCAACAAATTAACACAACCAAAAAATGAGCTGCTGTTATTGGCTAGGCAACAGTAGGATTATGTCGACGTTTCGACCCCAAGGTTGTAGGCTGATTCTTGCCCTACTGCGGGGTCTTCATCAGGACCAGTGGGGACAGGGTGGTGAGGGGTTTGGGCGGGTACCTGTGATTAAAAAACGTGATGTTTTTAGACAGGGGAAGACATTACAGACAATTGAAAAGTGCCACCTGTGTCCGAAATAATTACCTAAAAGCCACTAGAATAGACGTGGCCCCTTCTACGAACGTGCGGAGGGCCCGAAGGCTCCGGAGAACAAGGAGAGCGTCAACCTACAAAAGTTAGGTTATTGTCAATTGAGTTCTAGATTAAAAATTGGAATCACGTCACCCACGAATGTGAAGTACATATTATGTGCCAACGATGAGGATAGCATCCAAACATTACCCAGCCGGGTTAAAAACAACAAAGAATTATAATCATATAACGAAGGGTGTCTCAACCAGAACACACAAAAGGGGTTGATCCACAAATTAAAGCTCAAGGGGTTAAATAGTCTTATCTTCTGTCCATACAAGTTAAGTCGGATCTAGGTTCAAAAGTCACATCTTAGTTTTAAGACACAGTATTACATTGGGAGAAAAATTGGGAGAAAATTACCCGAGGGGACGACCCTGGATGTCCTCTTTATACTCTTAGATATATTCAACCGTTGAGTGGACCCACTCTGGGGGCTGTTGGGACTATGGGCGGTATCCGAGCACAAATCTGTAATGAGCGGAGGGCCAGGCATTAAGATTACAATAATACGAGGGGAAACCTTTATACCTATCCAGGAGAAAGTGGCGGGAGACTTACCACGGATTACTAGGCAGTATCATTCAATGCACACCTCGTGTGGAAAGGTCGGAACTGAGAATCTCGCTATTATTTAAAGGAAAGGACACGTGTCCCTGCAGCAGCTAGATGCATGCTGCCGTGTTTTAACAAGGCCAATAGAAGAAAGACTTAGCGTTTAAGAGCGGGCCGGTGGAAAATAAGCTCTTCTCTGAAAACACTATAACAGTTGAATTTGTTGCCCAGGGGTAACTCACAAATTGTAAATGACTATAGGGAGTTCAATAAATGTGGGGAAAAAAGGGAGGGTTTTTTTCAGGGGTGTTGTTGGGAAATCCTTATTGGGCGTGCCATCTGTAATGAACCCATGGTTCCGAAATAACATAGGAGAGTCAAGGCCATACTAACGGCTTAAATAGCAAGTTGTTTACAATGCTAGTCATATAATACACATACATGAATACACATTACAATTGAAGACGGTGATGTTCATCTGTATTGGACCTGTAGAAAAATAAATAAATAAAAACAGCTCAAAAACAAAAGGAACTTCAGAAGTTTACAACGGCACACTCTTAGCAGGTACCCCCTTAGTTTAAACAAGCCAGTTGAGCATAACTAGTATCCTGTTCATTTAGTCCTTGTCGAATAGTATCCAAACGGGTCATCCATTTGCTTTCTCTAACATTAAGTACAGAAGCGATATTGCCACCCCTAGGGCCCAGGGAAACTTTCTCTAGTACCACCCATTGGAGTTCTTCTACAGTGTGTCCTGCCCTTCTATAGTGATCTACCAAGGGTGCTCCTGCCACTTCACACCTAATTCTGCTTTGGTGTTGGAGAATGCGTGCTTTTACCTTCTGCTGTGTTTGTCCTATATATGCTAAGCCACATGGGCATGTGATGCAAATTATTACACAGTTGGTATTGCAATTTGTGAACGTTTGAAGGTCTATTGTGAAATGTTTGTACTGGAACTGTTTGGTTTGTATGCAAAGTGGGCAAGCTTTGCAACTGGCACATTTAAAGTTGCCAACCATGGCAGGTAAATTCCACATAGCATGGATAGTGGGAGGCTCAGGGGTTTCGAGGAAGGAACGTACCACATGGTCTCTGATACTTTTCCATGTCTTGAAGGAATGCATCGGTAGTTGAGATTGTCCAATGTCATTAGCTACCAATGGCCAGTGTTTGTTGATTATTTTACGTATGTTGTTACTTTGTGTGCAATACGTAGTTACACAGATCATCCCCTCCATATGATCCTCCTTTTTCTGTTGTGGTGTGAGGAGTTCCTCTCTTGGGCTGTACCATGCTCGTTTCTGGGCTCTTTTCACCAGTCTGCGGGGGTAGCCTCTTTCCAATAATCGGGAGCTGAGATCTTCGGACTCTGTAAAATAATCATCTTTCTTAGAACAATTGCGTCTTATCCGCAAGAATTGTCCCATCGGCAAATTGTCTCTTAAACCTCTCGGGTGGTGGCTATTATACAGTAAAAGGGAGTTCCGTTCTGCCGGTTTTCGATATAGGGTGGTAGACAACTTGTTTGCTTCGTGAAAGATGGTGATGTCCAAAAAGTCGACCTTGTCACAGTTAGAATGCATGGTAAACTGGATATCTTGATTCTGCTGGTTCAGCCATAGGTAGAAACGATCAAGGATTTCTTTACTCCCGGTCCAGATCATCAAGACGTCATCGATGTAGCGCCACCACATCGTGACGTGCTCTCGGTAAGGGTTGGTGAGGCTGAACACGTGTTGCTGCTCATATTGGGCCATATAGATGATAGCCAAATCCAGTGCAAACGCAGCCCCCATTGCAACCCCTTTTGTTTGGATGTAGAACTTCCCTTGAAACATAAAGAAATTCTTCTTCATGGCAATGGTCAGCAGGGCAATAATGAACTCGGTTGGTACTCTCACAGGTGCTGTACGACCATCAAGTGCTCTTGTCATCACCTCAAGTGCTTCTGTTTGAGGGATGCTTGTATAAAGCGACACTATGTCGCAAGTCACCAATAGTTGGTTTGCAGGATCGAAGTCCATGTCATCTACCAAGTTAATGGTTTGCATCGTATCTCTAAGATACGTTGAGGTTCCTTCAGCTATAGGTTTCAAAAATACATCGATGTATTTGCAGAGAGGCTCCAAAATTGATCCACATCCCGAGACAATCGGACGTCCCGGGGGTTCCTGCATGTTTTTATGGATCTTGGGAAGGGTATATATAGTTGGAAGTCTAGGGTCACTCTGATTCCGATACTTAAATTCGAGGTCACTTACAAATCCTTGTTCTTTTCCCAGCTTAGTCACGGCCAGGATTTCTGTTGACAGTTCTCTTGAGGGGTCGCTGCGTAGTTGCTTATAGCTCACTCCATCTCCCAATTGTCTGAGGATCTCACTTTTGTACTTGTTGACATCTTGCACCACGATAGCTCCACCCTTATCTGCTGGTTTGCTCGCTATCGCCTTATTGTCTTTCAAAGTGGTCAGGGCTCGTCTTTCTTCATGATTCACATTCAATTTAGAGTGTTTGTATACTGATAATGTTCTTTCAACCTCATTGAGTACCATGTGTTCATAAGCCAGGATTTGGTTGGTCATCGTGCTTGCTGATGGTACAAAGGTTGATGGTACTCGGAGTCCAGTCACTGAGTTGGATTGAGAAGACGGACTGTTCTTGAAAAAAGTATCGCAATCTGATCTTACGAAAAAACTTCATTAGTTCTGTTTTGATACAGAACCGATTCGGGAAAGAAGTAGGCACAAAAGATAGTCCTTTAGTGAGTATATTGATCTCGTGATCATTCAGTGGATAGGAGGATAAGTTGACAACCGGACTTGGTCGATTCACTACCACCTGTAGACTTTGCGACGTGTTGCTATCTCCCCGTGACTCTCTTGAGGGAAGGTGACCTGCTTCGGAGTCTGTCCACGGCCTTTCTCCCAATACGAATTGTTGGAGAATTTCCCTCTTGGTGTGCCTCTCTGCCAATTACCTCTGCCTCGAGGTGGTCTCCATTGGCCCTCGCCAGCAACAACAGCCTTTTTTAGGCGAGGGCCAATGGAGACCACCTCGAGGCAGAGGGAATTGGCAGAGAGGCACACCAAGCAGGTCACCTTCCCTCAAGAGAGTCACGGGGAGATAGCAACACGTCGCAAAGTCTACAGGTGGTAGTGAATCGACCAAGTCCGGTTGTCAACTTATCCTCCTATCCACTGAATGATCACGAGATCAATATACTCACTAAAGGACTATCTTTTGTGCCTACATCTTTCCCGAATCGGTTCTGTATCAAAACAGAACTAATGAAGTTTTTTCGTAAGATCAGATTGCGATATTTTTTCAAGAACAGTCCGTTTTCTCAATCCAACTCAGTGACTGGACTCCGAGTACCATCAACCTTTGTACCATCAGCAAGCACGATGACCAACCAAATCCTGGCTTATGAACACATGGTACTCAATGAGGTTGAAAGAACATTATCAGTATACAAACACTCTAAATTGAATGTGAATCATGAAGAAAGACGAGCCCTGACCACTTTGAAAGACAATAAGGCGATAGTGATCAAAACAGCAGATAAGGGTGGAGCTATCGTGGTGCAAGATGTCAACAAGTACAAAAGTGAGATCCTCAGACAATTGGGAGATGGAGTGAGCTACAAGCAACTACGCAGTGACCCCTCAAGAGAACTGTCAACAGAAATCCTGGCCGTGACTAAGCTGGGAAAAGAACAAGGATTTGTAAGTGACCTCGAATTTAAGTATCTGAATCAGAGTGACCCTAGACTTCCAACTATATATACCCTTCCCAAGATCCATAAAAACATGCAGGAACCCCCGGGACGTCCGATTGTCTCGGGATGTGGATCAATTTTGGAGCCTCTCTGCAAATACATCGATGTATTTTTGAAACCTATAGCTGAAGGAACCTCAACGTATCTTAGAGATACGATGCAAACCATTAACTTGGTAGATGACATGGACTTCAATCCTGCAAACAAACTATTGGTGACTTGCGACATAGTGTCGCTTTATACAAGCATCCCTCAAACAGAAGCACTTGAGGTGATGACAAGAGCACTTGATGGTCGTACAGCACCTGTGAGAGTACCAACAGAGTTCATTATTGCCCTGCTGACCATTGCCATGAAGAAGAATTTCTTTATGTTTCAAGGGAAGTTCTACATCCAAACAAAAGGGGTTGCAATGGGGGCTACGTTTGCACCGGACTTGGCTATCATCTATATGGCCCAATATGAGCAGCAACACGTGTTCAGCCTCGCCAACCCTTACCGAGAGCACGTCACGATGTGGCGGCGCTACATCGATGACGTCTTGATGATCTGGACCGGGAGTAAAGAAATCCTTGATCGTTTCTACCTATGGCTGAACCAGCAGAATCAAGATATCCAGTTTACCATGCATTCTAACTGTGACAAGGTCGACTTTTTGGACATCACCATCTTTCACGAAGCAAACAAGTTGTCTACCACCCTATATCGAAAACCGGCAGAACGGAACTCCCTTTTACTGTATAATAGCCACCACCCGAGAGGTTTAAGAGACAATTTGCCGATTGGACAATTCTTGCGGATAAGACGCAATTGTTCTAAGAAAGATGATTATTTTACAGAGTCCGAAGATCTCAGCTCCCGATTATTGGAAAGAGGCTACCCCCGCAGACTGGTGAAAAGAGCCCAGAAACGAGCATGGTACAGCCCAAGAGAGGAACTCCTCACACCACAAGAGAAAAAGGAGGATCAAATGGAGAGGATGATCTGTGTAACTACGTATTGCACACAAAGTAACAACATACGTAAAATAATCAACAAACACTGGCCATTGGTAGCTAATGACATTGGACAATCTCAACTACCGATGCATTCCTTCAAGAAATCGAAAAGTATCAGAGACCATGTGGTACGTTCCTTCCTCGAAACCCCTGAGCCTCCCACTATCCATGCTATGTGGAATTTACCTGCCATGGTTGGCAACTTTAAATGTGGCAGTTGCAAAGCTTGCCCACTTTGCATACAAACCAAACAGTTCCAGTACAAACATTTCACAATAGACCTTCAAACGTTCACAAATTGCAATACCAACTGTGTAATATATTGCATCACATGCCCATGTGGCTTAGCATATATAGGACAAACACAGCAGAAGGTAAAAGCACGCATTCTCCAACACCAAAGCAGAATTAGGTGTGAAGTGGCAGGAGCACCCTTGGTAGATCACTATAGAAGGGCAGGACACACTGTAGAAGAACTCCAATGGGTGGTACTAGAGAAAGTTTCCCTGGGCCCTAGGGGTGACAATATCGCTTCTGCACTTAATGTTAGAGAAAGCAAATGGATGACCCGTTTGGATATTATTCGACAAGGACTAAATGAACAGGATACTAGTTATGCTCAACTGGCTTGTTTAAACTAAGGGGGTACCTGCTAAGAGTGTGCCGTTGTAAACTTCTGAAGTTCCTTTTGTTTTTGAGCTGTTTTTATTTATTTATTTTTCTACAGGTCCAATACAGATGAACATCGCCGTCTTCAATTGTAATGTGTATTCATGTATGTGTATTATATGACTAGCATTGTAAACAACTTGCTATTTAAGCCGTTAGTATGGCCTTGACTCTCCTATGTTATTTCGGAACCATGGGTTCATTACAGATGGCACGCCCAATAAGGATTTCCCAACAACACCCCGAAAAAACCCTCCCTTTTTTCCCCACATTTATTGAACTCCCTATAGTCATTTACAATTTGTGAGTTACCCCTGGGCAACAAATTCAACTGTTATAGTGTTTTCAGAGAAGAGCTTATTTTCCACCGGCCCGCTCTTAAACGCTAAGTCTTTCTTCTATTGGCCTTGTTAAAACACGGCAGCAGGCATCTAGCTGCTGCAGGGACACGTGTCCTTTCCTTTAAATAATAGCGAGATTCTCAGTTCCGACCTTTCCACACGAGGTGCGCATTGAATGATACTGCCTAGTAATCCGTGGTAAGTCTCCCGCCACTTTCTCCTGGATAGGTATAAAGGTTTCCCCTCGTATTATTGTAATCTTAATGCCTGGCCCTCCGCTCATTACAGATTTGTGCTCGGATACCGCCCATAGTCCCAACAGCCCCCAGAGTGGGTCCACTCAACGGTTGAATATATCTAAGAGTATAAAGAGGACATCCAGGGTCGTCCCCTCAGGTAATTTTCTCCCAATTTTTCTCCCAATGTAATACTGTGTCTTAAAACTAAGATGTGACTTTTGAACCTAGATCCGACTTAACTTGTATGGACAGAAGATAAGACTATTTAACCCCTTGAGCTTGAATTTGTGGATCAACCCCTTTTGTGTGTTCTGGTTGAGACACCCTTCGTTATATGATTATAATTCTTTGTTGTTTTTAACCCGGCTGGGTAACGTTTGGATGCTATCCTCATCGTTGGCACATAATATGTACTTCACATTCGTGGGTGACGTGATTTCAATTTTTAATCTAGAACTCAATTGACAATAACCTAACTTTTGTAGGTTGACGCTCTCCTTGTTCTCCGGAGCCTTCGGGCCCTCCGCACGTTCGTAGAAGGGGCCACGTCTATTCTAGTGGCTTTTAGGTAATTATTTCGGACACAGGTGGCACTTTTCAATTGTCTGTAATGTCTTCCCCTGTCTAAAAACATCACGTTTTTTAATCACAGGTACCCGCCCAAACCCCTCACCACCCTGTCCCCACTGGTCCTGATGAAGACCCCGCAGTAGGGCAAGAATCAGCCTACAACCTTGGGGTCGAAACGTCGACATAATCCTACTGTTGCCTAGCCAATAACAACAGCTCATTTTTTGGTTGTGTTAATTTGTTGGTATAGGATTATGAATGCTGAGAGTAATTATTTGTTTGGCAATATGAATATGCCTCTGTGGTATCATTTCTAAAATGTATAAATGACCACCCACGATTTCTTTTGCAACTTGTCTATACCCGCACTACCTGCACTACCTTCCCCCCTGTCCCTCTTTCACCTTGCCTCAGGTTGCTAGAAGCAGCAGCAGAGACATACAATCCCGAGGGTAATAGCATAGTCAATTTGTCCCTCCATTCAGTTAGCGTCCATGCGTCCTGGAAACAAGCCAAGATCTTACCACTCATAAAAAAGCCATCATTAGACACTCCCAGTCCAGGGAACTACAGGCCTATCTCTCTATTACCTGGTCTGGCCAAGGTGTGTGAGAAGGATGTCACCAAACAACTCACTGAGCTTGTTGAAAGAGAGGGTCTGCTGCATCCCACACAGTCAGGGTTCCGAGCAGCTCATAGCACTGAATCTGTGCTGGTGAGGTGGTGGAGGCCATCCAGGAGTGCTTGGACTCTGGCGGGAGGGCAGCATTGATTTTGCTTGACCTCTCTGCGGTGTTCGACACATTCCCTCACTCTTTTCTCCTCTCATGTCTGGCTAGGATAGGCGTGTCGGGGACGGCCTGGAATTGGCTCAGGTCCTTTCTTGAGGGTCGGGCCCAGCAGATCTGGCTGCCTCCATCTGCCTCTCTTCATCAGGTTGTGATGATGAGAGTTCCTCAGGGGTTCTCCCTTAGTCCCCTACTTTTTAACATGTATGTGACACCCCTGGTGTATCTGGCTGAGAGTTTGGGAGCTAAGGTGATGGCCTACGCAGATGACACACAGCTACTCTTTAGCTGGGACAGTGATGACAATTCTGTTGCCACAGCTCATCACTGCCTCTCTTCCATTTTCGGGTGGCTCGCGGGTGCTCAACTAAAATGCAAAGAGGAGAAATCAGAGATTCTACTGTTTGGAAAATTCCCTCCCAGGTTCTGGGAAGCTCTGTGGCCACCTGGTTTTCCCCTGCCCTCCTCTGATGGGAAGCCGGCGAAGAACTTGGAGGTATGGTTTGATGAGAGTTTCTCCTTCTCTTTTCACATCACAAAGCAGACTCTAAGAAAAATCTTTCCTCTCCTGTCTCAAGCAGCTAGAGAAACTGTCACTTGTGCCCTCATCCTGTCACGGCTGGATTATGCCAATGCACTATACATTGGCATCCCTGGCTACCTGCTTAACAAGCATTTACAATGCAATGGTTTCGCCTTTGGAAAAGTTAGAGCTATTGGCATTGTAAATGACAAAATTTGTATCTATGTGTTGGTTTTGAAAACAGATAAATAAATGGCATTGTCATTTACATTGCCATCAGCCTCTGCAGTCACTCTGCAGTCCCTAGCACTCCATAGCACTCCCTAGTCACTCTGCACTCCCTAGCACTCCCTAGTCACTCTGCACTCCCTAGCACTCCCTAGTCACTCTGCACTCCCCAGCACTCTGCACTCCCTAGCACTCCCTAGTCACTCTGCACTCCCTATCACTTCCTAGTCACTCTGCACTCCATAGTCACTCTGCACTCCCTCGCACTCCCTCGCACTCCCTAGCACTCTGCACTCCCTTGCACTCTGCACTCCCTAGCACTCCCTAGCAGTCCCTAGTCACTCTGCACTCCCTAGCACTCCCTATTCACTCTGCACTCCCTAGTCACTCTGCACTCCCTAGCACTCCCTAACACTCTGCAGTCACTCTGCACTCCCTAGTCACTCTGCACTCCCTAGCACTCTCTAGTCACTCTGCACTCCCTAGCACTCCCTGGTCACTCTGCACTCCCTAGCACTCCCTAGTCACTCTGCACTCCCTAGCACTCTGCAGTCACTCTGCACTCCCTAGCACTCCCTAGTCACTCTGCACTCCCTAGCACTCTGCAGTCACTCTGCACTCCCTAGCACTCCCTAGTCACTCTGCACTCCCTAGCACTCCCTGGTCACTCTGCACTCCCTAGCACTCCCTAGTCACTCTGCACTCCCTAGCACTCTGCAGTCACTCTGCACTCCCTAGCACTCCCTAGTCACTCTGCACTCCCTAGCACTCTGCAGTCACTCTGCACTCCCTAGCACTCCCTAGTCACTCTGCACTCCCTAGCACTCCCTGGTCACTCTGCACTCCCTAGCACTCCCTAGTCACTCTGCACTCCCTAGCACTCTGCAGTCACTCTGCACTCCCTAGCACTCCCTAGTCACTCTGCACTCCCTAGCACTCTGCAGTCACTCTGCACTCCCTAGCACTCCCTAGCACTCTGCAGTCACTCTGCACTCCCTAGTCACTCTGCACTCTGCAATCACCACTCTGCACTCACCACTCTGCACTCTCTACTCTGCACTCTCTACTCTGCACTCTCTACTCTGCACTCTCTACTCTGCACTCTCTACTCTGCACTCTCTACTCTGCACTCTCTACTCTGCACTCTCTACTCTGCACTCTCTACTCTGCACTCACACTCTGCACTCACACTCTGCACTCACTACTTTGCTCACTCACTCTGCACTCACTACTCTGCGCACTCACTTTGCACTCTACACTCACACTCACGCCACATGAAAGATCAGCTGGTTTAGGGCTCCAGTGTCCATTAGGAACCTCAAGCTGAACCGGAGCCAGGCATCAGGCTGGAACGTGTTCTTTTCAAGCCTTCATAACAAAGCCTGGGCAAGGACCCTGGTAAAGGACCACTGGACTAACACTGTCCGCGAGGGGGCAGTATTGCGCTACCACAGACTCTGTGCGTGTCAAGTGACAAGATTCCCTTCCTTTATGCAGGGGTTGTATAGGACGCTGTCTTATTTGATAATAGAAAATCATTTGCGTTGTCGCTCACCCTCGTTTTCACCAAAGACTACATTTTCTTTCAGTGTGTATGCTGCTGCTGCTTCATGTGTAATTACCACTAAAGACGCCCGCATTTTCTACCAGTGTGTGTGTTGCTTCATCTGTAGTTAATGCTAAAGACGTCTGCATTTTCTACCAGCGTGAGTGTTGATTCATCTGTAGTTAATGCTAAAGACGTCTGCATTTTCTACCAGCGTGTGTTTTGCTTCATCTGTAGTTAACGCTAAAAACGTCTGCATTTTCTACCAGCAGCGTGTGTTGATTCATCTGTAGTTAAAGGTAAAGGCGCTTCTTTCGGTCCTTCCAACTCATCTGCTCTTCTTGTTATTTACAGCGGTTCCAGTAAATAATGTATATATGTATGATCAAAGATAAGTGGGAAACCTAGGAGTAAGCACCAACTCGCATCTGACCCACAGTGCTTTAATTTGTAAAATAAATAAATAAGTGGTAGGGTCAATGCGCAAACAAGTCTCTCATAATCATACCAAGAGCACGCGGAGGGCTGGGATCGGGAGCGGTTGAGTCCCAATACGGATTTTGGTGCTTTCCGATTGGCCCTATCTCCAGTTTATTCTATGGGCTCGAAATCAATAATTAGAACAGTAACATTCTTAGTTAAAAAAAAATTACCGACACAAATCAAAGTTTCAAAGGGTTATATAAAGGATTAACAGGCATAACACAGGAATTATGCCGTCAATAAGTTCATCAGCAAAGCATGCAAGTCATAAGTACAGGGATCTCAAAGTACGGGAAGTAGGGGCTTCTAATTACAGAAAAAAGCATGTTGGGGGGGACGGGCTCACGGACAGCGGGAGGGGGGACTGGCACACGGACAGCTGGAGGGGGGACGGGCTCACGGACAGCGGGAGGGGGATGGGTTAACGGACAGCGGGAGGGGGGGACGGGCACACAGACAGCGGGAGGGGGGCGGACTCACGGACAGCGGGAGGGGGGGGCGGGAATGGGAGTAAAATATGCCGCTTACCTGCTAGCCGATGCCAGGCAGACGTCCCTCGTTGCGGTGCCTTCCAGGAGAAATGACCAAAACAAACCCCCCCCCCCCAAAAAAAAGCACCACCCACAGCCGCATGACGTAGGCAAAAGCCTAAAAGTCTCGGGAATGCCCACGAATCTGCTCCGGCTTTGACAGACAGATCCCTGTTCCAATGGCTAGCCTCCATTTATGGAGCTAGCCAATGGAACAGAGGGGTGGGACTACACTCACATACTCTAAACAAAAGATTTCGCCTGCGCGAAACGCTGCTTGCGCAGCTTTTGACAGGCGAAACCTAAAAAGCTGCAGGTAGTCCAGAACTCGGCAGCCAGACTTCTGCTGCGCATTTCCACCAGACTTAGCATGCAGCACCACTTGCGCTCCCTTCACTGGCTTCCTGCAGTGGAATGGGTAAAGTTCAAATCGCTGGTCCTAACCCACCGTGCCCTTCACAGCATTGGTCCATCTTATCTGCAAAAATGTTTTCCCTCCCACGTGCCCTCAAGACTGTTGCGATCAGCATCCCACCGACTCGCAATGGTTCCCCAATTTCAGTTCCAGAGGTTGGGTGGCAAGTCTCTGACTCGGAGGGCTGCGGCAGCATGGAATGCACTTCCCCTGGCTTTACCCAATATTGAAGACCTGTCAGCATTCAAGAAAAATCTTAAAACGTATCTTTTCATCTGCTAGTCTCCTGCTCCCCTAAAGACATCGCGTCGGGACACTCATGAGTGGCCGTGCGCGCTATAAATCCAAATAACATAACAATAACATAACAGAACGTTTGTGGACAGCAAATTGCTGTTTGGAGATAGACCTGTGGTGGGCAAGTCCCAGCATATGCAAGAATTAAATTTATAGTTCTCTGCAATGAGCGCAAAGTCTATAGGAGTAAAGATGGAGGTTACCTACAGGAAGCAACAACCCACTGTAGGCCGGACTGATACCTGTGATCATTGATTGCTCACTCAATAAAACATGAATACACAGGAGCCTTAAACTAAGAGGCAGATCCATGGAAATCCAATGATGTTGAACAGACAAAACCCTGCACCAGAGCACAACATGCAGTTAAAAAAAGGACCTAAAAACCTAGCAAACAAAAATCACCTTTGGCTGATCACCATGTAGAGTAGGGGGTAATTATTGTAGATTGTCGGTCACAGCATCCATCTCACCTAATCTCACCTAACTGCACTCTAACTGTCCATCCCTGCCTAACACTGACTTTTACTTTTTATTGTAAACTCTCAAGTGATTGTATAGTAAATTTTGTGTTGAGATTTGTAGTTTAATGCATAGCATTTTAGGTATCCCCTAAATCAATATTGAGTGGATGGAGGACAGGAAGACATGATAGAAAGTCAGACCTTGCTGATAGTGCCATGGCAAGCTAACCAGTCTTACACTGGCCAAGATCACCATCCAAAGTTGAGCCAATTGGGGATATATTGCTTTCTTTAGCACATCCTATTTAAAGCCCTAAGACTTCAGCCAGCCATGATGCTGTATCAAAACAGCGCAGGTCATTCTCCTAATGCTGCATTGTGTGCACCATCGAGGGTCACATGCTTACATTATGAATTTGACTTGAGACAGCCAGTAAGGCACTGTGATTTTATAACAAATTTAAGTATCAGATTTGGACAGTTACATTAATGTTCTTCCTAATCAGGGAACAATATTGGTGCATGTTCTTGCACTGTAATTCCAGTATCCAGTAGGGACACACACAAAAAACTCACAAACCCTTATGACTATACCAAGCACCACTACTGACTCTCATCAGAATGCCTGATCCTAAGTAGCATCTTTAAATATGTGCATAGAAGTAATTAAAGTTTTATTCAAGATTTACATAACTTCTGCACAAGGTAGCACCTATTATTAGGCTGTGTCACATTGACCTTATCATCAAAGCAGGAGTTCTCATCAGCGAGACCATGAATTTTGTTTCTTGAACATTTCAGACTTCCGAAACCCAGTGGCAGATGAGTTGAATGCCTCTGAAGCAAAAGATGTCCTTTTTCCCAAAGTAATTTTATATTACGTAGCTCTGTAGAGGACACTATCACCCAGGAAGGTATCCTAGCGCTGAACAGGTACAAAAAGCCAAACCTAGTGCCTAGGGAGGCAACCCGAAGAGCTAGATCTTCAGCTTCCTCCAGAATACAAGAAGTGGCAAAAAGGCTCGGACATATAGCTGTAGGTTCTTCCATACTTTAGGAGCGATGCAAGAGATGGCTTGACCGCCAGATCTGTCTTCCGTATGTGGAGTCTGGCTGAGTGGAGGTGTCTGGAGGGTTTGTCAAAGCAGATGCAGCTGTGGAGGTATGCTGGGCCTGAGTTGTGTAGAGCCTTGAAGCAGTGGGTGAGAAGTTGTGTTGTGCTTGTTTGTGTATTGGCATCCAGTGGTGCTCCCTGAGTTATGGTGTGATGTGTGTGCGTTGTGGGGGGTTAAGAGTGAGTGTGGCCATTGAAGTCTGGATGAGTTGTATGTAGATTCTGGGATAGATGGTGTTCCTGTAGTACAGCTTGCTTGTGATGAGTGCGTGGGTGATAGTTTTCAGGGTGTTGGTTACAAGCTATTTGAAGATGTTTCTTTCCATCTTCAGAGTGTGGAGGCAGTGACAGCGTTGACTCAGGTAGTCATGCCGAGTTTGCTATTTCTGATGATCCTGAGGTTCTTGGTATTGTAGGTTCTAGCTCTGCCGGACACCAAGATTTGCACAGTGATGCACTCTTACTGAAAATCACCACTTCTGTTTTGTTGGTGTTCAACTTCAGTTGATCTTCATCCAGTCAGCCATATTGGTTGTGCATAAATGAGCTTGTTGCAGGTGCTGGGCATCTTGCCCATGAGGGAGATCGAGTTGCAATGTTGGAGTTGGACAGGATGCTGATGTCATGCCTGGATAGGCAACAAGGATTTAAAGGCAGCCAAAAATAGGCATCTTACAACAGTAAGGAGTGAAAAAAAAGATGCAGTGAGCGGCAGGAGCAATGATGAGAGGGAAGTAGGTTTTTGGATTGACAGTGAGAAGACTCAGATAGTGGCAGAGCTTTCTAAATCATGGTATTCTATTAGTGATGCTAAGGTAGTTTCAGAAAGTCTCATTGAGGCAGGAAACTGCTCAGCCGCTCTGCAATATCTGAAGGCTGACCTCTCATCTGCACCCTCCTAACAGTAATATTTCACTGTGTGCCCACTGCTGAAGATGGAATATGGTTTGGAGGAATAACTGAGGTCCTAGAAGGGCAGAGAGGGCATCAAAGTTAGATATTCGGTCTTTTTACAACTGTGTAAGGGCTGTGAGCAAATGAGCTAGGTTAAGTGGAGGAGCAGTGATCATTAGTCATGTTCTGAATGTCCATACATCTTTGCTGTTAGCAGCCAGGCTACCAATGTTCTAGAATTACATGTTCATGCTTCTAATGAACATTACTCCAAAAGTCATATTTCATTATCCTTTTGCCCCACAGAAGTATTCCAATTAAATATATGCGCCATGCTATGTGTAAAGCATTAAGTTAAATTCCACAGTGGTTTCATGGAGATTCTTCAAACAGGGCCAAAGTTATTAGCAACACAAAAAAATGATTTTCCAATGGAATAGCTGTCCTAACGAAAACAACCCACTCATTTATGTGCAGAGAAGGCCCCCCTTCCTGCTCATAAACAATTAAAAAAAATTATTCAGTTTGGCAACTTCTATGTGTGCTGCATGAAGTAGCACACATAGAAGTTACAAAACTGCATTTAGAGATTGTTTATGTGCAGGGAGGGGGACCTTCCTGCACATAAACAATCTTCCTCTCAACACAGGCACCCTTGCACTATGGGTGCAAGGAAGCCTGCATTGGCGCTAGGCTGCTAAATTTAGTGCCAGTGCAAGGCGAAATGCAGGGCTGCACCATATTCTTGGAAATATTGTGCAGCCCTGTGTTTCTAAAGTGACGAAGCGGGTTGTTAGCCTTCTTGGCTTAACGACACACTTTGCCACTTTCTTGTAAATATGCCCCTGAGTCGCATAGGGATGTGTCCAAACTGGTGTGGCATAGTTAGCAAAAGAAATGTGGATTAAACCCAAAACCCTTGACTGGGGGTGAGTGGTTGAAAAGTTGCAGCAATCCGTCCATCATCTTGTTGTGTTTCCTATGTTTGCCCTAAGGCCCATGGGTATGCCCTTTTTCTAGCTCTTGGGTTAGATTGAAAGTGTTGCTGGGTACCCTGGCTTTTAATCGTTGGTGAGTGTGGGATGCGATAATTGCAGCTTTGATCCATTTCACCCGTTCACTTTAAATAGTCAGTCACAACTCTTTATTATGGAAAGAAACAATCATGTTATATAATTATAATATGGATTGGTATTTCACTTGTCAAAGCAATAAAGGCACACACAGGACTGTCAGGGCTGCAACTGTTCTCCCAGGAATACCTTGTTGTTGTGGCTGAAGGTCAGGCCAGCAGCTCCAGCCCAGCGACCTAGCCCAGGGGGCTAAAGCCTTTTCAGTCAACAATAGTTGCGCGCCTGATCTTCATACATCTGTTCAGGGAAAATCAGGTTCCTCCAGAGGCTGAAGACCTGTTACATAACTAATGCCCTACTACAGACAGTCTTTACCTGTATCTAACCCCTCACAGTCACAGAACCTACACTGAGAAATGAGTGGCTATAAGTAAATACGGGACTACTGGTAACACTGTTTACTCTAAGAAGAGAGCTCTTTGCGTTGCCAATATGTTTTAGCAATGTTGTACACCAGAGTGGCTGCTGTTCAGAATGGCTAAAGGTTAGTGGGGTAAAGGAGAGTGGCATGGTGTGGAATGTTGTAAAGAGGATTATAGTGGAGTGCTATGGAGTGGCGTAGAGTGGCGTGGAGTTGCAGACAGTAGAGTTGAGTGGCCTGGGGAGGAGAGGAGTGAAGTAGAGTGTCACGGAGTATTGTACAGTGTTGTGGAGTGCCGTGGAGGGAGTAGAGTGTCGTAGAGTACAAGGGCTTAAAGTTGAGTGGTGTAGAGTGGAGAACAGTGTCAGAGTTGGGTAGAGTGGCATAGAGTGGCGTGGCATAGAATGCAGAGGAGTGGTGTAGAGCAGAGTGGAGTGGCGTAAAGGGTGTTGCACAGAGTGGAGTAGAGTGTTGTAGAGTAGAGTGGCATAGAGGAGAGTAGATTGTCGTAGAGTGGCATAGCATTGAGTGGAGTACAGCTTTGTAAAGTTGAGTGGCATTGAGTGGCATAGAGCAAAGTGGCATTGAGTGTCAGAGTGGAGTGGCACAGAGTGCAGTGGAGTAGAGTGGAGTAGTGTGTCATAGAACAAAGTGGTGCAAAGTGGAATGGAGTGGCATACAGGGAGTTGCATAGAGTATCCAAGAGTGGAGTAGTGTCATAGAATGGCATAGAGTTCTGTAGAGTGGAATGGCACACAGTGGACTAAAGTATCAGTGGAGCAATGGAGTTGAGCATCATAGAGTGAAGTATCCTGACATGGCGTGTCTTAAAGAGGAGAATAGTGGGTAGAGTGAAGTGGAGTGGCTTAGAGTGAAGTGGCTTAAAGTACATTGGTGCAGAGTAGATTGGTGTAGAGTGCAGTGACACAGAGTGCATTGGTTTTGAGTAAAGTGGTGTAGCGAGTATTGGTGTAGAGTGCAGTGACATAGAGTGCAGCAGGGTAGAATAGAGTGGTGTAGTGTGGAGGGGCATAGCGTGTAGTGGTTCAAAGTGTAATAGAGTGGCATAGACTGCAGTGGCATTTAGTAGATTGTTTCAGAGTATAGTGAAGTGGCGTAGAGTGCAGTGATATAGAGTAGAGTGTCATAGAGTGCAGTGGTGCTGAGTAGATTAGAGTGGCTTAGAGTGTATTGGCATAGAGTGCAGTGGCGTAGAGTGGAGTGATGCAGAGCAGAGTAGCATAGAGATTAGTGGCATAGGGCCAGATGTATGAAAACCAGTTTTTGCAATTTCCTAATTACAAATCCTTGTGATCTGCATTTAGGAAATCGCAAAACGGCATGTATGAAAGTGTGTTGAACACTTTCTGTGATTACTAGAGGATCGCAAATGACCTACCTCATGAATATTAATGAGGTAGGTCGCAATTTGCGACCCCCTGGGAATCGCAAAAATGACGGGGATGGTAGCCTGCTGGGATCAACAGACCACCATGTCTGTGATTGCTTTTAAATAAAGCAATCTTTTTTTTGTAAAGCAGTCCGTTTTCCTTAAAGGAAAACGGGTTCTTTACAAAAAGAAAAAATAAAGTTTTCCTTTCTTTTTTTCAGAGCAGGCAGTGGGCCATGGGACCATTGCCTGCACTTAAAAAATGCTTTTACAAACATTCACAAAGGGAAGGGGTCCCTTGGGGGCCCCTTCCCATTTGCGAATGGGTTACCACCTAATTGAAGTAGATAGTAAAATGTGAATGTTTTGCGACAGTATTTGGATCACAAAACATTCCTGCATACCGATGCGATTTGGTATTAGGAAGGGAGCCCTAAACACACCCCTTCCTAATAGCAAATGTCAAACTCATGTTGCGATTCGGTAACAGGTTACCGAATCGCAAAATAGAGTTTGCTGCATCAGAAAATCCTTTTTTGCATTCGCAAATGGGCCAATTCTGCGAATCCGCCTGTTTGCTATATACAAAAATTGCTTAATGGATTTGCCCCATACAGTGCAGTGACAGAGTAGAGAGGTAAAAAGTGGAATGATAGAGAGTACAGTGTAGCAGAGTATACTGTCATAGAGTGCAGTGATGTTCAGTACAGTGGCATGCATTGCATCGGTCTAGAGTGCAGTGGCACAGAGTAGAGTGGTGTGAAGAGCAGTGGCGTTGAGTGCAGTGATGCAGAGCACAATAGTGTGGCGTAGAGTGCAGTGACAGAGTACAATGGCGTACAGTGCAGTGGCGTATAGTGGCATAGAGTACAGTGGTGCAGAGTAGACTGGCGTAGAGTGCATTGGTTTTGAGTAAAGTGATGTAGAGTGCATTGGCATAGGATTCAGTGGCGTAGAGTGGTGCAGAGTAGAGTGGAGTGGCGCTGAGTGCACTGACGCTGAGTGCAGTGGCATAGAGTAGATTGTTTCAGAGTAAAGTGCAGTAGTGCAGAGTAGATTAGAGTGGCTTAGAGGGGACTGGCATAGAGTGCACTGGCATGCAGTGAAGTGGTGCAAAGTAGAGTGCATTAGCGTAAAGTAATCTCAACCCTACTCAGTCTTGTAATGGTCCAACCCATAATAGAGGCTCCACCCTTCATCTAATCATCTCCAAGGAAAATGTCATACAACTAGAATCCATATCACCATGTGACTGGCCAGATCACTACCAAATCTCCTTCTTCGTCTTGGATAATGTGCTGATTAGACGAGGCAAACCTCGCAAAACAAAAAAACGATCAAGAGACTTTCGAAAAATCAACATAACCGATCTGACTTCCATGAGCAGCAATTTCCTTCCTCCACCCTCAAACATGACAAATGTGAATGACCTCACCGATCACTACATTCATTCCACGTCAGGCATATTTGCTATAATTGCTCCTAAGCAGCCTAAAAGAATACCCAGTAGACACTCCAATCCCTGGTTCAGTGGCGACTTAAATGAGGTTATGTGGAAATTAAGGCTTGCTGAGAGGGCATGGAGATTATCTCCTTCCACAACACACCTTCAGCACCTGCGGTCAATACAAAGCTACTATAACAAGCTCATACGTAGCTCCAAAGCAAACTACTTTTGGATGCAACTGGACAACACCAAAAACAGACCCAGAAAGCATTTCGAAATCATAAAACAGCAAGCTAGCGGCAGACTTAACCTACACCTTAAAGATAATTTGACACTCCCAAGTGGTGAAGATTTCTCATTTCATTTCACTGAAAAAATTAGGAAGATTGTATCAGATGACCTATTCTCTTCTCAATAGCCACTAAGCCAGTCTCAATTCAATCTCCTCCCTATGGCCTCCTCTCTGATTTGACTTCAAAATATAATGCTGCATGGTCTAACTTTAAACTGCCTGAGATACTTAAAACAATTATATCAAAAAATAACTCAAACCACTTCAAAGATTCTCTACCCACCAAACCCATCGAAGAGCTTAAATCCTCCATGCTCCCACTTTGGTCTAGGATTGTCAGTGCCTCTCTCTCCCAAGGTACAATTCATGATTGTCTAACGATAGGGCAGGTTACCCCAATCCCTAAAAAGCCAAATGTTGACCTGTCTGAACTCAACAATTTCTGCCCTATTACTAACACTATCGGCCAGATTCATGAACGGAAAATCAGCTCGCAAACGGCCAGATTCTGAGAATCTGGCCCTTTGCAAGCGCAATTTTTGCATTTGGGATTCATCATCCCAAATGCAAAAATCTCTATTATAGAATTCGCAAATTTGCGAGGAATTGCATTTAAGGAATCTCTATTTGAGATTCCTTAAATGCAATTCATGAAACATTTAAAAATTGCGAATTCGCAATTTCGGCCCGCTAATTACCGCGAAGTCAAACGTCGTGGTAAATAGCGGAAACTTAGAAAAATGCACTTAAGTGCATTTTTCTAAGTTGTATGTTACACACACACACACGTCCTTGGGACATGTGTGTGCATAACACCAGCGTCTAATATCATTTCAGGGGTGCAACAGGGTGTCCTTTGGACACCCCTGCACCCTTGAAATCGCAAACTCAGAATGCGAATCGCTAATGGCGATTCGCACATGAATATGTCTTCCCATTTATTCCTATGGGCCTTTAGGCCCATAGGAATGAATGGGGAGTTGTTCCTTATTTGCGATTAGAAATTAGCTAATCGCAAATAAGGAAGCTGTAGGAATCGCAAACAAAATTGCGATTTGTACATGATTCCCGTTTTGCAAGTCTGTAATAGCGATTCCTTAATAATCGCTATTACAGACTCGCAAAACGTGCCGATGATGAATCTACCTGTATGTCACTAGCAAAGCTTCTAGAGAAATGTGTACACTTACAACTCTGCAACCGCATTGATCAGTTTCAGCTCTTTGACCACTGCTGATCTCATCTGGCTGTACAACAGACCATAGCACTGATGTGGCTCTGACACACATTGTGGATTACGCCTTGAGACTTCTTGATCAGAATGAACCCTGCCTACTTATACTCCTTGATCTCTCCTTTGTGTTTGATACGGTCCAAGATGACAACATGATAGACCTTTTGGAGAAAAGGATGAGTTTATCTGGTCCCGTCTTAAGTTGGTTTTCCTTGTACCGTCATAATGATTTACAACTTAGATTTGATTTACAACTTATAAAGCGCAGCGTATGCCCACGGGTGTCTTGGTGCTAGGACTACCTAAAAGCTAAAATTCCACTGATTCGATTTTATCTGAACTTATTAGTTTTTAAACAGCCAAGTTTTCAGCAAACTTCTGAATGACATCAAGGAATTACTATTTTTAATCTCCAAGGGAAGGAATAATAGATCTTAACGAATCAAAGTTAATCAAAGCCTGTCTGACATTACTCCAGTCTCGAGTACCTCAAGGATCCACACCTCACCCACGTTATTCAACTTCCTCATGGAGACACTTACCTAAATTCTCACACACTCAAATATACAGTGCCACATGTACACAAATGACATACAAGTGTACTTGAAAATGTCCTCACCTGAAGATAAGAAAACTCTTAATAGTGCCCTACTGAAAACCCAACAATGCAATTAACCTGCAATCACCTTATGCTAAACACACTCAAGACAGAATGTCTTCTGATCGCCCCCTACAATCTCTCAACTCCCACAGATGAATGGCTCAAACAGCTTACAGTGCTCAACTGCACCCCACATGTTGAGGATTCTACTAGATTGTTAGGCATTTTAGTGGACAAATACCTGTTATGCAAGATCACATCAGTGCAACTACCAGAGGAGCCAATTTCCCTTTGAACATTCTAAGGAAAATCAAACCCTCCTCGCCCCCAAATGACTTTCAGTTGGCAGTCCAATCCCTAGTCATCTCCCGCCTAGACTACAGGGATGCCACTCTTACAGGACTACCAAAAGCCAGGCTGGCTCCATTAAGGGCCACACTAAACTCAGCTGTGAGGCACATCATGGAATATAGCAAACACAACCATATCACACCTGACTTGAAACATATCAAATTGCTCCCGTTTGACTCTAGAACTCAGTTTAATATCGCCTGTATGACCCATAAGGCTCTTCATCAAAACACTCCTGTATGCCTGGCTAAAAAACTTAAACTATCGGGTGGGAGTCACTCCCTAAGAAACTCTAACTCTCTACTGTTAAAGCCACAGATGTTCAACAAAAAGAAAACTTATAATCGCTTCTTTTCGGATCTTGCCCCAGAATATGGAATGCAAATTGTCCTGAAACTAGATCTAATCCTTCGACTACCACCTTCAAAAAAGAATTTAAAAAGCTGTTGCTGACTAGATACCGTCGGCATTCATTACAGATTAGTTCAATGAGTCTTGATTTCACTGAATCGAACTCTCCTTCCTACATTCATTTCTGTATCCTGTGTATTCTAAGTTCATTTGTTCTCATTATATATATTTTGTTTCATGCCTGTTCTCTTTTGCTTTTGCTACTATTACTTATTTGCTATTCGTGCAACATATTGCTAACTGTATTCATTATTTGTCTGCTGTTTTTTTCTCAGTGGTTAGCTTGTTTTGATATTTGTACAGCACTCTGATACTTGTACGGTCATGTTCACACTATATAAAACTCCTTAAACAAAATAAAATAAATAAATAGAGCAGCATAGAGTGGACTGTTCTAGAGCGCAGAGAGCAGTGGCAAAGAGTGCAAAGGTACATAGAGTAGAGTTGGGTAGAGTGCAATGGTATAGAGAAGAGTAGAGGTGTGTAGAGTAGCAAGACCCAGAGTAGAGTGGTTCAGATGAGTGTGCAATGCTGCATTTTGGAGTGGGGTGGCGTAAGGTGGATTGGTGCAAAGTAGACTGCTGTGGTGTGGAGTGGTGCAAAGTAGGGTAGAGTGGAGTGGGGTAATGTGGAATATGTATGGTATGGTAGCGTACTGCCACTGCAGACAACATATCTTCAGTTGAAATGGCCATTACATTTGCACTTACTAACAGTTTTACTGATAAAAGTATACCGTGCAAAAATGATACTGTGTGGAAATGTCATCACCCAATGCATTGATTTGATCATTAGCACAGTTCACTTACAGACATTTACGTTTTTTGTGTGCTAGAAAAAAAAGATGACATTGTACAGCCTTCCTCAAGCAGTCTCAAGTAGCCAGCATGATGCTCACATAAATCGTCTCACTTTGAAGTTAGAGAAAGAAAAAAAAACACCAAGCTCTATGGAAGATACAGCCTGACATTTGACCTCCTTCTTTGAATGCTCATCAAACGTGAAAATATAAGAACAAAATTTAAAGGCAGGTTTACAGAAAGCAAGTTTTTGGAAGAATACAGTACACAAGGTCTTGGCAACTGGAGAGATGAACTCGAGCTGGACAGTCTAATAGAAAGCCAGAAAACGTGAGTTACACACCATAAAGCCAATGGTAAGCACTGGGCACAATGCATTCCTAGGTCAACTTTCTGAATGTCCCCAAGATGTCTTGAGCAAACCAGATAGAGGCTGCAACCTAAAAAGTATCTAAGAACAGTGTCCACCCTATGCAAAACCTGTCCAAAGTGTGACTATTCACTTAAAATAACCAAAATCTGAATGTGCTAAAGATTATAGTACCTGCAGCCTTTAAACTGTGGTGAAAACTTTGCAGCTAGTCCATCTTCTGAAGCAAAACAAGCACATGTACATATGTTAGTACCTGTCGAAATTGTCATGCTGAGATGACTATGTCCAATAAATCAATGCTGCTTACAATACTTAGGGGCATATTTATGGAATAGTGGCACAGTGCATCGCAGCAAGTCACCTTGCTGCACTGCTCTGAGAAAGGGCAAAAGTGTGCCGTATTTACGGCATATGACGCATTCCTGACTTTTTCCCCTGCACTGGTGCTCTTTTGACATCCTAGCACCAATACAGGCACTCTTGTACCATTTTGCAAGGGTGCTTGCATTGCATGCAGGATTGTTTTTTTGCAGGAGGTGAACCTTCCTGCACAAAAACAATCCTTAGAGACATTTTCCTCTTTCAGCAAACATTGAAAGAGGAAGTAACAAAGAGAAATCAAGATATTTGTCCCTGGTATCTTTTTGGCGCATTCTAAGGTCTTGTAAATCTGGGAATACTTCAAACCATGGGAGTTGCATAGGCACACCCATGGAATGCCTACCAAGGATAGAGTAATGCAGCAATTTGCGTTGCTTTGCGTTACTCCAGATATTTGGAGCCACTCAAAGCTTTGCAAAGTGGCTTTGAGTGGCTTAAAAAACTCTGACTTACAGTTTGCGTCACTCTTGCACTACGTTGTGTGGTGCAAGAGCAACGAAAACTGGGTTATAAATATGACTCTAGTATGTAGTTCAAAGAATCTTTGCCCTGCCGGAAAAACTTTCTCCAGTACCAAAAAACTTGTGTGGAATATAATGAACACAAGTCATCAACTTTCACCTGCCCAAAAAGTTACTCTACAATACAAAGATTAAAAACGTGTTCGATACTATACACACCTATGGTGCATTAGGCCCACATGCGTTTTGTAAACACTTACACCGATTAGCTGGATACAGGCTTTACAAAATTAGGTAGAAAAGTAATGTGGTAGTTACCCGCCATTATGTAAACTATAAAACAAACTAGCACACTCATTGGATAGTGTCATCAGTGATGTAATATGTGAGGTCATAAGCAGTGAATGGCATGAGAGCACGTTATAGTTAACAGTTTTTTTTGTTCAAAACGTTGATGTTATCACGGACATATTCTCCTACCTATAGCGTTACTTTAACCTTTGATTTTTTTGTGAATATATATATATTTGTATTATTAAAAAATTGAGTATATCAAAAGTATCAGTCAGAGTGAATTTCAGCTGAGCTGCAGAAGGGCATGTGCTCAGTTTTCATGTGCTCATTTCATGCGTCTACAGGTACGAAGGGAAAGAAAAAGATGGTGCCTGGGATGCTTGGCTCCAGTGGTGGCAGGTATGGATCGTGGGTGGCGGGGCAGGCGGGTTGCCGGGGGGTTGTTGTGGGGGAAAGTTGCTGGGGGTTATTGTTGGGGGTTGTTGCGGGGAGGTCACGGGTCCAAAAAAAGAAACGTTCCTTGCTGCCGAGTCCCCTGTCTCTGCTCCTGCTCTCCTGACTCCGACTCTAGGAATAGGAAACAGGCAGCCAGGCTCCCTCCCCTAAGCCAATCCCAATGCTAATGCAGCAATGACTGGTTTGGGTGGCCCGAGAGGACCAGCCAAACAGTCCTTGCGTACTTAGGAGCGGGTAAACCATTCCTCCCCTGCCCTGCTCCGACAGCAAAGCAGCCCCCCCCCCCCCCCCCGCCAGCAAAGCAGCAGGACATGAAGCATAAAATGACAATAACTCTAAGTTATCATTTTGCGTTTCCCTTTGGCACTGCTTAAAATCAGTGGGCGATGCTATACTTGGCTCGACTATATTTTCGGGGGCCATCCACCATGGGCCGAGCCACGAGCCAGGTATCCAGATAGTGCTGGGCGGGACCTTACTTTTCTCGCCTGCCTCTAATAGTAGCAGTTGTGTTTTTATAGTGCTAGAAGTTTTTATAGTGTTTTTATAGTGGAGAAGTGTGGCTCAGGGGTTAGAGGCGGCAGACCCAGAAGCTGAGATCGGCCCTGGACCAGGGTTCAATTCCCCGCCCCGACGGGGGTTGGGCTCAATAATTCCATGGACTCGATAATTCTCACTCCGGTGCCTACTCGACTCACGGGTTCACACTCTGCGACTCTGGGCAATAGCTTGCTTAATCTCCACAACGGCCCCTCGTGGCGGGATGCCTGACTTTCACCTTGTGGATACCCTGCCGGGGTATCTCACAGGGGAATATCAGGACTGGTTCCCTAAGCAAGCGCATAGATGCCTGCGATGTGGGCGATTTGCGCTATATAAATACATGTACATTTACATTTACATTTAGAAATGGCATGCGATATGAGAAACGCTAAATTATTAACACGGTGTCGTGGGTTCTTTTAGCCGTGCTACATTAGTCCTGCTGAACAGCGCTACAAATGTGAGGTGTTTCCCTGTTTTTGTTGTTTTTACGTTTATTTTAAACTGTTATATGTGGATCGAATGGCATTTTTCAGTGGGAATTAGGAGAGCGATTGCAGCATGGAATGAAGGCCTCGAGCATCACTCCCACAAACTGGCGCTTGAAATATATGTTACTTTTAGGAGAACTGCTAATTTTGTAGCCAATCTAGTCAATTACAGATCAGTACTTACTAGGAAAACAACCTGAAAATGTATCCAAAAAATAAAGTCCGCAACCTTTTGCATTTTAATGACATCACAACAGATACGATATATGTACATGGACACCAAGAGAGAGCAAAACAGACCATTATTTCAGCTTCTGAAAGCATTACTAGTGTCTGGCTGCACCTCGCCTCCCCTAACTTTTAGAGCCTGTTGTGGGCTGCCTGCATGCTTTCTCAAGTTCGGTTTCCCCAAGGTCACTCCCGAAGATAGCTCATCCTCATTAGCCTTTCGTGCTTTCCTCATTCTCCCCATCTCGGAAGAGCGCCTGTAAGAGTGATTCGTCAATTGGGTTCTGCCTATTTCTGGCTCACATGAAGCGCAGGTCACAGGGTGGGCTCCCGCTCTAATATAACTCCAAATGAGCCCGACTCTCTTGTTACAAATATCTGACCTTCAGCGTGCCAAACAGTGACGCAGTGACCTCTTGTGGCGAAATAGAGAAATACAGCTTCACCCAATTCTGCATAAAATGTCACGAGTGGCTTCTTTGATTGCTACAGAGCTGCTCAGCCAATGCATGTAAAACGAGACCGCCCTAACAGGTGCCAGTGCTGTGGCACTTCTAATGGTGGGTTACCTGATAACACTATGGAAGCAGAGGACACGAGGGTCTGAAGGCATGATGGCCACTCTGGGCACATGAGGGTATGAAAACCGTCTAATGGGGCAGAGACAAGTGGGCAACGGGGGTGCTTTATATTTACATTTTGATATTTGTCGTTTTGTTTTTTCTATGATTAATGCAGGACTACAAAAAAGATGCAAAAAATCAACCAGACTGGCTGGTCTATTTCCACCTGACATACCGTCGTGTGTACTCGGTTGATGATTCGAGTGATTAAACCAGGTAGATAGAGGTTTTCTTTAGGAATTTGTGGCACTGGGCCATGAAGGCGAGAGATCGGAATGTTGAGCACTATGGTAAGACTGAAAACAAGTGGCCTGTTCTGGTGTCTGTTTGGGTGTATTTTCAGCAGTGCATTCTATTACTCTTTCCAATGCACAACACTACCCTATGTGTTACCCTATCCCTCTATCAATATATCCTCCACCTCCACTCTCATTTATCCCACACCCCATACCACTACTATGATCCCCAAAATAACCCTCTCTAGGCTCTTCCCTACTATATCCCTCCTTGCATCATCTCATACCTCTTTTACAATTCAGATCTCCCAAACCAGCCTTTCTAAACGGTATGCAGCGTTTAGAACGCAAGCATTACAACGGAATACCTTAACAACGCGGTCGTAACAACGAAAGTTGTTACCAAGCATTGCACTGGGGGGCGCTCAAGGATAGTAAATGATTTAATTTACTATCCCAACACCTTCCCTACTATCCACGGGGACTGGTGTTGGAATAGTAAATTAAATTGTTCAATTTTGCGCCCCCCCAGCGCAATGCGTGGTAACAACTTTCGTTGTTACGAACGCGTTGTAAAGGTACGCGTTGTAAATGTATGCGTTCTAACGTCATACATCCTTTCTAAACCCTTCCCTTTGACTCTTTCCCATCCACCTCCATTTTACTCATCCCAAGCCTCCTCCAACTGCTATGTGCTTCAAAAAAAAAAATGAATTCTAAATCCTTCCCTCTTCTATCCTTCCCACTATCCTTTTCAATCCAGATAACAGACTAACATGTCCACCACTCAAATCAATTTCATATTTCACTATACTAATTCACCATTAATCCATTAAGGGCAGGGCACAAGTCCTAAATACAGAAGTGGGGGGACGCTCAAAGACAGGAAGTGACGTCACAACAGGAAGTGTCGTCACGAAAGATAAAAACATACAAGTGGGGGACGGTCAAAGGCATGGAGTGACGTCATGACCGGAAGTGACGTCACAAGAGGTAAAAAAAACCATAGTCTACTATTATTGGAGGTGCATTGGGGCTGGTAGTTCCTGGCCAAGACAGCTGCGAGGCACGCTTTTTAAGAGTGGGGAGGATATGTTTATGTGTGTGGAATGCCTGAGTCCATGCGCGTGCGTTTGTGTGCGTCTGCTTTAAGCACTGTAATTTGGCAATGGATGTTTTAGCAGGGAGCTCTCTGCTACTCTGGGTATGTTTTTGCATGCAGTTAATTATTCCTCAGCAAGGGCATCTTTGTAGGGGGGACAGCGTCCACCCGTTAAAATAAGTGGGGGGACGCCGTCCACCCGCGTGGTACCCTGATTCGAGCCCTGATTAAGGGTTCTGGAGGAGCGTGCAACTCACTGAAAAAAGCGCTTCAGCACCTCATCAGGGGTAGCAAGGGCTATAAAAAATGCAAACCTTTTCCCTCTGTTATTCGTCCACTGTCCTTCTCAATCCAAATATTTGACTAACATATCCACTACTCAAATTGCTTTCCTATTTCACTATGCTAATTCACCAGTAATCGTTTATGGCTTCAAGAGTAGCATGCTACTCGCCAAAAAAATGATTCAACGCCTCATCAGGGGTGGCAGGCGCTATATAAATGCAAATCTTTTTCCCTCTTCTGTCCTTCCACTATCCTTCTGAATACAAATAACAATCCAGATAACATGTCCACCACTCAAATTACTTTCACATTTCACTACACTAACTCACCACCAATCATTTATGGGTTCCGGAGTAACGTGCTACTCGCCGAAAAAGTGCTTTGACGCCTTGTTAGGGGTAGTAAGCGCTATATAAATGCAATTACAATACAACACAGTACTTCCTGCCTAGCAGCAGAGGCGGTGCTGGTGCGCTGCAGTGTTTTTTTCAGTGCCTTGTGGACTGAACACGATTCGAAGCGACATTTGTCTTGTTTACTGATTGGGAGTTGCTTTTCTTCTGTGTTTGTTCATCGCTATAAAAGATGTATGGAGGTATGCTGTTGTGCACAATGTTCCAGCCAGAACTGAAACATGGCTTGTTATCATTGGAGGGATATTGTAGCTGGTGCTTCAGAGCAGGAGGTCGCGAAGCAGTTGGAGAAAGAGGAACAGGGCAGATTTGGGAGCCGTGGAAAGAGGGGTGGAGGCCAGGGGCTGCACATTGATGCCCGTGACCCTGAAGATGCCTTTATATAAATATCCCCAGGGTAGCTCGTATTTGAAAACTTGACATCTGCCAGGTCTATCCTGTGAGTTCCCAGGGTCCTGAGATCACACACAGTTTCTCAGTGGAAAGTGAAACTACAAGTACCAGCATGCTCAGTGTTGTTGAGTGCAAAATTGGGGCTGGCTCAAATGTATTCTTATGGTATGGGGAAAGTTGACGGCCAAGCCGGTGTGCTGTCCGGCTTGGTGACGTCACTGACTTTAGTTTTGAACACAAGGGGTCAAGAGGGGTCAAGAGGTGTTGCAGCACTGACCTCAGCTTGTCTCTCCCCAGTAACAGCTGCCGGTAGATCATCTGTGTCTCTGCGTCTGGATCCAGTGGGTCGCTCCAGTCCCCCAGGGTAACCGCAGAGTGCGTCCGACTGCAGCCTCGAACTGGAAAAGAAAAACATGGTGTCAGTAACATCACTAGTGAAAGGCAGTGCACAAACTGCATGTCTTGGCCGTAGGGCCGGCACGTGGACGCTTTGCCCTCATCCAATTGTTGACCATTGCAGTGGAAGGCAGAGACTGTAGTTAGGACACTGGGCTCTCCTAGCTAGACATGCTTTCCTGAAAGAGGCCAAACAGTGAATGGGTAGGTGACTCCACTAATATTCACCGGGAGGGTAGGCCTTACCTGGACGACAAGAGACAAGGCTATCGTAATTAGAAGTGGCCCACACAGAGAGGCCATGCGTTTTGAGCATTTAGGGGCGAGATACGGGGTCCTCGAACCTGGATATCATACTCAGAGGCATCAGGGGAGAGGAGACAGGACCTCTCACATGGAGATAATATCCACAAGAGGAAGGGCCAAAGGGCCCGCGATGGGCTTCTCACAGCTGTGATACTGAGAGAGTGGAGAGCAGTGAACAGGCACAGCTCTCAGCTCTCACGCCGGGGCAGAGTGTCCAGAGGCATATTAAGGAATGAGGAAAAGACATCGCTAGGAACGGCCCGCAGAGAGGGATCGCACACCTTGCCATGCGCTCCAGTTAGGGCTTCCATGCTGAATGCCAAGAGACGAAGTGGCGACAGGTGTGTAATGACCTCCTGAGAGGCGGAGCATTTAATGTTCTGGTGGCAAGAGTGTCAAATCCAGGGATGGCTGTCAGCTAGAGGTCAAACACTGTGGGCCGTAGACTGAGCCCTCCTGCCTTAGGAAGCTGTGTAGAGCCATGCCAAGCAAAGCATGGGCAGGAGTCTGGGCTCTCAGACTAGACATGACCCCAGGAAAAGAAGGCTTTGGCGATAAATCTCCTCATTTCAGTGTCACAAGCCTTGACCTTTCTCTCCCGTCTCCATAGAAATGAAAGGCAGTGGTCTCTTCCAAAGAGTGTCCATTTCCCTGGAGGCTAGCCAGTCTACGCTCCTTGAGGCGAGGGTCCGTCTGCAGTGGCCACAGTCTCCTACTACAGCCAATCAGCAGTTTGGGGCATTTCACAGCCTTCGGGGGCTATGGAACACTGCCAGCGCCCTCCTCTTCCGGGGCAACTCATCAACGCAGTGCAAGGGAAGCTCCTGTGCATACACCGATCAAGTAACGCCTCCAGCACAAACAACCGTAGAATCAAAGGCCTAGAGTTCACTATTTTTAGGTCTCGCCTGTCGATGCGCATGCGCATCGAGCAAGGCGAGAGTATTGCGAGTTATCCACTCTTTATCTGCACTGCAAGGAATCGTGGCGATTCCTTGCAGTGCCCGTGACTTTTAAGGTCAATGCGCATGCGCATTAAGCTTATGCGCATGCGCATTGACCTTAAAAGTCACGGGCGCGTGCATGTCCGTCTTCCCGCCGTCTCGCATTTCCCCTGTCGCACTTCTCCTCCCCCCTCCCCTCTCTTCCCTCCAGCTTGTTTTTTGTTTATTTGACCCGCTCCACCCCCTCCCCTTCCCGCCGTGTCGCATTTCTCCTCCCCCCTCCCCTCTCTTCCCTCCGGCTTTTTTTTTGTTTATTTTACCCGCCGTGTCGCCGTGTCTCCGATCCTTTCGCTCTCCTCCCCCCTCCCCTCTCTTCCCTCCGGCTTCTTTTTTGTTTATTTTTTCTCCTTAAAACGGGCACCAGGAATAATTTAATTAATCTGTCATATGGATGGGTTTGATTTTTGTTACAGAAGCAGGGGTTTGCCAAAAATTAGCCAGTTATTTACTTTCACCTAGCATCATAAAATTCACGCGTTTTTCAAACAGTCAACGTTTTCCTCCCACACTTACCTGTATGGTGGAATATTTTCTCGCAGCTGGCTGTGTTGTTTTGTCATCTTTTTTTTTTTTAATTAAACCGTATACACGTCATGCTTCCTATATTTTTTTTTTGCCACTTTGAAAATGAGGTCATTCCGATGCGCTTGAGCGACATGAGTGACAAATTAGTGTACTCGCGCACAAAAAAACGCATGTTTGCAACACCCCAAAAAAATCTCCTGCAACATTTTTAAAATGCAGGAAAGTGTTTTTGCGTTGAGAAAAATAGCTTGGGCAATATTAATAGTTTCGGTAAAGTACACGTTTTCCGGTGAACGCTTAAACGCACAGAACTTTTTATCTTTTTACCTATTTAAGACTTTTTGCCAAAACGCCACAAGCTTCCCAAAATAACGCACCCCTAGCCCGTGGCATCAGTCGAGGCGGAGAGTGAAATAGCAACTTGTGTTTTGGAAGAGGTGTAAACTGGCTTGTTTACAGTGTGCTGTGTATGTAACATGTTTGGACAACGCACTGTAGAAAACAACAATTGGCAATCCAAATTCTATATCACAATACATGTTACATATATCCAGACATAACGGCCAATCTACACAGGTCTTTAAATAGCCAAATCACAGCTTAATAATGAAATTGGATACAAAGAGTAATAAATACAATCAATATAGAAAAAAGCAATCCTATCCTATGTGTAGTCTCCCCCAAAAATATGTATGTTTATAACTTAATCTACCAAGACATAACTAAACCCTCACCCTCAAACCCTCACTCACCCTCAACCCCTCACCCTCAACCCCTCACTCACCCTCACTCTCACTCATCCTCACTCACCCTCAACCCCTTACCCTCACTCATCCTCACTCACCCTCAACCCCTCACCCTCACTCACCCTCACTCACCCTTAACCCCTCACCCTCACTCACTCACCCTCAACCCCTCACCCTCAACCCCTCACCCTCAACCCCTCACTCACCCTCACTCTCACTCACCCTCACTCAGCCTCAACTACTCCCCCTCACCCTCACTCACCCAAAACCCCTCACCCTCACTCACCCTCACCCTCACTCACCCTCAACACCTCACTCACCCTCACCCTCACTCACCCTCACCCTCACTCACCCTCACCCTCACTCACCCTCAACACCTCACCCTCAACCTCAACCCCTCACCCTCACTCACCCTCACTCACCCTCACTCACCCTCACTCACCCTCACTCACCCTCACTCACCCTCACTCACCCTCCCACTCACCCTCCCACTCACCCTCCCACTCACACTCACTCACTCACCCTCACTCACTCACCCTCACTCACCCTCACTCACACTCACTCACCCTCACTCACTCTCACTCACCCTCACTCACCCTCACTCACCCTCACTCACCCTCACTCACTCACCCTCACTCACCCTCACTCACCCTCACTCACCCTCACTCACCCTCACTCACCCTCACCCTCACTCACCCTCACCCTCACTCACCCTCACCCTCAATCACCCTCACTCACCCTCACACAGTGCAATAGTTCTCAGACCATTTCAGTTAGAGCTTTTAGAAATGTTTATGGCTTTTTTTATTTGTAATACTTTCGCTTTGGCTACAAGAAACAAAAATGCTAAACATTTACAAAAAAACCCATAAACAATTCTAAAAGCACTAACTCTAATGGTGCGAGAAATATTGCATTTCCAATGCTTGTTTTCCCAGACGTTGTCTTACCAGTTTATAACCATTTTCTCTGGAAACCACTCCAATATCATTTTGATGCATTTCCTAACCATTTCCCCAAAATCCCTGGCGTAGTTTTATTTAAGATGGACTGTTGTCATATTTTGGATTTTTTTCTCATTTTTACACAACAGTCAAGTCTTTTTTTATTCAGATTTCTCGCCCCCCGTGCTTCTCAATTTTTTAGCGGTATCTAGTTGACACAGATATTTGATAGGACCCTACCATTTTTATTTCATACATGATTTGCAGTGTGCTAGTTGCCCTCTAGTGGGACTGGGCCTTGAGATCACCCCATCGTACACGAGGGATGTTTCTAGGAGTCTTTGGCACAACTGCAGTTTGTGAATATCTAGATTCGGATGCTTTAGAGGCTCAGTTAACGTGCAGTACGGTTCTAGCCACTCTGCTGTGCCAGCTTTTGCACACTGGGCACACCATGGGCATCAAATCAAGAGAACTACTTATGCAAATTCAATCCATAAATTCTAATATGTTAAAAACAGTGGCCTGCACAAATAAGATACTGATCCTTTGAATCTTATCGGGGGTGAAACTTTCCTTCCCATTAAGTGTTAACAGTACACGAGGGGCCAGCTGCAAGCAGCCATTTGAGGAGGCACAATTATTGAAAGTGAGGGCTCACATTGCAGTTAGACTGTAGACAGCTGGATCAGGGGGGCACGTGGGGAGAGGCGGGGAGAGCCGGTAGACTCACCAGTCCAGCGGGACTGCAGAAAGCTGGGCCAGTGGCCAGAGAGTGAGTGTGGACTCACCTGTGCAGAGAGCCAGTAGTCCCATTGGCTACAGTGTGAGTGTGGACTCGCCTGTATAATCAGACTTCAATCAACAGGCCTAGCAAGGAAAGAGTAAGTGTAGATGTACCTGTGCAGTCAGGTAGCAGTCAACAGGTTGAGTGGTGAGAGAGTGAGGGAAGGCTCACCTGTGCAGTCAGGTTACAGTCAATAGGTCAACAGGTAGAGTGGTGAGAGAGTGAGTGAAGGCTCACCTGTGCAGTCAGGTAACAGTCAATAGGCCAACAGGTTGAGTGGTGAGAGAATGAGTGAAGGCTCACCTGTGCAGTCAGGTAACAGTCAATAGGTCAACAGGTTGAGTGGTGAGAGAGTGAGTGAAGGCTCACCTGTGCAGTCAGGTAACAGTCAATAGGTCTAGGGGTGAGAGAGGGATTGAAAGCTCACCTGTGTAGTCGGATGTATGTCGTTACAACGCATGCTTTTATCACGCATGCCTTTACCAGGCAGGTTTTACAACGCAAGTCGTTACAACGACTTGCGTTGGGGGGCGCTGGATAGTGGAATAGTTTAATTTACTATTCCAACTCCAGTCCCCGTGGATAGTAGGGAAGGTTTTGGATAGTAAATTAAACTATTCCCTATCCTACAGCGCCCCCCAGCGCAAGTCGTTGTAACGACTTGCGTTGTAATACCTGCGTGGTAAAGGTACTGCTTTGCAAAAGTTGCGTGGTAAAGGATGTTCCCCGTGTAGTCAGGTAGCAGTCCCCAGGCCGAGTGGTGAGAGGGTGAGTGAAAGCTCACCTGTGCAGTCAGGTAGAAGTGAACACATCGAGTGGTGAGAGAGTGAGTGAAGGTTCACCTGTGCAGTCAACAAGTCATGTGGTGAGAGAGTGAGTGAAGGTTCACCTGTGCAGTCAGATAGCAGTCAACAGGTCGAGTGGTGAGAGAGTGAGTGAAGGCTCACCTGTGCAGTCAGATAGCAGTCAACAGGTCGAGTGGTGAGAGAGTGAGTGAAGGCTCACCTGTGCAGTCAGGTAACAGTCAAAAGGTCAACAGGTTGAGTGGTGAGAGAGTGAGTGAAGGCTCACCCGTGCAGTCAGGTAACAGTATATAGGTTAACAGGTCGAGTGGTGAGAGAGTGAGTGAACGCTCACCTGCGTAGTCAGGTAGCAGTCCCCAGGTCGAGTGGTGAGAGGGTGAGTGATGGCTCACCTGTGCAGTCAACAGGTCAAGTGGTGAGAGAATGAGTGAACGCTCACCTGTGTAGTCAGGTAGCAGTCCCCAGGTCGAGTGGTGAGAGGGTGAGTGAAGGCTCACCTGTGCAGTCAACAGGTCAAGTGGTGAGAGAGTGAGTGAACGCTCACCTGTGTAGTCAGGTAGCAGTCCCCAGGTCGAGTGGTGAGAGGGTGAGTGATGGCTCACCTGTGCAGTCAACTGGTCAAGTGGTGAGAGAGTGAGTGAACACTCACCTGTGTAGTCAGGTAGCAGTCCCCAGGTTGAGTGGTGAGAGAGTGAGTGAAGGATCACCTGTGCTGTCATGCAGCAGTCAGGAGGACCAGGAAAGAGAGAGTGAATGTGAGTTCATCTGTGCAGTCAGGCAGCGGCCCCATTGGCCAAATAATGAGTTTGGACTCACCTGTGCGGTCAGACTGCAGGCAACATGTCCAGCGGCTGCTGCGGAACGCCCCAGGGTGGTAGCAAGGCTGCATCCGATCGTTGTAAATACTGGCCTTCCGTAGCGCAGAGAGCCACTGGTTCAACTCGTTTACGTTCTGCGGGAAAGAGAGAGCATGTTACTAAGGGCCGAACAGCTTGGGCATTCAGGGGCATGCCAAGGTTCAGGCCAAGAACCAGGAGTGTTTAAACTCAGAAGAACTATTTTAAACAACAAGGGACCCCAATAGTATCAGCGAGGGACCTCGGGGAACATATTCGTACAAAAACAACACTGGTCCCAGGCAAGGAAAAAGAATAGTAGCCAAATAAATATAGACCCAGTCAGTTCTATATTGCCAGAGACATGTCCAGCCGGACAGAGGTCTCCGAAGTGTTTACTTGAATAGAAGTTTTAAAACACAAAAATGACACCTTCAGCAATTCACGTGCGTGGGGCACAAGCCTGTACCCAACCACGACAAAACATAAACACATACAACACACAGAAAGGGCTTGCAAGACAAGAGCGGCAATCTCTGTAGAAATGCAATTATATAGAGAGATTCTTAGAGGTACCATTACATAGCATTGTATATTAGTTCTTTTTACAGGTATATGGTACTCAAACAGTCGACGGCGTTTCGGACCCCCTACTAAATGATGGGGTCCATCATCAGGACAAAGCAATAGTTGCCTTAGAATATAAGCCTCTTTAGCCAAGAGAGCGCGAGATCAAGAGCTCAAGATGGAGCTTGTGAGAAGCTTAATTCAGCAGGGCCAGGAATTTCGACTGGTAGTGTCGAGGACATGGAGGTACGGGAAAGAGGTTTATTAGGTCTCGCCTGTCGATGCGCATGCGCATCGAGCTTGCGAGACTATGGGGGCTTATCCACTCTTTAACTGACTTGCAAGGAATCGTGGCGATTCCTTGCAGTGCCCGTGACTTTTAAGCTCAATGCGCATGCGCATTGAGCTTAAAAACGCGTGCACATCAGTTCCCTCATCCGCACATCGCATTTCTCCTCCCCCCTCCCCTTCTCTCTTCCCTCCGTCTTGTTTATTTTTTTTTTACCCGCTCCGCCCCCTCCCCTGCCCGCCACGTCGCATTTCTCCTCCCCCCTCCCCTTCTCTCTCTTCCCTCCGTCTTGTTTATTTATTTTTTTACCCGCTCCGCCCCCTCCCCTGCCCGCCGTGTCGCATTTCTCCTCAACCCTCCCCTTCTCTCTCTTCCCTCCGTCCATTGGTCACCTCTCTGCTGTCAAGGTAAATTACATCCGTATACCGGTTTATTTTTTCGTTGGCGCAATCGTTCTCTTTCTTCCTTAACCCAAGCATAATACGTGTGGCCCAGGGCCCCTTACATCCTTCAAATGTCCCTGCTCAGCAGCCCCGCATGCCTTCCCCAGCAGCACCGCACACACACCCCTCCCCCGCTGTCCCCGGAGCAGCGCGCAGACACCCGCCCCCTCCCCCGGTGACATGTCTCTCGCTGCCTCTGTTTGTGTTGGTGCAGCGAGAAATGTTCTGTCACAATCCCGGGAAATATCACCACCTCCGGGGATTATTTATTAACAAGCGGGCTCCTGCCCCGCCTCTCTCCTCTCCTCATTCGATCTCTCTCATTCGGCTTCTTCTGCTGCTCTCCCCTCCTCTCCTTTCCCACGCTCTCCTCCTGAAAGTCGTCTTCGTTTTGTCTCACCGCTCTCCGTTTACTTTCCTGCCTCCCCCTCTTTCACCCCTTTCGATTTTATATCTCCAATTTTCTCCTTTTTAGTTTTATTTATTCCAGTTCGTGTGTCGCCTCTTTCTTCCTTTGCCCATGCCCCTCCCCCGCTGTCCCCGGAGCAACGCGCAGACACCCGCCCCCTCCCCCGGTGACATGTCTCTCGCTGCCTCTGTTTGTGTTGGTGCAGCGAGAAATGTTCTGTCACAATCCCGGGAAATATCACCACCTCCGGGGATTATTTATTAACAAGCGGGCTCCTGCCCCGCCTCTCTCCTCTCCTCATTCGATCTCTCTCATTCGGCTTCTTCTGCTGCTCTCCCCTCCTCTCCTTTCCCACGCTCTCCTCCTGAAAGTCGTCTTCGTTTTGTCTCACCGCTCTCCGTTTACTTTCCTGCCTCCCCCTCTTTCACCCCTTTCGATTTTATATCTCCAATTTTCTCCTTTTTAGTTTTATTTATTCCAGTTCGTGTGTCGCCTCTTTCTTCCTTTGCCCATCCAACCTCCGTTTTTGTTCTTCCTTTTTCGTTACATCTCCTTCCCCCTTTCCAGCTCGTGTTCTTCCTTCCACTCCCTTGTTCCTCCCCTCCTTCTCGCGTGCACCATGCAGTCCTTCCGCGTCTCACCTCTTTCCCCACTTTTCGACCTGCGAATCTTATAACCATCCTCTCCACTTTGCTGTCTCTTTCTCCACGTGGTCTGTCTCATTTCCCTCGTTCTCTGACTGCCTTTGTCCCAGTGCATCCTGATGCACACCACCACACATGGATGTCACTCTCTTGACACCTCTGCGCAGTCTCTCGTGCTCCTTCTTTCCTTCCGCTACGCCACACCCCCTCACTATACCATGCCATTGCACCTACTCCTCTACCCCCATCTCTGCCTACGTCTCACTTCTTCCACGTCATCACTTCCCCAGCCCTCCCTTTGCCCCTTCTCACCACCTTAAAGCATCTTCAGATCAGATGCACACTCTAAAGTGTGCACACACCCTTTTCATGCCCTGTCCTCCCTCTCCTCGTGTACCCTCTAGAGCGGCACTCTCTTTTAATGCTCTTTCTTTCTTCTCATCACTTCTCTTTGCCCCCCCCCCCATTTCTTACAATATCCCACCCTTGAGCCCCCTCCCTCACTTTCTTTTCTTCCCTTCTTACGCATCCACATTTCATTCTTTTCTCTCTTCCCTCTGCGCCTTACGGCCTTCCTCTTCTCCCCTCCACTATTAATTCTCTCGGAAGCCCTTTCTCTCCTTTTTCCTATGCTCGCTCCCCCACCCTTCTCCCGCACTTCACTTCTCCAGCCTCCGTCTCATCCTCTCATCCTTATCTCATTGTTTTCGTCCCCTCCGCCGTTGTCTCATCTGTATCTCGTTCTCTTCTCCGCTCTCGCCTCATTTTCTTCATTTTCTCTCCCTCTGCGTACCCGTCCTCATCTCCTTCTATTCTCCCCACCCCTCTTTCTTATCTTCTGATTTTTTTCTCGCCTTGCAGAGCCCTCCTTCACTTTTCCCGCGTAAAACCGTTCTCTTCTCCGCATTACTTATTTTCCGTCCCCACTGCCATATACTTATCTCCTCTCCATCCTCCCTTCCCAACTCTTTCTGGCCTCACCCCGACCTCGCACCTTATTTCCTTCAGGACAGTCTGGATGCTTCACAGCTCCTCTGGCCTCTCTACCCCCCCCCCCCCCAACCCTCCTCATCTCTTTCTTGCCCCCTCTCCAGCCTCCCTCTCCCCCCACCCCGCCCCTCGTGTCTTTCTTACCCCCTCTCCTCTGTCCTCCCCCCTCCTTCTCGTCTCTTTCTTGCCTCTCTCCTCTCCAGCCTCCCTCTCCTCTAGGCATGTCATTTTTTCTAATACTGCTACATTTATTATTAAATAGCAATATCGAAAAGCTAATTGCTTGCATATGCTGGGACTTTTTCAACTCGACTAAACTGGCGCACGATCCACCTGTGGGTCACACAACCCACTGTTTGGGAAATGCTGGTTTGGCTGCATGCTGCTTAATCCCTGTGTACTTTGATGCACACTGCTCGTGTTATGTGTACTGTCGGAACTATTAATACATGCTGCTTCAGTTGTGCATAGGCTGTGCGTTCTTTAGGTGCACGGTGCTCATGTTCTGTGTGAACCGTCTCTGCATTTGATACATGCTGTTTCGGTTTTGTATGGGCTGTGTTTGTTTTTGGTGCACGCTGCTCTGACTGTGTGCACTGTCCACCACATCCACCATCATCTCCACCATCACCTCCACATCCTCCACATCCACCGTCACATCCACCACCACCACATCCACCACCACCGCATCCACCACCACCGCATGCACCACCACCACCACACCCACCACCACTTCATCCACCACCACATCCACTACAACCACCACCCCATCCACCACCGCATCCACCACCGCATCCACCACCGCATCCACCACCGCATCCACCACCACATCCACCACCACCATCACATCCACCATCACATCCACCACCACATCCACCACCACCATCACATCCACCACCACATCCATCATGAAATCCACCGCCACATCCACCACCGCCACATCCACCACCACCACCACCACATCCACCACCACATCCACCACCACCACCACATCCACCACCACATCCACCACCACCACCACATCCACCACCACTTCCACCGCATCCACCACCACCACATCCACCACCACATACACCACCAGGTGCAAATGCAATGTTCTTGGATTTTCGTCACAATAAAATACACTGAACATAATCTTCACAAAATTAAATTACAAACGTTTAAGCTATTGCCATTTATAAATTACAATAAATTTTCTTTAAGTATTAATTATTTACAAAATTAAAAGCCATTGTTATTTGCAATATCAATACATCTAAGTCACGTAAAGACAACACACATTGCATTACAAATGCTATAGGTGTCACATTTGCGAAAGTTAAAACTATTGACATTGTAACTGACAAAGCTATTACTTTTGCTATTTTCAAAACCAACACATAAATAAAAAAAGTGTCATTTACAATACCAATTGCTCAAACTTTCCTAATGCGAGACCTATTGCATTTCCAATGCTTGTTTAATTCCTGTATTCAAGTGCCCTAGCGCGAAGCACGCAAATTTCCAATGGTCCGCGTGTATCGTTATCTGGATACTACCGGTTGCGCCGAATCGCGCAGGGGTTCTGGAGCCTGGAGCCAGGAGGGGCCGGATCAGTCGGCAGCAATGGATTTCCTGGCTCAGTCGAAATTCCTGGCCCTGCTGAATTAAACTTCTCACAAGCTCCATTTTGAGCTCTTGATCTTGCGCTCTCTTGGCTAAAGAGGCTTATATTCTAAGGCAACTATTGCTTTGTCCTGATGATGGACCCCATCATTTAGTAGGGGGTCCGAAACGCCGTCGACTGTTTGAGTACCATATACCTGTAAAAAGAACTAATATACAATGCTATGTAATGGTACCTCTAAGAATCTCTCTATATAATTGCATTTCTACAGAGATTGCCGCTCTTGCCTTGCAAGCCCTTTCTGTGTGTTGTATGTGTTTATGTTTTGTCGTGGTTGGGTACAGGCTTGTGCCCCACGCACGTGAATTCCTGAAGGTGTCATTTTTGTGTTTTAAAACTTCTATTCAAGTAAACACTTCGGAGACCTCTGTCCGGCTGGACATGTCTCTGGCAATATAGAACTGACTGGGTCTATATTTATTTGGCTACTATTCTTTTTCCTTGCCTGGGACCAGTGTTGTTTTTGTACGTATAAACTCAGAAGAACGGCACACAAACAAAAAACTCCACCTCTCACCTAAGAAGCCACAAGTACTGAAGACTATTTATCAGGAGAGAGAAGGACAAGCCAGCAGAACCAAGACCTCTCAATGCCTACTGCAATCCCATAATGGAGACGTGAAGGACTGAGTGTGAAGGGAGACAAACCTATCAACTACTTCCTAGAGCCTGCAACTGGGCCTGAGGAAACTGTGTAGGAACAGAGAACACACTACACATCATGTCCTGGAGGACATCCCATGATAGCACTGTACACGCATGAAGGCTGCAGACCAGCCCACTCCTGTTTGCATCATTCACAAGAGCAGAATGCACGAAGACTGAGGCCCCTCTTGTAGGGGATCTCTCCATGTAGAGGGCAATCACTCACATACCATTGTTACTGCTGTGTCTCTGAGAATTATAGCTACATGGAAGCCTCAGTGAGTGAATGAGCATGGAGACTGATCTGGAGGTGATATCAGCATAAATTAATGAATCATTGTCAAATGACTGTGAAGGGTGAGTTATCACAGCAGGCAGCATCCTCATAGAAGGGTCCATGACTGAAACACCATGGGGACTGAGATCTCTGGAAAGGATACCTACGTCAAACGACCAGTGAATGACTGAATGATCACGAAGACTGAGATGCCTCCACATCGGAGTCCAAAGCCTGAGTTGTCTCTGGAAATGATACGTACGTAGGGAGGTCAATGACAAAATGATGATGGATACAGAGGCATCATTGGCGACGATCTCAAAAACGAATGGTCAGAAGGGTCAATGATTGAATGACCATGGAGACTGAGGTCTCGCTAATCCCTGGAAGTGATCCATACTATTGAGGTCAATGACTGATTGACTGTGGCTACCGATGACTCTCCTTCCTGAAAAAGATCCACCAAGAGAGGCCAATGACTGCATGATCATGAATACGGAGGTTTCTCACCCTGGAACCAATGTCTTCATTGAGAGGAAATTGACTCAGTGGTAATGGAGAATGAGGTTAATTTTCCCTCAGCAGGGGATCCCTCCACACAAAGGCCAATGGCATGTCATGGAGACTGAGCCAACTGGAAATCTCCACTGAGCAATGTGGATTGGAGAGAGAGTGGTAGGGTACACTGGCACGGATCTATATTGGCCCACTCCCATTTAAGGTTACATAAAGGGTCTGGCGAATAGCCTCCCTTCCCTCTTTTCTCACCACATCCCCACTTTTTCCTTCATCCCGGCTTTACATGTATCTACCTCCTCTCCCTCCTGTTCTGTGTGTATTGGGCCTGGCTTCCTCCCACTGAGAAAACATCATAGGGAGCTGCTAATTAGATAATTAAACCGATTTTTAATGAGCCCCCTCCTCCCACCCGCAGCTGTCTGATCACCCTACCAAGCCCCTCTCGTCTTGCTTTCTCGCTAATTGGGACGCTCTCCAGTCTGAGGCAATCAGAGGTTTCCAGAGCAAGGTTGCCAAGGCAACCCCATCTCTGCTAGTGGCTGGAGTGGGGGACCATTTGCAGAGAGGGATGGAGGGGGCATTTCCATGTCGACAGCCCTCTGGAAAACGGGCCTTTTAAAACTGCCCTGAGGCAAGTCTGTGCATCTTTCAATAAACGATTTACTAATAATATTGGTGATTATGTAGGGCTCTACGTGCAGTAAGCGTTGTGTTCACAGGAAGCACTGGGACTGCGAGGAATGAGTTTCCAGTTCAGTCGACAGGAGTTCCCGATGCTGAGCAGATGACGGCAGATGACGCTTCTGCGCCGGAGAGTGCGGGATGTCGCGTTTTGCTGCACGAGATGACGGGAAATCGGAGTTCCCTGCAGGAGGTCACTGGATGTTACATTTTCCTACAGCAGATGACGAGATACATTTGTCCTAAAGAGACGGCAGGATATCCTGTTTTGCCTGAAGACATAAGGGACATTTTATCTCGTACTGTTGCGTGAGATGGTGGTAATTTTCATTCCTCATCAGAAGATGGTGCATGAGATGATCGTAATTCTTTCTCCCCTGCAGGAGATGATGGGATGTCCGTTAATGTTGTACAAGATAACGGTAATTCTCACTTCCCTGTAGGAGATGGTCTGATATACCATATTGTTGTACACGATTATGGTAATTCTCACTTTCCTTTAGGAGATGGTCTGATAGCCCATATTGATGTACAGGATGGCGGTAATTCTTACTTCCCTGCAGGAAATGGTGGGATATCCCATATTGTTGTACAAGATGGCGGTAATTCTCACTTCCTTGCAGGAGATGGTGGGATAAACTTCCCCGTAGGAGGTGGTCTGATATCCCACATTGTTGTGCTAGATGACGATAATTTTCACTCCCCTGTAAGAGATGGTCTGATATCACATACTGTTGCACAAGATGACAGTAATTTTCACTCCCCTCTAAGAGATGGTCTGATGTCACCTACTGTTATTCAAGATGACAGTAATTATCATCTGCCTACTAGAGATGACTAGATATTCCACTTTGCCGTAGGAGTTGGTGGGGTTCCCCATTTCCTCTTAGGAGCAACAGTCCATCCGATTTCCAGGTGGTTACTGCGACATAGTCTATTTTCCTTCAGGGGATGTCAGAGCTTCCTGTATCTCTACAGGTGATGGCACAGATCCTGTTCCTCACAGGTTCAGAGTTAAATATCGTTTGCAGGAAATACAGGGATACTCTATTAGGTCAGTGACATCTGTGAGCCTTTATTCAGAAATTATTTTTTGGCCATTTGCATGGCGCTGTGCAGTTTTGTGCTGTACGTATGGACTTTTATAATAGTAAGAAAATCAATGGAATGCCCAGCTTTCCTTTGTGCCATGTGATTGCCAGGGAAAAACATTAGGGAAGAACCGTTAGGAGGTAGAATATCAATACAACCGCAAGGTTTCTTTCGAAAGAATGAGATGCAAAGTGAGGCTCTGAAAACCCTGCTGAGAGGAGAGCGGAGCTGAAGGTCCTGCATGGGAAAATGTGCACATGGACTCCCTGGATGCAGGAGATCACGGACCCCTGAGAGGTGCGTGGGCATCCACCAAGTCTTTCTGTTGGAACAGAAAGACTTTGATATTTGGTCATATTTCAGTGAAACTGAACCGATAGTATTGATTCTGATTTGCATTTCATTGTTCTTTTAACCAGTCTGTACCTTCACTACATGGAATGAACGTAATCATTAAGCTTGGGCGGAGTTGCGGAACCCCGCAAAGGGACCCAAAAACTCAGCTGTGCTACACAGAGTTTAACAAGCAGCAGAGAGCGTTTGGTCATGCCTGTATGCGTTGATTTTAAGCGCTGGGTTTTTCTCCTGCGCTGGAAACAGAACCATATGCAGCGCAAGAGGGCGTTGCTTCTTTTCTGCGCTCCAGTAGTTATTCTATTCAAGTGACAACTTTCTCAATGCGAAAACTGAAGGTTTCTCAACGCGACCAGTTGTGACCAGGAGAAAAACCCAGCGCTTAAAATCAACGCATACAGGCATGACCAAACGCTCTCTGCTGCTTGCTAAACTCCTGCAATCCAAAGTGGAAGTCCAGCAGAAACTACCAGGCCTCCCCCACCCTGTAAAGGAGCACAACACCGAGGTGTGAGCACGACTCCTTGTTGCACAGTGAGCTGATGGAACCTCAGTAAACGACAGACACTTTCTAGAGGTCGAGTTTGTCTGAGTATTCACAATCTTATGATGGAGATTTAACCTTCTCATAACTGTCAGAAACCATGGCCATCACCCAAATATATATCTGTGCAATATCTGGCTGCTGCTCAAATCTTCATAAAATCATAAACATCACAGAAAAACATTGAAACCTTGCAAAAATGCCTTCTGTTTCTGATAAAAAAGGTCCCACTCAATGACAGATCCTTTCCTGTCAGATCCGACCTTTCAGAACGCCCTCCCTTTTGAAATCTGAGACAACCCCAAGCTTCTTTTTAGACAAGCCCTGAGAGCCTGGGGAGTCACACTCAAGTACTGATAAACCAGATACTCTCCAGTTTCGCATAGTGGGGGTTTGCTAGTGATATGCAGCTTGGTTCCAACAGCAAGCTAAACACTGTACCCATGCCTGGGTATGCCCATTGCACTTGGGGCATCACACTTAGGGTATCATTCTATCAATTACAAAAGTGATGGATGGAATGCTTGAATTAATTTCAGCCATTAGTAATTACTCAGGGCCACATCCCAGTCCATTGTTCTTTGGACCATGATAGGCTTGCAGGGCTTGGTTTCGGTTCAAGGAGGTCCTGGCCTAGTAGTTCGGGGCTGTTCCTAATGGAGCAGGGCCAGGCGGATTTGCTTACGGTTGGGTTCAAACTGAGGAGGCATGGTGGGTAAAGAAGATGGATTGGAATGCTTCGTTGAGTGGCTGCTTGTGGTTAGACCAATGGTAAATGTTCCTCCCATCACTTTTTTTGTGTTTGATGTCTCAGTCTAAGTGGCAAAGATATTTCCAGACATGGGTCCTGTGCTTACTCTGCCACTGGAAGCAAGCTACACCACCCTGACAAGCCCTCATCAGAGTGAAACTGGTCTTGGATTGCTTGTGTTCCGGTCCAATGAGGACCTGGCCTAGCAGTTCTGCCTGGACTGTTCTTATTGGAGCAGGGTCAATACTGATTTGCATATGGCTGGGACCATTCTGAGGTGGCATAGTGAGCAAAAGAATGATTGTTGGAATGCTACATGGAGCAATTGCCAGTGGTTAGATTTATTGCAGAGTTCCTCCCATCACCTTTTGTGTGTTTGATGTAACACCCTAATTGGCAAGTGTATGCGTACAAATAAGTCCAGGGCTCATTGTGCCACTGCAGCCAAGTTAAAAGAAACTGACAAGCTCCAATCTGGGTAAAACCAATCTTGGTTTGCTTGTATTCCCGTTCAGGGAGGGCCTGGCCTGGCCGTTCAGACTGTACTGTTCCTACTGGAGGAGGGTCAAGACTGATTTGCATATAGCTGGGTCCAAACTGAGGTGACACGGAGGGTAAAAGAACAATGGAAGGAATACTACCCTGTGTTATTGCCATTGGTTAGATTTATTGCAAGTGTTCCTCCTATCACCTTTAGTGTGTTTACAGGAAGCCTAGAGGTCCCAGTGATCCATCACAACTTGAATTCTGCACTACAAGAACCACATTCAAAGGCCCTGCAGCACAACTGAAACTTTAATGAGACAATATGTACTGGTTGTGCTCTGCCCCTGGGCGTGAAATGTGGATACAGCTCATAGGGTTAGAATATGGGATTGTGCATTTAGGCTTGTATGTTCTGTATGTTTGTGTGAAACTCCACCAGGAGAAAGGAAAAGATCTGAGCTTATGATATCATCTAGAATCTTGCTTGGTGAAAGACAAGGACATTATTAGTGGGTAAAGAGGTGTAGCAGCTGCTATGGCACTGACATTGAATTTGCTTCTCCTCGTTTCAGAAATCATAAAGCCAGTGGCAGTGAAAGAAAGTTAATATAAGAGTCCTGTCGATGAGTGGCTCAGGGTAGGAAAAGGGATCATATCTGGAATGTCATTGGTTGTCAAAGGCTGTGTGATTTAACCCCTTGACCTTTGGCGAATCATCATCCATGGTGATTGGCAATCGAGCAGATGTAGAAATGGGACAGTGCTCAGACCGTCATTCCACTTGTTCTGAGGAAAACACCTTCTGTAATACAAAGACTAAGCGGCCTTACCACATCTGCACTAAATGTCTCTCCACTTTGCCCAGGCGTTTGAGAGAGGATGCCTGAATCCCTGCCCTACCACCAAAAAGAATGCAATTGTCCAAGGTGGGCCCCCTACTAACCTGAAGGCAAGAGATTGCTACATTCTTCTTTAGTGTGATGTGCCCCAAAGTCAATTTGTGGTGTGAAAGAGGACATGCTGAATGAAGTACTTTTCTTGGTATAGTGCATTTGTTTTTATTCATGAATAAAGCATCATTATCATGGCATGGAACACCAGCGACAAGCAGTAACAGAGATACCGAGGAAGGTGGTTAGCGATGAATGAGACAAAAACAAAGATATTGTATTTCCTCAATTATTCCATGCTGGTTATGTGTATAGCCCTGCACACCATCCCATGGTCCCCTCAAAGCAGCTTTTGTTATGGGCAAGCCAAAGACAAAAAAATCCATGGGTGGAACTCTGATATCTGATGGTCACACACACTATCGAAATTGGAACTGTGCTTCTAATCACTTTTGTTATCTGTGTCTTAGGAAGTCTCTCTGCTATTTTGGCAGAGTGCCTCACTCTAGACCAAGTGCAACTCAGTAGCCAGAATGACTCACTTACTTCAACAATGTTCCCTCTGGTTGATACTCTATCTAACCTAATATTCCTCATATTAGAATATTCCCCAACAAACAGCTGATCGTAAACTCGATGATCCTTGGTACGATCTATGTAAAAAATTAAAGATCATTTGTGGTCCAACTGATGAAGGCTGCCCTCCATTTTTTAGGGGAATGGGGGACAAAGAACGCTGGTAAAGTCATGGATTGCCCAACATGGAAGGGAGTCACCAGGTCTGGTAAGAAGACCACCAGAGTCTTCAGCACTAATCTGTCCAGAAAAAAGATGATGTATGGCAGTTGTACTAAGAGTGCCTGCAGTTTATTAATGCAACAAGCTGATGTAATTGTAATGAGAAAGAGATGAGATCCTGAATATTGAACAAAGAATATCGTGGGACACTAACATTGGGGACAAAATATCAAAAGGTAAGAATGTATAGATTTTGTATACCCAATTCCACATCTATGTGCCTTGACAATATATTTAATCAAGTTACATGGATGTAGTGTAAGGAATAATAAATCAATTCTTCCCCGAGTGCACTAAGCTTTCTATATTTTGTCCCCAGATATTTTGGCCAAGATATCAGTGTGCCACCATATTCTTATACTCGATATTCCAGAGTATAATCTGAGAAAGACAGTCTTTAAGGTCAGGTGACACAGTGAGAAGTAATGCATCAGCTCAAAAGGTGCACACACAAGGAATGTAAAGACCAAGTTGCAGTCCCACTGGTGCATGTCTCAGGGCTTGGGATAGGACATTGCGGCGTCAGAACTTTAATCTCATCACAACAGGTGATTTGCTGGGCTAGCTCCAGGGCAGTACGATCGGTGCCACCGCACCGGGCGCTGACCTGGGGTGGGTGCATCAATTTGGCAAGTATATTAACATTTTTAAAGCACCTGCTGCCGTGTTCCTGACCTCCAGCAATTTTCAGGCACCATTTAAAATGCCAAGATAACTTCAGGGATTAATCATCTTCCTGGAAAGAGATGGAGGTTTGTCTAGTGGAAGTTTTGACTTATCCTAAGGTAGCGCAGTGGGTTAAAATATCTGCTGCTAAGAACGTGTACCATGCAGCTAACAAAGTGGATGTAATGTAAATAGATGAGTGGGGTACTGCTTCTGTGAGAGAGCTCCTTTTGTTACCTGCCATTTGTAAGTCAAAATCCTAATAAAGAACATTGAGATATTAACTGTCATCAAAGAGCTGCGTGTAAACTGCAAGTATTATGTTAGAGCCATATGTTTTTTGCCCAGTCTTTCATTATCCTAATCTTGCGAAAAGGGTTCATTTGGGTAGAAAACTGTTCTTGTCATTATAGAGAACCCCTAATAATGGTGTTACATTTTAAATTCAGAATTTGTGCTTTTCCAGAATAAGTACTCTTAAGCTATATTGCCTACCAGTATCAATGACATGTTACTCCTACACCCCGTAGTCCTGTCTGATGTAACATTTCCTATACACTGATTTACACACATAGGAGGAAGGGGGGTGGTGGTGGGGGGGGGCAACAAACATTGTTACACAGGGCACCACCAGTGTTAAAGCCGTCTCTGGTGATTTGGACAAGGAAGGTTCGTTTGGAAAACATAGAATGGCCGAAATGGCTGATAAAGAACCTTTTGCAGTGCCCACTGCAAGGCTTAGCCGGGGTAAGAAAAGACAATAAAATAACATCCAGCAGCTTTTACTGTAATGGGTCCATATCCTGGTACCTGGTATCAATGGGTTTCATGAAACGGCGCCCCCTGGCAAGGATGACATCCACCCCCTTAGTCGGAAAATCAAAAGAAGCTAATTGCCACTGCTTAATGTGCATGCATGAAGGAGTAATTTGTGTAGATCTGGATGGAAGACCCTGCCCTACTGTTGTGACGGGACCTTCCCGAAGTGCCAACCTGATTGGAGGACAGACATTCATGTGAGTTTTGGGTACCCACACTCTTCTGGCTCATTCCGGGACCAGCAAAATGGCTTGGGGCCCAGTCATTCTTGATCCTCAGAAATCAGGGAAGCAGAGGAAGTGGTGGGAAGGTAGACAGGAGACCTATGTTCCATTCCTGCTGGAATGCATTTTCTACCAAGTGTTCTTGAAGAAAGTACAGCGAGCAAAATTGTTGATACTATCCATTCTTTGTGGTGGGAGAAGATCTAGCAAGGGTTCCCTCCCCCAAAGGAAGACCCCGTACACAACATCATGATTAGGTGCCACTCATGATCTGCCAGATGATCTCAGCCCAGTTAATTTACTCTAGCATTCAGGGACTCTGCCAATTGGCTGGCAAGACACTCTGGACCACCAGACACCTCCAGAGGTGCGAAGTCTCCTGGCAGAGGGCTCATGATCCCAAACCACCCTGTTTGCTGCAGTACTACATAGCAGTGGTGATGTCTGTGAGAGCATACACCAGCCTCCCTTTGATGAATGGCAAATGCGCGCAACTCCAGAAGACTGATATGGAGCCAGGCCTTCACTGGAGAGTAGAGTCCTCTAATCTCACTTCCCCAGATGAGCCGTCCAACCCAGCAGTGATGCATTTGTCACTACTAACAACTTTAGGTAGGGAAGTGAGAGTGGCTTGCCTCATGACAAATTGCAGCCCATCAGCCACAGCTACGGATCTTGAGATGCTTCCTCTCAGATCTGGGCTATGTCAGTAAGGTGGCCCTGGTGAAGGACCCAATAGGACTTCAAGTTTCACTGTGGGGCTCCCATGTACCTCCCATGTGCCACCTGGCATGGTTGACAAGGAGTATGCGTGAGACTAAGAGACCAACCTCGCTTGAATCCAGGAGCACGTCAGAACCATTGGGATCCTAGCCTGAACATCCTAGACTCTTTGCTGCTTCACCATATCAAAGATAGACCCAGTGAATGGAAACCTCAGTGAAGGACTTCTGCTAGTTAATGGTGAAGCCCAATGTTGTTAAAAGTTCTGCTGTTGTGTGGAGCTGGTCCACGACTGACTTAGGCAAGCCCGGATTCAGCACCTAGTAGTCGAAGTACACGAATACAACGATTCCCGACCTCAATAGATGAGCAGTGACCAGTGCAATGACTTTTGGGAACACCCAAGGGGTGCTGGCAAGGACAGAGAGGAGCGCAGCAAACTGAACTGAAAATGCTCCTCCTCAACCTTGAACCATAGGTATTACCTGTGTACTGCAGGAATGGTGCATGAAAATATGCATCCTGCAAGTCCAAGGACACCATCAATCACCTGGGTTCAGAGCATATAGAGTTTAGGCCAAAGTGAGCATTTTGAATCTGTCCTTCTGTAGGAATGCATTCAGGTGATGGAGGTTCAAGATAGGCATGAACCTCCCCCATTCTTTTTCAGGATGAGGAAAAGGTGAGAGTACCAGTCCACTACCCTCTATATAGCACCTTTGGAGAGCAAGAGGCATACCTCCTGGAGGAGGATGGGCTGATGCTCTTCTGAAATCTGTTCTGGTATGGCAGAGCTATTGGGTGGGAAGGAAAAAGAGGGGGGGCATAACCATTGTGAATAATTTGCACGACCAATCTGTCACATGTGATATATCGCCAACCTGGAACAAAGTGCCCAATCCTGCCTCCCACTAGGGGGCCCAATCTGTTGTATGTGATGGTTCACTAACCAAGAAGGAAGTGCTGAATCCTGCCTTCCACCAGGTGGGCATGGCCCACTAAGGGCAAAGTAAAGTTGTTTCGTGCCCGTTGTATCAGGGCAGGAAGACTTAGAAGGCTGATGCCCCCTGTTGACCCTCACAGCGTCTACCAAATCCATGTTGGTGGCCCCTAATAGACTAGGCTGTCTATTGCATAAATGGTTAAGAAATCTGTCTACATGCCAGACCTCTGGAGTAGCCCCTTTCTATCTGAAACTGGTGCAGAAATTGTTTGTCAGGGGCAACAACCCCAAGGAACTGGCTGTAATTTTAAAGTTCTTAAATATTTCAAGGCAGTGTCTGACTGCTCACCAAAAAGGTGAAAATCATCAAAGGGCATATCAATCAGAGAAGCCTGCATATCACTCGGGAACACAGAGGAGACCTCATCCAGGCATGTCAACAAAGGGACACACAGATATAATGCACCCTGCCAAGGTACTACGTGGTTTCCACACTGACATGTTTCGGCCTCATCTTGCCCATTATGTATCATCTGGACCAGATCTTCCTCGCCAGGTCCAAAGGAGCATAGGTGTATTGGCCCAGCGGACGGTTTGTGTTTACCGACCACATTGTCAAATTGGCTGAAGAAAACATACGTTTGCCAAAGACATCTATACTTTTAAATTCCCTATCCGGATGGGAAGTGAAAAATGAATTACTATTCTTCCCACTGGTCGAGACCAGTAAAATGAGGCTTTTTGGAATTGGGCGCTAGGGAGAAAATCTAGGTCACCAGGCTCTGCTCTACGATAAACAGCCAAAGTAGGTAGGTTTCTCTTCATGGACTCTTGGTGGTCTCCCTGCATATCACCTGTATCCAAAGATATTGGAAGAGGACACCTCACCCTCAATTCTTTGCGGCATGTTTTTTCACAGGTGCACCACCTCATCCAGGTAGTCAAATACCACCTTGATGGAATCGAACAGTGATGGGGGTGGAGTCCCAAATAAATTCTTCTGGATATAAGCAGGGATATAGATGACTAAAATGATCTGAAGATAAAACCAAAATATGTCTCTTTATTCAGAGGCTACCCTAGGCATAATTAAAAAATTGACCAGGGATGTTCCTTGAAAAAAATGTTTCCCATATCCACTTAATTTCTCCGACATGTTTCAGCCATTTCTTGTGCCCCATTCGGTCATAGGCCTTATTAGGAGCATGGGTTATCCCTACCTAGTTTGGATTCACTATCATGATTTGATTACATGTAATGTAAAATGTAAGGTCAAAATAATTCTTGTTATAACCAGTAAAATTGCTTTTTTTCGTAATAGAACTGTATCAACTTCCTTTTGTGTTCACTGTAAACCACACATTTCTTGGGTACCCAATGGTGAAGTGTGTGCACAGCATAGCTACTAGGGAAAACAGACATGATAGTACATGTGTCACTCATCCTCAGTCATGCTGACGTCCTCTAATTTGGGGCCATTGTCACCTCCTGGACATGAAGGGGTGGAAGAAAACATACATTTGTATGCTGACATTTCATGGCAGGCTGTCTTATTTGTGGGGCTTTTCCCATTGCGTTTGTGAGTTGTAATGTCATCACTGGGAATATGAATGACTCTAGACCAATACTCTGAGACTTTCTTGCCACATCTGAATGTGAAAAGGACGGGGAAGAGATATATTTGTGCTGCTTTATTTAACTATATCTTGCACCTACACCATGCCTTGCTTATGGTTTGACTGCGGCGGCCCGTACAGGGAAGAGCGGTGGGGCCAGGTGGGAGGAGATTTCGACAGACGACGAGGGAAAATTAATTATTTATTTAATTTTCCCGCATTGTCGTCTGGCGAAATCCCCCCGCCCCACACGCCCAGCCACAATAATCTCTTTGACCCTTTTACTTAATTTTTGTTTGCTACAAAATCCAGCCCTTTTAGTGCACACTAGTATTGCAAACAATATAATATCTCATGATGTCAAAATGTGCTATATAAAAGTTCTTACTCATTATACATCTTTATATCATAGTGGTGATTGGTAGGAAAAGGCTAATTGCCCCAACATCTAAACACAAATATGTACCTTTCAAAATCCCTTAGTTCTAGTTCTTCATGGCTTCAATTGATCCTCAGAGCACCTCGCTTCCAAACACCTATTTCGATCCTTGATTTATCAGATCTTACCAATGTGTCTCACCCACAGGGATTGGAGGGTTGATGATGCCCTGGATCAGCATGGGGGGCGGTGGAACCACTGAAACTAGACTTAGACTGGTCTCAGCAAGCCGAAAAGGTGGTCTATAAGAGTAGGGGATGCCCCAAAAAATGGGAGAAGATCTTGACGCAATGGGACAAATATAGGAACTACTAAATGTTGATGGTTTGAATGCGGCATGCCAGGGGGAGGGTACTGAGTTGCCAGGGTGGGTTCTGGGTGGGAAAGATCAATAATATGATATTGTATACTGTCTTGAAAGTTGATATGAAGATATATTTCGCGTTGCCCATATATGGGAAATGTAATGCGCACCTACTTAATAAAAAACGAAATAAAAAAAAATGATACCCTGGATCTGGGGGCTTAAGGAAGATTCTCATATTAAGCTGTGTTGAAACTAAGATGCACGATTTCTATTGGGTTAACAGACAGTCACCATTTGAGGCTAGTTGCAAGCTGAACAATCATCCAACTATTATCTAAAATATGTCATTAGCATAGGATCAGTAAACTCTTTTCTGAGGGAATAACTCTATGGTGTTACTAACAAAACCGCAAAAACAAAGATATCCCACTCTTCCTTTTTATTTATATTCATAAGATGGGTTCTCTGCCCATTTAAAGTTATGTCTTCCTGGGCATCTGAAGCTGTGTCTGTAAATTTAGGACTATGCGTGGATATTTAGGAAGTCGCTTTGGCATTTGAGGTTGCAAACAGGAATTTCATGACACTGCTTGGATATTACATAGATTCCTTCTGGTATAACATGATAAGGCTTTAAGGAATATGGCATGTATACCCTGGTTAATATGCAGATGATAACAGTAATACCCTTGTAATAGGCTTTACTAGTTCAATCATTATATTAGTTAGCTTCCACTTATTGTAGAATACATTTTACTTTAGTGATACCAATTCCTGTCACGTCATTGTGGTCAAATTTCAACTGATGTCATTTCCTGTCTTGGCACTGGGGTAAATGCTACGTGATACGGGTCCCTGTGAAGTCATGGAGAGGACATGGTATTACTTCTGATACAGCTGCCATTTTGGTGAATGGAAGTCCATAGTGGTTCTGGTTACCTCCAACCCATCCTCGAGGTCACTCACCTTACACTGGATGTACATGGTGTGGGGGAGACCCTCGTTGTCCTGGGTTATGATCTGCATCATGTTCTGCTGCTGGAAGGCGTTCTCATCCACTCGCTCGACCGCGCAGACCCGCTTCACAGGGATGGAGGAGCGCACCTGCAGCAAGACACTCAATGAAACGAAGGGCCAGTCACAGCACAGGGAAACACCTACCACAGAACTATCAACTCAAACAGCCTACAACACAGCAGCACTGCGAAGCATCAGCTACAGAACTATCAAGGAAAATAACATGCCAACAACAGCACTGGAAAGCACCCACCACAGAACAATCACCTCAAAGAATTCACCAACAGCAGCATTGGGAAGCATCAGCCACAGAAAGATGAACACAACGAAAGAACCAACAACAGCACTAAGGTACACCAGCTACAGAACTATCATCTCAAAGAATGCACCGATAACAGCCTGGGAAGCATCAGCCACAGAAAGATCAACGTTAAGGAAGCACAAACAACAGCACTAGGAAGTGAGAGACACAGCGCTATGAAATACTGGAACATGGAACACTCGCTATCTGCTCAAAGCAAGCAACAATGACAGCAACATCAAATTATTCATGAAGCCAAACCACATAATTCTCAAATTAAGTATAATTAAATAATTTGAAAGATAGTACCATCATTACTTCACATAACTACACCACTACCAGCTTACATAACACAACCCTAGGGCAGCCACAGAACTATCAGAAGAAGAATCAGCCACAGCACTTTCAAATGAGACAACAGCCATGGTACCTTCGATATAACTAAGATATCACCCACAGTGCCATCACAGGAAGCACTAGCCAGAGCAATACAAAAAAGTAAAAGATATACAACTTTCCCACGTCAAAGAAAGCAGAAGCAACAGCATCATCGGTTCAAAAGAAGCCAAATCACAGCACTATCAAGGAAGCATAAGCCACAGCAATGTCAACTGAAAGGACGTGTCAGCCACAACAGCACTAACAGTTCAAACGATGCACAAGCCACAAAACCATCAAGGAAGCACAAGCGAAAGCACTATCGGGGCCACAGTAACAGTACTAACAATACAAATGAAGAACAAACCACAGCACCAACAAGCGATGCACCAGCCACACCAAACCCTGATGAAAGGAAGCACCAGCTGCAGCACTCTCAGTTCCAAGTAAGGACAGGCTACATTACTATCAAAGGAAACACCAGCCACACTGGTGCAATTCTGTTGGGGAACCAATCACATCACTATCAGCTCAAAGGAAACACTAACATCTCTATCTACTCAAAGGGAGAACCAACCAGAGCACACTCAACTCAAGCAGTACCCAGAGCAACATTATTGACTCAATGGCAGCACTAGTCACAACACTATCTGTTCAAATGAAGCATCCAGCCACAACATTATCAAAGGAAGCACCACCAGGATGCTATCGACTAAAGGGAGCGTCAGTCAAATCACTGTCAGCTCAAAGTAAGCAGCACCAAATGTAAATGTAAATGTGCATGAATTTATATAGCACAAATCACCGAGTGGTTTCTAAGCGCTTGCTTAGGGAACCCGTCCTGGTGTTCCCCTGTGAGATATCCCCAGCAGGGTATCCGCAAGGTGAAAGCCAGGCATCCCGCCGCGGGGGGCCGTTGTGGAGATTAAGCACGTTATTGCCCAGAGTCGCAGAGTGTGAACCTGTGAATCGAGTAGGCACCGGAGCGAGAATTGTCGAGTCCATGGACATTTTAGGACTCAAAACCCCGCCGAGCCGGGAATTGAACCCTGGTCCCGGGCTGACCTCTGCTTCCAGGTCTGCCTCCTCTAACCAGTGAGCCACACTTCTCCACTTCTCCACCAACAGCATTGTCATCTCACACGAAAAACACACTGAACCAGAACTAGCAACTCGAAGCTGGGTACAAGCCACACCGCTAACACCTAAAATGAAAACACCCGCTACAGCACAGGCAGCTCAAAAGAAGCGCCCTTCACTGGCCATGATTGCCAATTAACCTCTAGTCATAGCAGTGTGAAAGAAAGCTCTATTACAGGGGAGGCCAGTCAGAACACCATCAAAGGAAGCACCGATCACAACAATACTATCGACAACATTCCCCAACAGCACTATCATCACAACGGAAGCACTCATCTCAGCACTATGATCACACCGGAAGTAAACGCCATCCACAGTACTATAATAGGAAATAACAGCCTTAAATTATCCACTCAACAAAAACACTGTTCACGGCACTAGAGGAAGCAGTGGACTATATACTCAAAGGCATCAGCAAGCAAGCACAGAATTAAAAGCAAGAGCTGCCACATACAATTCGCTGAAAAGAAGCAGTAACCACAGCATTATCAGCTCATAGTGAGCACCAGCCACAGCCAGTGAGCTCAAAGGAAACAGCACCGCAACACTAGCAGGTGAAGGAAGCCTCCAAAACTGCAATACCAGATCAAAGGAACCACTGGTCAAATCACCATCAGATACAGTACTAAAGGGCGCACCACCACAACACAACATAAGCTCCAAAGGATCACCGGTTGCAGTTCTACCAATTCAATGAGAGCACCAGCTACAGCAGCGTTCAGAGAGCGACCAGCTCCAAGGAAGCACCAGTCACAACAGGCAATTCCTATCCAAATGAGGCGGCCTGGCTCCCTCAGCCATTCCAAATATCATCAATGCCTCTTTGCGCAGTGGCATTGTCGCTAAAAAAAGGCAATGTGGTTCCGTTATTGAGCCTGCTATCTACCACCCCATTACTATTCTACTAGCAGTGGCAAAGATTTGTGACACTTATGTTGCCTCTCAACTTTGCAAACCTCTTGAACTTTACAATGTCTTGAATGGCTCTCAAGTTGGTTTTCGCCCAAATCGTAGCAATGAACTTGATCTCCTGGCTGTTTTCGACGATCTTTGCCTCACAGTGGATGACAACCTTACAAGTGCATTGCCTGTGCTCAATTTGTTGGCGGAGACTGACACAGCTGACCACACCATTCTTATCAGTTCATTGGAATCCACGGTTTCGTCTTAAACTGGTTTACTTGTTTTCTCAAATATAATTTTTCGTTCTCATGGACAATAATTGGTACTCCTTAACATCATGGCCGTACCATTCACTCACAAATATTGTTATTTACTTCAGGCCACCACCTGCAGAGATACTATCCTAAAAGAAGGCTTTAACGGCCAGATGTACAACCCTTTTTTGCGGCCGCAAATGGGGGATCAGCCTGTTTGTGACCACAAAAAAAGGTTCCAGACATGTACAAATGCTATTTTGCGAGTCACTGACTCGCAAAATAGCATTTACGACTCTCGCTATTTGGAAGGGCTGTCCCTTCTTAATAGCAAGTCACCATGCCATGTACTATTGTTTTGCGACCGCATTTGCGGCCGCAAAACACTCGCCGTTTACCACCTACTTCAAGTAGGTGATAAAGCACTTGCAAACAGGAAGGGGTCCCCAGGGGACTCATTCCCCTTTGTGAATGGGTGCGTAAATATTTTTTAAGAGCAGGCAGTGGTCCCAGGGACCACTGCCTTCCCCTAAGAAATGAAACTGAAAAGTTTCATTTTTCTTTTTTAAATGCATGCCGATTTCCTTTAAGGAAAAAGGGCTGCATTTAAAAAAAACTGCTTTATTTAAAAGCAGTCTCAGACATGGTGGTTTGCTGACGACAGCAGTCCACAATCCCTAGGAGTGCTAGCCATTCCCAATGGGGTTGCAAACTGCGACAGGCTCATTAATATTCTAGAGGCATGCAATTTGCGACCCCATTGAAAATCGCAAGAGTGTCTGTGACACTGTTGTACATTAAGTTTATCGAACTGCAAATTGAGAGTCTCAATTTTGTGCAATTTGCGACTCGCTAAACTTAATGGTCGTACATCTGGCCCCTAATGGCCTTTTTGATCCTTCTATGCATCCGCAGATATCGAAAATCCCATATAGGGCTCAGATCCTTTTTAGTATGCATTCTTACCGTATGGAGTATGCTACGAAAGAAGGAATAGTTTCTTACCTGTAACTCCAGTTCTCTTGCAGGGGTATTGCCATGATAAGTCATAAGCACTTGAATAGTCCCACCCAAGTGCCAGGACCCCGGAGCACTTCTTTAGATATATCTTCTTAGGTGGATATTTTTCGCCTTTCTTCAGGTAGGCCTGTAAAGACACTTAAGAGATAGAAAAGACAATAATGCAGCCTAACCAAATAGGCTACAAAGGCCACAACTTCATCTTGAAGTGAAAAAGGTGCCATAATACTATGTTTTGTGTAAAAAAATAATAATAGGGGTTAACACCCAGAAAAACCCCACTTCACAAAATTCCTTTTTCATGATAGAGATGAAAGTGTGGGACAGAGTAGCCTCATAGGCTGCCATAATAGGTCTTTAACTAGAAACTGTGCCTTTAAGAAAACTCAGAGACCACCAGTATCCCATGATGCACAGTCAGTGGCAGTAACTTCAGTTCTTTTTGAAGGCAATGAGAAGTGAATGCCTATCAAGAACAAAAGATAAGTCTGTCTATTCTACTGGGGAAGAGGGAGGGTTGCTTATGACTATACATGAAAATACCCCTGCAAGAGAACTGGAGTTACAGGTAAGAAACTATTCCTTCTCTTGCAGGGGATATCCATGTATAGTCATAAGCATTCGAATAGACTAGCAAGCCCATCCCTACAAGCAGATGCGGAGGAAGAGACAGAGATTCAAACTGTAGTTTTAAGCAAAGAGATTCCTAAGGGACACCTGTTCCTACTTGAGCATCTGCCTTGGCATCAGAATCTAGACAGTAATGTCTTGTGAATGTGTGGACTGACTTTAAAGTGGCAACATTACAAACCAAAACCGCAGTAGCTGCCTTCCCTCTAGTAGAATGAGCCCTAGGCTTACTAAAAAGGGGGTTGTTAGCTTTCTGATAACAGAGTAAAATACAAGAAACAATCCATCTGGAGATAGATTGTTTAGAAGTGGCCAGCCCTGTACGGAGAGAACCATAGTTTCAAATAACTGATCACTCTCTTTATATGTTTAGTTTCGTCCAGATACAATTTAAAAACCCTTCTTACATCCAGGGAATGAAGGGATCTCTCTACCGGAGAGGATGGATGCTGGAAGAAAGTAGGTATAGTAATAGTTTGGTTTACGTGAAAATCCGAAATTACCTTAGAGAGGAATTTCAGATGGGTCCTCATAACTACTCTAGATGTATGAAAGACGGTATACGGTTCTTGACAGCAAAGCGCCTGAATTTCACTAACCCTGCGGGCGGAAGTAATAGCCACAAGAAAAGCAGGCTTCCAGGACAGGTGCTGAAGAGAAGCCTTATGAATAGGTTCAAAGGGCTCTTGCATTAAACGAGAAAGCACTGCATTAAGCTCCCAAGGAGGAGAAGGACTTCTAATGGGAGGACAAACTTTTTTCTAACCTTCCAAGAAATCTTTAATAACAGGAATTCTGAAAAAGGGAGTTTGTGAAGGGCATTTCATGTAAGCAGTCAAGGCTGCCAAGTGAACCTTAGTGGAAGAAAATTGGAGGCCAGACTGTGCCAGGTGAGCAAGCATGGAAGTATGACATCATCCTGGTAAGAGGTAGGATCTTCATTCCTCGATGAGCACCAAATACAGAATCTCTTCCATTTGTGAGCATAAGCAGAGCGTTATATGGCCGTTTAGTTCCTTAATAATGTCCATGCAGCTTTGAGGTAAGTTCAAGGGTCCATACTGCAATAGCTCAGGAGCCATGCTGCCAAAATCAAGGAGGATGGGTTGGGGTGTACCATCTGACCACTGAATTTCGTTAGCAGATGAGTTTTGCATGGTAGTCTGAGATGAGGACGGATAGACCGGTGAAGGAGGTCTGTGAACTACCATTGAAATGGCCATTCCGTGGCTATGAGAATCATCTTGGCCCATGATTGGGAGAGCTTGATGAGAATTGTTGGGATCAGGGGAATCAGAGGAAAGCTGGAGAGTAATTTATCTGACCAGTTGATCCATAGGGCATTCCCCAGGGTTCCCTGGTTGGTAGAACGTGGAGGTGAAGTTTTGGCATTTGCTGTTTTCTTGCGGTGGCAAATAGATCGACCTCCGCAGTACCCCAGTTTTCGAATATGTCTCGTGCCACTTCATAGTTTAGGACCCACTCGTGCTTTTCCTGAAAGAGTCCGCTTAGTGAGCCGGCCTGAGCATTTTAAACACCTGGGAGATGGGTCAGATTTCAGGCTAGAAGCCACTTGCATATTGTCTGGGTTTCCCGAGACAATAGTCTGGATCTCGAGCCTCCTTGCTCGTTAAGGTAGAGCATTGTTGTTGTGTTGCCCATCTGAATAAGCAGGGAGTTGGAATGGAATGATGGTTTAAAAGCTTTCAGAGCCAAGCGTACTGCTCTCAGCTCTAGTAGATTGATGTGGTAAGTGGATTCCTTGTGTGACCATCTGCCTTGAATCTGAGGGTGATTTGAACGGGCTCCCCATCCCAGAAGAGAGGCATTCGTGACTATAGTTTGAGTCGGTATATCCTTGTGGAAGGGAGTCCCCCGTAGGAGATTGGTGGGCGAGCACCACCATTTGATGGACCAGAGGGCATGTTGTGACAGTTGACTACGCTCCTCCCAATTCCCGTTCGCTGGTCCTACTGGTCCCCTCCAGACATTCCTGCAAGGGTCTCATGTGGAGACGTGCGTTCGGTGTGAGAACTATGCAGGACACCATGGAGCTCAGAAGAGAGGAGACCTTCCTGACAGTCGGTCCGACATTGACATGAGAGCCTGAGCCTTCCAAAAAAATCGATGAGCGTCTCTCCTCCGAAGGATACACGTTTGCCGAGGGGGTATCAATGGATGTTCCCAGATATTGTAGGCATTGCACAGGAGTCGAGGTAGGGTTTGTTTGATTCATGTGAAGTCCCAAGCCTTGGAGAAGGTCGGAGGTCCAGTGGAAATGTGTCTGAGCCTCCTGACACGTGGATGCCTTGATCAGCCAATCATCTAGATAGGGGTAGACAAACACTTTGTGTTTTCTCAAGTGTGCAGCTAACACCGCCATGCACTTGGAGAATGTCCTGGGTGCTGATTTTATGCCAAACAGAAGCACACAGTATTGGTAGTGGTTGTTTCCCACTGCAAATCTCAAGAACTTGGATGTTTCTTTATGGTAGGAATGTGAAAGTATGCGTCCAGTAGGTCTACTGCACATAACAAACAAGATAAGCAAGATGATGGACAGAATGTTGCACAATGGCAAAACATTCACCCCCAGTCACAGATCTGGGTTTAATCCTTCGTTATTTTGCTCACCAAGCCACCCCAGTTCAGACACGGCCATATGCGAATCAGTCTTGACCCTGTGCCTCATGGGAACAGTCCAGCCCGAACTGCCAAGCCATGTCTTCCCTGGACCGGAATCAAGCATCCTAGGACCGGTTTCTTCCTATCAGCCGTCTTCAGCCAGGATAGCTTGACTCCAGTGGCTTAGTGAGCAAGGGACCCACGTCTGGCATACCCTTCCCACATAGGGTGAACAGCAAAACAAACAAGATGATGGACAAAATGTTGCACAGTGGCAAAACATTCACCCTCAGTCACAGATCTGGGTTTAATCCATCGTCTACTGCACATAACCAATCCTCCCGCTGTAGATGAGGATAGATCTGGTGTAGTGCTAACATTCGGAATCTTTCCTTCCAAATCCATTTATTTGCCTCCTTTAGATCAAGAATGGGTCTGAACTCATTCTTGTCTTTCTTTTTGATGAGGAAGAATCTTGAATACAGCCCTTTGCCTCGTTGCAGCGAAGGAACATGTTCTACTGTCTGTTTTTGTAAGAGAATGTTCACTTCTGCTTCTAATCGCGATAGGTGGAATCTTGATTGCTTTGGAGGCACTGATGGTGGAGGGCTGATGAATCGTAGAGAATATTCATTGCGCACAATTGTCAGAACCCAATTGTCTTGCGTGATACTTTGCCACTCTGCCAGGAAATGTTGAATGCTTCTACCTGACGGAGTGGGT